>NC_134283.1:28176974-29426974 GCF_949628215.1 Phalacrocorax aristotelis | reverse complement strand
AACTGAAGTATGTCTGTGGAATCAAAATATTAGATTGCCTGCAGAATTGCTTGCTTTCACTGCATAACCCTGTGGAGGTAATGTGCAAAATAAATTAAAATAATAGTGGGTTTAGGTGACTTCTTTTTTCTTACAGAAAATAGTATGCAGTCATAAAATGAGTAGTGCTGTATTATTCAGTCTGGGAAGGGGAAGCAGGTGAAGAATGTCATCAAGTCTCTGAAAACAAATTTCAGCTCAGGTTTAAGTTTTTATTGATGATTTCAGGTTCTTAAAAAACTGAACTTGCTCAGCTCATTCCTGAGAAAGCCTTACAATTGACTTTTAAAACTCTGGAAAAGTTAACAAATACTTCTTGGTAGTTATGATCATTGGGCATTACACAAGGTTCCTGAGACAATTCTGGTGCTTCCATTATGAAATATGAAGTGAGTGGGCAGGTATTGCATGGCAGGGTCTTGGCAACACTTTACTTATATACATATTTATTAATACTCCCGGTTCCTTGAAGCACAGAGATCAAGTTTCCAACCTGCTGTTATTAAAAGAGAAAAAACAAACCTGAAGAGGACAGATTAGTTTACTGAGCCTAATTGGGAAAGCATTTCATTAGGACGGGTCAAAAACCTAGTCAAAGAGGTCTGGCAATCATGGTATAATGGTACACTAGGGAGTGCTTCTCACTAAGTATGGTCTACCTATTCCTTAATTAAAATGAAAATGATTTAAACTGCTATTACTTTCCTCTGCTGTTTGTTTAACATAGTTAATAAATGTATCTAATTGCTGGAAAATTGACAAGGTTCTCTCAAATAGTATTGCTCTTGAAATAACTCTAATAGGTGAGGTCTGAAAATTTTAGGCTTTTTTATGACATCTTTAAAAATCCTTTGTCATTCAAATGTACCAAGATAGCTCCTGCTTTCATGAGATCCCTTTTCCTTGTTGCTGGACTAAGTTCCTAATGGGAAAAAGTGACTTTGCTAGATGTCCTTTGAAGCAGACTCCAACAACTAGTTAGACATTCTTCAAAAAATACCTTAACAGGTAGCCTTGTTAGACAAGGATTTTATCTATTGAGGGAAGAGTGAAAAAACAGAGGCTAGTCTTGGGAGTAATTTGAAAAATTGCTGAACAAAAAGCTTTGGCAACAATTAAAATTGTGTGCAGGAGCTGGGAGCTGACAAGAGCCAGTGTTGAGAATAGATTCCATGAAATCTCTGATTGCTACAGTTATCAGGAGCTGTTTGCTGGAATATATTTTCCTTTTATTGCAGGATCAGAGGATTACAGAAGTAAGTTCACCGGGAAGTGTTTCATGGACCTTGTCTGCCCTGAGAAGTGTCGCTGCGAGGGAACAATTGTAGACTGCTCTAACCAAAAACTCACCCGATTGCCCAGTCACCTTCCTGAATATACTACTGATCTGTAAGTGTTGGCTCTCTAAGATGTGCTCAGCAGGGCATGTTGGTTATCCTAGTTTTTAAAGGCTGTAAAAGGGACTCAGACCAATTCAAGGCACCTTCTACTTTAATCCCTGTGTGACAACGGGGAAGTTAATTTTATTTCAAGGGAGCACAACTCTCTTATTTCCTTAGCATTCAGGCCCACTGTGGGGATGAGAGAGGAGCCATGGCCCTGTGGATCAGCTGCCTTTTTATGTCTTCTTGAAGTGTTGACCTATTATGTGGACAAAGCTGTATGGTTTCTTTCCATTCTACCTTTGATTCCTTTGTCTTTGCATCTGGTAATTTTTATTTAAGGAAGGGATTAACCCTTTTGAGTTAAATCTGTGATCAGGAACTCATTCCTTCTCAGCAGTGCCTCTGCTTGGGTGAAATGGCTCTCACTAAAGGTAATGTATTGTTTAATTATGGGTGATTTTATGAGATTTATTTGCTTTTAGAGATTCTTAGGAATTATAAACATACTGCTAAAGAGAGTGTGAGAAAACATATTTATTACTTAGTAACTTAAGAATCTTGTTCTTTTGTTATATTAGTAGCCCCTTCAAACACAATTCTCTTTTTGTGTTAGTATTCTATTTAGACCCCCATAAAAATTATTGATCCAAAGTTAAGACAGAAAAATAGGAGAGAGAGACATCTAGAAACACAGCAAAGTCTCTTATTAGGAAAATGGAGCTCCATGTAACCAGGGAAAGAATTTTGCGTCAAAGGCCTGCCAAGGCAATAGCCTTTCATTAATTTTAAAGACCAGTAGACTTTGATGGGAAAGCATCTGAAATCAGATCCCTTCTATTTGCATGGACCACTTCTCCAATTGCAAGCAGAATGCATGAGGGAGGTTTAGTCACGCAAAGAAGGCTTTTTAATGGTTAAAGTTAATAATCCCTTATCCTGTGCACTGAAAGAAGCCATTCTGACACTGTCCTTTGGTATTACACTCTTAAAGGCATCCTGAGGTTTTACTATAGTTAGTCTTCTATGTTCCCTTTTCTTCAAAGCTAAGCTTTTCTCACTCTAGGAGTCTGCAAGAGATGGCAGATAGTGTCTTGCTTAACAAAGGTCATAGTTCTTTGTGTGGCAGCCCTGTATGTCACAAAGATATTTTTACAGACATCTGTGAAGTATTAAATGTCTTTTTGTTTGTTCCTCTCAGGCGTTTGAATGACAATGATATTTCTGTTTTGGAAGCTATTGGACTCTTCAAGAAATTGCCCAACCTCAGAAAAATGTAAGTTTGAGTCGCTTGCTGGAATACATGCTGCCTTGGATTATAAGCAAGGAGGAAGGGATAATTTTTTTATAGTTTAGTACTGCAGTAGCAGACATAACTTTTTAAATGTGAATTTAAGGAAATTGAATGAGTTGCATGTTAGTTGGACAGGCCCAGTTAAACCACAGTGACAGACGAAGATCTCTAGGCTGACATTTCAGTATTCTTTAGGCTATATTTCTTAAAGTCTTCAGGTCATGGAGACTGAAGGGAATTCTGTCACAGAATTTATTCAGATGTATGTTTATTGCTAGAGGTGGCTGCAAAGTTTCACATTTTGATTTTGTCTTTTGAATGTATTGCGTGACTCCAACTAGTGTGATTGTTTCAAATAGTCAAAGAAAAATAATATTACAAGATACAGATTACAAAGCATCTTCCTTTGATCATTATTGTTTTAGAGAGGAGAATCAATTAGCTAATTTAGAGATCAATCATTCAAATATCTGTATAATTCTGTTAACAATCTGAGTCCTGGTATTGTACAATGTATATATTTAACAAGAGCTGTGTTTTGGAAAGAGGATAATATGGTAGATACCTCCTGATAGTCTCTAGATAGATCTTTCTGAAGTTATTTAAAGTTTTAAACCTATGGCTCCATTGCTAATGTCTTATCTGTTTACTTTTAGTAAGACTTTATTGCTAGAGTCAAGGTAATTTAGGGAAACCAACCAGGCTTTCTGTTCTGCATTCATTTCACATGGTTTCTGCCATCTGGAGCTTCCTGGCCATTTGAATCCATGTAAGATCTCAGGGGCTTTGGAGACAACTGCAGTGGGATTCTTATGTCATTTTTATTTCCGCAAGTTTTTCAGATACAGCAATGCAGGTTTGGGAGTGGGGGTTGTGTTTGTGCAAGTACAGGCCACCAGACTTGGGGAATTAATCATATACATTAGCCTGGTATTTTATGAATCATCCATAAGTTGTAGCTGCAGTCCACTTAGAAAAAGTTGTTGACATTGTTGAAATGCTCTGTTGTCTATGCAAGCAGGTGGTAAATGGGAATGAAAAATGCAGCGTATATAAAAGTATACACAAATAGGAAAGCATTTGTCCTCATCAAACCTTCAGGATTTATGTTTTGAAAATTGGAGAGGTGTGGTAGCTGGAATAATTTATATCATTTTATTTAAAACTTACTATAGCCAAGTTACGGTGCTGTCCTTCCTGTTCTCATTAATCACTCAGGTGGGAGGGATGCTTTGACAGGGCTGTATTTTTATGCCTAAATGCAGCATGAAACAGTTCTGAGAGGTTTTTTTAAGAGTTTTTTTCCTGTGAAACAAAAAAATCTTTCTGCTCTGTTCTTGGCAGGCAATGAGAACTAAGGTGTACAGTTGCAGTTCAAACAGATGGCAAAAAAAAGTAGTTGTGCCCTACACCTGAATAATAGGCCTCTTCCCATCATGCAAGAAGGGAAATGTAAGGAAATACCAATGGATGGGTTTGCTGCTGCTAATGGTCCTAATGCAGCAGCTCTGTGTGTGTGGCAGGAATTTGATGCATGTGCTCTTCATTAAGTCTTGCTGCTTACTGCTGCTATTTAATTAAGGAGGAAGAATATTGATCAACCCCCCATTTTTCAGTGTGCATAAGAACAAGAATTTTTACTGTTATTTGATTGGTAGTATTGGCTCTGTCTCATCATATGCCTTCTCTGTTCAAGTGTTAAAGGCAAACAGCAGGTGGAGGAATCTGTCTGGAAATTGTATCGCTTCCTAGGCTTGAGAAAACAGTTCAGAGCTTTGCAGTGGCAAGCCATAAGCCTAAATCACCTTTTTTCTCTTTTTTTTCTTTATTTAATCTCTGTAATTCTCTTTCTTCTGAAATGAATCTGAATATCTAGAATCAGGATGTCTGACTGGGCATTTGAATGATTGCCGTCTGATTGTCCTTCACTTCAGCTTAAGACTAGTGAGAGATCCATGTCAAGGAAGTTTGCAAAGGAACTACTTTAAGAGCATCTCATTTCCACAGTGACTAGTAAAGCTCCAGCATAATTCCAGAGATAGAGGAATTAGCTCTTCCTTCCTCTTGACAGATGTTGCATCTTGGTGCCTCCTCATCCTACATTATGCTTAAGTGTAGCTTTGGTGTATAACATAAACACTCCGAGGTGGTCTGTAAATTGGACTTTAAAGAGGATTCGGATTTTGCTTGCATTCTAAGTGTACGCTCACATTTGTTCTTTTGTCACTCAAGCTCCATCAGTTGTCCGTGTCTCTATGCATGTTGTTGCATATCACAGTCTCTTGGGTTTTCTAATAGGATTCCAAGGGAAAGGACTCATAGATTTGGCATTGATATATTAGCCTTGCTCCAGTGTGTATATGTGAAAATAGTCTTTAATTATATATTCACGTGATAATTTTCAGTTGGACTCTTGTCCTAATCCCTTGCTAGGTTCCTCATCTCCTGATTCAGCACAGTTTCTGTTCACTCTGTGTTTTGCCTCAGTGTAAGACCAGTGTCCTGTCCCTCTTCTCTCTACCTTTCTCTAGCCACTGACAAAACTCCTGCTCTTCTCACTCAGGCTTCCTTCCTAGCCCTCATGCACTCCACTGCATTGCCTTGAGCTGTTTTTGTAGCCTTTACAGATCATTCTGGGGCTCCCTCTCTATCCAGGCAAGGATACATTACTTCTTAATACTGCCTGGAATTGGTGGAGTAGATACTTGCTTAGAGAAATGTGCCCAGTCCTAAACTTTTCACAGTCTGCACCTCTGTGTCCTGCACTGTCTTGAGAGACATGGGAAGATGTCATCTGAACAAGAATCTGAAGTGAAAAAAAAATCTGGAAAATTAGCTCCTAAAATTCAGATTTTCAAAAAATATATATCTTGCAGTCTCCTTGGATTGTGGCAGGAATCTTAAATCTCTTTGTTAAAGACTAAGGATTCAGCCAAATCCTAATAGATTTTCACAGGGAATATGTACTCTTTGAATAAAACACCTACATGGTAATTATTAATTAAATAATTTTAAATAAGAATTTATTTGAGTGTTTCAGGCTTTTCACAAAAAGATTATCAGGGTTTTGAGATATGAGAAAATACTATTTTGGTTACCTTTATTTCTTGGAATAGGTGAAATTCCTTCCTTGTTTAAAGAAAGAAAAATAAAACAAAATGTATCTAGCTCTAAACATGAAAAGGGCATTTTGACAGTTCATTCAGTTAAATCTTGCCAATGTTTTGTAGTTTTAAATGTGTTAAAGTAAACATTTAAAAAAATGGGAAGTATCAAGGCACCTTTGCAATAGGTGGTACTGCCAATCCCACGTCTAATATATAATTAGCTTTTGGGTGTAATTTGTCTGTAAATATTCCTCCTAAGCTGAATATTATTGTATGATGTGTCACCCTAGGATTTAATACATTTTAATGCAAAACAAAATAGAATTCTTGATATAGAAATGTAAAGGTCACAGATCCATAATGCAAAGTTGTGGCACATTTTATTTAGGAATTAAACTCCTAAGATTACCCTGCTGGTTTTTAAAAGGTTAACATGTCTGCATGTGCTTTTTTTCTAAATCAACTTCAACAAGTAGTTGCAAAATCCCATACACATAATGCTAATTTCATAACCTAAATTTTAATCCATCTTTATGTCTAATGCTTTTTACAGTAGAATAAAAAGGTTGATGTAGATTCCTGTAGACAGATCTAATCCAGTCAAGAAGTAATTTACTGGGTTGTCCAGTTGGTTTTGCAAAATGCCTTGAACTCTGTGTTGCTTTCATTGTGTTCTGACCATATACCTCACCTGATCTTGCAAGTGTAAAGGTATGACTTGCCTCTGAAGGCTAAAGTCACATTGCAGTGACTTACAGGCTCCAAGAACTGTGTTGCTAGTATTTTGCAGGGCGGTTAGAAAAGAGCAGTTTGAATCTGCTTGAAGCGCAGGAGAAATACAAAGATGCATTTCTGAGCTTCATAAGAGTGGGAGCAGCTCCATGACTTGGGTTTTTGGGGGTATCCTACCCACGTAAGATAGAAAGGCTCCAGGACCTGCTGCCCCCCAGCCCTGGGAGCTGGAAGGTTCTGCCTTTCGTAGAGGGGTATGTTGCCAGTGGGAGATCTTCTTACTCAACGCAGCAAGATCTCACATCAGGGAGGGGTGAGGGGCGACACTACCATTCGCAGAGGTAAGGTTTTGACTCTTGTGGAAGGGATCAGTTCTTTGCTCACAGCAACTCCCAAATTCAGCGTGAATCAAACACTGGAGACCCCACGACTCCCTGGGACTACCTCAAGTTGTTAATCAGTGAATAAACCCTCCAGTGCTTGGGGACTTCCATGGCAGTGGGAGCCTGGAGGGGTCTTCTGGACATGGCAGACAAGTTCAAGCTCCAAAACCCCCTGGGTACCTACCTCAGTGGGAGCAAGGAGGTACACTTGCTTGCTGAAATGAGATGCTGACCCACAGGGAGAGGCTGCAGCTCCTAGGTGTCAGCTCCGGAGCCTGCCAATTCTCCAGTGCCTATAGGAAATCAGTGGGACTGGCCATTCCCACAGCTCTTTCTGCAGAGAAAAAAATCGCAATGAGCTCACATTCAAAATAAAAAGGTGAACTGCCATACTTCATGCACTGCCAGGGAGAAAGGGGACTGACCTCTTCTCTTGGAGAACAAAAACAATAAAAAATATTTACCTCAGAAACTGAAAGGGACATCTGACAGTTCATTCTGTTAAATCTTGCCAAGGTTACAAAGTGAACATAAAATAAGGTCTTATAAAAGGAAGTGTCAGGCTGTCTTGGGGATAGCTGGTACTGCCAACCCCACCTCTAGTATATAATTGCCTTTGGAGGCTGAATTTGTCTGTAAACATTTCTCCTACGCTGAATTGTATAGAGTGTCAGCCCTGGATTTAACACATTTTACATGCAAAATAAAATGGAATAATGATAAATTTTGCAGACTAGAAGTCACTTTGAGAAACAGACTCTCAAGTTTCTTGGGGAGGTAAAAGTAGTTTGTGACCTTGGAAACAGCTGTTACCTGCTGTTCTTTCCCCTAAGCATAAATATAGCCATGGCAAATGAGGTTGCAGTCATCTGTCACTTTTTATACAGAAACGGACTTTATTTTCTGGAAATGATATTGTAGAGAGTTGTGGTAAATGGCATTTGGGCTCAGCATGTGCCTCCCTTTTTTTCCAGTGAGGCCATCAGTCTGCTCTGCTGAATGAATGTAGGAGTGCCACTGGGTATACTTTACTGTCTGTAGTATTTAAGACTTTCAGTGCCATCCTGCTTCTGAGAACAACTCACTCTGTAAAAGCCAGACAGACTGTTGGTAAAAGCTGTGAAACCTTCTCAGCAAATATCCTTCTTCCAGAAGACTGCAACAGTGTTGGGATTTTCCTCCTAACATATACTTAAAAATTCCAAACACATCACCAACAGAGAGGAATGTTCTAGGAAAATGCCCACTCAGAAGAAGCTGTTTGTATGATAAAACTATAAGGTTCAAGGTGAGACCAAGCAGAGCCTTTTTAGCTCTGCGCTCTGGTGGTTGTTCTTGTGGGAAGGTCTGTCAGTAGCGCAGCAATGAATGGCATGCTGGTATGTTAAAATTGACCCAGCAGGTACAGCAGGATGAATGGTTCTGTTAAGTCTGAATAGAATCCAGCTTGTTCTGTGTTGGTTATAAGATCAACAGAAATAATATTATCATAAACTTTAGCCATAAAGTAAATAAAACCTGGCTGAAAAGCGAGCTGTGTGAACAATGTCACCTTGATAGCTTCCTTAGATCTGTTCATTTCCTATTCGCAGCTCCACATAGAGTAAACCCAGGCTTTCTGAAAGTTTCTTTTGACCTCTTGCCCAAAATAAAAATCTGGATATAGGATTAAACGTTATCACCAGGGTAAATCAGGGAGTCCTTACGGAAACAATAACCTTTCTTGAGTGACCAGGTTGCCTACAGGTTCCCATTTGGGTCCTGCCAGAGGGCATAGGTATCTTGGGAAATGCTCATTTTATTTTCCACTGTCTTCCAGTATTTCAAGAACAATTCCCTATAGAATCTTAGTGCTGCAAGAGGATGGGGCTTTCCTATCAGAATTTTTTTTCTGATAAAAGAAAAAAGCCTCCTTGTCAAGTACAAAGATCATATATGAAAGATTCTTTTAGTGTTGGGAAGGATGGAGTAGATCCCTCTGAGTTGCAGAGCAGGCAGAAGTTTAATTGCTTTCATTTTTTCAAGGTTTGTATCAGCTGATTATTTTTCCTGGTAATTCTAGACTGAAAAGTATGTAATTTCTTATGTTTATTATTCTAATAGGTCAGACTTTAAGGAGGATACTTTTTTATTTTTGAGTGAATAGGAACTATCATCTACTTTTTTTTTTATCCTGTTGCATTGTGATAAAGGAAGCTTTAATTCAGGTAGACAAATAAAGAAATCCAGGATGGCAAAACATCTGTTTTGACAATACTCCAAGCAGGATTGCAGGGTAGTCATCTTTACCTGTTTTTTATTGTAAAGCTTGTCTTTTCTATGCCTTGCAACTTTGATTTCACTATGGCATTTAATCTTGGATTTTCAAACTTCTGCATGGGAAAGTTACATATAATGGCTGCCTTCTGAAACTGCTAGCATATTTTTGGATAATTTTGTGTTGTTGAAATGATCAGGCATTATTAACTCAAATGAGTGAAGTTCCCTATCTACAGGAGCTCTTTGGCAGTAATTAAAATTCAGATGGTTTGGATTGCATAAAGGTGCCAATTCCTTTGCAAATTATGACCAGCCTTTTTCTCCAATATTTGCTCTTTTTTGCCTTGAGTATCTAATCATCCATTAAAATTGAACCCATTTTTAAATATATGTGATTAAATATCTTTTAGATGGTAAAAACTAACTAATAAAACTTTGTAACTACCAAGTACAGGTCAATCTGCAATCTGTGAATTGAAAGTCAAAGTCTTTGTGTATTGTAGTAACTCACCCTCCCTTCCTACTACAAACATTTACTTATTTATTCATTTATTTTTGTGCAAATATGCATCATGGCATGAATTTTACCAGAAAAGGGATCACTGGGAGCAATTATTTATGCCAGCATTCAAAAGAGATGCTGAGCTATAAACATTTCCTCTAGAGAAATAGCTGAGCCCCAAAATTAAATGCATATGTCAGAATATCCTTCCTTGACTTGCTTTGACACTGAACATAAACTCTTCATGTGAGTGTTAGCACAAAGTACTAAACTTCTGGAAAGCATGTAAGTATTTCTATATGTTTTTATGTTATTTTTGGCTGATTGCTGGCATATTCCTATTGTTTCTGATCAGAGAATGCGCAAGAGGTGATGGGCCATATGCTGTAGGGCCCACTATCTGACAGTTGTTCAGCAGATATAAACCAGCATACTCAAGTTTCCCACATGAAACATATCTCCAAAACTCAACTTTTTTTTTTTATTAAGTGATGACTTCTGCAAAGAGTGAGACCCACATTATTTCTGTCTGAGGCCAAGCTGTCCTGTTGCCATGTCTTCTGTCAACTTTTATCCCAACAAGATTGCCTGTTCTTCTGAGCAGAGTAGCCCAGGTGTTAATCTGATAGTTTGTCATTTGTTTTATATCACCTGGAATTGGATTTCAGAACTGTTACTCATGCTGCCTGTGTACTGGGATCTTTTCTGGAATAATGTGCTCTTCAGTATGAGTAATAGTGTTGGAATTTGGCATCTTGTTGGGAGCAAAAGCGTATCTTTTACTTTCTCTTTTTTGTTGTAGACAGTAAAACAAAGAACGGTGTTTCCTGTCATAAACCTAAACAAATATTCATCATACTCATCATAATCTATACAGGGCATCATAGGAGATGCTTGAAGGACTGAGGCCCAAGGTTTTAACGTGCTTAAGGCTTTTAATATAAGTGTTTTAAATAATTAAATGCCATTTATTTTTATGCATCTCTAATGCTTTTATCATTCAGAAGTTTTCTATCCACTTGGTTTTTCACAAATATGAAATATTCAAAAGATTAATTCTGCATTTCATCAGAACTTCATTTGACCTTGTTGATACAAGTTGCCTAATGTTGATCTATAAGCAAACATTTTGAGACTGTATAGGCAGAGTAAGTAGAAAATAATGCTGTATATTGCAGTAGCTGTGAATTGAGAATTAAGTGATACTAATTTCACTTTGAGGGGTGGTATTAAATTTAAATGCCTGGGAGTTCATGAGTGCACATATTAAAATTTGTGTCAGATACATGCAGTCACAGTTTTGTGTGTTACTCCAGTGTTGAGTTTAAAACAGTAAAGGTCCTGGTACACTAAATAACAGTGGTCCCTATTTCAGTCTGTGATACCTGTTTCAATAGTATGGTGAAATTAAGTGATTCTTGCTAGATGAGCACCCAGTCCCAAGTCCATAACTTCGTGGACACAGATCAGATGCTAGAAACCCCCATTTATTGTATCCCAGAGACCCCTGTAAGCAAGAACGACATGAGGTGTAAGAGCTGGTAATTCATTACTTTAAATAGTCTTGATACATCTGATATAATTGTGGTTTTGATGAGTGACGGAGAGCTATTTGTAAGTACTGTAGGTATACTTTTGAACTTGAATTATAGTCTCTCTAGATAACCACTAAAAGGCACATATTCTCCCTATCTCCTCCTTCCAGCGTGATGACATATGTTCGAAATAAAATACTAATAATTTTCTTATTTGACTCCTCGTATCCTTCCAGAAATCTAAGCAACAATAAGATCAAGGAGATCCGAGAAGGCACATTTGATGGAGCTTCAGGAGTGCAGGAACTGATTCTGACAGAGAATCAACTGGAATCAGTGCATGGACGAATGTTTAGAGGCCTCACAGGTCTAAAGACATTGTAAGTGCAAAGACCTGCCTTTCACTGTTCCTCTGTCAGTTGAGTGGGAGTGTTCAAGTTCAGCAATGCCTGCTAAAATATCAGTTACTAGACAAGGACTTCTAAGGCAGGGCCTGGTATCACTGTCATGAAGTCTTCAATATATTTCTAGTCCTGGGTAGGTTTGAGATTTATCAGGTTTTCAAGAATTTCAGGAGTAACGTGATGGTGAACCTGTCATGGGTCAAATTTGGGTACTTTTAACCATTTAATACTTCTATTATTTTGTTATTTCCTATGGGAACAAGGCATGTAGGAAGATGTTTGCTATTAGTCAATCCTCCCACTCCACCTCCACCCAAATTGGAATTGTTGGTCTGCTTAAACCAAACCTCAGAGTAGGCTAGGAGCCTAAAAGATTTTTAATATTCTCCAAGCTATATGAAATCAGTAGGTAGAGAGAGAAGAAAGAATCAAGGTATTGCTGCCACCAAGAGAGGTATAGCTAAGCAACTTTGAGGCAGGCATAACCAGACTGTTACAGGTCCTGCTGACAGAGGGTAGCTGGCCACTTACTGCACCAGGTGTAGTAGCCCATGAGCACAGGCACGGCTTTGGACTAGCCACAGCATCCTCTTTCTTGCCCACACCAAGTACCATAAAAATTATGTGTGAGTATATTATTAATATTAATATATATTAATAATATATAAGAATATATATTACTAATATATTATTAATGTGGTTGGGGAGAGTGTGAAGGAGACAGAGCACAAATGCATAAGAAATCAGTTTGGTATTACTTTTGTGCGTAGACAACCTTTGTAATTTATTTCTGAGGGCGAATGCTTATTACATGTTATTACATATTTTCATGTTAAAAGTTATATTGGAAGAAGGATCGCAGACAAGATTTCAAGATGGCATCTAAACCAATCCATCCACCATCCTGAGAAGCAGTCAGGGACTAGTCTTCTGGTGACAGCAAAGACTCATGCCAGACCACGTATATGATCTGTACATGAAAAATGCCTCTCTTGCATAGTCTTCCCTGCTGTAGAAAGAAAGTACTTGGCTAGGTGGATGCTGTCAGTAAATAGACTCTAGAAATCAAAATGCCATTTAAAATCCGCAGTTTATTCAGTAGTAGCAAATACTTCTTATGTTGCAAAGTGTCATGGCACAATTACTTCAGTCCTTACTCAAGTGCAAAAAGAAATCCAAGTTTCACTTCAAGGACTGTAATGATGAATAGGGAACTTTTCTTTTACTTTTCCTTTAACATTATTTTTTTGTGGTTACAGCCATCTGTTCTTTCATTTAATGTATGCACTGTATTAAGGGATTTGAAAATACTGTCCATAGATACAAAATTAATTTTTATACTGTAAAGCAGCCTGTGGCAGTGGACCTAAACAAAATTCAGCATTTTTTTAATAAAAAGATGCTTAACATTCAAGCTATCCTGCTGACCTTACCTACATTTCCCCCCTAGCTGATCAAGCAGTATAAATATACACAGCATGATATGAGGATCTGTAAGTATGTTTCCCTTCAGAAAGGGCACACAGTGCATGCTGAACCATGATATGAAACCAAAGGTTTTTGTTTGAGGGACATATATTTCTATCCATTAAGTTACTTTCTTTGAGCATTAAAATTGTGGTCTTTTAAAAGAGGTCACATTAGACAGGGTCATGGTCAGGTTTTTAAAAGACACTATGTTTCCTGAAATATAATAAATAGCTGTGCAAGATGTATTGGCATCCAAATTCAGTCATCCCATCTTGCAGTACTGCTGCCTGATACTTTACATACAGGATTGAGAAAATGCTTCCTATTGCTACTAAGCCACTAAGGGCCTTACTTCTCTTATTTACTCCCCTATTAATTTTAGAGCTTTGGGTCTTGACCTGCCTTTCAGGCAGTTTAGTACTCCACATGTAAGGTGTTTGCCTCTGTGCCCTGTGACTTTTTTTCTGACATAGTTTCACCCTAGCTGCAATACCAAAACTATTGAGACCGTAGTGGCTGTGATGGTAACTGTACATAGAGAACAGTAATGCAAAAGCAATGTCATGTCCAGGTCTTAAACACTGAGTATTTCTGATTATACTGTGAATTTCTTCCCAGCCATATCTAATCTCTCTTTGGTGTTTTTCAAGTATCTATTGATGTAGTATCTAAATGCCCAACTGGCAGATACCAATCTGAGATTTAAATCCAGACTTCTAAGGGACTCTGAATTTTCGTTGTTCACCGCATGAATTTGACACCAAGGAGTTAACCCTCCTCAGTTTGGAGGATCAATTCACTGGAACAGCAGCATGAGCTGCATATATTTTGTGGATTTTTGGTATTACACTTTAATTACTGAATAATTTTTCACATAAGTAGGAATATCACAACTGTGTAGTGATGTTTAGAAACCCAGATGTTGATTGGCATGCAGTGTAACAAATACACATGAGCCTTTTTTACTACAGAGTGAAACAAGATACTACAGTCTTTCAGGTTAATTAGGCTTTATTGTCAAGTTCATTGTTACCATAACAACTCGGAGACATGTATCTTCCAAAGCACTAATTCATCTAGTACAAGCACTGAGCAAAGACCCTTTTATAGGATAGTTACTGCTTTCTATCTTGTCAATTAATGATTATAATGACATTTCAGATCTTGTGTTAGGTGTGGAAATCTTTCCTAAGCTATTCCTTGATTTCTGCTGTGGATGCTGTTTCCTTCCATACTTTTGCAGTGTGAATTACAAAAAGAATTCATAATAGGAATAGAAGTAATGCAGCTAGTATTGTTATCATCACACATTTCTGGCAATCTTTCTCAGTAGATCTCTGAAATACATCTTCACTTACTCTCAGATATTTACTAAATTAGGACTTTAGTGTTTATATCATGTTTGCCACTGGTCATAATTTTAATTGCATACTACTTTCAGATGTGGAGCTCTGATCAGCCTCCGATGTTGTGTGGAAGAAATGCATTTTAAGTTCCTGAGACAATGTTTACATGAATCTGGCCCTCCTTTAGCTGTGTTGTACTTCAGCAGTCAATAGAAATAGAGTACAGTGCTTGCCAAAGCAGCTGTTGATGCCGTAGCTAAAGGACTTCCTAGCCTGAAATTGTACCCTCTCCCAGTAGTTCCTAATTCCCTGTTTTAATGCTTGCAGGATGCTGAGGAGCAACTCTATCAGCTGTATAAACAACGACACCTTTGCTGGACTGAGCTCAGTGAGGCTTCTTTCTCTGTATGACAATCACATCAGTACTATCACCCCTGGAGCCTTCAGCACATTAGTCTCTTTGTCTACAATGTAAGTTATCTTTTTATGGTCCGAACACATCATGATGCTGTTATTCCATGTTTTCCTTTTAAGAAGACAATGTTTGAGTTTCAAAATCCAACTACTTATTGTTCATATATGGAAAATCTCATTTGGGGGAAGAAAAGAAAAACTTCTAAAAGAAATTTTAGATTGTATATTAGGAAAAATTTCTTCACTGAAAGAATGGTCAGGTACTGGAACAGGCTGTCAGAGAGGTGGTAGAGTTGCCATCCCTGGTGTTGTTCAATAAATGTGTAGGCGTGGCGCTTCAGGGCATGGCTTAGGGAGGCATGGTAGTGTTGGGCTGACAGTTGGACTTGATCTTAGAGGTCTTCTACAACCTTAATGATTCTATGAAAACCCCATCCTACTGAAATGACAGGTTTAGGAGATTCAAGGTGTAATTCAGAAAAACATTTTAATTCCGTCAGCTGGAGTGGCTGAAAAAACTTTGAGGTTGCTAGCCTCAGCCAGGATGAATGCAGGTTTTGCCTTGTCACAGCCTAGTGCAGTGCACAGCAGGAGTTCATGTAAAACAATCTCTGCAGATTCAGAAGTGCATAGCTTATCATACACTTTAGCTCCATGAAGCTGCTTTAGATTCAGTAGAGCCTAATTTGGTATGAATAACCTTCTTGGGTTTCAGTTAAATCAGTTAAATATCAGAATAAATCTACTACCTAATTCTTAGATATTCAGAAGAGCTAAGAGGACAAAATGTTCCAGTCCTACTGAATGTGAATTTGAAAATCCCAACCTAAGCTTTTGTGATTCTCTTATATTTCTCAATCCTTCTTTGAAGTATTTTCCTTGCTTCTTAAATATGTTTACACGCTTTTTGTAGTGTGACATTTTAATAAAGTATAGACTGATAAATATGGAAGCAAAGTCTGCTCTTTGTTTCCAGCTGTGAAAGGGAACCCTGATGTTGCTGTTCGTGGAAGGCATCTGCTTAATTCCCCTCACACTGCCCTGAAAATACATCCTAGTTGTCCAGTCAAAATAAACTATTGGTGTTATTGCATTTCAGGTTTTGAAAGTATTCTTGTCATGTTTGGAGGAAGAAAGAAGTGTTCAATCTTGGCTGTTTCGTTGCTTACACTTTCATTTTGTTGTTATAACTTTCCACCAGCAAATCAGTTATCATTTTGGCATTAGCTCCATGCAGCATAAAGAATCCAGACTTTTCTTCCATTTACTTTCTATAATCCCAAAAGCCTCCTTGAAATTGATGGACAAAGAGAGAAAGACAACCAGGTTATTTTTATTGACGGTTTTCAAGTCGCAGGTCAAAGCGAGTGGTACTTGCTGAAAGCTTGTTCTCACTGTGCTGCAAGCAATGCCGGCCTGCTTCTTGCACAATTGCCTCTGTGCTTCCTTCTGCAGATCCCTTAATAGCTGCAACTCTCTGAATCAGTCTATGAAGTCCCTACCTTGTTTGCATAGAAGCATCTTTGTCATGTTTTGTTAGAAGGTAGCCTATTTTCTTCTTTTTTCAGCCATGGTTAAAGATAATTACAATTTCTAGCATCAGTAATTAAAGCTGCTGCTAATTAGAATGCATTGCTTTGGCACTGACTTACAATCATGTTGGTCATGGCTGGTTCCTAGCTGTGTCTTGATGAAAAAGTTTGTTCTTTGACACATTATCACACTGTGCTTGACCCACAGACAGGAGGAAGTGTGCTTTTGACTTCTTTAGACATTGGTTTAAGGCCATAGTGATATTTCACATATAAATGCAAAGTTCAGATATGTTCATTTCCTAGCAGTACTCTGTTGTAGGTGGATATATTAGATGACAACACTACTGAAGATAGATAGTATGACTGTCTTTCCTGTTCAACCCACACTTTGTGAGTTAATCGGGTATTGTAATGACTTATTTTTGCATCTATTAATGTGAGCCAGAAATTCATACAAAGTTTAACATTTCCATTTTTATCTTGGCATATTTACAGCACTAAAATATATTGTTCCTTTTGTTATTACTATTTGTGAGTCAGCCTCATTGATATTATCAAAACACGAAAGCTCTGAAAATAATGCCCTGACTTGTGGTTTTCAATAGAGGAAGAACATATATTTTGTAAGTTATTGGTAAAAAAATATAAGTTTTTATTATTTATTACTAGTTAGGTAGGTATTGCAGCATCCTAATTTGTAGTGAGCTTGCACTTCTGCATACAGAGAGTTCAGTCATGTCTTTCAGTCCTTACACAGTCAAGTCGGCGTGTTTGTAAGCAGAATTGGCATTCCATGAATTAAACATGCAAGTATTCTAGTGTAAACTTAACCTGAATTCCAGGATATATTTCCAACATAATTTCAACAATATCCAGATGCATTTCAGCATGTTTTTCTAACAGGTCACTAGAATCCATTTAAATAGTTAATATTCTATGGCTTCTTTGCAATTTTTAAGAGACACTTGCAGTAGGATATGTGTATTTCATTCCTCAAGACTTCTATTCCCCCTTGATTTTAAAAATATGTCTATGTCCTTCAGTAAACACTCATGAATTTAATGTTAGTGTGACATCTTTGCTAAAAAACTGATTGCTTTGTTTCTGGTTGAGTGGTTAAATCGCTGTCTTATGTCTAGGAACTCTGATTACTAATTATGAATTTTTATAACAATTTGTCTGCTCAGCATTACTGTTTGTGATTTGAGAACTCCACTTGAATAGCCAGATTCCAGAATAAAGCTTTTGCAAATAATTGGCCTTTCCAGATTTTCAATTGCTGTACAAATGAAGTAGGGAATCTCTTGTCCCGCATGACACTTTCTAGAGAGCCTCAATCTTACATTTTTTTTCCACAAGTTGCATCACAGTCTTGCCATGGAAAGAGCATGTATGTAGGCACATATATGAACTTCATACTACATTAAGGCAAAATACATATATGAACTTCATACTACATTAAGGCTCTGCAGTTGGACAAAGGATAAAATCTAGGTGTTGCTAAAGTGTCAGGAGTACTTGTGTAATGCATGACAAGATAAATTTGTCCTTTCTTCCCCAGAGGCATTTGAATTTCAAAACAGTAGATTTGTTTTTCTGTTTATTAATTTTATACATAACAACTTATTTCTTTCTTAGTTCCTAAGAAAAGCAAAATCCAAATTCTAATCCAAGGGTTTAATAAATTTTAGGCCATATGTTAACCTGTCTTTGCCAAGAAGAAGAGGAGGGTTTGTGGATAGTTACTGCAGCTCAGCTAGTGAACAGTAACACATTAAGTCAAAGCAACCTCTCCTATCTAGAATAGGGATAATTACTATTTTGATGGGAGCATTTTGTAGAATGAACATTTGAATGTTTCTGAAAGTTTTTGGTATGTCCCAGAAAGATGCTTTTTAGATGTACAAAATGTTCTTTACATTCAGAGCTTTTCCAGAAACCTGATTACATGCACCTGCTGTTTGTTTCCAATTGTAGAAATCTTTCATTCGAAGGATTTGTGTCATGGAAGTTGTTCTGTGCCTATGATCTCACTCTCTTCCATTAGTGGAACAAATGGCCTTTGAAGCATAGGTTCACTTAGTGTTGGAGGTTTAAATACTTGGTTTAAACACTCTGTTCATGCCAAAGTATGTCAGTATGGAAAATATAAAAGGCATCCTGCATGTCCTCCCATTATGGATTAGAGAAAATGGAAAGCAATTCAGAAGGAAAGTAACTAGAATTAGAGTAATGCTTTCAGTGCTTTTCTGGCTATTCTCTCTGTAAGCTGCTATGTAACCTGTTCATTTTCTCACCTTTATACAGCAAGTTTGCCTTGCCTTTGAATCCTAGTCAGCATGAAGCAGGTTGGGTATTTTTATTGCTGAACATCATGCTGAGTTTTTCCTCCCCCCAGTTCTCCCTCTATACAATGTACAACAGTCTGTGCTGGATCCACATGTAATTACACACCCAGAGCTCCGGGCTAGTGCAGTGATTAAAGTATGGTTTTTTACAACACAGAGAGCAGCTATAAATCATATTGTGGGTATGTGATGTTAGCCTAGAACCTAGAACTTTTTAGGAATTTAGAGCAATTTAGGAATTGGTTTGGGTTTGTTTTCTTGCTGCCACAGCTCAACGGTGTCATGTGTTTTTGGAACCTGGTTTTTTAGGGCCTTAAATTTTTTTATCTTTAAGATATACTATGCTTTAGAGAAATTTAATTATCATCTTTTTTCTATACTACCAAAATAATAACTCTCAGACATATTTACATATGATGTGAGAATTCATCAGTGTTAGTTTAGATACTTCATTTTGCATACATGGGGCTCTGACAGCTCATTTTTCTTTGATGAGACAACATTAGACTGAGGCTATCGATCCTCCCTGTCTTTGTACATAAGACAGCTTTTTTTTTGCTTTTTTTTTGCCTTTTTTTTTTTTAACCAGGAATATCAGCCTCTTTCCTTCATCTCAAGTTTAGTCATAAAAAAGCCTACACACAAATTATGGATAGGTGTTTCAGTACAGGACTCCAGTAACAAGGTTTTTTCCAAGATTCTCAGCACTAATTCTGTCTAGCTTAGGAAGATGGTTGCTTAACATAACTGTCACCTTACACTCCTTTCATGCAAAGGATCACAACCTATTAAGAAATAGAAATGAATAATATCTTTTCTATACTGACTATCTATGTTACAGGTGCTCCACTGGGAAATTGCTGTACATCCATGTTTTCATGGCTTGACAACAGGATGGATAGGGATTTCCTTTTTTAAACACTGCTAACCCAAGCTACATTAAGAATCCATCCCTCTCACGGAGGCTGTTAAATGGTTGTTTTGGGTACTGCACACCACAATGCCGCAGCTAGGCTGCAACTGTAGTTGAAAGATATTTTAGGAGTTGTAGCAAGATTTGATACAGACCTCACAATGTCCACAAGGCAGTGGAGCAGATGCTTTTCACTACAGGTATACTGACCTTAGAAAGCTTCATAAGAAGTGGCTCAAGCTGACAGTGCTGCTTTATGTATATGTACATGTACATGTACATACAGACCGCTATCCTTACTACTTCAGTAGGAAACCCAAAATCAGGTTGCCAGCAACTCCCACCAGGCACTGGTTTGTATGGGGTGAGTAGGAAGCCTGAGCGTTCTGGGGCAAGGAGCAGTGTGTTAAGCCAGCTTGGCTGTATACACAGGGAGCTGTACATGCAGGTCTGTGCTAAGGGCTAGCAGTGCTAAACTTTTCCATGGCATTACCTGAAGTAACGTCATTGAAGATCGTGCATACGTGGGTGCAGTGTGCGAGGTGAGTTTAGACTTGGGTTTGAGCTGTAGCTTGGATTGAAATCCACTGTAAATAAAGCCCTGATGGTGATTTAAGTATGTCTAAATAATAGTTGTAGCAGTAAGTACTTTGGTTTATAAACATATATCTATATATATCTCTATTATATGCATGTATATATATTTTAATTACAACACTAGTTCTAGTATAAAACCTGCATAGAACATCCCTGATCTGTATATCAGAGGAGGATTTCACAGAAACAGATGGCAGTAAAGAGCTTGGACTTGGAATCTATCATCTTTCTTTAGTTATTTCAACATTTCTGTATGTTCATGTTTGATGCAATTATGTCTCATTCTGTTTCAGTAATTTGCTGGCTAACTCCTTTAATTGTAACTGCCATTTGGCCTGGCTGGGAAAATGGTTGAGGAAGAAGAGAATTGTCAGTGGGAATCCACGCTGCTTGAAACCCTTTTTCTTAAAGGATATTCCAATCCAAGATGTAGATGTCCAGGACTTCACCTGCGATGGTAAGAAAATCCAATTTTATTTGACATTTATGATAATATTGGCACCCCTGTGAGGACTCCTTCCTATCAAACAATACTGCATGGTAAACAGTTTAGTGATGAGGAAGACAGCCATCTAGAGCTGAAGATCGTTGTTGCCTATCAGGAGTTTATTTTCATTCTTGATTTCCAGTTTCTGAATTTCTACTATCTACACCTAAATAAAAGAATGAATTTATTATAGACAGATGCTCCGCATTGTATAATCCCAATATAATCCTGGCCCTTCCTCCCACTTCCTTATTGGTACACTTAGTTAACACTCTGAAGCCAGTGGGAATGCCTCTTGCTTGGAAAGTCTTAGTTTTGGATACTGTTCAGTTTTACCAATAACAGGTATAAATACAAGGAAATAAAAAACCTTAGATATTATTTGAAATTACTCAGTGATGCTTATTGCTTTCCTGGGTCCATACAGGTTTAAAAAACAAAAAAATTCTTACATTTCTCTCATTCTCCAGGTAGTTCTTTGTCTGCTGATCAAGAAGATTTTAGAAAAAGTAATGAGAAAAACTGATTGATGAATGGACTGCTAACAACTTGTAGGCTGTGATTGACTGTTAAGACTAGATATGCTGCAGCTGCAGTTAGTCATACCTCTAAAGAGACCATAAGAGTGATAGAAGTTTCTGGCTTAGAGGAGAAATTAATTCTTGTCCTAGTCAAACAATCCCGCAAGAGGCCCAGGTGCTTGGGCCAAGAGCTCAGGGAACCCAAGTTTAGTCATTAAAGAATAATTTGCTTTAGTTTGGGAGAAAAAAAAAAAATCGTGGTCCACAAAATGGCATTCCACACTTGGGAGCTTTCTCTATCATAGTCACTCAGACAGCCATGGCAAATGGAAGGTAAATGGTGACAGGGTGTAAAACACAGAACATAGGAGAAAAATCAGTATGCCGAAGAAATGTGCTCTTTCTGCAGTTTTATGAAAGACTTTGAATTTTGTTTCCAGTTATTAAGCTCATCTGGGGAGAAAAAGAGAAAATATCTTCCCTGTTCTTCTGTAGGCTGGTCGTGTTTCTCCATCCCTCTGAATACAAATGATTCCCTCCCCATACATTTATTGGTAATTCTGTTATCTTGTATCAGGACTTCCGGTCTTATTCTTTAGTCTCAATGCTCATGGGTACAGCCAGCAGAGAGAAGAAAGAAACAGATCTGTCTCAATTAGACCATGCATCAGTTTTTCTTTAAAAAAAGGCGGTGGCACATAATGACAGCTGGCTGCGTGCTCTTGGACTGAAGCACTGTGTCTCCATGCTGGCCAACTCAGGCTGCCTGTACCCACAAACAGTTGTGCAATTCATCTCACTGTCATCTAGAGAATGCGGCACTAAGTGTTTTCTTCCATACACATCGTAATACTGTAGTATGCATTTGCCTTATGTTTTGCAAAGCCTGTTGCTTTTGGGGAAAATCCATGCTTTAATGTTCTTAACTTCAAAGAGTTGGTTTCTTCTGCAGAAACCCTATTGTTCTTCAATTACAAGATTTAATCTGCTGTTTATGAACCTTTTAATACATTTTTGGAGAAAGTAGATATTTTTATGTGTGCACAGATGGATTGCCAGCAGTTGGAAGTATGCTGCTCAGTTTGTTGTTTGCCTTGTTATCCTTGTCAAAAATGTTGAGGTTTCACAATTCAGATGATAAATGAAGTGCCAAGCTGACTTTAAAAAGTAAAAAACATCTAAAAGCTGAAATTTGAAAAAGTCTTCCTAAAGCAGAGTAGATAATGAACATCATCTGTCTAGATGAATTTAAGGGCAATTTTCTGGTCAAGTTTTCCATTTCAGCTAGTACATTTGGGATGGGGGAAGGATTTGGGATTTACATAACTGATTTTACTGTAATTTGCAAAATTAGAGAGAAGTAGACACTTCTTGGGGGGTAAAAATAGTATTTTAAAATATTGCTATTCAGTTTTTTAAATGATGTTCTTATTGCCTAAAGAACCTATATGTAGGCAGGTTGATCCAAAGCATTGGATGTACTTTAAAATATTGTGTTGGCTACCATGGATTCAAGGATGTCCCTCCTTGTTCCTTGTAAGCAGTTATCTTCAAAGTGCATCACTCTGGGCTGTAAAGATGTCTTCCTGATGCCCTGTTTCTCTCCCTCTGCAGGTAACGATGAAAGCAGCTGCTTGCTTTCACCTCCTTGTCCTTCCCAGTGTACCTGTGTGGACTCAGTGGTACGTTGCAGCAACAAGGGGCTGCGGATATTGCCCAGAGGAATTCCCAAAGACGTGACAGAGCTGTAAGTTACCTTTTACATAGCTCCTTTCATGAAAGTTAATGAAATTACATCATATGAGGCTTTGTAGGTCCTTGGAGGTTTTGCCTTTGACTTTAGCGGCTGGTGTTTTGAGCTTTGTTGTTTTCCATATGTTTTGACTGTTATTTTTATACTTATTTGTCCCTTGACTGAATACATTGCTCTGTAATGGGAAGAGAGTTTACCTATCCTTGTACCCATTAATTCTGTGTGTAGGGAACAAATGCATATATTAGTATCAAATAATTCTGTAGTGCTTCTGAGCAGCCTAAGCTCACAACAGACAGTTTGAAAGGATGATGAAAATATGTTCCTGACTTATGCAGCTGTAAGCTAATTATCCTCTGAGGAGATTAAAAAAAAAGAAAAAGAAAGTGCAAGCCAGTGGTGGAAATGAACAATGAATTATTTTCTCCAGACCTCATGAAATGGCTAAAATGACAGATAATTAGATTAAATTGTAAAGTAAATTCATCCTACTTGAGAACTGTCTTTCTAGTCATCTTTTCATCTACCCCTCTCCATGACTTTATATTGGATTTTTGTTCTTCCCATGGAAATAAAATACACCAGTGGAACTGCTTGGCTTAGACAGTTGGAAGTAGAAATACTGAGCTTTTCTCCTTCAGGTCCTTATTCAAGTCTATCACAGGTGAGTCATTACTGAAACTTGTTACAATCTCATCAACATTTCTATGTGAAAGTTATTGGTTGAGTTAGTTGGTATGTTCAGTGAATTTTCTAATGAATTAAAATCTGATTCTGCTATTTTTGAGTATCTAGTACTATTTTTACTATTTAGTAACAAGGCAGCTGATGCATGAGAAACGCATCTGTTTACTCCCTTCACAGTGTGAGAATGGGGTTTACACTGTTTTTACCAGTGTTGTAATCAAATACAAGACTTTGTTGCTGAATGAGGAGTGTACTGAAAGTGTATGTGGTAACTCAAATTAACATGGAAATTTTGCATGAATTAATACATCCTGGGAACACTGTTAACCAGGGCATGGTGAATAGTGGTTTGAATTAAAAGCCAAGTCCTGGCCTGTATTCCCTTATATGTTGCCATCAGCAATAAAAAGTCTGCAAGGTGGTTTCTGCAGGTTTCACTGCATTCAGATACAACTTGCCAACAATAAGACAGCACAGATGTTACTTTGATTTCCACTGCCACACTTGGGAATTTTTATGTTTAGATTTTGCATATTGAGTTTTACTGATACTATCTGATACACTGACGACATAACTTTCACAAAAAGAGTGAAATTAATCTCACATTTTTGAAAACTGCTATATTTCTTAAGCTATTTGTTGGCAAATGAGGCAATAGCCTGGAACTGAGCAGTTTGAGTTCATAGGAGTTTACGTGACTGTCTTCTTCAGTAGGAGCCTCTTGGCTGTGCAAGCCTCTAGTTTGGCTTTCTGCTTTCAATCCAGAAATGTGTCAGCAGAACACAGTCAGCCATGGACTGGCTGGCTCTGAATATTTCATGTTCTACAAATATAACCTTGAATCTGTCCCAGCTGTCTCAAAATTCAATCTTGATCTCACTCTTCCCTCAACCAAAATAAGCTGAGCTCCTTATTTGTATATAATCCAATAGATAAGATGCAGGTACTGAAGCTAAAAATTTAATGTGTTTGTGGAAACTGTGACAATAAATAAATAATCTTACTGGCCTTCCTTCTGTTTCCAGATTGAGATAAAGATGTTGCCCGTATTCTAGAACGGTCTATATAATTTAAGTCCCAAATTCCTGGTGTGAACTTAGGTATTTTTATTGTTCTGTGTTTAAGAATTATCATTGCTTCCATGGTAAACAGCATCTCCTATGGAACCTCACCTCTTGCCTCATTTTCAGGACAGCTAAAACTTGGCAGAGAGAACCCAATAGGTTTCTGGGCACAGGGTGAAAGAGATTTATCTTGCTCAGACTATTTACAGTCCTCACACCGAAATATCCTCATTTTCCTAGGGCAGTCCTAGATCCCTTGAACTGTGTCCTAAGGCTGAAGTATTTCTTAAAGCTGTATTGTTTCTGCACTAGCTGTGGATATCTCTTTAGTACTTGAAACAAGAAAGCGCATAAGATACCTGCTGCAGAAGATATCATGGCTAGAGATCGCCACAGCAGTCTCCAGGGCAGGGATGTCTTCACCTTTCTTACTGGTAAAGTGGACACAGGTGCTCAGATAGATTAAAAACCCTTCCACCATGTTACCGCAACCCATGCTGCCTTTCTCCCCTTCCACAGTCTCATGTCAGAGACCCCTGGGCAGTGTGCTGGGGGTCTCCATGCTCCCACCAGGCAGTCGCACAAAACCATGGTCACTAAGGACAGAGGTCACGCCAAGGAGAGGACAAAGCTGTAAAGAGCCTGTTGTCCTGGTTGCCCACAGCTCCCTCTCTACGTGAGACCTGAACAGGGATATGATGCAGGGGAGCATTTTAGAGGAATTTTTATGAATGCACCAGTGTGACGTTTATAAACTTCCGTTATTGATGTATTCATTTACAAGGCACATTAGCTGCAGTGCTTCATATTAAACTGCAGTGTGTTTTTGTACAACATGGTTTAAGAAAAGAAGTGTCATGTGTTTAGATAAACCAGTCTGTTATGGCCGAATAGAGACTTCTCAGAAGTTCTTTTAAATTCTTTTAGAGGTCTTACAATAGCCTTAAATCAGGAATTCTTTCATTGTAACAGGTATTAAATAGCAATGTGCAAAAATGAACATACCTCTTGCACAGGCACATAGGGAAAATGTGCCTTTGCTGGGTCAAATTTCACTGTACCTAAGCTCAGCAAAAAAGATCACCAGCAATGTTTTATTACATGGTAGACTGGAGACATAGGCTCGTTCATTCCAACTTTCTTCCTGAGTTTCTGTTTTGGATATGTATACAGACAAAACATGTGAAAACCATTATCTCCTTCATATTTAGAGCTTGGAATGACAGGAGACATCCCTCTGTTTGGTTTGTACCACCCTTGGGAGGAGGGATTACCTTGGCAGGGAAGGCTTCTATCTAGAATAGAGTTGAAAAGATCACTGTTTCCTGGCTTTTTAGAGGGATGATGATGCAAGACATTTCTATTTCCCATCGATTACTTCACAAAACCCCATCATCATGGGCAAGCCTTCTTTCAGCTTCCTGGGAATAGGGAAATAGTATGTTGTTTCTTGCAAATTCCTTTGTTCTACATTTATGTACTGCCGACATTTTTTCCCACTGTTTGCTTGCTCTGAAGACAAGCCTTGCTTATTTTGAACTTACTCAGTTTTCTGATCCAGATGTTCAGAAGTAAAATGTTCATGCAATGAGCTAGTTTGGAATTTAGCCTCTCTGCTCCTTAGTGGTTTAGACTTTACTTCTTTTTTTTTTCCTTCCCAAATCATTTTGAATTATGTTTCTTTTTTCCTTCTACATACTACCTGAGTGTGTAAATACTAGTTTTTTCTTTTTTTTTAACAAAAGTATACTCTATTTCTAATAAAGTCTTATCTGACAGCATCCAGCTGCTTTTATGGGCCTACAGCAAGTAATATTTTGCACTGGGGAAAAACACTGGAGGCAACTGTGTGGACAGCATGTGCATAAGCTGTAACATAATAAACGTGTATTTTAGAATAGATATATGTACTAATCATGTCATCTCTAGAGTCCAAATGTTGCCATGATGCTGAGCTATATGATAGCACTGATGGGATCGTTAGGAAAACCTGCATCCACGCATTATTGTTAGTAATAAATTTTTCCTTCCATTTGTATTAATACCTATTAATATTTGCATTACTTTTGCCATTTCTCTTTCTCTCCTCACAAACCTTCTCTCTCCTGTTCGTGTTTTTTGCTCTGTGTGTTAGGTTCATTTAGCCTACAAGCTCATTCAGTACTTGACACAACAGTTTTCACAAGTGGCTGACCTGCTTACTAGCAGAGGAATCCCATTGAACTGTCTTTTAGGTCTTTATTCCCCACCTCTCGTTTGCTGCCTGTTGCTGCCTTGGCCTCAGCATGGCACCTTTATTCAGCCAAATCTCCAGTTGCCAAGACGATTCTGACAATTGCTTCCCATACATTTGCTGCCACATCTACTTGGAGATACTTACCACCAATCACAACCCTCTTTTCCACCTTCCCAAGGCACTTGTGATTGCTCTTGACTTGTGACTAAAAATCGTGCTTATACCTGGGCCATGCAAGTTGTTGCAAAAATACACTCTAAGCAGTTAGTTATGATACATGTAGAAAATTGTAACAGTTTAGGGCATTTTTCAGTATGCCTATATTGCTGTTGATCAAAGGGATAACTCTGAAGAGACATACCCGATGAAAATCACCTGCTTGAGAATGCAAATGCTTTTGCTTGTCTGGCAACCTGCACTGTTTTATACACTGACCCTTAACACAGACTTCAGTGAATTTTCTTTTGATAATAAAGGAGAGAAACAATTTATATCAAAGCTTAGGCTTACCTGGTCCTGTGTCATAAAAGCTTTTACAGCCTGCTTAATTCACTGCGGAGGAAAACTCTCCCATTGAGAGAGTGGATGGTTCTGTAGAAGAAAATTTTAGTTAGAGCTGAAATAGAGGACCTAAATCTGCATTTCAAATCTGATAGTTGAGAAAAAGTAAATAGTAGCAATACTATCAAATAATGCATTCGGTGACTGCTGAAGTCTGAGTACATATCAGAAAGGTGACTTTAGTACTAATAGAGGTAAGTTTAACTTTAGGGTCTTCACTTTTCTCTCAAAGACAGTCATGTTTCTGTGTGTCAGACCTGTAGGTTGTGGTCTGACATACAAATGCAGCAAAATCCAGAGTCGAAATTTGCCCAAACTTAAGAAAGTTCAAGATCCAGATTTGTACCTGGACCCATACTTGAATTTTGTTTCTTCTCAAGAAACTGTAATTGAAGCTCCTAAAACTCATGCTTTGTAGATATGTTTCATCTTTCACAGTCCAATTCTCTCCTAGACCACCATTTTTAAGAAATGAAACTTGCCACAAAATTTTAAGGTATTGGACATCTGCATTAAAAGGTTTAGATTATAATTTAATTTTAGAGCTGTGTAAAATTGTCGAGGGTCATCTTTTATTGTAATGCAACATTCTCTGTGAAATATTGAAAAAAGTTAAAGGAAAGAAAATTAAGGCTTTGTGCCTTTCAATTACTGCCTGGCAACTGATTTCTCTCTCCAGTTTCTTCTCTTAGCACAGATTGCCGCTGTGAGCTTGACTTTATGACTGAATAGACACTTTGGTACAAAAAAGGTTCCAAGTGATTCAAAATGTTACATGATGGTTTGGCACCTTGTGCTGGTTATATCACCTCCACTCCAAGTGGTTTCAGTATAAAAATAGACAAGTTGGAAAAAGAACAGCTGCCATCTTTTATGCATAGTTTGAAATTTTTTATATGTGCTGTTAGTGTGTGTGGAAGGTGCTGGATGAGCCCTGGGGCTACTGCAGGCACTGGGCTCCGAGAGCTGGCGTGGTTGGTGCAGGTGTGGAGTGCCAGCCATCCTGGCCAAACAGTTACCCATCTCCAGCACTTGGTCACATTTTAGAAGCAGCCTTTCCTGGTAGGTGGTTGGTGCCATTTAATAATGGGGTTTTAAATTTAATTTTGGCTCTGGTAATTGCTTGTTGGTTACAAGACATTATTGAGACTTCAGGATTCCCAGCAGCATTCATGGGGTAAAAAACAATTTGCAATGTGATATATTAAAATACAGAGTTTAGAGACCTTAGGAAGCAAATGAGGTTGTTTTGGATACAAGTCAGTATGTCTGTATTAAGGCAGCTGACACCCACTCTTGACTCTGTGTATTAATAACTTGACTCTGACCATTAAAATTAGACATAATCTTTTTCATTCATGCCAGAATTTCTTTGCATACCAGATGCCACATACCTCATCTTACTTTGGCTAAGGATTGAAAAGAATTAAAAATACAATCTTCTCTCCACATCATTCTGTTATGTTTTGGGTTTTTTTGTTTGGGCAGAGGGTCTGTAGCTTCATCTGTGTTTTTTTTTTATTTTTTTTTATATACATATACATAAATACACAGATTTTTGTAACGGGGCTCTGCCCCTTCACCCTCAAGAATAATTCTGTTATTCACTATGTCCAACTTCCAGCTCTCTTGCAGCCCCCATACACCATCTTCAGCACAACAAGGGCAGAACTGCTGCTCCAGCATCACCTCCCTGCTCTGATGGAGGCCTTGCCTATGGTGGACAACAGTTCACCTGCAACAATTGGTTTCTTCAAATGTTGCATCTCAGATCCTCCTGATTCTTGGCATGCTGTTATGCCTTGAAAACTCTGATTATTTCAAATTCATTGCACTTAAATGTGCTTTCAAAATGAATGCCTTTTGCTTAGAAAATATTGCTATTCTTTGTATAATGTGGTGGAAGGTTTAACAGTGGTGAATTGTTCTTATGGATGCACGAAAAATATATAATCAGTAATTTTTCAGTGTAAAATTGTGTTTGTTCAGAAATTATACCACTGATATAAATATTGCAGCTTTTTGCTAGCAGATTTATATTACCATCAAACTTCTTACAGTACAAATCCAAAGCTATTCAAAGCAGATCTTCTGTAGGAGTTTCCTCCTGTTCTCCAGGGGTCTGCATGTCTATGTTAGTCTGAATAATGAAGCACTGGATTAAAATGTGCACCCTCGACTTTTGATTGCACCAGAAAGCAAAATGGGGGGTGTGGTGGGCGGGAACAACCTTGGTTAGCCGTCATCAGTTTGTTCACATTGCAGGCTGTTTCATATTGGGATCAACAAGAGAATAGTCTGAAAATATATTCCTGAAGGTTTCAACACATTGCAAGAGTTGAGTCTCCTTTCCTAAAGGAAAATCATATATAGATTCCAAATATGTAATACATGACCTGCTTTTGATTTCCTTTGGAAATTCTTTGGATTTTACATTTGGAATAAAGACTGGAACCTTAACCTACCCTCATGCATGGGTTTAAGGTTTGCAACTTTCTTGGATGAAAGTGAAGGTGCAGACTCCCAGCAGCTTGCTGCGTCCATAGCAGGCCTGACTGGGGAAATGAGACGTGACTTGTCCTGTTTAAATAGTAACATATGTGGCTGAATTCTGAGGATCTTCTGTGTAACAATTTATGATGTGAATTCACCAAGGAACTCAGTTTTCAAAATAACTTATACCAAGTTTAGTCAAAATGAAGCAAGTGACTTTACACTTGCTGAATATGAATATCCATGGGAGGTGTAAATGTGGCATAACTAACCCATACTCTGGTTTGTGATAATCTGCGTCAGCAGAGCAGCTGTCACTGCTTTGCAAGGGCTAACTATTTACTGTGCAACACTGTCACTCAATGCTTGTGATCTTTGTGAATGGAGAGATTAGTTTGTTCAATAGGGTTTTTTCCATTAGGGAAGGATTTTGCTTTTGGTTAAAACTTCAGAAGCTTGTAGTCCCACTTGTCCAGCCTAAGCCTAGCAGGAGCTGGGTCAGCTCCACCACGCACTCTGAGGTAACTCTGCCTTCATGGGATCTTGTGCACAGGCACAATGGATAACCATGAGGCTGGGGTAGTTTAGCGGGAGTAGTTTGGCTGAAAAGAGCTGAAGCAGCAGAAAATGGTGAGAGAGCATTATGCTGAAATAGAAAAGGGGGTGGGAGGATAAAATGTGACAGTTATACAATGTATTATGTAAGAAATTGTGTTAGTGTTGTTTATAGATTTTATTTTTAAATTATGTAAAAATAAAATTTGCGGGAAATTCTTCCTGGATTTAGTTTACACAAATATCTCTACGTTGTTACAGTTAATGTAGAGAGGGAACATATAGCACCATAATAATCTATTATTATTGTAAAAGCAGAATAAGGAGGTCTGTTGCCAAAGAAAAGAAAATTGTGTGTTTGGGATTAAAATTCTTAACATGATTATATTTTCATCAGTAGAGGCAGCACATTAAGTGTTCTCGTGTCTGTGGACTGCATTTCCTGGCTATGCTTGGTTATCTTTCAGAACATACCACATCAATTGCATTGCCCCATGTCTGCCATAGGAAAATCCCCCGAAGTATCTTGTAAGGAAGGGAAATATCGTTTCATTTTTTATCCTCACCTGTGAGGGGAGAAATGCCTTCATCCTACAAAGTACTTTCTGAGAAGGTTGGATTTGTTTCCCAGGTAGATATGGCTTCTGGCAGATGTCTGGAGGATGACCTTGACAGTGTCATGGCACCGCAGCGGTCAATTTCCATTGGAGCCTTACTACCTTGGTATCTTCCAGAAATGCAGTTTCACCCAAAAGCCAAGGTTCAGGAAAACAAATCCAGCTCTGTCTCTATTATTTTGAAATAAATAGTAAAAGCCCCACATCCCATTGGTACCACAGGTCAGCTGCGGAGTCTTGAGTTCCCATGTTCTCTTCTGGGTGAACTTTTGGAAAGTATTATATTTGTTCAGGGTTTTTCCCTTGGTTGCTGAATGTTCATGTTTCTTCAGTGCAGAAAAACTGCAAAATACAGGCACTATGTTCCAGGAAAATGAGGACATGGGATTATCCCAAAAGGCGTTAGCCCTACCGTGCAGGTGTCCAAATAGAGATGCATGCAGTGGTGTCTGAAACAACTTCTACTCTGGAAATACAAGCTATTTTATTAAATACATTTAGTGCTTGGAGGAGCATGTATTCAAAGAGAGCTTTGTCTTTGGTCTTGAGTTTGTACTGAGTTTTCCTCATGTACCAGCATACATTAAAAAGGAAAGGTGAGGAAGGTGCATATGCCATAGTAGGAATTGCTGTAATGGATGTGGCATCAAACTGATGGATGTTTCTGTTCACACTGGACTAAGCGAGACTTTTTGCAACACAGAGACCTGGGAGTGCATCTCCTCTTCCAGTTCTGGCTGTACAAGGAACTTACATGCACATGACAAAAATCTTCCTAACAGTGCACTCAGCATTCTCATAGAAACTTGTTAAGGGTAACTTAAGTCCAGGGCAGAAGCCATACAATTTTTCTCCCCTTCTTTAGTTGCTGTCATAGAAGAACCAAATGGTCATTTCTGTTTGCTGTAGGCCAGAGATCCTTTATTTGATTCCAAGTCTTAAAAAAAAAAAAAAAAGCTACTGTCATGCTTTGTATGTCAGATAATTCACTTATAAGGAAAAACTGTTATTGTTTCAAAGCAATGAATAAAAGATAGTTTCCTTAGTGACTGGCTTTGTATTTTCTTCATTCATGGTGCAGATTGAGTAACAGGAGTTCTTGTTAACATGTTTGCATAATTGTCAAATCTGACTTTTTTCAGATACCTGGAAGGAAACCATCTGACTGCTGTGCCAAAGGGGCTCTCCACCTTCAGACACCTGACACTGATGTAAGGAACACTTGGTTTCAATGTCAAGAAAATTACATGACTCTTTCTGCACTATGTTGTAGGTAGAACATAAATAATCGGTATTTGGGGGGGGAAAAAAACCACAAAACCTCACAACCTTCTGTAATTTGAATTTGGAAAGAATTTCACAGTGGCTGCTGCTGCCAATAAGTGTTCATAAAGAGTGGAGAAAGAGTGAGGTGACTGAGAGCACCAGAGACACTTCCTCTGTAGGAGCTTCCAGCCTCTGCAAGAGGACTAAGCTCTCTTGCAGGCTGCTATAGCTTCACTTGGCAGATTTATCTGTGCAAAACTGTAAAGGTCATAACAGAGGAGACGGCATTAATTTGTTCTAGGTGAGGCAGTATTTATAATGCTAAGGCAATGAAAATTTGCATAGCTGTTTCTGCTATGAACAGTCATACAGATAGAGAATCAACTAGACTTTTTTTAGTAAATTGCTCCCTGAAATACATGGGAATTAAATTCTTGGCTGAACTGTTTCTCAGAAATTTTCATATGCTGTTTGAATCAGCTGTAGATACTCAAGTCAAACAGGCAGAACAACCTCAGACAAAAACAACATGGAGGGAAAAACTGGAATCCTCTGTTTTAAAAGAGTGTTTTATTTGGAAACATCTCTAATTTTGTTTTTCAAGGGAAAGCAACAGCAAAAAAGAATGTTCTATTTGAGCCTAAAAGACTTTTTTAAAATGAAAAATGAAATTTTGTTCTAGTAGCTGTCAATGTGGAGACCATATGGAAATGGTATGCCTGTAATAAATTGCAAAGCCAACTGGTACAGTAAATGTTCACCCACACTTGTTTCATCTATTAATTCTTCAGAAATTTTGCTTGTATTCAATGATTATTATTTTTTAAAAAATGTTATACGCTGGAAATATGCCTTAATATTTCTGAGTCTGAAGCTTTTTAGGGGAATCTGATGTGCTTTGCTGTTAGAGCTTATTCAAGATTGAATTGTTAGAAATTTTTAGAATGGTTAGAAAATATTATATCAATTGATAATATGTGACTTTTCAATTGCTTCAAGCATTTTGCTATGTAGATATTATGTAATCTTTAAAAAATAATTATTTCTCAATTAATGCATATAGATGATATTTTGTCTGTGTGTTTCTTCAGTGATTTGAGCAACAACAGCATAAGCGTATTGGCTAATTACACCTTCAGCAACATGACTCAGTTATCAACACTGTAAGTAGTCCAAAGTTTCAATAACAGTTTTAATTGCTTTTCAGACACCATTGAATAATTAGTAAATATCTTGTAAATAGTAAATATCTTGTTACATAAGCATGCGTCTTTCCACGTTTCTTTGTGGTTGAATTAGTAGTGAAATAATCAAAGACAATACACTGTTGTAACTCCGTTCTCTCATTTTCCTAGCATCTTGAGTTACAATCGACTTCGGTGCATTCCAGTCCACGCATTCAATGGGCTCAGGTCTCTTCGAGTGCTGTAAGTACCACTTCTTCTATGTAGCTGAGTTGCAGCTTATTAGAATGCTGTTGATGGCAGGGAGGTTTTTAATGAGCAGATGGCTTTCACTTGATTCAGTAGTCATAAATATTTTCACACAATTAGCTTCAATGTACTTATACTTAGGTGCAATATGTCCGGTAATGACTAGAGCAGGTGAATGCTAAACTTTGAAAAGAAGCAATTACATATTTGCCAGATGAATGACTTTTCTCTGACAGTTCAGGGGCAAGAACTATCATGAAAATAGACCTCCAAGAGACTGCATAGAGTCTGTCTCTTCCACTTAAACAACATTTGGGTGCCCCACAGGAAAGGACTTTTCTCTTTGTCTGTAAAAAACTGATCATATTTTAGAGTTTAAGTTTCCATTGGATGCTTCGGCAAGGGTGTCTTTGCTGAAAACGTGTGCATTTTTAGAATATTGTCTATTAATTTAGATTTCTGCAGGCAAGTTTTTACATAAAAGAATGTAATCTGAAGGGAAGTAAGTTAGAAGTCACCACAATGAGTAAGTCAAGCCAGTGACTGGGCGCCAGTAATGCTGAGATGCCAGTCTCAAATGTCTTTAAGCTGTGAATGAAATTTCACCTCATCTTGATTGGTGGCACACTCAGAGACAGCCACATGTGGTTTCTTTATTTGGAGATCCTTTTCTGCACTCCTTCTTTCCAGTATATCTGCTTTCAGCAGCCTTCTAGATTGAACAGTTTGCTTACAATCTCTTCTGAAAGTCACCTTCTTTATATCATCTTGGAGTGTGGACTGTGGGCCTGTTCCTTGCAGCACGCAGCACCCCCAGCTTTTCTTAGGCATCTGCTAGACTGACTCCTGCTTCGGTCTCGTATTTACTGTCTTTCACGCCCCATCTGCCCCATCAGAAACAAGCCCTGAGTTGGGTTTGCTCAGTTGTTTGTGTGGACACGTGACCCTGTGTGCAGCTGTCAGGACCAGGTGGAGAAGCCACCTTCCTCCCCACTGCCCAGCAACACAAGTGGGTCATCACTAAGAGGAGAGGAAATGGCCTCCAGCTGCATCAGGGGAGTTTTAGATTGGATATTAGGAAAAATTTATTTACTGAAAGAGTGGTCAGGCACTGGAACAGGCTGTCCAGAGAGGTGGTGGAGTCACCACCCCTGGAGGCGTTCAAAAAAATGTGTAAACATGGCACTTCAGGGCATGGTTTAGGAGGCCTGGTGGTGTTGGGTTGGCGGTTGAACTAGATGATCCTAGAGGTCTTTTCCAACCTTAACGATTCTATGATCTTTACTTGCACAGTAAACTGAAAGCCAATAAATTAAATGGCTCATCTGTAATGAGATCATTCAGTGTGCTGAAGGAGAGAGCTTTGAACACTGAAAGGTCAGAACATAGAAGTGGAGAATGTGTCCTGACTGCTTCAAAACTTCAAATTAGTATTTTCTACTTTTTTTTAAAGTTAGATGTCATTCACATGCAGGCATTTCTGTAAATTTAAAGAGCCATGGTTGCTGTGCACTGATTCCTTAAGTATGGAATTCAGGTGTCAACATGGGCAGTACTGCAACTGTGGAAGCAGTAAGGCAGTGCTGTTCGGCCAAGCTCTTTCATTGTGGTTTGAGTGGTAAAATAGATATCTAGGTTTCAACCTCCTAACTTACAAGACAGCTTTAGATTCCCAGTTTTCATTATTAAAAGCAAGAAAGATACGTGATTTGGATTTGTTGTTTTAAGTTTGGCTTGGGACTCTTATTTCTAGCACACCAGGATGGTCACATTTGAGCTGTTACATGAGTCCTGAAATTCAGCCACAGATGAATATATTCTGTTTCATGGCCAAATAAATTATTCCATATGGAGCAGTCTTCTGGCCTGCTTCTGGTATGCAAGCTAGCTTGATTAAAGCTAGTTTGGGACTCTCTACCCTGAATTACAATGTAGATATACCATGCCTCATTCCTTCCAATAGCTGCAATTTGTCTTTTCACTTCTGTTCTTGCAGGGCACATATGGACAGAAACAAAGGCAAATATTTTAATAACAATTTTTATCTTTTGGCTTTTTTAAATGATCTGCTAATCAAAATGAAGACATAACTTCCTCCTTCAAGGGAGAAGCCCTCCCTGTCTTGCACAGAGCCGCAGGAGTGTAACAAAGCCTAAATGGGAACCACTGCCTCTGCTCCGTGCATTTGGAAGCCTCCAGATTGATTTGATTTATTATGGCCCACAAAACTCTGGTATCAGCTACAACGTTTGCCACATGTCATCTATGTTGTTATTAAAAATCAATTCTCCAGAGACAAAATGGTTTCCAAGAGACAGTGTGCAATCTGTTATCGTCAGTTATAGATTACCCATATTCTTAGGGGAATTTAAAACAGAAAACATCAGCAAAACAATTTCCACATTTTTTTTAAATAAAAAGAATATAGAGATCTCATTACCTTTGGCTGTGCATGCCTTTGAAGGCAGCAGACCCTTCTCATACAGGCTTCTGTCTTCCAGATTCCTTATGTTTTCTTTACTTTTTGCCTCTCTGTAGTAAATAAAGTAAATATGTATTTGAAAATCAGAATAATCATAAATGTATGACAAAGTTGATCTTTGACAGATATCTGGTTCTGTCCTCTCTCTCAGACACTTTTCAGCACAAGTGCAGCTGAGACTGACCGCAGAGTCAACGTGTTTAGGTTTAAGCCTGAATATATATCAGTGTTTACACAATCAGGCCTTTCATCTTCAATCTTCACATGGCTTATCCATAATGGCAGCCAAAGTCTGCTGGGGAGCAATTTCAACATAGAGTCATAAGAATTTTTTTGAATAAGCAAAAGTCGGTATCAGTAGATTTTTGCACCAAAACTATTGCAGTGAAAATTGTGGGTTTGTGTTTTGGGTTTTTTGTCCAAAGCTCGTCTTTTTAGAAGCTAAATGTAAGCAGATTTAAAAAGCTGAGGTGGAGACAAAGTAATTATAAATATTAGAAACTTCTGGTTGACCTGAACTGATTATTTTAAGGATTATTTTTCTTGTGTTACAATGTGGAACCTTCTAATATTTTGTCCTGATCTAATTAAGGGGAAAAGAACAGAAATAAAAATATTTTCTCAGATCACTACACAATTTTCCATGTTATATTTATGGAAAAAAATTACAAAATGAGCTACAGAATATTCTACTAACATGAGATGTTCTAGTTTTACTGAAGACTGATGGATATTTACTGCGGTTTAAATCTAACACAAACATAGCAATATGTGTGATGATAAAGCTACCACAAATATTCTTCAGGCACAACCTTGAAAACCATTTTTGCAATATACTTTCATTGTTGGATGCTGCACTGAACTGACTTAACAGAAATACTATTTGGCTTTGTTTCTTCTTTTTTTGCATCGCAGAATGACTACTTGTACTTATTGAGTAAATCTGTAAAAGGCGCTGTTGTTACGAGCATTAAGCAGTGACACTGTGGCTTCCCACTTCCTCAGACATCTGAGTTGTGTTGGTTCTTGCAGGGTTTGGCATCCTTCGGGGTTCATTGTACATGTACATTGTATGGGCTAGGAGGCAGAATTTAGGAACAGTTAATAAAACAAAACAAAAAAAAACAACCAAAAAGGATATGTTTAGTTTGTTTTCTTACCTGAAGACAAAACAATAAGTTAGTGAGATTACATGTAGAAGAAAGTTTTTATTTGAAGAATTCAAGTATTTTTTTACTCTGCCCTGAGAAAAGATCACAATCACCTTAAATTATTCTCCTGCTGTTTAGCAATATTTAGACAAGAGAATATCTAGAAGTTGTGCTTTTGAAGGAGAACACAGACATCAATGTGTGTGCTTTAACTGTCCAAATGTTTAACTTTTTATTTGATTATTTGCTTGTAAGGATTTTTGGTATAAAAATATGTTCCTGCTGTTGATCCAAGAGGAAAAAAAAATTATTGCATTGTTGAATTCCCTAGCAACTATTTATTATTGTGGGGTTTAAGTTTTTTAAAATTTATCATTTAATTTTAGCTGCATGGGTGATGAAGTTGCTGACGTGATTTTTTCATTAAAATGCAGGCGTTTGCATCCATGAAACAAACCTCAGTGTTTGAGATAGGTAGTCAAGCCATTCATTCTAAATGGTTTTGTATTTTTGATCAATTACCTTCTTACATATAAATGGCTTTGTCATGCTTCAGTTTCTCTTGGAAAAAGTTTCCTAGACATCTAGGAAAGAAAATGCACCCATTCACAGAATAAACACAGCTGATATGACCTGAATATAAATACAAGTTCTGCTGTCTATTCAAAGAGCACATCTTTAAGTAGTTTAAAAGATCAGACTATAAGCTCATGAGGAGTTTCTGCTTATTTAAATATGCCATTTAAATATGGAAGGAAGAAACATTTTGATGACGAGTTGTTGACCAGACCTCATCTTGCGTCCTTATACCAACAAAAATACTCCTTATTTAATAGCTGTGGGATATGTCTCAGTCGGTTGCTCATTCTGTGCTTTATCTGGAGTTGGTCGGTGTGCTTTATCTGGAGTTACTGTGTGGGAGCTCATATCCTTCCTGTTCCTTTTCGGATTAGTTGCTTGGAGATCCATCCTTATATATGCCAAATGTTATTATTAATAGATATGCTTAAAAGAAAATTTCAGGATCAGGATGTTAGAAGGGGAAGTTTTTGGTATACTGGTGTCAAGAACTTGAGAGAGATGCCAGCAGGATATGTCTGCTGTAGTGTTTGTGGTTTCATGCTCTGTAGAAAAACTGCAGTACAATAAGATAGAAACTGCAGCTGCAGTGAGTAGCTGTGAAACGTGATCGTGGTAACATTTCTTATGCTCACATAGTTCACAGCCCCATGGCAGGGCCCAGGCTCACAGGAGACAGGACAAGGTGTATCTTCCCCTGGCAAGTTTGGCCTCCCCTGCTGTGTGTATGCTGGTGTAAGGCAGTGTGTGAAGGTAGAATTCATAAGAGTTATAACGTATCATGTAGATCATGGTGAAGCTTCTAGTGTTGTTAGCATTGAGAAAGGGAAGAAAGGATGCAAAAGAGACGCTTTTATTTTCATCTGGGGCTGTTGTGTATTTCCGTGTGGCCAGATGTGCACCATTTCAGGCATCTATATGGTCAGGAAAATAAAAAATAAGATGTGATTGCTGTGTTCCACAAATCACCAGGTAAATTAGAAAATAAATGACTCAAAGGAAAGAGCTGCTACCATACTGACACGCAGTAGGGTTCTGTTTTCCACCTTCCTCTGCCACATCTGGAGCACTGACAGTAATTCCAGGACCTGGGAAAGAGGATATAAACAATAGAGCAGTTAGTTAGAACTGAACTAGCTCAGGGGAGAAGTGCAAAAGAAAATATAATTTATAATATTGATGTCCTTTTCCTTTGCAAGTTTTCTAGCAACTTTTTTAAAGAAACAGCTAGTGCAATCCAGCAGAGCAACTCCTGTTGACTCCTTACTAGTTTTTGCTGTCTATTACTATGTGAAGTAGCAAGCTGGTATTCAGCAACATGCAAACTAGAGAAGTTAGAATAAACTTTAAATATTTTTCTTCATGCTATTCTTTGTCAGCTAATTACCTAGTGAGGCAGCAGCTGAATAGCTGGTTTTATTTATTCATAAAGTAAAATCTTACATGACTATGTGTCTTCTCTGGTGCATTTTCTGGACAGTTTTTATGCAATTGTCACCCCCAGCATCCTGTGCTCTTCCACACATTTGTTGACACATGTTTTCCTGTCTGATCGTAGCCTTGGTGCTGCAAGAAGTGCTCTTCCTCTCTATTTGTCTGTCACAACCTCTAGTGCTGATACCCGACTTTGTAGCAGGGTCTTCAGTTGCAGTTGCAATGAAAACCACAAGTAATCCCAAATAATTATTTTTGCTCTTGTGTGTGCAACTTTGAATACAAGTATTGTGCTCCACAAGCTGCAAGAAAAATCTTTCCATTTATGCTTGCCTATGTAACACACACACGACTACATTTCTTAGAAAAGAGATAAAGTGGCTGCTTAAGTTATCCTGGAAATAGTGGAGAACACTTTTGCAAGGATCCTGAAAACCCTGCTAGAAAAATGTTAGTTTCTTTGTGCAGGGTGAATAACGCCCTAAGACAACTAATTTCAAGTATTTTTTCTGGTAGCATAAATGTATTTGTCAAACGGATTTTTAAATACCACAGAAAGGGGTGTTTCCCACTGTAAGAATGGGAAACTAGAATGTGAAAGTGTGGATATATTTGCCTCATGGACCGTTGCTCTCTCCTAGGATGGATCTCTCTGAAGTCAATATTTCATTTAACTTTCACAGTTCCTATTTTCCCTCTTCTTTTTTTTTCCTGTGTTTCCAGCTAATGGGGTTCTATGAAAGCATACAGGTCTGTATGTGAGGGTCTGCTTGTCATCAATATACTTTTAACAGCAAAAATAGTATGTCACCTTTTTAATTTAATACATTAGTCACCAACAATTCCGACTGTATCATTATTTTAAATGTCAACATCTAGAAATAGAAGTAATAAAGCACAGAAGCTCATGAGTTGTAAAGCTCATAGAAACTCTCAGAGAAACAAAATTAAATACCCTTCTTAAGCAACAGTTCCTTCACTTGTGGGGCACAGATAAAATACTGTGGTTTGATACCTTCCTGCTTCTCCCTTCTTCTAGGACGCTCCATGGAAATGATATCTCCAGTGTTCCTGAAGGATCTTTCAACGACCTTGTATCCCTGTCCCATCTGTAAGTACTTCTGCTTGGGTTCGTCTGTTTGACTGATGGTTTCAGATTTATAAAACAGTACATATTATTAGAAATTTAAGGATGTATAACTTTTCTATTTTTCCTGCTCACTTTTTGTATTCTGCTCTGGATATTCATAGTGCATCTGTTCAAAGGAAATAAAAAATGCTAGAACCTGTTCTTATTAGTTACCAAAATATTTTCTTAAGGAAAACCAAATGAGCAAATGTGACAGTTTCCTCGTCTGTGAACTTTGTGTTTAAGGCTTTCTTTCAGCATTGTCTGTGTGAAGTGCAGAGTGTGTTATGGTCTGAGAGCGAAGCAGGAAACCTCCCACAAAGAGCAAATATTAAGCAAATGTGAATTCTGTGCTTAATGAGTGTCATATGTTTTGCATACTGAAATGTTGTCAGTATATTAACTTGTTGATGAATCACTACTTCAGACATATATATTTAGTCATGTGGAAATTGGCCATTTCACAGCATTAATACTTCATTCCAAAATTTGCAAAAATTATTAGAAGTTTCAGATATTTCAGGAAATTACTATTGTATTGGTGGAGGTCCAGGATATTTTTAAATGCAGTTCAGTTGATGAAAGAACTGTAAAGGCAAATAGCTGCAATTGTTACAATAAGCCTGAAATGTAACAATTGGTGCCAAAAGAGTGAACAGTATATGTTTTTTTCACTGAGATAATGTGTGATACCACACATTATTAGACTATAGATGTAAAGAAAAATTAATTTTGTGTAGCATGTGTCTTGAATGCTGTCCTCAAGTAATCAGAGGGTTGGGTGTGTCTTGGTCATTTTGTGAAGTCACTAGTTTCACAAGTTGATATGGATATTTTCTGCTCTGATGCTGCCCTCACACACGCAATTTGATGTTGGTGTATACATGTCGAGACGTACAAACAGATATGTGTGCATTTAACAAAGGTTTTATATCTCTGTTTCTCTCTTTGCAACCTTAAACATGTCCTCCAGAACACTTACCTGAACACAAGGTTCGGTTCATATTTACGTATTTTCTGGACAGCAGATATGTCCTCGGACTCTTTTTTCCTGTTTAGCAGTTTTCTGTCTTAGTTTCTCTCTAGACAACAAAAACTAAAGTCTCTCAGATTGATAGGGACAGAAATCATATGTGAGCAACTTAAGCAGTTTCAACTTCAAAGTAACCTTCTCTGTTTCAACCTTACACCTTACTAACGCAGTCAGAGAAAATATTCATTTTTCACAAAATCTATTTCTTCATCATGCTTCCAGTGTAGTCAAGTCATTTTATACGTTGTTTGGGAATGAAAGTCTGACTGAGCTGAAGCCCTGTATCTCCTTTTGGAAGCAAAGTGACACCTTCCATACTGGGAATCTGGCTTCTGAGGGTATTTTTAGAACTCAGAAGATAAACATATCATACCCTATTTGTTTGGATTTTCCTCAGGGCTTACTTTAAATGAAGTGCAGATACAATTTTCCTGGGTAAACTGTTCACCTTAGGGAGTGATAAAAACCCCTTTGGCCCAATACAATCACTGCAGTCTATCTGTTTAGATGTATGTGCTGCCAGAAATGTAAAATACACAAAGCTCAAATGAACAGTAATAAATCGGATCCATAAAATAAATAAGACCTATCTGGGGTGTAATTTGCACAGCTGAACAACTGAATTTTGCAGTGCAATTGTGCGCTCCCATGTCTTAAAGAGGATTCTGAAACTTTTAGCAACCACAATGATTTTGCTCTTCACGTGGCAGAAAAAGCTGTGCTTATTCAAAGTCATGCATAATTGAAAATAAATTCATTTGGAGCTCTCCCTGATACATACGTCTTCAAGGAGAAAGCATGCACCTGGAATAATTTTGAAAATTATACAAGGGATTGCTACTCATCAAACTTAAAATGCATGGGAGAACAAAATTTTATGTTAAATTTACAAGCTGTGTGACTAAGAATAGGGTAGGTATTATGGCTGGAGAAAGCTGACCTCCAAGGTGCAGAGCAGGATGATCTGCCTGGGCCTTGTGCATCAGTACAGTTTGGGGGTGGGGGGAAGAGGGAGGGTGTCAAATTAACCTTTAGAATTGCAAAGAAATATTTGTGTAGCATAGACAAAATTATTGATTTTAGTCAGTCTTTTGTAGTAGCTTTAAATTGGTTTGTAATTGGAAGAACAAAACCGAGATCTGGATACTTCAATCACTTTTTCCATAGCTATTTAAAGCCTACAAGAAAATGTTGACCAGATTTCCTTTACATTGTAAACATCATATTGTTGTAATGTAACTATTATAACAAATGATGTAGCTGATACACCTCACTAAAGACAGACGAAGGTTTGTATAAGGTATACACACACTGGTCTTGTTTACTCTTTATTACTTTATTTACGTGAATCATATCATCATCTGTTTAAGCCATGACTCTACTAACTTGTTTAGTCCAGGGCAATGGTAAAAACATTACAGCACTACTGTACTGAAGGATCACATATATTAATACTTTAAAAGAACCCAAAATCTGTTGGGGTAGAACTGAGGCCTTCGCAGTTAGGTCAGTTACTGCATTTGCTGTCCTCACCATTCACTGAAATACACAACGCTGTAACTAATCCAGCCTCCCAAATACTGCCTATGCATTAACTGACCTCTCAGCACTCCAGGGACTCCGCGAAGAAACTCTTGGTAATGGATGCTGTGTACAGCAGGTATTTGTCAGACATATTTTCGATAAACAGCTCAGATTCCTAATCCTGTTGAATCATCTCATCTTTACTAAAATTTATGTTAGTTACCTGTAAAAAAAACTGTCCCCACTCTGTTTCTTCACACTGTCATGGCTAGAGTTATTTTAATTGACTTTATTTGAAGTTGCTTAAAAAAAAAAAAATAAAAGCACCTGAACAGAAATACCTGCACAACATTTTAAAAATTCTGGTGTTGGTATTTCAGTACAGCACAAGGTATTTTTACCTTCTGGAAATATTTTGCTATAATGGGCAAAGAAACAGAGAGAGTACATTAGAACTCATGAATGAAAATAAAATAATTCACTAAAGTTCCTAAAAATGAAGGAAAAAAAACCCAAAACCACAAACAAAAGAACAGAAAGATACATGTGATAATGTCTGCAGTTGTAGAAGAATGTTGTTATTGGTAATCCTTTCTAGTGTCTAGGGAACACCTTTATTTTTAATGTAGTTTATAAAGATTAATTAACACAGTAAGTAGCTTTCCATTGTCCTCCCACTCCCATTTTATATGTGGCAGTTGCTCAACATTCAACTTAATTTCTCAGTCCAGCTTTCACTGATGCATTTTGTTTGACCTTGGACAAGTGAGCCAGTTGATCACAGTTACAGGGTCAAAAAGTCAACCCAGTCGTTTTTTTTTTTCCTCATTGTAAGCAGTGGATTTACAGAAGGAATGGATGGATATTTTTTAATACTGTGCTGCAGTACACATTTAATTTTGATGAATGAGTCCTAGACAGGGTTTGAACCTATGAACTCTCATTATGAATCTGTCTAGGTCACGGTGGGTTCATTAGTCACTCCAATAGAAATGTATCAACAAATTTACTGAGGTTTCTATCTTAATATCCTGTCTGGTATGGTTTTATTTGAAAGAAGCTTGAGTTTAAAATACCATTTTAAAAATAGTTTATAACATGCAGAAATAGTAAAGTCTAAAACTCATCTTGAATTGGTTTCTTTAGTATCTCTTCCCTACGCTAATTTTTATTAGTTCATTTTCTTCCCATGGCAATTCAGGTGTTGTACAGATAAAGCCTTACATTTACTTTCAGCAAAATAAATTCAGAATTCTAATATGTATTTCTTCACACTTTCAAAAATTAGTTGTTTTTAAACTGATTCCTCTGAAGTCTGGGCTTTTTAATTGAATGATTGCCTGAAAAGACACTTTCTTTAAGAGAAAAAATAGTGTAAATGAGTCAAGGCAGCACCTAAATTTAAGGTAAAAGGGTTTGTTTTCTTTTGGTTAGCTCTCCATGAGTAATGAAAAAGTTCTGTGCATTATGATTACACTATGTGAATGCAACTATATGACCTAACTCAAGTGATGGGTTAACCAGCAAATGTGTTTTCAAAGCCATAAAAAAACATAGCAGACACCAGGGGTATCCTCCACGTGTATGTTTCATCTGGTGAGGAGACGTTAACATGAGTCATCAGACCCAAACTAAATTACACAATTTACTGTTAGAATATGCTTACGAAGGCCAAAGACTTAAATAAAAAACCCCAACATGATAAATTTGATGAAAGCAATATGTCTGGTGATGTTGCTCAAGCACAATCGTTTGAAAAAGTGATTTGTTGTTAGGTACTCACACAACCTCCCTAACTAATGATGGGAAGAAAGGAAATGAGTGGGGAATACTGGTGGAGATAAATCTAAAAGACTTCCTGAATACTCAGAAGATCTTTCCCACATTTTTAAGTAAAGCATTCCTGTAAAAGTGTACAATAAAATGTTGCCTCAGTGAGATCAGGGATGTTATCTTTGCTCGAAAGCCAAAATAACTGCTGTTAATTGTTTTATACCACTAGGGCTCTAGGTACCAACCCTTTGCACTGTGATTGCAACCTCCGCTGGCTTTCCGAGTGGGTGAAGGCAGGGTACAAAGAACCAGGGATAGCCCGCTGCAGTGGGCCTGATGCCATGGTGGACAGGCTGCTGCTCACAACACCGACTCACCACTTCCAGTGCAAAGGTAGGAGCAAGCTGGGAGCCTCTCTGTTCTGTCCTGTTGCTTTTCCTCATATATAGTGCTTTATTTTTATACTCTTGGAAGCTGTTTGGTTTTAAAGTGAGTTGGAGGGGAGGTGGGTTTGGCTTTCATTTACTGAACCATCACATTACATTCAAGTTGCATTTTCAGGTGTTCTTCCACAAAGTGCAGTTACCTGCACCACTGGAAGGAAAAACAGCAAACCTCAGAAGAGTTATTCCTGTTGTTCGCACCAGATTATATAATGGCAAGTTAGCATATAGGATGTTGTCATAACTTATTTGAGCAAATAAATTGGGTTTGGCCTTCTACCTACCCCAGAAAACTTTGGTAAAATAAGGGTTATTTTTAAAACGTAGAGCACTTCAGTTATTATGTACATTTACTTGAAAACTGAGAGACTGGGAACTCTTCTGGAAAGCAAGTATTTACCAAAAATACATTTTCATTTGAAGATCTGCAAACTGTCCTCATCAGCTCTGTATCAGAAACTGTAGATTATGGGTAATGTTTCATGTCTGAAGAGTGCACAATCATTCAGGAGAAGGTTGAGATGCAGTTATTAACAATTAGGGGTAGTCAGTGATAGGAGTAGGCTGCACTAGAGAGCAGTTAGACAAATGATAAGGAGTACACTTTTTTCTTGATAAAGTAAGTAGCTTATTACTGAATTTAGATTAGGATATACCTGTATGTTCTTGTTGTACAAAAACATTTTGGAGGTTCGCTTACGTTACTGTTAAGTACATGAAGATGGAGCTATATTTTTAGTGAAAAGATGGGTCAGTACCCTCTCTTAGAAATGGAAATGAGGGCATAAAGCCTATTTTTATGTCTCTGAGTGCCAGCCACCTTTACAGTACTGCTTGGCCGCATGATTTTATAGAGGCTGGGACTAAACTGCTGAACAAACAAATGATGGTGTTGAGGTGGGTTTAGAAGACAAGTTCCCAAGCCTGAGCTGAATTTTATGTTCTTTCAAATATATTTTTAATAACTGTAACCTTACAATTTAATTACTTTGAAGTGTCAGTGTCAAAACTATCAGAACTCTGACTATAATTATCAGAACTACAGACTTTATAATAGTCTCTCAAAATTGAAGTACAAATATACTCTAGATATTAAAAATACCAAATAATGTACTTGTTCATACGAAGCGAAACAAAGAAACGGATCATCTTTACATATTAAACAGGATCTGAAAGTTAATCCAGAAAGAGAAGCTACATGACTTTTTCATTCTGAAACTGTACTATATCAATAGTCAGGCTCTTTCTCTCAAAACTAAGTAAGCAACTCTTAGACAAGAGACAAGTAGACCTCTGATATAGACTTTTTAAAACAGCTGTACGGTTTTATATAAATATTAGTTTGGTCCACAGGAAAGCTGGTGGGCTTTCTACTATCCCAGCTGTTTCCATGGCTCACATTATCTGACTAGAAAAGGAGAAAAAAGTGATGATTCGGAGGTGGTCTTTGGACAAGCAGAAACTGTTGATGGTCTGGACGAGTGGCGGTATACTCCAAGAAATTCTAGGCCTTAGGAAAATTCACCTTTTCTCATCACAATACATATATTTGGAAAAACAGTACATGATTCAATAGTCGAACTGAACCCATTTCCCATGCGCATGTTTAAGATCCACTGCCTCGTGCTATTCTGTTTGGATATCGGTGATGCTCTTTTATGGTAAAGCAACATGATTTATTACAATGTCAAGTGCAGGTTTACCCTCAGGCTGGAGCCATGTGCGTGGCCTGTGACAAGATATGGTGCGGCCTTGGTTTGTCCTGCAACTGCACCACCCTCTCATCACTGAGCTGTAGCTGTGACACGTGCCTGTCAGCAGAAGAGCGAGACTGTCTGTGGGGTGACACAGAATGTCCAAGGATATGTCTGTACTTCCTCCTGCATAGATTCAGTCCTAGCTCAAGTACCACTAGCAGGGAGCTCAGGGTGGGGTGAACCCCCCACCCTGCTGAAAGCCAGGGTCATTGCTGCAAAAGTCAGCCCATGCCGAGCTTGGTACCTTGAGATGCTTGTATAAAGGTAGTGCATAGATGTCCTCTGTGACCTCCAGTAACCTTTACATTAAAAAAAAAAAAAGCAGTGTTTAACTTATTCTTGTTAAAATTATGTTTTTAGTGTGTGACTGAGCAGAAGGTTATGTCTCAGCAGAGCCAAGAAAATAAAAGTGTGTAATGTGCAAGTCATGCAAACTCAGCTCTGCTTTTTATTAAATTGCCCTCCTAGTTATGCAGTAGAGGAAAGGAATGTGCTGGGCTGAGGGCATTTTGCTATATGGATTTATAAATCAAATCCACAAGGGCAAACTAATGAACTGCTTAACTGCTAGGAACTAACACTGTTCTTATTAGCTCCTACATTGATTATCTTTGATCTATGCCGTAGCAATAAATGGAAAATGTATGCATGTGTATTATGAAATAAATAAATAATAGAACAAATTCAGGCTTAATGACCTCTAAATCTAGAAGACCAGCAATGCTGCCTGTCCTATGACCTCTCCGAGGAGCTACTTCTATATATTATTCACATATTCTACCTTCAAGACAAAAGTAGCTCAGATATGTCACATTCCACCCCCTGTCAGTGCCAGAAATACAGATGTTATTTCCTCTTGATGTCCTAACTCCAAGTTAAACACATGTATGGGGTTTCACATGCACAATCACACACAGAATCCCAGTTTGGAAGGGACCTCAGGGATCATCTAGTCCAACCTTTCTAGGAAAAGCACAGTCTAGACAAGATGTCCCAGCACCCTGTCCAGATGACTCTTGAAAGTGTCCAATGGTGGGGAGTCAACCACTTCCCTGGGGAGATTATTCCAGTGGTTGACTGTCCTCAGTGTGAAAAATTTCCCTCTCATGTCCAATCGGAATCTCCTCAAGAGCAACTTGTGTCCATTCCCCCTTCTCCTCTCCATGTGACTCTGTGTAAAAAGGGAGTCTTCAACTTCTCTGTAGCTGCCCCTTAAGTACTGGTACATGGGGATGAGATCCCCTCTAAGCCTCCTTTTCTCAAGGCTGAACAAAGCTGGTGATGCCCTTTTTGATGCAACCCAGCATCCTGTTGGCCTTCTTGGCCGCAGCAGCACACTGTTCGCTCATGTTGAGCTTTCTGTCCGCCAGGACCCCCAGGTCCCTTTCCACAGAGCTGCTCTCCAGCCAGGTGGATCCCAGTCTGTGCTGCACTCCCAGATTATGTTTTCCCAGGTGCATGATCTTACATTTCTCCTTGCTGAACATCATAAGGTTGTTGCTGGCCCACTCTTCCAGCCTATCCAGATCTCCCTGCAGAGCAGCTCTCCCTTCGGGAGTGTCTACTTCCCCACTCAATTTGGAGTAATCAGCCAACTTCATCAGGCTACACTTCATCCCATTTATTTTTAAGGAAATAAATTTTAAAATAACTTAAAACGTGTCCTGTGCTAACCCGTAGTGGGCATAGAGCTCTGTTATTGCATGATAAATGTTAAGGAGGAGTAAATTGTGAGACATCCTGAAATTGAAGAAAAGCAGCTTATACTTGATGTTAGAGAGAAGGTGGAGCTGTAGGAGGTTACCGTAACTATTTATGAAAAAATCCCTTCCAGTCATGGATTTGATTTGGACCATCCTGCATGAGATATAAATCTTCATTACAGCACCAACAGGGGGTAAGAACATGAGAGAAATTGGTACCAAGGAGTCTCAGCTGAAAAGCACCTGCAGTGTAAAGGCTATATCCTGATCCTATACTGATGGTGGTGTTATCAGGGCCACTGATCAAAGAGTGCAACATGCAATAATGAGGAAAAAATACACAAGTAACAAAAAAAAAATGCCATGAAAGACATGAAAGACTGTTGTTGTTGTCCTCTTCTACTTAAAGACAGGCAGGGTAGAAGAGATGGAGGAGTTGCACTCTACATCAAGGAACACCTTGAATGTATCGAAGTCAACTATGGTTATTGCGACTGCTCTATCAAATGCCTCTGGGTTAAAGTCAAAAGGGTCATCTCCAAGCAGGACCTCAAAGTGGGCATCTGCTATCGACCTCCTAACCATGGTGACGAAGCTGACAAAGTGATATTTGGGGCAGTAAAGCAAGCTTCTGGCCAACAGAACCTGGTCCTGATGGGTGACTTCAACTACCCAGACATCTGCTGGAAGAACAATACAGCAGCTCGCATGTCATCCACCAAGTTCCTGGAATGGATAGAGGACTGTTTTCTGATACAAATGTGAGATGTGCCAACAAGGAAGGAGGCGCTGCTGGACTTGCGATTCACAAACCGAGAAAGCCTGCTTTGTAATATCTCGGTTAGTGATAGCCTTGGCTGCAGCGACCACAATATTGTGGAGTTCGGGATCCTGCTGAGTGTGCTGAAGGTCAGCTCTAAGACAAGGATTCTTGATTTTAGAAGAGCAAACTTCAGTGCACTCAAGGCTCAATTGGGAGGGATTCGATGGGAAGCTTCCGTGGAAGACAAAGGAGCTAGTGAGTGCTGGGAGTTCTTCAAGAACTCTCTATTGGAAGCACAAAGCCAATTTATCCCCTACAAAGGAAAAGGAAGTAAGCAGAGCAAGAGGCCCCCATGGTTCAACAGTGACCTCCTGGGTCTACTCAAATCCAAAAGGGAAGCATACCAGATATGGAGAAGTGGAGGATTATCTGTCAAGAGCTACAAGGGCATTGCCAGAGAGTGCAGAGACGCAGTCAGAAAAGCAAAAGCCTAATTTGAATTGAAACTGGCTGTAGACATAAAAAATAGCAAGAAAGGTTTCTTCAGACATGTCAACCACAAGCAGAAAAAGAAGGAAAACATAGGCCCACTGTTAAACAGAAAAGGAGAATCAATCACCAATGATGCTGAAAAGGCAGAGGTCCTCAACACCTTCTTCACCTCTGTCTTTACCAGCACTGTTGGGTCCCAGGCTTTAGGAACAAAATTGCCAATTGAACCAAACACCGACCCACCATCAGTGAAGGAGGAGTTAGCATATGAACTACTACAGGAGCTTGACCCCCACAAATCAATAGGACCTGATGCCATCCACCCGAGGGTGTTGAGAGAGCTGGCTGACATCATCGCAAGGCCGCTCTCCATAATCTTTGAGAAGTCATGGAGAGCAGGGGATGTCCCAGAGGACCGGAGGAAGGCAAATGTTACCCCTATCTACAAGAAGGGCTCAAGGGAGGATCCGGGTAACTATAGGCCCATCAGCCTTACTTCAATCCCTGGGAAAGTTATGGAATGAATCCTCCTGGGGGCCATCACAAGTCAAATGAAGCACGTGATTGCGAAAAGCCAACATGGCTTCACTAAAGGCAGATCGTGCTTGACAAACCTGGTGGCCTTCTATGATAAAGTGACTTGCCTGGTTGACATGGGGCGGGCGGTGGACATTGTTTACCTGGACTTCTCCAAGGCCTTTGATTCGGTCCCCCATAGTCTCCTCCTGGAGAAATTGATGTGTTCTCACCTAAACAACTGGTCTGTGCAGTGGGTGGGGAACTGGCTGACGGGCCGCACCGAAAGGGTGGTGGTAAATAGCTCTTTCTCAAACTGGCAACCTGTCACTAGTGGAGTCCCCCAGGGATCAATATTGGGCCCAATGTTTTTCAATATCTTTATAAGTGATCTGGATAACGACATCAAGTGTAGCCTGATGAAGTTGGCTGATTACTCCAAATTGAGTGGGGAAGTAGACACTCCCGAAGGGAGAGCTGCTCTGCAGGGAGATCTGGATAGGCTGGAAGAGTGGGCCAGCAACAACCTTATGATGTTCAGCAAGGAGAAATGTAAGATCATGCACCTGGGAAAACATAATCTGGGAGTGCAGCACAGACTGGGATCCACCTGGCTGGAGAGCAGCTCTGTGGAAAGGGACCTGGGGGTCCTGGCGGACAGAAAGCTCAACATGAGCGAACAGTGTGCTGCTGCGGCCAAGAAGGCCAACAGGATGCTGGGTTGCATCAAAAAGGGCATCACCAGCTTTGTTCAGCCTTGAGAAAAGGAGGCTTAGAGGGGATCTCATCCCCATGTACCAGTACTTAAGGGGCAGCTACAGAGAAGTTGAAGACTCCCTTTTTACACAGAGTCACATGGAGAGGAGAAGGGGGAATGGACACAAGTTGCTCTTGAGGAGATTCCGATTGGACATGAGAGGGAAATTTTTCACACTGAGGACAGTCAACCACTGGAATAATCTCCCCAGGGAAGTGGTTGACTCCCCACCATTGGACACTTTCAAGAGTCATCTGGACAGGGTGCTGGGACATCTTGTCTAGACTGTGCTTTTCCTAGAAAGGTTGGACTAGATGATCCCTGAGGTCCCTTCCAAACTGGGATTCTGTGATCCTGGGATTCTGTAATTTTAGGGTCTTTACTGCCCAATATAATTTAAGCCTTTTTGAAGTGTTAGGTTTTATTTTTCATGTGTAAAAGCCATTAACTCTTTAATATTCAAAATGTAGCCACTTAAAATCACAATTGCTTTAACTGTAAATATAACTGTCTAAATTAGCTTATTCTAAAAACTCAACAATGAAGTATTGATTGAGTTGGTACCCCAAATGTACTTAGCAGTTTTTGGTCTGTGTTAATTTTCCTGCTCACCCATAAACATCACTACTTCTCTGGAAGTATTCTATTAAAATATGTGATTTATTAAACGGTTTAAATATAACAATGTATACTTACCTGCATACATTTACATCTTTACTTATGCCAATATTATGTTGATAATCATTTTTCTGGGCAGAACAGTAAGAAAATAAGTTTTGAACTCTGTTAAAATTAAGGATGGTAGAACACTTCGCACCTAAATATTCCCATAAGCCTCTAACTAAATCTTTCTTACGCATGTTTTTCATTTCTGCTGTTGCATCTGCACTTTAATTCTTGTTACCAGCCATAGAAATGTCATGTTATAGTTCCCTAGGGGTTGCTATTGCAGAATTTCCAACACTGAGGGAAGGAAAAATTGCTGAAAGCCATATATATAAAAGCCCACTCTCTGGAGATTCCCAACATGTTTTTTCAAAGCTGATGTTTCCATGTCCAGAAGAATATAAGCATCATTGAGACTTGCCTAGTGCTTGATTTAAGTACTTAAAATCTCTCTAATCCCTGGGAATCCCATGCTGTTGTGTAAAGTTGCACCCACAGCATGTGCATTGGTGCCAATGCAGGGTGAATACTGCATTAGGAAAAAATGTATGTGTGAGTACAGAAGTATTAATTTTTGTAAGCCAGTTCTCCACTAATACACTGTGTTTTGCCTTTCCAGAGCCGGTAGATATCAGTGTTGTGTCCAAGTGTAACCCCTGCCTCTCCAATCCATGTAAGAACAATGGGACATGCAACAATGATCCAGCGGAGTTTTATCAATGCACTTGCCCTTTTGGCTTCAAGGTATGACTACCAATAAACTACATGAAAGGCAATGTGTTCCCTATCCCTTCTGTTTTCTTAACTGTTGTACCATGAGAAGTCAATTTGACAGGCAAATGAGCTCAAAAGATCCCTTACTCAAGCAGATAGTGTGTGGCCTTTAAATTGCACCCCGCTACAAATTTTGTCCTATGCAATAGGAAAGGCATTTCTTTCTCTCTGTGCCATGACTATACAGATCATCCTGTGCAACTTGCTGTAGCTGACCCTACTTTGAGCAGGGTGGTTGGACTAGGCAATCTCCAAGAGGTTGCTTCCAACCTTGGGCATTCTCTGATTCTGTGATGTAGACATCCATATGAAATGCTGAGTTGATTTTATCTTCCTTTGCATTCCTTTTCTTTTGCCAGCAACAAGTTAACCATTTCATAGGCTGCCAGGCCAAAGAGGAGACAGTTCGGATGAGAATTAAGGGCCAGTTTAGTCCATGGTGACAGAATGTTGATACTTGCTAGTTTACATCCATCTTGTACAGACTGATTAGCTGAAAGATGCTAACTGTTTAGACCAACCACTAGCTCAGCTGTCTCTGACTTCTGAGCACTAATGTCCATCAAGTGATCCACAAATATGAAATCCTGTAGATGCCAAGCATCGTGAGCATGCAGTGTCAGTATCTTGATAACACATTTGAAAATTGGAAAATCAGGTCATTGAGGAGTGCAATTTCTTTGGTAGTGATGTATAAGTCCCATTGTTAACACCACATCATGAGAGCTTAAGGCTATCAAGACTTTGTTTCAGAGTTGATGTAAGTGGAAACCTAGCTCAGGAGTCAGTAGCTGAAGGATTAAGTATAAGTAATAAATGAGGCATATGATCCGTTCACAGCCTGGGAGGGGGATCAGATGTTATGCCCAAAGAAGTACGTTGCATCCTGTAGACTGTGATTTTATTTGCCTCATTGGCTATTTCTTACAGAGCCTTGGCCAGTTGAAGCAGATGCTCATAAAACACAGAGTAATAAGAACTACAGAGAAAAAAAAAGAAGGGCAAACCCAGACATAGGTGTGGGAAGTACACAAAAGTATCTATGTCTTACATTTCAGGTAGGATTTAGGAATTAGTTGGTTCAGATGATATCACCATTTCCCTTCTCTGTTTGCCTAGGATACATCCCAGATGGTAATGGAGTAATTGTGATAGATCCCTGAAACATTGGAAAAGGGAAGATGTAAAGCTCATTTCTTCTATTTCACCCCAGTGTCCCCACACTTGGTAGTCAAGAAAAATAACAATTCTAAATAACTGGAAAAAACATTGAAAATTTCCTCTTATTAAAAATCCTTCTACCCAGTGGCATATCAACGAGCAACTTTTCTAGGATCTTAAAAGACCACATTGTCAAAAAGTCATTCAACTGAAAATAACTACTTGTTAACAATTGATCTGTCTTTGCAATGCAGAAAACTGGCTGTTTATCTCCTCAGGTTAATAGAACAGTCATTTTAATTTGATGTTTAACATAAACTAGGTTGAATTCTTCAGGTGGGACTAGATGACTGTTGGGCTAGCTTGAAAAGTAAAAGCTTTCAAAACTAGCAGGTACACACATAAATGCTAGTGTATGTCTTTATAAGGCACGTATCGTGGAACAGATATACAGGTAGCTTAAAGTAGAAATATGTTTGTTATGAGCAAATCTTTTTTTTACCCTTAGTTTTGGGGGTTTTTAATAGTATTTCTGCATTAGCGAATGCCCTAACATAGATGCATTTATACTGCCAGAAGACATGTTTACAACATGTCTTCTAAAGAAGACATTTTTACAACAGGAATAATCAAGAGTAATCCTCTAGTTATATTGGCAATCACTTTCTAGTGTACATTAGACCTCAATATGCATCGTTTTACTTAGAAAGGTTTAGATAAACTCTTGAAGTGACTCAGTTTAAACATCTCATAGAACATCCAGCTTTTCTCCTCTCACACACACTTTCTCAGATAACATTCAGTGCGTGAACGTAAAACCTAAACTCACTTGTGTGCTTGTAAGCAGCAAGCTGTCATCCAAGCATGGCAAAGAGCAAATAGACCCAGGCATGGCACTTAGAGCAGAGTTTAAAAATATGGCCTGGATAACAGTACAGGGAGAATTGGTGGAAATTTAATAAGCAAAAAAAAGAACTGCATGTCTTTACCACAGGTTTTTGAATAAAAATGAAATTTGACAGGTCCAAATGCAAACCATATGAAAGGAGCACTCTATCTACCACGCAGTTCTCCACCAGAGATTCATGCTAATTCAATAACAATACCTTGCTTCCTTCTCACCAGCCAGCACCAAACAGCTCTATCCATCTGGAAGCTATTTCCCAGACCTTGATAAATTGCCCTAAATCTGCCCTCTCAGCATTTGTTTTTCCTTGTTTGATGTAGATTCTGAAAAAATCCTGTGTGGACGAGTGCATCAATAAAGTGAAAAACCCACCCTTTTTTCAAATGTAAGCTTATTCAAATGAGCTGATGGCTTTATAATGTTCCCTGCAAGGGGACAGACAGTTACAGGCCGCTTTCTGGGGTTCCTATGCTCATGCTAGCCTTCAGAAAAAAAAAGCAGTAGGCCAAGTAGCAGAGAGCCACCAAAGTTACCAGTTGCCAAACTGGTGCCTGATGGAATCAGGAACTTCTACCAGTTAACTGTAGTTTCAAAAGCCTATAGTTTTGTTTTTCACTATCACATTGATGATGGCTCAATCTCTTATTTTTCACGATCACAAAAATGTTTTTGCTGTTGAATGCATACCCTTTTAGAAATGTGTAATGCTGCCTGTGATGGGTTTGAGTAAACTTAGAAGTGAGATAACTCATGGACCACCTGAGCTGAGAGGCCAGTGGGCTGGGCAGTCATATTTGATGACAGAAATATAGATTGCTTGATTAGAAATGGGGAAGACTATGTGCTGACAGCTATCTTTGCTGTTGCTCTTTCCTTTAAAGTGGGTGAATAATGTGTTTGCTGTAGATAAACCATGTTTGAAACAGTGTTTTTTTGGCTGTTCTTTGGGGGCAAAGCCCCAAAGATGGTGGGAGATGGTGTGAGAGTGCCACCTATGGCAGCTGGCAGGCTGCACAACCCTGAGCTGCAGGGTGCTACCAGGGCTAGCAGGATATATCTCTTAATGTTATGAAATTTGTGTTTTCATAATAAACACAGACATAGGTGTAATTATCCAGCGATGTGTTTTTTTCTCTTCTCCATGGCATTCTTTGAAATGTCATTTAAATAATGTGTGTGGATTAAATTGTGAAGTGTGTTTACAAGTAGAGAAATGAAGCTTTCTTCTGCTTTAAATGCCTCTGGCCACCTGCAGTGTAAGTGTGTGTGAGTGCAGCTGGTGGCTGGTAAATAGATAACAGTACTGTACTAATTCATTTATCCTGCAGAGTGTGTGGCTTTTATGTAGTCCCATTGATATTGTAAAATCAAGTCTATGGCTGTTAGAATTCAAGAAAATAATCAAACATGCAATCAATAAGCCATTGAGAATGGATTTACTTGAATAGCTGTAATAAAAACTAAGGTGAGTGAATCCAAGACTCAGTGTACTTTGACATTGCTGTATTCTGAAAACACCCTTTTGGATTTTTTGGCTAATTTTTGTGCCTTTTATTCTTTTTTTTTTTTCTTAAAACTGACGTAACTACAAATGAAGGAGAGTAATTTTCTTTTTTCCAAAAGGAGTTATTTGTAGGACTGAGGAAAGAGAGTTTAAAATATATCTGTATTTTATCTGAAATGAAAGAACGTTGCCAACCTGGAATATGAAATGCAGTACCTGGCTAGGCATCGCCACAGCCAGTTTGATTTCTCAGATAAATGGGAGCCTGAGCTGTTGGGATGCAGGATGTTTGTCAACTCTGGGTTCTGCTGTTACTGAAAGCTGTCTGAAATGGAAAGTGAAGATAGGTAAAATTAGTATAGCACATATCCCAAACTTCAGGCAATAGATGCTCATGCATCTCTATGGTAGAGCTGCTCTGTGTATTTTATTCTATTCACCTCCCTGTTGAATCCAGACAGTGTCCTGACTTTTCTAGCAGCACTGCTGTATCTTGAGGGTTCAAGCAAATTCACCAGTCATCCAGAATGACAGATACAATTGGAAAAATCCTGGGTAAAGCTCTTGGGCTTTGGAGAGACAGTATTCTTTGCAGCCAGACTCTTGTGGTGGGAGGCATTATAGTGAAGCCAGAATGATATTTAGTGAGGAAGCTGGCTCCAAAGTTCTGCTAGGAATTTGGCTCTTCCTCCTCCCCGCCCCCTGTGCCAGGTTTTCGTCCCTGAACACAGGGTTAGAAATTGAGAATCTCAGAGCAAAGTGTCTCTGGGATATGCGGGATTTGCATCTGTCACATGTTGTACACAGATACAACTAATGTGCCAGCACTTGAACGGATAGGTGTAGCTCAGCAGAAGCTGTGACTGCTCAGCACAGGGCTAACAAGCAGGTTGTACCAGTACAGACCCCATACCATTAGCATGGACTCAGTGCTGCACTGACTGTATTGTTCACTCACAGGGGTGCACATGGCCTTGCATTTGGTTGGAGCACAGGCAAATGAAGTTTGCTGTATTTGGACTTTGCCGTGTAGATGTACTTCTGTAGCGTTACGTGAATAATCTAACAGAGTCCTAGAATAATGGCTGTTTTAGGAGTATTCAACATAGAACTGATTTTAAAACGTAGATATGGTAGTGTTTGCTCATGTACAGATACTCTAGCCAGCTCTTACAGCTCAAGGCTGAGACAGTGCAAGTTTATTCCAATGGGCCAATTTCTCACTTAGTTATGCTGATTTGGGTGGGGTTATATGAATGTAACTGAGTGTAGAGTTTGGCTGCTGATGCATGCCAGCTGTGTGAGAGTCCGTGCCTAGTTCGTTAGGATAATACTTTTTGGAAATGTAACTCTGTGCTTTTGTTTCTTTGGATCTATTAACATATGCGTATAAGTCCCGATATACATCAGGCAGTGCACAAATAAATCCCCAAGTTGGAACTGCAAAAGAAGAAGAAATTGGAAGAAACTCAGCCTGCCTTCATCCACGTAAGGCAGGAGAGCAAACATCTCTGCCTTCGCGTGTTGCTCTGTCTTGTCCTCTTTTCTCTCCCAGTGTCAGGGTCGGGCGGACAGACAGTGGAATGTAAGCTCAATGCCAAGTTTTCCTATGAAGAATCCGTGTAGCTGATTCTGCCCTGAACTTTCATTCTGATAAATTCTCCTGGAGCATGTGTTTATGTGATCTGGGGTATTTTATTTTTTATTTGTTTGTTTTAACCATAATTATAATACTTATTAATGAATGTTGAAGAAGCATTTTCCACTCAGTATAATAAAGCAGAAAGCCTTTAGGGATGAGAAGTAATTGGTGGCCACACAAAGTGCGTAGACCTATATTTATGTATGGATTTCAAGAGCAAACAACAGTGTCAGCAGTTGGTGGTTATAATTTCATATAACACCCATAGAGCAGAAAAAACTGTAGAAATCACAGTATTTTCCTGTGTATGCTTATTCTGTAAAACTTACTATGCATCAGTCAGATTTGTGTTTCTTTCTTTTTGTCCTTTCTGCTATAGTACGTCTAAAGAAAATGGAGATTTACATCTAGAAGAGCATAAAAATGAAAGGCTTAATGAGGGATTACCACCACAGTTGCTGGCTGAACATGGTGAGGCGTGCATACACCCACCGCAAGCCCTGTAAAAAACATAGTAATGTATTGTGGCATGCCCTAATGAGGGCTTTTAACAATAACGCCAACTCTGAAGAAGTATTTCCATTTTTGTTAAGCCAGCAAGAAAGCAGATGTTGAACAGCTTCAGGCATTTGCTGTGTTTGTTGAGTGCTGCAACAGAAGTAGCTGAGCAGTTAAAGTGAATAGTAAGCCATACACACAGGTGGGCACTGTCACATTCATTCTTCTGTCAGTGTGGATTATTCCCCCCCACTTTGTTTTTACCACTGTTTTTCTGGTCTAGTTCTAAATACCTTAAGAGACCAGACTTCGAATCTTTCTTTTCCCAGGGTAAAGGAGAAGTTTTTACTGGCATTTATTCTGAATTTCAGGCTCTTGTTCTTATGTTTGCCTGGTCCTATTACACTAAATAATAAATTTTCTTCCTCTGTGGTTTGTCTGTCTTTCAGGTGATTGCTGGTTGCTATAACTCTGCTTAATCAAGTTCTCTTTAACCAGCTCTTAATTTTGTGCATCCCACCATTTCCACATAATTGAATCAGTTGAAGTAGTTGGTCACAACTGAAAATCCTTATTGTTAGATTTTCTTGTGATTGTCATCTATTATCCTTGAGGCTTTCTTGGCATTGACTGTATTTGACAGAATGACTTCCGGGTTTCTTTCGTTGTCCAAGAACATGAACAGAGATTGTCCTAGAGGCTAATTGCCTTATTTTCCCCTTTCCTTTGGGGATGATGGAATTGGTGAAGTTGCTGTAAACAGGCTAAGCTGAAACGAAAACTTTCCTTATCATGTGAGGGTAAACTCTTTCCTGTTAATAGAAATAATATAATGCCAGACTTGCTTGGGAATTAGTAGATTACTGTGTGGAGGTAAGTGCACATACACTGCGGGGAAAGTTGTACCGAAGTTCTCTACCCTTGCTGACAGTGTCAGGCTCCAACGCTGAGCTGGTGCAGGGCAGACACCTGCCTCCATGGCACCCCGGGGGTCCCCTCCTTGTACTTCTGAGCACCTCTGAGACAAATGTTGTGCTCTTGCTCATTATCATAGTGGGCTTGTTTGATTTCTTCTGAAAAATTCATTTGCATGTTTGCTTCTGAAAACAACACTGCCTGCCTGGGTTACCTGTCACAGTTCAACCCTCTTTCAGATTACAGTGTTGGTTTATGCCAGAAAGGATTGCTGGTATCTCTGAACTGGCAAGCCTTGCAGGGGAAGCTTTACAAAGCTTCCACAAGTGAAATAGGTTATACTGGGATTTTGGCTATTACATGTATTTCAGTGCAAGCCTTTTATCAGTACAGAACTGTTCCACACCAAAAGCCTGCATCCTTAACAGGCAGGGAAATACCAGCAAAAGTTTCTTCAAATGGACTGTGACTCTTCCAGCATCTTTAGCTCTATTTATTTCAGAAATCTAGTGAGTGCTTTGGAGAGGTTTTTTTTAATCACAGAAGCCCTTCGTCATGGTAGGTTTCATTAGGTTCCTGCATGTGATGAGTCCCTCCTCTCTCATGCAGGCTGCATTCAGTGGCTTAAGTGTTAGGCATAGGTTAAATGCCGTGAGCAATAAGATTAAAATACAGCAATTATATTTTATTTTCTTTCTTATTAATAGAAATTCTGTTTTCTGTACAAATATCCAGTCTTTATTACTTTCTCTACAATGGTCACATTAAAAAAGAGCCACTGGCTTTTGATAGTCTGAGACGGAAAGTTTTGTTGTCACTGCAACCTGTATTTTAAAATAAATAGGCCCTTAAGTGTTTTGAGGGCACTGAAAATATTTTTCTCATTCATGAATATTGGTTGAATTAGAGACTATGTATAAAATATTCAATATCTTTTTTACATCAAATGTTTTGGGTTGGATTTTATGTACAGAGGCAACCCTGGGCAAAATCAACTATTTTCAGTGTCCCTAATTTTCTTCTGTCTCCCAAAACATTCACACAGTGATCTGCTTTAGGCAGTTGATTGAGTAGCCTTGGAAGCTGTACAGCACCTGCCCCATCCAGTTTGGCACCTCTGGACTCAGTTCAGATATGTGCAATGTGAATTGGCTCCATGATAGATGAACAACATATCTTCTGTCATTGATTAGAAGCCCAAAAGACCACTGAAACCAAAGTTCTTATGTAAGGAGAGGTTTAGAAGGACAATCAGGATTTACATAGTAATGACTATAATTGCAAAATAAACCTCAGATGTCCACTGAGAATTAAATTTCATACTCATAGGAGAAGAACCAGAAATTTAAAAAAATAATATGATGAATCCTTGCACTTTGACTTTGACAGGCATATTCTTGATTACTAGCTACGGAGGTAATGGAAGGTATATTATACCCTGGAGGATCATAAATCTTTCTGATTTAAATAAAATGAGGCTTAAGAGAGCAGAGTTCACCTAATTTGCTATAAATTGACAATTGTGATTTATTAACAAGGACAAGGAAGTCACTAAGAAGTTCTGCTGCCATGCCCAATTATTGTTTAATCAGATGCCAGATGAAGCTAAACTGGCATAGAAGATAACTATACAGTGCTGAAGATGGTGGGGTATAAATAACTGTTATCTGTATTTTTACTTCAGATACTAACACTGTGAATGTTTTCAGAGGGAGTTAAATCAGCCAGATGGCAGGGGGCGGGCAGCAACAAAACCAATATCAATGTATCTTATTTTCATAATCTACTTTCCCTGCCATTTAGCAAATAGTATTTCTCATTGATGCTTGTGAGCAGTGGGCAATTTTTTGTTGTATTGTTGTATCAGTGTAAGTACAGCTGTTTAAACAATGATACTGAACTAAAAAAATAAATCAGAAATACCTAGGTAAATTCAAATATATTTATTTGAAATATATATATATATATTCAAATATATATATTAAAACTTTTTTCAAAATGAGAAATTGATGAAATTAATTATTTTTTTCATGTTAAATTAATTGACTTGTAAACAGCAATCCTCAGAAGGCACATTTTTATTACCCCATTGGGACAGGTGACCAAAGAGAAATAGATAATTAATCAGCACTGTGTGTACCCTAATCTAAGGCATCCAAGACATGGATGTCTGAAGCCAGGTCTGCATTCAGAAGGAGGAGTCACAGCATTTTTGTGAACAGTAGATGATCAAAATCTTTCAACTTCCACCTGGCAATCTAAAAGCAGTCTGATCCAAAATTATTGCAATATTATCCATGCCTTGCCAAATAATTTGTATATATGCCTAAGCAGATGGATCTAACATACATCCTGCCAGCTCTTGTAGTTGTTTGACCTTGCCAATGAGTGTCATCTACATCTTTTCCAGATTGAGGCTTAGCCATTATGTCCATGGCCAGAAAGAGCACAAACAAAGAAACAGTATCGCCTGGATCTACCTAAGATCTTCATACTACTGTATATAGATACTAGTGTATAAGCTGTCTACATATATCTTAATATCAGTGCAATCAATTAGGAAATCAGTTTCAAAATGTTCCAGTGGTAAAATAACAGTAGAATAATTCCCAGTGATATACTTTTTAGCACTTCCTGCAAAGGAATTTAGATTAATTATGTATTTCAAAGTTAGCGTTGTTCTTCATCCAGATTGTAACATCCCTAATTATTTGATAACTAAGTATTCCCTTCACAAAGCTGTGTAGCTGTGTTTGCAGTGATTGCTGAGGTGTCCGTCAAGTCCTTCATGCTGCAATTAGCATAAGGTGACATGCTAACTTTCATAACTTGCTTTAGTATTTGAAGTACATGTAAAACTTCCTTTTCACGATCTCATTTTAACAAACAGTGGGTTTCTTTGCAATCAAAGGGTCTGAAATACACAGTTGTGAATAGAACTTGAGAGAATTTTTCCTGCCAAGCTTGTATCTGGGTGCATTGGCTGTGTAGCTGAGTTTATGACACTGTCTTTCCTTGGTCAATTATGCAAAAATTCTTCTTGTTTCTCCTTTGTATTTATGGCTTTGAAATGTATTTATTACAAGGAAACTGATGAACATCTCATTCTTATTTCCTAGCTTAATTTTCTAGTGGAATTGAGGTTTAAGTGATAAAACTTTGTTCATGAGACATCTCTTTCCCTTCCTGCCCTGGGAATATTTCAATTTACTCTACAATTTTTACTATTTATGGCAGAGGGATAGAGATTTCAAATGATGAAAGACAGCACTGGTGAAGATGCCACTATGCAAAAGACTAGCATCAGTTTATACCTTATTGGATAACTTCAGGAAAACCTTTGATCATTGTTCTCACTTTACTAAGCACGAAAGAAGCAAAACTTAAGTTAAAAGTCCATTCAAGAGTTTAAACTGAATTCTCTTTCTGTGCTGAGTGTCTGTGTCTTCTACAATTTCTGGATGTTTTTTTTCCCCCTCCTCTCATCCCATCTCATCTCATTCTTTACTTGAAGCATCAGGAATCGTGACTTGTTTACACACCCCATTTAGCCCTTCACCCTGCTATTAGACCTTTGCAGGCCTGAATATACGATCAAGTCCTGCTGGCGCATGCAGATGTAGTTTTAACTCTCAAGCAATTGGCATACATTAGAATTGTTCAGAAAACTGTGTTTAATAAAATACTTCCTAAGCTCTGTGAAAACAGAGCAAAGCTATATATAGTGGCTCTAAGTGTCCATTTTTTCTTAATTTCACAGCATTAGGAGGTTACAATTTTAAATCTGGCAGATACTTGTAAGTTTGAATAACATTCCTGAATACACACTCATAGAACACATTGTACTTCTCAGTTTATCTTTCTGTGAATTTTCCTTCAGGCCTACCACGAAGTGGAAGATTTACTTAGCCTTTTCCCTTAGTGGTGCCCATTAACTTCTGACTAAGATACCCATAAAACAAAGGTATTAACATTTGTGAGGCTGAGAGTTGGATGTGGATGCATTACTTCCACTATTGGGAATGTAAAGGACTAGGTTTGTAATACTGTATATTTGTAGCTGGTAATTTTTTCTGATTTCCCCAAAAGCTTTAGCTGTATTTAGAGCTTGATAATTAAGTTGTTTATGAAAATTCCTAGTTCTTAATTTAAGATCTCTATCAACTATATTTGTCTTCGTCTAGTATTTTTACTAAACACATGAACGCTACCATCTGCTCTCCACATATACCATCTAAATAAAATTTATCATGAACACATTGTATATTGTTAACAACTCGAATAAACTTTGTTATTTCTTTTGTATAGCTCATTTTTTTCGCATGCTTTAAAACATTGTAGTCATTGAACAAGTCTGTAATTAACTGGAAAGAGGACTCCTGTTCACAAACCACTGAAGGTGGATTGACTTCTGCCTGCCTGCAGGTGTCTTCATCGCTGGCTGCATCATTTTTCTACTGCAGTCAGCAGTGAGAGTTTTCTACACCAGGAGGTTTCTACCTGGGTTTTCTACTTGATTGTCTACCTGTATTTCTCCAAGTCTTTCAATACTATTTCCCACGGCCTCCTCCTAGAGAAACTGATGCATTATGGTCTAGACAAGGGGTCTGTGTTGGGGGTGGGGACAGGCCACACCCAGAGGGTGGTGCTAAATAGCTCCTTTTCAAACTGGCAACCTGTCACAAGTGGTGCCTGCCAGGGATCGATATTGGGCCCAAACCTGTCTAATATCTTCAGAAGTGATCTGGATAATGGGAACAAATGTAGCCTCATGAAGTTTGCCAATGATACCGAACTGAATAGGGAAGTGGAGGCCTTGGAGGAGAGCCGCCCTGAAGGAAGACCTGGATAGTCTGGAAGAGTGGGATAATAAGAACTTGATGAAATTTGACAAGGTCAAGTGTAAGGTCTTGCACCTGGGAAAACATAATCCAGGAGTGCAGCACAAACTGGGACCTACGCAGCTGGGGAGTAACTCTGTAGAAAGGGACCCAGGGGTCCTGGTGGACAGGAAGCTCAACATGAGTGAACAGTGTGCTGCTGGGGTAAAGCAAGCCAACAGGATGCTGGGTTGCATCAAGAAGGGCATCGCCAGCAGAGATAAAGAAGTTGTTATCCTGCTCTACTCAGCACTTGTCAGGCCACACCTGGAGTACTGTGTTCAATTTTGGTCCCTGCTATACAAAGAAGATGTAGACAGGCTGGAAGGGGTCCAGAGAAGGGCCACAAAGATGATCGAAGAACTGGGAAGCCTGCCATACAAGGAAATGCTAAGAAAACTGGGTTTGTTCAGCCTTGAGAAAATAAGTCTTAGGGGAGACCTTATCCCCATGTTCCAGTATTTAAAGGGTGGCTACAAAGAGGATGGAGACTCCCTTTTTACAAGAAGTCCCATGGAAAAAGATGAGTGGTAATGGGTACAAGTCATTTGTGGAGAGATTCTGGTTGGACACAGGGAAAATTTTTCACAGTGAGAAGAATCAGCCATTGGAATAATCTCCCCAGGTAGATTCCCCAGCATTGGACACTCTTAAGATTCAGCAAGACAGGGTGCTGGGCCATCTTGTCTAGATCATGCTTTTGCTAGGAAAGGTTGGACCAGATGATCCTTGAGGTCCCTTCCAGCCTGGTATTCTATGATTCTATGATACCTTGTGCCTGTGGCAAGCTCCACGCTGCTGCCTCTTATGTGTGCCCACTGCTGTTAGAAACAGGTGAAGGATCACTGTAAAATTGACAGAGGACAAATCTCTGCCATGCAATCTTGAAAGAAGCTCTCAGTCTCCATAAACAATGCTAATTTGTGAGAATTAATTTTAAAACAAATCATTGCAGTGGTTGAAGCAGTATCAAAGCAAATGCATGCTTTTTTAACCATATCATCCTTTGTTGTTCCTGCTGAAGTCCTTATTAGCTTTTGCTACTTCTTCTTGGGTGTTTTACTAATCATGATGTAGTGTTTTCCAGTATTGGATATTTGTAAAGGCTAGAATTTGGCACAGCAGTACTGAGGAACAGCTTATATGTACAGTAATGCCAGTACAGTTAATTACTCTTGAGTACGAAATGAAGAACTGACACTTTCTAAATATGGTGGATGGCTTCTGTTCTCATTCACTGAAATAGGGAGTTGGAGCAGCCCAGATAAAATCTGGACCAACTGAGGTACTCAGATTTAAAAAGGCAGCTGGTCTCTGAACGTACACGTCTTCTGATTAGTTGCAGAAATTTTATGTTTCAACACCTAATCTTTCCTCTCGTACAGAAAATGAGAAAAATTATATAAAAGTGTTTTGGACTGGATGCTTTCCTATCAGACTAGACAAAAATTTATTGCAGCTTAAAAAAGCTCTAGAAATAAAATATTGCACATGGAGGGACCTTCATCCTCTTCCTGTGAATTGCTGAGATAGTCATATCTTCTTGCCTGTCCTTGAAGCAAAGCCTGCACCTCTTTTTCTGAATCAGACTTCATTACATGGCTCTTTAGTCTTGAAGAAAATATACAATAATCTCCTTTGTAACAATAGTTATTTCCAGGGAATGTATTTCAAATAGTTTTTCCCAACTCACAGAGAAATTAATTTTAGTGATGCTTGACAGAAATTCCATTTTTCTGGTAAGAACAGTCTTACTGTAAATTGAGACCGGACAATTGCATTATTCATTTGAAAGATGTTTCTGGAATGTCTTTAGGCTCTTCTGGGTAGTGACAGTCTTATACAGATATAAAATGGCCTTGCTTTGCTGTAGATTTATTAGTATCAAAGTCTTCTGCAGCTTCTCTCCTTCCAGAATTCTTTGTTTTTCATAGTCTTCTGTGTTAGAGAAATTGTACTTGTTTTGTGGGCTCTCAATGAGCTATTGATAGAGTCAAGTCAGAGAAGATAATCATCAGAGAAAGATTAAGTGCTGTTTGCCCATTTATCACAATGAGTAAACTGAGTCAGAGACTCTAGTTTTTCTAAAGCCACGTAGCAACTTAGTGTTGTAATTATGTCTGATTCAGCAGCACATACTAATGGGTTTCCATGGTGCCTGAGGCCCATCAAGCCAATAATTCAGCCATGTTCAGTACAGAAATGAGAGCTGAGTCTAAGTCATGAGAAATTTCATGTGCCAGTGAGAGATGCCTTGCTCTCACTTTAATATTTATCTTTATTAAAATTTTACAAGAACATTCCAAATAATTTGAGTAATTACAGTTGAAGTGATGGGACTGTTTTACATGGTGTTCAACTGTGACAAAAACCTTCAGAAAAACAGATGCTGTGGTTTCTGCTTTGCTTCTTGCTATGCTTAGCTGCAAAGGGTTTAATATTTCAGCGATACAGGGATGAAGAGTTCATATGAAACAGAAGTAACTGACGTTAGTGAAGTATCTATAGAATAGTCAATTCTTCAGGGACACAGGAAAAGTATTTGTGGTCTTAGAAATATAGATAATGGCATCTTCCAGCTTCACTAGGATAATACGGTAAACACACAGGATTCACAACACAGATGGACAAAACACAGGCAGTGTTGCAGAAGGGTGGCAGCAGATTAGTGTTAATGCTGCATGGCTCACATCCGTGAAGTGCTGCGGACCACATGGTGCCAAAATAAAACCTGCATGAGCTTCCCTCGGCGCTTTCCCAATTCTTCCCTGAGACATTTGGGGCTCGGGATTTCAAATGGAGAAGGACAAGCTGTTTGGCAAATGCAGCATGGAAGAAGCAGAAACCCTCTCTGCCAGGTTTTGGGTGAGGTCTTCACATGCTGCCTGCACTGCTGTGTTGAGGGAATGAACTCACAGTGAGGCAGGGGGGTGGCCAGGTCTTTCTGTTGTTCTTTGGAAACGTTTCTCTTCTGATTCAACCAAGGAAGAGAATGTCCCTCTTTCACAGAATTATAGAATCATTATGTTTGCACAAATGTTAAAATGCAAAGCTGCTTCTCCTCTCTCTGGGGATTGCTGGGGACAGAGCCTCAAGAAATACAGCTTTGTCTCCCATTTCTGTGACAAAGCTCCTCTGGTGTTGGACAAAAGTATAATTACTGTGTGTTTCAGTTCTCACAGTACAACGACAGTCAGTCCTACCTGGCAAAATACTGAAGATTTCAGTAGTTTTTGGAGGACTGAACTGTATGACATGTGAATGGGAGAGCCTAGCATCAGGAATGGGCAGACCAGATCAAAGGAACTCTGTAGAGTTTCAGAATTCTTTGTTTTTCATAGTCTTCTGTGTCAGAGAAATTGTACTTGTTTTGTGGACTCTGTAGAAAAGTTCATAGAATCAGAAGCCGAACATACCTGGTTATGTTTTTTTTAATGCCTTGATTAGGTTTAATTGTGGCTGCACCAATTTCAAGATAAGCACTGCAGAAACAAATTAAGGTTGCTACTATTATTTATACAGTACTTAAAGCATGAATGGAGCTTGAGTTGTCACAGAACCAGCACAGTCCTTGTGCTGCTGGCTTCTCACCTCCAGGCTGGGCACATTGCTGGAAGTGGGCACACCAGTCAAGAGCTGAGCATGAACTTCTGATCAACGTAGGATGTAAGAGAGAGGTGGGCAATGATGAACAAGTGTTAGAAAGATGTGACCAGTCTATTTGTTCTTCGTTCAAGAGTGAGAATTCCCAAACAGATATGTACCCATCCTGGTGTGGTATTCCTGAGAAATCTGTTCCCTTATAATGCACAAAACCATGTAGTCTTGGTTCAGGGAGCAGCTAGGTTCTTTTGAAAAAAAGGTGGGGAATGTTTTCCTTGTTGAGAGGCAAATAAACCTTTCAAACAACTTTGACATAAGAACATGAGAAATGCCATAATGGGTCTGTAGTGCATTTACTGTAGCATTCTGTCTCTCATGGGGACAGCAGCAAATCTTTACTATTTGAGGAGAGTACATGAGCCTGGCCACCACTCCTCTCCAGTTCTCCCAGAGCTCACCATCATCCAACTAGGGATATTGACATCTGCCTATTGCTTTTCATATCTGGTTTGGATCTATTGTACAAGAATTTGTCTAATGGCTTTTACGCTATGTGATTTCACAATCTCCTGTGGAAAAAACATCCTAGAAGCTCATACTTTGGAAGTATTTATCTATATTAAGCTTCTAGCATCAGTAGGTGTCCCTCTACTGCTGAGGGATTTAGTGTGTGACAAATTCTGCGTTCACCACCTCCATCATTTTGTGAACCTCAATCATATCACCCCCCGCAGTTTTCTTTTCTCCAGACTAGAAAGTCCTATTCTTTATAGTATCTTCTTCTAAACTAGTTGCTCCATCTCCTTGAACATTTTGATAGTCTTTTTCTATGCCTTTTCTAACCTCACTGTATTCATCCTGAGGCAAACAAATCATTGTCAGGTATCTGCCAAGTACAGTGTTAGGTTTCTCAAAGTCCATTCTTAATTTTAATGTATTTGTATATCTTAAGTGAGAACAACAAAGTCTCAAAGCTAGGTGGAAAAACAACTAACAGTTGATGCTTTCATGTGTAGTATATGGCTGAAGCATCAAGATGCTTCATTTTGACAGCACAGCCATCATAAAAAAGTAAGACTGTAGAAACTATTTGTGTCCCCCCCACTCCAGTACATCACACCAGGTATGTAAAGTCTGAAAAGGGACAGAAGCTGCTGTAAATTCAGTGGAGAAAGGAGTTACTTCTGATAAGTGTTGTCAGCAAGGAAAGTTTGGCAGTGTCAGGGTAGTGTTCAATACTAACACACGAAAGTTACAGTGATTATGAACTGATGTCATGGGCTGGCATCTGCCCCCTTTGTTTAGAGACTTACAAAGAGATCTACTGTTGTTACTCCTCTGAAGTACAATGTAAACAATGGTTTTTAAACCAAGGCAAAAAACCCCAGCAACCTTGACTGAATTAATGTATCTCCTGAGATTTTTTTCTCATCTTGATTGCAGTCATGTATGAGCTTTCCAGTAGGTGAGCTGGCAGAGGGTCACTGCTAATGGGATCTTTGGCAGGAAGAGTAGAGAGATCTCCTGAACTTCTTGTGATTGCACATATCCCTTGATTATTGAGGCTTTCAGGTATCTTTATTCCACCCTACTGTGTGAGTAACTGAAAAGCAAGACCAAACTCTTTGATGTATTTGCCAATTTTACAAATAGCTTGTTCTAATCAGCAGAATATAATGATCAGAGAAATACATCTATGCCTTGAAGAGCCAATAAAAAAGTCAGTTGGTAACAGTGGAGGTTGTTCAAGCTAGTGAAGTTCAGTTGGAAATTATGTATATTTTAGGGAAATCTTTAAGAAGGGAACTGATTCAATGGTGATATCTCAAGCAGGATTCAGTGTGTTCTGTAGAGACATTCAAACTTAGATCCCATGATAAAAATTAATTTTCCCCTTTAGGTTTTGACAATACATAGTAATGAGTGTGGTGTACTGTTGCAGTGTTTAACTGAGCACTTGGTAAATGTGGCTGAATGAGTGCTGATTCTATGTGGTCTTGTGCTGACTGTGTGTGGCCTTCTGCTTACCTTTGGTCATGATTAATTCTTTTCATTGTAACTAACATTAAAGTGTGTTAGAGTAATGATGAAACCAGCTGTTTCCTTAAAAAAGTCAAATGAAAGAGTTAAATAAAATCTTGAAACTGAAATGATACCAAGACACCCACCAGTCCCATTGGTGAGAACAGTTTTCCTACCCAAATTCTCACTTAAGTGATGAATATATGCATCCACCAATAAAACACGTTAGGTGATGTGATGAGTCTGAAGACCACAGACCTCCTGTAAATGGTGCTGAGTGTAGGGTGAGGTAGCAAGTGACATTGATTCAGATGACATGAGTCTTACTAACCTTGTTTCTTTTGAATTTTCCCAAATAGGGTCGAGACTGCAGTGTGCCCATTAATTCTTGCATTCAAAATCCATGTCAGAATGGAGGGACCTGCCACCTCACCGAGGCAAATAAAGATGGATTCAGGTAGTAACACAAAGTTCATTTAAAATGAGATCATAAAATTAAATATGTTTCTACTTTGCAATAATGAAGTACAATAGCTATTTTAAAAAAGCTGCTGCATGTGACATTTCTGTTTGCCATACAAAAAAAATTAATCTGGTTTCATTGGTGACACATTGTTTCCTCTGAAACAGGCCTCCTTATTTTCTCATAATGGAATATACACAAGAGCTATTTTGAGCAGTCTCCCTGATCTGCATTGTGTTATCTGTATGCTAATTTTCCTTGGGGCATTTCAAACTCACATATACCCTTTTTTGTATTTGTAAAGTAAACACCTGTTGCTTGACAACCAGAGGCAAAAATGTTTTCATACTGAAGAATCTTGTAGATAAACAGGCTTTAAAGAAACAATTAAAAAACATGGAGAGATGGCCACATCTAGGGTATTGTGCCTGCAAGAGAATAACCCTTGAGCTGGACATTACGTATTTCAGTTTTCCATATAAGAAAGATGTAGCATAGGTGCGGGTACTCCAAGAGAAGTCCAGAAATTTTTGTGAGGTGACTGGGAGATTTGAGCTGCTACAGGCACTACTTTACAGCTAAGAAAATACAAGTTTGAGGCTTTGGCCACTAGATGCCATTAAAGTTGATAGAAATTTTTTTTTTTAGGAAAGAGTTGCTGAAATTTTCAGACATTTGGTCCCCAGGATTTATGCTATTTCTTGCACAAAATATGTACAAAAGTACACTATACTGTTGTTTCAGTTGCATATATGAAAGCATCACTGCTAAAAGCTTTTATACATTACTGAGGCTGCTGTTTTGTCTTCTCCTATATATAGCTTCCTATCAGTGACAGCTGGAGGGAGACACAGAATTGCAAGGCTTATAAATGGTGTAAGCAGGGAGTCAAACCAGTACATTTTTTCAGTTTGATTCCAGTTTGGTTTCAGCTGTGATTAAGACTGTTCCAACTGAGGTTAACTGTTTGTTAACCAAGTCAGCAAATCCATATCATCTTATGTCAGAAAATAGGATTTTTTCAAAATAGAAAGGGCCAGGTGAAGGTTTGGGTGACTGACAGGACTTCAGGTGCAATGCAGGGTTAGCATCCCCCTCCTGTTCCATTACCAATGGTATGATGCCTTTTATAGTTCCAGCAAAAGGTTGTGGCTTCTTTTTGACTTCCAAAGTCCCTTGTGTGGGAGTGAGGCACATTTTTCCCTGTGGGTGGGATGAGTGGGGAAGCAGAAAATGGAAGAAATGCCCCAAAGCTTCTCTCTGTCTCTGTGCCTGCCCACCCTCAAGAATTGCCCCCTTACAGAAACAGATCCAGCCCATGCTGGACACAGAAGGACACTTATGATGTTACCATGGAAAAGTGCAGGTTGATGTCATGGGGGTGAAGGGACGCTGTCAGGCTCTGTTACAACAACCTGAGGCTTTCCAACATGGGAAAACAGGATTAAAACCCAGACCACATCTCCATGAGGAGCAGTTCAGAGCTCATCTTGAGCACCTGTGACAAGGCCCTGAGCAGAGCAGAAGAGCACATTTCCTGGGTACAGATGCATCTGTAGGGTGATACTGGTGCATGGTGGTGGGAAAGAATGAGGAAGCTCTGCAGATCATAGGATGTGCAAGTGGTCATGCTGCTTCACAGGGCCCCCTGTATATCGATAGATACACCTCTTCTTGATTCAGATTTTAGCAGTCCCAGCAATTTTTGGGGTAAAAGTTCAAGTTCAGTCTCTGCTTGAGAGAAATAAACACCTGGTGGTCTTCGGTTTGGGTTCTCTTCTGGTCACCCTCATGTAAACTGTTTAGATAGCTTTTTCCAGCTTGTGCCAAAGCAAAATTGTACCATATTAGAATATCTGTTTTCTGTCACTCAGTACTAATTTTTCAAAAATCTAGCTGATATTAAAAATGTGCTAGTAAAACATTTTATAATATCCATAATACTGAATTAAAGGCTTCAGCTTATATTTTGGATCGGGTTTTTCTTTAGCATTTTAATTTTGTTCTGTGGTAGAAAGGAAAAAGTTTTGAATGACCTGAAATGAAAGCTGCTTCTGAATTTTTCTCTTGAAGAATTTTACGATTTCAGAGGCTTTGCTTCAGATCCAAATGAATGTAGTTTTTGAGATCCTTTATAAAACTGCCGGGTGGTTTTGTTGCTTAATAACATTTGAGGCTTTTTAGGGAAGATTTCTGCTTTTATAGTTAGTTATATAGTTTTGGTTGGTCTAATAAAAGACACATAAAACCATATCTTGTCAAAATCTTGCTTTGTAAAATTGAATGTTCCGCTTATGCATTGCTCTGTTTTCTCTCCATATTTTTAATTCAGTCAGTCCGTAGCCACAGCTGCTATGGAGAACAGGAGTGTGGGGCTTTAGCATGTCATAGGGAAATGTGTTGTGGGGATGGAACAGTCAGTGAAAAGAAAGGTAAAGTATTTTGAGATTGAATTTGGTTGGTTTGGGGTTTTTTTGGTGGGAAATCTCTCCAGTGGATGGCAGCAGTCAGAGTTACGTGCATATAGATTGTGTTCATCAAGATGGGAAAACGTTGCCTTAGGTTATATGCTGTGAGGAAGTGGATGTCAAAAACATTTTCATGAGAGGCCTCCTTGGATTTTTCTGTTGTGTGGCCTGTAAAAGAAATTATATCTTCTGTATATTATTTTCCCTAGGGAAATATATTCATACACAAGCTCTGCTGCCAAACTTGTCAAATCTTTATTCTTGTAAAAAGGAAACTTAAGCCAAAGCTCTCTCCCTATGAAATGCCAAGCAGTTTAACTCTCAAGTTTCTGTAGCCTTAGACAAGAAAATTACCTTTTAAATAACGCTAAGGTGGTGATGTTCCCTAGGCAAAGACAGGAAATTCGTAGTTATGACTGAGGTTCCAGCCTGACTCACCCACTGTGCCTGGTACCTGCAAGAGCTCACAGGAGCAGGCAACTGAGCCACTCAGATTTATTGTAATAGCACGCCCTGGTAGGGCAGCTGAAGGGCAAAGGTTCAACCAGAGTTTTTTGAGTCCTTCTTTGCATCTTTTATTCTTGCACTTTTCCAATTGTGAGTAATTTTCACATTCACATTTCACATTCACATTTTCACATTTTATATTCACATTCTTTTTTCAGGGAGGAACTTCTGTATTAAAGAATAGTTAAGTGACTTCATGTGGCTCAGGGGATTAGAGACATGAAGAGCTTCCTCCCTTTGAATAGTTTATTCTAATCTAATCTAATCTAATCTAATCTAATGTCATTTTAGACAAAAGGTTGCCAAAAAAAGTGCTTACTGTGACTGATAATATAAGATGGTCATTCAGACATGTCCTGGTCAGTTAGCATGCCTGTGAAACTTTGACAAAGGAGGCAGAGCTGTCAGCTCTGCTTCAACCAGCCAAAGGCAACCAGATGATCTTTGATAACCTACGGTGTTGTGAAACAAGGTCTCTGGATTATTTTACCTTTTCTCCATATAAAACAGCCTCCATTTTCCAGAGCATTTTCTTTAGCATTTTCCACAAACTTTAAGTTCCCTCATAAATGTAAAATCCTGGAACTGATTAACTCCCTAGTGTTAATTCTGCCTAGTTCAAGGAAAAACGTTGAACTTGTAGACTTACAGATACTCCATTGGGATGTAGATGTAAAAAGTTCCTTTACCAAGAAGCTGTAATATTCCTGAAAGAATTTACTATCTCTATTTAAAAGTTGATTTTTTGAAGCATGATACGCTGTTATGTATGCCTATTTTAATAAACAGATGCTAAACTGTTTCTTTAGAGTTTATGAACAAAAATTAATATAGTAAATTTACAAAATTATCGGTATACTTCAGCTCTGAAAGTTTACCCCCAAAATGTTGTCATTAAGTTCTGCGTTCCCTTGCACCTTCATGAGCATAATGGGGTTTTATTTTGTTCTTTATTTTTAGGAAAACACAACACTAACAGAAAATCCGTAAACTGAAGGAATAGGGAATTTGGACCTTTATGCAATCACAGTGTCTTAGAAAATAGTTCTTTCTTGCATGGCTGCATTGTTTCTGAGGTCCGAATGAAATGCTGTCTCACATTGCTTCACTAATAGTCAGTACAAAGTTTTCATCATTGTCTCTGGAATTAGTTTTCTCTCTCGGTCAGTTGGAACCCAAGTTTGATGACCTTCCAGTCACTCTGCAAACTTCATTTTTCTTCTAAACTTTTTCTGGGAAAATACATACAAACAGTCCCAAACTGCAACTCTTTCAACATATGGTTCAATCCGGGTCCCAAACTGTATGTTTTATCTTATAATTTCAGTCCTTATATTTGGCATATTTGAATGCAAATCAAAATTAAGAATCATTCGTAAGCAATAATGTAAAGAGTCCCTATAATACATAGGGAGCAGTAGCCAAATGTCATTAATTATGCTGACATTTCCTGCAGTATGGAATGCATCCTAATACTGAGCAATTGTATGTTAACAATCCCATATGTATTGTTACTAATGGTAACTTTACTGAGTTGAACCATTACGGAGATAGTATTTAATAATGTCATTTTTAATTGCATACATCCAAGCTGTCCCAGTCCTTTTGTGGAAGGAAAATGGTGTTATATCCACATAAAAATAACCAGCACAAAGCCACTCTTGTTGCTCTTCTTTAAATGGAGAGAAAAAAATTGTGCTCTCAAACTGAGACCTTGGATGCCAAGTTGCAGCCTGGAGCATATTTTTATGGCTGAGTTATAAACCCCTGGAAATGGGGTTTTGTAATCGGAAAGGGAGACATGATGAATGTGCCACTGTATTTAATTAGATGTTTTTAAGCCCCTCCCCGACACTTGTATTGCCACAGAAGATGGTGTGCCAGCTCTTCTTTCTTTCTTATCTGCCTCCTGTGATCCTCTGGATCATAGCAGGGTCAGCAAGAGGACATATTTTATTAGCAGTAATGAGCTTGAGACAGGAAAAGAAAATACTTCTTATTGATTTATTGTGTCCTAAATTGGATTTATTTGAGCAGTTTGGGTTTGGTTATTCATGGTGAAGGTTTTCTAACTCTCATGACCTGTGAATGGTCCCTGCAAAACTGAGTGAAGACGTCTGTAAGCATGTAACCTATATGCCTGTTCTGTACCCATCTAGAAGATCTTACCGTTGTGGTGGCTCAAAACACATTTCCTACCCTTTTTTCTTCATCTTTGTTATTCCCTTAGTTTCTGAGGTTGCACATGTCATGAAGAACCTAACCTTATCCTCAGGGTCCAACCTAGGACCTACTGAAGGTGGATGCAGAGCTCTCTGCCATCTCTCCCTCGGGAGTCCCTGCACTCTGCTTAGTCTGCAGCACACAAGAGAAAGAGAAGCAAATGTCATGCTGAGAGCAACCAGCCCCAAGTGCTGCAGTTTTCTTCACAGATTCGGAAGATCATCTATTTTGCCAGGGCATTCCCCACCTCACCCCCATGACACCTACATAAAGCAGGATAACCACCCCATGTCCACTTTGTCCATCTGAGCTGAAAAGAAGTATCCTGCAGCTATCTCTGCACTGGAAATTCTCCTGGTTTCAGAAAGCAGTGAATGGCAATTAGTGTGACGGCTCTGGTGCTTTCTGGTTTTCATCCTCATCAATCAGTAGTGCTTTATATTTGTTCAGTTCCTTTTCTGCCACCAGAACTTTCATTGGAAAGGAAATGAACAGCTGAGTGATGTGTAGTTTGGACTGGAACACAACTTCCCTTCCACACACACGCTTTCTGTGACTAGTGAAGAGCAATACTGACACTTCAAATATCATTGCTGGCTTCTTAGAAGCCACTGAAGTGACTGGAGCACTTAACACATGTTTTTAGACTCTCTTTGAGGAAACTGTGGCCTCTACCTCTTCATCACTTACAGCTAGTTTAAAATATAAAGGTTCTCTTAGCAATCATAACTTCTTGATCTAGAGAGGAAACTGAGCCTGAAAAAAAATAAAGTCATTCTTCAACTACTTAGTTTCTTACATTCCCTCTAGGGACCATACCTCACAGTCTTGCAAGGTAAAATATTTAGTGCAATTATTCTTCAATAGTGTCCGCACCCTCACAAAACCATTCCTAGCTCTGCCATTGTTTGTTTGTGTTTTAGTTGAATTATCTAGACATCATCAGCCCTTCTACAAATAGAAGGGCTTCTACAAATAGAAGAGCTGCAGTTGGAGGAGCTGTAGAAGTATTGAAACCTTACTTCACTTGTAAAAGCAATCATTCCCAAACATTTTTTGTTTGGACAAGTGTCAAAGTGGTAATGAGAAGAAAATGTTCATGTCTGTAAAGTCAATTCCAGCCGTTGTTCTTTAAAGAGAGCAAACTATCTAAAAGCTGCCAAGTCGCCTTATGATTGTGCAGTCTTCCATAGGCAAGTATCCACATACTCAAAAAATCATTAACAAAGACGCCAAGGATTTGAATATTGTGGTGAGTGTTTACTCTCCTGCCCGGGAGTTGCTTAGTTCAGTTCAGGGATAGGGTTATCAACAAAGAAAGCAAAGGGATGCGTGACAGAGGCTGTCTCCTGCTGATGCTTTTATGTCTCATGTAAATAATTACATGACCCAATAAGCATCAGACTACATCTTTCACCAAACACATAGGGTTAAAGTACCGTACTTCACAACAGCAGTGAATTTGGCTCCAGCAACACTTTTATATGTTTTAATTTCAGTTTTATACCTCAAACCTCCTGCCCCTTCAGATCCATGCTAACTGGTTCTTTTCTTTCTCCAAAGCTGTTCTTGTGTCCTTGGGTATGAAGGGGAGAGGTGTGAAATAAACCCAGATGACTGCGAAGATAATGACTGCGAGAATAACTCTACGTGTGTGGATGGGATCAACAACTATGCCTGTCTCTGCCCTCCTAATTACACAGGTAAGAAAGGGGCGCAACCAAAGAAGAACAGGAATCCATGAGGAGTGCCTTCAGTGCCTGAAGGGAAGGGTCCAAATGCATGTTTACTTTGTCCATGAGTGTATAATTAACCAAGAATCTAGTCCCATTTTAAAGCAACCTGGACATCTCACTGGAAAGGTGTTAGTTCTGCCACTATTGCGATACACATGCTCACAAACATGGCCATTTTTCTGAGTCAAAATACTGATGCTTCATTGTAAAATATATTAAGAAATAGTAAAGTTTACTTCTGCGTAATTCTGCACGCACATGCTGTGAATGTGTTTTAGAAATATTTTCAGTACTAAGCTGAGTCTGATATACATCTGTTCTGAATCTTGGAAAATAAAAATAGTTCCTGTATAAATTCTGGTAGGAAAATAGCTTTTGGGGCATGGCTTTCACCTGAGATCTCAGTGATCCACATTTATTGAATAAAATGAGCCTGACAATGTGCTGTTTCAATTCATTATCTCCATTTCACAAGTGGAGAAGCAAAGACTGTGTAAGAAAATGTAGGCTCAGTTGTAGTCTTCAGAGTGCACCCATGGCAGTTAGCCCAGCTCTGCAGATGTGCAGTCATCTGCTAAGTCCATGGTGACAGAAGTTGGTAACCGAGTTAGAAATGGAATTAGGATCTCCAGTGCCCATCCTGCATTTCAGATAAATTCTTTCCTAAACCTTCTGCAAGAGCAGAAACCCTCCTAACTGGAATCTAAAAATGCTTTTTCTCAAGTCATTACGGGAGCATACCATTGATTTATTCAAACTACATTAGCACAGCCTTCCTGGCTCAACATGGACTGGTAAGGAAACACCTGCAACCGTTCCTGCTCCCATCCTTTGAAATGGGTTTATTACCTTCTAAGCATAGAGAAGTAATGAAGGGCTTCTTGTACATGGGAATATATTACATGTCAGGGGATTTAATGAGGATCAAGCTTGAGTGGCTGAGTAAGGCAGGAGGAAAGCTTCTAGAATTTCCAAACTCTTAAAATACTTTTGTGGCTGATACAAAGGAGGTCCATGTAAATCTTTAGCTGAGAAAAGCCTTATGACTTTAATGTACATTTACTGGAGTTCAAAAACAATCTTTCTGCCAAAAACTGAAAAACTTCAGCTTAGCAAAGGGTTTTGCTTATGTGATGTTGAGTCCATTGTGCTTACTTGTGCACCATTTATGTGAGCTGTTCTTGGGTGGTTTCAAACAAAACTCTATACAAAGAGGCAGTGTCTTTACATTTACAAGAGGAAATGTATCTGCCCAGCCAAGAAAAGACATATCAACTAAGGAACTGAATCTGGTATATATGCAAATGTGCTTTCCTTTTCACAGGCATATTCCAGATTATCTTGGTTTTTGCAGACAAAAAGTGTAGGAAAGAACTAGATTGGGATTTCTTCTCAATTGGCAGTCTGAATCGGGGCCAGAGAACTCACATGATACGATACTTCAGAATCTGTTTTGAAATATTTTAATTGACTTCCAGCTTATTTTTTTTTAACCTCAGTATTGTCTGTGCTGTGCTTATGCTTATTAGCAGGAGTTTGTCAAATAATAGACCCCAGTCTTGCCATATAGGATACATACAATTGTATATACCATGCAATAAGCATTTGCTATCACAGTGCAGGCAATAGCTTTGACTACAGTTTAAACAAACTGAATTTTTGAAGAAAAGCAGGAGATACTTATGAAAAATATAATATGACTCATAAGTGGAAAAGGTTGCAAAAATAGGGGTGTTGCTTAAATTAGAAATCTGAAGGGTTACAATAGTTCATGCTGCTTAAAAATAAGAGTTTCGTGAATTGTGATAAAAGAATTGCCTTAACCTGTTTTACCACCATTTTGGAGGGGGATATTTCACCAAACCTGATTAGTCACCTCGAAGGACTCACTGCAGTGCAGCTGGCTGGGCTGATATATCCCTCAGAGGCACACCTGACTCTCAGAGCAGAAAGGCAGGGAACAGCATAAAATGGCTGGAAGACTTGAAGCCATCAGCTAAACAGAAGTTATGTGCAAGCCAAGCAAATTTGAGCCATGGTTTTGAAGGTCCTCTCAGAGTTGAATCCAAACACAAGAAATTGGACATCATCTGGAGTTGATTGATTGAATGAACAGCAGCTAAGGAAGCATATAGGCAAGTCACCGTAGAAGTACTTTGAAAGGATTTGTATGCCTGACCTGAAAAGAGAAGGATCTATTAACCAAAGAGTTTGACTGAAGTCTCTTGTGACATCCAGGGCATCTCTGTGTATATTCTCTTTAAATAAACCTTTTTATACTGAAGCAATGCCTGAAGCTACTATGGTAGTATCTATTAAAAAAAAAAAAGTGTGTGCAGATGACTTTAATATTGTGTTGAATATGCTAAGAATAGTGAATGCTAACATTTAGAGAGAAAGTGGGTCACTGGAGGAGTCAGGAATACTTATTCCTGTGCTTAAAATTGTGCATCGAGCTACTTATCTCTCTCTCAGGTGCTGACTGTGCTAAATATTGTGTTCGCAAACTGGGTGTGCTTCAGAGTTGCCAAGTGTATGGATTTTTTTCTATATTTATATGAATAAAGAATGGAGGACAGAGGGTGTTTTCCAGGGAAGCAGTTTTTCTGTGAAGTAGTCTGTGGGACAATGAGCTCTCGACGTGGTACGTCTCCTAAAAGAGCAGTGATATCCATAGGCAGGGTGTATCTAGTAGGACAGAAAATACAGGTAATATCTCTTTGTGTTGTGCCCAAATACTATACTTAGTTCTGTTGTTCAGAATTCAAGGAGCAAGTTGAGAGATGAGAAAGATGATTAGAGGTGAAACATAAAAAAACATTGGGGGATTGAGAATAGGTCTTGAAGATCTCAAGAAAAATCTTATTCGGTGGCTTTACAAAGAGTAAGCAGAGCAAGCTTTTATTTTGTCTTTTTTTTTTTTTTTTCACAAACATTTGTATGGAGAATAGAAATTTCTTTAGAAGATTAACTGGCTGTCCTTTGTGGCTGAACAAATACAGACCATACATTTTTATCAATGTAATTATGCAAGACTTGTTGGTTCTAGATACAAACTGGTTTTTTCAGCAGATGCTGTAGTTAAAACACAAGTTAATTCAAGAGTGGTCTATGTTACGCTGAAGATCAGGCTAGGTGTTTCTGTACTGATAATCTGTGGTGTTTTGAGTAACATTGAGGCTGTTGGTTATAGATGCCCGGCTCAGCTACTGCCGATTCCTTCTTTTCTCAACTCCAGAAGCAGGCAGGCTCTGGTAGGGCTGCGAAGTAGGTAGTCTGAATTCCTCATCACTCTTGTGGTCTTGGATGCCATAATACTGGTAAGACTGCAATGCTATTACAGTAAACACTGCATGTATGAAATAAATGTATGTTGTAATGCAAAGAATAGTCTGAATACAGGGATGAAGAAGAACCAAGAGCATATATGTGTGTTGTTCTGTAAGAAATATTTAGGGTCCCCCTTGGTTTAGTTGGCTAATGGTTAAATCAGGATAGTAAATCTTATGTCCCTAAATGAAATGCAAATTAAAAATGCATGTGTTGAAAATGTTGACTGTTGACAGAGTTGCTGTATCCACGGTTTGTTTTTTTCCATACCTTAGTATTTTCCTGCTTTATCTTCCATCTGTTTGGTTTTACTTGTTATAGCCTTTTTAGGAAACAATATCCCAAATAATGATGAATAAATTTTGCTTTCATTGGTTGGAATAATGAAGACCAAAGATATTTCTTCAGTTAATAACTTTTTGCAGTGTTTTCCTTTAAAATTCTTTGACATTCTTTCCCTCCACTCAAAGTAGATGAAAAATGGCCAATCTGTTAAGTGACTGCTGAGGGAAGGAATTTCCCACACTTCATACCCATTTCACTTTCATTAAAAAAAAAAAACAACCAAACCCACACTAGAAAACAACCCACACTCACACAATAGCCTCCTTCCTAGTTCCTTTCCATCTAATAACTTTAAAACAATGTGCAAATACAAATGGATTCTATGAAATAGGTAAAGAAGAATGAACTGAGAGGGAGGGTAGGCAGACAGCTAATTTCCATAAAGATTCAAGCCCTTACCTACACCACCAGGTTTCCTCACCATTTTTAGAGTCACTATTTTCAATGTTTGTTGCCTGTATTTGCATAAGCAAACTAGTACTCATGCTGTGTAGCAGGGTCCCAATGGCTTTTATAATCAGCTGTTGTCTTGTTTTTCCTCTCCCCAACTGGTTATTTTAATCCTGAAGCTAGATTATAAACATATATCCGTATATCCAGGACATTCATGTACCCAAAGTCCAGCCAGCTCTAAAGCCTGAGCGAGCAGTCTGTGGGATAGTTTATAACCTGGTTGGGCCCTTTGGTGGGTTACAACTCCTCCTTCAGTTTTGTAGGCTTTCGCCCTCTTCAGAAAGAAACATTATAGAAATATCAAAAGAGGAAGCTATGAATTAGATCGGTTACCCAGGTATTTTTTCTTTTTGTGTTTTTCTAATTTTTGTCTTTTGGGCTTTAACATGACCTATCTCCAGCTATCGATATAAACATTCCACTGTCTCCCTAGCTTTGTGGTTTAGAAATGTAGGACAAAATTCATACAATTTTTCTCTTCCATTCCTTTCTTCTATTCACTACTGGCATAGACCTTCTTGAGAGCCATCACTGGTTTGCTTATAGTTTTAGATCCAAATATAGAATTTCATACCTCCAAAAAGAGGTCCTCTGCTCAGTCTCACTATCCTCTGTGCTCACCCTTGAAGCTGTCCAAACACACATAAAAGACAAAATGTGCTGTACCAAACAAGTACTATGTATTTTGAATGGTTTTGAGATTTATTTGCTGGTTCATTTAGTTTTGTTTGTTTGCTGTGACTTTTCCTTCTTCTCATCTATTTGATTTTAGCCAGAAGCAGAAATATTAAGCGCTTACACAGAAAAAAATTAGGAAATATTTAAGTTTTTGCCAAGGATCCTAAAAAGCCACAGCAAATAGCCATACATCTTTGTTCTGAAACCTAAACAAAAAAAAATATTGGCTTCTACTACTGAAAATAGGTCTTTTCTTAAAATACATGGCTTCCCAGAGTGGGAAAGCAGGGAGCAAGTGTTTTATAATAGTTTGTTTCCCTGGGAAAAAGCTGCAGGCAGTGTGTATTAAAGAAAAAAAAAATCTCTTGAAAAACAAAAAGCTACAAACTATTTCTGGTTTTATGTGTTTGGAAGACAAGGCTAAGGTCTATTTTATTTTAGGGGACCGTGTGGTGTTCTGTGGTAGACAGTATCTGAGATTTTTGCAGTTATGCTACTTTTAGACAGAACACTTTTCACTGTTAGTGATTATGTCCCTTTTTCTGGCATATCTGAATGTGGTAATGTTGCATGGGCAAAGCCAAGCACTTAGTCAAGCCAAACAGCTCTGCAAGAAAGAAGTTGTGTGGTGACTTGTGGCTGACACTCTTTGCTGGAGCTCTTCAGCCCGTTTCCCATCACTAACCACTGTGTGACTGATTTGCAGCAATCCCCGAGTTGGGCGCCAGTGAAGCTGAATGAGGCTGAAGTGGATCATTGCACTGTAGGTTGTATTTTCCCCCTTGTGAGTTTTTAACTACATGTCTGATATAGGAACAGAAAGGTTTTAGGTAGCATGGTTCAGCCTTGTGGTTCCACAAGGATATGGACTGCCTAATAAACACTGAAGGCTTAACTATCAGCCTCTTTTAAAGTTTTGGAACTTTAGCCATAATTTCCTTGAGACAAACGGAGAAAATTGTGGTCAAACTTTGGTGTATTTTCTTCCTTTTCTTTGAAGTTCTGCCTTACATTGAAGTTTCTCAGTTTTATTTACTTGGCAAATGTGAAGTGTATTTGCTTTCTGCATAAAAAATAAAAAGGGACACACATTTCCCACTTGTATAACTATGAATGAGAAGTACTGGAAAAGCTGGAAGTTTTTAGCTTTATTCAAGAGCCTAAGCCCATTTCTAGCCCTGTTTTATTAAGAGAGAACCACATGTCATTGCTATCAGATTGGACACTCTTATCTCCTTGTACTGGGACTGAAAAAGGAAATAGCATAGTAACTGGCAGTGGCTGCAGCCTGTCTTTAGTCTCAGTATGGGTGTCCTGTCATGTTAGAGCTCTCAGCTCCAGCATTTCCTCTGGTCATACTCCCATTTGTAAAATATAATGTGTCATGTTTGGGGAACTAGATATACTGGAGAATTTAAATTTGTTCATCAGGACCACAGTATATCGCTAAGAAAATGGAATCTCGGCTACTACTGTCTTAAAGGATGGGTGGAGTGAATATCATCCTTAAATAAGATTCATGATTCATTAAATCTAATCTGAAAACACATCAGAGGGGTAGAAGTTAACTACAAGCCCATTACTTACCTGCTTACTGGCAGGCTGGTGCATACTGCATAGGTGATTAAGCTGGGATGAGCATAGTCCACCTATGGACAGTCAGTGTATTCAGCAGTCTGACACCACAGTGATGGCCATGTTAGAACTGCCAGTAGAAAATAAGTACATCTTTCTGCATATAAAATATTCTTCGGGGACCTGTATTGGTTCAAAGACCATATTGGGTTTACATGGCAAGGTTTTGGTAGCGGAGGAGGAGGGGGGCTGTAGCAGTGTCTTCTGTGAGAAGAGATCAGGAGCTGCCACTGCCCAAAGCTGAGCCCATCAGCAGCGCTGATGAAAAAATGTGACAGAAGCAACTATGCAAGTGCCAAGATCAGTGAAGAAGAAGGAGAAAGAGATATTCCAGGTGTTGTGTTGGAGCAGAAATTTCCCTGAAGCCCATGGAAAAGACCACAGTTAAGCCGGTTGTGCCCCTGCAGCCCATGAAGGACCACATCAGAGCAGATATCCACACTGCAGCCTGTGGAGAACCCAATGACGGAGCAGGTGGATATGCACTGAAAGAAGCTGCAGTCCCTGGAAAGCTCACTCATGCAGCCCATGGTGAGGAGGAGCCCATGTAGGAGCAGGTTTTCTGGCAGGAACTGTGTCCCTTCAGTCTGTTCCTGAAAAACTGTATCCCATGGAAAGGACCCATGCTGGAGCCTTCTCAAAGAAGTGCAGCCCGTGGGAAGGATTCACATTGGAGAAGTTCATGAAAGACTGTATCCCATGGGATGGAGCCCATGCTAGAGCAGGGGAACAGTGTGAGGAGGGAGTGGCAGAGGCAAAGCATTCTGAATTGACCTCAACCCCCATTCCCTGTCCCCCCATTCAGACAGACTTCAGTCTACAGGGTGTCTGGTGTCCTATCTGCCAGCCCTGAAGGGACATCTCAGAAAATGTACGGCATCTCAGATATGACCAGATGCATTAGGTTGCGTGAATAACTGAACTGATCCCTAATAGATTCCAGATAAATCACGTAATTGGAAAACATCCATATGAAGTAATACAGCTCAAAAATGTAGGGGGTCCAGCAAAATTAGGATCTATTCCAGACACAGTGGTTCTGAGGGATAATGCTATATGCAGGTTACCACCTTGTAACAGCGCTGGAAATTTTCTGGTTTAGTTAATGTTTTACATACTGTGTTGTTGTAGCATTTGTGATGTTGAATGTGATTTTTCATACTTTGGCAGTGCATAGAACTGGAACATATTCCTTGTTCAAGATTAAAAAATAATGAAAGAGTCATTATTTCTCTACGCAGATCTTGTTGTTTAGCCAGTTATCCCTTTGTTTAACCTCAAGGTTAGAGACAATTGCTCCTTAATTCTGAGAAACAAGCCACTTTGTGAATCTCAGGCTGGAGTCTAGCTTCAAGTTCCCTCTTAACAGGCCAAAACCTGATACGTGAAAACTCAGATATGAGTTTTTAAAGCATTAACACAAAATAAAAAGCATAAAGTAACTTTTAGTTCTTTGCCTACTAAGTATTGTGGGCAGTGTTCATCAAGCAAGAGCCAAATTCATCAGTAATCCAGAGAATTCTCCTACAGTGCATTTCAGGTTAATTTCTTTTATGTTTTGGTATCTAATATGGCAGGAAAGTGCATTTGCTACTGAAGGAATTTCACAGAGTTTCTCTTTTCTTCATTGCAAGTTGAAACAGTTTGGAAGTAAAAAAATTCATCTTTTATTTTCTAAGATAAGCCTCAAATCTTTTTCATCAAACATCAACAACATTCCTAACTGAATTATTTTCTCGGAGGAACATCCTATGTCTGTTCTACCCAACATTTTTTAGTTTCTGTGTTCTTCTGAAATTTCCAGTTGGCACTGACTTCTTTTTAATAACTGAAAAGAGAGAAGGGGAAAACAAAATACAAAAAAAATTCTTCCGATACAAGTTATTAGATATAAAATGACTAATCTCTTGTAAGAAAAACAGTACAGTATTCTTCATTAGCAGTAAAGAGAAGAGTTCAATTCTGACTTACCTGGCAAAGTTTAGAAAATTGCAACATACTATTTAACCACTCAAAAATATATCTTCTCCCTGTGCAGCCTGTAAAAGTTTGCTCTGTGGATAAAGGCCAGGTTTTCTTCATCCTTACTTCACTGTAAGCACTTTCCTTTTCTCAAGTAATATTGTGAAATTCTTGACAGCATTTTTGCTTTTAGTCTTCCAGGCCCTACAAAAGCTTCTCTCACTTTAAGGATGAGAATATTTTCTATGTTTCTTTATCAATTATTTCATAAATACTCTGAATGAGAGAACAAAGTATCACCCAACTGACATATGAAACAAAAGAAAAATCATCTAACTTATTGGTTGCAAATTGGTGGGCTAGATTGTCTTTCCAGACTGTAGTTTTACTCACAGATAAGTAAGTAAAATAGTATTAGTGCATCCAATGTCTCTTTTACCAATTAAGGAGAACTAGTGTAACTTGGATCCTGGTTTTAAAAGTCTAATGTGGCATGAAATATATAGCTCTCATGACAGCACAGAATGGGAAAAAAAGAAAGATTATTATTAAACTGTGTGTAAAAGTCATCTTTATTACTCTGTGGTTGTTTGGCTTCATTCTGAGACGTGTGGAAGGCTACAGAGAAGCCTAAGACTGTTTCTTGGCAGCTCTTCATAAGCAGTGAGCCCTGTGAAAAGTGAATGTGGAAAGCCCCATGAAATTCATGATTTTGCTGAAAAATTTAGACCAGGAAAATGTTGCATGAGATAAAAAAAATGTTTTGATGTGCTTTTTTTGAAAAGCAACAAGAAATGCTGGTGAAGGGGACAAGGAAAGTAGTTTCAAAGGGGCAAAGTAACCTTTTGTATTGTTTTGGGATTTATTGTTCATTCTCTCTCTCTTTTTTTTTTCTTTTTTAAAAACATATGAGCAGCAATGGGAGGTCCGCCTGTTAGTGTTCCACCTGTTAGTATAACTTGGTTCTAAATAGAAAGTTCCATTTTTTGTAGCAGATTGGACTGCTTCCTTCATCTGTCTAACGCTTGCTTCTCCTAAATAAGCACGAAGTACCAGCACATTACTACCAGCCTTAAGAATTTTGAAATGCAGTGCCCATACAGCTGAGGATATGCCTATCTTTATAACGCCACCCTCTTTGTATCATACCTCAGTCTACAGACCATAGAACGTTAGTGACCTAATACCTCAGGCTACTATGAAAAGTAAAATCAGATGGCATAAGTGCTTTTCCTCTTGTAAATCTGATATAGTCTTAATCTGTTCTCCACTGGGGTGCTTTGCATGTTGATCTAGTCTCTTCAGCTTTGATGAAAGAGGGTAAGTGTGGCTTGACGAAACAAAAAAACATTATTTGGGATGAAAAAATTTGCTTAACTGATTAGAAATGAAATACAGTTGTCATTTTCCTGTCTTTTATATACGCACTTCAGAAACACATATGTACCCAAATTGGAGCTCTGATTGAGAATACATAGGAGAGAGGAAAATGGGAGGTTGGATTATTTTCTACATTTGGGAAAGCATTACGCTGAAGTTTTCTGTTGTTTTAGCATGATCAAATGTCTTCCACAAAGAGAACCAGTGCTGCTAGAAGTTGGCCCAAGATTAACATCCAGGGTTTTTTTAGGTTCACATAGCTATCCAATGAGAAATTTGGACTAGACCTTTAATTGCTGCACAGAGAAGCAGCCCTGTGTCACTCCAAAAAAAAAAAAAGGATCAGATTTTTCCTTTGATACTGACATTAAAGCAGCCAATGAATATTGCACTCTCAGGTCTGAGGGCAGATTTTTTGGCCCAGATATTTTCTGAGTGAATAAAATATGAGGAAGTCTTTGTGTAGCTGGTGCCTTGGGTTTTGCTTTTCAGAAAGTGTTTTATTTCCCTGGCATGCTTTCTGCAACATCTAGTGAACATTGGTGGAGCCTGAAATAATGTATCAAGAAGAATTTTCTTCCTGAGATGAGGCTGCTCTAGTTGCAAGGCATTCCCAAGTGAGCTCCCTAATGAGTGATAGATAGGAAAAATAACAGGAAGGATCCTTTAATGTTCCAAGTTATGCATGAAAAATGGTAAATTTTTTTGGATGCTATGTTTGGTACCTAGCCTAGAATTCTCCCACATTTTGATAGTGGTGCCTTCAGAATGACACAGTGAGTCATAATATTTGACATTTGGGGAGATTTTTACTGGATCTCTAAGCACTTGTCAAAACTGTTGAGAAGAATACTTTAAGAAGAATTATAATTTCCTTTGAGAGTTTATGAAACTGTTCTTATTTTTTTAAAGCCTGTTTCCTTTTCTTCAAAACAAAAAACAAAAAGAAATATAAACTTCAAAAGTATGTGTTGACCATTTTTAGTGAAAGGATAGTTGAAGGCATCTATCCACACTGTATTCAGTTAGTAAATGGTCTTCCAAAAATATTTCCAGCTTTAGATCATTGAGTTCTTTTAATGTCACCAGCTAGTTACTTTTTTTATGTTTATTTTCACATAAGATTCATAGCCCACAAGGGGCATGAGAAGTACCAAGACAACGAGCTGGCAGTTGTCCAGGTATCGTAGCAAGTTCTGACCTGCTCATGTTCATGTCTGCCCAAAGGCTGAGCGAGTCGCTTTGCTTGTTAGTATTTGGGAGGGTTGGTGGGCTGTGGATTTGGGGATTGCTCAGTAAGCAGACATATCTCCAGCTCTGCCACCTCAAAAATGTGTTAATAGCTGTCCCCAATGACAGCTGTGTTCATATTTCTAAGACTTGAATGTCTCTAGCTGCCTTTGAGGAGTAACAAAGTACAATGGCAAACCTCAAGCCCAGTGAACAATGTTTCCCTGGTTCCCGTGGATTTGCAGTATTCAATTTCATTGGCGTGTCCCCCTCCCTCAGCTGGATACATTCGTTACATTCGCCCAAGGTTTGTCCAGGGCTGTAAAAAGACTTGGTAGTATTTAATAGTGGTGTCTTCCTGGGATTCCTTGACTCCAGATGGAATTGGTTGTCTTATAACTGATGCTATGAAAAATAAACTGTCCAGTGCAGATTGCCATGCCAGACTTCTTCGGTATTGCCAAACCCAGCCCACTTAAAGTCATGAGGGTACATATGGCACATGAATGCAGGATTTATAGTAATTTATTTATTTATTTTATGGATTTATGGTAATACCCTCGCTCATGCCTCCCGGGCTTGTATTCTTGCTCTACTTTCTCACTTATGCTTGACAACTCTCAAAACCAGATATATTAGATGTTCCATGTTCGAAACAAACAAACAAAATTTAGTAATTTTTGCAAATACATATTATACTTCCATTCTAATATGAAAAGTCAAATGAAGAGCTACGTAGCTTGTACTATAGGGAGGCTGGAGATGTGGGAGAAATCACCCGAAGGAGTAAGCTGGGGGTGTTAACAACTTAAACCATACCTGTCACCACCAGAGTCATCCTCAAAATTGTGCTCTCAGTCATCCCTGTGAGATCACAAGACTGATTAAAAGATGAACTTTTCTGATTTGCATTTTGCATCTGAATTTTGATCTTTGTCGTTTGCTTGGCTTGTGTTTTCAAGTGTTCCTCCATAGTCACTAGAGTTAGAAATGTAAGGATTTTTGAAAATGGAGTTTCTCCCAAGACATTGCCAGCCCAACAGTGCCTCCCACGTTATCCCTTTTTGCATGCTATCCACATGGCTTGTTGCTCATGTGGTAGTATGTATTGTGTATGGGCACACAAAATATGCATAACCTTGAAAACCTGCATCTGTGGTCTTCTTATATAGCTGCATAGGGGACTTTGGGAGTGTAGCTGTTGGGGGGTTCTGTGTTGAGAGTACCTGACCTTTGCTTTTTCTGCAAGGCTTTGGGAGGTGTGGGGTAGGTTTCTGGTGGTTTCTTGGGAAGGCAAAAATTTCTGTGGTCTTTGGCTGGATCTCAAATCCTGGGGTACTGAAGTGTGACCTAATTTAGGACTCAGAGAAGGGTGGTATTTAAATAAACTATCTGGGTTTAAACATTCTAGAACTATTAATTATTAAAATTTATACAAATCCAGGGAGGTGCATGGCATGTAACACACCGTACCTAGAAAGAGCTGAGCTGATCTTACATGTGATGGTTTTTTTTTCTGAAAAGACATCATCTCCTGTGAGCACAATAGAGCTAGTACTTTTCTTATAAATAATGAATGTTTTATAATCACATGCAGTCCTAAAGCTGGTTCCTATTATTGAGAGTTGCAGAGGTTCTGGGGGGAGGATTTGTGGGTTGTTGTTCTTTTCCAGAATGACGTCCAATCAGCTCCTTTGGCAGAGTATTAACTATGGCTAAAATATGTTTCCATGTGAAAATGTTACGGTCTAATGAGCAACTTCACTTTTGTGTCACTTTCTTGCTTTGATATAAGAGGTTCTGGGTCAGGAACTGCCCATTTGATCCTTAGTCTGTCTCCAAGTGGGGTTTATATGTCAGTACTTTTTATATCAGCCTTTCAAATTCATGTGATAGAAACAGTACAGTCACTGTGGGTCAAAGGAGCCCAATTTGATGAAGTCTCACATGCCCTCACAAGCAATATTGTCGCTTCCTGCTGAACTACTGAGCTGTCACCATTTAGGGAGATTTGTCATCCCTGAACATCATGTTTGAAGCTGCTTCAGGACTGTCCAAGTTATGTTACAGCTTTATTGTTTTCTTTTGCCTCAGGTGAACTGTGCGATGAGGTGATTAACCACTGTGTTCCTGATCTAAATCCATGCCAACATGATGCCAAATGTCTTCCTCTTGACAAAGGAACCAGGTAAGCGTATGTGTCTATTGGTCTCCACACACTGGGCAGATCCATCCATTGGCTTGACTTAGGGTTGAACTGGCAATGAGTTTGGGGTAAAACCCACCAAAATTAATGCAAATAGTGGAAGACTATACATACTTCAGACCATGTCACAGTTTAATTTTAATGCAACCGTACACACTTTTCTAGCTTTCTGTAGTTTTCTTTAAAATAATAGATGTACCCCTAGAGCAGAGGAATTATTCTGGAACAGAGCATGGCAAAAGGAGTACTTCTGGAACAGTTACTGCAAAGTATCTTATCCTGCCTCTGAAACTAAGGACAGATTCCTTGTGTTCCTGAGGCCATCCATCAATTCAAGCAGCATAACAGGAGCCTTAACAGCTGCAATTCAGCTCTCCTTAGCCCATGCTGGCTCAGTGTTTAAAATCCATTCTCACTACTAGGAAGGGAAAGATTAATTTGTGGCCAGAGCATAAAGCTGCAGGTCAGGAGTTTTCTGTTGTATTCCCACTTCAGCTGTTGTCTTCCAGGATGGCTGGCAGTCTTGGGGTGCACTGGCAAAGGCCAGCCTTGACTACAGTGGGGCTTCTCTCCCCACACTTCCTCACCTGGGCCACAGCAGAAAACAGCTGAACTGGACAGCTCTAACTTGGGAGCCGCCTTCTTCTATTGACTCAAGAGGCGAGCCTCGCTTGGCTCATGTCAGGTTTTGTGAAGTCTTCTGTGTTTGCATTTGCATTTGCATATTGGAAACGACACTGACTCTTTCACAGGGGCAAAGTAAAGCTTCATGTTTTAAATGTCAGTAAAACATCTGGAGATTTGAGGGTTAGGGTGTTTTGAGAGGTGCATAGTAGCAGCATTCATCACTTGTCTGAACAGAGAATTTCAAAGCAATTTAGCAAATAGAGACAGTCAATTGAAAAGTCAAGCTCTATGGAAAGCTTGTCAAGAAAAGATCTTTGAATCAAAGATGTAAGAAAGGACAACAAATTCAAGGGTGTTCAGTGCAGTGTGAGCTGCATCCAGGGCTGTTTTCACAGCTGTGGTGCAATCCCGGGGACTCACTGATTCCCTCCCGGGCAGGAGGGCTGGCATTTTGATGAGGGACGCCCTCACCCAGCACATCACAGGGGAGAGGTGGTAGCACTCTTTGGTCTTCCTGGTAACTTGCAGTTGGTGTCAGATTGTGTCCTGTAAAGCAACCATCATGTCAGAGTAGCGTAAAATAGTACACAGAACATTTCAGGACAGTTCAAAGGAAGCGAACAAAAATTCTAGAGATGCTGGCTATCTAGAAGGCAGCTGAATCTATGCTAGACAGTCAGCTTGCACAACTCAAGCCTTTGTTTTGGGTGAAAAACGTCCAGACAGAAATGTTTCCAACACTTGAGGAAGGTGAAACTTAAATGATTAGGACAGTTCCTGAAATAATGCACAGGGACTGGATAAGGAGGTGTGTACTGGTACGTAAATAGTCCCTGGTGTTCTTCCCAGCTTTCATTCCTACTTAATTCATCATTCATCTAATCCAGTAGCTACATCATATTACGAGGTAAAGGCTTGTAACTCACGTTACTTTATGTTGCTAGATGTATGAAGGGATGGAGACAGCTGTGGTCCTGAATGGTTTTACCCTTGCTGGAAGCATTTTCATACCTGCCACCCAAATAATTTGAGTAAATAAGACACTTTTGCTTGCTTGCTTGCTAGAAAAGTGTTCTTCACAATGGGGCTGTTAACCCTTGCGGGAAGCCTAAATAATTACTTGTAAGTATTTTCTACTACTGTTTGTTGTATTATTCTTCCCACTATTCATCACAAAAATCCAGAATTTCTTTACATTTTTTGTCCCATTTTGCTTTCTAACAGGCCAGACTTGACAGGTGAAGGACCCTGCCCCACCTTGAACATAGATTTGTCTCCAAGTATTGCTTTTCCTTTCAAACTTTACTTACACCAAACCATTCAGAAATGGGCTGATACACCTCAGCAGCTTTTGCAGTGATGTGTGGTTGCTGCTGGGTCTCACTGAAAACAACCACCTCTGGTCCTGTGCTGTTGCTGATCCCTTGAGCAGTTTGATCCCCTGACCTGTGATATGCCATACATTTAGCACGTAATGGTGCAGTATAATGCCACATGCAGAGTGAGTCAGGCTGATGCATCAGTCCCCTGCGCCACTTACAGAGGCAGGGAATATTAATGGCTTGTTCCTGAGCTGACCATCCACTTGTCAGGTTTGTGCCCTGGGCATGTGAGTAGGACACACCAGTGAGGAATATCATAGCAGCAAGGACACCAGCCAGTCTGTCTGTCCTGCCTTCAGCTCTAGTTGGTCTGCAACTCTGCAGAGGGAGAAAATTATGACTAAGACAGGAAAAATAAATAGGAAGCCAAGTTATTTATTGATATGGGGAGGGAAATTCCATTCTGGCCCTGCAATAGAAGCCATGATTCATGGCTTTAATACAATAGACATTGAGTGCATGCAGATGCAAGTCCTGTTGGATAGGCCAACATTTTAAATACCACTAGACGTGTTTTTAGGCTCTGTCTGATACTGGGAATGATGCCATCACTACAAGGCTGTAGCAGAAAACAGGTTTTCATACTCATGTCAGATGGTCGCTGGGAAATGAGATAACTGATCTAATCACATAAATTACTTTCTTACCAGGATTTGAATTTGAAAGTTTCTTTGCCTCCTCCTTTACTTCATCATACTTTTACTGATACTCAGTCACTTGCTGGCACTATGTGGGATAGGGATGGAGCTAATGTGCCATTGTTCCCTGTGGGGGGAGACTTTGGGTTTCTAGGAGGAGGCTGGGTGAGGCACTCGTGGCTGTTTCTCACCTGCTACACTCCAGGCATGCATTTTTGGTAGCTTTGGCCTAGATGTGACACACTAAGAGTTCAGAGATGACTGACCCAAAAGGAATTCCATGTTTCTAAAGGGAAAGCCAAGCCTGGAAGCAAACTGGACTATTTCAGTGTGTGCTTGGCTGCACAGAGCTCTTCGCCGTCTAAGCTAGAATTGCAGGTGGCTTTCCTCACTTCCAGACTTCACATCTTTACTATGCTGTTACTATAGAAGAAGAGTAGCTTTCTGTATGCCAGAAAACAAAAACAAAAATAAATAAAAATACCATTTAACACAATGAGATGACTTCTAAAAAAATAACTTCAGGAAAAGAGCATATTTTTCCATTCACTGTATTGATGTTGGAGCATGTTATAAATATACTTTATTATTCTAAAGCTTGGAATTATTACCTGACAGCTTAAAATGCTGATTTAATGCAGCCCTGCAGAGAAAAGTGGTGGTTCTGTCATTACTGAGATAGCCAATACACATCATAAAATTGATGCATGGCAGCCGTGAATAAGGAACTGCACATCGTTCATTATTACATCACATTATATTAGGACTGCAGGGATCAATGAAAAGCAACAGGATTAAATGCTGCCAATTCCCCCCACAAAGTCTTTTGATTGACATTTGCTTGCAGGTGTGACTAAAATGTTGCCAAAAAATGTTGCCCGCTTCTTACGGTTTGGGGAAGGAACACTTTTTGCCCTGTTTTGTCATCTCCGTTATGTTAATCCCAGTATTCCCTGAGCCACCAGGGTGTAAAAAAGCAAATCAGGCATGCAGAGCTGGAACACCAACCATCCTATGGCTGCAGAGGGTCGTGATGGGGGCCTCTCCTGTAGGGAGGATGGAGAAAGAAAGTATATGCAACTACATAACGTTATCCATCCTGCAGGTTAATTTCCTCCTTTTTTAACCAGTCACATTCTTCTCAGTGCTTCAGCTAGATGGTTGCTGAAGTCCTGATGCTGTGGTAGCCATTCAGCGGTCATTAGCAAACACAGGACCCACCGTTGCACTCCGGCAACTTTCCCCCAACTCACTGCCTTGCACTGATGAGCTGGGGAGAGGCCAGGAGCCAAAACACATAGTCACTTGGAACCAAATTCAGCACAATTACTGCTGCCTGGAAGGTGGAAATAGCTTTCCTCATCGGCTCCCATGTGTGTAGTTCCTCTGAAGAGGTTTTCCATAAGGTGCTTCTTCCTGCATTTACCCCCACCAGCTGCTGACGGGGGAGGAGGAGGAGGCCAGCAGAATAGGTTGGTGGAGCAGTAGTTTCTTGCCTGATGCCGCCTCCCTTGATTTTGTGTTGTGCCTCCACTTCCAGCTCTTGGTGGCAAGCATGCTGTGTCAAAACAAGGGGCTCCAGCAAGAGCACAGGCTTCTTTTTTATATTGCTGAAGTTAACTGTAGTTCTTCCCTTGTTTTGTTTTAAGTAATATGCCTTTTGTTTTCCAGATGTGCAGTAACATCCAGCTGGGAGGAGTAAAACATTTTTTATGGACTAAAGCATGTTCATGACTGTACATTGTCTACGCTATAGACTCAAAAAAAGGCTGTTTAGCAATCCCAAAAGACCTGTTTCAAGTCAGAGACTTTGGGATGCATTTTCTATTGTCAGGTTATAAACTTCTGCAAGGCTTATAATAGAAATGCTGATGCAGCCTTCGTACAACAAACTTGAGAATAAAATAAAATAAAATCTAAAAAAGCCAATGTCTGCAGGTATGGGTGCATCCCATTGTGTTGCTCCTATGAATGGTGTTCCCCCATAGCAGCAGGTACATGCTTCACCTGAGTGTCACCACAGGAAAGAACAGGCTTCAAAGACAACTTCCTGTAGTTGCAGCAACATTTGCTGTGCCTTGCTAGTGAATGACAAACAGGTGGTGGATTCAAAACTCTTTTTCTTTAAATGTGCTGAGTTTTACGGCTTGCTTACAGATTACTTCCATTTGGAAGGAGGAACCTTACTGTGCTCTGTGTAGCTGCACAGGGCCGACCTCTGACACTCATCAGTGTGCAGACACTGGCAAAATCATAGTCTGAGACATCAGAGCAACTGCTCTTGTGGAATATTGCAATTCCTTTGAGTCTGTAAGGTTAGGGAAGATGTTGCCACATTTAGCATAATTGGGAGACCACTATAGTCACCCTTCTCCACAGACTTGGCTGAGGAAAAGCAGTAGTATGGTATTGCTTTGCTTGGCTTGAATTTAAGCAGATTGCAGAACCTCAGCTGCAGACAGACAGGAGAGACTTGAGCATTTCTGATGGCAGGAATTGTGCTTGATGTTTCCAAGAATAATTGCTAACACCTTTCCATCTCAAATCAGATTGGTGCTAGGCTGCCTGTGTGTGCTATTGTTGTGAATGTTTGAATGTTAAAACAAGCTATTAACAGCAATCTTGTATTTCAGATGTGAGTGCTTGCCGGGTTACAGTGGAAAACACTGTGAAATAGATGATGATGACTGTGTGGGCCATAAGTGTCGCCATGGAGCTGTCTGCATAGATGCAGTCAATGGCTACACCTGCGTCTGTCCTCAGGGTTTCAGGTACGTGAGAGTCAGCTTCTCCCCCAGACTGTCTTCTGACATAGTGTTGGGGCACTTTCTTTAATTGATTTTATCCTCAGAGCTAAGCAGCCTCTAGATATGGTATCGATCTATCATTCCTACGTGAATGGATGGCTCAGTGCTTCAAATCTTGTAGATGATGTAGGTCTTAATGAGTTAACTGAATACAGGGGATTGATGATTCCTGCTTTGAAAATAGCAGTTTGCCTTTTGTGCAGTGCCATGTTAGTTTGCCTGCCTGCCTGCCCAGCCTTTCCTGGTAAAACACCAGGTAATACACTCACAAATATGGAGATAACTCTGCACGCACGAGAATGAGCACAGGATAATGAAATTACATTGTGAGCCCTCAAACCTGGCTGCAAGAAAACAGGAGTCTGAAGATTTTCTGCCAGTATCTCTCTGCCTGTTGGTGGATGGGCTCACTACAATTTGGACTGTAAATTTCCAGTCTCTGATTCTGACAGCTGCCAATATATCTGACTCCTGGAAATCTCTCTGTCTGTCAAAGATAAGTGTGCTGTTCCAAATGCATTCACTAATCATTGCCTGAGGCTGACTACTGGATTCCTTCCAGCCAAACCTTTTCTGTGTTTGAAATACACACATGAGACAAAAAGGAGTGCCTGAAAAGATCCGTCTTGACAAAGCAGAAATTGCATGAACACTTCTAAATAATTTTCTCTGCTTTGTACGTACAACTGTTTTCATTGTTCTTGCTTTCATCCTTGCTGGTTTTGTTTGGGTTTTTTTCCCTCTCAACACACATTTTTATTGCAAAGCAGACAGAATTCCCTGAATAGGCATTGATATATAACACGATGTCAGCCCATGGTTTCACAGGATATCAGGCATCCTCTGAATTTCAAATTTATACCCTTTTCTCCATGTTACAATCTCTGCTTCAATCCCTTTGATGACCTTAGGGATCTTGCAGACTGGTGACTGGCAAGGATAACAAGTGACTGTCCCACGGTGGAATTGTAAATGCTCAATGTTATCTAATTGTTAGAGTTGAGAAATGGGATTGCAAAGCCATATCTGGAGTCAAGGGTAACTTGAGCCTGTCATCAGATGTAGTGACTGGGAGACAACTGCTTCAGGTCCTCTGATTTTTAAGGCATGTCAGTACTAGGCAGTGATGAATGTGAGGGTTTTTCTCCTAGGAAGGCCGTGTCACAGTGTTTGGCAGAGATGTTTTGAGTTGTGACACAGTTGAGTGGAGCAGCAGGGGTATGTAGAAGACTGTCCTGGGTCCCTTCCTGTGTACCAAGCAGCTCTACTGGCAATTTGGGCAGTGCCCCGTGTTGGCTGATCTCACAGCAGGGACTTCAAGAGCAGAAACTGGAACAGCCCAGCCTGCTCGCTTGCTCAAATGAGGGGGTCTCATTCCACTACATGTCCTCCAGGAAGAGGAAACATCTTGCTACACACAGCTCCAACACTCAACTACTAGCTTAGACAGCACTTCATAGCCCAAGGTAGACTTGGGCTGCCTATCGACAGCAGAGCCAGGATTATACCTGAGGTCTCCTGCTTGCTTTCTTTTTTTTTTTTTTTTTTTTTGCACTAGTCCATGCCACCTCCCTAAATCTCCCCTACAAGATGCAAGGGAGCAAGGGTCTTTTAGGAGCAAAACATTGCAGTGGGCACTAACAGGCTCTCTCTGCCAAGGCAGAGAGCAAGCTGAAGCCCCTTGTGTTCTCCATGCAGAATAGTCCCTGATCTTGTTTGATTTCAGGATTAAAATTCTGCTAACAAAATACGATCTGCTCATTATTCTTTCCATGACTCCAGCCTTTTGTGGTTTAAAGGCCTGCTGCTCTGAAGGGGGTTCTGATTTCCCCCCCCCCCTTAAGATTGCAATTACAAAGATGTTGATTGACAGAGTTCAGGCTTCTGATGTTCAGGGTTGTAGACTCAACTGTTCACAAAGCGTGCCTCAGGCGCTGGGCTGTGTGGCGAGGAGATAACTTTGCAAGTATTTGAAGACTGCACGTGTTGATGAAAAGGAAGAAACACAAGGGGTGGTCTGACAAAGGTTACTAGGAGACCTAAGGTGATGATTAATAAAGATTTTTGGCTAAGTATCAGGAGTCATTTCCCAGCACTGAGTTTGCAGAGTGACCTCCCAGTTATCTGGAGCTTATGCTGTTGTAATAAATGCACAGACCTATAACAATTTTATGGCTGTCACTATGCTGTACGTCCAAGCCACTTGGAGCCACATACTAATAAGGATGTTAAAACTTAACATCCTCGCATGGCTGAACAAATGGCACTTCAGTAATTCTTAACAATGTAGGGCCTCATATGCACAATGACGCACCTCTGATGGCAGCCCCAAAAAGCAATAGTACCAATGTGCACGCTCCTATTTTCCCATCTTAGCATTTCCTATTCACTGTTCACGCATAGTTGTGCTCCACGCAGCACCTTTCCTTATCACTCAGCAATCTTTTGCAATTACATAATGCTTTCTTCCTGAAAAGTTTTCGGTGTTTTCTTCCCAAAATAACATTCGTTTACCCCTGCAGATGAAAGCATTTTTAGGAATTTGTGAACCCCATTGGATAAAACCTAACTTACCAAACCTTCCCTCTAGCAATCAGCCTCACAGTAGTGCTGTCCTGATAAATGTTGCTGGAGTGGGGAAGCACACATTAAGGCTGCTGAGCTTGATAGAAAGCACTGTTCCTCCATTGTGTAGATGCTTCAGAGTTCCCCACTGGGATAGTTTGCTGCAAGAAACTCAGCAGTGATTATTTAAATAAATGAGACCGTACCAGGCATAATGGACTGCCAAGCTATGCAAGTCAGGCTGTGCTCCACATTCCACTGCTGGGGAAGTAAATAGTATTAATTATTTCTAAAAATATATATTTTTCAGTATTTTAAAATAAAGAAGAAAAGGCCTTGACAGAGATTGTTGCTAATATATCTTCTAGATGCCAGTAGCAGGGCAGCTGCACTTGTAAAGCCACCCACCGAAGGGGTTTCACAGCAAGGGAGGGTTGTGCAGGAGCTGTACTGGGAGCTCAGGGAGTCTTTCAGAGCGCCACCAAGCACAGACACGCTGGCTTCTTGCAACATTTGCTTTCTGTTAGTGGAGGCTGTTGCGGGTTGCATGGATTTTTTATTATTATTATTTTTAACTTCCATGAAATTACAATTATATACACTGTCTTTCCTTCTGCTTTCTAGTTCTCAGTAACAGACAAAACAAAATGATTGGCATTGGATAAAACAAAGCGAGTGGGCTGGGTTAGCAGTGTTCCTTTCTGCTAATCACCTCTGGAAAACAACTACACTTAACATCAGGCTGGCTGCGGCAAAGGGTCTCAGGAAGGAAAAGTTTCTTAGTCTATAACTAATTCATAGTGTAGGTGTATTCACAAAGAAATGTTCCCAGGAACAAATTTACTTTAAGAAACATATCAGGCTGAGCAAAGACAATTATTTCCCATATGCAGTTATTCCCCCATACCGTACTGCCTGCCATGCTCCCGTTTCCACTGCTGCCCACAGCAGGCTGAACACTGTACTGACCCTGTAAGTCTCCTCCAAATACTCCTTGGAGCAAAGTAAATAGGGTTTATTGATTGCCAGCAGTATTGCCTTCCAGATTACACTTTTGAGATACATGTGCCTAAAGGATAGATTGGCTTGTCCCTATGCAAGAGTATACTATTCTGATAGAGGATATTAACCATTTGGCTGATGGGGAGTGGTTTGCTCCCCCCCCAAACCCTTTGCTGAAAGTATTAGCAGCCTATGACTGTGCCCACTTACAACACTGTCACCCAGGCAGTGAGGGGAGATAAGGGGTCCCTGTTAACCATAGATCCCTGCCCCTTAGAGAAGCGAGGTAGCGATGGGATGGGCATGGGGAGGCTGGCTGTGAAACATCACTCCATCCTTGTGGTGCATAAAGGAAGTTTAGGGCAATGTAATGAGAAAAGTGTTGAAATGCAACTTATTCTGAAAAGTAGCAAGAGGTGGTTCTGGCTGAGAAGGAAACATACAACGTTTGTGTACACAAGCACAGCCAACCCTGAGTGACACCAGGGCTGGAGCGGGACCGTCCCTGCAGGGCGTGCACATGGATGGGGCAGCGGCGAGAGGCCAGCGCAACACTGTGCTTTAGGCCTTGGAAATCCCCAGCAGTGTTTTTCACCTTCCTCAGGCTTATTCCTGTGTAACAGACTTTTTTTTGCTATACCCACATCACCACATACAAGGCCAACAAACAGATTTGGGCCAAATTAGGAAGCTGGTTAGGGTATTCTATGTTGTGTGGGGCAAGGAGAGCTTCTCTGGCCTTCTCCTAGGTGCAAATCCCAAATGTTTGCATCTTTCAAGGCATTCTTCAAGTTTGCCTTTTGTAAAAATAGTAATCTAAAACCCTGTGTCTCCTCTTCTCTCAGAAGTAATAGAAAAGCAGAGCAACTCCATTGCTTTTGATGCAGTTCAGGATTTCTCTCTCTTTTGTGTTTCCCAGAGGCAGACCAGAGAGTTGGTGTGCACTGGGAGAACAGGGGCAGGGAGAGGCTTGGGCTCTCATTCCGCACAGCGCTAAAGATAGAGCCGTGATACCCTGTGCAAAATTTCACGAGAAAATGTAAAAAGGAGAGCAGTCATGTCTATTTCCTTCTGATACAGAGGCAGCAGGTTCTTGTCTCTGTGGGTAAGCAAGACTGGTCTTGAGAATGTTGTGGCTGTTTTATTTGCTGTTCTTGCACATCTTGTATCAGTTCTATTTACTGTAGGGTAATGGCTTGGGTTTCTATTCTAATTGTATCTAGGAACGTTGCCTAGAAATTCGCTGAGCTTCCAAGTCTCACCTGCTTTACTGGAGAGGAGCGAGGGTTTTGGCATTTTTTCGCTTTGTTTTTATGGGAGTGCTCTTATTCCACAAAGTGCTCCCTGAATGGCAGGAAATTGCTAGTGGAACAAGTGAGTTTTCACTTTTCCAGGACTGGGCTGGTGGGTTATTCACTGCATGAATGGGTCTGCCACAATCCTCTCCTGGCAAGCCCTCTGCCCCTGTGCTGATGAACGCTGTGTAACACAGAGAGATGGTGCAGGAGCATGAGCCCACAGCTCTTGCTGCAGCTATCCCCACAGTTTTCCCTGCTGCACAGCCTGACGCATACTCCCTGCTCACCAACTACCAATTTTTCATTATTTTACTGGCTACACATTTTCAAGCAGTCACAGAACTTGGTGCAAAGAGTTTATGTTCTCTCATCAGTACCAAAAGGGTTTGTTGGGTTTGGACAGTGGTTATAATGAGAAATTTGGGGTATAGGTGCAGGGGCATACCATGGCCAGCCAGAGAGCCTGGCCTGGTCCCTTTGCAGTACCTGTTGATTGCACAGGCCCAGTGAGTGTACTGGCAGAGGTTTTAAATTTACTTTTTGCAGTTCAGTCTGACGCATGACATCACTGTGAAAGATGACTGCAGCTTTTTGCACCTTCTCCCTTTTCCCTGCTCTTTCTATGCTGGTGTTGATATTTCAGTGTAGCTGAGTTATTCCAGCAAATAACCTGTGAAGTGTGCAGCCATGTTGAATCCAGGAAGGCAGCCTAGGGACTGAGCCATCACCGCTCCTGGGAGATGTATGCCTGGGAGGTGTGGCCCAAGCCTCAGAGGTTCCTACATGTGGGTTTTGCTCAGCTTCTCATATAGTTAAAACAGAACGACAGAGCTTTCCCCCAGATCCGAATATGATTTGAGTTCACAGGTACTTAGGTCTGGCATTTGGTTTTCAGTTGATTCTGGGAGATCTTCCTTTCCTTTGCATTTTTCTGATCCAGGACATTGCCAACCACAAACTCAGCTAAAATAAAGTTGATGATTCTGATGCTGTTAGAAACAACCAATTCAGGGCAGCTGCCCACCAAATAGTGTGGTATCAGTGCTTCTGAGACTTTTTAGCAGTTGCCCACCTATTGCTGATACACATGCTGATATACAGTAAAGCAAGTGAGGAGGCTGTAAACAATGCTAAAATTAGAGGATTTTCCCCTTGCTTACTGCCAGCAGAGGTAGACTCAAGTCACAAAGCCATGGGGATTTTTGGCTGAGGAGTGGTGCATGTTTCTGGATGGCAGGGAGAGCAAGTGAGGAAATTTCAGGTTTGGGTTTAAATGGCTCCCAGTTTTTGCTGGGAACGTCTGCACAGCACAGTGTGGGATGAAAGCTATTTTAGACAGACTGCTGTACCTTGCAGAGCTAAATAATCAGTGCAAAGTGCAGTACAAATTGCTTTTAGTGTTTGAACTGACTCGTTCAGACCAAGCGTGGGAATTTCTGTACAGCACTATGCTGTATAGCTTTCACACAGTAAAGTGGGTGCATGGTAGCTGAATCTCAGTCACTGTACCACAGTAGTAGGATAACATCAGCATCTTTAAAAATGGTGATAACTGAGGCTGCTGCTTCTTTCCTTTACCTTCTACAGTGGACTTTTCTGTGAAACTCCTCCGCCGATGGTTCTGCTCCAGACAAGCCCATGTGATAACTACGAGTGCCAGAACGGGGCTCAATGCATCGTTGCGCACCATGAGCCTGTCTGCCGCTGCCTTGCTGGCTTTGCTGGGCAGAAGTGTGAGAAGCTCATCACAGTCAACTTTGTTGGAAAGGATTCCTATGTGGAGCTGCCGTCAGCCAAGATTCGCCCTCAGGCAAACATCTCCCTCCAGGTATGTCATGCACAGCATCAGTTGCCTGCCCAGTGCTCTTCTAAGCAATAATACACAGACATGTATATATTATTTTATTCTGAAGGAACAGGGTCTATTGGCCAAGATGCTGACAAAGTTAGAGACAACTTGTGAGCCAGTTGTCTGCCCTAAAATTATTAAGGCATTAAGGAGCAACTAAGGCACCACTGTACCTTTGAGGATACATGTCCTGCTCCAGAATCTTACCACTCTCTTATTCCCAGACTGGCAGTGTAACTAGACATGATTCAGCAAACTCCTGTGTTCTTACTGATTTACAGCATTGTGTTTCATCCTGTAGAAATTAGTGCTTAATGTTAGGAGATGTATTAAAAGAGGCTGCTCTAAATGGGCTTTCCAGACAATATTTTGCTTACTCTTTTACTGTGCACATTCAGTAGATAAAAAGCCTGGGATTTTGTTACAGTCCTGTTGTTACACCTAAATTTGGTGTGCTCAGAAGGCAATGGAAAATAGATATGAAAGGTGCCATACCACCACTGTCATCTTTGTGGTGCTGGATCAAAGGTATTTTGGATACTTAATCCAATATGATAATTAAATTATTTGGAAGTTATTTGCATTCACAATCTAATAGGCATTAAACTGATCTTTTTTTTTTCCCTCAATATCCCAAAGTAAATGGAATAATTTCTAGCTTTATACTTTTTCTAATGAAGAGAAGTGTGGAGCACAGATATGACACAATACATCTCTTTCTTAGGCCACTGATTGTTAACCTGGACTATTTCTGTGCTAGATTCATCCTGCAAATGAAGGATAACATTTCAAAAAAATGTGAGAAGAAAAATCATTCCTGTATGTTTATTCTACTGCATTTATGTTCTCAATTTTAAGAGATCGTATTCCACAGTTGGAAATCATATTCTAGACTTTCTTGATGGAATTTGGTTTTAATTAAAATACCAATGTCAGGCATGGGAAAAAAGGACTGAATTGCCACATTAGGAATAGATTTTTAAAGGGTGGTTCCTTCAAATTTATTCTAATAAGATTTCCATGATTAATATTTATCTTTGCTTTAATACCTTTAGTGTACAGTTCATATGAAAATGAAGCTGATTCATCTATATTTGAAACTCCATTTTTTCTTCAAAATTCCCTTTTATTTAATATCACAAAATAGATTCTAAAATATAGGCGCTCTAAAATAGGGCTCCCAAAGGCTCCAAATACTATACGTCTACTTTAAAGCTGAAAATGGACATTGTCTTCTTAAGTGCACAAAACACGTTACATCAGCCATAGCTTGCAGAATAAAACTGATTGCTACAGAAAGCACATGCAGCTGACTTTCTCACTTCTTGTTTCCCAGGCTGAATATTATTCTTGTATCCAGTAATTAATCACTAGTGAATTACAATTAGAATACAACATTGATTATTAAGAACAGATAGAGGAAATCTTGTTAAAAAGTATTCAAGAAAAAAATATCTTTTAAGGGCAAAATAATAGTATTTAAATATATATATAAATGCAAGCAGATTTTTAAATGTACTGTTTAGTTTTGCCACTTAACAGCCATTACAAAAAATAAGCAAGATATCTCAAGAAATATCTACTGTGAAAATAACAGGCAGGTTGTATCCAAAAATCCCATTTTGTCTCCTCTTTTTTTTTTTTTCTGTTGTACTATAGCAATATTTGAGACCTGGAGATTGGGAAGGTGGAGTCCTTGTTTTTTGATTCAGTGGTCAAGATTTTTTTCCCCTTGATGTACATCAAAGCTAGAGGGATGAGGGCTGCTCTGTTCCTCCTGACTCTTTAAATGTCCCATTTGAACTCAGCATGACTTGCTAGTAACTCAGATTGAGTGAACAACTCATGGTTATGCTAGATGTCCTAGCATATAGGACAGGTCCTTCTTTCCTTCTTTTTGTTCTTAAAAAGTCTGTGAACAGATCAGTGCCTGCTGAAATTTGTTTGCTTGTAATTGTGACACACTCCTACTGCCAGAGTTGAGTTTCTAAAACTCCACTTCAAGCCAGGGTAGTAGCTGAGAAATAGATTCATGTGTTGCCAAAAATACAGCCGTAGTTTATTGACAGGGATCAAATAAATTGCAGCTTTCACCTTCTGAAAACTAGTTCTCATTTGGTGCAAGGGAGCCGTCCCCTAGTGGGAGGCTGACCTGTTTGTGTATGAGCTCACTCAACGTCACCAAGACCTTTTTGTGTCTCATGGTTGTTGCTCATATATATGCTCATTAAAGTATATTTGAATTGCATATATGATTTTGTTTTGATTTTTAATATAGGTTTATTTCTTTTTTAATCATTCTCAAGCAACCTCTACCTGGTTATTAATGTTTCACAGGTAGCAACAGACAAGGACAATGGCATCTTATTATACAAAGGAGACAATGATCCTCTGGCTCTGGAGTTGTACCAAGGACATGTGAGGCTCATCTACGACACATTGAATTCTCCACCTACCACAGTATACAGGTAAATAGCTAAGCTTTACCAAGACGGTTGATTTCCAAAAAAGATGGAGAGGTAGGATTTTTCTAAGAAATGTGCATGGGAGAAAAACCTTTTATTTTACTTCACTGTATCTCTTTTATGTATGTAATTAGATAAAATCAAAGTAAAGATTTAGCTAGAGGCTGCATGGTTAAAAATTGGCATTTATTGTCAATACGAGTGATACTGTGTCCTGCTGTGATTGCAGAAAAATGCTGTGTTTTCTCATCTACTGTAAAGATTTAGTTTCTGGTGAATGTTGTCCTTGAAATAGTTCTAAATAATCAGTTTCTCAGATGTTGCTATTTAGCATCAATTTACTGTACCAAGACAGAACAGTGACTGTGCAACTGTAAGATTCGACTGCGTCAAATAGGAGGAGAAGGGCTGAATTCCTCTACAGGATGAATATTTTTGGAAGAACTCTTACCTATATGAGTATATGAGTAGCAACTACACCAACTGTGCAAAAGCACAAATTACAACAGTAAATTGTAGGGCAATTTGACCTTCAGACACTTGACTTTTGGGGATACCAAACCCAGAGTTTTTATTCATTAGTCACAAAAAAGAAAAACAAATGTAAAAGAGAAATCCATGCACAGAGGCGTTTCCATAGGGATGAGAGATGTGCTGCTCATACCTTCCACTGTTACTTTAGCAGCCCTCTCCCTGGATTAACATCCTTCTGATGATTTTTAAGCCTTGTTGCTCCATTTTGTTCTGCGTAAACATGCAGTTGTGACCACATGGATCCCTTTCAAGTTCGGTGCAGTTTCATGGCATTGTGTATGCAGAAGAGCTGGATTTCCCAGCCCACTTAATTCTTTAAGGAAGAGCATCATATTAGAGCAAGTGAAAGGATGCCACCAAGTATCACTAGCCAGGACAGCCCTTGTACTTCTTCTGGAAAGTTTTCTCAGCACTTGATAAAACTTGAGCCTTTCAGGAGTATGGTAGCTGTGCAGAGCTTTCTTTAAGGGAATGGTGACTTGTGTAAGAAAATGAGAAAATTCTTTCTCTATAAAAGCAAATTGGAATTATCCAACGCAGGGATGTCAGCAGGACAAGCAATGACTTGTCCACTGTAGGAATGAAGAAAATAGTTTATTAGTTATTTTCACCAGCTGGATAGGTGTGAAAAATTTCTCTGTGTGTGGCTGCTAATCCTAATTGATTTCATGTTAGGCAAAGCTGAAGTTGTTAAACAGTTTTATGCCACTAATTAGAACGTGGGGAAAAGCTCATTATGTGTGGCCAGCACAGGGGTGGCAGATCAGCGTCGATGCTTGCTCTCAGTTGTCAAGGGCAGAGCAGTGTGGTGACAAGAACTGTTGCCACCATCACAACAGCACTTTATGGATCCGCTGCCTTCTGGCAAAGTTGCCAGTGATGGCAAGCAGCAGTGTCCTCATTATTCCTGCGCCCTTCATATTGATCAAGGAGGAGGTCTCCATTCAGACTGACACCTCATTACCATAAGATTAATGGCCTCTTCACTACATTTTGTACTGTGTGATCTGTTGAGCTGGGAAAGAAGCTACTTAATACGATGCCCTTTCTGAAATGTCACTCTAATCTTTTATTAGTTTAAGGAGTGGAGCAAAATGGGATTAGCATGGAGCTTGATGGGAAAAGATTAGGTTGATTGAGAAAAACTGCAGCTAAAGAATGTCAAAAAGGGCCTTTAAATAGATTAAAAGACTTGTTTTCCTTAAGGGCTGAGGAAGGGGGAGGGAGACTGCTTCTCTCCACACAGTCGTGGGATTTAAAGGCAGAAGGTGTGAGTGAATCTGGTTTGACCTCCCTGTGTATCCTGTTTGACTTCTAGCTAAGGTGTAAGCTCTCTGTTCGGCTAAGACATGACTTCGAGCTTGGCACTGAGTTTTGACAGGAAAATACCAAATAATGGAAATTCTCCCACCTCCTTTAGTATCTTGGACAATGGTCAATCTTTTCCATTATTCAGTCATTGGCCATCATTTCTAAGCTGTGTCGCTAATACCTTCTAGATGTTTCAGAGGCTTCCTTCAGGGAAATTAAAGGCCTTTTATACCTGGTACTGCCTCCCATGAGTTTATCTGTACTTTTAATTGCATTGTCTCCTAACTTGCATTTTGATGAAATGAATAGCAGATTCAGTGTGATGCATTTTACCTGAACTTTAACAATTTGGGGAACTCTCTTCTGCAACCTCTGTAATTTTTCATTTTGCAGTAAAAATAAGGTTACTAGGAGAACCTGAAACATTCAGATCTTAGCCTCACCATTGGTAAAACAGTTTGCCTTCTCTATTGTGTACTCCTTGCTGTCTTGTTTAGACGCCTCATTTAAATCTCAATCTCAGCAAAAGTGGACTGTTTGCCTTTGAGAAGCTCTATTGAAAGACTATTAGATTAATTTCCACAGGCAGTATCAGGCACTGCTATCCTCCAAAAGGGTCCAGTTCTTGGAACAGATGAGCAGTGCTTCGGCTCTTGTTTTTCCTTAGAAGAGTCTGCCGAAAGAGGAGGAGGCCTTAAAATACTGCCTGGTGGGAACTGTGCCAGCTACAGCTGCAGAAAATCTACAACTGACCTGGTTCTGTGTTGTAACTGAGATGTTTTGCTGGCTATTTCAGGTACTCCCATGATGGGATGTGGGAATTCATTGGCAAGCCACATTATCTGTAATTCTTCATCACAGTCTCCATGATAAGATTTATTAATAGTACTTAAGAACAGTAAAATTAGCAAAGTACTTGGCTAATACAGGTAGTACCCTGTAGGGATAAGATAAAACCTGTTGTGAGACAGGTTTGGAAGCCAGCAGTGAGTAAGGCATGCTTGGTGGTAGTTTTCAGTAGTATTCAGCAGAATGGTGCTGGAAGGATGAAGTACACCATGTGTTACATTGCAAAACTCTCCCCTGGCCCCTTAGGATATAGCCAGGGTGAAGGTTTGTACCAGACATGTGGTGTGCGCTCTGACCTTACTGTTGTAGTGTGTTCTGCAGGTGGCCTCACTTTGCAAAACTGTTCTAGGAGATTGAGGGCAGGGATGTGTGGCGTAATAGCAGATTACAGGCATGCTGGCCAAGAGCAATTCATTTTATCTGGGTATTGGAGTGGACCTGTTCCTGTACCTTAGTTGCTTCTTTGAGCAGATTTAAATAGAACTGCAGTAGAAAGTTAGTCTGGAAAAGCTGAAGATTAACTCACTGTACATTCAGATTTGCTTTACATGGTTTCATGTTTGGATAAGAAGGTTAAAGTTGACATTGCACTTTTCTTTCATTCTAGTCAGATAAAAGTCAGCAAATGTCCAATGGAAATGACTACCTAAAATACATTGTCATTTATTATCAAGTTAGAAAGAAATACAAGTTAATGCATGAATATGCAATGATTGAACTCGCCCTTTTAAAACAAAAGCTGACTGGTCTGTTACTGGAACTCCTCACTTGTAAGCTGCAGAATAATGGTTTCCTGGACATCATAATAAACATCTTAAAGAAGATCTATTTTTGAAGTAGGATTCCTATTTGTTGTTTCTTTTATTCTAGTTAATTATTCTATAGATGCCCAAATGAGAACAGAAATCTGTTTCTGAGTCCTTTATTGACCTCCTGGTTTCTGCACTGGTGAGCGTTACTCTTCCATGCCATGACAGTACTTAGTACTGAGCCAACAGTGAGTTCTTGAAGCAAAGTAAATCTTTCACACAGATACTTTACCTTAATTTAAAGATATCAACTGATGAGAGATGCACTGCTTTTATTTACCACCGTGCTCCAAAAGTTTGAATTAACAAAGAGCATGTAATTCTGTAGTTTCAGCATTCAGCCATTGATATCTGTTTAAATATATTCTATAGGGAGAGCTTCTATTTTCAGTCTTTTTTCCTACATCTGTTCCTTGAACCAGAGATAAGACCTTACTTGTAATTTTTTTTCTGATAGGTTTTATGCTACTAAACAGTCACATTGATTTGGATGCTAAATTAATCCTTCCTAATAGAAATGGAAAATATAAAATTGACATAAACTACTGATGTAATTCCCTCCAGATTTCCCAGTTGCGTACAGATTGTCATATCCGGTAAAGAGCAAGATGCAGACGTCATTGGTGTAAAATCATATGTTTTCATGCAGGCTTCCTGACAGCAGTGAAAAAGGAGGCAGTTAGGAAAACATAAGAATTAATTGTATTTGTCTTCCTGCAGAGCCTACACCCAAATTGCATTATAATTCCTTTTAAAAGTATTCTTGCATAATCTGTTTTCAAAAATGCTACATATTAAAAATAATTCTTATAGATTGTATCATGCAGTTCTCATGGTCTGGCTAATTCTTACATAGCATAGATGGATGTTTTTGTGGTTAGAGCAAAAGGCCTGAAATAAGGGAGCTTAAATTCCTACTGTATCGTCCTCATATGGTATCACTGTGGGATGATAAATTAAATCTGGTTCTCTGTGCACAAAAAATAAATAAATAAAAATAAAAATAAAAAAACACAAAACAGAAAAAGTGTTTCAGAAATGTGCTGCAGGTCTCTGGAGGGTGAGGTTCCTTCTCACTTCTGCCTCCAGGCTGTGGAGCAGCACAAGGCTCTTACCCCGGCAGCATCTGCAAACTCCCCACACTGTTCCACATCACTGAGGCTCTGCCCATGGTGTCTGGAGCCCGGGGAGCAGCCCAATGTGGCCACCAGCACTTGTCCAAAAACAGGTCCCTGGCCATGCTGCTCCGAAGACTTGAACTTGGTAGTACTCAAGTAGTTTCTGTCCTCTACTCAGAGTTCATAGACTTCTTCACACTTCTGGTGCTGAGGTTGGCCAGTTGCTTTGGTTATGGAAGAAATCCCACACCTTCCAAAGATACAGGAGATCGGATTTTTCTGTAATCGCCTCTCTCTAACTGCAATTGTTTATCTGCAAAAAAGCCTGGGAGACTTCACCATTAATTCACTGCCTTCTAGGGAGGAATGTGCTGGAGGAATGAAAGCATTAAGTATTCTTAGGATCATTATTAGAGCTTGTCAAACCCAGTTTTTACCAAAAGTCTCTTTGCAGACCTCACTGCATGACTGGTCCTTTCCTTCCTAATACCTTTGTAGTCTGCAGCTTGTGCTGTGCCTGTTCCTGGTGGGAATCCTGTTTGATACTTCTGGATGGTCTCTAAATAGACTGGTTTTCAGAGATTTCTGTGAGGCATCACTGAGCTCTTGACAATTCTGTATATTTGCAATTCATTTTATTCTCTTTATCACACACTCATTTTTTCAGGTACTCCTTAGGGATTTTGCATCAAATATAATGAAAGAAATTGGTATTAATCTCTGACCTGCACAGTAGAAGTTGTAAAATTTAAATATACTTATACATCTTGCATGAGCCAAGGCAAAGGACAGATTACTTATTTTTTGACTTTATAAAGGGCTCTGGTGTATTTGAATGGGACAAAAATGCCGTGTGTGTGTGTTCTTGTCAAGCTACAAATATTGCATTTCCCATTTTTCTTTGATTTTTCTGTAGTAGGACAGTAAAAATATAAGGCCAAGACCTTAAAATGTCATCTAACTGTTATCATTAGGTTCAGAATCAAATATTTGCTTTCAGGAAATTCAGAAGCTTTCTTCTGCTGAGATGAAGCTTAAGAAGGGTAAAGTTTCGTCCTTCAGGCTGCCTGAGGACTTAGCAGGCAAAATCTTGTTAAGCTGAATTAATTTTTTTCTTTGTAAATCTCTTCAGTTTTTCTTGCAAGAATGACAGTTTCTCATCTCTCTTCTCTCTCCTTGCCTCCACCTAGCTCATTCTCTTCAGTGTAGTATCTGAGTACCCAGAAGCACTGTACTTCCGACCCACAACTTTATTTATAACCTTATACATATGTGTAGAGTGTTTCAGAGTGACATGTTTTATTAGAAGAAGACAAAACCTTTCACAAAGCAAGTCGGCATTGGCGTGTCTGTGTGTACCAGCAACGGGAAGTTAGGAATAGGTCATCTAAACCCACTTGCCCTATGGTAGTGACAGAATTAGAAGTTACATCCTCTGAGTCCCAGGTCACCACCTTCAGGGCCCAAAATCTGGGGCTGTTAGTCTAAGTTGCATTCAGATGTCCCCTGTCAACAAAGGCTGGGCTCCACCCATGCACACGGGTGCTGCCAGCATGCAAGGGCTGCTGACTTGCCGAAGACCCATGACTGAGGCAGGGGCATGCTTGGCTTTGTCTTCCCCTCAGCAGTCACCACTGAACTTTGGAGAACATATACCACAGTCTGCAAAGGCAATAAACTCAGTAGCTGCTCCTTTGCCACAATGGGTTTCATGCCATTTTAACTAATTCTTTGAATTAACTTGTATTATGACCACCTGAAGTCAAAGCAGGGTCATTACTTGTATTCTTTTCATTAGAAATGTAGCTGTCTTAAACCATCACTGTTACCTTTATCACTGTTTTTTTAAAAAATCAGCATACTGCTGCAGACCCAACTGAGCTTCAAACAAGTGGCAGGAGACAGTCCTACTCCTCACAAATTACTTTTTAAGCAGATTGTGCTGGCTTTAATGCATAGACAACCATCATGGTTTAGCTCCAGTCAGCAGCTAAGCACCACGCAGCCACTTGCTCACTCCCCCCACCCCAGTGGGATGGGGGAGAGAATCAGAAGGGCAAAAGTAAGAAAACTCATGGGTTGAGATAAGAACCTTGGGAGGGGTTAAAAATGCAAACAACAAGTGATGCAACCGCTCACCACCTGCCCAACTGCTGCCACCGGTCCCCAAGCTGCAATCACTGCCCCCACCCAGCCAACTCCTCCCAGTCAATATATTGGGCATGACCTCATATGGTACGGAATATCCCTTTGGTCAGTTTGGATCAGCTCTCTTGGCTGTGCCCCCTCCCCTCCTGGCTTCTTGTGCACCTGGCAGAGCATGGGAGGCTGGAAAAGTCCTTGACTAGTGTAAGCACTGCTTAGCAACAACTAAGCCATCAGTGTGTTATCAACATCATTCTCATACTAAATCTAAAACACAGCACTATACCAGCTACTGGGAAGAAAAATAAGTCTATCCCAGCTAAAACAGTGACAACCACATATAAGCAAATTGTCAGTAGTCTGTGTATTTTGTTAAGCAAATTGATTTGATGTTGCTTTCTAAAACAGATGCCCATAAGCTGGTCCATACCTTGTTACTTTAGCCACTGCATACCTGTCCTCTGCACGGCTCCACCTCTGTCTCCTGGCAGCTCTCTCTCAGCTGAAGGGGACAGGAGGGAAGCTGGAGCAGATATGCTGTGTCCATCCCCTCTGGTTGCTTTGTTGATCAGCAGCCTTTTAGGAAAAGCTATTCAAAACAGAAGACTGCAGCACACACATGTAGATATAACTTTTAGTACAATAGCATTATAATGCTGATTTATTTTAGCACAGAATAATAATAAAAAGGTAATGAAGTCAGGAAGATGCCAGTATTAATCCCAAGAAGAAATGAGATGTGATGAAATAGGGATAGTTGATAACTAAAAAAAAGGGGGGAGGGGGAACACACCCAAAATGAATCAATGTGTTAAAATACCCTGAGTTCAGCCTCTAAATAGAGTGTAACTTCACAGCATACTGACCCCATGCAGCTCCTCTCTCTCCTGACTGTACTGGACACTTCAGAGGATTACACCTAAAGATAGAAAGCAAATCCTTCACAGTTATGACATTTTACTTTGAAGTGGAGAGTGTTGACCATTCAAAAGTATTTTCAAGAGCATCAGGAAGGAAGATGTTGCTCTTGGAAGCTTGCTGAGCTCTAGAAGTAGCTCAGTGCCTTGCAGGTACTTGCTGGTTTTCCTGTTGGAAGTAGTCTTGGGTTTATGTGAAAATGAAAGGTGAAGCCAAAAGTTGTTCTCTACAGTGATTGGACTATGACTAAAAATAATATAGCTCTATCATCAAAGAACAATGCTGCTGAAAGTGCAGAAACCCACATTACAAATGAAGGGTTTCCCTTGTTAAAGTCAGTAGCTGGGTTGAGTTTTAGCCAGTTCAGTTCAAGCCTTAAAACCGCTGAGCCAAACCAAAAGTAATTGTAAAATAAGACCTATTTCTTTCACCCCAGTAGATAACCTGATTTCATCATCAGTTGGTCTGTAACAGGGCCTCACTGTTTCTTCTAGTAAGAGCATCAGAGAAACCATGAGAGTGGTCCCGGCAACACTTGAGCCCTCAGAAATTAGTGCCAATATTAGTCCACCTCCTGAGCAGTCAGTTTGTTTTCTGCATGTTGGAAACACACTCTTGTGCTGAACTCTGTTTCCAGTGAGTAACTAGGAGAAAGGTGTGCAAATGTATTTTAAAAGGTATTTTCTTGCTATAGCACAGGTCATTAGTCCAGTATCATATTGCCAAAGTTGGTTAATACTGATGACATCAGAGGAAGGTTGCAGTATTCTCGTAATAGACAATGATGGAATAAACCTAATCATAGTTAAAATGACTTTATAAACTTCTTACACACTAGTGACTGGCTCACGTCTTGAATTGTGAGGTTTTTGCCTTGCAACAAGATGTAGCAAGCTAATATAACATGTAATATAACAATTTATTGTAAACATGATGACTAACACAAAGTTTAGATGTGTACCATGTGTGATAGATTTATATCCCCTTTACATGAACTGCCAGGCTCTGGATTCAATCGATACAGCCTCTGTTAGAAGTGCATGCAGAACTGGCACTGAGGGTGTTCACGGAGGTAGGTGCAGCGTGGTTCTGTGCACATTTATTGCAGTGCTTCTTCCCAGTACAGAAATGTGACCCAGAGCTCTGCATTTGCCAGCATGCCCCAGTGCTGCTGGAAAAGGTGGGTGTGGCAGCTGCTATTCTGGACGTCAAATAGCGATGGATCTTGTTTATTTTCGTGGAAGTAGAGGCATACAGTTCTAAGTATGTTGTCACAGATGAGGTGGAAACAATTTCATTTCCTAACCATGTATCAGGTTTCTAAATAGACACTTTTTTTTTTTTTCCTTGGGGCTTAGCCTCCAATTTCAGCTAAAACCCATCATTCTCTTTCTGTCATTCTAATTGGAAACACTTTTAATTGCATTCTGTCGTGGTCCTGGTCCCTGCTGCAAAATGGCAGATACCTTCATATTCTCCAGAGCTGAAAAGGGGATAGATGGTATAAAGTATTCCCCCTAATGAAATGACTCTGCGAAGACACTTGATGGATTTCCTCATTAGAATCTAAGATCTTATATCTGGTTGAATGGCAGAGATGTTTTCAGTGGTTTTTGATACCAGCGCTATATAGTAAACACAAGCACCCTGGTTTGTTCCGGGTCCTGGCGGAGAGGGGGGGCCGTGCTGCCGCATGTCCCAATGTGTGCCACACAACTGTACACATACAGCGCCCCCTCTTCACTGGGGAGGACATGGCACTCGGTGCTGTCACTGGCCCTGCTACTGTGCCAGGGCCTGCCTTCCTCTGTGCTTTCTGCAGTGTCATTTTCTTTAAGGATAATGGATGGAATGAGTCCCAGTGACATTGCAGAAATGATACGTTATTGTTTTTACAGTCCGTATTTACTGGGTTTGTTATTTTATATGACGCGTGTTACCGTAAAGATACTGAGATGCAATAGCTCGTTGCACCACAATACACCGCGTGCCGTGATGTGCAGACTTGTTCTGGTGGAGTGAGACGGGAAGGCAGAGATGCTGTGATCTGTCATTCAGGAGAGGCCTTGGACTTGAAGAGTTCGTTCATGCTATTTTTACTGCCATTACGTTTGCATCTAACAAATTCTCAGTTAGCAGAATGAAGCATTCAGCTCTGCAGAGATGGTGATACCAAAGGAGACCAGTGCAGGCTTCAGCTACTCAACAGTGCGGCCAGAGGAAGGTGTCAGACCTCTTGCCCATGTCAGGGACACTGTGAGAATTCACTGCAAACAAGGAGTGTTTACACTGGCCATGAATCTGACCCTTTTATGAATAATCTAGGGAAAGGGGGCAGGATTGTGTTAACTGCATGTTGCTGGGGTATAAAAGAGGTCCTTGCTTTTCCCTTAGAAGGTCTGTAATACAATAGCTTTCACTGTTGGCAGGGGTGCTGCAGGAATTGAATTATGACTGGAAATTAGATATGCATAGCCTGGCCAAATGATCATTAAGGGAGATATGGTAATCAGCTGCCAGTGTTTAAGGGCTGTAAACACCAAGAAGAGAAAGATGGTTTATTTGGGTGGTCTACAGAGTTGTAAGGAGGAGAAAGGTATAAAACTAAGCAAATGGAAGTGGAGGTAGCTTTTTTAAGAAAAAAAATCTTAATGCTGAGTGCTCTCAGCCTAGGAGACCTAACACTCAAGTCATGTAAAACAGGATTGAACACAACAAGACAGTATATTTTAAGCTGAAAGTGAACCTGAGTGCTTTAATATATCTCTTTCACCTCTTACTTCCCTAACCTTGTGTTTTATTTGCATTTTTCATACTTTTTTCTCAACACATGTTTTTTATCTGGCTTCCGAAGATGATGGTGCTTGAAGTGATGTGTTATTGTAGAGGTAGCACAAACACTACTCCAATTATGACTTTACCTATGTTGCCATGGAGAAGTTTAAATCTATTTTAGGCCAAGGACTGTTTATAACTGGAACTAAGGGCAGGAGGTAGCTGTAGTCTGGAAACGTGAAAAGCCAGCACCACTGACACCTGAAGTCAGCCTGGCATGGTATGAGTTTCACACCTCCCAAATCGCCAACATCCCAATGCACTTCCCTGCAGCTCGCACCTTGTGTTTCTTGATTTTGGTACCTCTTCTCGGGTGCCTGCTTTTCCCATGTTTTGAAGATCCTTAAGCTCTTTTGGACATGTATTTCTGCTCATTCCCTTCTACTTCAAATGTTTTCAAAGATATGTAAGTTCAGCATTACCCATGGCCTTCCCTCCCCCATCACTTACCATCCTTGTGTTTGCTTTGTTCTGCGCTTCAAATGAGGCATGTCCCCATTAAGACAGAGGTCAGAAAAATCTGGAGACTGTAGCTAATGAATTGATGTCCTCATTTGCATAATTGATGGTTACATGTTGCCTCAGTGACATGGTTTGCTGTGATACTTAAAGCTATTTTTGTTTTTGACTTCTCTACTCTGCTGTTCTCTGCTGTCTACACTAAAGGTATATTACACATAGTGTAAAAAAGTAACGCCAAAGCCCAAATTTTACAAGTCCAAACTGAATACTTTAGTCCTTTAATTCATTTCTGTTCATTGCCATATTTACGGTGGTTCAGCGCTAAATCTCTCATGGGTAGTAGAGCAAGGGGAGTCAGTGTTTATAACAAATATATGTGTTTGGGGCTGGAGTAGAGGGGAAAGGAAATATAGGAGAAGAGAAATAGATCAAAAATGAGAGTGGAAATCAGTTCTTTCATATATTGCCTGGGGTTTTATGTTTAATAGACATCCCTTGCCCTTCATTTCTTTGTGTTCTGGAGTCTAAGCCACCGGCAGAGGCCACGTCCGTGGCCTGTGTGCAGTGCCCTGTGCAATGGGACTGTTGGCTCGTCTTGCTGGAGTCGCTCTGACAGATGAGGCCAGCTCCCTGTGATACGAAATTTCAATGACTCTTTTATAGGGCCCTCTCTAGTGGCCTCTCTTCCCTGTGAGGGCAGTTCTGAGCTTCCCACCTGGGCACAGAGGGAACAGATGTTGCTGGACCCAGGGGCCTTCTCATGAATTTTGGAAGCTGGGCTCTTCTCCCATGTCCAGTATTTTCCTCTTGGGGTTTATTTGGCCAAGTCTGACCAGGTGCCATGGCCAGCTCTCAGTGAGGGTAACCTTGATGAAAGCAATGTAATGGATTGTGCAAGACATGAAACTCAGGCTCTGAAAAGACAAGTGTAACGGAGAAAAGAAAGGTGAGGGGTACTGCTGGTTGGCAGAAGTGGGTGTGTCCCCTTTGCTGGGAAGCAGGGCACTGTGGGATGGCAGCTCCCCCTTCTCAGCAGTCAGGGGGGTCCCAGGGCAGCCAGCTCCGACTGGGATCTGTTCACTGCACTGCTCATCTAGAGAAATCCTCCTGCAAACTCTCAGTATTTGGCTGTGCATTCCTTCGTTTCCCTCAAGATATGAACTTTAAGGGACCAGAAGTGATTACACTTGGAAGGGAACTGAAATGGTTTCTCAGCATCGAGTTTGTAACAAGACACAAGTGAAGGTCCCGCAGAGACTGAGAGTATGGTCTGTGAAATGTCTGAGGAGATGGGCCCTCGCCCAGGGGTGACCTGACCCAAGACTGCCTACTGCAGTACGAGAAACAGTTCCTGGGTCCTGAAGAACCTCTCTGTGTTAATATAAAACTGGACTTTTGGCTCCTTTACTGCTTACTTTTTAGCAAGTTCAATTATTAAGTTCCTGAAAGTCCTTGCTTACGCTTCAAGCATTTACACTCCAAACATAATTCCTCCCTTTTTTCAACAGGAATATAATGTAAACTATATAATATCCAATGATGGTGGCCCAAAATGCTGCAACTAGAAGTCAACTAAAAACTCATCACTGTCTCTTTTTTAATAGTTTGTGAAAATCTCTGAAGCCGGGACTTGGTTTGTTAGTGCTCCCAAGAAAAGCAGTTGGCTCACTCTAGCAGCCCTTTAGCTTCCTCCTTCAGCTCCTTTCCCCTCTCCCTTGCTTTGCTGTGACATATTATGGTGGTTTAGCCATACAGCATGAAAACCTTTGCAAAAAGGAAGGAGTTGGGTAACGTCAAGTCGGCTGTCAGGTGTGCGACATGGTGAGATCTATTTCAGTAAATCAGTTCTGAGCAGGAGCCAAAATAAACCTTGCCATACCAGCGTACGGAAGCTCCCCTGACTTGGTGCCCCGAGCGAGCGAGCGAGCGAGCGCACTGCCTGCCTGTGAACGAAGCTGTAGGAATCCCTCCCCAGCTGGGGGAGGAGGGAGGAGGGCGCAGGGCCGGCGGTGCCGTTACGGTGGCCCCCGGTCCGGTGCCGTCCCGCCGCGCTGCCGCTGCCCGACGGCGCTCCATCGCCCTCTGGCGCCCGGCCGCCGGCTGGCCCTGCGGCGGGCTCGGCGGAGCCCTGCCCGCTTCGCTGCTCCCTCCTCCTGCCCGAGCCCTGCGGCTGCCGTTCGCCGCATCGCTGCCGGTGCGGGTCCGACAGGTTTGGGCCGCGCAGCCCCGCGCACTGCCGATGGAGCGCAACGGATCCCTGGCCCCGAGGCAGGTATTTACATACCGCGGGCTCGTGCAGGAGGAAGAGCTCTGTAAGACCACCTGATCCCCAATAAGAATTCAATTAAGATTTTAATAAAACCCTTGCAGAGAGCTGGGGTCAGGAAGAGGCCCCTTGAAAAAAAGCCGAGCACAGCAAGTTTGTGCTGCGAGCTGCGTTGTGATGCACTGTTCAGCGTCTGTGGCTTTCTTCCCTTCATCTCCAGCCAAGCCACTGTCTCCAACTGTCTCAGACGATTGCCGAGTCTTCTAAAGGCCCAGCTGCATAAGAGGCTGTGAGGAGAGTTCATGCAGCATTTCTCTTACCACTGATTTCTCCCCCAATGTTGTATCCATCTCTCTCAAAATCCAAAGGCGTCTTAGCATCTTTCTGTCAGCAACAGCAATAAGTGCTTTAACACAAGTACCTCCTGGCTGGGGATTTCCTGCCATCCTGGCTGTCCACATTCAGCTTTCCTATCATGTGTTTGCGTCCTCTCAAAAAGCAAATGAGCACTTTGCCTGGTTTGACTTTATCAGCTTTACAAAATGGCAGTGTTGGGTGATGGCTCTAAGTTACTTTGTTTCTCAAAGCCCAGACACAGATTATTTAAATTCCGAGTTAAAAAATGAGCGGGTCGGAACCGAGCAATAGTCATCCACGTGTACTTACAGACAGGGACCTCTCACTCCCTTTCCAGCAAAAATACCAGCCCTGGGTACACTGAAAGGCGTGAGCACCATGTGGGGTGGCTGCTTCCATCACCAGGACACACAGAGTTTTGTTTGCCTGTTAGTCAAGGCATAATCTGGAAAAAGCACACACTGTGGAGGAGTGGGTGATTAATGCCTGGGAAATCCTGGCGCAGGGAAGAGCCAGCCCTGCCAGATGCGATAATGTTGTCCTCTGACAAATGGTCATAGCTTGGCCTTCTTCAGATAACGATGTAGTTTTGTGCGTTAGCTTCAGATATTGATCCCACCAGGGAGGGGTTCCCTTTCGCACAGCCATCCATCCCACCTCCTCAGTGCTCAGCTGTCAGAGCTGGTGGGACTGGGCTATACTTCCTCCTTTCATTTGCACTTCTGCATAGGCTAACAATTACAAATATGCTTTTCCATTTATCTCGAACCTTTCAGCTAAGTCTACGTACTTCGCCCAAATGAATTAAACATTGCAACACAAAAGTTAGATATGCAGGGAGCACAGAGCGATCACCCAGTCGGCACGTTGCTGTAACACAGCTGTGTCTTGTCATGTGGCAGACACTTAGCAGAATTCAAGAATATCTAAACAGAAAGTTTGGACCAGCTGTTTTCAAACTTATTTGGGTTGTCAATCCATAAAGTAGTCTGCCAGAGGTGTGGGCCCCAATACAGCAGGCTTGGGTGCAGTGATGATAGCCTTGCTCTTCTGAGGTGCAGGCACTACATCACCTTTGGCAATGAGACTAGATCTGGATTTTTGTACAATGTTAAGCCTTTTTTTTTCCTTCTTAAAGATACTTCAGACAGTAGCACCAGCTCTAGGTTCTTGAGACCTAGCTCCCTGGGGTTCTCTTGCCATCCTGAGGATGGGTAGCAGCCGCAGCCCAGACACTTCCCTGCAGGTCAAGGATGAGCAGATCAGCCAGCAGAGCTTTCCCAGGAGATGTTCTGTGGCAAAACTAACTTATTTCATGTTTATGTAAAGCCACGCAGTAAAGGTGCTCATATACTGCTGTCATCTTATAACCTGGGTGAGATTACATAAACTTTTACAGGCACACGTGTTCGTGATGCAGCCCAAAAACCTGTGGTGACAGCAGCACAGCAGAGGCATGTTAGCTCAGTTCTGAAAGAGTGGTGTGCTCTTCTTAAGCAAGAACATCCTCAGATATGGCTGCAGTGCTGACTTTCTGCCTGACATTGCTGATGTATAATTGGTTATGTCAGTTCTACTGTAAAACACTACAAAAGTTAAACTTCTTCCGGGAGCAACTGAGTTCTGGTAATTTCCAAGTCATGTAATTTGTTTCTGAAGCTGAGGTCCTATTTCCATGCTTGCCCATCAGTTGTGCAGGACTGGGCAGGATGAGCAACATGTCATCTAGTTTGAGAGGTGAACACATCTAAAAGGTGATTCATCCTCAGAGATGAGTCACTCCTTAAGTGTGCCTGTTCCTCTTCACTGGTAGTAAAGAAAATCTGGGTAAATATCTCAGAGGCACCTACACTGCAGCTTTACAAAACACCTGAAAGGAATCTGACCTATGGCTTTGTGACTTACTGAGAGAGGATGCTGAGTTTATGGGCCATTTGAATGAGCAGAAACCCATTCTTATCATTAACCTTTTATATTTTAATATGGTATTTACCACTTGTGCAGCAATCCCAAATCCAGATTGTTGGCTAAGCAGTATCTCAGGAAGCCTAAATCCCACAGGTGGTGTTTTCTGTCTTTATCCTTATGTAACAGAACCGCTGCCCAGCTAGTGAGCCTGCTGGGAGGAATCTGGAAAAGGGTGCTGGCAGGCCAAGCTTAAGATGTGTTGGCAACACTGTGCATGTGGGCAGTTTACATAGCCCACAGCCTAATTTCAGTTGTAACCGCTACTGCTATTAGATTCTCATTATGTGCTGGTCTTTGCATGTGTGTGGAACAGAGGCTGTACCATTTAATTACATCTACAGCAGTGGACATGTCCCATAACATCTGTACCTACCAGCCTAATCTGAAATCCTCTTTGCTCAAGAGCAGGTAATCCCACCCTTGCCCCTTCTTGCTTTTAGGAGTGCATGAAAGCTATCAAGTTGTTCTGGAGAATTTCAACATGCAGTATAAAGGCTTGAGAGCTGAAGCTACTCTGAAAATAAAAAAATTATAGTGGGATGCAAATTGAATTGTACCGCTGCATCTTTTAATTTCTGGGAGACTGAACTGAAGATGAAGGTGAAAATTATAGATTATATGTGTGCAGACTAGCAAAGAGCTGTTGAGTTATCTGACTCACTGCAGGCTTCAGGCATTTGAAAAATCAGTGTTAAAAACACCTGAGTAATAAATACATGGTGCCTTTACTATCTTGTCTGCTCAGATGGCTCCCTGCTCCCTGTCCCCCTCTCCCCCCCTCCAATTCCTGCTATCTTATTCTCAAGCCTCCACCTACACCTAAATGTTTCTCAAAGAGAAGTACCAGTTTGGCGGTTTTCCTTGCATTCAGGTAGGACACTATTGTATTGAACAAAGTATCCCAGTCATTTATAAGCCAAAACCTCCTGAATTCCTTCTCTGGCTTTAAGTAACTCAGCCTGTCCTTATGCCTCAGCATGTAGTTACCAGATACTTCTGCTGTGAGGAAATGCTGGTTTCAGAGGCCTCTGCTGCCTCTTGCCCCGAAGTGCAGTCCCTCCCTGCCCCTGTGAAATAATTTGAGTTTAAACTAACCATACAAAAAGAAGTAATTTCAGTGTTCTGGCTTGGAACATGGGCACCAAGCAGTGTGACAGAGGGGCAGCAAGCTGTGGCTGAGAGCACAGAACAGAGGATTTTGAGTAATTTTACCACCAAAGCAAAATCGATACATGATTTGTGTAGCTACACCCTTGCTTTTCTGTCCTGGGAAACACAACTACAGTGGCTACTATCCTGATGAGCTGTCCTTTCAAGTGTCATATATGTGTAGGTACTGCCTGCACAGGTATCAGCAATGTTTAAATGTGTACCTTGGAGGCTCACGCTAAAGGAAATGTCAAGATCATGCTGACTGTGTAAAGGAGCATGGAATGTGCCTTGCGAGGTGTGATACCGGGAGACAGGATGTCACAGAAGCAGAGGCAGTTCATTGTTAACATCATCGTCTATTTATCTTTTTTTCTTTTAGTGTGGAAACAGTAAATGATGGGCAGTTTCATAGTGTGGAACTTGTGATGCTGAATCAAACTCTGAACCTGGTGGTGGACAAAGGGACTCCCAAGAGTCTAGGGAAACTCCAGAAACAGTCTTCTGTCAGCCTCAACACACCGCTCTACATTGGAGGTATACTGAGTTGCTCTGGACTTTGAGATCTTAACATGTCCTCTCAGAAGCAAATCATCTTCCAGCCCTTGGGGAGGACTTGCCGGGGGAGGGAGGGTAGGCGCAAACTAGCAGTTTGCCTTTCCCCTTCCTTGTTTCCACACTTCTGCTGTTCTGCATCATACTCCATAGTCCACTAGCACCCCACCACATGACCAGCACAAGCTCGCATGCCAGAGCAGGGCAGTTAACCTCAGCACAGCACAGGCAGTTTCTCTGTCATACGGCTATGGCAAGAGCGAGCTGTTTGTCATTTCTGAAGCTTTCAGCACTGGCTGGCACCAAGACGTTGTGGTTGAAGACTACAATGGAAGTGCCACAAACAGTCACTGCAAAAAACGCAAATCAATAGTCAGTAGGTTTAAATATACCATAAATGAGCTGTATTTCTGCTGTCAATTTTATAGAGGTCTAAAAATTTGGGGGGGGAAGATCAAAACCTCCAAAAGGTATTAACACACAAGCTAACTAAGAGCGTCTTGGCTAATAGTTTTATCATTGGAAACCGAATCCATAGCTTCCATATTATAAACATAGTAGAATTGACCAAACTTCAGTTAAGAGGCTTTCTTCACGTTCAGTACTGAATTCTGGGGGAAGGGGGGTCCAAGAGAGGTGGGGAACAGATGCCCAGAATAATAAGTATCCCATTGATTAGGTGTCTGGATATAAGAGACAGAATGAAGGCTGTGCTCTGCCCAGTTGACTTGGTTTTGCCAGAACCACCCCCAGCTCTATTCTGGACTGGATGTTGAAATCTCTCCCTTTCAGTGACACAGAGTTCTTGGATTTTCTACACAGCCTATTCTAGATACAAAAGTCAGCAGAACAATAATAGACTCAGAAAGTCTTTGGTCTTTTTCTAACCAGCTCATCGAAACTGTAGTAGAAACTCTTACCAATTTCACTTGGTGCTGGTCAAGCCTTTTGTAAATAATTCCTTTTAATAACACATTTCTGAAAGAACCCTGACTATTGCCCTTGTAAATCAGAAAACTGGCTAATCTTGCTTTGTACAGAGCTGAACTTTCATAATTGGCTCCTATTAAGAATGTCACAGGCTATTAAAGAGCATTATGCATCAAAGATAATCTGCTGGTGAGGCCACCACAGTTTCTCCCTCTAGCACGAACCCCACACCAATTTATACACAGGGAACTTGGGATGTAGTCATGTATTAAAGTTTTGTTAATGGATGAGCATTCTCAAAAGGTACCTACAAAAATGCATCCACAGGACAAATCTGAGACCTGAAATGGAGAGCTATTAGATACCAGAAGCCATGGGCTCAGTGGAGACTTTTTTTATTGCCCATTAAAATTCTTCTTGCTTCTTTCTAAACCCTCACTGTTCTGCATGTGCCATGTCTCTGCATATAGCATTCCCATGGATGCCAGCTGCCCTTCCACTTCAGACTGTTTAGTTAAAAGTAATTGATTAAATTACCCCAGAGCAACTGTTCCTAACCTACACTAAGCTTTAAGATAGACCTGAGCCTTCACATGCCCAGAACTTTGTCCATCTCTCCAAGTACGTCACCTGGCCTAGCAACTTTCCTCCTAATGCATGGTTAAACAAAGACGCTGTTTTCATTTTAAGACCATATTTAGCAGTGGAGTTACTTATGGATAGCAAATTCAGAGGCCTTATGCAGTTGAGAATGGAAGCACTTGCCTATGCTAATGCAGCTATACAGCCCAAGTGGATGTCAGCGGGGAGGGCATTACACAGAATCCAAAAGAATCTGCTGGCCACCTGAGCGTGTGAAGTCTTCCAAGTGCCTGAACAAGATGGAGGGTTCTCACCACAAAGACTTGGCCTGGTCTCCTGAAGTGCTGTTCCCTGTCTCTGGAGTTCTCCTGCACTAGTTTTGACGGGCTGTGCACTTACCACTCCCTGTCTTAACGCTGTGATCTAGTAATGCCTAACTATCTTGCTGTATGCCAGAGGTCGTACCTACCTGCTGGCAAGAAAAGACATTCCTAAACCTTTCAGATGGATAACTGCTATTAAACTGTAGACAGAAGGAGCATTACCTAAGGACAAGAACACGTGGCCATTGACAAAAATACCTGGGCTTTTTTTTCTCTTTTTTTTTTGTCATATACTTCTTACGTAAGCTTGGGCAAGTGATTTTATTTTTGTTTCTTTCTATTTCCAGAATGAGGACAATGAGACTGCACTACCTTACAAAGGTCCTATGCAAATTAATTCTTTAAAGATTATACGGGGTTGTGACAAAAGAAACATTAGCAATTATAATGTATGTATTATCATTGTAACTGTGAGTAAACCTTCCCTTTTTGGTTTTATCTGAAGGGATTCCGACCTCTACTGGATTATCTTCACTGCGCCAGGGTGCAGATAAGACACCAAATGGTTTTCATGGATGTATTCACGATGTTCGCATCAACAACGAGCTGCAGGATTTCAAGGATTTACCACAGCAGTCACTAGGAGTCCTTCCTGGCTGCAAATCCTGCAACATCTGCAAGCACGGTATTTGCCGGTCCCTAGAGAAAACAAGCGTGATTTGTGAATGTCACCCAGGCTGGATGGGCCCCCTGTGTGACCAGGAAATTGGAGACCCATGTCTTAACCACAAGTAAGTTCAAACAAATGCTGATGGGAGGGTGGAAGCTTTACAGCTAATCCATATTTCACGTTTCATCTTGTAAAACCACATCTGACTATTTTTGGAGGTGCTGGGTTCCCACGTGAAACCATTGACAGTTGTGAGTCAGCATCCATGGCAACTCTCAATTTCCACTTCTTGTTCTAATGTTGCTCACTCTCCAGATGAGCCCTTTGTCCTGGAGGAGCTAAGGTGTTAATACTGCAGGTCATACTTTCAGCTGTGACTCTACACATTGAAATCTGAAATCTCCTGTTAATGGGTACGGCTTACCTCTGAGGCGGTGAGTGCCTGCACTTATCCAGAGCAGAGCTGCCTGTGAGCAGGAGGTACATATTTAAGGGATATGCTCATGGCAGCGTTGGACCCGGTATTCAGACTAAGTCCCTGAAGACCATTATGCACCCCAATGTGAACAGTTTTAAATTTCCCAAATAGCTGTCTTAAACATTATGCTCTGAAACACCCCTTTAAAGTGCAAGTTTAAAGGATAGCATGGAGTTGCATGCGAAGGGAGCATGAGTGTGAAGCATTCACAGTTCAAAGGCTCAACAACCACATCTTCATTAGAAACACTGGGTGAATAGCTTACTTATGGCAAGTACGCAAGGGAACAGTCCAATGCAGACCAGCAGTCTGCATAGTTCAGCGCTGTTTCATAAGCAGATGGAAGTACTTTTGTTTTAGAGGCTACTTTGGTTGCACTGTCTGTGGAAAGAGCTTTTCACAAGCACACACTCTTGACAGGTAAATCGACACAGTGATTAATCACTCTCTTAAAGGCAGAAATTTAAGTTGGCAGAGGTACCATTTTAATCTTGCTTCTGGGTCTAACTCTGCAAAGTACTGAACCCTGGAAGGTGTTGAGAAGCACCTGACAGTTTACAGACCAAACGTATAAAGACCCACGTGAAGAAACACTCAGACGCCCAAATGTTTCCTTGAATTTCCAACGTCAGCATGAAGCTGTTTTGGTTGTACAGAGAAAAATAAGGGAGTTCCAGATGTTTACGTGATGAGGGATTGTTTCTCTCGTAATCTAAGGAGGCTGATGCAATCATGAATGTAGCCCCCTTGCTAATGAAAGGAGCTGTGCATATTTTTAACACTAGCCTACTGTCCCACCTTTCATTAAATCACTTCAGCCTTTCAGAGTTGTCTCCTTAAAGCCAGGCCCTTTGTGTCTGGGGGAGTACAGTGTCCTGCTGGCAGGCACCTGCTCCAACACTCACAGATTAACCTCAGTGAGGAAATGCAGCTGTAAATAACAGGTAGTTGGTGATAACAAGAGTTACTAACCGAGCACACCTTTGGTTAGCGGGGCAGAAAATACTGGTTGATACAGCCTGTGACTCCCCTAATTGCAGTATTTTGCGTGTCTTGACCTGACATGCAAAATACATGCATTGTTTGTGCTTTTTAGTTCAAAGCTTAAAAATTAAATGTACAAGGATTCAACGTAAGCAGGGAACAATTTTAAAGTGCCAGAAAACAAATAAATAAAAATAAGAGAAAGACATGGGTTTATGTCAAGTTTTTCCTTGGCTGGATAGTGTTGCTTTCTTCCCTGTCCTCAGCCCATTCCTAGTCTGTCCCTGTCCCAGAAGTGGGGATAGTGTGAGAGAACCTGCTAAGGATCAACACCCCTCCCTGTGGTATGCCTCAGAAATACTGAAGCTTGCTGCAAACCACATGAGTGAGGGAACCCTTCAACTACAACTGTCCATAAGTCTGTGCACAGCCCTTCCATAAGCGCCTTCATTTATCACACTGTTTTCATCACCTGATATTATTTGTAGAGCAATTCTGCTAAGGAAGCCTGGGCATGCAGCTTGATTGTTGGCACTTAGTTCACATGCTGATGCTGTAAATGTGAGCTGTCTTGTGTGGATGCCAAGCGTTGGTCCATGCTCACGGGGAAGCCTAATGTTTTTCAAAGAGATCAGTTAGGAACACAAATTCTAAATGTATACTCTGAACATTATCCAGTATTCACTGAAAACTCATGGTTTCTTCAGAGTGTTTGACACTGAATGGCTGTTTTTGGATTAGTATCCTAGAATTAAAGGGGCAGAAATGCCAAAACTAAACTCCCCTGGGAAAAGAACTTTCACGTTTAACGCAGGCCAGCTCTAAATGCTTCTCTTTCTCCAGGTGTCTGCATGGCAAGTGCATGGTGGCCAATGTTGCTTACACCTGTAAGTGCATGGAGGGCTACACAGGCATGTACTGTGACAAGAAGAACAATTCCTCAAATCCCTGCAGGATTTTGAAATGCAACCACGGGCAGTGTAAAATTTCTGAGCATGGAGAACCCTACTGCGAATGTGATCCTAACTATAGCGGAGAACATTGTGACAGAGGTACGCTTGGCTGCAGGGCCCAGGACACTGGCCTGCTGCATTTCTGGTTGACACAGTTTTTTTCACCTCTTTTCCCATATGACTCGTATTTGGGGGTAAATGGCAAATAGTAGAAAATAAAGCCAAGTCAGCCTCTGCAGAGCTACATAGGGAGGAGAAAACAACCACACAACAGCTAGCCAGCTGCTGTCCAAACATATGGAAAGGGGGACATCTGTAGCGAAGGGTTTTATCCTCCATCTCCTGAAGCCTGTGCTTGCTGCTCCCAGGATTCTGGTGGGATGTTTAAAGGAGAGCTTGTTGTGAGGTTTAGCCTCAGCAAACAATGACCAGTTAATTGGAGTGCTGGGAAAGGAGGTCTTACCCTGCATGCCAAGGGCTTTTATAGATGACGTGAGCAGGAACTGGAGGGCAGGAGGTATTGCTCATCTGAAGTGTCAGGAAAGATGCTCAGCTGGCTCCCTCTGATGCAGCTGGGCAGGTTTTCTGGGGAATCCCACAGATCATGCTGGACTTTCCTACTAGGGCTGGGGCCCAATTCTTCTGCCCTGACCTGAAAAGACTCACCAGAAACTCAGTGAGTTCCGTCTTCATTCCTTCTCCCTTTTTTTGTTCCTGTACAGAAGGAAGAAGCTGGCTTGTATTATTTTTGTGCCTTTCCTGTGAATGAGCCACAGACTTTCCAAATTACATGCACATACAGCCTCACCAAAATGTATCTGGCTGCTGCAAAGTGACTGCAGAACAGCACAGACATTTTCAGGTATCCCAGATCGCTAATGTCATGCAGAGCAGGCTGACCTTTGATCCCAGGAAGCAGACATAGTAAAACTAAGTCATATTTTGCAGCAGTATTGCAGGATTCAACACTCAGCATTCATTAAAGCACTTCCAGAAATGCTGATCAAAGCCAGCAGGCCTGCTTGGCCTCTGCCTTGTGCCGGATATTACACATTTGTGTAACACAAGCTCTGTTTTGATGGCAGGTACAAAGCAGTAAAAGATTATGGGCCTGCTCACGCCGTCTGTTTGTTTTCAATATCATTACCTGTACAGGGCTGTCTGCTGATGTTTGGGGAATATCTGGCAAAATAGTTACCACAGCTTTTTTTTTTTCCTTTACATCTCTGTTGTCTTACCAGAGAATCTCTGCCAAGGAGAGATAATTCGAGAAGTAGTCCGTAAGCAGCAGGGCTACACATCATGTGCCACTGCCTCCAAAGTACCCCGCCTGGAATGCCGCGGCAGCTGCGGCAACGGGCAGTGCTGCGTTCCTCTCCGGAGCAAAAGGCGGAAATACTTCTTCCAGTGTGTGGATGGCTCCACCTTCACGGAAGAACTGGAGAGACATGTGGAATGCGGCTGCTCAAAATGCTTATAAGCCATTCTCCAGTCTCTTGCCACTTTAATCGACTCAGAAGCGCTATCAAAATGGGACCTATTTACTTTCAGAGTGAAGAAGAAGAAAAGAATTATTAAGTATATTGTAAAATAAACAAAAAATAGAACTTATTTTTATTATGGAAAGTGACTATTTTCATCTTTTATTATATAAAGTATCACACCACTTTGGGTATATGTATCATATAGTGAGTTATTTTTACCATGAAACTTTTTTAACAGTTGTTGTAAGAAAAAAAAATTCAAAAGTTGAAAGTTAAAAAAAATATATAAAGAAAACATAGCCTAACAGGAGAAATGTGGGGGTGACTTTATATGTATGCACAATGAACAAATGTAAAGGTGTTCCAAGGACCTGCCACAGAACTGATATGGGCTGAAGGAATCTCCGAGGCGCTGGGTGGGTCTCCTAAAAGAGCGGATCCCCATGACTGACAGCCATCTTGCCTGCTCAGGCACGGTGAGAAGGCCTCCCCCTCCGCCCCTTGCTCTGCCTAACACTGCCGACGCTGTTTTGTTCCTGTACAGTGGCTCCGCTTGCTATTCTTGAACTGGTTCCCTATAGCACGTAGGCACTGCTGTAGCTTAAGACTAACTACATTATTTGACTATTGTTATACTATAATACATTTTTTGCTGTGTATGTTGTATTTATCTGTGTTCACATTATATTCTTCAGCAACTGTATCTATAGAGCACAGGCAGCATTATCCAAAAGAAGGGGACGAAGGGAAAGGAAGCAGGGAAATATATGTTGCTTTGGGAAATTTGGGGGCAAAATGTGAAATAAGTGCTAAGTAATGCCTAATAAATGACACAGTACTTTTGTGTAAACTCCTCAGCTATGTTATTTCCCAAGTTTGTGCCTTCTTGCTCCCAGCCTTGAGCCTTTTTTTGTATATGAAATATAAGGAATGCACTGCTACATAGTTTGTCACGCCTTGACACTTTAACTTGCAAAGGTTGTAAAGAGCATGAAAGTATCGCAGGTGCCTGAATGTACCTGCAGCATAATGGCTTTTACTGTCACTCGAGCCATGGGTGTAAGCTGGGCTGTAGCTGCCTGTTCATCCGCACTCTGGTACCGAGCAGCTGGCTACTTTTCCACAGCTTTGTAAACGAGCAGAAGTTGCACTATATCCATGTGAAGGTGTATTCAGCCAACATTTGTCCACCTTAGCAGCACTCTCTTCTCTGCACAGGGAGAGACGTCACAGCTCCATCCTGTCCTGTTCTCTCATTTGATGCAGAGTGACCAATTCAGCCGAAGCTTTGCCACCTGCACTGCTTCATATGCCGCACTTGTGTCTCCCCAAGGACTCCCGTTAACTTTAGCTGTGTTCAGAGCAAATGCTGAATAGGAAATGGAAATCAATGCAGGGATAAATTCTCACTGTGAATGTGAGGCAAAAATAGACTCTGGGAGAGAGTTTGGTTTTCAGAGGGTTTTTGGCAGGGCTGCCTTTCAGGGTCAGTGCAAAGAGTACCATGGATACCTTGACGTTTCTCTTACTATAAGTTTCAAACATACCCATCAACAACTGTTCCATTATCAGGGTAATTTCTTTCTTTCTTTCCCTCCTACAGCAGGTATTATGGTCCTTTCTTCAATTTTTCTTTCTCTGAGAGAGGTGAAGTCAGAGGTGATTCCAAGCAGCCATAAGCTCCTTTTTGGAACGCTCACTGGTGTCACCAAGAAGATTTCAGATCAGGGTCTTCAGCAAAGGATGAGTAGGAAAGTTGAATCGAGTAAACAGGGCTTTTGTTTGACTGGGGCTTTGGAAAGATGCGCAGAATGCAACCTTGCTATGACAAGTATAAATGTTTATTGCCCATTAAAGAAAAGTTACCATCTAGCTATCACACAACCAGCAAGCTCTAACATGCTTAGTGTTCTTCTGTTACGTCAACCTCTTCTTAACTGCGGCAGTTCATTCATATTTCTTTGTTACTGCTAGAGCAACTTGAGCAGAAGGGATATAATCAATATAAAGGTGTCTTGCAAAATAAATATCAGTATGTGAGGCCTGCAATCAGTGAAGCATAAAAAAAAATCACTAGTTAATGTGCCAAACTCTGACTGAAACAGTACAGCTCAAGAGCCAGGGAAAAACTAACCCTGGTTGCAAGTAATATGGGCTGCTTTTTATTTTGAATATAACGTCAGAAGCTCATAGCAGCTGGAGTTTGTGGCGTACAAAAAAAAAAATCGCCCAAATCCACAACCTACAGGTTTTCAAAATTTGTGCAAGTAGCTGCAGACACTCGTGCAAATATGTGCCTGGCACACCACTACCATTGATGTTTCATTCCTGCTTAAAACACTTCAGTTTCTGAGGAGGCAGCTACTATGGTGCCAGGCAGAAGAAATCTAGACTGAGCAGTGGCTTACAAGCCCTCCATGTGCTCTCCTGCACGACCTGTAGCCACTGAACAGCCAAGGCCTGCAGAAACACAGCCCCTTTCGAACACCATCCAAAACTGTTCACCTTGTCCTTGAGCAGCAACGTGTACGAGAGAGAAGGTGACGTTTACTCATGGCCTCGCACCGGCTGGAGGGTGCTTTAAAAGGAATGACCTTGACCGGCAAGGCAAAAACCATCAACATCCAGTTAACACATCACTCTGGGATATTTTTTTAAGCAAAGCCTTTCAGCAAAGCGACCAGCAACAACTCAGCAAGGCTGGCCCTGTTCCTAGCCCTTTTCTGTCATGGCACTTCAATGTTAAGTGTTGGGATAAAGAACTAAGAATATCTATTTTGTAACCAAATGATGCAATTTTTGTATGCTTTTAGGCAGCACTTGCCATTGGATAGTGATGCTTTATGTCAATGATTCTCTGACTTGCTATAGAATTATTTTATGTTAAGAATAAAAAGCATTCAGATGTGCCGAAAATGTGAGGTTAACTGAAGTGTAATTAGCTCTGAAAGTTCCTCTGTAACCTGCCTAATGTTACAATAGATTTCAAGAACTGCAGGTACAATGCAGTAGTTTTTACCTCTATAAAGTTTTAATATAAAGTGAAGAAAGATGCTTACCCTTAAAAAATGGCAATGCAGACTGGTGTGAACTGATGTATTTTATTAATAGATTCTCATTGTGATCTAAGTTTAAATAAATTGTTGGGTTATGGAAGATTGTAACAGACCTTGTGATGCGGATTATTTCTGTGTGTATTTGAGGTGTTGAGTCTGACCTTTTAGAGTACATGAGGTAACTCACGGAAAGTGATGGGGGAACTACAAGTACCCCTCTTGGACAAATCTAGTCAGGGAATGGCTGTAGTTAAATGTAGCATGAACAGTGGTTACACATTTTCGTGGCATGACAACCTAATCTTGTAGGAGTCTTACACGCACAGATTAACTAAGCCACACAGTTTTTTGTGCCTGGGCACTTTCTTCAATTAAACACTTTATTTGCTGCTTTTTTTTTTTTTAACCACTTGAGAAAGGCCTGGAGCAAAAATACACTCATTAGCTATTGGCAACTGGGGTTAGAGGAGGTCTGACTGAGGAAATGGAAGTCACATAGCCAATGCTGGATGACAGGGATCTCATGATGTCCTGACACAAGTATAGTCCAAGTTTGCTGCTGCCTCTCTGTAGCTGGTTATTATTAGGGCCCCAGATGTAACAGCCCTCTTCTGTCCATTGCATTCCAGCCTTAGCATAGAGTAAACCAAATCTCCCACCTAGTCTTCAGCCTTCCCTTACCCATGCCCCTACATAACATCCACATATTGCTAATTATGCTTCCAACTATGGCCCTTAGCATTGCCTTTGCCATTCCATGCAAAACTGGTGTCAGCACTCAGCCAATAAAAACACTGAACTTTAATGAGCATCATTAAGCCTGAACTATGTAGGTTAATTATATAATTGCAGCAGATGGCAGCATATTCACCTAAAGCACACCCAGCTGAGCCCACGAAAAATGCTGGTGGGGAGCTGTTCAAAAATTTCTAGGTGCTGGCTGAAGTAACTGGTTTCTGCAACAGTTACTTGTATTGCTCCTGGCTTTGCAGCACATGGGTTCCTCGGCGAGTATTCAAGCAACGGCAGCCCAAGGATAGAATCGTCTTGTTTGTTCTTCTGCTGGCGATGTTCTGGGTGTCGCTTTATAGCCATTGGTCTGAGGCAAACAATGCAGAGAAATGGTCTCTCTCTCCTTCTTTTATCTTTGTTTTTTTTCTAGCCAGCAGTGAATAGTTGGATAGTGTTGCTGTTTGCAGGGTGCTTGGTTGTGGTTTTTGCATTGTCCTCTGGGGTCCTGTCACTTCTGGTCTCTGTGACCTTTTTTATGAGTTACCTCCCAATTCCTACTTCAGCTTACACAGGACAGCCTCACCATTCTGTGGGCTAGGCAGGTGGAACAGGCTTTGTTTTGCCAAGCCCAAGGCGCTCTTGAGGAAGCCCTTCGACTTAAGGCCCAGTGAGATGTCAGACTGGGTGGCAAGTCCAGGATTGTTTTCCAGGATATGCCCTATAGCTTTTGAGGACAGCTGAGGTGAACATCAAATGAGGTGCCCCAAACCGGCCCTTGGGCCCCACCGCTGAAGGAGGACAGGAGCCCAGATAGCATACTATCAGCCACTGGCAGGAGCCTTCATGTTCTATGGTGCCCACCTGCATCCTCCAGCTCTGCTAGCCAAGGCCCAGAGCCGGCCCATCTCTGCCCCATGCCGGGGCCTGACCCTGGTGCCCTGGCATTGCTGCAGGCCCTGCTGGCGTGGCCTCTGCCACCCTTGCCGCGGGCCCCAGGCGAGTCACGTCCCCCGGCTTGGCGAAGCTCTGTCCCGCTGCCACTGCCGGGCGGGCGGCCGCTTGTCCCTCACGTGTCGGTAGGGGTGCTAGGGACACAGAGCGCGGGAAACCGCCGCGACCGGGCAGCCCCTCCATCCCCCCGGCGCGGGGCGCGGCGCTGCGCGGGGCCCGCCAGCAGGTGGCGCCGCAGGGCGCGGCGCGTCCCGCTCCGCTCGGCGTGGGGCTGGGGCCGGGCCGGGCCGGCGGGAAGCGGGACGGAGCGGCGTGAAGCAGGACGGGCCGGCGTGAAGCGGGACGGGCTGGCACGGGGCTGGCCGGAGCAGGACGGGCCAGCATGAAGCGGGACGGAGCGAGACGGGCCGGCATGGAGCGGGACGGAGCGAGACGGGCGGGCTTAGAGCGGGACGGGCCGGCATGAAAGCGGGACGGAGCGAGACGGGCTGGCTTGGAGCGGGCCGGGCCGGCATGAAGCGGGATGGAGCGGAACGGAGCGGGACGGGCCGGCATGAAGCGGGATGGAGCGGGATGGAATAGCCTGTTTCAGTTGGAAGGAGCCTACAGCCATCATCCAGTCCAACCACCCGACCCCTTCAGGGCTGACCAAAAGTCACAGCGTGTCAGGAAGGGCACTGTCCAAATGCCCCTTATGCCCTGGCAGGCTTGAGGCATCAACCGCCTTGCTAAGAAGCCTATTCCACTGCTTGGCCCCCCTCCCGGTACAGAAATGCTTCCTAACGTCCCGCCTGAACCTTCCCTGGTGCAGCTTTGAAGCATTCCCATGCACCCCGTCCCTGGATCCCAGGGAGAAGAGCTCAGCACCTCCCTCCCCACATCCCCTCCTCAGGAAGCTGTGGAGAGCAATGAGGTCGCCCTGCAGCACCTTTGCTCCAAACTAGAGAAGGCCAGGTCCTCAGCTGCTCCTCATAGGAGCGTATGTATATGTGATACATGTTTGTTTCTGGGGAGTTTTAAATAATAATTTCTTGGGGTTTACTGATCCTGTGCCATTGACTTCCTAGCGTTGTTCATGTTGGTCCTGTGAGGGAAGGAGCCCCCACTGTCCCCATGAACTGCAGCTCAGTGTGGGGTCACTGCCCTCAGAAGCCCGCATTTCACCCCAGGAATCTGCAGGAATTGGCAGCAGGAGGATGACCCTACCGAGCCCCAGGAGGGCATGTGCGAGATCTGAGGGGGTCCGGCACTCCATGGGCACTATCCCACGGCGGCAGGACGATGGCTTTGTGTGCTGGCACACGGGGCAGCCAGTGCCTACACACTGCAGCGGCCTCAGGACAGCCTTACAACCGCAGTGTCATGAGGCTGCGGTTGTTGGTGCCAACGCTTACAGAATAACAACTGATTCTGCTATTTCTAGCTTAATTCTGCTGCTGTTTGTGCACACACGCTGAGGCATAAGCACCGTGGGCCTGTGGCGTTTGTTACCCTGCAGTGCTCTACTCCAGGCTGGAAGGTGCACACCCATGCAGCCCCTGATACCTCTTGTCTATGCAAGAAAGGTCAGCTGTTCCCCCAAGTACCTCCAGCCCTCAGCAAGCCCTGCAGCCAGCATGTAGCAGAGCACACACAGTACAAGCAGTACTTACCAGTATGAAGAATCTTAAATTTACCCCATGAAGCATTGGGGCATCCCGTAGTCTCACAAGCAGGAGGAACAGCAGTTGCTGCGAGACGTGCACAGTTTGGCACCTTCTTCCTTCTCCTTTCCCAGGCTTCTGTGCTTGCAAAGCAAAGTGGTGCTCAAGCCAGTCTGTGGATGACACTGCCTTCTCCTACTGTCTACAACTCTTGTCCCTGTGGCACAAGGATCACTCCCTTTCTGTAAAAATAATCTTTTGCAACTGCTGTGTCTTACCTGGGGAGCAGTGCACACCTTGCCTCAGAGATGTGCAGAAAGGAGGAAAGAGGTTTAAATGAGTCCCACAGGATCAACAGCTTTTGTGCTCAGAGGATAGCTCGAAACTCACAGGAAATCAGTCCACTATGTTTTCAGTGGTCCACAGTCTCCCAGCAAATCTTCTACCAGCAGCATTTAACCAGGTCACTCCCCTGCTGTGCCTCACCTGCAGAGGACAGGTGAACCTGGACCCTGCGCCACTCCAGGCAGCCAGCTGTGCGCTGCTATCCTGTGCTCCTGCACTGGCACCTTTATCCTGCCCCACAACCTTGCCTCCAGCACTGCGGGCCACATCCTGCACTAGCGCAGGGGATGAATTTCTGCAAAAACAGAAAAAGCCAGAACTTAGGTACAGGTTTCACCACCCTGGCAAAACAGCACGAGGCTTTGGCCCAGCACAGGGCTATTCCTAGCCTCATCCTTGGAAACTGTTTCATCTGAAACTTAAAAATACAGCAGAAGAAATTACACACGGCAGACAATGAACATGAAACTTCTCACTCGAGGAAACAGAAATTTGAGAAGTGACAAGCAACTGAAGCCGCAGTCCTCCACTGAGAAGGTTGTCAATGACAACACTTTGCACTCAGAGCCAGGTTACAGGAACCAAATACCACAAGGTAATTTACACCGAGGCTTTGCAGCGCACAGATACTAGCATGCTTTCACCTACCATGTGATAAGCGCATGCGCAATAGGTAGTTACTATAGAGGAGCTTAAATTGCCTTAATTAGACACAGGTATATTTTGCACCTCTTAAACTGCCCTAGTGTCTTCTGAGTAAAGTAGTCATTGGACTGAATTTGGCAAGGGATGCAAAGAATAACAAGAAAGGCTTCTACAGGTACATCAACCAGAAAAGGGAAGTCAAAGAAAGTGTACCCCCCGCTGATGAACAAGAATGGTGGCCTAGTATCAGCAGGCAAGGAGAAGGCTGAGGAACTCAATACCTTTTTTCCCCCTCAGTCTTCACTGTTCACCTCTCTCCTCACCCCTCCCAAGCTGATGGACCACAGGATAGAGACCAGGGGGATAAAGCCCCTCCCACTGTAAGGGAAGATCAGGTCGTAACTGCCCGAGGAACCTGGATATACACAAGCCTATGGGACCTGATGAGATGCATCCCAGAGTCCTGAGGGAATTGGCTGGTGTAGTTGCCAAGCCACTCTCCATGATATTTGAGAAGTCGTGGCAGTCAGGTGAAGTCCCTGGGGACTGGAAGAAGGGAAACATTGTGCCCACCTTTAAAAAGGGTAGAAAGGAGGACTGGGGGAACTACCGTCCTGTCAGCCTCACCTCTGTTCTTGGGAAGGTCATGGAACAGACCCTCCTAGAAGCTATGCTAAAGCACATGCAGAACAGGGAGGTGATCTGAGACAGCCAGCACGGCTTCACAGAGAGCAAGTCCTGCCTGACCAACCTAGTGGCCTTCTATGATGGAGTGACTGCATCAGTGGACAAGGGAAGAGCTATGGATGTCATCTATTGGGACTTCTGTAAGGCCTTTGACACAGCCCCCCACAGCATCTTTCTCTCTAAACTGGAGACATACGGATTTGATGCGTGGACTGTTCAGTGGATGAGGAACTGGCTGGCTGGTCACATCCAGAGGATAGTGGTCAATGGCTCAATGTTCACATGGAGACCGGTGATGAGTGGTGTCCCTCAGGGGTCCGTACTGGGACCAGTACTATTTAATATCTTTATCAATGACATAGAGGGATCAAGTACACCCTCAGCAATTTTGCAGATGACACCAAGCTGAGTAGTGCAGTTGACACACCAGAAGGAGAGGGTGTCATCCAGAGAGACCTGGACAAGCTGGAGAGTTGGGCCTGTGAGAACCTCATGAGGTCCAACAAGGCCAAGTGCAGGGTCCTGCACCTGGGTCAGGGCAACCTCCAATATCAATACAGGCTGGGGGATGAAAAGATCGAGAACAGTCCTGCAGAGAAGGACTTAGGGGTACTGGTGGATGAAAAGGTAGACATGAACAAATGTGCGCTTGCAGCTCAGAAGGCCAACCGTACCCTGGGCTGCATCAAAAGAAGCGTGGCCAGCAGGTCGAGGGAGGTGATTCTGCCCCTCTACTCTGCTCTGGTGAGACCCCACCTGGAGTGCTGCATCCAGCTCTGGAGCCCTCAGCACAGGAAGGACATGGAGCTGTTGGAGCACGTCCAGAGGAGGACCACAAAAATGATGCAAGGGCTGGGGAACCTCCTCTACGAGGACAGGCAGAGAGAGTTGGCGTTGTTCAGCCTGGATAAGAGAAGGTTCCGGGGCGACCTTATTGCGGCCTTTCAGTACTTAGAGGGCTTCTAAGAAAGATGGGGACAGAGTTTTTAGCAGGGCCTGTAGCAACAGGACAAGGGGTAATGGCTATAAACTAAAAGAGAGTAGATTTATGTTAGATGTAAGCAAGAAATTTTTTACAGTGAGGGTGGTGAAACACTGGAACAGATTGCCTGGAGAGGTGGTAGATGTCCCATCCCTGGAAACATTCAAGGTCAGGTTGGACGGGGCTCTGAGCAACCTGGTCTAGTTGAAGATGTCCCTGCTCACTGCAGGGGGGTTGGACTAGATGACCTCTAAAGGTCCCTTCCAACCTAAACCATTCTATGATTTTACGATTCTATGAATTGTTGGGGGCTTGGGGAGGGGGTACTTTGGTTTTTTTTACACTATATAGAGGTAAATACCAAAGTATGGTTTAAGGCATTAAGATCCAGAGAGGTCAAGTTGGCCATAACAATAAATAAATGAGATTCTAATATAGCAATAAAACAATTTTTGTCTTGCCCCCAAACATCTTTGTAAGTAATACTAGTTTAAAACAAAAAGTGCTCGCCTTCAGGTATGTCATTCATATGGAACCTTCTCACATGGTTTCATTCCACACAGACACTGTGTAGTACTTCAGGATGGTCATTAACAAGTATAGCTTGGAACTGGTTATATAAATATATGTATGTATATAGCCATTCATACATTCACCTTCAGATTTATTTATTCTTACTTATGGGGTATTCAACACAACATGCTGGCTGATGTACAAATGACTGCAATCTAAAAGTGCTCGTAACCTATAAATCAACTTGATCTGCAAATTAAGGAATGTTCTGAGCCTCTCACAGGCCAAACTTCTAGTTTGAGCTAAACCTTTGCTCTGAGGTGGACTAAAGATAGGTAGGAGTTGAGCTTGGCTTGTTTGTTTCACATATTCTGCCTTAGCTGCGATGAGGTTCAGCTAAAGCATGTCACCTTCTTGTGAAGCAGTACTTAAACTGACCTTTCAGATTTGCTGAGCTTGTTTTTAATTGAACAGCCCTCTGGTCATTAATTACCAGAGTCCGTTATTTATTCACATTTTTTACACGGGGATATGAATTAAGGTTGACTAGATAAATAGCTTAAAGTAGACAACCAGTGTATTCAAATTCAGAACTTGCTCCTCAGAAACCCAGGTACAAAATATTTGGTTTTGTCCCTGACCAAAGTCAGAGACTAGGAAAGCAATCACCAAATTGCATTGCTGGAAAGGGAAGATTATAATTTCTGCAGTGGAAGGCTGGGCCAGGAAGTTTTCTGCCTGTTTCAGGAGAGCAGGAATTGGGCAGCTCTAAGGCTGTAGACTAGGTTTTTCTTGTTTTTCTGGGTTGCATGTATATGTTTATTACTGGCACTTCCGTGTGACGGCATTTCATTTCTCCTGGAGTTGGAAGGTGTGTAGGAAACACAGAGTGCAGGCGCTGGAAAAAATGCCTCAGAATTAAGGTACAGATAAATCTCACTGCAGATTTGTTCCCCACCACCACCAGAGATGTCTGCACGACACCAGATAGCTCATTTTACACAAAACATTCCACACTGCATAGTCTGGTGACAGGAAATTAAAGACTCTGTCTTACAATCACAGTGTATGTTTATGAACAGGCAGTAGTTAACTTCCAGGTAGCAGCTCAATTCTTGTATTCCCTCATATGTATGTAAATGCTTGTGTTTAAAATTTCAATAGTAAACTACATTGCAGTGAAAAACCGCAAAGCCACACCAAAATTTCCTCTCTTTAAGAATAACACATGGTAATTTCCACAATTACATGCAGGTTACAGGAAGAGAGTTTTGCAGCCTTGTTAATAGCCTCTTAACTTCCTTTAAAGGACAAGAAGTGAAAATTAAGAAGACTTCAGACTAAGTTTTCCAAATACAGGCATTTCAGAAAGGAAACATGATAAATGAGAGATGGCATCCACGTGAGAATTTCAGCTTTTTTAAATGTAAGATTCCAGATGAAAATGAAGAAGAAATCCTTTTATGACAGGTTTTAGGATGACACCCAACAAAATACCAATGCTCAAAGCAGCCGCAGAACCCCAAAATGAGGCATCTGGGCTCCCTCATTGTGCTCAAAGGTGGTCAGCATGGGAGAAAAACTCTGCTGGATCTACTGAGCAGGAACTGAGGACAGGTCTACATCTGAACTCTTCTAGGGCTGTGAGCAAACGCTGTCCTCTTCTGGGACCCTTTCCTGAAGAAAGGTAGTGACCAGGACTAAGCAATGGTCACTTGGTATGGCGTAAAAAGTTTTCTGATATGTATTTAGGGGCAGTAGGGGAATGGAGGATGAAGAAGTGGTGGTTCTTCTTTCTACACAATAGGTTCGTGAGTAAACCACTTGCCCAGGATTTGAGGATTTAGTCTTTCCTTGGTTTGTGAAGGGTGGCTTCAACAGAGACCTTTGCTGAAGCAGAACTCCAGACACATCAGGAAACTTCAGCTTCCAAGACAAACTGCCCAAACCCTCCTTCTGGATCATAGCTTTTAGATCCGCCCTAGGTCACAGGAATTGATCTAGAATTACATGGCACCTTATCACAAAGCTGGGGGGTGGGAATGGCTGTCTGCTCCATTATGGGTTCTTGCTGGAAAACTGAGTCGTGAGCAGTAGTCAGACAACTTGCCGTGTCCTGCCACCATCAGCAGGCTTCCCTCCAGCTGCCGACAGTAACAAGAGACTCCATAACACTCGTAACGGGGCATTAAATGTCAGCCTATCTTTGCACTGTGTGAGGAAAAACTTCCTAAGGACTGAAGTTATTAGTGTAGTTTTTGGAGTCCAGTCACCGGCAAATAAAAAGAGCAATTTCCTAAACTGCTTCGGGTGTGTAACTGCGTAAGCACTTCCAGTCACAGTCGAGGGAAATGAAAAGCAAACTTCAGCGTCCTTTATTTACCGCCAAAGCGCGTTCATGTGGTACCTATACCTCAGAGGCAGGCCGAGGACGAGCTCTGGGGCGGCACCAGCTTAGTCTGACATCCCGGTCCCCCAGAGGCAGCTGCCCTGGCAGCACAGGTGTCTCTCGCCCTGTCCCCTCTTTGGGGGCCCCCTCTTGCGCGCCCCGCTTCCAGACTACCAAGGCGACCGTCGTGGCGCGGTGGCCGCGACCAGTCTGGCGAAGGGACGGCGGGGAGCCCCGGCCGCCTCAAAACTGAGAGGAACCGCGCTCCCGCCTCAGCGCGGGCCCCGCCCCGCGTCCGGCCGTGGCGGCTCCCGATTGGCGGCAGGCCCATGGGGTGACGGGCGGACGGACGGGCGGAGGCGCCGCGCAGCGCGCCGGGAGCTGTAGGCGCGGCACGGTGCGGCGGGGCGGGGCGGGGCGGGGCGGGGCAGGACTGCGGCTCCCGGCACCGCCCCGTGACGGGGTGGGGGGCAGCGCTGCGGCAGCAGCAGCAGCAGCAGCAGCAGCAGCAGCGGGAGCGGCGCGGCGGGGCGGGCACGCGGGAGCCGGGCGCCGCCTCGCCCCCATTGTGTGGCGCGGCCGCGGCTCCCCGGTGCCGGCCGCCATCTTGTGCCGGAGGGGGTCCGCGCCGGGACCCCGCGTCCGTCTCGGCAGGGGCCCCAGGGCCGCCCTCCTGCCGAGAGGAGCCGCGGTGGGCAGCCCCTGCGCGCCGGCCGCGCCCCAGCGGGGCCTCCCCCGCGCCTCCGTCCCCGGAGGCCGATCTCCCCGGCCGCTGCCGTTGCCTCGAGGCGGCGGGAAGAGCTGCCCTCCGCGTCGAGGCGAGCCGCGGCGGCCGTGGGACTGATGCTCGGCCTCTGGCGGCGGGAGGCATCCGCCGCGCCCGGCTGGGCCTGAGGGCCCCTGCGCGCCGCCGGCCGCCCCGTCTCTCCGCCTCAGCCCGGAAGCCGATGCCGCCGCTGGACCAGCACCTGCCCGGGCCCCGGGCGTAGCGGTGGGCGCTGCCAGCGGCGCTCCCGAGGAGGCGGGTGCCCGCCGCCCACCGGCCGCGGATCAGGAGACCGAGGGCCAGCCCTCCGGAGCCGCCGCCGCCGCTGCCCGCCCCATCAGGCGACTGGCAGGAGGCCCAGCCCGAGCGCGGCGCCGCGCCCCGCCCGCCCCTGCCGGCAGGCGCACCGGGCCGCCGCCGCGCCATGAAGATCAAGGATGCCAAGAAGCCGTGTAAGGCCGCGGACTGCCGCTGGGCGCCCCGTCGGGGTCGGGGTCGGGGCCGGGAGCGGCCCGGGGAGCCGTCGGGGCTGGGTGGGGTGCGGCGGCCCAGGGAGCCGGCGGGGCGGGGGAGCCGCCGGCCCAGGCGCTGCTCGCTCCTGCGCCTCCTGTGGAAGTTGGGGTTCGGAGTTCGGGTCACCTTCGGTGGTGGCGTTGGAAGGGCTTCTTTCTGAATAGAGAGTAATATTGTCGGTGTTTGGAGGATGGGTGCTGGTTTTAGTGAAGATGGCAGCGAACCAGTGTATTGAACACGTGTGCAGGCTGCTGCAGTTGCTACAGTTTTGTTTTTTAAGGACTGATCATCTTTTGATTTTTTTTTCTTAGAATATTAGTTAATAATTGGCCACGAGTTTTTCATTATAGTATACTGAATGCTCCCCTCTAGTCAGCACAGCTGCAATAATACATCTTTCTGTTTATTTGGATTACTGTATGGTTTTTTGGAGGGCACAAACATGGGTCAGGCTCAAGTGAATGCAAACAAAATGTCTAAGACTACTGGCACTTTTTTGCAGGAAGAGGGATTTGGGTTGGGTAGAGTTAGTCTACATACAAGCAGTGTTTTCCCAGTATAACAGATATACAGCTGTACAAGTCAACACACCTCTCAAACTTCCACAGGTGTACCTTAGCTGAAAGGGATGCAAGTATTACTCCACTAACTTGGGCTGTTTTTAATTAGTCATCATACTTAAAGGCTTATTTTCAGGGTGAGTTACTGTATGGAAAAAATGGCTAGCCCTAAAGAGCTAGGCCTATGCTTATCCTCAGTCACATGACATGCCTGCCTAATGAAGAGTATACAGCTAAGTGTATTGAAAGTTTATATTTTAGATATATTGTTTGGGCATCCCAGCAAGAAGAAAATCACCAACAATATTTGATGCAAGTAGCTCTAGAAATAGCTGTAAACATCAAATCGAGTTTGGCCGTGAAAATACCTTATTCCTTATGGTGCGTTAAGGAAACCCTAAATATGTATCTTGTAGCACACAGCCATCATCTCTTATTAGTGCCAGTGTGTGGGAATTGCTGAATTGACTGTAATCATGTTTATGAATAATACAGTTCAGACAGCATTTTTTTCCCCGGTATAATACTTAAGGAGTGATACCAAGATTCTGAAGCAGTAATTGGCTGTAAGATGTTGTAGTGGTTTGGTAATGTAAAATGGTGGGAGTATGGCTGCTTCTACTACAGAAACCTGATTTTGGGAGTGTCTCTGCTGGGCCTCAAGGACTCTGATCTGTCGTGGTGGATTTCAACCTCATGTTTAAATAACAATGCCAAATGTTACCAAAAAGTTTCAACTGCTTAAATATGCTAAATTTGTAGTTGCACTCTTCCAGTTCTTGAATCTGAACTTCGATGTTGGTTTTACGATGGGAATCAGAAACAATTGGAACTGTGCAAAAAGTGGAGGGGAAGAATACAGTGTCAAACTACCTTGTTCATTTCATCTTGACTCTTTCACATATTTTGAAGCCAGTGGCTTTTTTAAAGGTCATAGCACTTGGTTTCTTAGGGTAATGAACTTTAGACTCATTCTGCAGATCTCTGCTTGTGGTCAGCCACACTGACTGAAGTGGGAGAGCCCCTGAATGTTTGAAGAGGAGCAGATCCACAGAAGACTGAAGATGGAAAAGTCCATTGGTTTTCAGGGACTTTGGTGCCCAAATACTGCTGTCCATTTGGCTTATATGCTCAAATTGACCTGAAATCTGAGTTGGGCTCAAAATACCACTTTTAGACTGTCTAGTTACAAATTATTTGGCTAAGACAGTTGTAGATGCTTTTCAATACAATTGCTGAATGGGTATACATTCCTTAGGTGAAGTGAGTATTTAATCATCTGTGTTGCAGCCAAATTTGATGCAGGGGAGAAATGGTTAATCGTTACTTAACAAGAGGTCATTAGTCTGTTCTAAGAGCCTGCAGAGTGGAACTGAGAAGATTGCTTTAGCCTACCTGTACTTCTGTCTGGGATGTTTAGCATCATGGAAGAAAGTGTGATTGCACTGACTAAGTGCCATGTCTGTCATAAGAGTGGTGAGGATGAAAGGGACACATCTAGAAAGTTCAGAATTTCTGGTGGGGATACACTGCCTAGACATGCTTCTGCAGTCATCCCTTTCAAATCTTTTCACCCACCTAGTGCTGATGCTACTTCGTTGTTGTAAGAACAGTGCAAAATGCAGCTGAATTTATGGAACGTGGCTTCTGAGATTGACTGTCTTGAAAGAGTCTAGCAAAGGGTTATTTAAATTTCTTCTGCAGGTGATGGGAGGTGACAGGTATTTTAAAGGAGGATAACAGAAATTCAAATTAGGGAAACCTTATATGAAGTGGTTAGTGTAGCAGTGGAAGCTGGAGAGGTTGTGGAGTCTCCATCCTTGAAGGATTCTTTAAAAACTTCAGAGGTCTTCAAGTCTTGGCTGGACAAAGTTGCAGCTGACCTCATCTAGTGTTGGCAATTTTCCTGCTAATGTGACTGAGAGGTTGGGCTAGATGACCTCTGGAGGACCCTTCCAGCCAGCAGTTGTGCAATAGCTCTTGTGAGGAATGGCTATAGGGAAGAATGGCTGGCTCTCCTAAGAGAAACTTCTAAAGGTTTTTTGGGGGTGGAGGTGATAAATGTGAGAGCAGAGAGTCTTGCAGAATGGCTCCTGCGTGAGATCTGCCTAAAGGGAAGAAAGGAGCCACTCATTCAGAGAGGACTCTTCTTGTTGGCGGGGGAGAGGAGGAAAGTGGCAGTGTGCTGTGCTCTTCAGGGGAGGTGGAGTGCTTCACCTTGGCTCTGAAGTGTAACAGACTGCTGAAGGAAAGGCAAAGGCTTTTAACATTTAGTACGCAGCGTATGTTACTTTTTACAGTTTTTCTTTTGTTAAAAACAGTTTGAGAACAAATGCCTACATTTCCCTTTAGGTGAATTGAGACACATTAATGTATGAAAGTACATAGGAGAGACTTGCAGAAAGATGTATCAATGTAAAGAAAAGATGAAGCTTATTTTCTCCGATGTGGTTTTATGGACACATGTAGTCACTGTGGACACAGTGATCCCATGCAGGATTTGTGTAGTAAAATGGATGAAAAATCCATTTAGGTTGCTGGAGAATCTTTATTTAAATTGATTTTTCTGTTCATAGAACTTGCTGCTTATCTTGTGGTATCCTAGCATTTTCTTATTAGTCCTTGAAAGCTGATTGTTAGCCCATAGCTGGTGTTACAGGCTCTCATTTCACTGCAGTTGAAAAAAGCATCTCTAATGATGTGTTAATACTGCCAGGCACAGTTTATACTGTGTTTGCATCTGTGTTAGATTACACATCTGTAAGTGTTAGATTATGCCTCTGCATGCTGTATCTCACTAATAAAAACACCTCTGCCCAAAGAGATGCTGCTGAAATGTCAACAAAATTAACAGAATGAGCAAGGAGGGAGAAGATGAAAGCAGTGATACTTTGTCTTGTGTTAGCTATACATGGTATCCTCTTGTAGATGTGATAAACCTGATGAAGAGCAGTTACAGTAATTGCCGATTGCCACCTGTTCTCCCACTGGTGAACGTGGCCTCTCTGTAGTGTGATTAGAGGTGGCTGAGTGGGAAAGTGTGGTGAGTTTACAGAGTTTGATGGAGAAGCTTTCCCATGTGGGAAATGGGATGATGTGACAGTGTATGTCTGGTACATTTAATCTGAATGTTGATTCTGTCCAGCCCGAATCTATTTTGAGCTGAACCTGAGATATTTGAACCAAAAACCTGTTAGAAAACTAGTTAAGCAGAGAAACTCTCCCATGTCTCAGGAGCTAAGTACACTTGATGTGCAGTTTTGCTCTATAGAGGCTCATAGGCACACATCTGTGTAACATGGGTACAGCAAAGGCTCTTTGCTGCCTAGCCATCAGGCTAATCCCACTTAGCAGTTCAGCAGCCTTTGTGTTTTCTCTTAACTTGTCCCATTGGACACATGAGCTACCTTAGACTGCTAGCTGGTTTCAGTGTTAGAGTTTACCATTAATTCTGCTTTGTGCAGATGTTTTAGGGAAATACTAGAAGTGTAAGAAGGTATGCATGTACATAGTTTCTCCAAATGCATTTTCCTCTGCAAGATACATTCAGTTTAAGTTTCTATGTTTATAAACACTAAGTGTGTAATAGTTCAGTATAACTTTATAAGGTTGACTTGTTTGTGTTGTCAGTAATCAGGTAAGAATGGGGTCAAGGTTAGTTTTGTTATCAAAGGCTGTATGCTGAGCTGAATTAAAAGATAAGTTTTGTGCATCAGAACTGGTGATGCTGTGTATTTTCATAAAGAACTATTGCAGTGCTGGCAGAAGTAAACTTAAGTTTTCATGTGATTTTATGATAATTTTCCTTTCTTGTCTTTCAAGCCAATACAGAATCACGAACTGCAGCACACTTTGGCAGTTGTTCCCCAAGCCACGTTTGTACTTGAAGTGCAACAGTCTAAGTTCTAATAATATGTAAACTTTCTTACAAAGATGACATAAAATCTGGTAGCCTGTTCTCTGACACTGACAGATGCAATTTTTTTTAATGGTGCAAAAATCCCCACTTAAATTAGGAGGTAGCTACTCTTCTTTGAAGGTTAGTTCTTGTTAGTTTAATGCAGGATTGACCCAGACTGTTATTTTATCTTACAGTGAGAAGGAAGCATTTTAAAGGTGTTTGTGTGTTTCAAATGTATCATTACTTTCATAGGAAAGAGTTTACCAGTAATCTGTTTCCCAGTCTTTAAAAGCGAAATACAAATACAGCATTAAACTGAAGCATCTTATGCTTGACTGAATGAAGGGGAAGTAGCTACGTTTTTGAGCATGTACTTCCTGCAGTTTTGGATCTAAAAATGGGTCTACAAAGACAAAATATTAGTATGTAGTCTGGGTGGAGAACTTTGAAGGTCCTCTGTTCCACTGAAGCAGAACCTATAGAAAAGGAAAACAACCTTTGTGCTTGTATTGGTGTGAGAAAGACTTTATATGCCAAAAGGAAATAATTACAGTAAAAAGACCTTGTATGATAAGATATAAGTAACCATAAGATTTCTGCCAGAAACTATGTATGCCAAGAACTTGAGAAGTGCAAACATAAGAGAATGAGGCCTCCCTGTGTAGCTCTGAAGAATAACTTAAGAGAACAACCAGCAGCCATGAGCTTGGGTTTTCTTACTAGGCAGAACTGCTATGTCATTACTTGACCACAGCACCTTGTGACTGCAGTCTTCCCATGCAGCAAGCGCTTTTCTACATTGCAGGAAGTAGAACACTCTGTTGCTTTATAGGAAAGGTTTCTGGTTGCTGTGTCTGTGTAGGGACCACAGCGGCTCCTGGCAGAGCAGGGAAATGAAAGAAAAATCTGGATTTGGAATTAGGGAGGTTGTTTGTTGTGATACTCCTCTTGCTGTCCTGTTGGAGATGGTTCATTTTGGTGTGAAGTATCACATTAAATTTGAATTTCCAGTTTGTGTTATACTTTGCATATTTGTCTCTTCGCAGATAGTAAAAATATGTATTTTATGTATTCTTAAATAGAGCCTGGCTTGACTTCCTAAAATCGGAATGCATCTTTTTGAAGTAGTTTTAAGGCAATTGGGCTTGTTGAGTAAAAGGCTCTATTCCTGCTTCTCACTTTTCAAATAGCACCTGACCTCTGCTGAGAGGAGCTGAACTTTGAAAAGACAGGGCACCGGATTTGTTCTGTGAATAGCGGTTAAATTCTCAGCAAGGAATATTTCTGAGCTGTACATCACTTTTTGTAGAGTCTTCCTAGGAATAAGAACAGTTACAAAGAGGAAGAGCTGAGGAAAAAATATTTTAATGACCAAATCCCCAGAAGCAGCCCAGTTTTAATTCAGGTGCATTGACTCTCCATATGAATTGAAGCTGCGCAATGATGGTTGCAGTTGCACAAGTCCTCAAACCTGATATCTGCAGAGCTATAAGCTTGGAATGAAGGCTGTGCAATTGGTATTGGTCTCATCCAGGCACGTTTCTTTAATTATGACTGTGTAAGGATCAAGCTGATGTCTGAGGATTTTTTTTTCAGAAGATTGTGCTGCCGTCATTCTGCTCCTAAATCTTTCACTCAGAAGCATGACCCACAGATATCAGTATAAAAATACTTTTAATAGAATAATTTATATATCCTCAGCCTGAAGTACGTGCCATGTTATTTTTGTTTTTGGAACAAGACAGCTTTCAAATACAAGGCTGTCTCAGAATTAATCTTTTAATGGATTTGAGAGACTATACCAGCTTAGATGCTGGCATATATGCTGCGGATACCGTATGAGTGAAAACTGTCATGCTTTGAACATGCCTCAAAGAGTAGCAACATCACCTTAAGAGTGCTCATATATATGGTGTAAAGTAACGGACAGGTTCCTTGTATGTGAGGCATGATGTAAAAATTAATGTCATCTTCAGTCATTGCCACGATTAGCCTGGCTGCCCTGTGGAGGGGAAGTTGTATAGGAAACTCAAGCATGCTCTCCACAGTATGTTTTCTGAGTAGTCCTTCATCCTGAATCTTTCTGTGGCCTTACTTTAACCTTACAAATGAAATCACCTTTTCAGTAATTGGAGGAGGAACTGGTGTTTTCTCCATTCCCTCTGTATCTAGATAGGATGGGTTCTGAGCCAAGATCCAATCAAAACAAACTGATCTGAAGGCTGAGGCAACAGAATGAGAGTTCACAAGGCTTCTGTGTTGTGTCCACATACAATTACATTCAAACTCTGTAGAATCAGTGTATTTCTAATATTTAAATGTAGCTCAAGCATGGATAATTCTTCTATCTTTGCAGTCCTAAAATCATAGCTGTGGTTCAACTGGTTGTGTGCTTGCCATATACATGTATGTGTATCCCCTTCTGTGTTTGGAAAACAAAATGGCTTTAATTTTCCTGGCTAGAACTGTATATAAATGGAGTGGGTTATATGCACAAGAATCATTGTAATGTCGTCTTCTGGGTTGCTGGTATAAGGAGTAAGTTAACAGTGCGTGGGCCCAGTTGCTTGTCAGAACTCCTCCACCTTGCAAATGAAGCTTGAGCTATGTACTCACCAGCCAAATATTGACAAATTTTGCATAGGAAGATGTGAAACTTCTCAAGGTTTGTCACAGAGGTGAAAACTGACCTATTTCTTCAGTCCTGAAATCTTTAAAATTGCTGTTAAGATCACTCAGTTGACCCAGAAAATTGATACTATACAGCATGATCCCATTTTTCAGCATATGTTCGCATTTGAATTATGAATAAACTTCCTTACAGTTCAACTGTTATTTTACTTGCTATACAAGTTTCATAAACTTTCAGATTGAGACACGTGTCTAATGCTATATTTGCAAAAGCCTTCTGGATCATTTAACGTGGGATGTAGTGGATCTTCTGACAAACAGGCGTGACTTGCACCAAGTCTTCCTTAAGCTCATTGCTTGAACTTTCAGCTGTTTCCCCCTCTTTCTTGTTGTGGAAGACTAGATCCTAGTTATTCAGGAGGCCCACTGAGCAGGAAGAATCCCAAGTATTTTAGGTAGTACTTGGCTTGCTATGTCCTAGTTAAATTCTGAATGTGTTGGATTGACTCCTACAGACACTTTCTGCTCTGCTGGGTGAATCAACTTCCCTCCTTCGGTTTTGGTCTTGTGATGTTGTTTACAGCCAAGAGACTGAAACTGAGTGAGATTGTTTAATCAATCATTGTGGTCAAACAGTAAGATGACAAGTTTTCCTGTGTCCAGAGTCACAATGCAGAGAAGTTGGGTATGCAGTTGTAAGGTCAATTCATATATGACTTTATGCTTAGCCTTATGCTTAGATCTCAGCTTTATAGAACAGATATAAGTTTTAAAGAACCTCTTTATTCCCACTGGGAGCTAGATTTGACTCACAGAATTTACACTTATATTTAAATTTTTGTTTTTCAAGGTGAATGAGGTTACTGACTCGATCTTTTTGTTAATATCTGACAATATTCTCCAGACATCCATTCCTGAAAGTTGAGGCAACTTCTAAGTTTCTTTTCTTTTTAACTTTTGCACTCATGTTATAAATGAACTGGCATGCAGCCATCCTTGACTAAATACATTAAAATATTTTGGTAGGCCGTTCTTCGCAAGGATATATCCTCACTGGTAATGTAAATCCAATGTAATTACGTCTTGCTCATGCTGAACGTGTTAATATCTTTCCGTTTTTGTTCCTGAGATTCATGCTTCTATAATATATGAATTGCAACTGAAGAATTAACTTGGAACTCTACATAATATTAAAAAAAAAACAAACCACAACACAAAAAACCAACCTAGTGATGTTGTCAATTAGCAAATAAAAATACAAACTTCCCAGTTGGATGTTCAAGTTCTGTCTTAAATCTCCAATTAAGTTTTAAACACTGTTTCTGGGAGATGACAGTAGGGAAACTCTCAGATGAAGATAATGTCTTTGCTGTAGGGTTGCTGACTATCTGTTTTACCATGCATGGTTAGGAAGATTTGTTGATACAGGTGTACTTCAAATCACGGTCCTAGATGACATAAACCATAGAAATCCCTGTTAGGAATTGCAGTCATCCCACAAAAGTGACAGAGACAAAATACTTATATTTTAGTGTTATTTTCTAGTATAGAAATTCCTTCTTCCTATCTAAAATAAAATTAAAAAATTGGAACCTATATTCAGTAATTTTGCATGTATTTCTTAATAGTAATTTTTGTTAGCCCTTTAACTTCAAGGGATTTATGAAAATCTTCAGCTCTGTAAATTGGGCATCTTAACTGTGCCAGTTTTTAAAATACATGCAAATAAATTAATCCTTCCCTCTCAAATGAAACATGTTATGTGAGCAAAAGATAACTGGATAACTGTTAGAGGAGGAATACTTGTCCTGCTGCTGCTGTCAGCTGTAATGTGTATCCTGCTTTCTCAGGAGAGTGCATTGCAGTCTTTGTGCTAAACTATGTCAAAACTGTTGTTTGAGGAGGGAAGGTTATTTTAATCCTTTGTTCTCAAAAAAAAAAAAGTGGTTGAATTTTGTTTGAGTTGGTATGAAAGATATGGTATGGTTTGGGGAGTTTTTAGCTGGGCTTTCTGAGCATGTGTGACAGCATTTAAATGTGTAAATGGAGTTGCTCTTTTTTTTAATTTTTACCTGTGGCTAGAGGGATATTTAAGATAATGTAATGGAAATGAGCACAAATTCTTTGTTCCTGTGAGGATTTTTGCCTTACCTGTTGAAAAGTATAGTGTCGGTTTAGTCTTAAGTTACATGTATTGCTTTTGCTCTTTAACAAAGCTAATAGATCAATTCTTTTGTCTTCACAGCTTTTCCATGGTTTGGTATGGACATTGGGGGAACTTTGGTGAAACTTGCATATTTTGAACCTATTGATATCACTGCAGAAGAGGAGCAGGAGGAAGTTGAAAGCTTGAAGAGCATCCGGAAATATCTGACTTCCAATGTAGCCTATGGATCCACTGGCATTCGAGATGTCCACCTTGAGCTGAAAGACTTAACGATTTTTGCTCGAAGAGGAAACTTGCACTTTATTCGATTCCCAACTCATGATTTGCCTACTTTTATCCAAATGGGAAGAAATAAAAACTTTTCAACACTGCATACGGTGCTCTGTGCCACCGGCGGTGGCGCTTACAAATTTGAAGAAGACTTTCGCACAGTAGGTAGCCTATCTTCCTCATACTGAAGCTGACGCTAAAAGCATTGCTGATGATGGGTTAAAATAAGCAGTATTTTGAAAAACTGTGGCATGCTCAAAGATTATTAATCATTTTCAGTCTTAAGTATGATAATCTAGAAATAATGCTTTGTGACATCATAATAAACATGAAGATCTAATGCTAACAGCTAATTAGAAACTTCCATTAATGCAGTGAAGTGCAGGACACCTTTGTGGAAGTTAAATTGTGTAATCCGTGTTCTGTCTGATGGGAAGTGTGTTTAAACTGATGAGGTGCTTGAGTCACTTTGGATTTTCTTTCCTAAGCAGTCTTTGATGATAGGTTTTCAATGTTTGTGGAGGGGATTATCCTTGTTAACTTATTCCAGTGCATTGTTTAGAGATCTGTGACAAAATGTGTATCTCAAAGGCAGTCTTTTTTCAGCTCCAGAGCTGTTTGGGATTTTCTTGAGGTATTTTGACTCTTACCTTGATGATCAAAATTGATCGTTTATTTAGTTGAAGTTTCTATGCAAATTTAGTAGTTACTAAGAATCTTATCACAGTGTCCAGTGTGCGCATGTCCTAGTTTTAAAGTGGCTACAGACCTCTTGCCCTTCTAGAGACAAGGAGACTTTTCAGTAGCACTTTTCAGTAGCACAGAACATCCAGTTTCAAATAATCTGCTTGTATATCCGTTTCTGTGCCAGTCTTGTGTTGAGCTGATACAACTGTTTGTGGGGTAGGGTCACAATATGTACAGGAGAACTAATTTATTATCTGAAACCCCACAGAAATATTTTATGTTGGAACAGCTCCCTGATCTGCTGAATGGTGAAGCTTCACAGTTATGCCATGGCAAGAAGAGCTGAAGGGACCTGGGGGAAGAGGAGGGGACTGGCAGTGCTGTGATCTGTTTCCGATGTCAGTCAGCAGTGTGCAGTCAGGTCTGATTGTGCAACTTTGTAATCTACCAGCAGACTGCTTTTTTAAATGTGAGCTCCCCTGATTCAGGGATAGACTTCATGGGTGTTTTTAATTTGATTAGCTGCCTCATTGGACACTCTAACTGTTGGAACTCTCTGCTGTGGTGAGGGAGAGAATGTGATCACTCTTTTTGTGAAAGCCCAGAGTTAAATTGCGTTAGGTATGGTGTGAAATTACAGCCTTCCTGGAATCCACAGCACCTGTTAATTGTCTTTCAGCTTTATGAGAACAGCAGCTTAAATGCCATGTGCAAAACTGAGGAAGAACTGTAATGAGCCTAAAGTTCTGTAGGATTTCTGATCTGTGGTTTTCTTGTGATCCTTCGAGTATTAATGAAGTTGCGAGGATAGTTGTTACAATGCCACTGAGGTTTTTATTTTAGTTTTTATCTGCTGACATCTTAGAAATGACTGTTTGTCTTGTAAGTTGGAGAAGGAAACCCACAAACCTTGAAAAAATGCGCAGATGTGTGAGTGTCACCAAGATGACACTAGATGGGTCCTCTAGCATATTTGGCAACTTTTTTTTTGATTGATTAAAAATGTTGCTAATTTTTCAATGGACTAATGTCTGAGTATCTCAGAAGTTATCTTTGGGCTTACCAAAGCAGATATTTATACTGCCTATCTGTTTTTGATTCAAGTCTGACATCTAGATTTATAGTCAGAATAATCTGCTAATGAATGTATTCAGAATTTAGCTCTTCGTTGGCTTTATAGTGGGATTGCAGTTCCTGAATTAGTTGCCTGAGATAGCTTCTCAAAGTTAGCAGTACAAATATACCCACAAATTTTGTAGCATGATTAAGCAATGTTAGAACACACTGACACTTTCTTTTTTTGTTGTGGTTTTTTTTTTTAAAACACAGATTGGAAACCTCCAACTGCACAAACTGGATGAGCTTGACTGCCTTGTCAAAGGCTTATTGTATATTGACTCTGTCAGCTTCAATGGCCAGGCAGAGTGCTATTATTTTGAAAATGCCTCCGATCCTGAGAGATGCCAAAAGATGCCTTTTAACCTGGATGATCCCTACCCGTTGCTGGTTGTTAACATTGGTTCAGGAGTCAGTATTTTATCAGTCCATTCTAAAGACAACTATAAAAGAGTAACTGGAACAAGGTAACTTAAAAACCTAAGTTGAGCTTGTTATTCTATGGAACAATGAGCCTTCTGGTTGGAAGGTGGTTCCTTTCCCTGACACCCCCCACCTGTCCCTTCCCTCATGTTGTAGTATGGGGAAGTATTTTATCTTTAATTTACAGCTGCATTCATTGAAGCCCATTCCCATAATTCTGTTATTGAGGACATTCAGCTAGTATCTTAGCAATTGATGAGTGCTAGAAGTGCTCAACAGTGAGAGTTTTGTCTTAAGTTTTGATAATGTGTCCCGTGAACCTGTGTTTCTCCTGCTCCATAAGAGTAAATACGTCCACACATGTTTTACAGTAAATGATCAAGGATCAGTCAGTTGTATGATGTGGGTATTTAGGCATTTTGTCTCTGATTGTTTTCCAGCTTATATGTTGAGAGTTTATAACTACTTATAACTATAGCACTTACTCTATGGTTAGCTTCTTGTGACTTACATGAATGTTAAATCGATTGACATCTGTTTGTGTAGTGAACGTTGAGCAAGAAAGCAGACAGCTTGATACGTAAGTTGGAGGGCTTCATTTGTTCATTTTGTTAGTCAAATGTAAGAATCTTTGATGTGAGGAAATACTATTTCAAAACAACTAGTTTTCTTTCTTCTTAGTCTAGGTGGAGGGACCTTTCTTGGTTTATGCAGTTTGTTGACAGGCTGTGAAAGCTTTGAGGAAGCTCTGGAAATGGCATCCAAAGGAGACAGCACACATGCTGACAAACTGGTTCGAGATATTTATGGAGGAGACTATGAAAGATTTGGCTTGCCAGGATGGGCTGTAGCATCCAGGTAAGCAAGAGAACTTTTTGTTGTTTCTTTTGCTGGTTCCTTTGCTGGTTTGGGGCTTCAAAACAAGAATTAAACTATTGACACAGAAAACTGCTTTTTGCAAACTTTCATTGTAGTCAAGTTACATTTTTATCCTAGAAGTATATATACTCAGTTTTCCTGAAGGTTTAAACCACGTGCAACTGCAGCTGCCCACTGCAGTATTGAAAAAAACCTCATGTGTTGTGCTGTATCCAGCTTTACGTGAATCTGAGAGAATGTGAGGTGATCACAGGAGTGGTAAGAGCAAAGTGCAGAGGGAAAACAAAGCCATTTACTTTTTGACTTCCTAGAATCTTTTAGTAGGGCTGTTGTCCAGAGAGAAGGTGCGTGGAAGATGGCGTTTGTGTTGCTCTCACAGCAGTCTCTCTTCACTTTTTTGAAAAGGCATTGCTTTTTTTGATACATGGTTGTCAGTACAGGCATCTGGTGTAATGTTTTACCTACTTTTCTCACTTATGAAGGCTGTTGGACAGACATTCATCCTCATAGTGCAAACTATTTTATTGCCAATGACAGGATTTTTGTCATAACTTCAAGTTTTATTTCCATTGGGAAAGATCATTGGTGATGTTACAGCTTCTCTACCCATAAAGAACATAAGAAGAATAAACTTTGGGAGTGAAACTAATATGTACATAAGATTAAGTTCATTAAATCTTTGCTGTTACTCAGTAGTAAGAGGTGACTTAATTCTTATCCCTCTTCAGCCAGCTGAGGCCAAACCTCTTGAGAGAGCATATCCTAAGAGGTTTTAATATGCGCAAACTTTACACTTTTAGTCAATACATCTTAACTCGCTCTGTATATAGGTGGTACTTGTTCTTGTTTACTTTTTAAGTCCCTTAGGATCTTTAATGACTATTTGAGTTTTAGAATAATCAGGATTCTGGCTCTCTGAACTGCCTTAGATATGACAGAGTCCCTAGTGGTAAAATATCATGCATAGCTGTGGATTATTGTCCTGTTTTTTCTTACAATTTGTAAGAAATTATCTACTGTCTATTGTAATGGAAATGCACTTCTAATCTAGAACTCTTCATCTATACAACCTAAATTGCAGCCTGTCAGCTGTTTGTTTTCTGTTTCAGAGGATTGTGTTCCATCATGAAATCATTCAAGTCATCTCTGGTTTATTTCTACTTTGAGACTAGAGGATTGGATAGATACTGTGAGTGAGGAGGCAAGCATGAGGAGTTTGAGGATTTACCAGTCAGACTTAAGCATTGACTTAATTTAGAGTGACTAGATTTGCAGAGTAGTCTTGCCTAAGAATAAGACTACTTTTTGCTGTAGATGCTTCTTCATGGAAGTTAATCTAAACAAAAATATTTTGTTGGAGGTCATTATTGTAAAAAGATTGACTCTTTCCTGTGAAGGAATAAATACACATGTTGTAGTGTCAGTTGTCTAATTGCTGTATTTAATACAGATTTGAAAAGGGAGCTCCTTAAGAACAAACATGAGACTTAAGTTCTGTTATAGCATAAAAATGACAGTATGAAATTACTTCAAATGCACATGAATTGTTTTGTATTTAATGGAAACTTTTCCTGTTCTAGTTTTGGGAATATGATCTACAAAGAGAAGAGAGAGTCTGTTAGTAAAGAAGATCTTGCAAGAGCCATATTGGTCACCATCACCAATAACATTGGGTCTATTGCCCGGATGTGTGCAGTAAATGAGGTAAAAACATTTGACAAGGAAATGATCTATCTATAGGTCTATTATTTGGTTTCAGATTAAATGACTGCTAAAATGATGTATCATTTTAAACCTTTTAGTATGTTCTCAAATGAAATGAAGAAATGAGTGTAGTGTTAAAAGAACTGGGAATTGGTTCAGAATATTTTGACTGCCTTTGGAGAAGTGGGGAAAGGATATTCTTTGCCAGTGGGGAGGGTAATCTAATGAGGAGGGCTTCAAACTAGCTTTGTTAGGGAATGGAGCCCAAAGCCTGCAGATAAGTGAGGGAGCAAGGGAGCACAGGATGTTGCGATGAAAGGACTTGAAAGTTCCCTTGTGAAAACAGGATGATTGTGGGCCCAAATTAAGTCTCTGTACACAAACACATGCAGCATGGGATACAAGAGGACCTGTAAGTCCTGGTTCTCCTGAGGGACTATACCGACCTCTATTGGAAGGGTAATATGGCAGATCACAAGCAATCCATGCTTTTCTCAGTGTGCTGGGGACAGTTTTCTGACACAAGTGCTAGGCAGACTAACTAGGCAAGCATGGTGCTGGACCTGCTGTTGATGAGTGGAGAACTGATCAGGGATTTGAGTGACAGCAGCAGAGTTAAAGATCCTAAAGAAAATGAAGAAGGCAATGAAGGGGATTTAGGAAGCAACATCTTGTGGGAGGTTGTTTCAATGGCATAAGGAGCCCAGAATAGCTCATTGATCTTCCAGGATAGCATCCTCATGGCAAAATCAGAAGGTGGGATACAGCCTGACTAGGGAGTAGCATTGCAGAAGAGAGGAGGGTGCTGGCTTATAAGCCGAACACAACACAAATCAGCAGTGTGCATGTGCACGGACGAAGGCTGACCTTGTACTGAGATGCCTTAGCTGGACATGGCCAGTAGGTCAGAGGTGGTGATACTTTTGGGCATGACCTCTTTCCCCCTCCTCCCCAACCACCACCATCACCAAAAGAGAAGCACTGGCAAACTGGAACAAGTGTAACAGGCAGGTTACCAAGACAGGGCCCTGTCGTGGAGCACCTAACATATGAGCAGACACCAAGGAATTTGGGTTAAGCCTGAAGAAGCTGAAGCCTGGAATGGTTGTTGCTATCTGGAGAGGGTTACAGGGAAGGCACGGCCAGGTGCAGCCATGCACAGCAGGAGGGTGGGGAAACAATGAACACAACTTGTAGCAAAGAGAATTCTGATTGGTATAAGGGAAAAAAGATGCTCACAGTGAGTGGTTAAGCCCTGAAACATGGACTCAGAAAGAGACTGTGGACTCAGTCCTTGGAGAGTTTCAAAACGTGGCTTGAGCAACTTCAACATTTCAGCTGCTGAAAGACCTGCTTTGAGCAGTGCATAGGACCTGATGGCCTCCAGCAGTTTTTCAAGCTGAAATTATTCTCTGGCTAAAGCTCGTAGAAAGCATTGCTTCTAGCTAAGCATTATTTTTAATTTTTAACAGCTCTTGAGACTTCAGATTATTTTGACACCTGTCTTCTTACTGGTTGATACAGAGACAGTTTCCTGCTATCTTCTGTTTCTCAAAGCTCTGCTAAACAGAACCAATCTACTTTCCATTTCAATGTGATTAGCATGGACAGTCAAGAACCTATGGAAGAATACTGAACTTAAGCATAGATATGGGTGCCTGAGCATTAAGCGTAGAAGGTATGGGTGCCTGAGCACCTGGCATTTCCACATTCATTATCAACAAAATTTGGATAAAGTGAGGTTTAGTAACAGCTTTTGTAGAGAAGACTAAGGGTAACTGTATTTAGACCTCTGCTTAAAAATCTGTGGATGCAATAGTCTCAAAAATATCAACAACCTTGTTAGCGGCAGTAGCTCTTCTTTTGCCTAGGAACCAGACTAATATTTTTCTGGTTTTAATATTGCAAGTTTTCCCTCAATTTCCTTCTTTGTCTTTCTCTCATATCTGTCTTGGAGAAGAAAGTTAATTTTGTCGTTATTAAGTTAATTTTGCCTTTTTTGCTTTATGGCAAAGCTTGATAACAAAAGAGTTAAAATGAGGGTGAAGTTGAAAGTATGTGCTAATAGTCTGAGTCTGAACCAAATGTGTGCAATTTATATATAAGGGTGGGGTAAATAAGTACAAATAAGAACTCGTGAAACGCAGATCAGCTTTATTCCCAGTTTTTTTGGTCTAGCTCCAACTATGTCACAGAACTACAAATCGTAATAAATAGTTAATAGGCATACACAAACTAGTGTCTTGAACTATGTATAAAGATAAAATGGATTTAATGATTTGAGCTTCCTGCTATAGAGCAGAATTATGTTTGAGTGTCTTAACAGTGTGTTTACTTTGTCTTCACTGTGAACTAATCAAGATGGTGAAAAACAATTGCGTGTTAGTCATTTGACTACAGGTTGAATTGTCATACTAGTTTTTGTAACAACTTGGATATGAGTATTCATCTAAGATAATTAAGCACTAACACAATTAAATTTCCTTGGTTCCTGCTCTCATATCATTAAACCGCTGTTTAATGTTGCTTCCACTTAATGTTGGATTTATTTCAGTGAATGGGGAAAATTAAACGATTTTCACTTTTTACATTTGACTTTATTAAAATTCACAGCTCGCTTCAAGTATTTAAGTCATCTAATGTTATGCTGAGGTACATTAAGGTCTGAAGATGAAAGGAACATCTGTTATGTCTTACTGTCTTCGGCTTCTTTACAGTGCTGCCTTGTTGCATATGGATCAAGCAGCATTGTACAGGGCTATGAAGGCATTGAGTCTTCTCTACCAAATATAAGTATTTTTTGTTTAATTTCACTTTTAGCTGGGCTGTTTCTTTGGCTTAATTACTGAAAATGCTCACTTAACTTGAAACACAAATGCTACTTCTCTGTAAATTAAGCCTTTTAATTCTTCAGGGTTGTATGGTTTTTCCTTTTCTCCAAGTATGCTGTGTTTTAAATTTTGGAACCATGTTTTAATTGTAGGCTATTTGTGTTTTGGGTTTTTTGGGGTGGGTTTTTTCTTCTTGCTTGAGACAATCTGTTCTTTCCTAGCTTAATTTTTCAAAGCTGTGTTAAACAGTGAAAAGACTTAATCCTTTGCTGTTTTTCTTCTTTTTAGAAAATAAACAGAGTTGTGTTTGTTGGGAATTTTTTACGTGTGAATACTTTGTCAATGAAGCTTCTTGCATATGCACTGGATTACTGGTCAAAAGGCCAGCTGAAGGCCTTGTTCCTAGAACATGAGGTATGCTATGGTTCATTTATCTGTATGATTGTTTTACCATAAATCAAAAATGCATGTGTTGAGTACCTCTCGTGTGATATCCTGAGACACCACATACTCAGTAAATATTGAAAATACAAGGTTTGTCATATTGTACTGCTTCTCTGGAGACAGCTCTCTATGCCAGGGAAGTACTTAAGTCACTTTGGGGCACCTCAGTTCACGCTGTAGATCTTTAAAATACTTATATTGTTCTCAGTGGAGCTTGAGCAACACCCCAAAAGTCGAGACTGCTTTTAACAAGGACTGCTTTCAACAAGGACTGCTTTCATACCACCATAGATACACCTTAAAGTTGTTTTAGTGATTTTATGCTCCAAGACTAACCTGCTTTTGGGCAGCTTCTGCAGTCTAGATCAGTATGTAATGCTGAGAGAGTTGACCTGTTTTGATTAACACACAGGCAATCGGTATTAATTACAGGTGCAACAGTTGGAAGACTTGTAACTTTTGGCAATGGGCTGATAGTTTCTGTCCTGGATCTGTCAGTCTGCAAATATTACAGCATTACATCTATTCGTCTTCAGCTGATTCTCACAACTTTTTTCCTTTATTGCTTACCCTGAGACTGACAGTAGTCTCTTTTGGTGCCAGTGTCTGCATTAATAGCAGAATGAGCAGAATGGTTCCTTGCTAGCTTTACCCCCTTCAGATTTTTCATGGATAAATTTGAAATTCTTGCGTTTGGTCAAGTGTAGATTCCAAGCACTTCTGTATTTCATAGTTATAGGGAGGGGGGAACAACTCACTTCCCCAGAGAGGAAGAGTAATCCAACAGGAGAACATGGTTCTTGATATGCAGGTAAGTGTGCAGTCGAAAAAATTATGTTGAAGCTTGGACATAATTCTTTAAGAATATGAGGTGCCATTTTAGAAATTTGACTTGTACCTTAGGAATAGTGTTTCTATGGATACTGACGATCATTTGGCAACCACAATGTGCAGCTCCACTAGGAAAACCAAACCAAAACTGATTTCCATGGTTTAGGAGTCACTGATACATGTCTTTGAAGTCCTGCAGTGTATGGGGAGACTTGGTTGAAAGCTCCTAAAGTTAAGCCAGATAAGAAGGATAAAATGTTTGTTTCACAAAGCTTTAAAAAATTCTTATGAAATATGATATATTAAAAGTGTATGGTGTTCTTTCTGTAGCACCAGGTGCTTTGTCATTGAAGTGTGACTAGTGCAGAATTTAATACCCTACCTGAACCTGAAATATGATTTTGTTTGTTTTGAACAGGGATACTTCGGAGCTGTTGGTGCTCTTCTTGGGCTGCCAAATTTCAGTTGAGATACCAGATGTCACTACACTGAACTGTTTTCCACCTGAATGACACTTGTTTGTGCCAATGGGAACTAAATCTGGGCAGGGGAGAAGAAAATAGAGATTTCCTGTAACTCTTTAAGAAGTGATTCGCTACTGAATATTGCCATTATAAGAAAGGGGTTTTCACTCTGTTGGGCATTGAAAAGTGAACTGTTTGGGGATATCGTTTATGTTCTTTGGTACATGTAGCCAGTATTGAACTTTTAATACGCAATACATCCTCTGAAAACAAGCTTCCAGGAGAAGGAATGCCAAACTGTTAAGTGCTCAGCATGAAAATACTGCAAGTTTACTCCTGAGGCTTTAGACCCATCACTTTTTTATATAATTGATGAATGAAAAATAATTTTTCATTAGTTATACTACATTACGAGCACAATTTCCCATGTGTACTTACAGAAAACAACTCTAAAAACAGTAAGGTACTATCTACAAGATGAGGGGTCTGTAGATGATTGCTTTCCACAGTACAAATAGTAATTATTTTGTGTAATGGAAATTAATATTAATTATTTAATTTTCAGTGGGAAGAATAGAAACACAAAAAATCGGCCAAAGCAGCAGACTGAGCAGTTGATGTTTTGAAGGTTTTGTGAATATATTCACTTGCCCTCTTCATTCATTTGAAGGTGCAGCTGGTACTTTGGGAAACATCCTCTCTGTCTTTGGTTGGATTTGGAAAAGAACTTAATGATTAATGAAGGCAGGTTTTGGGGTTGGGATTTCTTTGTGGACATGACTTCCCAAATGCATTCTGAGTTTTTTTTGTCTGTCTTATAAATTCTGACATAATGCATCACTATTTGTAAAGGTACCACAAAGCCTGAGAGCATTGAAGAAACCTTTATGAAATAGACTAAATGTGGGACCTCATAATTCTGATGCTTTGGCTCTTTTCTGTGGAGGTTTAGAAAATTTCTGCCCCATCCTACTAATTTGAAAATGTGATTCTCCTTAATTTCAAAGGAGTTGATTAGAATCTAATTAGATGTTGAAAATGAAGTTGGCTTGCTTTTCGATTTGGAAGTTTGTTTTTGAATGTTGAGGACAGCATCAGAGTTTGTATTGCAGCACCAAATGGACCAATATTTAGTGCACTTGCAATATGGAACCATTCATCAAAATGTGGCCTTGGGATAAAATCCGTACTCTGGAACTGATCTTTGGGTTTTTCTGTATACTTTTAAAATTTACAGTTGTGATTACTGTAATAAGTTTAGTCCTGAAGCCAGGGCATGAGATCTTAAACTGGTAAGAATATTATACAGTCATTAACTATATGACTTTTTGTGGACTAAAGAGCTACCCAATTTTATGATACCATTTTAATGTTAAATATTTCCTGTAAGTGCATGAGGAGCAACCAGACTAGAACACATTCATATCTTGGGTTTTAAGGTATTTTTAAAACTGATTGCGCAAGTATTCCACAGCATGGCTGTGTTGTATTCACAGACACATCCACCTAGTGTGTTAGAAACCTCTGTGTGCTATTTTTAGTCTTCTCTTTTCTTTTCTTAAAATTCAAAGCCCATTACTAACATTATATGTTAAAGATCTTTGGTCCTTGAAGAGTACAGTAACTTAGAGTAGCCAACTCATTAAGCCCAATGCCAATTGCAAACACAGTTCCATTTATTGTTGGTTTTCCTGGTACTTATGCTACATAGCCATTATGCTTGCTTTGATGTTTCATTTCACACTTAAAACCAAACAAAAATTACACTTACAGTTCAACTGATCTAATGCTAAATCATAGCACTTCAGAAAATAAGTGAGTATGGTTTTTATAGAATGTCTTTATAAATACTGTTTAGTCTTCCTTTTAAGTTATGATTTACTATAGAAAGTAACCTTTATTTGGTTATAAAACTTTGTAAAAAAACTTAATTTTCTGAATGTTTTGACAGCCTCCTGAAAATTTTGCAAACCAACTGCAGATTTTTTGCAAAGTACTTTAAGACACATACTATAGCCTGATTAGAAACAGTTCCTTTAGACCCTATTTATTGCTACTTCACTTGTCATTTTGTGATACTGAAAGAGAGCTGTTCTTGAAGCAGTAGTTGTTACTTGTATATTTAACCAGAAGCACATGTAGAAGATGATTACCTAATGACAATGGTTGATTTAAACCACTTGAAGTTGATACGACCTAAGATACATTTTTGAAGTAATTTGTACAGAGTTACAGAATGAAGTAATGGAGTAATTCTTGAGTAACTGTACTGTACAGAAACTACTGTGAGAATCAAAATGTATGCCCTACCTCTATTTTACTTTCCTTGAGCTTCTAAAAGCGGCTTCCTTTTGCTAGTTTTATCAGCACAATTGTTTCTTCCTTACAAGAGCAACCAGAGTTTTCAAGCCTTGCTGTAGAGCCCAGGGGTCCTGTATTTAAACCACATCTTTGGGTTTCATCTCATTTTCTCTCAACTTGGAACTTGTTACTACAGTCTCCAAAGATTGACTCTACCGTGAGTAGAAACGCTAGGCATCACAAATAGTTGCAAGATAAACCTTAAAGTCTTTTCGTCTAAGTTGTCTTCTGAATAGATTGAAAAGGTTTGTTTCTTTTATATAAATCACTGAAGTAACTTGTTTTTCCTGATCTTTTCTGGTTTTACTTTGACCCTTGCCATTTCTTTTCCTCAAAGCTAACTGGTTGAGGCAGCTTTAGAGTGAATTGATTCAATGTGATATACTACAGTAGAGAAAATTTGGGGGTTTCTCAGGGCTGCTGTTGTCTTCTGAAGTGGAACCACTTCTCTAGAGGCAAGTGGTGCGATATTTCTTCTTCTAAAGTAAAACGTAAAGCTCATTTTGAATGTGTAATCATTTTCAACTCAATCAGCCATGTGAGTGCCTTTTCATTTTTTTCATATAATGCCAATTTTGCTGGTACCAGGACTTTATCCAGGAGGCTTCCTAAGCAGTGTTGCTTTTCAGAGAAATGGCAGATAATTTTATTCGCCATGGAGATGATCCCTTCAATCCAGTGTAGCTAGAGATGCCAGGAAAACAGCATCGTGTTTCTGGCTTTCTGTCCCTGGTAGCCCGTATCTTGGGGTAATGCTTTTGCATTTCTTGGTCTCATCTCTCCAGCTTGGTCTTTGTTACACACAGCTTTATATGTCAGTATCTCCCTAAAAATCATGCAAGTTTTTAGTCAGATAAATATAGCTTATTTCTGGCCAAATAAGTTCATTTTTAGATGAACCTATTCCAAATTGGTGTGGCTATTAAACTTAACCACTTTCACTTTTCTAGTTCTACTAGGGTAACTTTAATTTGAATGGGAAAGGAACTTCTACTATACATTTTTAATATATAGCAAGCTGGAATGAACACATCCTCAGTTTTCTTTACTGAAGCTAGCAGAGGTTTAAGTTATAAAGACTTTCTAATTCTTTTAGTAAAGCCTCAAGAAATTTAACAGTTTGGAGAGAAGCAGCACTGATAACACTTTGTCCTATGGTTTGGTCCAGATTTTCAAAGGGTCTTCAGATGTCTGACCTGCCTTTTGAAGATCTTTCCCTCTCTTTGTAGTGTTCTGCAAGCAAGCACCCGTGTGATTCTACCAACACCTCCATTCATAATTTGAGAGTTACGGCATGGAAAGAATGAGAGTGTGCTGTCCCACTTACTCTCAGCCTGTATATTAAGAACAGAAGTTCAGTTCTGGCTTCTCATAATGGATTAAATATTCCTTCAGTAGTACTGTGAGATTCCTACTTGCATTTGAGTAGTTGGTAGTACACGTGCAAGTTGATTTTACTGCCTTTTAAGAGTTGTAATACTAACTCTTTGTCTCTATCCAGTATAGGTCTTCAGAAAATACCTACTTGCAGATCAGTTGCAATAACTTCTCATTTCTAAATGTTTCAGAATTACATTGGGATTTTAACCTTTGGAAATAATCAGTGTGTCTTTTCTCTAGAGCAAGTCTGTGCTTTGTAAAGGCTAGATGGTGTCTTGTGCATTCAGTCATTAACTTAGGTTAATGCCTAAATTTATGTTCCACCTATTTTTATATATCACTCACTATTCACATTCTGGATACTAGATGGCTATAATGCTGGGGGAAGTTTAGTTGAGGTCAGAGCTGAAGGTCAGTGTGGTTCTGTTGAGTTAGTTGTGGTCAGCTTTTTATCCTCAGGCTATTTGCATACGTAATGAGATTGGTGTTTTCCTTGTGACAGAGTTTTCTACATCCTTTTTTTGGATTTATGTAGGCTTAAGAAACATGTAATATGTAACAGAGCTTTGCTTAGATTAAAAGGTGAACAAAAATCTGTGGGTCAGATAGGAAGTATTTGACCAAGACCTGTAGGTCACAGTGCAGAGCTAGGAACATGCTTGATACATACAGTTACTGTTTTGGTTGTATTTTTCCATTTCCTGCTAATGCACAGTTAGAGGCAGCAGACTTAACAATCACTGTAGATAAAATGGGTGAATTAAGTCCTCCAACATGACCATGGGAGATTTTAAAAAAAAAAAGCTTTATCAGAGTATAGAGAGATAATTCCCTGCTTACGTTCTTTAAGTTTTGCTGGTATATTCCAAAGTACATTGCCAGTATTGTAATCTGTGATAAAATTACTAATACTTTAACTTTAAAAGAAGTCTGCAAAGAAGCCTGTTTTATTAGTTTTGTTTACTTCACACATGTGAAACATACTAAGTATTCTTAAAACCACACTTCCTGAGAGCATCTCAAAAGATGCTGTAATGTATTTGTAACTATTAATGTGCTAATGGAATATGTTTGAGCAGTCTAGGTTTGCATAACTGAGTGCCAAATCCTGCTCACTTTAGTTACTTGAGTAGATGATTCTCTTAAATGGGGACTGTTTTAAACTAATAAGCAGGATTTGGCCTCGGTCTTCTGCCCGGGGAACACAGTAATGCTACTTTGCATAATCCTGCTGGTGCTAAATCATTTGTGGAAAATAAAGATTCTAAATAGAAATTGTAAATAAAATATTTACGGCCTGGTCCTTTTGACAGACTTAAAAGTTATAATTTGCAAATACTTTTTTGCCTTAATTCAAGTTTCCTTTTTTTTCTTGTTTAGAGTATGAGGACTGTTTTTGTTAATGTGACAAGTTATTCGCAGGTTTGGCTTCTGGTGCTGCTTTCTGTAAGGCCCTGCCCTTAGCATTCCCATTGTGCATTACAATACGGATTACTTTTCATTGCTGGATTTCAGTGTTATCCTTCATCTTGTTTTGTCATTGTAGCTGTTTAAACAAACAGTATTAAGTAGAACACGACTGGCATTTGCTCTCTGCTAAAACTGCAAGAAAATCTGTCATTACTGTGAGGATTTGGGGAAGTTGTTGAAAACGCAAAAATACGCATTGAAGATAACTTTAAAAGTTAAATGTAGTAATTAGTCTTGCCCATAAAACAAACTGGAATATGGTGTTTCCGTTGCTAATCTTCTCTATAAATTGCTAGTATTTCATAATTCTAGCATCAATTTAAGAACACTGTAAATACAAGCTTTGGGAGGACGTATATTAGTTTCAGATTGTGGATTTCAAAAGAAGTATAAGACTAGTGAATTAGTGTTTTGAGAAGTATTAAATTATGACATCTAGAACCTGAAAATTAGCGTGTTGATGTTACAGAGATAGGATATAGAGGGCTTTTGATAACCTGTACTTTTTTACATTTCTTGAGTTGTGGCATTTTAACAAACGAGCATTTAATTTTCCATCTACTGTCTCACCCTATGCAGGCCTTCTAATCACCAACTGCTGTCTTCACATATTTGTTTTAGTTAGCACAACGGACAGGCAAATTTATAAATTGTAAACCCCTATAGGATGGAAGTTCTCCGAAGAGCCATTTGGTTAAGTTGCCTTATTCTATTACACTGCACTCATGGTATGTCTCCACTTCCTTGTTTACTGTTCAGACACTGAAGATGTGATGTTAAAATGTGATACAAATTTTCATAAATTACTGATCAATACCTTTGTGTCACCTGTTAATATAGGTCTTGTAAATGATACCTTTATGCCATCTGTAATACAGCTCTTGTAAATTGTTTAAATTATTTTTCTTTTTAGAGATTCTCGTTACTGAATGTACAGATTAGATCCCTTCAGTATGTCACTGAGTAATTTGATTGGGGCCCAAATATGGCCAATGCTGTAATTCATCCCATCAAAACTGTAAATAATTCTTTCCTGCTTGTTTGCATGAATGAAGTTTGGATTTCGTTTACTTTATCATAAGCCAACTCCTCTGTGATGGGCCTACTTGTTATTTTCCTGGTTTTATTACCATTTGTTCTGTATGAATGTTGAAACAGTACTTTGTCTTTTCCTAATAAATAATTTGAGATTGTTCATTGTTTGCCTACGTTTGTAGGTTTTGTAGGAGGGAGTTCTGGGTGTGGTTTTCTCCCTCAGCATCATAAATTGCTGTGCTACTTAGTACTGGGGGTTGTTGCATAACACTTTATACTAAGGAAACATGACTGGTATGGTTTTCATGCTCTTTTCTTCCTCTCCTTTAATAAAAGCCTATACTTCACTGTTCTTAAATCCAGATCCTTTTTTAAAAAAATTTGATTACCTAAAAAATGTTAGTTTTACAGTCTTGAAGTAGAAAGCATGCCATGAAGCTACTGTAAGCTTTTGCCTTTACAAATTAACTTGAGAGCGCATGCTGATTCATGCGCAGGGGTGACTCAGTGATATTTTCATGTTGAATAAAATACCTCATGTATAAACTGTTACATGTAAACTGAAGTTACTCCTCTTGGAATTGTTCTTTCCTCATGATTTGGAGAAGCCAATTACATTGTCCTGAAGTTGTTCTGACTGGATGCCTAATGGGCAAGAAGTTCTTACAAAGTCTGGGCCATGACAGTACGCTGGCAATGCATCTTGTGACAAGCTTGCTGTGTCAGAGGCTATTCTTCAGGGTTCACTGTACAAATACTTCAGCCATCCAAACTACAAATCTTTTGCTTTAAACTGCCAAAAAAGAAACCCTGAAAATTCCATTCTGCGTTGTATCTCTACTGAGGAGGAGCTCTGCACCACAGTGATTCTTTTTTACCGAGGGGAAATGAGCTTGGAAGAAACACAAGTTGCTTTACAAGTTTATAGGGTGTCAATTTGTTTGGTTTGCCATTTGTTTTATGCAGAAATATTTCTTCTTTGAGTGAACTGTAGTGGCCTTCTGTGGAAGCTGGTTTGCTTTTCAGCTGGGGTTCTTAACTGCTTCCTGGTGCAGCCTTTGGGTAAGCTGTGTGAGCTTCATTTAGTTGTCTTATCTGTGGATCTGATTTTAAAAAAAATGGTTTGTATGAAAGAAGTGATTTCCTCTTATGGCAAGATTATTCAGCAGCTGTATTTTAATTTTTAGTGGACTCAAATGCAAACCTCTAATTTAATAATCCTTGTAACTTCCCTCTTTTTAGAACTGTAGATTAAAAACGAAGCTTGCCTTTTGTCCCATACTGAAATCCTCCTGCTCTAAAGGCATTTCTGTACATCAGTAGGGGTCCACTAAGTATATTAACTTTCTGCCATTTCAGGCTGTAGCACGAAAAAGTAGTAGCACCCCCCTTGTAGACAGCGTGTGGGAGGTACCAGTGTGGTTGACCTCGTTTTCCTGTTTCCAGTTTGGAGGGAGCAGGCAGAGCGCTGCTCCCTGGGGAGTCAGCACCACATCTGCACCATGAGCATCCCTCTGCCTCGGGGGGTGGGTGTGTGTGCTCGTGCATCGTTAGGGTTACAGAGCAGTTGGGTTGCTCTGTCTGCAGGCAGGATGGGGAGATAATTTTTATGCATCTGAAGGTTCCTTTCTTGGGAAGGGCATAAAGCTATGCCATGTAGAAAGGAACTGTGCACTGAGAGTGCTTAAGGTCTCAGAAACATGCTTGAGCTGATGAGCAACTTGGCAAGTTTCTAACATGGGGACAGATACTTCCATGGAGGATGAACACTTTATCCTCTCCACCCTTTAGATTCTGCCTGAGCAGCATTGACTGAGAGAAGCTTTTGGCCATGGTTTATTGCAGCATTCTGCATTGTTTTTTCTTCATGTAGTTATAAAGGAGATTTGCTGGTTTGGGTTTTTTTTTTTTGTCCTAAAGCAGCTTACACGTTGAGCAATGAGTAGGGGAAGTGTTCTGAGAGTTCTAGCAGATTTTTGCATGATGAAACCTGAATAGAAGAGAAATCCGAAATGACAGTGTTTTTCAAGCAGATGGTGAAATACATTCCATCAACTGAGGGGGAAGAAATACAAAGAGTGAAGATTCGCAGCCAAACTCCAGACTCTGCAAGTCCTGAAAGGTAAAGGGCCTGCAGCCTGTGTGATATTAAAGCAGAGTAAGCACCTTAGAAAGTACTTGCAAATTAAAATTTGAGTAGTTTCTGTACTGCTTGTCATAGCCCTTTGAGTTTGGTTGTTCACCCAAGTTTCCAACTACCCTATTGTCCACCTACTCACTCTTTTGCCAATTTGGCTCTGTTAACTACGACAGATGATGTCAAGGGCCTTGCTAAAGCCAGGATAAACTACATCCAGTTCTCCTCTGTTAGCTCCAGAGCCAGTCATCACAGACAGCTCTCAGTCAATTTGCCCTTGGTAAAGCCATGCTGTTCCTAATCACTGCCTTGTGCTTTGCATGCCCGGATGTGTCATCCAGTAAGACTTGCTCTGTAGGGGTGAGGCTGAGCAGCTTGTGCCACCCCACGTACACCTTCCTGAGGATGGGTGTGACATCTGCCTTTCTTCCACCATCAGGAACCTTCCTTGGTGGCCGTGACCTGCCAGTGGTCCACTCTATCCTTGCCCTCAGACAGAGCCTGTCTGGTCCCATGGCATCATGTGTGGCCAGCCAGCTTCAGGGCTCCTTAACTCTCTTCTTCTCCAGTGGGGAATGCCTCGCTGCCAATGCTTCTGCTCCTGAGGGAAAATCTTAGAGGTGAGAACCTGAGGCAAAGAAGGTACTGACTACCATAGCCTTTTCTGTTTCTCTTGTTACTGGGGATCTCGGGGCTTAATAAACAAAAGGGGGTGGTATTGTTGAAGGAGAGCGGTGTATCAGGGTGAGTGGTATCAAGGCAAATGGCCCTGAGGTTTGGCTGGAGACTGGTTATCAGACTGGTGGCAGCAGAGGAATGCAAGCCTGGAAGCAGCAAGGGAGCAGGTGTTGCTAGCAAGGGAATGCAAGGAGAGGTGCTTTGCATAGATGCAAAGAGCTAATACCCAAATCAGTGGCATTAGAGATGTAGAAGAGAGGTGACACTGGAGGAACTGGCTGCAGCAGATTATTTGCTGCTTTTAGAAAGTCCTCTAGGCCAGCATCATTGACCTGGAAGCAATGCTAGGTGTTAACTCCAGAACTGACATCATCTGCAGTATTTGACTTTGTTTTGAGTTTATAGACCCATATCGCTTTTCTCTTGTGACCAATTTATTATAGCTTATCACTGCATTTGACTTCCCTTTTCTGGCCATTAAATTTATTTTAAAATTGCAATTGATTCATCTTTCAGTTTGGGGTATTTAATGGCAGCCAGTTTAAGAAAGCCGCCATTCCCCATCCTCTGGAAAGCAGTCTGCTTTGTTACCTTCCTGCCCTTCCCAAATTCATTCTCTCTCAGGTGTTGGTGTGGGTGGCGTGCAGGTAGGGCCTTCTGGCCAGAGGTCCTGCTCTAGGCTGAGGCTTAACATCAGTTTCTGATATACTGGGAAAGGTGAATGAATTTCAACAGTACAAGACCTTTTGCTTATAAACAGGATCAGTTCAGAAGCCTTCCAGCCTCTTTAGCCATCATTTGCATGAGGTGTAGAGCTGACAGCTGGAGGCTGTAGCTGTTACAGCTTTTCTTAATCTGTTACTATCCCTGAGTTAACACATCATTTGTCTCTGGTATTTAATGGGTATTTATTTGTCTGCTCAAACTGAGACCTACAAGAGATGGGAAAACACTTCAGTTCTGTAGTTCTCACATCCTTTGAGGATTATTAGAGTTTGATTATGCTACCACAGGAAAACGGGCAACATGGAGAAGGATGGAGTAAAAAAAACCCTCAAACAGATATTAAGTTCTGCTATCGGACGCTTCAATAAAGAAGTTCCAGCTTCCACCAAGAATGTATTGTAGATGTTATAAGCATCTTTCACACCAAATACCACTGCCCCTTGCTTTGATGGGGTGAGAACAGGACCTCTGGGGATCTCATAAAAGGTGTGTGATTTTGAGTTCTCCATTTTCAGCTGCTCTTCTCCCTCATACTGGGACCTTTCACGGGGAAGGGGGGCAAAGAGTTGCCAATGCAAACAGCTCTGCTGTCAGACCAATAGAGGAGCTTTAGGCAAACATTGCAGTACGCTGGAGGCTCCCTCAGCACACAGATACAGTTACAAAACACTCCTCAGCATGTTCTAGCCTGGGAAATTAATGTAGTATTAATTTTAAGCTGTTTGGTGACAGTTCACTAGCTGTGGTTGTGCTTCAGCTCTGTGTCAGTTTCCTCTGTATCAACTAACAAACCCAAAATTAATCTTGACACAAAAATAATGGCTCATTTCCCACACATGGCTCTATAGGAGATGCCTCAGTGTGGTGATTTCCCCTACCTGCAGCTGGATATGATTGATCAGGATGGGTGGGACTCCCCTCTTGCCTGTAGCCCATGATAGTAGATGTTCACCCCATGTGGTTTTGTATCGAGTAGATGGGTGCTTAGGGACATGGTTTATAGTGGTGGACTTGGCAGTGTCAGGTTTATGGTTGCACTCGATCTTAAGAGTCTTTTCCAACCTACATGATTCTTGATTCTACTGATGCCATGAAAAGCCTAAATCAGGACTCAATAGCCTGAACGACTATTAAGCACGTATTCTTTATTGCAGCGCTGGACGCGCAGGGGTTCACTCCTAATGTGCGTGCCCGCACAGGATTAGTTGCATAATTTATACAAACTTACATAAATATTCATTAGTTTTCTGAGAAAAGTTATGCATATTCATTATTTTCCAAGAACTCATTATCATATGCAAATGTACTTTGCATGTGCCTGTTGGTGTTTCCAGGTGGTCGTCAGGGCTCTCTGGATGAAGGATATACACTTCCTCACTGCATCCGCTAGTTAACTTTTGCTTTTGCGCAAACTCAGTTCTGAGATTACATATATACTGTCCTTGAGGGATAGTCTGTTCTGGTTTAGTGTTTTGCTCTGCAGTTCCTTATCTTTATGGTTTTGTACATCTGCTTCTTCTAAGGTCAAATGTTGTCTAGGTGCTTCTTGTCTTGAAGCCTTTCTGACTCCCCCAAAGCAACAAGTTTTAGTCACAACAGCTCCAGCTCTATCACCATGTTTTCCTTTAACTTTTTCAGCTCTAGTGAAATCTGGAAATGAAGTGTTCTATAGAGTATTCTCAGTGTGTATTTCCTAGTTTTCCAGAATTGGCAGCAGTTTGTATGGGGAGAGAAAAGTTTCTGAATCTTCAAAAAAGAAAAAGAAAATTTCTAACTTTTTGCTGTTAAGGGTGGGTCATAACTCAGACTCTTGACATGCCACTTCCATGGAAGTGGATGAAATGCAGCATCATGTTCTTATGTACATAAATGCAGTCTCCTGACTTGCTTTGATACTAACAAAGCAGTGATACTGGACTGGGACTGTTGCAATAAGTATTGGAGCCGAGTTTACATGTTCTTTAAAGTATGTCCTACGTACATGTTTAAATATGTATTTATATGTAAGTATAGAAGTATTTAAGTATGGCCCTTACAGAGGAAGCTTTGTGGTGAGGGCTCCCAAGATTGGATCGCACCAGCCAGAGCAACGGCAGTGACCTCCAGCAGAAGGGCGGGGGGGGGCGCTGCGGGAGGGCCCGCCAAACAGCGAGCTGGGGGCGGTTGCTCCTACTCCTCGTTAGTATAGTGGTGAGTATCCCCGCCTGTCACGCGGGAGACCGGGGTTCGATTCCCCGACGGGGAGACTGCGAGCTTCCTTTTCCTCCCCGGCGGCGGGGGGGACCGGCGCTCTGCGGTCGGTTTTTATTTGTCCTTCTGTCCCTCCCGTAACGGATCCGGTGCGTGAGACAGAAGAGATCTCCGTACCGGGAGCAGGGAGGGGCGGCGCGCCGTGCCCGCGGCAGGGAGCAGCCCTCCCCGCGCTCCCATCGCAATGCCGGCGGCCCTTGGCAGGGAGGCGAGCCAGGCGGCGGGTGGCGGAGGAGGGCGAGGGGCGGGGCCCCGTGAGGCCCAGCCGCGAGAGCCGGGCCGCGGCGCGGCCGCGCGCGAGCAGGCGGCGTTGGGGGCCGCGGTACGAATGCTGCCCCACAGAGGCGGTAACATTCCCCTGCAGGAAGTTCTGATTTAGCTGCCCCTAGTGCCTGTTCTAGAAGAAATACCCTAATTAATTAAATTAAATTGAATTTTAATAAAATTAATTAAAAAATAATTGTAAAAGTATCCAGTGATCTATTACAACCCTTGATAAATTTTGAGAGACCTAAATTGCCCTTATTGCTACAATTTGGTACCTTATTTCAAGACTGCACCTCCTTATCACAGAATCACAGAATGGCAGGAGTTGGAAGGACCTCTAGAGATCATCCTATCCAACCCCCTGCTTGAGCAGGCACACCTAGAGCAGGGGGCACAGGAATGCGTCCAAGTGGGGTTTGAATATTTCCAGAGAAGGAGACACCACAGCCTCCCTGGGCTGCCTGTGCCACTGCTCTGTCACCCTCACAGGAAATAATTTTTTCCTCATATTCAGGTGGAACATCCCGTGTTCCAACTTGTGCCCATTGCCCCTTCTCCTGTCATTGGGCACCACTGAAAACAGTCCAGTCCCACCCACACCCACCCTTTAGAGATTTATGAGCATTGAGAAGATCCCCCCTCAGGCTTCTCTTCTCCAGGCTGAACAAACCCAGGTCTCTCAGCCTTTCCTCCTAAGGAGATGCTCCAGTCCCCTCATCATCTTCATCACTCTCCACTGGGCTCTCTCCAGTAACTCCCTGTCTTTCTTGAACTGGGAAGCCCGCAACTGGACACAGTACTCCAGGTGTGGCCTCATTAGGGCAGAGTAGAGGGAGGATAACCTCCCTCCCCCTTATCATCATCTATGTTATTAAATGTATATGCTAACCATCAGAAGTATTTAAATTTTGACCAGAAAACATTCTTGAAACCAAACTTCCACATGAAAACTCTAGCTTTTTTTAACCATCCCAGTAAACATACACGAGTCCTGATAGTTCAAAGAGGTTCTTCTAAAAAATAAAGAAGCCACCCTGCTTCAGTAGCTTAGCTGTTACCAGAAGTGAGCTGCCCATTGTGAAACCTGCATGGCTGCCTCTGCTTTCAGAGCAAACCCTGGTCTGTGCTACTCTGGCTTCTGGCAGCTGCAGAAGTTGCCACTGCAGTCCCAGAGCTGACGTTGGTTCTGAGCTGGATCCTGGGAATATAAACTTGGTAAAACAGCGATGGCCTCTGCCGTGAAGCCCAGACAGTGCTGTATACAAAACCTTTGGTGCCAGTCTGTGAGGCTGAAGGAGCGGGGCATGGCTCTCGGCAAGGTCCTGGTGCCTGACCCTGTGGGTACTGCAGGGGAGGGTGACAATTGTCAGGTTGTGTGTTTGGTGGCTGCGAACATCCATGTGCCTGAGCTAATCCTACCACCCCTTTTAAAGTTTTCTTGAGTTTTTTTCTTCTAGAGTTTTCATCACCTTTGCTAGCAGTGACTAATACCGCTATGTGGGACTGAAAATGTGAGATTCTGGAACTGAAAGTGCAAATCTGGGCTGGGTTAGCTGCAGGTCCCACTTGTGTGTGGGGTCTAAAGCTCACAGGCTTCTTGTCAACTATTTTTTGGTAACTTTCAGAGAATTATTAAACATCTTGTATAGAAAGAATACTTACATTTAAGTTTCTTGGTGACCAAGAGTGAGTTTGATTGATTGTTTTACTCTAAGCAATGTATTTGCAATAGGGGTCACAATTAAAACCCCAGTTCTAGAGCAAATTTTCTCCCTGAAAATTTGCATGTCCCTCATCTATACTTGCAGAGGTTGATCTAGCTCTTCTGGAGCAAGGAAATCCAAACCTGCTTCGATCACCATGTTAGTGATCGTCTGTTAGTTTGTGCCAGCTTCTGCAACACTTTCTCATAGAAGTGGTCGTTGGTTCTAGGTGGGTTTCACTGGGAGGTTGAAACCACTAAAGTGAACTTATCTCAGCTTAATTCTAAGGTTATGCAAAGTTTTGTTAAACTATGTCGTAGCCAACTTAAACAGTACTCTGGGACACTTGCTTGATCTGGAGCACTACCATGGACACTGGGGTTTGGGGTATCCCCGGGACGTGACCCCACCCTGCAGCCCACAGGTGCTGCAACCCTGAGCTGGCCCTGGGGAACTTCTACCACCGTCTCAGGTAGAGCAGCAACAGTAGCAGATGCTCATTAATGATCCTGCCTGTGAGCGTATGACCTGAAACCTGAAGTGACTTAAAGAAATGTGTTTAATTTCTTTTCACAGAAGGCTTATGCAGCTACTGCAGGATGTGTAAGTAAGCGTGGTGTGTGGTGCTGTTCATGTTCCTGCTGTCAGCAAGCTCTGTATGACATGCGTGTAAACCGATGGGGTGGCTCTATAAGAAAGGTTAAGCCTTTGCTTCTTGAAAGGTGAACCACTGGTGTAGAGATCACCCTTCATGAACAGACACAACATTGAAGGTAAAGTTGGGTTTCACACTTTGTTGGCTCTCATGTTTGGGACATACTGTTTAACATCAAAAAACTTGTATTAGAGTGCAATTTGATGGCAGAGTAAGGCTTTTGGTCACTCTTGGCAATATTTGATTAACACATTGCTGGTCTCTAGTCACTTTAGTTATTGGATTTTTCCAAATCAGAGGGTGTCAACAAAATACTAAAAGAAATGTCACACCTAAAAGCCTCCTGCCCAGTCACTGCAGCTCGCGCTGATGGAAAGTGTTGCTGGAGCAAAAGAATTCCGGCACTTTTAGAGAGGCTTCTTAACGGCTCTTTCAACAGATGCAGAACTAGACGTGTTGAAATAACATTTCTCACTTACATGTTTATTTGAAATATGATTTTAGTTTATAGTATTCATTATTTCATTCAAATGCCTGTGTCCTCTGAAGAAATATGTGACTGCTGTCCTACCCTCTCCTACTCCCATGCATAACAGCAACAGTATTTTACTTGAAGGGAATATCTTTTTCAGGGTCTAATAACTTGCTTCTCAGGTCTTCATTCTCTGTCTTCAGAGATATGGTAATCCTCTTGAGCTGTCAATTTTTAGCCTGGTATAAGCTTATAAATGTATCATTCTGAGACTATGAAAAATAAAGCAGGGTGTTTTTGGCACAATACTGTCCTTTTAGTGAATTTCCTGGGAAACTGAGAACATCTTATTTTAAAAATAAATTAAAGAAATCATTCCTTCAGCTCTGGACTCTGCTTTCACTGCTACTTGACTATGGGTAATCTTTGGGTAAATTGCTTCTTTAAAAAAATGCCTTCATTTTTAAAATATTATTTTCCAATCCCTATTTTTTAAAAAAGGTGTTGGGGTTTTTAATCAGGTGACTCCCTCGCACCCCCATGGAGCAGCTCTGCAGGGCACAGTCTCTTTCTGGCACATCAGTAGTCATTCCTCAGTGTGCAGTATTGCTGCTGTGGGTCTGGTGAGCACTACATCTGTTCCAGTTTCTTATCTCTACCTGAGACACTCCTGAAAGCCTGCAAAGGCTGAGTGCCTGCAGTGCTGCAGTTTTCAGCTTGGCCCTGGCAGCACATGCAACCCGGTGCTCATCAGGCATGTAAGCGTTTTGTTGAATTCAGGCGTGGTCCAGCTGGAGCTCAGTGCTTCTTGCAGCACCTGCAGCAGTGCCTGCAGAGCCAGGCTGCAGCCGAGCCCCGCGGGTGGGCTGAGCCGGGGTGAGCATGGTTTGTAGGTGGGCAAGCTGGTCCAGCCAGGACTAAATGCCCTTTGAAGCCCCATGTGTTTGGTATGGCTGTGTTTATATCACATGCAAATAAATTATTTATCCAGTGGTGCCAGTAAAAGCACTTGTGAGCCTAACTTCATGAGCATAAATAGGCTGAAAGAGCAGAGGGAAGTATAGCAGACCTGCGATGGGCTCTTCTGTAACCCTGGGCAATAGGTACCTCTCCTCCCCACAGATCCCGTCCTTGGCAGGGTGATGAAGTGAAACAGCTCAAACAGGTTTTCTTTTATGATTTAGGCTTAATAAAATCTTCCTCAAGCCTCTAATTTTTTTCTGCAAAACCTGCTGCTGGCCTTTTAAGTCATCTGTTGTCACCTCCAGCCCTGGTGCTATTATTAAAGTGGATCTGTGTTCCTTCACCATAACAGCACCCTGGCTGTAGCTAATACCTTTCCTTCTAGGGCAGCAGCTCCTGGGTCTCGGCTTCGCGCGCATCCAGTGGTTCTGGTTAACACCCGGTAAATGCCTCGTGGCAGCAGCTGAAGGAAATGCCTCCAGCTGGTGCTTACATTTAAATGTTTGCACTAGCATGTTCCCACTAGGCTAGCTGAATAGCAAAGTATTGAGTTCAGTGCACTCTCACTACTTGATGTTTTTATTATTTAAGGCTTGAGACAACTTGTAAATGCTTAGAATAGCGTGAAAATCCCTGTGCTGGCACAGACACCCAGCCTTACTGGAAGGCTGTCTGCTCTTCTGGTGTAAAAGTTTCATATCTTCCACAGAACAATTATGATGAAGCAAAATTTTAAATAACCAAACCTATATGACAGCTATAATTCAAAAGGAAATCCATAACTTAAGGATGTCAGAATAACAAGTTGATTGAAAAATAAGAATTGATGAGCAACAAGTAGTCCATCATGTGAGTACCCTGACTTCAGTGGGCTCCATTACAGGAGCACCATTGATTTCCACAATTTTTCCACAGAGTTATTAAATTAAACTTTGTTTATGTAAACCACAAATAATTACACTATTGCCAGGTTCTGTATGTTGGGAATGTAATATGTAACATAAATTTTTCTGAGTGAAGGAAGAAGGAAGCAGGGAGAAGGCTTATGGGAAGCAGGTGAGCATTTGCTCCTGACAGCAGCTCAGCTCCGGGAGGAACAGTTCATCGTAGCACAAGCAGACAAACCTCTGCAAGTTCATCATGCCAGTAGGTCTCTTCACGCGGATGGGCTGAGCCTGCTCCTCATTTTAGCAGCTCTGGCCCTGGGTCTTTTCAGGACCCTGTTTTTCCAGCCATTGATGCTCCAGGCTATGTGCTCCCTAGAGTAAAGCTAATGTAGGTCTGCCCTTTCCCTGCCATGAAACGTCTGGCCCGTGCAGAGGTACCAGAACTGGGAGGGTTGTGACTGCTGCAGTCGGTAGCTTGGTTCTTGCTCATTGCTCCCGGAAGGTCTCTCGCCTTTGCCAGCAGGGAAGCATGTGTTTGCTTGGGAAGAAGTGGGAATGTTAGCTTGTGTGTGACCGTTTGCCTGTTTCTGTCCTTTCTGACATTAGGTCCTACAGCTCTCCACAGACTCTCTGCTGATGTCTGCCATCCCCCCTGGTTTGGCATACAGGTGGCAGCAAGTGCTGGCTTGTGTTTTATGGAAGCAACAAATCCAAAATAGGAGACACCAACTTGAGCAGTTGGATGGGTGTGGCACCCCAGCCCCCCTCCCATGGTCCGGGGGGTCTGTGTGGAGGGTGGTAGGTACCAGCATCTGTAGGACAGCCGGCAGCTGGATGATTGGGGTCACATCCGCAGCACAGGAGGATGTTTATTCATTTCAGTGTAATAAGCTTACAACAGGTGACCAAAGTCTTCCCATGGACATTTCAGACTGGTTTACCTAAAAGTAATTGCTACTTTAATTTCTTTGTAAAGGCAGTCCTCAGCAGTGACAGCGGACTTGCCCAGGAAAACACAATTGCCATTATATCTGTCTCTGTTCTGTAACACAGTGCTCTTTGTTCCTGCCTTATATAATTAATCCTAAAATCTTGGTTGAACACTCCTCTTCTGGAGGAAAGAAGTGACCTCCGTGATGCTATGGAATATGACTGGGGGTAAGAAAGACATAGGCTGCTTTTACCACCATGGTGTTTGTAAATAATGTTACATATGACGGATAGCAGCTTTGCTCTTTGCTCTGACTGTGAACATTAACTGGGGATATCTGATCTAGTTACAGCCTCCCTCTGCTAATGAAACCTCTCCCTTGGTGTGGTCTGTTTTGGGAAATGACAGCTTTAGCTGGTAGACTAGAGATGGGAAGGAAATCTCTTACGTTGGTATCTAGCAATTGAGATGGCCAGATTCTGCATGTCAAGAAAAATCTGACATCCCTTTTACTCGAGACTATCAGCATGGTTTGATGCCAATGCCCAGCCTGCTGCTCACTGCCTGCCCACTGCAGACAGACGCAGGACATTTCTTGGCTCGCTCTGACAGCACGCCTTGAGTGCTGTAAGAGGCCTTTGGCTAAATGATAAGCCACTTATCTTCAAACTGTATATTTTTTATTTCACTGTGAATAAATACTCTTCTGTGCTGGCTAATAAAGCTGTCTCTCTGGGCAAAAGAATGACTCAGGTTTAACGTTAGCTGTTAAGTCATTAATTATCTTTTTTTAGCAGTATGCACGTGCTCACATACCCCTTTAAATATTTCTGAGAGAGTGGCAGTAACCAAACACATGGTTACCAGCTGCAGCCAGCTTAGGCTAAAACATCACACCCACAGTCTCATTTGGGTGCAGACGAAATCCAGATGCACAAATGCTCAAGTTCTCCGCAAGGGAGATGCTAAATGGTACATAAAAACAGTTGTATCTTGGTCTTTAATACTATGAACAGGTTCAGATTATTTTTGCAGAGACTCTAATGACTAGTTGTTGGCTTTTTTATGTTCAAATATGTTGTTTTACCATTCTGGATAATTTAAAAATGCCAATGTTACCTAAACACATCTGCTGAGCGAGGATGTTTGCTTCATCTCGAAATGGCCTGATGTTTCAGGAAATGTTTCAGCCCTTGCAGGAGTCCCAAGGCGGAGATGTGAATGTGAGAAGCTTCTAGGAATGTGGAGCAACTTTGCTGCTTTTTCCTAGCCACAGCTTTATTTTTAACATGCCTCGTGTTTAAGGGCCATGTCTGGGAGACAACGGGAGGTACTTTAGTTTTTTTATGTGAATAGCCTGACTGTTCATTCTTGATTTTTTTTGTTGGCTTTATGAAACAGATTTTCTTCTTTACAGCTGCGATATCTTCATGAAATTGTAGGTGACTGCCACAGACTCATCAGGGATCAAGTTAATGAAACGAAGCAAAACAAGTTTGCGCAGTATGCCAGGAGCGTGCCAGCACCGCTGTGTCTGGGATTGCCTAGAGGCGCCAAAACCGAAGGTCATTCTGTGCTCTGGGAAGGACTGCTTGCTGTCTCCACACAGGGAGATGTCAGCTGTCCACGGGAGACATCTGAGCAGCGCGCAGCCCTTGGTGCAGGCAGCAGCCATGGCCAGCACCTGCCCACAGCCCCGTGATGCCCGTGGCACTGCCTGCAGCAGAGGGGCTGCACAGAGCTGCTGCCAGAGGGTCATGGCACCTTATGGGTCTGGAAGAAAAGCTGCTGTGGGGAGGAGGCATGTCAGCGATGACCAGTATTCCTCTGCTGACTTGTTCCTGCCCTTTTAAAACTCACATGACCTTTTCTCATCAGCAGAAGGAAAACTACACTTTCCCGGGATCAGGCTTGAAGCAGAGCTCTGCAGATGGCACAAAATTCATTTAACAGCTTTTTGATATTAAAAAGCTTTGGCTTTGGTTAGAAGCATTGCTAGCATACCTACAGTGGGAGGTGACATTAAATGTATCAAATGGACCGAAATGAACATAATTTTGTTACTTTGCTCTCTTTGTCCCAGCTTTCTATGATGCTTTTTCCTTCCTCTGAGCAGCAGCCATGTCTAAGGGCTGTGTGATGCCCCCAGCTGCTGTGAACCAAGTGACAAGGAGCTCCGCTTTGCCCTCAGAGGTCTCCGTGTCCCCCCACACAGCTCACCAGGCACTGGGATGGAAACCAGCCTCTTGCACAAGTTGCAATACGTGTGTCTGCCATCACTCTTCAGGTGGCTGCTTACGTCGGTTTTAAACCTAAATGCCTACATCACGTTAAGTCTCATCTTTGTGGAAAGGTAATTCCCTGTAATGCATCCTGAAAGCAGCCAGGGAGGTGTCTGCAACCCGTCCTGTGCAGGATGAGCTCACTGCTCCGACTATTTCCCTGGCAGGGAGGAGTGGAGAATGGCTGCTTGCATGGCCCAGATACACCTGCGATTATATCTGGGAACTGCATTTGCCCAAAACCAAAAAACTTTTTCAAATGGAAGCATGTGCTTGGTGCTTTCTCTTCATCATGATACTAACTTCAAGTGTGTTAGAAATACAGGCCAAAAAAGCATATATGCATATAAGTTTGTTGTATCAAATGCATTACGTATGGCCAGGAACTACCCGGCCTGCTCTACAGGTCTGAATCATGCAGTGGCTCTGAGAAGGGGATGCTTAATGCTGCAGTTCACAGCCTCAGAGCAGTCACTGTGCCTGTCATCAGCTGCGCCTCCAGTCCTTGGATTTCCTTCTGCTGAGGGACATTAAGTTGTCTTAATCAGGATGCGGGTTTGCAGCATCAGTCCACAGCATAAGGAACGAGCTTTAAAGACTCCCGTGGTGCTCTCAGAACTACCCTGGATGCAATTGTGTGCTCAGTGAGGAGCATCCAGCTGTGGGGGTTTGGTGATTTATCAGCTGAGGTACAGGCGAGTGCACGTGTTGGAGATACGTGTGCGGAGCAGCCTGGCGAGCGTTGCTGTGCGCTGAACTCGCTTCAATAAATACCATTGAACCTCGTTCCTGTGAGATATCAGACCCAAACCTGCTGCTAGAAATAGAAATGGTGGATGTGTGAAGCCTGCCCAGCAGTCATTCATGATCCCATTCCATTCAAGTTATCTCCCCATTAATTGCTTTTCTTTTCCAGGACTGATTTTGCCAAGGAGATTCATCAGTACTGAGCTACATGTCAGGTATTTGCTTTTTTTATGTGTGCGGCAGCTTCCATTGTAGAACTATTTCATTCTCACGTCTCACATGGGGAGGGAACCTAAATTTAATGACTGGGTGTGCCTCTGCGTCTTCCAGCATTCTCTTATAATAATATACTTATGTGGGCGCTATTTCCAGACATGTAACTGAACAGGTATGTGGCAGAGGATTTTCACATGTTCCTGTCACTGCTTAGAGAGTGGATAGCACAGGAGAGAAGTGCCTTTGGAGCAGAGTTTCTCTGAGGATGTTCCTCAGGTAACTCATTAATCTGAGTCCTGGAGATCTCTTCTGTTTGAATGATCTCTGCACAAAACCTTCACTCAGGTTAATCCTATAACACAGGAGGAACGTCCCACTCTACTTCTAGACCAGGCTGCTCTGTTCAAAATAAATATTAAAAAAACCTCCAAACCTAATAAAAAACATCCCAAATGACTGTATATTCGTAAAGGAGATGGCAGGGACATGACCTACTGTACAGAGACTGTAAATTAGCAAGCTCTGAAAGGAGGAGGAAGCTGTTATGCAGATGGTTAATGCAGTACAGTTGGGAATGCAAAGATGCTGTGCTCCCAGTGCTCCCAGAAACGTGCGTAGCCTCGCTCTGTATTTATTACCCTGTGCGGTAGGGAACGGCTGTGTTTATATGAGGTGGGAGCTGAGCCTCAGAGCTGGGCTGAGCTCTGTGGTGGGGACCCCGGCGGGGGCCACTGCCCTGGGCTCTGCTCCCTGCTTTTGCCAGTGGGACATTCATGAACTACCTGCAGACTTCTGTGCAGAAACTTTTCCAGTCCAGTTTAAGAGCAAAAGCTGGGAGAATGGATTTGCTGTGGTCCTAATGTGCTGCAGTTTCTCTCCAAGACGCTGGATCTATATGGGCAAGGATGGAGGTGCCAGGGAAGCTCCGCCTGAGGCGATGCCTCAGTGACCACCCAAGGGGCTCCACCAGTAAGGCATGGGATGGCTTCTGGAAGAGCGCAAGGGAAAAACGCCTCGCAGGTCAGTCCAAAGGCATATTTAATCCCGTGCTGGCATGAATCAAACAAGGCTGTGGCCTTGATCAATGAACCAAAGTACCTTTACTTTTTTGGTAAGTGTGCTCCTTTTAATGCTGGTGCGTTATGTGTCTTGCTGGTGTCTTGCACCAGAGTACTTGCCTTCACCTGTGCTGCTTTTTTCACCTGTGGGACAAAGTGGGTTTTTTGAACAGCTGGTTTGTATATAGAACTGCAAATTTTCAGATTTATCTAGAATTTGATTTCTAGCTTTCAGTATTTATCCTTGTTCTTTGGCTGGAGTTTTGTAGACATTTAAAATATGAAGGTGTCAGTCAGCTATGCAGTGCACAACAGCCTCTTCTCAAGGCACACGAGTAACACTTAAAGCTGTATGATTGCAAGAAGTTGTGAGGACAAGCCTGGAAATAAGCCTGAAGGAATAAACAAAGAAATATCCCCTTAGATACCAGCTTTTGGGTAATGATGTATAAAGAGCTCAGAAGAATATAGCAAAAATTCATGTTCTGAGAAATTGGTTAGTGCATAGTCTAACACGCTGCTGGCCTATTGCACGGAGAGGGGGAGTGTGAGCGCTGCATGGCAAGATGAAATCAGTGCTTATGAGATGCATGCTAAATAAAACCTCCTTCCAGAACAGCAGTGTTTCTGGAAAGAGCTTTGGGGACTTCAAGCCCAGTATATTGTCGTAAAAATACATATGCTCTTGGGAGCAGTAAGGAATACTTTGTTGGTGAATACAAGGAGTTTCCTCCAGAGCTTTGATTTCAGATCTGGCACACTTTCAGAGTGAAGTCAATAGAGAAGTTCTGGATAAAACCAGATATGATGGAGGTAAACCTTTCCGGAGCATCTCTGGATGGACGTAGCACTGTCATTTCCTGTTAACAACTACTGTGGGCAGCCCAGCACTGGAAGGCAGTGCTGAGGTTATTTTTAAGTTGAATTCCAAAACTTTTAGTGGATGGAAGGATTAAAAAAAAAATAATCCATTATTCAGCTTTTGCCTGCACTGGCTGCAGTAGGAGCTACTGTGATGTAAGGCTGACCAGGGATATTTTATTCCAGTTCATATTTTCTTTCTTCTGCCGTTTGTTGCCATTATGCTTTTGGGTGTTGCTGGTGTTCACAAGGACTCTAATGAACACCCTGGGCAAAAATAAGAGAGTAGGTGGTGGGGAGTAGCTCGACTAAAAGAAGTGAAGCATGAAATCTCCAATTTAATCCTTTCAGTCTGGAAAACTGTGCCCATCAGAGAAGTACTGAGATTAAGGACAGACACCTGCAGGAGGGGGGTTAGAAAGGAGCAGGTGATCCTGAAGACTGGTGTGAAGGCAGAGCAAAGCTCTGACCAGCCTCATTCTGCTGGTTCTCCACAACAAATATTACTGGCTCTGTTACAGCCATGAAGCTAGACCAAAGCCTGGGTCAAGCCAACCCTTAGCATGTGGGGAAGGTCAGCTTTCAACTTTAGATCTAAGCTTCCCAACTGTTCTGTATATTTGCACAAAATCTGAGGCTGCTCTGATCATACTATGAAGAGTTTAGATCAAGAGCTAACTTTTGTCGCACCAGGGTCACTGGGTTTTGCACCATTTAATGTCTACTGGGGCTGGGTTGTTGCCCCACGAAGGCAGACTGGTCTGCTGCACACCCAGCGAGAGCCACGCTAGTTGGGGTAGCTGTGCTGCAGCCCTGCTTGATCAGCGCTGCTGCAAAGTGGGCAAATCCTAGGAGGACCAGACAGGTGGGTTTGGTACCTGGGAACACATGTTGTTACATCCCCTGGAGAGGCTTGTCTAGTGCCTGTACTTTGCAGGAAGGTTTCTGGTATACTGTGTAATGAAAGCATATGGAAGCAGCCACATGCAACTGTTCGACAAAAAAACATACATATAATGTTTTCTTTGGCTGGAACCAAGAAGTTGTTGTCCTTCACAGATGCAAATGCATGACAGAAACCCTTAGAAATGGTTTGCTTCCCTGGATAAGTCCAGATTTTTACCTTCATCTTGTTTTGTCTTTTAAAAACAAACAAATAAATAACACCACTGATTGTTTTTATTAACCTTAACATTGCCTAGTCTTTAAAAAGTTAAAAAAATAAAATAGCCACAGTAATTGGGCCCAAGAGGGCTCTTGGGATCCAGGAGCCTGACCCTGCCTTCAGGGTGGTGACCTGCCAACTTTCCCATTTCACTTCTGAACATCAGCATCTCTAATATCTCCTTGGTGTTTCTTGAAGTGTAATTGGTATCTACAAGCCAAAGCATAACTGGAAAGCTCTTAAGGACTGCCACAAAGCCCATTTTCTAAAGATTTTTTTTCCTTCTTTTTCTTCTACCTGATGTCAGGAAATCTGGGACTGGTGTGGTCGGTGCAGTGTGGGATTTCGGGCAGGCTGCTGCTCAGGGAATCAGCCTTAGCTGACAAGGCTAAGGGTCAGTTCTGGGCTCCTCTTAATTTTTGGTGTTTACAGAAAGATATGAACTTGAACCTGCATGGTTTTTCAGGAAGCCTTTCTAGGATGTCAAAAATAATACCTCTATCTGTCCACCTAGCTGTCCAGCTATTTGTCCACAAGTCTCATATTCCAAGCTCTCAGGCCATGTGTTAGCAAGTGCAGATGTGCACAGAGCAAAGCCTCGGGCAGCCAGCCCACTCACAGGGCCCAAGGACAGCCTGGGGGTGGTGAGGTCTGGGACTGCGCTTGGGAACACTGTGCTGCATAGCACAGAGGCGAACACTGGGCTCACTAAGCAAAGTGCCTGTGGTGTTCCTCTGGTCCGGCTCGTGGTCCCCATCCTCAACAGGCAGCATCTCAGGCAGGGTAAGAGTAATAATTGTTCTAGTTACTGAAAATGGCTTTCTAGATTTTTTTTTCTAAGAAGCTCAGGGTTGCACATAGCCCTTCCCACCTGTGGCTTGCATTTATCTTTGCAGAAGCAGATTTCCACCCAGCAATCCACTGTTCTCTTGCTAATGGGGGATCCCTCTCTCCAGCCCCAAGACTGTGTTCAAAGTAAGACAAAGCTGTGACCACCAAACTGAGGTATTTCTTTTTTCCCCTGAGCCTACAGGCACTTTGCTCTTTATAAGAAGACCTTTCAGGGTGCCAAGGGGCTTAACTGTTATTGCAAACAATCCTGTTCCTCTTTCAAAAGAAGCAGCAAGTTATTCTGTGGGCTGAAGTTAGGTTTCAGTTTGGAAGTTTATTGATGCTGTGAGCGAGGCACAATACGCTCCTCTTCAGGGATGGAGCAAAGAGGCTGTCAGATTAGTTTGGGACTTTCAGTGGAGGAATAGGACATTGGGGACTGTATTTGTATGTAAGATCTATGACTTGGGGGTCTCCAAGGTCCTCAGACCACTTTGAAAATCCTAGCTTTAATTTGTATGGGCTGATCATGACTCTGGCATTGAAGCACAAAGGAGTCTGAGCTGGACTGAATCGTAGCACCAAACCCATAGTCATTGCTTGCATTTGTGGAGCCCATCACGCCAGAGTAGCATCACAGTCCATTGGAACCGGCGAGGGTTTATCACGTGTACACACAATATGCGTTTGTCAGTAGTAGTTTCAAGCATGGATGTTATTGAGGAGCAGAAGTAACACAAACTCTGCAAGGAGGATGGCCTCTTTCTTCTGTAAAACAATAGCCAGAACTTAAATTGCAAGTCTTTCAGGTGGTATGAATAAGACTCAACACAATCAGGAAGCCTTTCGAGGAGCTCAGAGTTCAGGCATTTGCTGTTTCTCAAGAAGGTTTGCGTTATCCCTCTGTCCTCAGGTGGTGTAAAGGAATGAACTCACACTACTGGTCCTGGAGCAAAGATCAGCCTTCAGGACTACAGTTTATTGCAATTCTGGGTTTCTCATAAAGAAGTTGTAGAATAGTATTCCTGATATTAATTGCAAAATATACACACATACACATGTTGAAAGAAATCCTATATCAAAATCTGTTTGAAAATAACACATCAAAAAATAGAAATTTTTTCAATATTTTCCTATGAAAAAGTGCATACCTCTGACTGAACTCAGACTATCCCTTCCCAAGGTGACACAATTTAGGTAATTCTTAAAAACCAAAGCTATAGTTCTTTTAAAAATCCATAGAGATCATCTCTTATTTCAAATACAAGATAATGGGCTTTTGGCAATCTGGACCTCAGCTCTTTAAGGTATTTTAATTCTACTAAGCCGTTCACAACAGCTGTTCTGGTGTTTCATTTGGCCAAAGCTGTTCCCTACTACCATAGTATGTGCCCCAGAAGCATGGGCCTTTGTCCCGAAGGCTGTGCTGGTACTCGTGCGTTGGTGGTGGTATGGGTTAGAGCGTCATTTTTTTCTGGTTTCTGTAGATATCAAACATGATCTCTTATTTGTCAGAGGAGAAAATTATTTTTCACCTAGTGTGATAGATTTACATTAGAGAACGATGGGGGAAAATTAGGCATGGCAAACTCCTTGCTTTGTCAAAGTAATTCTTCATACTCTATTGTTTTCTGTACAACAATAGAGACATTATAAGTTATTGTGACTGAGTTCCATCACGCCTGAGATACTATTAGTTCTTATACTTAATGAGGTTAAAACCAAAGCTAACACCAAGAAAGCAACTCTATTGAGTAGAGCAAAAGATACATTTTCTTCCGCCTAATATTACTGCATCTGTTCTCTTCTGAAAATGATGTTGTGATAAGGTTTTCCAATGAAGGAATCAGGAAATTCTTCAGTACACTTGTATTTATCAGTCAATGCAGATGAGAAGAAAATAAAGCCCCAAGAATGGTATCAAACCTGCTCTTAGCTGGGTCCCTGGAAGGGGAGCTGTGCAAGCGCTTCCCAGCAGCTGCATTCCCCAGCACCCCCAGGCTCAGGGGGCACAGGGCATTACAGCGAGCATGGCCATGGGGATCCTTCAGCAAGAGTAAGAGCCCAGCAGGACACCAAACGCTGCAGTCACTTGGTGCATTGAGTGACCCCTCGTTCAGAGCTGTGTTTGGTCCTGGCGTCCCTCTGTTGCACCTTGAGGTCTGGGCTGTGTTTGGAAAGGGAAGAAACTCCTGCAGAGAGCTGCACTTTCAACCATTTGTTTCTATTTTGGGATATAATATAAACCACACCGAGAGCTTTCAAGGGGGAGACAAGCCAGAGCTTTTTGAAACAAACCACATTGTGCCAGTCCAGCCAGTGTGTATTACAAAGGGCTGGGAAATAAAGATTTTGCAGTGCGTTTGGGGCTGGCTCCAATCCTTTTACCTGGATGGCTGGTTGTGCTCTGTGCTGGGAGTCTCCCAGGTGTCTCCCCTGGGCTCACAGGAGCAGAGGGACCGAGACACTCGTCTGCCATTCCAGGAAGGGGTGGGGGGGACAGGTGCACACGTTGGCTCTCCTCCTGTGGTCTGTCAGGGGCTTTTTCCGGAACGCTGATTGCCTTGACAAATATTTTGCAGTGTTGTCACAAGCACCCAGGGAGAAAGCAGTCCCTCCCCTTCTGCCCAAAGCCTGGTGAAGCTGTACATAATCCTAAAAAAATGAAGCATGCCATAGCCCGTGCTACATCCCTGCCCATGCTGCCTCCCTGCCCACCACCCTGATGTTGGCTGGTGGCTGAGAGGCAACGCTGGCTGGAGGCAGGGTTCCCTCCAGTTTGTGTGGAGCTGCCTCCCTTTTCCCCAGCAGGACCTGGCCTGCAACCACCCAGGCCAGGCGTAGATGCTTGTCCCCTTGCCCACACTGCCTCTGCATAGTGCTCCGCAGCCCCGAATGCACAAGATCCTCTCCCAGGGTTTGACAGACCCTGGACTGGGGGAGCTCCCCCATGGGCATTGCCAGAAGTTGCTTGTCTTCAAGGGAGGTCACCACAGGCTTTATATCTGCATCGTGACCTGGTGCTCTGTTCTCCTGCCTTGCCTGTACAAAACAGAGTGGGTAGGAGCAGCATTTTTTGCTGTGCTGCCAGCTCTGTGGGCAGCAGGGCACATTGCAGAGCCCTAACTAATGTGGAGCCCTAAACGTGTCTGGTGGGAGTGGCAGGGAGGTCGGACCTGGCCTGGGCTGGAGATGCTCAGAGTGCTGCAGGAGGCAGTCAGTCCATACCCAGGGGTGGGATGAGGCTGTTACCCCACTGAACCAGGTCACTGCCTCCTCTCCCAGCAGGAACTGTCTTGCTGAAGCCACTCCTGGGGCTCTTGCTGAGCAGGGCAGAACTCTGCCGTGGCTGGCTGAGCAATGGGGAGAGATGCTCTCCCCAGGTGAGCCCATGCTGCTCCTGCTCATCTCAGCACAGCACCAAGCACTTCTGACCTGCCCAGCTCTCCCTGCCAAGAGCATTAGGACCAGGGTCTCTATATTTTTTAGGGACTTGTAGGGTGATTTGGCTCTGTATGGGTTCAGATTTCCCCACCTTTCTGTTCTTGCAGTCACCACCAGAGACTTGTGTTGGCTCAAGTCTCACTCCAAGGCATTCTTTCCTCTCCTGTACATATCAGCAGTGGGCTTGTGTCTGAGCACACAGCTCTGCCGAGCCCTGCTTTGAGATGAAACATCTTGTGTTGACTCTTTTTGACATAGACGACCTTCCAGAACAGGCAGTTGCACGTGAGTGATGCTGGGCTGTGAGAAAGTAACACGGACAAGTTTTTCCTAAATATAAGGGACAGAGCCGTGGGTAGTATTTACTACTCCACAGGAGATGCAAGAGCTCTAATATGGCTGGTTCTCAGCTTGCCCCATACTCTGTGAAGAAGAGCAAGCGATGGCTACCTGGGCTGTCTCCCCTCCTGGCTGCAGAGCAGAGCAGAGCAGGTTTTGCTGTGTACCTGGCTGGAAGCCTGGAGACACCCTTCATTAGCTTTAAGGAGAAGTTCAGGGTCTGAGGGTAGGGGCAGCAGGGCATCATGATGAACATAAGCCAGTGTTCTTCCATGCACAGCTCCCATCCCTTGCAACACAGGCAAGTGTTACAAGTGGACTAAAGTGGCATTAGGTGAAGGAACTATAATGTTGTCTGTACCAAAACCTGCTAGCTGGAACAAAACCTCACCACTTGGAAGTGCTGGGAGAAGGACAAATGGCATTCACTGCTGTTACAGCGCAAGCTTTAGTGCACTCATACTGAACCGGACCAGGTGGCGCCTGCCTGGTGTTCACTCCCCAGCACTGGCCAGATGCAGAGGCATGGGGACTCCAAGCCTGCAGAAGCACACCTGCATGCAAGTAACATATGCCAGTACAACTACAATTTAAAAAGTAAGATGTGAGGATATGGGCATCAGTGACCCTGAAAAGGTCTGCAAAGAAAGGGGAAGATGGTACACTGCTCCGTGTATGACAGTATGGCCAAAAACGCTAATGTGTGCACACACACTCCAGTTGACTTTAAGGAGGAGCTGAAGAAGGCTGGTTACTTTTCTGACAACTGCTGTTGCTCCTGGGCTGCTGTGCTTAACCCAAGCTTCACGATTCAAAAAAAGGAATTGGTAAGGTGGATAATGCTCTCACTGGAGGCTGCATAGGAGATCCAGCTACTGGATCCCTGCAGTCCCTTCTGGCTTCATTGCCTCCAGCAATGATAGAGGGGAGCAGCAGGAGCCTGTGGTGCTCCCGTGGTGCCGCTGCTCTTGCAGAGCCAGGTGTCTGGCAGGAAGGAGGCTGAAACTTCTGGCACTCAGAGGATCCTGAGACAGAAAAGTTTATTAAAGGAAAGGCAAAATGGTTGCATTCTTTCTGGTTCTCTTTCCTTCTCTGGTGCCAACATCAACCCAGGCAAACCACCACTGCACTGCTGCCTAGATGGCTGCCAGTTGACCCACCGACTACACAACTCGTGGTTGCTCACTGCAAGCCACACGGAAGTGTACTGCTCTGTCTTTGTAAACAGGCTAAAAATATCATGGTGCTGTTCCTCTGAGGGCCTGGGAGTTCAGAGAGGCTGGGAAGGAAGCTGGGGTCAGGCTGCCTCCAGGGACTAGGCGCAGGCATCACACTTAGGCACGGAGCCATGGGACAGTCCCCTCTGGCCCTGCAGAAACAGGGACTGGCTAGAAGAGACCCAGTGTGTCAGACACAGTGCTGGTGTCCTGCTGCCCCAGCCCATGCGAGTCAGTGGTGCCAGGTCTCCTTGGGTTAGTGCTAATTGTGCGAGAGTGCAGGAGGTGTGACTTGGAAAGCCCCAAAGCTGCATGAGAAGCCCAGTGTGGCAGCGGGGAGCAGCCTGGGTGGTGCGACTGCTCACAAAGCTTGGCTTTGGTTCTGCTCCTCTTCTGAAGAGTGTTTGTTCTCTTTTCTGTATCACTGCATTCACCGGGTTCAGTGGTGCAAGTACCAGCATCCTGCAAAACACTGCTTTCTCCAGGTGGTGCTACCCCCAGTCAACCAGGGGCCCCATTTCTGAAGGGTGCCCTGTAAGAGGCTTGTGTCTGCATTTCCTCTGATTTCTGGAGTCAGAAAAGACTATTCTTTCAGACATCCTATTTTAGAAGCAATTAAAAGCTAGTTTCTGTTCTCATCACACCAGTGTACCTTGCTGAAGTCCATGACTATCCTAATCACATCCCAGTCAGGATAACCAGGACCCATGTCTGGATGTCTCCCTCCACAAAAGATGCAGAAGTATATTCCAACTAGAAACTCACCAGGAGTTGTTTCAGTTTGCTATGTACGTCTGGCAGCCACAGGGACCTGGAACGCTTTTGGGTTTTCCTTCATTAGCGCTTAACCTTGTTACCTGGTGCAAGATTGTGCAACGCAGAGTTAATTAGTAATGAGCTCTGGTGCCCCAACAGGCATCTGTTGTGTGCTGTGAGCAGCTGAAAATGGAGACCAAGGATCAGCTCTGGTCTTCCAGCAGAGATCTCTGCTGTTGTACACTGCCTGGCTTCTCCCTCTGTCTCTCCATTGTCCTTGTAAATTTAGCATTTCCCCTACATGAGCTGTGGCAGTGGAAGCCAGAGATCGGCTCCTCTCCCTGGGCCTGTGGCAACTGCCTGGTCCTGGGCAGTTCCATCTCAAACAAAAAGGGAATAGGTCCACAACTGAATAAACGCACATGGTGGGAATTAAACGCCCAAATGTGCTACTAGCGTTCTCTAGTCTCTGCCTGCCCGAAAACCCAGTGAAACCCCAAACCGCCCAGCACTCTGGTGGGTTGGTGTGGAGGTGGGTGCTTTTCTCTCACGTGGCTGCCTTCCTGCAGCCAGTCTCACCGTGAGCCCGTTGCCTACCTGCAACAGCGCCTGGCCACACTGACCGTACAGACTGTTCACTGTGAAATAAATTCACACTGTGATCAGCTGCCTCTTCTCCAACCCAAATGAATTTGCTATAGAGATTGTTTTAAAGGAAATAACCTTTGTTGTGTGAAAGAGTTCCAGTGTAAGAGCACTAGATTCAGCTTACTTTTCCCATTGCCTCTGGCAAAGCTGAGCAGAGTGTTCAGTGTGGTGTCCACACTAGGGCACTCAGCAATGGGCTTTGCACTGAGCTCATTCAGCTGGGCCATGCTCCAGTTTATCGAGGATTTCTCACTGTCGTAACTCTAGTGCTTCTAGTACCTCTGTGTGTTTCATTCGTCTCTGTCCCACAGATGATTTAAACTATATGTACCCTGCATTTATGCCTTAACAGTATTTCTTGCTGGGACCCGTGCCACCCACACCTTTGGCGCTGTCAAACTCAGTCCCTGTTGCAAACTCAGTTGTCAATGCTGATGTGAGACGGCAGCCAAAGTGACTGCTGATGGATACTGAGGGAAAGAGAAAGGAAACAGCATGTCAGAGCCCCGCGGGGGTGCGAAGAACAGCTGGAGGGGGCTGTGTCCAAGCTGCTCTTTCCCAGGGAGGATTCTCCACCCCGTCCTGGGTGGGATCTCAGCAGTCCTGCTTAAAGCCGAGCAGACAGGGTTGGAGTTCAGTTGCCCCGGGCAGGACTTGCTCGCTTGCAGGGACACAGGAATAACTTCTGCACACGACAGTGATACATTGCAGTTCACTCTCCCCATGGAAGGTAGGAGGAGGTTTATTTTCTTTCCTTGATTATTCTATTTCTTTAATGTTATTACCAGAAAAGAGGGCGTGAGCTGTTTTGGGGTTGGAACAGCAAAGGTGTGGGTCTCGCTGTTCTGTCCTGGGATGTGCTGCTTCTGCCTGTGCTCGTTTAGACAGAAAACAGAAAGTTTTACATTGATACATTTTGTTTGGGATTTAGGGAAAAATGCAGTTATTATAAATTTTGCAAACTAATGCTTAAGCAGCCTTGTGACACGCAGGGCATTTAATGCTACAGCAAAGCCTGCTCTCTGAAAGGAGGCAGTACAGCTGAGGGTTTCGTGCTCGGCAGAGGTTTCTCCTCTAGAGGGTAGCAGCTACCTGCGCTGCTGCAGCCGGACCCGCGGCGCCCTTTGCAACCGCCTTAGGGGCACGGCTTCAGCTGCCCGCTGCCCTGCAGCGACGGAGGTGCCCTGCGAGGACTACAGAGCCCTTTGGGGGGGGGGCACGCATGTGTGCATGAATATATATATGCACATGCGTGTGGTTTATTTTGTTGTACGTCTCACGGATCATTAGTCATGAAATTCCACGTGCTGGCCAAGAAATGGAGGTTTTTGTTAGATAAAACTTCTGTGTCTCACTGTGAGTGTCAGCCCAGGGTGGGCAGGGCAGCAGGAGAGGGCACTGGATGCTCCTCACAGGGATCACCAGGACCCTTAGTGCTTGCCACCGAAGTCTCACCCCTGACTGTGTGTGCACCAGCAGGGCAGGAGAAAGCTTTCCCGCAGGGGACGGTTGGGTTGGCTGGCAGCATGGGAGATGCGAAAGTGGAAGCAGGGTGTCATGGTGGGGAAAGCATGTCCACTTCCCATGATGGGAAAACATCAGCATCAGAGGAGAAGTCACCATAAACACTGATGCCTCTTCCTGAAAAGTAATGGCAAAAGTGATCTGTTTACCACGAGGTAAAAAGCTGAAAGGAGGACCTTTGCAATGGGTGCCCTAAGCCTGCAGCAGTGGAGTGGGTGTCCCAGCACCCGGGGCTGGGTGAGGAGCAGGGGCTGGAGAGGGGCAGCTGGTGCTGCTCTGGGCTTCAGTGCTCAGCCATGCTCCTGGGTCCTTCCCATCCTCCCCAGAGCAGGAGGAGGTTCTTGGATACAGGCTGAGCATGTTTGCTGTTTCAGCTGGTTCAACCCCTTGGTTGCTTGGGGGAGCACTTGCTCTCCCACCTCCCTCCTGCTGTGTCTGGGTGCCCTCGGCAGGGCTGGAGCCCCTCAGCAGCAGCCCCAGCCTGCGGGAGCTTGTGCCCCCATGCTGGGGCAATCCTGGCATTACTCTCGCCATCAGCTGGGCCAGCTTCAGCTCCCGCCTTTGCCAAAGGCTTGCTTTGTAATGCTGAAACAATCCTACAGTAACTCTGACGGATCTGTAGGAGCATATTAAGTGTCTACATGTCAGATGGTGGCTTTCATTTTATCACTCCATGTAAAATATTTTGTATTCTCTGGGCAGGGGATGGAAGTGTTACAGTGAATGTTTTCAGAAAATGAATTAGTGTCATGTCGTCCCTTCCCAGTGACACTCCCCTGACAGACGGCCACTGGGGCTGCAGCTGCCTGGCCTTGCCGGCAGCTCTGCTTTCACATGGGCTTTGAGGATTGTTTGTCAGAACCACAACTGGGAATAACACCGCATTTCTTGTCCTTTGCCTCTCTATAAAATAAATCAAGCTGAGTTTTCAACCCTCTGTTTGCTGATGCTCTCTGGCCAAGTTTTGAGTCAATTTATTTCTCATTGCTTTTCGTCACCCTGGCAATGTGCTGAGCACAAGAGCTGGGAAGAAACACAATTAGTTTGCTGCATTTGAGGCCAGGGCTGAGCATCCCTCCATTGGTACACACAGGTCTTCCAGGCAGTGGAAAATGTGTATTTTTTAAGGTAGAAAATTACTTGTCTTTTGGAAATGAATAAATTGTTGACATAAGCTAAAAGTCATAAGAGGAGAATGGGTTGCGTTGCCAGATATTCACCATAAGAACAGCATGCACTTGAGTGCTGATACAACAAATGCGGTGGGAAGTGACCCAGGGGGATACTGGCTGGAGGGCAGGAAGGGCAAAGCTGCTGGCCATGCCATGCGCAGCGGCAAGGAAGGACACACTGTGCCCCATGGCTGCTGTGCCTCAGGGGTGCTGAGGAGGGAGGAGCCACCATCTATCTGCTCTCCTATGCATTGCATTCACTGATGAAAGCTGCTTGTAAAGCCAGTAGAAGTGCCCGGCATGAAGCACAAGCCTGAGGCGGGCAGTAGGGTGACCCAGGTCCTGGCAGTGCCTGTTTGGGGTGTGTGGTGGTGTGGAAACCTGCTGGGGTGCTGCAAAAGCCCCCCAAGCAATCATGGGGCTGCTGGGGTCAGCGCTCCCAGCCATGAGTGGGGCTATCCCCCTGTCCACAGTGCTTGTCCTGTGGTCAGAGAGCTATTAAGAGATGGGGAGCTGGTTCTGGAAGTGTTTTCATGTGGATTGCTGTTCTCTTTGGTATAAATTTGCCATTACAGCTTCTGAAGTCCATCATTTAGGAGCACTGCCAGGGTTAGCATTATCTGACACATACCAAAAACCCGGCCCTCGTGGTCTGGCAAGACCTGTGTAACAGGGGCTGAGTGCACACACTGTCCACTGTACCCGTCCCTCCTCTGCCTCTTCCTGTTTCCCTTGATGCTCCTGGGAAAAGGCAGGACCTGGAGCTGTTGGAAGGCATGCTTGTGTGGGAAGGGAACTTGGCTTCTCTGGTGAATAAATAATATCAAATAAGTAGCTGTTTTATGCATTAAAATGAAGCATTCTGAAAGGCAAAATACAAAGGAAAGGCCTAGCTGACAGCTCAGTAGGTTTTACTGTGGTGCCGGACGTCTTCTCGCTGCTGGAGCCTGGGGACCACTTGTGAGTCTCAGCTTGGTTCAGTGACCTTAAGCATGTGAAGTAGGATTGGTGCTGGCCACCCTGGTTTCAGCTTTCCAGGGCTATGGTACTTCAGACCTCACTGCTGATTCCATCATCTTCCAGAAACAGAGCAGGAGCAGGGCATTTGAAGGGGCAGATATCTGTGGTGGGTGCACAGAGGGTGGTTTTATGAAGAGGCCAGTGCTCATGTGCTGCATGGCAGCTTCCTCCTCTCCTTCCCAACTCCCAGCTTTGACTTTTTTTCTCAGTTTTACTCATTGTGTTTGGTAATTGTTTCTCCTTTCTTTCACAAAGCAGCACAGTAATCAGATGATGTCCCTGACTCTGCTACCTGGCCTTGCATGATGGGGCCTTTCTATTTGTTAGGCAAAGCCTATTGATTTAATTTCTGTATCATTATTCAAGTTAATATTGAGTATATCACTGATGATGGTGCGTGAAATCAAACAGAGTCTAAAAAAAAGGGTGAAATATTAAATAAATCCTTGCTGAAGGACAAGGAGGTGGAGTTGCAATAAAGTTACACGGTGCTGTGGCTGCTGCTCCACCCCTCCAGCTGCACGCAGGCTGTTAGTGCCTTCGGCTTCTGGGAGACATTGGCAGGGCCACCTGAGCTGGTCAAACACCAGCACTGGGTGCTGCTGAGGGACATGGATTGGAAGCCATGTCAAATAGTGAATGGCCAAACTTGTATCCAACCTCAGCTAGCTCCTGTGCCACTGCAGCTGCAGATGTGGGTCTGGGGCTGATGCTGGCAGAGTGGTTCACTTGATGACTACCTGGGACGAGAGAAAGAGGGGACCTTTCCCACCTAGTGCAAGGAAGATGAGAGCTGTCTGCCAAGGTGGATATACTGTCCCTTTCACCAGCACATCTTGGACTAAGTAGAAATAGTCATCATACTTGACATTACACATAAAGATGGGTCTGAAGAGTGTATAATAAATGCAGACATGTCTGTGACTGGTTGTCCAGGGACTGTGGGAAAGACCTGTCCAACCCAGCTTTCTCTAGGCTCTCAGGGTAGCTTGCCACTAGATGTCACAGCATGCTTGGGTTTGCTGCTGGGGCCCAGGTGTGCCACCAGTGCTCAGGACCCCAGCCAACCCACGCAGAGTGGGGGCGAAGCTATTCCCTAAAGTCCCTCAGTTGGACTGAAGCAAATAAATAACATCTTTATGACCATTCTTTTCTTCTAGAGCATTTTGGAAACGTTCTTAGATTTCATATGTCATTCAGCAAAGTCAGAGAGAGCACCAGGTGAATAAAGAGGTTCACCTGCTGCCAGCCCACGGGGATGACCCCGGTGGGACCCCTCCCCTGGCAGGTATCTAGTAGCCCTTCTCCCACTGCAGCAGACAGCAAACTCTCATTAGCTTCTGTTATTTTTGCAGGAGCACACTGTATGTGTTTCAAAAGCTCTTGCACTAAGGGGGACATGTTTTGCCATCAGTCCTGTTCCCACCAGCACGAGGCAAATGGAGACCAGAGCTCATGCAGCTGTCTGGTACTGACCTCTGCCTAAACCATATCAAACAGCTATTTTTAGGCACACAGGAAACTGCGCTGAGCCCTGTGCTTCCTCTCTCATCTGAGAGGAATCTGATGGATCTTTAATCAGCTTGGCAGCCCAGGGAACATTAATTTTATATGCTTTTTCATTGAACATTGCACTGAGCAGTGATAGAACGTGTACATGGTTGGGTTTGGGCAGGCTGGGGACGAGATAGGAAACATATCTTCTAACCTTGTTACAGTTTTATTAAAAAAATTAGTATATTGTTAAAAGACTAGAAGTAGATTAGGGTATGATATGTTTGCTGAATAAATAAAGGAATGGTGGCATTTAAGGCCTTCTGGTGGAAGTGATTTATGTACAGACCCAGACTGGTGAGGCCATACCAGCACTCATACCCAGGCTGTTCTTCAGTGAAGTGTAGCTATTGAAGTAATGATGGCATCACTCCGCTACATTCATTCACCATCAGAAATGCGCATGTTTTTGACAGTCTCAAACTGAACAAATGACACATCCAGGTGTTAGCTGGGATAGACAGTGGTATTCTTTCCTCGTGTTCAGTAGCATCGCTGATCTTGAGACTAGGCTCTGCCCAGTCTGAGTGGGGTTCTTGTGCTTTAACCTGGAGAGCAGCTCCCTGGACAGGACACTGCTCCCTCCCTGCTCCCTCCTTGCATACAGGGAAGTTGGACAGATGCAGGCTTACTCCGGGGGGAGGCAGGATTTGCACACCATGGGGAAATGAGTTGCTGCCCGCATTCCCCTGGATCACAGTGTGTGTGCCCTTGGTCTCCTCCCGCCAGAACAGATGTGGGGACCTTCACACATAGCAGAGCGCTTAGTAGTCTAGTAGTGCTTTAGACTTACTAGTCTAGTAGTGCTCTTACTAGTCTTGATGGTTGGACTTGATGTTCTTAGAGGTCTTTTCCAACCTTAATGATTCTATGATTCTAGGTGCCCCAGAGTCTGTGAGGAGCTACCTAAGGGAGTATGTGTATATGAGTAGTAGATTTATATGTCCAAACAGCAGCTGCACACCAACCCCAGCTTGCACACTTCTGTGCCACAGAAGGTGCTCTACAAGTGACCTTGAAAGACCGAGTGTCTACTCCCAGGCTGGCCATGGTGAGCAGTTCCCCATCAGACACAACTGTCAAAAAGGAAAAGGGCAAAGCAATGTTTTACTTCATAAATCACACTTTTTGTTTTTTTTTCAAGTGTATGTATGTATCCAATTATTTTCTTCTCTGCATGTCCAGAAAACATGGCTGTTCCCATGCTGTCTCTACCTGCTATGTCAGCATGTGGAGATGCTCTCATAGGGTGTAAGGGTTTTTCAAAAGGGTCCATAATTTAATAAAAACATTCCTAAAAAGGCTGTGGTTTTTAGAATTTATCTAGAAAGAAAACTTATCTTGAACCTCAATGCCCTTCAATCCATAGCAGATTCATCCTTGCAGTCACCACTAAGGCTGCAGACCCAGTGAGTCTCATCAAACCAGCGTAGCGGAAGGCTCTATATGTTCAATGCTTTAACTGATTAGGCTACTAATTACAGAAGCTAGAGAGTTGTTTAAAGCAGCTGGAAGGAGAAATCACAGGGGTTTTCCTTGAGCTGCTTCCAGACTGATAGGACATTAAACAAAGAAGAACTTGGAGAAATTTAAATTACAGCTTGTGACCTGAATGTCAGAGAGCAAGCTGCATACACACTGAGGAGCGTGTTCTCTCTACAACAGACAAGATGGATGGGATATAGCTGCAAACTACTTACTACTATTCATTTTCACCACATGAATCTTTCTGACCAATAACACATTATCATTTGTCTGGGATTGCCTTCCTCCTCTCTCCACCATGGCACCAGTCCAGAATACACACCAATCTTATTTAGTCACAATTAATGACTGTGCCTTAATATTAGGAGTCTCCCAAAATACTTACTGTTCTGCTTTCTTAGAGAATGAGACTGGAGCCATGCTATCATTCCCATCCACCTGCAATAACCATAACAGCAAAAGGTGCATTGAGCAGAGCAGGTTGCTCCTCTGGAGAAGAAGGAGGTTTGGTTAGGGGCCACCCTTCAGGGCTGGGATGTCAGAGTCCAGCTCTGTCTCTGGGGAAATGCCATAGCCTCAGCGCGTTTCAGAAGAGCAATGCTTCCCTGTTTTGGTGGGTGTGGAAGGATGGATGCTCAGAATACATGCAGAGAGGAGAAAAGGTGAGATGCAATATAAACACCAAGAAAACTTTCCGCCTGAGTGTCTTAAGGCTGAACAAGGTCCTTGTGGAGGAGGCAGTGGTGCAACTTCTGTGGCCCATTGGCAGTTCTCAGGGGCTGGCCTGGGCTGTGTTCCCCTGCGTGGGAGGAAACATCCCAATCTGGTGAACACAGCATCCCTGCAGTGGGCGGGAGCAGCCCAGTGTCAGCTCCACGTGCTCACCCATGTCTGAGGCGTGGGCAGAGATGGGAGCTAGTGGCCAGGGAATCAGCATCAGCCCATGGGGCAACAGCTGGCAGCTACAGCCTGGCTCCTGCTCCAAGCAGCCTACACCAGGTGAGACCACCTGCCCAAGCCTCAATTACTGCTGGAGTGTGGGGAAGGAAGTCTTCTGCGTGGAGATGCAGGTGGTGTGGGAGGGTGGCACTGTCTAACATGTTTTATTCTGTAGGATGCTGCGACTTAGGACAGCAACTTTTGGGGAGAAAAAACCCAACACTTTAATATAAAACTAATTTTCTGTAGTTATCACCAATCTCAGATTAATTCTGCAGCATGACCAAACTGCTGCAAGACCCTCACACTCCTATGTTTCATATATACTAGTGTATATATTAAATGTTATTTCCAGACACGTTAGGGCTTCTCAAGGGGAGTGCAGATTAGGAGTGGCTGGAAGGCAGCTGTCACAAGTGCTCTGTGGGAAGAATGTGTGGGCACAGAAGCACACAGGGCCCGAAGTTTCCCTTCACTTGTGGGTTTTCCTTCCACTCTTGTGCTGTTCTGTCACCCTCAGATGTGTCAGCATTTGATTTACGCCAGCAAAAGAGCTGTATCTGGAGCCTGGCAATTAAAACTCACCAAGGAAAGCCTCGGGTACATTAAAGAGCAGCTCCCAGAGCAGCTGCCAGAAGGAGGGTGGTGAGGGGAAGACCTGGCACTGCGGGCTGCAAGGTGAGAAACTCACTGTCCCAGTGGCTTGCCCTGAGCAGCCATCCTCACAGCCAGATGGTTTGACAGAGGCTTTAACATTGCTTTGCTCCTTTCCTAAGGCTATGTGCATACTCCTGGAGGTGAAGTGCACTTCTCTTGAAGTCAGACCTGACTTTTTTCCATTTATCCTGCTCCCATGTTGGCTGGATTCATACAGATTCATGCTGGTTTCCCTGTGGCTGAGCATGGTGCCCTGAAGCTGTGGTCTGTTGGTGCCAGGACAGTCTGCACTTGCTAGTTGTAATGAAGCTGCCTTTTTGGTTTGCTTCTAGGCTCTACCTTCAGAGCTGCCCAACTTTTTAATATTTTAATGCAATGTGCCAGGGAGTTTGCCTAATATAAACACCCTTGTGCATGGCGTCTGTTGAGGCAAACACTGCCTTTCTGAGGAGAGGTTTTGGATCCTGGTAGTGGGCAGTGCCCCTGGCCCCCCGCCCGGCACCCCACGCACCCCCATGGGTCCTGCAGCCTGGCTGGAGCTGGGCTTGGTGCATGCACAGCAAACAGGGCTGCTGTGTCTGTTGTCTCAACTGCAAGGGTCTTCTAGCACAGCTCAGGCTCCTGAGGTGTACCCCTTGTCCATCTCGGGGAAAGAAATTCCTCCCCGCGGCCTTTACTGGAAGTGGTTGGATGGGAGGGAACACAACAGCTCTGCTTCAGGGTCTGTACCTTTCCAGAGGAGGAGGCAGCGATGATGCCCCAGAGCCAGTAGGTCTCCAAGTGGAAACAACCCCCAAAACCATTCTGTGCCCAGTGAAATTGTACCAGAGAGGAGCTGCCCAATATCCACCTGAATTAAGTATGTGGCTCAACATCAGACCAACTGATCAATGGCCATTTTTCCTTTGATTTCAGAGCTGTGGGGTGGTTCCTCCACAACCTGCTGAGCAGACCCCAGGATCTGTCTGCACGGTCAGGCACAGCAGTGAGGTGGAATGAGGGGGGCAAGCTGGGTGTGAATAGGAAAAACTTTGACTGAAATTCCGAGACTGCTGAATGTTTCAAGACAAGCTGTGCCATGCTTTTTAGTGCACACAAGCAGAGCCCACATGCAGTCCCAAGGTATGGGATCCACCCCTCAGTTTGTCCTGGAGTCACCACAGCAGTTGGCACAGGAGTGATCTCCTGTTGCCAGGAGAAAAGAGCACATGATGTTCAGGGAGAAGAGGTCAGGTCTCTTCCTGTTTAGATGTTTTAAAAAAATGCTTGAGCATTTTAGTGGAAAAATGACTGAGGGAACCATCTAAACTTGAAAACAGGAAATACTGCACTAGCATAAATATAATTTTGACAGCTGAAATGAGAGACAAGTCGTTGTCAGGTAGGGATGATAAGCATGCTGCTGGGCCAGCAGCTCATGCTGAATCTCAGCAGCCAAAGGACATACTCTCACTGCCACACACAGGGACACACCTGCTCAGCAGTCATTGCTAGTGTTGTGCCAGCTTGGCTGTCAGAGCCAAGTCACTGAGTGTCTTTCATCTTGGGTTCTCCCAACATAGTGCCAATAGTCAGGAAGATGTGTCTTTCAAGTGGGGAACTCTTACTATTTCCGGCAGTGGATACTGAAAACTGTGACACTAAAATCAGAAGTTTTACGGAGTGTAAGTTAGTAGCAGACTTCCCAGTGCTGTGTTACCTGTGTGATGAAATTAGCTGTTCACATCGAATGTCAGCCCTGCTCTTGACTCTTTCTCCCCTTCGGCAAATCACTGAACCTCCCCAAGCCCCTTTCTAGCTATATGTTAAGCTGAAGTAATGCTGCTTTTAAGTCTGTGCAATTACTCAATTACTCCTGCATCTGATTGCAAGTAATATGCCCTTAGGGCTATGATTCAGTTTTTCCCATTGATTTGCTGTGTGACCTTGAGCACTGCATCAAATATACTTTTAATATTCAAAGGAATTGTGCTCATTTATGCTCATGATCACACTATCCAAACACCTGCTCTATACCCAACTTTTCAAGCAGACTCTGCTTGTTATTTATTGCAAAGTTTAAAGACAGAAGCTAACCTCTTCTAAAAGAGATTTGGGAGCCTAGGTTCCATTCAAATTCACCTCAAGCAAGTTTCAATGGAGCTTGAAGAGACTAAGAAATTTAGATACTTCTGAAAATGTCACCCTAGATGTACCTCCAGGGTCTGACATTACACAGATACCTGAATTACTAAGGCAAGTTGCTTTTGCTGATCCAATCTATTGCTGCGGAGCTTGCAAAGCATTAAGTATGCACATATTTAATGTCTGCTGGAGGGGGAGGACGCCTCAAAGAGAAAACTATTGTGCATTTAAATGTGTTCTTCTTCAAAGCTCATCTCAACCCCAAGCTGAGTAATAACAGCTTCCTCCAGCTCCTGGGGAGCCATTTTGGAGGGGCTGTCTGGTGCTGCTTGCTTTCTTATTTTAGTCACCTATATGTTCTGTGCATTGGGAAAATAAGCTATTGAATCAAGGAGTGGTGTCTGTTTGAAGAGAGGTCTTCTGGAAGAATGAGAGGCCAAGGGAGAAGTATGGGTAGACCTTGCCCCATCACTAGGATTGGCCCCTGCCTGTGATGATTCAAAGTTTTTGAGTGTGTTTTCTCTCGTGCATGTTTGTATTAGGAGCAACTGTGGTTTTCTTTAACTTCGTCGGAAGATCACTGTGAAATAACGTGGACAAGAAGCAAACCTGTTTTCTGAATAATTTAAGAACACGTGCCTTAGTTTTTTGTGAATGTTAATTGAAGGTAAACGAGGTTTGGAAAAGCACTCAGTATGATTTGACCCTGGGACCATTCTGGGAATAAGCAAACACAAATAACCCTTTCCTAAAAATGTTCTTTGCAACCTCACCCTTCAGGAGTGCGCTTCTCTGCAATGTTGCAAGTCTGGACAACATTGGCAGTCCAGGCCTGAACTTCAGCTCTCATTCATACTCAGCAGTTACTCTTACAGTACACATAGCTCCCTGGAGCCAGGAGGTGAATGGCTGAGGAACCACGTACCACGTAGTGTGAGTGAGGATTGCAGAGTCTGGCTGCTTGTCATCCCAACCCAATGAAAAGCCATTGGCTGGGGGATGAGAGGTTGGAGGGGGATCTCAGTGATGGCAGCAGCAGGATTTCATCCCCACTCAGTGTTCCTCTCCGTACCTGTATCGCAAAGGATTTAAACTGTAAAATATCTGCACTGCTATTAATGTGTTAGTATTGTCAGCAGCTAGTGTTGGCACACCCATGAATAGGAGCTCTGCTGTACAAGTTACTTCTTTGAATCTGTAAATTGCTTCATGCTCTTTGCCTGTGAAACAACATAGAAATGTGTGATGTGTAATTCCTACAAATATTCCAGCTTCTACATAGCAAGCCCTCAAACCACTGAAATAGTTATACGACATCAGTGAAGACAAGGGCAGTGATAGACTTAATTGGTTTAAAAAAGTAAAGCTATGAGACCTCAGCTGTGTTCTGATTATTTTCTTTGAATTTGCTTCCTTTTCATTGCTTTTTTTATACCAAGACATAAATAATGTTAAATTCCAGATCACCCATGGGTCTGAAATTTAGCTGTAGCAAGGACTTCTGCCAACTTTTACAAAAGGATTTTGCTAACATGAAAGAAAAATAGCTCATACATAATAAGCACTCCCCCTGACCCATGTTATCCTTTTGCATTTAAAGTCAAGCATCTCTGAAAGGAGAAAAAAAAAAAAAAGAAGATAAAGGAGATGCAGAGAGTCAGCTGCAACAACAAACCAAACCTCTGCATGAAGGTCGTCCCATCAGGGTTTTGTTTTTCAGGCTGTTCACAGCTGCCACTACATTTTTTCCTTGGCCTGAATAACATAAATACTGGGCTGGGTAGTGCTTTCCTTTACACTTATGTAAATCTAGGTTGGAGCTCAAATCTTGACTTGACCACGCACATGCTTTATCCCTGGGATCTCAGCAGGACAGCATGGGGTATAAAATTAATCACTGGTGTAAAGCCATGCAGGACTTCTGCCCAGTTCTGTGAATTTGACTTCAGATGACCTCAGAGCAGCTCCTCTGGTCTTTAGCTGGCACGACACAGGCTGAATTTGCTTTAGTAGATTCTGCTGTACCCACCACGGAAGTTCTAGCCAAGAGCAGTTATTTGGTAATAAACTAATAATTTTGAAATTAATCCAGTTTTCTTTTTCTTAGTAATATGTCTGTCTGTCCTGCCAGAGAAAATACCAGCAGGTTTCATAATCAGCTTATTGGCCTGCTGAATTAATTATGCATTTTGAATGGCTAAATTAGATGTTATTTTTGCAGATGATGAGTAGAACACTTATCTCCTCCTTGCATTATCTCCTTTCTCCAAGCCCATGCCCTCATGGTTCAAGCAAGACTAGTGAACATTTAAGATGTGGTGCGAGCATGCTGGAGATGGGGTATTATCATAAGGTGGCCAATTTAAAATTGTACTGATGGTTAAGTGAAGATGCTGAAAACGCAACTAAAGAGTAATGTCTGGTTTTGAAGACTGGCAGCAGGGAAGAGTTTCTGGGTAGTTGGGGGCTCTCTGAGGTCCACATGCTAGATCAAAATGTGGCCATGCTGAGGAGGCCAGGCTGTCTTCTCCCTGCCACCTTGAGAGCTGCCTGGCATGCCAAGGCCAGGATGCACCGTGCTAACCATGACATGATGCTGGCCTTGTGGGGCTGGTGTTCTTGCAGCCCACCAGGCTTTCCTCTAGGTGCAGTCAGAGGAAACATCAGTTTCAGAGATATTTTCTGATCCAACCCACCCTTTTCTAAACATTTTTTAGAGTTTGGGGAAGCCTGACTCTGCTTTTTAAAAGTCATCTCTTCAATTTGTTTTGATGCAAAAAAGTAAGCAGAATAATAAAAACTCTACATAGAAAACCATGAAGTGACCAGGCCCTGCAGTACAGCCCACTCATTCACATACGCTGGCTTCACCTCGTGCCTAGAAAAATCTGTTATAAGCAGTGACGACTCAAGTTTGCAGTGAATTAGGGGGAGGCTGTACTCACGTGAGAATATGGCGATCTTCACGACTTGTGTCATGCCCTAACACCGGTTCTCACGTGGAGACATCTTTCTTTACATTTCCTACAGTTGGTGCTTACTGTATTGATCCTTTTAGACTCTGCTGCTGCTTAGCTGAGCTTTGAGCAGCAGCAAGGACCCCTGGGGAGCATGCAGTTCGTGGCCCAGGAACCACCAACCATGGTCTGAAAATTATCATGACAGCAGTGGCTCCTACTCTCAACTCCTGAGAGCCAGGGTGAACACTAGTTATTTCTACATGCCAGGCTGGTATCCTGTGTTCTCCTGAGTAAACAAAGAGCACAACCCTCTGGCCAGGAAGCTGAGATGCTTAGGTCCCCCATTGTTCATGGCCCCAGCTGAAGGTGTGTTCGTACCCTCAATACTCCTCAGGCCCAGTTCCCTGGGCTTTCTCCACCTGCCCTCTGGTAAGGGGAGCTGCTTCCACAGAGGAGTAGGTCACCCTTTGATGCTCACTGCTGTGTTGAAAAAAGGGCTGAATCCCTCTTGTTTTTTGAAATAAACTTTTAAAACTCTTGATCTTCTTGAGCTGCAGGAATATTTTTATGGAGTGTTTAATTTCTTTTGTCTTCCTAAGTGTGTGAGAGAGATGCCAGTGTGGTTAAGGGAATGGGAGCGGGGGAGCTGTATGACCAGCCCCCTTGAAGATCAGAGATAAGATACCAATGGTTCCCATCCACTTTGTAATTCCCATTAATTTTTGAAGGTGTAAGGAAAGGAATTATTTAATGGAATCCCCTGTAATTTTTTCCTTTATATAAGGTTCATGACACAGCAATATGCCAGAAAAAAATATATTCTTTGTATTATGTTATTTATACTTGCAATGTCTTCCAGGTCACTGGTGCTTGTAGCATTCTAGCAAAATATTGGGAGATATTTCTGCAGCAGCTCTCTTCTAGTGTTACACCATCTAAACTTATCTTCACACTTGTGTATTTGAAGGCAGGGTAGCCAGAAGAAACAAAACTTATCAGAGGAAAAAAGAGGCAAAACACAAGGAGGGGAGGTTACTGGTGTACCTGAATTAAAGTGTATAGCTTTATTTAAGGGCCTTAGCAGCTGGAATAAGCTCTTTAATACAGAAACCATCCTTACTCTGAGGCTGTAGCACTAGGAGGTCTCATGGGTGTCATCACCAGGTACTTGTAATAATGTCACCATTTCCAGGACCCTTAGCATGACATGAGAGGAATTGCTAAGGGTAGCTGACTGAGGATAATGGATAGTAGGATGAGGTTGAGAGGAAAAACTTAATTGGAATTAACTAGCTGAGAAAAGCCTCTTGATCTGTCAGACAGTGAAATTGCCTCCCAAGAGCAATGGTATAGTCCCAACCACATGGGCATTTAAAGCCAGTCTAATGTCTATGATTCCCCAAGTTAACTGGAGTATCTCAGTAATTGGAACTGACACAAAGATTTATCTTCTTTGATTGACTAGCTTTCATAGAGGCTCATCTCTTCGTGGTACTGCACAGAGCTTTCAGGGCAGCTTTTTGCACTTAAACTGCCAGAAGCTGACAATATGTATCCATTTCAGCTCTTCAGATGTGTTCTTTGAAAAAACACTTAAATCACTGGAATAGACAGTACTAATCAGTCTGCAGGAAAATGGAGCATCCTTACCTGGGGCTTGCTGCTATAAATCTTCCTGTGCCAATGCTCGGTTATCATACAGCGGTACAGAGCCATTTAGGTGCATTACTGCCAAATGCCCAATCAACCTGAAAAATTGGGCTGATTTTGGCCAAGGCAATACAAGGAAAAGGTGTTTTGCCAAATGTATAAAAACAAATGGTTGGTATTTCAGCAGAAGTTCCCATTTACAAGACAGTAGGATTAACCACACTAAGATGGTGGAAATTATATTCCAAGATGATTTCAGAAAAAAACAGTGGGTGGCAGCAAGCTGGCCCTAAAGGGTGAGGTTTGTAAGGAGGTTTTGCATTTGGCATTGCCCACACACCTGCTGAGTGACCTTGAGCAATGGCAGCATATCTCCTCTCTTGCTCTGCCTTCTCCGATTCAGCATAGCTTTTCAGAGCAATACCTTCCTTCCATATTTTGTTACTTTCTAGAATGTGCAGGCAGAACCTGGGGAACTGAGATGCCTCTTTTACTATGGTAAAGCACAGAACTTTGGAGATCAGAATTTATGGAAATATTAACTCTCAAGCTGATTAGTGTATTTACGAGATACGCCTAAATGCATTAGGTTGGAAGCAAGTAGAGGAATAAGCTACTGCTACTAAATACGAAACCCACTTGGCATGTTTGCTAATTGCAGCATCTGGACAAGCTTCAGGTAATGGCTTGTGGCTGTTACTTCATGTTTGTAAGGTTGTAGGAGGACCGACTCACAGCCTGACTTCTCGGCTTGGAGAGACAGCCTCTCAAAAGCACGCTAGCCTGTAGGCATACATTGCTTTAGTGAAAAGTTACACAGTCTACAGGGAGAGAAGCCAGAGCAGTGCTGCTGACTCTTGCAGGTTTCCTCTGAACAAGTCACTTCATCTCTGGCTGTTTCCTTAGACGTCCATTTGCCAGTCTAAAGGGTGGTTCCACTGGCCTTCCAGTGTCTGCCCCACCTGGAAAAATGGAGCTTTATGCTCTGAGGATTTCTCTAACACTTCAAGCTGGCTGAAATCTTGCTCTCCCATTATATACCTTTAAGGTCACCAATGGGTAGACATACATCTTCTCGCTCCTCCACCAGCAGAAGCTACTGCCTGCAAGCTGACATGGAAAGTGTGGGGGTGCGAGAAATTTCCTCTACACCAGGATGTATATGTGTGTGTGAGAGAGTTTGTTTTCTTGCTTGCTCTCCCTATTGCTTCTTGGCATTATGTGGTGAGAAAAAGGAAGCAGGAGAGCAAAGCAGATGGGAAAGTAGGAAGACTGCTCCCTAAAGAGCACAGCCACAGCTCCTGGTAGGAGCCCGCAGCCCTGAAGGGATATGGGTGCCAAGAGGGGGTTGCAGATTTGGGAGCTAGGGCAATATGGCACTGCCCAGCAGAGTGGCAGCACTCTTACCTAGTGGACAGAGAGATGCTGGCTTGCAAGCACACCAAAGCTGTGTAGAAACCACTCATCTCCTTGTACCAGCCACATCCCAGTCACCAGTGCCTGTGGTTTCTGGAAGGTGCTAAGCTCCTTTCTATTTTGAAGCACCTTTTTTACCAAGGTTTCAATATCTTCAAGTGTGGAGAGCCAGTTCGCCTTTCTGTATGATCAGTTGTATTGCCATGACTCTGCAGTTTACTGCCTAAATGAGACCTAGTTGGGGAAATCAATGTAAATGAAATATGCTACTTTTTTGCCTGGAATGTTGTTGAGCGTAGCTCTGTGAGGATAATCTGATTTACTTTTGAAGACTAAATGGTTATATAGGAGTTTGCATCTCATTGGAGCATTCTTTTTCACACTACTATCTCTATGTTGGGTTAAATATATCTATACAGGTCCAGGGACAAAAAGTTGAAAAATTAAAATGAAAATTAAGGAGACGAGTTAATAGAAAATAGAACAGGGATTGCTTATTTAAAGATACAAAAAAAAAAAAAAAAGGTTAAAAATACACTTTGAGAAATTTAGCCTTTGGGTAATATCCGCAAAGCCAGAACCAACTGGCACCACAAGGAATTTTACACAGATGTATATTCCTTATTACACTCTTCTATTAAGTTTCTTCATTCCTTCTACCATTTGTAAAATTTTCTTAGTAGATCATATGTTCTGCTGAGCCTGATTGCCTCTGCATGTGGGCTCTAGGGTTTTCAGGTAAATCCTTTTCTAAGAAGAAAACAAGCCTTCAGTCCATAATGCCCCCGTTGAACCAGCTGGACATGGGCTGGGCAGGGTCTAATGGAGAGCCCTTTAGCTCACAGACATGGACCAAATCCAGCCAGTGATGGCCACCAAAGTGTCCCAGGAAAAGAATGTGCTGTAAGAAGGCCCTGCTGCCAGTTCAAACACACCGCAGTGGGAGCAGCAAGCATCCTCTGTATTTGCCTTCCACTTGGTTTGCGAGGGTTTTGCTTCTGGTCCGCCATTCCCAGGCTGGTTTCCCACACCTGTTCTCCTTCAAGAAGTCCTTGAAGAGTGCTCACTGAAACTGCCAACTCATATTATAAACCACAAATCCTGCTACTTCTCATGTTGTGCAAGTGTGCAAATAAATAAATATTGGTTGTAAAATGATGCAGTCTATGAAATCCAGCTAGACTGCTTGGCTTTTACTAACATCAGCCCTGAATTACACGTCTGGACTAGACACAGTGCAGAGATTAATTTCCTTTAATTTGTTCCAGAGTAACTCACCATTTAATTTAACTGAGCAGTTCCTTGTTCTCCTATTCTGGAATGATGGATTGTGAAATGCACTCCTTTAAATTAATCCAGACGCTTGATTTCTGTCAGCAGAGTAATCTTTCTCAGTGGTATGCTAAGTATGCTTTTAAAAGGTATGGTGAATATGAATGCTATGCACTTGGTTGATGATTTAAGTGTTTACACTTTCCAAATATCACATAAAAAACAAATATGGCTTAGCTGCATTTTTATAACCTTTCAGAAGTGATCATTCAAATAACATCAAAAGGACTTAAATGGATTTCTAAATGTGATGGTACAAGTGAGGGCAACTCCCCTCTCATCTGAGAACCATCTATTTGAAATGGGGCTGAGCAAAGCTTATAATATTTCTGATTGCAGGGCTTCCATAGATCATCTGGAAAGCTTTCCATTGGAGCCATTAATGGTAAAATATTTCATGTGGGTGCTGTCATTGCTTATGCTGGCTTGAAGTTGCAAGGGAGCGATGCCCATTTTTTTTTCCTTTGCTGTTTTTACTTCTTAAAGATGAAGTGGGGCATTTCTGGAGAGGAGAAAAGAGGGAGTGTGTGAGTACTTTGTATTTCTATACTGTCTCCTTTACAAGAACTGCAAAAAATTATAGTGAAGTTGAGTAAGTGATATTGATGTAAACCAACCCATCAGCTCCTATAAGCCCAGACACTCCCTCACTGTGTTATCAGAGAGGTAAGGACTATCTGAATGACACAGCTAGAAACTGCACAGCATTCCCTGGGTCCAGCTGGAAACTGACAGCAACAGTTATTCTTAAATGTCGGAAAATAAATCCTCCTGTCACTGAAATACGTGGCAGTGCTTTTTGGTCATAGGTAAATGTCCCTAAACTTTTAGCAACATGAGCTGCAGTACACACTTGTATTCCCTTTCATTCTTGGCAGGTTTACACCTACAGAAAATGGCACATCTAACAACTGACCTGCGCCGAGGTCTGGGTTCCTACTTTGTACGCAGGGGCAATGTGTTGGAAAGGGCATTTGGATTCAGGGGGCCTGAATCCTTTTACTTCACTGCCAATGGTAGATATAAAGATGGTACCTTCTTTGCAAAACAGATTTAGATCTTACTGAGAAATATGTAAAAGGCTTGTATTGTCCAAAATATTAGGTCAAGATGTTTTGCGGAAAGTGAGAAACTGAGCTCTTCTGCCTGGCACAACTTACAAGCTGATTGCATGTGCTGACATCCTAGTATTGAAAGGGTAATGCATCTTTTTTCATGATCCTACTAAAGCCTTTTATGTATGGAATGCATAAAAGACTTGTTAACCTTGACTAGGTAGCTAACATGTACCTTATACCTTCCAAATCTTACTCCGCACCAACCTATGACATTTGGCTCAAGTAATTTTCTAGATGTTTGGCCAGCAGAGGAAATGGCATGTGTATTTTCTGCTATGCTGATTTAGCCACCTTTATCTGCCTCATTGCTTAAAAAAGAAGGTGAAGAATTGAAGTCTGCTTCATACTTCTTGCCAGCCCTCCCCCAGGACAACACATGCTGTTGTGACCTGCCAGCTCCACATCCTATAATAGCCTACACAGCCAAGCCATCTAAGGAAAAACTGTTTGGCTCAATAAGCTAGGAGTTGTGTTATGCCTGGACACAAATAAGAACGTACACAACCTCCCATCATAAGTAGGCTGGCACCAAGCTTTACTTCAGTCTTAAGCAAGGACTGAGTACTACTGAAATCTGAAGTGAGCTAAGGCAGATCAAGATATTTTGATCTGAAGTGCTTTTATTAATGGGTTTTAGTGCTTTGGATGTTTTAGCATCAGTATTTCTATTTTGAACATTTTAACAGCAATCTTTTTAAAATCCAAAATGTGTGAAATACTTTTCTTTTGAGTTTTGAAAGTCTGAAATAGCAGTAACAACCCAGAGGCCTTAAACCCAATTTTACTGGCCTTGCTGTTTTCAGAGCAGAAACTGATTATAAAGTTGGTTTATTGTAGTGCCTAGATAGCGGATGCCTTTTACACCTATCATCTGGTAGTGGGCACCTTGTGGCCAGCTAGAGATGTTATGGAAGATACAGCCATGTATCTTAAATGTATATTAAATTAGAACTAAAATCCAACTGGGCTTTTGTCTTGACTTCACGCTGCTGTGTGGGATAGGACCATTGGCTCAGTTAGTCTTCAGACCTAGGCTTATAGCCTTTCTTAGAACTGGCAAAGGTTTGTTAGCCAGAATAAGCCCTTTCAGCATCTCCAGGAGAGGATCTGGGAGAGGCTGAAGGGCCTGACGGAGATCACAGAACCAAAATTGGGTGTTGATGTCTTTGGTAGTGACTTTGGGTTCTTTGTTGTCCCCTAAAACACAAATCACTACTAAACCCTGCTTAAGGCTTGGTGTCTCAGGCCATTGCACTGTGAGTACCTAGCTTGACTCACAAAGGACTTTTTGCCAGCTGCTAAGAGCCTCCAAGGTGCTTGCCAGGGCCTTTGCATTAGCTGGTGGGAGCCGCAGGCCACTCCGTAAGCTGCTGCAATGGTGTGCTCACTTTGGGACAACCAGCTTGGGTACTCTTCACATTTCTGGATGTCTTCTAGATATGTAGTGCTGATAGAAATTTTGTTTAAATATTTGTGAGTTATTTAAAAATAGTGAGTCAACTAAGCAGCCTTGTGACGCCCGACAGATATCTGGCTCAGACGAGTGCTTCGGTGAAGAAGGAAGAGGTCAGCATGAGTTATGTACACAGCTTAAACTCTGACGAGAGACATGCTGGATCTATAAAACACAGAGCAAAACTAGTTCTCGTCGGAAAGCCCCAGTGCATGTGGGGCCCGAGGTGAGGGAGTTCAGTGGTGCTGAGCAGCCGCAGCTGGGCTCAAGCCTGGCTGGAGGGATGCTCAGCCATCCTTTGGCGGGTCCACAGCTGGCAGGGGACAGCCGCCTGGTGTTTCAGCACATCCTGGTGCTTGGTATTTAGGGGAGTACGGTTGTGCAAGCGGAAATGCTCTCTGGGACCTGGAGGACAAGCAAACTGTGCTGGGGCTGCCAGGCATCTCTGCCCCAGTTTTGAGATATTTAGGTTCTCTTAATACTTCCCCCTGCTTGGTGCCCATCTGCATTTTTAGGGAACTAAATTTTAGGAAGCTCAAGGGAATGAATTTGCAATCCAACCTGATTAAGGACTTTTGGCAATTTCTTCTCAATATTATTAGGTGGAGCATTTTAGGTCAGGACAGGTGGGTGCTGGGCAGAGGGGAAATGGGGTTCCTGTGTTAGATGTGAGATCTGCACCTTATCTATTAATTATATTAAATATTTTTATGAGCTTTAAAATATTCATAAGATGTTTTAAAAGCTGTTTTTATATGAAGTCTCTTCTTTCAATAAACAACTACCCTGTAGAGATGAAAAGTACTAGGCATTGCTGAGATACATTGTAGTCTGTTAAAGAGGCTGAGTCTACTATAACATTTGAATCTAGTTTTATGTTGCCTTTAAATTGATTTGATGCCAATTCCAGACCTGTTGTAAAAGTGAGATACATGATTAGAGCACCACTGTCATCTTTCCAAGGTTTTTCCACTTTTTGGAATTACTGCAAAGGAAATGATTTTTAAAGCATCCAGAATATGGGCCTGTTTCTTGGCTGTTGTCACAATTCATATAATGAGCGCAATGGGAGAATCTCTGTAGTTACCTGCCTAGACAGCACATTTTGTACATTTTCAAAACAGATTTACAAGTGACTACTGCAATTTTACACTTTGCCTTACAGATTCTGATCTGTAGTCTCTTCCCCCCCCCGACCCTCCTCCTGCCTTGGTTGCTTTATACTTGTTCTCTTTGACATCTTCTCATTTAAAGTGCCAAAGTGAAAAGCCAAAATGAGTCTCAGCTTCTCTAAGGTCCAGATACAAGCTGTTCTGCTTTTTGGAAGAAAATGCTACATCTACTTGTGGAATTTATTGAGGCTATTTATTGAAATATTTTGGCTATTATTTCTCCCAAACGACAATTGCATTTTCAGAAGTTCACTATAGGCCTAACATTAGTGATTCAAATGAAAATTTTAAGCATATATTGTAAAAAAGAGTGCATAGAAAAAAAAAAAAACCACAGAAAAAGAACTGTAGAGTTTTCTGGAAAGGTCTCAAAGATTTTAAAGAATTATCTGTTGATGATAAACTTGAGCCAGGAAAATAGCAAATGACATAAATTAGAGCATAAAATCTGTCCATAATGTATAATGATAGATTTGGCTCAAGCTAAACACCACACCTTTTTCCTTCTCTTCTGTTGACACATACCTGGAAATAGATCAGCAAACACTCACCAAATATCTTTGAAAATAGTTTCAACATATGGGGGCAATGCAAACTGCTCAAAGTTGCTGTGGTATTAGTTGTTCATACCAAACAGCAAATATGCTAGCTGTAGGTAAGATCTATTGGTCCCCAGTTATTCAGCTGATCGAAATTATGATTTCCAAATGCTTGCAAATAATGAAACAGGATGTGAATTTGGCCAAGCCAAACTACTGTGGAGAAGTCAAGCAAGTATTTGTTAAACCAGTTCAGTCAGTATTCTATCAAAACCTAATTACCTTTCAGATTTTACTATTCTAATAAGCAATTTCACCAGTAAATTACCAAGATTTCCAAAGTTTATATGTTCTATTGCTTCTTATTCATGTGTGCTGTTGTATCTAGCTCTCTTGTAATAAAATACTACAAGTTCCTTTGTGTCACGTTGCTCACGTTGGTGGCAACATGTTGATGGTAATACCACTGGACTACCAGTTCCAAAATACTGAAATTCAGATGTCTTTTTAATTCTGTATCATTTATTTAGCTCAAAAGCAAGGAGTTCTTGGAAAAATTCACCAGCAAACCTGTTCTCAGGAGATTTCCAACCAAGCAGTTCTGAATGCATGTACAGGTGAACTTGGGATAATCTTTGGTCTACTATGGCTCTTGCCTATTGCTGCTTCCTGAGCTGTTAAGCCATAATGTTAGAAACCAGCAACTGTCTTGTGTAACTGTCATGTGTAAAATGAATCCGCTGAAATTAGGAGGTACTAACTTTGGCTGATTGGCAAAAAATTGACCTGTCCAGCTGCTTTGATTTATTGCTGGAATGAGCATCCGCTGGATCTTTGAGGAATCCTCTGTCCAGCTGCTTTGTTCAACTGCTTAGGTATAATGAGGATAGGAAGAAAAATAAGCACAAGGTACTATTCTGCTTTTCTGATCAGGCAAGAAACAGCTGTTTTTCAAGAATGGTGACTGACAGAGGATCCAGAGTTTGGATACCGATCCTATTTAACTCGGTCTTGGTTCACAGCAATATCACAGCAATGTCTGAACTCCAGAGGGAAAGACTTGGCTGTCTGTCAGTCTGTATGTTACATGCTTAACATGGTGGCAGGCTTAAGTGGTGGCAGGCTGCAATTTCTTGAGACATTTTCATCTGTGACACCATTTCCCTCCATACCAAGCCAAACTCCTGCACAGTGGCAGTGCTGCCATCCAAAGGGTTAGTGTCTGCGTGCATCACCTGCAGCATCAGTGCTGGAGGCACACAGTTCGTGCGGCCTCTGCATTGGGAAAGGAACAGTTTAGAATGGACTTTTGAAAAACCTTACACCTTCAGGCCTGGTCTATGTGGCAAAGGGACTCAGCGGCATAGAATTGTTTCTTGTTAGTTATTTTGTACCAAAAGTTATATAGCCCAAGTGTCAAAGTGTCATTTCTAAAATGGATTATCCATTCATGCTTAAGTCTCTGCCATTTTGGAGGCATGTTGGTAAGACACAGAGTGGGCAGTCTGGTTTATTTACTTAAATAGCGCAAAATGTCCTGGTGAGTTTGTTCTATGTGCTGCTAAAATGACAATCACTCCAAGTTGAAAAAAAGTGCTGTTGGCTGGGTGCTTGCTCCTGGGAAAAGCCAGTGGGTGGATAGATTTCAGATTCACTTCAGAAGACATGGGACATTGCTGACTATAGACTGCATCTCAGATTTGAGACAAAGACAACCTGTTTCTTTCCCTAACTTCTTCCTCTATAAGAATTTAAATGTTGAACAGTGGCATCTGAGTGCTATGTTGAACTCCATTTAGTTCACCAGAAGCTGTGATTTTTAAAACTATTATTATTAATTCCCACCCCCAGTCCCAGTTCAGTACCATTTAAGTGAGCGTGTGTATTTTAGGTAATCAAAGTGATTTTGGTGATCTGGGCAAGGAATTACCACTTGCTGGTGGATTTTCTTCCTTTTTTTTTTTTTTTTTTTTTTTGAACTGTGTCTGGTGGACTTAAATTCATAACCAGCATGAGCAACTTTCACAAGCAGTGGGGCACTATACTGAAAACCTGAGCAGTTGTGCCAAGGAAATGCAACAATCCCCATCTCTGTTCAGAACTGGCATGCCCAGGTATCTGGCAAATCACTCATCACCACTTCCACGTCAGAGTCCCACCGGACTGACAGAAGCAGATTCTGTATCCAAGGAGGTAGTTAGCAGTGGGCAGAGGGATTGTGAAAGAAGGCTTTGTGAATCAAAGCTGATTACAATCTGTTGGCTTCTTATGTGAGAAGAGTTGAAAGAAGATACTTTTCCATACAATTCCACATATCTTAAGTAGCGGAGCTTCATATATTTCTTGACATTTTGCCTCCTCCCATGCATTTTTACATAATGTCTTTGGCAATGATCACCACTGTCCAAGGCAGGACACTGTGTTTACTAATGCCTGACCAGGACCTGGCACACATCTCCAAGGCTATGCTGTGGCTTGCTATTTTGGATTTGTTTCTCACATGAAACCCTTCTACAGTTTCCTTCTAGGGAATATGTTATTGCTTCAAAAGTTTACTATGGAGAGTAGCAGATCCCAGCCTGGGAAAAGCATTTTGTCATTTGTGAAATAATACTACTTTGAAAAAAACCCAAACATTAATGACAGGGAATCTGTAAGGGCCTGTGTGTGGTATATGTGAAAAGAGTGGAGTTATCTATTCCCAAATATCTGAGGTCCAAATATAAATAGGTGTGATCCAAAAGCTTCCTCAGGACCGTTTCAACTGCTTATTCGTTCCACTATGCAGAGCCTCCTCCAGCTGGAGTGTAAATAATCCAAGCACAAGTATTCTTATGATTTTAGAAAAGCACTTCAATAACAGATGGCAAAACTTTTTGGAGAGGATAATTTACTGGGAGTGGAAAAAGTAAGAAATACAAGCAACAACCATTTTATTTTCTGCAAGTTATGCAAAATTATTTTTTAAGGTTTAACAGTTAGAAGCTGGTGTTAATTTGGATTCAGTATGCTTTGAAACTAATTCTATTTTAGCAAAACATTGACTACATTTTGGTAGAAAGAACTGAAATTAAGCCTACAAAGTTGCATTATCAGGTAATTGAGTGCTTTCCTTCCTCAGAGGCTTCTGTCTGTGAAGACAGATACTGTGGAGCTGTGTTCCTCAGGCATCTGGGCCAATACTCTATGGTGTTAATGCTTTTATGTAGAGCCTTCATCAGTACTGGTGGCTTTGCTTTTAGTGTTATCTTTGCCTTTGTCATTGGCTCTTGAGATAGGAGAAAAAGATAAGTGATCAAGAAAATCAAAGTGTTTACTCCGCTCATTTTTCTTGGTTGTCAGCAGGTCAGGGTTGTGATTTTGCTCTGGGTACTCTGTTCTCTGCACCAGAGTTAAACTCTTCTGTGCACTGTTCCCAGGCAGGAAGGTTTGATGTGGATATACATCCCTGGAGGGGAGACTCCTCAGGGAACTCCATGTGCCCACTACAAGCATATTTCTCCTGGGGTTTTTCAAGTGAAATGTTCTCGGTGAATTTATGAAACAAGATGTTATGTACTTTGTTACTACATTCTCTCACCCACATTTTAGGAACTTCACTAGTTCTGGACGAACTCTTCAATTTGTTTAGTCCAACTATAAAACTTCCTGGAGAAAATCCCTGGAATTCACTGTGATAGCATAGCGTTTTCCTCTTTAAAAATGATTTACTTTTAACAGCAGAAGACAAAAGCTAAGTTCCAGCTTGAGATTTGACCTGCTCTAATGAGAAGCAGATTGCACCATTTTAATGGAAATAGGGGCATACAGATTTAAAGGAGTGAAGATCAAACCAAGTAATTGTCATCTGCTGGACAAGTCAACACTCCATGCTGTTTTCCAGGCTCAGCAATTCCACAATATTTCCATAGAGAGGTTGTGATTATTGCAGCAGCAGGTAAACAGCCACATGAAAGGACCAGCTTCTTCTAAGGGTTCCGGGAATAACAAGGATGCTTCACTTATTTCCTTTAAAAAAGGGGTTTATGTTTTATTCTCGATTCTGATATCTGGTATTAGAAGGTGAATTGTCCTTGGTTTTTATTTTGCAGGGATTTCTGAAGAGGTAAGGGGTACATTTCATACCACTGTGGGTTGTTGTCACCTAATTGTTGAAGGCTGAGTTTTGAAAGGAAGATATAAAAATAAGAATTAATGATTACCTGATCTTGTTATGGACCAAAATCCATAGCAGGAGTGTCTCCACATTTCAGGTCCATATTTCTGAGGTAAGCTTGGAAATGTGAGAGCTTTATCTGCTGCAGGTTTCACTTGGCAGGTCCCAGCCAAGCAAACTTCACTGGGAGATGGAGAAAATATTATGGAATACTATGAAAACTATTTAAAATATTTTAATCATGTTTTAAGATTTTGATGGTGAAGACTGTAAAAATAACATCTGCATAGTTTTGAATGACTACAGCCTGGACAAACCATGAGGATATGTTTGCTGTAATCCAACAGCTTTTTGACTGACTTGGAGCCACAGCATTTTATTTTGATTTGCAGGGAAAATCGGCTGCTAATTTCGGGGGGCCACTGAATGTGCTTATTTTCTCATACTTCTGTTCTTGTACAGATGCTTTCTGACAGAAAGACCAGCATGATAACTAGATGCTACTTTTATAATATGATGGGTTAATGTTTTGTCTTTACCTCAACATCACTTTAGTGTATCCAAGAATCTGTTTTTGACAATATTATTTTCCTCTGTTTAAGCAAGGTTAAAGGCTTTATTCAGCTTACTCTTGTCACAAGAGAAGAAAAATAGTCACCCAGTCCAGGTTTCCACTCGTACATCTTGCTCCCTGAAATGCATATACTAGCAGTTTGTCTAATCTGCCTTGTGTCTTAGATGATAAAGTTTCAGTCTTTGTCCTTGGGAAAATACTTTTCAATCAGTGGATTTCCTTGTCAAGAGGTTTTTGTTTTCATTAACCTGTTTTTTTTTCTTAATTTTATCTGATTATTGCCTATTTAAAATCCTTTTCTATTGAGCTTATTTTCTTCTTTATAACTGACAATTCTTCCCCACTACCTTTAATATTAATCTCTTTTAACTCTGTCTTAATGTATTGTCTGTGTTTTGTTCTGCATTTTCCTCCCAATTGTTCTAACTCCTTAACTAATCATGCAGCTTTTCTCTGAACAACTTGTTCTGATAAAAATATCTTTCTTGATGCCTACCAGTATAGTCATGGCTGAAGTTAGATTTCTTGATGTCCTATGTTAACTCAAGACCATCAGCAAGGAAAATGGCAAGCAATTACTTTGGGATCTTACTAAGAGAAAGTCAGAAATGAACTTCCATTCAGCTTTGATTCCTGAAAGGCGTTTGTTGTGGGAAACAGTAAAAGGGAGTGATGGGAAGAAAGAAGCGAGGTGATCTCTGGTAAATGTATTTGCATGGGAAATATTCCAGTGACATCAGAATTAAAATATGTAAGAATTTTGGCTTTAATGAGATGTGTCTCCATTTCTCGGCACAGTGCCTGTCTGAAATAACCTCAGTAACTTGGGGCTTTTGTACAGTTTTGGTTAAGAATAAGTAAGGGATTTAGAAGCATCGGGCTCATTTATAAAAATGATTAATTGTGTTCATGCAGTATTTTTTTAAGTTGTTTAAAATGACCCGCTCTGGGATTTTCTTTCACCATATTTGAGGAAGGTGGAATGTAACTGGTTTGGAGATGCTGTGTACAGAATCCCTACATGTGCTGACTTACAGTAGGCTGATGGCTAGGGTTTTTGGTCAAGTCAGCTTGCAATGCAACATGTCAGAAAGGTTCTGGAGAGTCCTCAGCAAAAGTAAGTGGTTTCAGAAAAGAGGAGGTCAAGCACCAATGACCATTTTGGGGAAAAGATCCCATTTTCCAGGCTTCAGTCCCAAACAATGGTGTAAGCTTTGGGACTTTAGTGATGTTATTGGATGGTCCTTGGTGAGCTGCAGAGCTGGGAACAGAAAAGCCCAGGTGAATAAGAAATAGATTTTCTTGTCATCTTTCCCTCATCATGGGAACCTCCACCAGCAGCCCCAGAAGTCTGGGGTCAGGTGCCTGGCTGTGGTGGGTTTGACACACTGAAACTACCCAAATGCCTCTTCTGAACCATCATTATTCTAGACATCCTTGTGAAAACAGTAAGTCCTACTTCAGATATAGGTTCTAAGGACCAGCTTCTGTAGTGTAAACTTGCTGCGTGGGCTGAACCTCCTCTAATCAGAGGCTGATGCAAGGATCCCCCAGGTTCTTTGTACTATAGGATGGATAAAATGATCAAAAGAGGGGAATGTGGTTCCTTCCTGAAATGCCTTCAGCAATTCTTTACTTAATGCTATGTCATACTGAAGTAGTCTCCCCATAAAATTTTCTGTAGGCCTTTTCTTGACCAGTTACCCATACAACACTAGGAAGCTTGCCGTAAATTTAGTGTTAAAGTAACTTAAGTACCTAAAAGAGAGAGAAAATGAGCATTTTAGGTCTATGCATTGTCATTTCATGGCAAAGGCCCAAAGGAAAATGAGTGGGAAAGCGAAACTGCATGGTCTAGTTGGAGCATTTCTATCATATGGAAGCAGTCTACTGATGTTATCCCCAGATTTAAATTATATATTCTGTCTCCCTAACCCAAACACATGGCTGAGAATTTAATCAGTGCAGGGTGTGTACTTTTTATATTGCTTTGGGTGGGTCTGGCAAAAAGCATTTTCTTAGCTAACCATTGCTAGACATCATATATCAGACTACCTTAATTGCTTTTCTAATGCGTAGCCCAGTGCCGATATCAAACATCATTTTTATTGTGCCATAGAAATTGCCAGTTTAGGAACCAATTGCATGAAAAATAAATCATAAGTCTGTGCAAATTTTGCATTTGGTTGTTATACAGAAAACAAATCTAATGATAATGAAACACATCTCTAAATTGCAACTTCATTAGGGTATAATGATCCTAAATGAGATTGGGGTAAATGAAATGAACAGAAAAATGAATTACTTTTTAAATCTTCGTTTAGAAAAACAACAACAACAAAAAGAACCACCACATCCAGAAGAACCATTGTTTTAAATAGAAAATTTTTGCTTATCTACTGCCTTCGATCTCTTTTTTTCCCATCATGTTTTAAGCTCCAAATTGTAAAAGCATAAACGTTACAAGAAGTTGTCCTACAGAAATTTAAAGCCTGATCTGGTTATCTGGATTGCTTCAGAGAGTTTGAATTATCTTTTTACCTCTGTAAATTAACACAGCATCCCACCCTTTTCTCTGCCCTATAGAACTGTAATGCGTAACTGTCCAGCCGATATAAACTTATTGATTTAAATTTTACTTCCAGGGAAATAATTTCAAATGTATTAATACTTTTGGTATGTTCTGCTGAGACCAGCCTTCATGACACTCTGTACCTTGTTGAATATTCCCGCACAATGGTTTTTCAGGTTGTAAAGGCTCATCATGTATTTTTATTAGAAACTTACAATTTTATATTGCTCATCTTGGCTTCAAAATCAGCTCAAAAGTTGGTGGTTTCCCCCCCTGCCCTAAATTTAAAGTGACAAAATAGACCATCTACATTTAGAGCTTGTGGGGAGACGGGGCTATATTAGTTTAGGTCAGTAAAACAGCATCATTAAAAGCAGAAAATAAAATCATAGCAGCAATGACCTACAGCAAATGCAAAGAAATCTAGTTAGTCGTAAAGGTCACAAAGCATGCTAGATTTTTTAGCACACAGATCCATTGCTCAACTGCATATGATTTTTTCAGACCACAAACTACTTTTTGTCTAGACTAAGTCTATATAAGCAAAATAAAAGTAAAGGTTCTGTCTGTTCCATGAAAACTATTGTGGCAAGGGACCTAATTGCAACACAATAACCACATTGTGTGGCTGTGTCACACTCAGTAGCTGGGATCAGACATTGGTTTTAATCATGGATCCCAGCTCCTGTTCTGTTCCACCTAAAGTCAAAAAGAAAATGTCTCCTACTAGGCACAGTATCTCTTAATTTTTCATGTGCAGGCTAGAGGCATCATTGTTCTAGGTATTTGTTAGGAAGGAAAAAATGGAACAGTAGCCAATTTTGTAAAAATTTGAGTAATCCATCAAAATGACATTGGCAAAACATTAAAACATTGAGGTAAGCCAGCAACTTAACCATGAAGTGTTGATTTGCCTTCAGTTACTCCTTCACTCTGAATGAACGCAGGTAATTGGAATGAGATAACTATCCTATGTAGGTGGATATCTATGAGCCATCCATCCTGCGGTACAGACAGTGCAACAGGGTGCCATACAGTGTGTTCACACTGCGAGGAAAGGTGTGATCTAGAGCCCAGGAGGCAGCTGCAGGCCAGCCTAGCTAGCTGTGCCGTGTGGGAGAACAGTACCGATGTTGGTGCCTGACTCTGCAGAGGCTGCCCGAAAGCCCCTGCCATTACAATCCTACAGCGCACAGCTACCCTAGTCCATGGGTGAGGACCAGAGAGGCACGGGATGGCGGGGCACTGTGGCAGCGCTCTCCCATGGAGCAGGGTGGGATGGGGCAGGGCAGGGCTGTGAGGAGGAGGCGAAAGGGTCCAACTGCTAAAGGCCAGCTCACTTACCTAAGAGGAGAGGCCTGCAGTGATGGGCTCAGCCGGCTGTGCTGTGGTAGGTGATGTCCTTGGGTGAGAATTGAAGTGGGTGCTGCAGAGACCTTCTGTTCCTCTTCAATATTGCTACTTCGTTAGTATGCCGATAGTTCCTGGGCTGTCTCACTTCACATCATGCACTTCTAGTAGCTGCTGCTTTTGCTTCATAGCTGGATGCATTTAGGAACCACTTAGTAGGTTTTCTGACTTTGCTGCATATCTTTGAACATCAACAAGCTTAGTCAGGGTATATTGACCAAGAAAAAGATTTTCCAGTGACCTGGACTCAACAGCTGTAAGCAGGCTCAGCACAGCATACCCACAGCAGGGCTGATAAGGTAGATTTCTTTTAAATATAATCACTTACTGGCCAGCCTCTGTTGGGTTAAATAGCTCCTAATATGTAGATTGAACCCATGTCACACGCAGAGGTATTATTGGCATTTTGCAGAATTAAGGAAAACTTAGTGCTACATGATAAAAGAGCATGGACAATACTTTTGTTTTGGGTTTTCTTATTTCTGTGCTATAGGTTTATTGATATTGCCTTTATTGGAAGCAAGCAGTTACCCTTCCTGTTACAGTTCCTTCTAGGAATACTACACTGAATATTTCTCAATCACGTACAAGGGTCCTATAAAAAAAATCAGCCATAAGGAGCTGCTGCGTCAGAGGAATGTTGTATCTGTTCCTGTTTTACAGCCAGCAGGACCGAAGCATAGAGAAGCAACATATCTGGGATTACACTGCAGGGAGCTAAATCCCCTGTCTCTTGCTCCATTTACTTGGATAAGAATTTTCAAGTGTGGATTTGAAAATTAGAGTTATGCTCCCATTTCACCTAAAGTCAATGGGAGTTAGATACCTAAGTCCCTTGTGCCCTTTGAAATTCTTGTAGAGCAAACACTACCCTTTCTAACTTATGTAGAAGCAATTAAAAGATCAGCCAACACTGTCAATTTAGTTAATATGGTCTGCAAAGAAAATGCCTTTAAACTTGTGTAGGACTCAGCAACTGACATGAGAGGCTAATGACAAGGACCTGAGTAAAAATCCTAATGTCAGCCTGGGAGTCCTAGTAATCAGCTTGGGAAGCTAATGCCAAGGAGCTGGATAAAGATGCAATTAAGGTTGCCACAAAGTACTGAGACACATTGCAGTTCCCAGCTGTGATAACTGAAGAGTTGGCTGTGGTTCCAAAAGACCAGCATGATAGTAAAGTAGGAACGAAAGGACAAATATTTTGGCCTTTTCATTTTCCAGACATTTATACTCACTATCTGCACGCAGCCTAAATTATCCTGGAAAAATTCCAAGCAATGATCCTTTTGTTTTCTCTTTCTCCAGTAGGTTAATAAACTACAGTTATGCTTTTCTATTTTGCATTGCACAAGGGACAACAGAATAAACATTTCCACTTATGATCCATCTTAGCTTTTGGAGAGTTTGACACTTTTACAAGTCCCTCATTGCTTACCCTGGTCAGTGTAAACACCCTGCTTGGAAAGCATCACATTTGAGCCTTCAACATTGAGTACAGAACACATTCAGACTCTCTCTTTAAGTAAGAGGAGACGTCTTAAGAAAAAAAAGTTCTTGAAAATCCTGTTGCAGGTATAATGCAGTTCTGAACATCCTCAGGAGATCATTGTTCTAGAGCAGCAAATACATTTTTCATAGAGTGTGTATAAAATGGATTACCTTATTAGCAGCTGTAAGTCACAGGGAAGTAATACAGACTTGTATAGCCCCAGGAAGATACACAGACCAGAAAGATGCAATGGGAAACTGTTAATTTTATCTTCAAATGGACCCTGAAATAGCCTTGTTGCTTCCACCACTGCCAGCACAACCAATAATGACAGGATCCAAGTCACTGCATAAAGGACTTGCCAGCTCACAGACGATGGCTTGTGAGCTATAGGAAAAATGCATGGCAGAGTTTGCCAAGCATGCCCAGTGCTTGTTGGCTCCAGTTCTGGAGGAGGCTGAGGGGACGGTAGTTCAAGGTTGCTGGTGATGAGAGGAGGCAGCAGCATCTTGCTGTGCTGGAACAGTTGGCTGCGCTGTGCCAAATCAAGCAGGTTTTGAGGCCGGGGCTCTGGGTGTCTGCTTGTCTGTTGCCCTTGTATGAGGACTAGTGCCATGTGGAAAGAAAAATCTTCCTATATAATGACAGAGACTGGGAAAGAACAAAATTCTTTGGATTTTTTTTTGTTTCCTTTCAGATTGCTGTAATACGAAGTCAAATAAAGTCAGTGTCAGTCCTTCCCTCCTTTCTGTTCTCCTGTCTGTGCTCATATGGCATGGGGAGGAGAGGCTATGTGAGTGCCTCCTAACTGGGCATGTTGAGAAAATCTGTTCCTTTTTGCAAGCACTGCACATGCATACTACAGAAAAGTGGACAGGTAGGATCCTGGAGTAACTAATGTAGGGGTGCTGCAAACAGCAAGAAAACCTCTCAAACTGTTTGCTCACTGGCATGGTTTTGGATGATTCAGACTTAAAAACAAATCCCTCTGATGAATTAAGACCAGATCATCATGTGATTCCTATCTTTCAAAACTAGAAAACTATTTTGTGTGAAGATAGAAGTAATGCATCTACCACGATTTTTAAAAATATCCTAAAAACATACTTTGAAAATAGGGGAGCTACAATGACAGCTCTGTTAAAAATGATACAATTAGGCCAAGGTTCCGTACTGCGCTGAGCTGCCGTAAGGGCTGCTGGCCATCGGTGGGCAGTTGCATATTCCCATGCATCTCCCTGCATGTGCCCACCACTGCCCTTGTCTTGCCACTGGTGCTCATCTGAACGTGTGGTAGCCAACTCAGAAAGCTAAAGCATCATAATCCTTATCATGTCAAAAAAAATGAGTAGTTTCCTGCCAGATTGGCTGGCCGGGCCTGCTCCCACAAGCTCGGCCATGTCGGTGAGAAAGGGTAGGAACATACAGTCAGGGGAATCCTGCTTTGGCAGCAGATCTGTGCAACTGAAAAGTCATGCTGCATCCTGAGAGTAAGGTTCATTGTACTTATGCTTTCAAACAGAGATTTGTATCCTCCCATTTCATTTAAAGGAGGTATTTTTAAAAATTTGAAGTTCAATTTGATGCTCTTCTTTAGTTGAAATTTGTGATCATCTTGTAGTAAGACTGACTGGCCTTTTTCATATACAGCTTCTTGCTGGTTTCAGTTGCTGCCTCTTCCTTGTTGTTAGGAAGGTGGTACTTGTGAGGAAAAAAATCTCAGAAAGAATGCCTAAATCTCAAGCACAGATGTCTTTTCGTTATTGCAAACATTCCTGTTAACATTGCTGTTCATTCTGATAGGGTTTTAATACACGTTTTAGCATCTGGTTTCTAAGTACCTGATGAGCCTGGGTTTGCTCTCCAGTCTGCAAACAGGACAGTGCTCAGATGGGGGAACACAGTTTTTCAGGTCTTAAACCCAAGTGGGTGAAGGAAAGGAGGTGTCAGCCAAGCTGATCTAGATGCTGGGGCCCCTGAGAGAAGGAGGTGGTGGAGCCCAGAATGGCACCACAGTGGAGAAAAAGGAGGAGCGGCCGGGGAAGGCAAGGTTTGCTGGTGGCCTTTGGGACAGCCATCACTCTGAATGCTGCTTTCAGTGGGGTTGGACTGAGTCTTCAGCCCAGAACAGACCTGTGTAACATAGTACAGCCACAGGATTGCACATGTCCCGTACTTGTGCATTGTTCCTCATAGACATCTGGTAGTAACTTATCACCCATAGGCCACGGGGAGACAGCTGGCTTGGCATGAAAATTTTGCTGGCAGCCTCTAATCTACAATAGAATATTAAGCTTTGGAGCAAATAAATTTTTTTCATCTGCTTTATTATGAAACCAGTTCATGAGAAGGAGGTGGCATGTTTAGGTTGCTCCGTTCTTTCGGTTGTGGTGATAGTGCCCAAAAGATCTGTTAAAAGTTGTCATGGTCTTGTATGACATCTAGCTCACAGGCAGATACGCTACAATTGCAATAGCGTTTGGGGATGCTTCAGCTTTTTGAAGGCTTCCCCATTTTCAGTTTCTGTTCAGGAAGAGCTAACTTCTCTCATACAAGCACCTGAGCAGCTATTCTAACATCAAGAAGAACAAAGCAATTGCTATCAGCTTGTGTTTATTAGTACCTCTATTTTAAAAGTCAGTCAGTAAACCTGAAAGATTCTTTTGTAGTGACTGTGTGACTACAGAAATGGGAAAGCAAATTGTAACCAGCCAGTGAGGCTGGCTGGGAAGGTACATGTCATCATTGCATGGCAAGGCAGAGAAGACAGGCTGTGAAGCCAAGCTAGGATCAGAAGCTAGGAAAGGATCTTCTGCATAAATAACTCATCTGTACTATTTGTCTTGCCAAAAAAATAGTGTGAGGGAATAGCCCCAAAGAGTCTTCAAGAAGATTGTCTCTGCTTTTCGTGAGGGAACCTTACACAGGAAACTGAACCTTGGCTGCTTTTAAATGCATCCCTTAAAGCATCACGCAAGTTGCCAGAACTGTGATCTTGACTTTAGCAACTCCATTAGGGCAGGGTTTATAAGTATCTGTTACACATTTATAATAGTTGCTGCGCAAGGTGGGTATGTTAGCATTAGCCATTAATGCTACTCATGATTATTGCTCTTCTTTACATATCTCTGACTTTTATTCCCAGATCTTGAGACCTCTCTGGGGTCCCTAACAGAAAGCACTGCTGGGGTGCTTCCTCTGTATCCTGCCACTGCTATCTAATGAGTTTTCACTTGTCTTTCAGGCTGCACATGCCGTAAAAGCAAAGCAGTCTTGCATGTCTGTCCTGAGTACAGCCCTATAGAGAGCAGTTACTTCCTTTTCAGGAATTATTTATTTCCTTTTTATTTCCTCCTCTCATATTGATCATTATCATAGTAATACAAGCTGGTCTGGGAATTTCCTTTCATTAGAGTAAAATTCCTAGGCATCCATTTTCCCTTTATGATTTCAATTTCCAGTAAGATTGGGAGGAGGCAGCATGGATGTGCCTCAGCTATAGTGGTAGCCATAGGACACTTTTGATTGTTATTCTAAGAGTGAAATAATGGCAGCAAATCTAATGGCAAATAATTGTAGACATGCAGTTCAAGAACTTATTAGTGCTTCATGTGTTGTCTCCTAACACAGCAGTGGCATTGTAACATGTGGCTGTGCAATGGTATGTTAAAAGGCCTGAAGATTTATGTTAGCACAGAAAATTCCCCCAGCTCCTGTGTCCTTGTCCTATGGAAAAGGCCACCTCTAAGTGTGAGAATGTCATTGTATTTTCAGTCACATTCATTGAAAATGTCATCAATAGCTGCAAAATATTTTCTAGCCTGTTCTGATTTGCAGCACTGTTCATGGCTTGGTTTGCTCTAAAAATAGGATTGTACTTTTAACATGTTGGGAACTGGGTAAGCTTCGCCTCTTACATGGTCACTCTCCTCTGTGAGCTCAGGAAAGCTGTGCACAGGCTCAAGTTGACTAGTTTAAAGTGAGGTCTGGAATGAGGACAGCTATAGCTTCTCCACAGCTGAGCTGGTTGTGTGAGTCTACTGGGTTTTTCTAAACTGAAAATCACTTTGTCTTTGTGAAGACTTTGTGTTAGACTGGTCATCCTCCTGGCTCTCTTCTACAGATTTTTTTTCCTCTCCTTTTTTGCTCTGTGAGTACAGTGCTTGCATTTTATCAGTCCCCTGGCTTGGTATTCAGCAAATGCTGTGTTATGATAAAGATTATGATAAATTATGGCACTAAGTACAGTAATAAATGTAGGCATAGTCTATATAGGCTATTGTGGAAGAAATTAGTTTCTGTTCTGCAGTTTGAAAAAAAAAAGTGTCATGCATCTGTTTTATGTAGAAATAGTCTTATCATCCTGTGGTATCACTTTATTCTCAGATTAAAAAGCCATAGAGTTTTGTGCAGGAAAGCTTTTGTTATGATGGCATTGTCCAAATGAATCAAGTGATAATGGAAATAATTTAAAGTTTAGAAGTAGAATAATAACATCATGGAAGTTCTGTAAGTTTTTTGACAAGTTTCTTGAGTCTGTAGCACTGATGACTTACAACTGAGAAGTTAGAGCAAAGCAAGCAGTGAATTTGAAAAGGTATGTATTTGAAGTACCTTGGAATCCTAATCTTTGAGTGTACATGTAAAGAAAATAGTTTTAAGAAACAGGTCTGTTCCTCTCTCCTAGTAGCTGCATTTTAAGGTGCTTTAAAAACATTTCTCTCTACTGAGCATGTTTGATTATAAGGTACTTTTAAAACATTTATTTCAAAGAAGTCTTTGTCTTTTGCTTGGTGTCTGTGGTAAGATGTGCTGGAGTACATGCAGACGTACAAAACCTGTAGTATGGGAACCCTCTCCTCTTCAATAGATGCATTAGTTCCAGGATTTGCAGAGTTTAGCCCCTGCTGGCATGTACCCATACTAAACATGCTTATGTTTTTGAGGCATCTGGTGAGTGTTCTGTAATTCTGCAAAGTTATATTCTGCTCCTGCTCCTGTAGGAATATTACAGTATTGGCCATAGGGCTTTATGAATTGTCCCAAAATGAGCAGTTAATTCTTGACATCTGCTGTGCTAAAGTGACTGCCAAGTTGCATTGGTAGTTGGCAAGGAAATAAATATTGATAGACCCTAGCAACAGGTACTCCTGAGAACTCTTGTTCTGGGAATGCTTAGGCTGTGTCCAGTGTTATTAATGTTGTGATAGCATTTTAAGTTTATTTATAGGATTTGTTTGTGTCTTATCACCATCTCTCAGAACTGGAATGCATGAATGGGCTTTGCTGTGCGAGAGCATAGACATGTGTATCATACACCCTCCTCTGGTGACTCATTTCGACATATAACAGATGATTCCCTGTCCAAATCTCAGGGGTGGTTGATGTACACCTATGTATGACAGCGTTAAGTATGTGCTCATATCCAGACTCCCGTATGTTTGCTATCTATCCTATGCTGGAATGACTACTCCAGAGCTATGTACATTTAAGTGCATCGGATACAAGAATTTGTTTCTTTTTAGTAATATACCAACAAAACATTCATATACAAGATCCTCTGAGAAGCCACCAGTAAACTAGCTTGCTTATATTGTGAAAGCGTAACTCTTGTGAGGACTGTAAGTGAACATTTTATGTTCTCATTGCAGAAATTGAAGCCAGAGAAGCCTGCGACTGGCTGAGAGCTGCTGGTTTTCCCCAGTACGCCCAGCTATTTGAAGGTATGATCCCAAAGACTTGTCAAGCAGCTGACACTGAATTCAAGTACAGTGGTTTACATAAATACTCTTTCAGAACCTGACACTTTTGATGGAAGAACTTCTGAATTCTGTAATATCATCATGCAGACCTGTAGAAAAATAATAACCTGGTGTGTGTTCTTGCGGAAGTGACATCTTAATTAGTTTGCATGGACTCAGTAGAACTCTGTAAAGGACCAAATCTTTCCTGGTTATTGTTAGACTGTAATTCAGTCAAATTTCTGCTTCTGTCATTTTTAGTTGCTTATGATTTTCTCAGGCTCTTTCCCTTGGCGTGTTGGGGTTTTTTTCCCAACTCGATGACTGCAACCAAAACTCTTCTAAGGCTCCTCAGCCGGTGGTCTTGAGCAAGACTGGTTTCTGTTGAAAAAGAATGTTGGAGAAATCATCTTGCAATCACAAGTTTTTACAACAGATACTCAGAAGCAGCCAGCCACAGCCAAACAATGCAATTTCAGCAGGTTTTCATGTTGTTAAAGCTACAAAGAGTGCTTATTACTTGTGGGGGAGATAGGGATTTGTTGAGAACTTATATAATTTTCAGACATTTGTGCTTATACCTTAAGATGTTCTTTAAAATAGGTTTATTGTTACAAATATTGAAGGTAACCAAAGAAAATGTATTTTTAAGAGAGATTTTATCAAAGAGCTACAGTTAAAAGAACAAACAATAACTTCTGCCTGCTCTCATTCCCACCTCCCTTGTTCATTGCAAAATTAAAAATTGGAAGTCAAGCCATAGAGCCAAATTAGAAAGCTGTATACTGCGAAACATGATGCCGTACGGAAATGCTTCCCATTTGACTACAGCAGATTTTATTACATAAGGTGTCAGTCTTACTGTTTGGTAGAAATTTACATTGCCATGCTTCTAGAGAATGAATCCCCTGTATTACCTTGCTGGCCATGCAGTGTCCTGACTTGACTAGGTAAATTAAGTTTAAAAAGTAAGCCAAGAAAATACTGATGGATCTCACTGGTTCCCTCATCTGCAAGGCTAAATCTCAGAAAGTGGGTCACTGAACTCTTCAGCTGCTGTGCTCAAAGGGCACGTCATGTGCTGCATTGTACCTTACCATCAGCAAAAGCTCATGTAAATACTCCTCGTTTTATACTGTACTTGAAGGCAGAAGGTGCAGAGAATCTAACCAAAGTAAAACTTTAATTTTTTATTTCTTGGCTATAGTACTTAGTCACTGCAAGCTCCTGGAAATGCAGCAAATGCTTGTCTACCTGTAGCTAATAGCTACATTTATTCTCCCACTTGCTCTAAGGAACTGATCCTTTCTTACTTGGAGGGTATTTGTGTGAATATACAGCTACAGAAATAGATTTAGGTTTATTTCACATCTGCTAAATATGTTGCAAGATTCAAAGTCTTTGCGACTGTAACTCAGATTTCAGATTCAACTTCTTTGTTTACAGATATGCAGTTTCCTATTGATGTAAAAACTGTGAGGAAAGATCATGAATTTTTAGATGGAGATGCGATTGAATCACTATTCAGGTAAACATTAATTATGAATCATCTTTAATACCTCCAGGCTCCACAGTTATTTGTCATTCATCTTTTCATGCTTAGTTTTTGTCAGAGACTAGCAAAGTCACTAATGCTAACACTGAAGGAAAACACTTAAGCACATACTTTTAGTACCAACGAGGTTGGCTGTTTTAAGAATTTAAAGGTAAAGTAAGCATGTGTCTGCCCATCTTCTTCAGCCAAGCTCTCAGTGACATACTAAGTATCAAATCTGTATTTTCTGTAATGTGAAATGTCTGCAGGCTGAGAAAGAATAATTGGCTCCCTGCAAGCATGTGGTAGCATGACAGTTTGATCTTTAGAATTGCATATTACAGAGTGCAGGGATTTCCTCTGACTAGTGCACTTCCCCAGAGCTGTTCCAAGAGGTAAGCAGCAAGTGATCTGCACAAGAGATACAGTTTCTGTTTTGTTTTCCTGAATATTTTTTTTGAGAAGCAAAGGTATTGATTTGAAGTTATTGTTTTGCCACAGCTGTTCACAGCACAGAATTGAAATTGCATCATCACTGCAAAGACAAACTCATTGCTCTTTGGACTTTCCCCATGTAGGAGTGCCAGGATAGAGGCATTCTACTTTACTATGTACTGCAGTTATTGAAGCCTTTTCATGGTGAGATTGTTTAGCCAGTGAAGTGTACTCCCGACTATCCATGCCACAACGGTTGGCTGATCCAAGGGATGCAATAAGAATTTCTAACTCTTAAGTTCTGGCAAAGTGGTTTCATCCTTTTCTGTGATATTAGGTCACCTGAATTCAAATTCTGCTTGTAGTGGGAGCACCAGCAGGAGCTGTTTGCCTCTGAAATGTACAGCAGATATTAGAAAACTTTGTATATATTTTGTTTCTTGATTTGACTTCTGTCTTGTGTGTTCCTTGAAGGCTGTCAGTGTGCCTCCCTGTTGGTGCCACATATTTGTTTAACAGTTAAGTGACTGACTAGTTTGGGGCTTTATTGATTCCACAAGTTTTAATTAAAATGAACCATAATAAATTCCTTCCGAGGATACAGGCTAATGTCTTCATTTTTTTTTCTAAATTTTTTTAAGAAGCCCACTAACAGTTTCTTTCATTTTCAAATCATTAAATCTCATAATATTATTTTAATTAACTGATTAATTATGTCCCTCTTCTCTAATTTTAAGACGGGATTGTTAGTTGGCGCTGTTTTTGGCAAAATGTATGGAGAACCTCTAAGAGAAGGTCAGTCTTTGACACCAATAATGAAGACTCCATGGTAGAAGTTCACAACTAGTTTGGTGCATGTTTGTTGTCAAGAAATAAAATAGTTTAAATTTAAAACGTCTGTCTTTTTCCTTATACCCTAGAAGATTGAACACATTGAACAAGTATGCATCAATGAAAGTGGAAATAAGCTGTCAGAGGAAACAGGTATTTTCATAAAACATGGTTAATTTTCTTATTAAAAATCTGTTTAGCTATTATATAAAAAAAACCTGCTTTTAAAAGGTCTACAAAGGATTAGCAATTTCTGAACTTTAGTTTCTATTCTTTTCCACCCTGCAAAGCTCTTCCATTTGCATTTTCTGCTGAAAAACATAGTAATGGAGGTTGAAATTCTGTAATGTTCATTTTGCACCTTTGTAAGGTAGGTTAGGGGCGGGTTTTGAAACAGTTTTAAAAAATAATTTGACCCATATTACTGTCCAATAATTGCACCAAGGCTCCACCTCAGCATGTCTTTTATTGCTTTCCTAAGTAGTTTCGCATCTTATTTAAGGCCCGAAAGTGAAATTTCACTCTTATTGACTAAACAAAGGACAAGAAATTAAGATGGACAATGTAACTAGTGTCAATGCCAAATGTCCAGCCAATAGAAGCTGGGTAGGTGCTGGCTTTAGCCTCTCCTGCAAAAAAAAGTATTGTAGATAAAACAGAGTTATAACCACATCTTGGCTGATTAACACCAGGATAGTAAAAGCTTTTAGGTACCGTGGATTAACTGCAGGACTAGCAAGAAAATAATGTCATCTTTTGGAAAAATGTCTAGTTTTCTGGAAAGTTCCACTCTGCCATCAGAAAAGAATGGGGCAAGAGAGGGTCCACAGGAAAGAGACAGGTCATTCCCATCTCTCTAACAGTTTGCTGGCCCGGCACTCACTTGGAGTGTGGACAATACAGCAAATGGACCACCTGGGGCAAATGGCCGGTGAGGCTGAGGTCTCCAAGAGGGTGTGTCAGATATTGATGCTGCCACAGTCCCACAGCCAAATGCTTCTTTACCTGAAAATGGATGAGTTTTGGTCACAGAAGTGTGAAAGAGTGTTTGATTTGTTTGGTTTTAGGAAAGGCCATGTAAACCCAATACAATTATCTTTCAAAACTTCTGGATTTGCCACAAAACAGAATTTTTCATCCTCAGATCAAATCTGTTGTCTTTTCCTGTGGTAAACCAGATTTGTCAGCAGCATGTAATTTGTCAGCATAGTCTTCAACTAACAGAACAAAGCTCAGGGCAGACCTGCCCTGTAACTGAATGGTTACATTTCCATATGTTGGTCTTGGGGATTTTGGAGGTAGGCAGAAAAATTAAGTCTCCTTTTTGTTACATTTTTTGATAATGTAAAGTTTGCCAAACTTTGCCCTTGAACTGTACTTTTTTTTTTCCTTCTAAGAGTGATGATTCCGAAGAAGATGAACCCTGTGCAATAAGTAACAAATGGGCTTATGAGAGGTGCAGTCAGAGATGGTCTCGTATCGAGAGCCTAGAAGGTTTCCCAGGAGACGAAGGTGCTAGCGCATCAGTCCCAGGCAGCCCAATACTGAAGAGCAGCAGCAATGAGGCTACTGTCTTTCTGGATCATGGCGAGAAACATGATGTATCCTCAATTCACAGTACTAGCAGTGGTGACAGTGATGTTGTTAGCTTCCCAAAACCTTTTGAAGATGTGGAAAACAGCACGAGTTCCCCGAGGTGTTCCTCAATTAAGGTGCCCTCACTGGACTCTACCTTTAGTTGCTCTCCTCCCCCCAGTGATTTTTTAAATACCACCACTGAGGAGAAGCTTTTTGATAAATCACCATATAAAAAGAGGAAGAGCCTTCTAAAGAAAATGGAGAAGTTGCACTTAAGGAGCTGCAACTTAAGGAGTGGTCAGCCAAAGGCCAAACCCATAATAAGTGAACCTGTTCTTCTGGAAGGACTTAATGAAGAAAAGATGAAGATGCTGAACTGTATAAATATTTCTGACCTCTCTGGTGTCCAAACAAAGAACAATTATTCCTTTTCTCCCCAGAGTTGCAATAGCAGCAATCAGTCTGAAAATAGCAGCACAGTGAGCGCTCCAAGTCCAGTTATAAAACCACAAAGCCACTGTGAAGGAAGGGGGGTGTATGCAGAGGACTTGGATTCTAACAAGCTCTTGCTGTGGAATGACCTCTCTCAGCCAAATCTAAAAAATGACATGAAGTTACGAGTGAACCAGATGTTTCAAATACCACAAGGCCATAAACCTGGCACTTTCCCTAAAGCACTTACAAACTGTTCCCTGTCTCCAATAGACAACTCTTCCATCAACTGGCGGACTGGGAGTTTTCATGGGTGCAGAAGGAGCCAGAGCAGAAGCAATTCCAAGGACTCCAAAGGCCCCAGGAACCCCCTTTCATGCACAGATAACAGGCTAAGTGTATATGACAACATGCCCAATGTTGAACTTGATCAGTTGGAGGCAATAGAAGTTGGTGATGATGATGTTTTTACAGAAATGAACAATGTTATAGAAGATGTCAATGGTCTCAAAAAGTTGGTTGAGCAGTGGACAGAGAAGTTCTCAGACGATGGGGATTCAGACTTTGCCAGTGACTTGACCTCTTTGTATCCATCCCCACCTAAAGAAATCTGTCTTGAAACAGAGGACTCAACAGCAAACCTCCCAGCCCCTAAGGGAGAGAGCAGCTGTGAACTAGGCAAGGAGTTCACTTCTGCAGACCTGGCATACACGACAGACTCTAAAAAGACCAACAGGTCAGCCATCCTTGGGTCTCCCTAGTAGACTGCCACTTGGGAACCCTTCCCTATTGATTCTCCTCCCTCAAAATGTAATTGCTTTTCCAGAACAGGGTGTTCTTAAGTAAGTCTGTTCTGGATAGCAGGGTCTGCACTGCTGGTGGCAGGTACTGCTGGTCTGTAGGCACTCTGGTATCTACATCTGCTCTGACCTCTGTTGGAAGTAGGCTGCTCACCATCTGCATGAGCACTTAGACATTCAGAATCAGACTTTACGGCTAGCTTGCTGTGTTTCTTATTGAAACATTTTGTATTGCCAGGGTACCTCCTGGATGAGAAGTACCTTGTTTAAATGCAACTAACCATATGGTGGTTGGGAACTGCAGGTCATTTAGATTCTTAAGTGCTTCACAGATGCAGGCAGAAAACTAACAGGGACAATGGAAATAGTCCTAAGCTTAAATAATATTTATCCCATAGGCAGGGGAAGCAACATGGATCTGTGGAAGAGAACGTGAACTTGGAAAGCCTTTCCATCCAGACTGATAGCCAGTCAGCTGCCCAGCTAGCCCGGACACAAAAGCTGGCTTTGTTGAAACTCACTGCTTTGATGGACAGATACTCCCCTTCCAGTAAGCAGGGCTGGAACTGGTAAGTTGTCTAATATTAAAGCAACCTGTGCTGAAAAGAGAGGATTGATGTAAGCAGGTCTGCCTAGATTACACATATTCAAGATGAGGAATTTCATCCCGTTAAATAGCTGGCAATTTGTCGTTATTTCAATGGCTCCAGGACTTCATCTGCTACGGACTGCACCTTTGCTCCTTGCTGGTGGTCATATTGTTACTGATTTTAAAGCACTTTATAGTTTTCTCTTTAAATTTGCCTGGTTTTAGGGCTTTGTCAGAGGTTCTTCACAGAAATTGCAGGACCTGAGGTGAGAACTGGCTGGGCTGAGAATTCATCTCTTCAGTGTCAAGTCCTGGTTTGAACTGAAAAAATGACAAAGTCGCTCACTCATAGCACTTAGAAATACCAGTTAGCATCTTGTGGTAGGGATCTGGTACTTGAATATAGAAAAAGAAGTGAAATAAAGGCTGCAGTGTCCTAAAGGGATAGAACATATTTCCCACAAGGATGTTTTAGTAAAGCTAATTTCAGTTTTGAAATGAGGAAGTAATTCCTGTAATTGCCCTTGATGATTTTCTCTCTATCTTTTGGTGGTATGTGTACAGGTATGTGGCAGAATTTGGGGATGTGAAAAGTATTGCTAAATCCTTTCCCATACATGTAACTAAAGTAGCAGGCGGAACTGTGCTGGAGAGCTAGTAAGTTGGATGCACTTTTTTTTTTTTTTCAGGACTATACCAAAGTTCATTAAAAAAACAAAAGCCTCTGACTACAAGGACAAAAATGTCTTTGGGGTTCCTTTGCTTCTGAATGTTCAGCGAACAAGCCATCCGCTGCCTAACGGCATACTGCAAGCACTGGACTATCTAAGAAGCCACTTTCTTGACCAGGTGTGAACTTGAGGCAGCCCAGAGCAGCTCTGTTCCATTACGGATCGTCTTCAGGGAACCAATCTCTGCTTCCAGCCTTTGTGAGGGATTTTCTTGCCTCCTAAGGCTCTGAATAGGCAGAAAGGAGTAGGTCTGAGCAGGTGGCCTGCAAAGAAATACTAAGGCTGTTTACTTCTGGGAATGCCTTTAGTTCTATATTGTATTTCTGTGCTTTACCTCACTGAAATCATCTGCAGTCAGTTCCCTCGGTGCAGGCAGTCAAGCTGTCTTCTCCTGGTGAGCTAGCATGTCTCTGCTACCTTGGGAAGTACTCTGTTCTGTGGTTGCTGGTAGTGTGATAATTAATCTCGTTTTAGCTGAAACGCACCACTAAAATATGTTACAATGCCTGTAACATCTTTTTCTGGATCTCAAATCTGTTTTTATCCAATAAGGGGAGATGTATGCATGGCAGTGAAAGTGTGTGTTGCACATACTATTTCCATAGCATAGGTACAGAAATGAGAGTCCCTGTGACATGACACATATTACTTAAGGGCTTTCTTTTTTCTGTGCTTTGCAATTGTATATATGTGTAATATTGTGCCAAAGTACAAAAATGTGTGCATCCTGTGAAGTTACAGCGCAGTTTGGTGGCACATACTGGAGAGTGAGCAGTCAGTTTCTTATGAAGGCAGTGCATTTCATTTTTGAGATCATGGTATACATTCAGTTCATATAAATAAACTGATGAATATAAATGCTGTCTCAGTGCCACACAGTGAAACTTTCAGCAGGCACTTTCCTGAGGTCAAGTTTATGGGAAACTTCTAAATCTAGGTTTTGTCTGAAACTGGACTGACATTCATATTAAAAATAAAATCATAATTTCCATCAGAATGGCATTGCCCTTTGCTAGCCTGCAGATACATTAGATGTATCAGGCATATCAGATGCTAAACCCAAACCATGTGGATCTTACAGTCTGAGTTTGTTTGCTCCGATATGGGCATCAATGTACATTTGCTTCAGGAAGAACATGCACCGGTGTACTAGAAACTTGCAGTTCTAATGTGTGAATATAGCCTCCTCAAGCAAACTGACAGATGTCAATAGTAATGATTTTAAAAGTAAAAAAGAGTAATTTAGCATTAAATAAAAAGCAAGCAAACAAACATGAAAATTGGTAAGCCTTTCACAGCTGGTTCTGGTGACACAGTGGGTGTCAGTCATGGTTTGCCTGGGAGGAATAGCTGTGCCGCTTTTAATGATACAAAAATATTTTGGTGTTAGATCCTCCTACCACAGACTAGACCCACACCAGGGTCTTAGCTGTCAAAAGGAAAGTGAAGAATCAATTTGTCAGAGTTTTGAATCCTGATAAGTCCTCTCTGCCTTTAATATTTTCTTCTATCTGTAGGTTGGCCTGTTCCGAAAATCCGGTGTCAAATCCAGGATTCTGTCTTTAAGAGAAATGAATGAAACCAATCCAAACAACGTATGTTACGAAGGGCAGTCAGCATTTGATGTGGCTGATATGGTGAAGCAGTATTTCCGAGACCTTCCTGAGCCTATATTTACTAGCAGGCTCTGTGAATCCTTCCTCCACATCTACCAATGTACGTCACAAAAGCTGCAGTTTTCCAGTTCCTTGAATATCTTAATATTCAGCTGTACAAGGCATTGGCCAGACTAGGACTAGCGTTGTGTCCTCTTGTAGTCAGAGGAGATAAGTCAGGCAGGACGCTTCTGAAAAGATGAGTTCATTGTGACTCCAGACTTAAGAGTTTCACATCTGCATCCTATCGGCCAGCTATTTTCTAACATTGTATCTTTTCTGTTCTTTGAAGGATGAGTGCAATAACATATCTTGTAGCAGCTTTCCTAAACTGTGTTTTCAGATGGTCATTTCCTTATGCAAAATCAAGAAAGAATCCAGTACCCTTGTTCATGGTATGAAGCAGCTCCTTGTGCAAGAAGCCACTTTATATTGATGAAATGTCTTTATTAAGGTGCCTAAGCACAATTGCTGTGAAACAACATCATTGCCTGGTAACGCCAGCAACTTTTTGCCTGTGCTCTCACTGTTAATTATCCTTGAGGCTCAACCTGGAAACAAAGCTGAAATCAGGCATTGAATATAGTTTTAAACAGGTCTGTCTCCAGTACTTTGCCCTCAAGAAATTCGCTTTCAAGACACAGCTAGGTTGGGGAAGAACCTTGCTGTAGGGACTTATGATGATGTTGCTACAGGCAAGTTTCTTCTTCTTTTGGGAAAAGGTTTTGAAAGTCAAAGTATAGGATTTCTGAGTGGACTGGTTTTCAGCCTGTTTTATATGACTTTTATTGACATGAGTACATAAGCTGCTGCTGTCCTATGTGTGGTGCAGGTTTGTGAAAGTTTGGTTGGGTTTTATTTTTTAACCTGTTAGGCTTTTAGAAATTTGTCTTAAAATGGTTTGTTTATTTTTTTGAAGCAAGTTGTCTTCTTGCATCCGCAAATCCTTTCTGTGAGGAGGTCCACAATTCCTATGGCCAATGGATGTGGACCCATTTTCTTCCATTTATTATAACCTGGACATGTCTACCTCCCGTTTTGGGATAGAAACAGCAAATAATGGAATTCTACTCACCCATTTTGTGCCACGCATGGCTTGAGCCAGTGCCCAGATTAAATTACTATCTTTTGGAAATATGAAATATACTGCTTTCACCAAGAAGCAAGTTTTGCGTGTTCTGCATATGCGCTTCTACTTGAAGTGATCTTCTACCCTTTGTAGTAGTGTAAACTGGAGAAATCCTCATGATAGGAGGATGCATGGCAGGTTGAATCATACCTACACTCCCACAGGACCTGTTTGGGCACACAGTCCCACACTGGGTTTTGGTGTGTATGAAAATCTGTTGGCAAAACATTGTGCTCTCTATTGAGCATCTGTTCTCCTCATGCCTCAAGCTGACAGGAAGACAGTAGAATCACTATCTGTTCCAAAGTAACATTCCATAGTAATATTTTATGGGGAGACAAGCCCTTATTTGGGTTGCAACCAGAGCCGGTTCAGGATAAGTTCGTTAGCACGTTGTTCAAGATAAATTGCAAGTCAAGCACCAGCACCACTGGGTGTGAATGTGCATCTTGACAGGCAATAGGAGAAAACTGTACTTGGGTGATGTGACTGAGATAATGGCCTTCGTGGTCTCTGTTGTGAGCTAGCGTGTCAGGAAAATGGATGAACCTACAGTTTCAATGCCATGCTTGAGACACTGTTGATGGATGCTTCCTCTGCAAGTTGCATGTGATTTTCATAATTTTTTTTCTGTTTTCAGATGTGCCAAAGGATCAGCAGTTTCAGGCTGTCCAGGCTGCTATTCTCCTTCTCCCAAAGGAAAACCGAGAAGCTTTGAAAATCCTCCTGTTCTTTCTACGAGATGTGGTTGCATTTGTTGAGGAAAACCAGATGACCCCAACCAACATTGCTGTCTGTCTTGCACCTTCTTTGTTTCACCTGAACACCCTGAGACGGGATAGTTCCTCCTCCTCCACTAGGTATTAGCATCTTAATGCTGGCATTGCTGCTGTCCATAGTGTTCTTTGCTGGAACAATATGTCTTCTGTTGCTGGCATAGGATAGGTGTCTGCTTTTAAGGGGGAAATACTGCATGTGTCTTGGCATTTGTATCAAATACAGATGTTCAGGTCCAGCAAGAGCTGACCACAGTGCATGCAGCGATCCAGCAGCTCATTGCCCAGTGGTAACAATGGTAAGGCCCCGTTGTTATGCTGCTGGCTAGTCTGCATGCAAGCCAGCCTGCCTCCCTCACAACTCCTGTACTCTTTGCGGTTGCCACAGGTCCAGCTGCCCAGGAACGCAGCATGCAGCCCGCTGTTTGCATTAAGGTGGTGCTGATCATTGAAAATGTAGCTCCAGCACGGGCAACCTAAGCCCAGGTGCAGCTTTAAGGCCCTGCAGATATCTGGCAGATTGTAGCATTTGCTGGCACTAGTTCTGCTGGGTGATAAAGGGCTTGTTCCTGCCAAACTGAGCCACAGGGATTCTGTAAATTTATCTTAATGAGTAAAAGTATCTGGGTTGCATAACATCCCCTGTTTGTACGTGCAGGGAGAAAGGTGCCCTTGGGCCAAAGTAGACAAATAATCTCTGAGAGCATTCATGCCTTATCTGGTCTCCTGAGGCATGGCTGTTTGCTTTACTCCATGCTTCTGTGTATGGACAGACACATATCAGGGTAGAAAAGGACAGCTGACTTTGATGGAAACATTGTGCACCCATCAGAGTAGCAAGTTCATCACCTCACATGGGGAGCTACAGATGAGGTCTAGTTCCAAAGCAGAAGCCGTCAGAGGTGCTGTTGGCATCTTTCAGGATAATAACACAGGCTCTGGCTAGCACAAAGAGGGAAAAGGACACACTAAGGACTTTTCTTTTGACTGGCACAAAACATCTGGAAATGCCTGGAGCCTAGGTCTGCCCAGCTCTCCTTGGGCTGAGCCGGCACATGGCCGGGAGCTGTGTGGTCACTGCGAGGGCAGCTGGGGATGTGACATAGCTGTAGTGGCAGCAGGTCCTTCTTGGGTTGTGGTTCTGTTTGAGTACCTGGGAATCATACTTTGAGAGTTGTACCTCAACATGTACATTATTTTACATAAATGTAAAATACATAATGTAAAATACATTACAATGCATGTACTTTATTTTACATAAACATTAGGCTGAAATACTAGGACCAAAAATAGAAACTGAGTTTTCTCTTTGTTGTCACTGTTTAGAAGCCAGGGTGCTTTGAAGCTTTAGCTTTTTTGTAACTGGGCATTAATACCATAGTGCAGGGTTCTGACTTCAAAGGGTAGAAGCTGACAGGTCTGACTTTGAAGAGCAGAGCTCAGGACGCTTATCTTCCACCCTATTTTCAAGCCATTTGGCAGGAATGCACATAGATAAAAGTATTAGAAGCCAGGATTAATGATGTCATAGAATGATTATGAATTAAAAGAGGGGACTGTTTTTGAAACATGTTTGGTGTGGTTTGGGCCAAAGGATTTAAAAGGTTCTGCAAAAGAGCTTGCTATTTGAAGGCTACACACAAATCAGTTTGGAGTCATGACTGTCTTTGGTCAATGTGTGATGATGTGTTTGGGGAATAAAACGCTTTGACTTGCCTTTCTTGGACATATGTTACTACTGGTCAGTACTGCCCCGGGCACTTTCAGAGTGTGCTGAGAGGGAGTGTTTGCTACAGACCTTGCTGCAGTAACATAACATGAGCCTTTACATGGCCTGTAAGGGGCCTTCAGTGAGATGTGTTTTTGCTGAAGCCACTGGTTTCCAGCCCCACAGGCAGGCCAGCCAAGTAGGCACATTGTACTTGTGGTTTACAGCATCTCACTTACACAGCCTTCCTTTCACCTTCCCCTCTCCGCAGAGCTAGTCAGAGGAAGTGCAGCTTGGGGAAGCCAGATCAGAGGGAGCTGAGTGAGAATCTGGCAGCAACGCAGGGCTTGGCCCACATGATAATGGAGTGCAACAGACTCTTCCAGGTACGTCACTTGCTGTAGCGAAGCAAAAGCCCTGAGCAGCCTGATGTAGGTGGTGCGCTTTGAGCATCAGTTTGGGACAGAGCCCTGCAGAGGTCGCTGCCAGCCCAGCTGTTTCTCTCAGCCTCTGATAGGCCTGAGTCCCACTGACCCCAGTACAGAGAAAATGAACGTAACTGAAGATTTTACCGCAACTATTTGTAAGGGCTGTGAGAGCATGCCTCCATTTCTCCCTCCAGCTGCTATGGGGGTTTGACTCCCTGGGCTTGAGGCCAACTTAGAAAGCAACCGTAGAGAGGTTGCCATAAAGTCTTGCAGGGAGGCCCTGGCCAAGGCCGACCATCCCTTCTTGTGGGAGCCGGTTCAAGTTGAGGTTTTGCTGCTGGGGCCTGGCTGGAGCAACAGCCATGCCTGTGCCTGGCCATGGACCGCAGTAATCCAGACCTGGACCTTGACCCACAGACTGACTTCCCGGCTTGACCTCAGCCTTTCGTCATTATGGACTTGCCTGGCGATCGCTAGATTGTGGCTGACCCTGGTTGCTGTCACTGGACCTGATCCTGACTTCCCTTGATGACTCACCTTCCCGGCTCAACCTCGGACCGCATCCCTGTGGATGTGTCTGATGATCTGGACTCTTGGCTGACCCTGGCTCCCACCCCTGGCCCAGCTCAGGTACTGTGGGGCCGAGCAGCTGCCCTGCCAGCCCTGTTATCCCACTCAACTCCCGGCCCCTTTCCCTCGGGGCACCACTTACACTTGAGCACCCCGACAGTCAGCTCGGGCCATCTCACACTCCACTCCAGCACCATGGCTGGGCAGGAGCTGATTCCCCATGTCTCCCCTGAACTGACATGCAGCCCCATCCCAGGGCTCCCCCAACCAGCCCCTTACTTCTGAGTGATACCCACCCCCAGCCCAGCCTGGGCTCCGACCTCCCCAAGGCATCAGTCCCCAACCTGGCCAGGGCTCCTCAGTGACCTGCTTCACCCCCAGCCCAGCTGTGGGTCCCCATTTCCTCAGTGGTGGCCTGAATCCCTCTGCCCTGCCCTGAGGCCCCTTGGGGTGCCCTGGCACCTGCTGCCTGCCCCACACCCTACAGTCAGCCCTGGCAACATGGGAGCTGGCCCCATCCCTGGCTGCACGTCCCCCAAAATAGCCCCACAGGGACTCTGAGCTGCCCCTGGACATCCTGCACACTCCTGCTACAACAAAGGTGCTTCACAAGCACTACTGATGCCAGGCCTGAGGGGCTGCCCCTCACCGAGGGGTGCCAGGACCCTGCTGCTGTGCCTGCCTCCCCTGCCAGGGTAGGGTTTGGTGCCAGCACCCAGGGACCACCTGGAGAGGGCTGTCCCACTTCTGCTCAAGGAGAGCCTGCAGGCAGCTCCACAGGGTGGCCTCAGCCATGACAGTGCCTGGACATGCACCCGCTGCTCTGGACCTGGACCCTGATGCTTGGCTCTGCCTGGTCACTGTGGCCATCGTTGGACTGTGGCTGACGCTGTTACCGTCACTGAACCTGGCCCTGCCTGGCCTGGCCTTGGCCCTGCCGCAGCACCCAGTTGCTCCTGTGACTGGGACTCTTGGTTGGTCACCACTGGCATTCCCAGACCTGCCCTGCACCTCCCTCAGGTATGGTGGGAGGGGGTCCTGGCTGGGGAGGCGCTGCTAGACCTGTCCCATGGTACTGCACTCAGCACCCCAGCCCCTGGAGCAGCCAGCCCCTGCTGCTCCCTGACCCCATGGTGGATGCTCCAGAGGGGCCTGGCCTTCTGCCTGCATCCAGCCCAGCACTGGGAGGAGGGAGGGAATGACCACAGCAGGAGTGGGTGCACAGGAGATGGTCTGGCAGCACAGCATGTGATTTGGGCAGCTGGAGAAGCCCCCAGCACATATGGCCGTCATGCTGTTGGCAGGACTGCACTAGAGCTAAGTCTAGTTTTGTTTGTGGGCATTGTTCAGCCAGCCATCAGGAGCACATGCTTACACATATGTGTGCTTAAGTGCCAGACCCATGCCCACGAAGTGCTAGGCACTGCCTAGCTATCGTAGCCAAGCCCTACCCCCATCTATATGGGAAAGAACTTGGGACATCAGATTAATAGATATGTGTATCTTTTTTTTTCTCTATATATACACGTAAAGATATATATGTGTATGTATATATACACACACATGCATATGCCAGCAAGCACCTAAATCAAGTGCAACACCTACTCCCTAATGGTAGCAAAGCCTCATTTCTGCGCTGCTTTACCTTGCACAGCAGAGCTTCCAACAAATCCCACAGCGAAGGCAGGAGCCATGGCCTGCTGCCTTGCAGCTGGCCTTGTGGTTGCTCGAGACTGACACACACCCAGCAAAGGGGTTTGCCGACTCTGTAGGGATCCAAAACATTGCTGCTGCAGGGAAAGGCATTTCCCTTGTGTCGTCCTCTGAGGGAATGTAGTTAATTGATCTGCTCCTCCCCTGGGCTTCTTGCTCCTCCCCTGGGCTTCTAGTTCCTCCAGGTAAAACTGCTGCCTGCCTGCACCAGCACTGCTGGCAGCTGGTGGTGCTGCTCCCACGGCTTGCAGCCAAACACTGCTGTCCTGAGAGGCACTCAGGAAGCCAGCCCTTTTTTGAGGGCTGGTACAGACCACCTGCACAGGGCAGTGATGTGGATGTGTGTGTTTGCTCGTAGCTGGTACACCCCACAGCTTGTACTCCACTGTCCTGGTAACTGCAAGTTGTTTCACAACTCCCTGGGGTGTTACATTAATGTTCAGTCCATGAGTGTGATGTGTGATCTCTTTTGCAGTTACCTGACTGTCGCCTTGATCAGGTCACTAATGACTTCCATGAGACAAGCATCCTAAGCACCAGGGCCTTGCACTGCTGGGCTGGGATGAGACTGCCTGGCTCCCTTGAGAGCTCTGGGCTTTGCTGAGAGATGCCAGAAGATGACATCAAAAGCTATGTGATCTGCTCAGGTAGGTAAAAAGGATGGTGGGAGTCATCAGAGTAAGGTTGGCTCTGGGAGTGTGGGTGACTGTACTGTGCAAGGTTGGAGGGTTTCCTGGAGGTATTCTTGGGTGTTCCGAATATTCAGTCCTTAAACTCTGCAGACTGAAGCAGAGCAGCCCTGTCATGGGCCCGTGGGGTTTGGTTCTGCACACAGAATTGCTCTGAGCTGTGCCCATGGCCTGCCTCTGCACCTGTGGCTTCTGAAGCCACGCTCCTGTTCTGCTCCTTTCTTACTTTCCTTCCTCCCTCCCCCCTCCCTTCTTTCCTTCTTCCCTTACTTCCTCCTTGCCTTTCATTTCTTCCTTCCTTTCTCTCCTAAGAGGGTGCTGCTCCCCTGGAGCATCTTCCCTTACCACAACTCCACCCTAACAGACACAGACACCTCCAGTCGTTTAGTCCCTTTATTGTCACCCCACAGGGAACAGCTACATCCTCTGCACAGGCTTAATCCCCAGGATGTCAAATCCTTTGGCCATGACGGTGGCAGTGGCTTCGCACAGCAGCAGCCTCCACATGTTCACCTTCACGATCTGGCCTGCAAAACACCAAGGGAGGAGCTGGAGCACCTGCTCAGAACAGCTAATGCTGTCTTCCCCAGGGGAAGCCCATCTGTCCACAAACTGGCCCCGGGGCTGGGCACACTGAGCCCCATCCAGTTCTCCCCAAGCCAGGCAGACTGATCAGCTCTCCTGTTTCCAGGTGCCTGGTTGCTCACAAGTCTCTTCTCAACCCTCCTGCTTCACAGGATGGTGACACAGGCTGTGCCAGCCACCTTCAGTACTCCCACATGGACAGCATTTGTTCTGCAGCATCAAGTAGTGTGACAATGGCCTTCCCAGCACAGGGAAACACCCCACAGATTGCCTGTACCGTGGTGTGTGACACAGGCACATGTAGCACCCCACGGCCAACACTCACCACTCTGCCTGTCCTTCTCAACGCAGTAGCAGTTGTCGTAGAACTCGGTGAAGGTAGTGGCCAGCTCATAAAGGTAGTCACAGAGCGTGTGCAATAACAAGTCCTCCAGGATCTTCTGCAGGATCTCAGGGAACCTCAGGATGCACTTGCCCAGTTTCCACTCCTTCTCATGGTCAAGGATGAGCACCTCCTCCTTGGCTGCCTTCCGCAGCATCTGCTCATCAATATTGGCCAGGCGAGCAATAGCCCTGGAATGATCCAAACCACAGTATGCTTGTGAGGGTCCCACAGCTTAACCTGCCCCAGGGCCAGCCTGCAGCTGGTCACGTGTCTGGCTGTTATCAGGACTACCACAGGCCACCCGCTGATCTCCTTGCTCACCAATCCTGGGTTACCAGGCTAGAAGAGAGCAATCAGCCCTGGGAATGCCTGGGGAGGTGCTGCCCTCAGAGCGATCCAACCAGGCACTGCAGAGGAAGAGGGAGGGATGTGCTCTGGGCACAGGTGTCGGCAAGGACAGCTGATGCTGCCAAGCAGACCAGGGCTCAGGATGCCACAAAATCTGTGCGGGGTACGGCAACACCTGAGGTGAGAAGCTGCTGGAACAAAGGATCACCCCTCTCCAACCACCTAAAACCTCTAATGGCATTACCAGACACTCCCAGAGTTCCCTCCCTGATAGCTAAAAGCCCAGGATGCACGTTGCATGGAAGAGCCCTGTTTCAGATAGCAGAGGACACCATTTCCAATGACAAATAAAATCTTGCCTATGGCACATACTGGTGTAGCTGGCTTCTTTTACCAGCTACCCCTTAACAGCACTAAGTCACCCCTTTCCCCACATGTTCCTTTGAGATAAAGATGCAGAGAGCACCAGAGACCAACTCCAAGCAACTCCCAGCACACTCAACCTACCTGATCCGTGTAAAGGCATACAGCAAATATGCAGCTGTGTTTCCTCGGTCATCTAGCATCTTGTCGAAGGAGAATACGTAATCGTTTAGTCTGTTGTGGGAGAGATCTGCATACTTAATACATCCAAAAGCAACTGATGTCTGGGCAGCTTTCAGCTCTTCTGCTGTGAGGACCTGTTGCAATTTCAAAACAGGTAACACTTATGAGGAAGAGTGCTACGTTGGCATCACAAACCACAACACACAGCCTTGGCCACTCAACATGGGTCAAGAGGAAAGCCCAGGCTGCTGAGGGGATTTTACCCATGTGGTACTCAGTGAAAGGCTCACACCCACTTTCCCACCTCAAGACCGCAGATAACCCCCACATCCCCCCCTCACTTCTCCTGCAATCAAATGGCACTGCAGCCCTGCCCATGTTAAGGCTGACACCGCAGTCCAAACGCTCACAAAACCCCTCTCTGGTGGATCAGCACCCTGTCAGCATGGCAAAGCACATTGTGTCTGACTCATATGAGCCCTTGGGAGATTTTCAAGGTGTTTTTTTTCTATGCTTTCTCATTTTCCTGTTTAAAAGTGACATTTCATTTTCACTGTACGCTGCACAGCACCAAGGAACTGCACTTCCTATTTCCACTGCCTCACACAGTGCTTGGACAAAGTTTGGTCCTTCTGTTCCATTCCAAGTCGCACACTGTCCAGTTCTCTCCAGGCCATCAGGATCCAGGACAGAAATCTCATTAAGCAAAGGGCCTCCAGCAAACTCTGCCACAGCCTCCAAGGGAAAGGGTGAAGACTGATGCCAAAGTCCCCTGCAGATCCTCAACCATCCAGCACCAGAAGTCACCACTAGCCCAGCAGGCCAAGGCTGCAACTCTATATTCTGCCACCACCTCCGGTGGCATCCCATGGGATTCACCACTGATGCCATCACACCAGTGAGACCTGATGGTGCCTGCAAGGCCAGCTACCCTGCCAGGCCCAACTCTCCTCTCCTGTCCTCAAAAAGCTCTGCAGTACCAGCCAGAGGCCAGCATGCTGCCCACAGCTCATGTTTCCTCACTGTTGTGTCCTCAGGGATACTTTTCTTTCCCCATAACAGCCCCTTGCCCGAACTGCTATCAAATAATCACACTGATTTTGTACACAACCCACAGCATCTCCCGAACGGTTTGACAGTGTCCATATTCTCAGCTCACATCCAGAATGTGAAAACCGCAGGTCTATGCACAAACCTGGGAAGTTCTCAGGAAAGATAAGCAATTTGTCACAGCTACCTTGTCCCGTTCCTTGTCTTTCAGCTTTTCCATGGCTCGTTTCAGCCCTTCTTCCAGCAGATCCATAAGACGTACTGTATCCCCTGAACGAGTTTTGAACTTCTTCCTGAAAACACACAGTCAAAATGTCCACCTGCGTAAGAAGCAAAATACTCCCACAAAACATGGGAATATCAGAGAACACCCACGGGGTGGCCGGGAGGGAAGGCTCCAACAGTCAAAACTGTCCCAGTTCCAGATATTAGGCAGGACGCAATACCAGTGCCAGACCCCTGCCCAGCCCAACAAGTAACTTTTATAACAAAGCTATAGCAAGAACAGCCAGTCCACAACGGCACGTCACCATCAGAGCACACTGTTTTAGCCGCACCTTCACAGACACAAGAATGACTCTGGAGCACAAGGGCCTGGATTACAGACCAGGACTCAGAGGTTATTTTCCCAATGTTCATTTCATCCACTGTGAGGCAGGTAGACAATAATGGAAATCATGGCCTTTACTGTTGCCATCTCCCAGTATTCACATCAGCTTCCACTGCACTTCCACCAGCCGTTCCCAGTGCCCCTACCCAAATACAGGCAGCAGAAGCCAGGCCCAAGAGAGAACCTGACCACAGCATCAATGACTATGTGGATCAAGGACCATGACACGCAATTAAATGACACAGTTAGGAATAACAGCATGGACGCGGTGCTTTGGGGGTTTTTTTGGCATGCCACATACACATACTTACCAACAAACAAGAACAAGTCTTCTGCATTCACTCAATCATCCTCTGCAGAGCACATACAGAGGAAAAACTATATCCAAAGACTTACTTGTCTTCTCCCAGCACCACTCCGAACGCAGCATGGGCCACTCTGGTTACTTTGGGATCATACCAACCGATCATCTGTCCAGCTGCAAACACTGTTTGTAAATGCACAGACTGCAAGGAACAAATAGCAACAAATGGGTTTCTCAACCCACTCCTCCAGGTACAGCTTTCTTCCCAGCTTTATCTTCTTCACAATGCTGCTCTCACAATGAGACTTAAAAAGTCATTCTAGCTCCTCAGAAAAATTCCACTTCAGAAAGTTCAACATTTCAAAGAGCTTTCCTGGCTCACAGAAGCAGCAACCAGTAAATTCCCATCACTGCTGAGATACAGAGCTGACAACCTTGCATTTCCTCAGCTAAGGAGAGACATAAGTATAAGCAGTACAAATCCCATTCCAGACCTACTGAGACTTAGGCTTCACCCATCTCCAGTGGTAACTGGCTCTCTTCCTAATTTATCAGTTTTAGAGGCTCTTCATGGAGACCACCAGCCACCAAGCTAGATTCACCACTACACTGATAAGGACAAGAGCAAATATACCATACTAAGAACCCTGTGGTGTTCTACCTATGTTACTGTTGCATCTGTCATTTAACACACTTTCTGGTGATCTGTACCAGCAGTGACAGCAGAGGTTGGCATACTCACCTGGCCGCTATCAACAACATAAATAAGGATATCAGCCTTCTCTTCGCACACCCTGTGTTTAAGAGCAGCTAAGTCAGACGTGTCGTACGTGTAACCTCCATCCGATTTCATGATTGTCAATGGGACAGGGAAACCTGGAACAAACACAATCTTCCGGCCGTCATCGACCTGGACAAATCCTAGAAAAGCAATGGAAAACATTCTGTGTTGTACTGAATGGGGAGGTTTGTGGGCCAGCACAGGCAGAAACACTTGCCTTCCGGGATGCTACCAGAAAGAAAAGGCCATGCACTCACGTTATCAAGTAATTAATGGCTCAAAATACAAAAAAACCTAAATGAGAACTCCTTTGCCAACCAAGTCACTGCACTTCCAGAACTCAGACTGTGCACAAGGAAGCACATCTCTACAGATCTGGCCTTACCAGAAGAGACCAAAGTGGATTTAAAAACTTATGTCATCGGCATCCAGAACCACCTTTACAGCCACAAAACCAGCATCACAAAGTATGGCACTGAAGGCAACAGAAACTCTACAGAGATGCAATGATGACTTAGCACAAAGTCTTTCAGAGATAGGGCTAGTCAGAACACCTCAGATGGTGTGATTAAACAACTGCCAAATCCAGACAGGAAGCACTTAAAACCAGAGACTTTTTATGCTCCATCTGGCTTCTTGCCAGTCTCAAAGTCAACATGATCCAAAAATGCCTCTGTCTTCACAGAGACTTCTCAGAGGAAGTTCCCATACAGGCACAACACTAAGACCAGGAAGTTTGTCATATATCACTCCTTGACTATTCACTAAGGTTACAATAAAATCCAGTAGTACCTCACGCTATTGCCTACAAATATCACAGATAAACTGCTTTTGGTGTCAACAAAGAAGATTCAAGCTTTCTGGAATGAAACATGCAAGAATCAATTCTGCTAATGCTTCTCTGTGAGGAAATGCCACAGAAGATCCACTCAGGAAATGTGGCTGAGAGAAAGAGCAAGGGTGGGGAACACGCAACTTCAAAAACGTCAGTCCTAAGCCTTGCTCGAGAGGAGTGAGGTTACCTCACTCATCCTGACAGCTGCAGAATTTCTGAGTCTGAGACCAAAAGCCTCACCTTTATCTTCAAATTCTTTCACGATGTCTTTCATCATCTCATGGTAGAATGATTCCCCTCTCTCTATGAGTGTGATGTCCAAGCAGTTGTAGATTTTCTGGAACTCTTGAGGAGAAAAAAAGAATAAAATACTTCCATTAAATGCACACAGTGGGAACTAGCAGCATGTTTACCAACAGGCACAGAAAGTCCCTAAAGGCATTCTCCATCTCTTGGTGAAGCCAAGACTCAGGAGACAAAAGATTTAGCTGCAAGCCTCCACAGACAGCCCAGTACTTTGGTTGTATCAGCTTTTTTCTTTAAGCTTCTCGCAGCAGGGTGGCAGTGATTTTCAAAAGAAAACTAGAGGATGGACTCAGACATAAAGGTGAAGAAAGCGACACTGTTCTACTGCTGAGACATGTTTCCATATCCGGCAAAGTCACCTTTCCGCGACACATCACAGATCAGTTCCCACGCTTTAATGAAGTCTGGGTTTTTGCTCTGCAGCAGCACCACACATTGATAGGCACGTTTCTTAAATTCCTCCTCTGTGTCAAACCTCCTCTTGGATTCCTACGGTAAAACACACTACATGAAAATGTACCTCTTCCTCCCCTGAAACAAGCTAACATTCGTAACAGGTTCTCCAAGCATACGCACCTCAAAAGACAGAGAGGCAGCATGCTTACAAAGTCCTTTAATCGTGCCCCATACCAACAACTCAATATCAGATACTGCAATTCATTACCCAGTGGCAGGTTACTGTAATAACCTATTAACAGTGATTCAGTTCTTGTTTCTCCAAAATTACGCTGCAATTTGTAAAGACCCTCAATCTGCTTTTCAGATGCTGACATAAATCTCACACTTATTTGCTACAAATACCTTGTAAAAAGCTTGGAGATCCCCAATGGGAGGAGAAACAGTTAAGTAATCCGGAAATTTGTCTTGGAGGTGAGCAATGAGCATTCCAAACTGGGTGCCCCAATCTCCTAAATGGTTTAACCTTGAAGCAAAGAGCACAATAGCAGTGATTTCTCCAACAGTTTAAAAATATATATTCTAAAAGAAGAAACACACATATCAGAAACCAAACACAGGCAAGCCCCGCCAGTTTCACTGCAATAAAGTTGTGCCCGTCTTGATTCCTAACCCTGCTACACTTGCTCAGCTTAGTTTCTTACTACCTATAAAGTATTATTTGTTCTGAGCTTATAAAAAAAGACCAATACATACCAAATCACAGAGACAGGCATTGCATAAATTTAGTCAGACAAGCCCACCCTACCCAAAAGCCAACTCTCACCTCAGAACATCATAACCTGCAAATTCGAACAGGCGACACATGCTTTCTCCAATGATGGTAGACCGCAGGTGGCCAACATGCATCTCCTTTGCAATGTTAGGGGATGAAAAATCCACCACCACCTTGGACACAGTATCAAAGGAAAAATTAATAAAAGGCAGCAGTCATTAGCACATCCCATGTGTTTAATCCAGATTTTGTTGGGGGCAGGGGGGAACAAAGCTTGCTTCCATTGACCCTCTCCCCCTCTTTGCTGCTGGCAGCACACAGTAACAGGGAAGGCCCAGCAGGGACACCAGAGCAGGCTTCCAGCCTGGGGCCCAGCTGCACCCACCCAGCGGAGGGGCAGGGATCGCTCCCAGACTGACCTTGGCACAACACGTCATCCCCAGGCAGCCCTGTCCCTCACCTCACCAGACACCACACCAGGTACACGTGGCCTACCCCATGGACCCCAGTCCCCAAGTCACATCCCATTTTCTCCGCTGTAACAACCAGCTGACATGGACATCTCCTCCAGAAATCACTTTGGGGGGGAATTTCAAAGCTACCTGCAGTCCAGCACGTTTCATCTATATGGAAGCAGGATGCCTACGTGCTTACTGCTGTACCTTTTTCCTTTTGCCAACAGCTGGTGGTTGAACTCCATTCATCAATAAACTGCTCAGCTGCTTCGATACAAAATCCTTCCTCAAGTGGACATTGATAAAACCTTTAGAGGAGAAACTAGCAATGAGTGCTGGGGATGCAGAAGTGCCTCAAAGCACTTTTTGTTTCCTTCTCTCTTGGATTTCTGTTTCCTCACACCAAGGACAAGAGCATATGAAGTTAGCTTGACAAACAAAAAATTCCTTCAGCAACAGGACAACAAAGCCAGTTTCTGTTCCCAGATTACAAATGTCTGTTTCACAACACTGTAGCCTTTACCACAGGAGTTAGATTCTGCAAGCTAGTCTACTGACATAACTCCTTTTTGCACACTGTCACTCAAAGGTGAATTTATAAAAGCATTTTTTAATGAGAAAATAAATGATCTTGCCAGATTTGCAGAATGCAAAGCAATATCCTACTTTGTCTCCTTTTTTAGAACTAATATTCTAAAAGGTTGTTACACCTGGGATAATCAATGCTTGTGGAAAAACAATGTTTTACTTCTCCTCCTTCACAGAGCTAATGAACAAACTTCTGCCCAAGCACCTGAAGGGCTGTGCCATGTGATTTTTGTGTTTATGCTACAGCCCCAAGGAATATGAGCCCATCTATTTCTTTCTGGATCCCAGGGACAAAACAGATGCAGCATTTAATAACCACCTTGCTACTCCAGCATCTCAGTGCTGAGAGGACAAGGCTCCTCACCATGCAAGCAACAGCAAGAAGGACATATCGATTTTTGCTGTGATTTCATGATTTTGGCCTCATACCCATCACCAATATTCAAAGGGGAAAAGCTGGTCCTTTAAGGATCAGTGGAAAAATTGCTAATTAAAGGGCTCAGGATTGCTACCTGACAATTCTAAGAGAGGTAGATTTTCTGCCACTGCACCAGTCTGAGGGCTACAAAGCTCACCAAGACAGAAGTTACTTCACCCCATAACTGCAGTTTTAAATCACAAAATAGTTGAACTCAACTCTGCTTCCCTGATCGCCATCTAGTATAAAATCGCCCTATCAGCTTTAAAACACACAAACCATGTAACACGAAACTATCTTACCAGGACCAGCAATTTCGACCTTTTCGATACATTCATTGGCAGGAATATTTTTTGATATTTTCTCAGCAATTTCTCTTGGGCTAACCTTCTGTTCCTTGGTTTTGAGCAGTATCTGAAACACAACAAAAAGATCAAGTAAAATTCAATCCTCCAAAACATTCTAGAGTGAAACAGAAAGCATAGAAACTGTGGCATTGTAAGATCCTTGTGATCCTTTAGCTTCATAATGCAGAGACACACACAAAGCAAAACACCTCTAACAAATTTTTGCAGATTAGATCAACTCTTTCTACACAGCAGAAACGTAATTAGACCCAACATGTTCACTCCCTTCTGCTAAGGGCAACTCAAGGGTAGTCCCTATATCAGGAGAAAATCTTCCAGGCCATTTTTCAAAACCTGTTAAGTGGTTTGGCAAATTTGTATTTCTCTAAGCTAGCAAAAGAGACAAACTTTTTAAAAATCAACATAGCTGGCACAGTCCTTCACACTGCTTCAAAATCCTGTTCATCAGCCTCACGGGTATCCTCAGCTCTGCCAGCATCCATATTTGAAGTTTTGAACTGTGTCTACAGTATGTGCTGAGTGTGGTTTCAGAACAAGTCTGCCGATTTATGATTAAAAGCAACCAAAGCAAACTGCCTTCAGTTCTGCCTTAGACTCAAACTTAATAAATAAATAAATGAATAAATAAATAATCCCAATATTGCCCAATTTTCTTTGAAGAGCATCAGAAAAACTGCTGGTAAAGTAGCTCTCTTTTTCTCCCCAGACATAAATGGCCCACTGTGAGGAACTCCAGCAACATGATGCAGGTTCACATACAAATCAGAACAGTTTGGGCTGGAAGCACCTTCAAAGATCACCTAGTCCATGATTTCTCTGCCCATTCCCAAAGCATCTTCTCACATAGCTTTTTTGCAAATCAGAAAAACACCCTTTAGGAGGATTCTCTGAGCTAGCTGAACCCATCCCTTGCAAAACACTACATTCACACTGTGTAAAATTACCACAACTATTTGTTTTCGAGCACATGATTTTCCTTTCTTACTGTGACATGTTTGAAAATAACCTATTACCTCGTTCCCACCAAGGCCACAACAAAGAGCAGCTACCTCTTTGTCAATTCAGAATTTATACTCACTTGCAAGTACTGCTTGTATTTGCTAACTTGCAGTCTGCTGTAAAATGTGGCTTCTTCTTAAGTTTCAGCTTCCTGTTTAACATATACGGTTGATCATAACAGGATCTTTACAAGATGGTAAAGGCTTAGAATGAGCAACAAAAGAAAACCTCCGTAGCCTTTAACGGTACTCAGAGTGCAGACTACATGAAAAATAAATGCAAACCCAGATTACAAGCATGTTATAGCATGTTACACCAGATTCCAGGCATGTATCTAAACCATTCCAGAAACAGCTGCCATACTCCTATTACTCTAAGGAGCAAGCAGAGCTCCTGGCTCAAACCCCAGGCATTAATATGCTAACGAGCTCCCAGGAAAACAATATGCATTTGTGAGGGCTGTTTCCGCATCAGTGCATTGCAGGGAGAGGTTGCTGCCTGGCACGTACTAGTGCTGGCCGGGACTCAGGGCACTTCCTGCTCCTCTGGCAGCCTCGGGGAACAAGGCTCTACCGGGAGACATGCACCGCAGTCAAGTCCCTATAACCTGCTGCTCTCAGAGGGAGATGACTGCACTGCAATCCCTGGCTCTGCTGTGCTGATAGGCTCTGAGTGCGCTGCATGTGTGAGGACTGCCAAGCTCAGGGCCAGTTTACACTGTGTGGCTTTCCAGGGAACAAACTCTATAGCCAAGCCCAGTCCCAGGAAACCTTATTCACCAGTACAGCTGACAATCTGGAACCTGAAACCCAGACACCGAGTTATGTGAACAACGTTGACACTGAGAAGCCAGGACTGCTCAAGAATCCCAACCGTGACTTAATTGGGGTAAAGCAGCGGTCAAAAAAAAATGGCAAAGCTCTGAAAGCCTGTGTGAGTGCAGTCACCCAGGGTGCTCCTCTGGCTGAAGCCCAGTCACAATATGCTAACAAGACCAAGGGAAGACGACAAGTATTTGTGAGGGCTGTTTCCGCCTTGGCACTTTAGACGAAGAGCCTGCTGGCTGGCACGTATTGACGTGGCCTGGGAGTCAAACTCATTGCGACAGGACAACAGACATAGTGGCTGCTGATGGCAACTGGGGAGAGTAAAATTCCACGTGTGCTGGTGCAAATTTGATGTCAAGATTACCCGTCTAATAGATTAAAATAAAGGTGAACTGACAATGCAACACTTAAAAAATAAAAAATGTTGCTTCTGTTGAGACTGAAAAATAAAAGATTTGTAATTAGAAACAGCCTATCTCTTCACTCAAAGGCATCAGTGTATTGAAAGTTTGGGCACTTCAGCACCTGAGCTAGAATGCACTACCTTCTTTCTTCCCCATCTCCTGGTTTTACTTCAGCATAGTCCCAGCCCACTCAGCATTCCTGAAGTGTCTCTTATTCTGTTTGGGTCCTCTTTGGCCAAATATCTCCCAGAAAGCAGCAATGCCATAATTTCCAAAATAACTGTTGATACTAGCCAGGTTAAAAAAAAGCCCCACTCCTTCCTTTGCACACACTTAACAGGTGTTCTGTAAAGTGGAACCATTCTTACAGTTGCCTGAAAACCTCCAAGATCAGAACATCATAACAAAAACCCCACATTTCCTGCCTTTTGCTCAGTTAAAAGAAAATATAGATGCCACCAACCATAGATGTGGGGTTGTTCACACAGCCTCCCCTCAACAAATGCTTGGATAAAACCAGCCATTAAGATAGGAACATGAGCATAAAGTGTGTAGAGTAGTGCACTCAAATCTGTCTGAAAGAGCATTTGTCACAAAACTGAAAATGCTTAAAGGAATGCAACAACAATCAGCCAAATTCAGCTGTAACCAGGGAGTTAAAGAGAGACTTTTGAAACACGGGAGTCACCTAGAGCAGCATGCAGGACAATGCCTGAGCAGTACTCTACACCTCGTTGGACACTGTGAGCAGGTGCTTCGTGCACACCACAGCCTCTGCACGGGCCGTACAATGGCCCATGCCATCAGATGCTGTGAGTGGCCCACACCGGAGCTCGTGGAGGGCAGTTCAGGATGCAGCACGCAGGCACCTGTGCCCCACTTGGCCGCACAGGGGAGCGCCTGGGCCCCTTCTCACTGCCGTGTGCGCTAGTGGGCGCTAGGAAGCTGCAGCACCCACACCCACAGGAGGTGTGTGCAACGAGGGGAACCCACCCGCGCTCCCAGAGACCGGGCGTGTGTCTGTAACCCACCTGCCCTGGGAGAATGGGGGGTGTGCACATAACTGCAAATGCGTGTGGGGATGTCATACTTTCCTGGTGTTACAGGAGACCATTCAGAGATTTGTACGTGTCTATTGTCATTTTGTAACTGTCAAGAACTGTGATTAATTTTTTTGCTGATACTAGTTCCAAACATATAGCTCATTAACTGGTAGTTAATTGCACATCATTAGGAAATCAATGCAGCACTTAAATCCTGATTTGATTTAGATCCCATGAACTGAGCAGTTCTTCTGCGTGATACACATGTAACAAGTCATCTAATCAGAGGTTTAAAGGTCTAGTCTGTGAGGGCCAAGGCTTCCGCTAAAATGCCATTAGATACTCAGGGAATTCTCAGACCAGAGGCCCGCAACAAGCCTGAAAGAGGTGCAATCTTGCAGCTCTCACTGTGCTGTTCATCACTTAGCTTCCAACAGACAACATCCCCATTTTTTCCTCTTTTTCCAAGACTGTTCAGATTTACCTGTGTTATGCCCATGGCGCTGTTACACTGGTAATCCCCAAATTTGGGCTGCTGACTTGGTGTCACTACTAGTGGAGGGTTTTCTAAATCTGGGTAGGCAGCCTGAATAGCAGCTCCAAAGATCTCCTGAAGACAGCTGTTGATATTAATCATGCTTTTTGCTGTTTTACTTCTTTCCTCCTGAAGGCTCTGAAAAAAAAAAAACAAAATCCAGAAGGCTAAATTCACAGCATCTGAGGAGCCTTTACACCCCAATTTCTTCCTTGGCTTCCTAGCAAAGCATTGCTGACAGATTTGGCTGACACCTCTAGGCAGAGGCTCAACATATACAACATAAAAATCATGTGATTCAGGAGCTGCTTCTCCCTTTGAACCTCCCACTTCCCCTGAACACAGGGTTGCATTACTTCTCACACCTTTAGTAGAGATCTCAGCTGGGCTGCCCCTTATGTGACTAGCCAAGACTATTCGGTGTGGGCTTATTAACCTACTGCCATTTTTCATAAAGTAGGTTTCTGTTTCAGGAACCAAGAACTATCTGATGTGCCACCATCAATTAAGGCGTCAGAACAGAGTGACCATGCTGTCACACATCACTAGCTGTAACAAACTGACATCATTCATTTAGCTTGTCTTAATGAGAACAAAACCACATGCTACAGCATTAATTATTACCTTACCTTTCGAAGGAAATTTAACCGATACTTAAGTTTTGCGTTTTCGTCTCGCAACCCTTCCAAACTTGGGGAGACTCCCAAGCATCCAAAGTTCTTCAGATGCTCAATTTCTGCAGTTAACAACTTGATCTCGTTTTCCTGAAAAACAAATCAAATTATCACACAGTAATTCTTGGGAGTGGGGAGACAGAAGGCGAGGAGCTGCAAGATCTCAGATACAGTTCTAGTTTTGCCTCATAAAGGTAACAGCAATGATATGTAAGTTGAATAGTTCCAAACAATTAATGTTTAAAGGTGGTTTCTATTTGTGTCAAAAACTGGGATTCTGAAACATTCTTAAAAATGGTCAGTGAGATAATAACCTCACTAATATCAAGACAGAAGTGCTTGATATTAGCATTACTTGCAAACAAGTCATGCTAATAAAACATATTCCCAGAAAAAGTACTTTCTCCAGCTTTTTTAATCTAATAAAGATGTAAAATGTTTTGACTCAAAATTCCCTAAAGCCTCCTTCAGCCAGTTTCACCATCTCCCATGCCACCATTTCTCCTCCAGAGGGTGAAACCACAATCATTCACACAACCCCCGCATGCTCAAACACCAAATGGAGACAGGAATGCCAAGAAACACAGCGTGCTGTGGAAGGGAATTCATAGGGCCTTTCCTGCAGCGTGCACTCCCACCTCCAGCACGGCTTCTCCCTTAAAACTGACATAAAGCATTCAGGAACAATCACGAATTTCAGGTGGACCTCTATGCTCCAAATAAGCAAACTTCCCCTCGCTTCCCTGTGTCCCTCCAGACTTCACAGCCAAATGCTTCAACAGGCAGTCTTAGTCCAATGGTTGGAAACTGCTGCAAGGAGCAGTAATTTTCTTCACTCCATTGCCTACAGAAGCCAAACATCTGAAACTTCATCTCTGCTCTCCATCTCTTGTCCTCCCCCATAACAGGCTTTGTGCCCATCAGCCACAAACCTGGCTCATGAACAGAAGTCCAGAGGCTATTGAAAAGTGAAGTGACTCAACGCCACTATGAGGGAGAGGCAGCGAGCACTCCACACCCTGGCTCACCAGCCTGTCACCAGACTCATTCAGGCCCTCCTCTACCAGAACCCCCACAGGAGGAGGTAGTTCAGGCTATTATTTAGTCACATAGGCCACCAAACTTTATTAGAAAGGGCTCATTTACATTGTTGCTCTTGAAACAAACAGAATATTTAATTAAGGAAAAAAACATGGGCCATCAAGCCTTCTGGTCTTATATGTCTGCCTGAACAACAGCTCCCACAAATGCCACTGTAATAACTGTAGATGCTCAAAAACCCTAAGCTGAACCAAAACAATCTTAAGATTGGGCTGTTTGTGGAACAAGCTCAAAATGAGTACTTTTGAGATCATTCTTCATTTTTGCTTCAGCTTCCAGCACATTTTACAGCCTCAAGGTCTCCTCTGCTACAGGAGAACAGGATGCTTCCTGCAGGTTCAGATGTGAAGGAATATGACTCTGAGAAAAAAAACCACCTTTATCTGAACCTCTGCTTTGGCATTTAACAAACTAAAATCATTGAACAGCACAGCTGTATCTCAGGAATACCTCACTTCAAATAGTCCATCACAGATTTTCCTTTTGCAGCCTATTCTTTTAACCCAAGGCAGACCCTCGAAAAATCAGACTATTTTTCTTTCACATACATATACATACCTTCCCCCATAAACCAACCGAAAATATATTTATTTTTGACTCTTCTGACTGGCCTGACCTGGTGGCATTTCATGTAACTTACAATCCATTTGAAAAATTTTCAGACTGAACTTCAAGTTTAAAATAGCACAAGAGAGATTTCATTACATTGTTTTACAGTTGTTTTACTGTAAGTTAAAAGTAAGCATTATTGCTACAAACTGACTTAAAGGAACATCAGAGCAGCAACATGCATAACTCACCCACCCCCACCCTAGAATGTGCTTTAAGAAAAGCAGAGATGTGTTCTACTCTTAATATCACATTATCTGTAAATTCTGTGTCCACCCAGTATTATCTTCTCTCTAACAAAGTCACCAGATTCAAAGCAGGTTAGCAAGTCAGTCCTTAAGGGGAGCTTTGCACTGAGGACAAACATTGTCCAGATGCAGAAATTTGGATTCTGCTTTTGAAATTAAAATCGCTACATATCCAAGCTCACACTCACTCCTCCTGCATTAAAAGATTCCCCCAAAACTACAGCCACCGAGATATTTCAGTACCATTGGCAAACTTTTCAGAACAGCAATTTGATTTGGATTTTCCTTCATCATCACAGATGCCTCTGGCCACCCAAGTGAAGACTTGCTGGAGGCAAGATGACCAGTATCTTACTGGAGCTTCTTTCCATATTGTTAGACTACAAGAGAGGATGAGGAAAGAGGTTTATCCACATGCATGGCCAGAACCCAGAACAAGGGTTGTCAGGAATCATCAACCCCTGGGGCAAACAGCTTTTCCAACACAAATACGGGGTGACAACTAGTATCCTAATCACTTGGATTTGGCCAGGAGGTAAAGAACTCTAAAACAATGCCACAGTTCAGTAGGTCTCATCTGCTTCTTTCCCGTGACTGCACCAAAATAGTAAATTCGTGGCACAGACACCTGCAGATAGGAGGCATCCAGGCTGGCCCCATTTCAGATTCGGCCAAGCCCAACGTGACAGCCCAGACTGGTACATTTTCCTACAATGTTTTGTGCTGCTCTTCTGCAGAAAGTTTCAGTAGCAGTCTTTATGCTACTTCAGTGTGAACTGAAAGCGAAAGGTTTCACCATGGTGGTCTAGCTGCCCATCCCAATATTGCTGCTGCCATTTAAGTCTCCCTTTTGTGCTCATCAACAGTTAATACAGATGATAAAATGAACTTTTCATTCAAAACCACCCAGCAGAAAAGCCTGAACTCAGCAATGATTAGACTGAGTTCCAGAACTGATGGGGTTAAGATCACAACAGCCGGGTTGGGACAGCCACACAGCTGAGTAGAGCTAACAGCTCCAAAACTGGCAACAAGGGCACCCTGGTTCATGGGCTAGTAGTGAGGGGAACACCACTCACAACCCTCCTCTCTGGTGACCAGCAATAGGACACGGGAAAACGGAATGAAGCCACATCAGGGAAAGTTCAGATTGAACATTAGGAAAAGGTTCTTCACTGAATGACTGGTGGTCAGTCATTGGAACAGGCTCCCCACAGAAGTAGTCACGGCACCAAGCCTGTCAAGAGTTCAAGGAGCGTCTGGATGACCCTCCTTGTCATATGGTATAGTTTTAGGTAGTCCTGTAAGTAGCAAGGAGTTGGACTCGATGATCCTTATGGGTCCCTTCCAACTTGAGATACCCTATGATTCTATGGCCCCCGCACCCATAAGCATGTTCCAAGCTTGTCTGAAAAAAGGTCTTCAGACATTCATGTTATAAACGCCCCTTTTCACAGCAACCTGTGATAAACCTAATTCTCTAGCAAATCACCTATGAATGCTAGATGTTATTAAAGGGATATTATAAATTCTACATTTTTTCTGAAAAACAAACTACATTAAACTACAGATACCTCTTGTAACTCCTCTCTCACAGTACCATCCAATACACCTGTGATCTACAAAACATGTTAACTGAGAAAAGGAAGGAAAAAGCTGCTGTTCAGGACATAAAGTTTCACCCGCTGGATTATTCTACCTGCACAGCCCTGGACATATCACAACTTGTCAGTAAAGGGTCATACCTGATGACCACCTCATGAGAAGCTGCACGAATTACATGAGGCCATGCTGACATCTCCAAGGGCTCTTTGGTCAGCTGAGTACTAGAAATCTTCCCCTCACCTGTGAATACAAAAAAACTATAGCTTTTTCAATAGGACCAAAATCATCCTTACATTTTCCCTTAGGACACAAGAATGCCTTCCAAAGACCCCGCTGAATTAACAGGAAACCGGCATAAGCTTCTGCCTCTGGGCTTTAATGTGACCGAGCTTTTCTCCATCACATTAAAAAAAATCCAAAAGAGAGAAAATGGGCTTAGAAAGCATGGCAAAGGCGTCACAGCACCTCTCTTCCTTCCCCTCCTTCTTGCCTCCTGCACGGTTTTATCTCTGCTACTACTCTGCCAAGCCTTTGCTGAGCTGGCTCCGTGTAATAACTCAGCACACACTCTCTACTCTTCATTGGGTTACTTTCCCAAAGAGGTAATGATTCCTGCCAGCCAGCTCACAAGGGTCTCCAGGGCATACTGGAGCTGGCACCAGGAAGCACATGGCTGGGAGCAAAGTGACAGGCAGATTCAGGCTCAGTAATTCCACATGGCCTCTTTCAGCCTCCTGGAATGAGAGCTCAACACCATCCCTCTTCCTTTGCTTCAGGGTGAGTGGAATTTGTTTATGGACTAAAGACCAGATAGCAGTGATGACAAAGGGCGAACCACCTTGCCAGAATGCCCTAGATGCCCTTCCTCTCCTGGCAGCTACAAAGGAGAAACGGAAAAATAAAGGCAAAAAGAGTTGCAGAGATTCAACAGCCAGATTTATTGTCTCAGTATTTTATGGAGTACTTATTGTATGTTTGAATTGTGGGTAGAAAACATACTGAAAAGTTGCTTAGGAGCACATGTGTGGTAGGCAAAAAAACACAAGCCAAGTGCCCAGAATCTCTCAGTTCTGTGCTCTTGGGGCACTATATGAGAAGTTAACCTGTAGGACTCAAAGTTTTCCTGAAGCTGCCTCTGTACTCTACTGTCAATATCAGCCATTAGTTATGACAAACCTGACGGTTGTGATTAAACTTTTTAGGCACTGAAAAGGGAAAGGGATATTGCCACCTTTTTCCCGCCCCTCGGCACCTTATGGGTGCGCAACGAACCTGTTGGAGGAGCCAGGGCGGCCGTGGTGGCGCCCGCCCTCCAGCAGGCCCTCCCGCCGCCCAGGGCTCCCCGGCCCGCGGGCCCGGTGCTGCCCCGCTGCCCATCGCCCGGCCGGGCCGCAGGGCAACCACAGCCAGCTAGATAACGGCACAAAGAGCTAGGGCGGTAACACACGGACCCGCGCCCGACATCCTCCCGCTGCCCTTTTTTGGGGGGAAGTTTTTGCAGAACTTCACCTTGAGCCCCTCACCCTCGCTGAGCGTGCCGGGAGCTGCACCCCACGGCACAGGGGCTCGGGGACGAGGAGGATCTACAGTAAAGCTACTTTTTGCCTGAAGAGAAATGAAAGAAACGAGGAACGGGCTGCAGCCCCCGCCTGCTTTCGGCCTTTCGGCCCGAGCCCAGCCCCCCGCCCCCCAGCACTGGCCAGCAGCCCGCCCCGGGCTCCGCGCACGGCTCAGGTTTCCCGCCTGCCCGGGCCACTCGCTCGGGAGCCGCCCCCCCGCCGCACTCCCGAGCCCAGCCCCCTCAGGGGCTCCCCGGCGGGGGCCTCCGGGCCGCGCCGCGCCGCCGGGCGCCGCTCTGCCCGCGGGCGGTGCGGGGTGGCCCCGGTGCGTCCCCGGCCCCACCGTGCCGTGCCCCGCCGTTCCCCGCCCCACACCTGCCGCGCCAGCCGCGCTGCGGACTGCGCCACGCGCCCCTCCATCCTCCAGCGGCCGGAAAGCGGAAGCGGCGCCAGCGGAAGCGGCGGGAAGCCGGGCGCGGGGCAGACGGCGCCCCCGGCCGGCGGGGAGGACCCCAGCACCGCCCGGGGTCTGACGTCACAGCCCACGCGTCAGAGCTGGGACGCCCGATTCCGTCAGCGGCTCTCGCGCCCCCGGTGCTGCCGCTACAGTTCCAAGGGACGGAGCAACACGCAGCTTTGCGTTAGGGAAAGGCCCCCGCCCCGCAGTTACCGTGGATGATACACGCGCCACCCCAGCATGGGGTGGAAAATGGCCCCCAGCCTTGGCTGACCCACCTTGGCACTGCAGCAAAGGCCTGCATGCCGAGCAGGCAGGGCCCAAGGCCTGTCGTTGAGGTGCAGCAAACTCCTGGGAAAAGGCAGTAAATGCACAGGGGAAGGAGGAAACCCAACCACTTGTGCCGGTTTTGCTATTGCTATGCCATGTCTTCAGGGGGTGGTGGTGGGTAACGCTCCCTCCAAGATACCCAGGGGCACAGCAGGGAGATCCGTGGGGCAGAGATGGTGGGCTGCGGTTAGCAATGAGTCAGCTGGCTCTTACCCCAGTATGTGCAAAATAACATTTTTTTCCATAAGAAACCAGGGAGCAGGTGAGCTACATCTCAAGCACCTCTAATAAAAACCTATATTTAGAAGAAAAGGGAAAAAAAAAAATAATCAAGATTTCGCTTACTCAAGAGAAATCCACCAGCTACTTCTCAAAAATGCCTGGTCTGAAGGATTTCCAGAGCAAGACACATTAATAAGAGTTATATACTCGCAGCTAGCAACAGAAAAAAAAAACACAATTTAGGTACCAGGTGATGAGGAGATTCACACATGACAAAAAGCAAGAAGGCATGTTTGTCCAGAAAGGTCACTTTATTGGAAAAACCTAAAATGGACTTAAAACCTGCAGCCCTCCTCCCACAGCAGTGGTTTCAATGGGCTCCCCAAGCTACCTTAACAGACCCATTACAGACATGAGCTGCAGTACAAATGTTAAAAGTGCAAGTATTCTGAACTTCACACCCACTTTTATGACCTGGCAGGAAACAAAAATGCTTCACAGCTCACAGAATTCGTTCACAGCACTTGGGAAACACAACTGGCTCCCTGCATTCCCCACAGGATACAAAATACATCACTCGGAGGAGAGTCTGATGCAGAACATTATATAGAAGGTAGGGGTGAGGTTCCTTCAGATTTATTTTATTGCAGTAAAACCTCTAAAAGGTAGAGCTGTACAAAAAGTCTAAACAGCATTATTTAAGAATAACAGCACCTTACGCTGCATTTGTTCTTATTTAAAATTCTATTTCCCAAAAATACATTCCTAAATATACAAACTATACAATCTTGTCACTTTAATGCTGGTTTCTGTGATGATATAACTTTAACCTAAAAATCTTCAAAACATTCACATACTGACAAAAGCTCTAATATACAAATGCCTTGGTACCTTCATAAAATCACATAAATAACTTCAAAACCCAAACTGCATGTGTAGAATTGTCCGCAAAGCAAATACTTTATGGTGATCACACGTCGTCTGCAGAGAGTGTTGGAATGTTTATCCTTGGCCGTGTGAAAAATGCCATTTTCTCTCTAAAAAAAGATGATCCATTGTTAATGCAACAGAAGTCTTGCCAGAAATCTCCATCATCCGCATTAAAATTTACCCCACCAGCTGTCACAAGGAGCAGAGGCACATCCTGTCACAACCTACACCTCTTATTTACCTATCAGACATCATGAGGCACCCTTACAGTTAAACTCGCAACACTGACCTTATCAAAAAGCCATTTCAGAAAGGCTCGGGTTTTTGGCTTTCTAGGCATGCTACTTAGGGAAGCAAAGGGTTGCTTCTGTACTAAACAAAGGATTTGTGAATGTGTTGGCAGCTGGGGAACGATCTGGAGTGCTGCTGGTTGCTTTGAGGTCACGTGCGATGCTGCAGCTAGCTTCCCTGACTCTCAGACCTTATACTTAGATATAAAAATACGGATTTTTTTTTTTTTAAAGCAGAATGGTTAACTACTTCTACAAAGATTACCTTGCCTCATCAGCATCTTCATCACCCATAGAAAAATCATGGTAGCTGTCAATTTTTCCTTTCCTTTACCAGTGACCTGTACTTACCTGAATGACTGTACTTCCAGAGGCTCCTTCCGACTCTGCCCTCGCAACCTGTGGACATCCTTGGCAGCAGCTCTCATCATTTTATCAGCTTTCAGCTCACACTTGTGTTCTGTTTTTTCCACCTAAACAAATAATGGAAGCAAGCTGTTTGTGTTTCCAGGAGGAGTCATTTTATCCCAACTAATCTCCCGACATAACGGTATTTCAGCTGCAGGTCTGAGGGGCTTGGAAACTGTTGACTCTGGAATCACAAACCACAGAAGCTAAACTGAAAGCTTGTCAGCTAACCATTGTAATGGAGACAGCTTTTTGTAAGGTCTCCTTCCAGCTCTTTGGTAAGAATCACATTCTTTCTACCTTCTTGACATATTTAAGCCAGCAGACCAGCTCACGCAAGAATGTGGCAACCCATGTTCCAGCTGTGCCCCAAAGAGCACCTTCTAACAGCTCACTCCTATAGCCAGTGCCCTAACAACTTAGTTTCTGCCTGGTGTTAGAAGAGGTGCTGACACTGATAAATTGCAGAAGTTGATAAGGAGCCCTGTACACAAGGGAGAGTACAATGTAGACAGAGTGAGGTAAGTGCTAACCATGACACACCACAGCTACTATAGACCGGGAGGCTGCACTTCACAAAACAGATGGCATTTGTGACTTCTCATGTTTGCACCTGTACTAAGGCAAGAAATATCTGTGCTAGGAAACGCATAGGTTTGGGACTAACAGAACTCTACAGGAAGTTTAAAAGGGGATCAAACCCCAGCAAAAGTGATAACACTTTCAAAGCTGAAAGACAACTGTCATAAAAGAAAACAAAATTGTTTAATGAACTGTTTGTTGAAATTCTTGATAATTAGTTCTGTCTTTCCATCCCTGCCCTGCAGTCCAGCCTTCAAAAGCAGAAAGATAGATACTATTAAGCTCTTACAGCCAGAAAGTCTGCTATGATCTGACTTACGTTATCACTTCATATGCACACAGATCCTATTCTAAAGCCAAGTGTCATTCATACACAAGTTTTATGTAGCCATTATTTCGCTTAGAAGTAGTAAGAGACATAACTGCTATCTTCCTAACCCTTGTGTATCTGTGCTAAGGCAGGCACAGACTCTGCAGATTAGAAGTGCCACACCTGAGAATAGCCAGACACTCAAGGACTGCAGCTTCCATTACCAATCGCCTGCTTGATGGAGCTGTTAAGTGGAAGACACGAACGACTGTAGTGCTAAGGCTTCATTTCCTGACTGTCTAAAGCACCCTGTTTCTCAGATCATGCTTCTCAAGCATCTTGAATAAAATCCAAGGGCAGGTATTACTCACTCGTTTTTCCACTAGCCTCAGCAGCAGTCGAAATCTCTCATCATCCTTCACCCACTGCGGCAACTCTTTTTCACCCTGACTTTGAGCTTGTTCCAGCTGTTCCTTCAGTTCTCTCAGCACCGAGATCTCCTGAACCAGCCGATCATGCCAAGTTTTTGAAGCTTGCAGGTCCAGCTCCAGGTCTAGCGAAGTGCGGATTAGGCGCTCTGTACCAACGGACTTGATTGAAGGCTAGAACAGAAGGGGTGTATGAACAGAGTGACCAGAACTGTCCCCACCACTACCCCGAAGGGCCAAATACATCATGAGACCCATTTTTCCAGAACTTCTCTTAGCACAAAGCATCTCTACTCATCCTGCTTTCCAACACGTCTCAAGACAGAAAGCACAAACTCAAGCAAGTCTTATAGGTAAGCCTTTTGATTTTGCCATTTCCACTGAATTTCCTTCTTGGCAGCTTCTCGAAATCAAACAGGTCTTTCTTGCACACCTTGCTCCTAAGTTTAATGTCCCATCTTCAGATGAATCCATAATGCAGCAATAAAACCTGTGTGTTTTTTCCAGTAACATATTATGTTGCCTTCTACTGGTTTCAAACACAAGCTGCCTCAAGAAAACCAATGCCTTAGAAGCTCAGCATTAGTATCCTGGGGGAATTTCAGTGATTAGCATCACAAAAGGCACAAGGGTTCATTGTGTGCCACAGAGTCACTACAATAGGGTCACCTGAGCATCAGAGGCATCATTCTCCTCACCCTCTTCCCCAGCTCCTCACATTTATTACAAGTACTTAAGAATCTTGCAGCCATAAACACAGCAGAACTATTTGTGCTACTTCTGCTCTGACAAGATGGAAAACACCAGGAACCATCGTCCTAAATTGATTGTTCTAAATGAGTTCCAACTTAAATGTTCCTGTCATATTCTGATCTATCAAAGTAGCCTTGAAAGACTTCTCATGCATGAAGAAAAGGTTGTGAATGAAATCACGTGGCAACTGATTTATGTTTGCAAATCCTTCCTTTAAAACAGTTTTTCATTTTTTTGCAAGTGTCTTTGCTAGAGGAAAAAAAAGTGGTGATGCTTTTACCCGTTTCACTCTGACACTTCGTCTCTCCATTGCATTTCGAATGAAGGGGGGCTTTTTGGATAACGTTGAACTGTCACTATCACTGCGATTCAGCTGAAAACGAAAGCAAAACCCACGTATTTTTTTCATGAAAGAAATACAAGCAATGCATATACACATTACTAGCAAGATCAGAGGGTTCTGTAAGTGATTATAAGCAGTGATGTAAGCAGACCTATGAAGTTTTGTGAACAGCTACAGCGGACAGCTGCCACCCCAATCTGAGTGGACAACATGCAATCCATTTGGCATAGCCAGATCCTGCCACAAGCCTTGAACTCTGTCCTTTTTTTTTGGAATAGACTGCATGGAAAGAGAGACACTAAGTTAGGGTGTAATATGGGACTCTACCCCACCACTGCCCTTCTCCTGTGCAAGTAACTAGGCTGGACAAAACAGCCTAGAAAAATATGGTCTAAGTAATTTAAATAATTTTTACTCTTTTCTAGCATCTCTAAAACATGGGGCTATTTTACTAGAGATTTCTCTTTCCTAAAATCATCTGTATTTTAAGCTAGTGGTGCAAGGTAGGTTTACCTGTAAGCTATCCCCCGGGCTTTCAACTTTAGAGTTGTCACGTTACACACATACAGCCTGCCTTCTTTGGTGATTGTCTGTAGACCCTTAAAAAGGGCTCAGCTCAAGTAGGGTTTAATTCCCTTCTCATATTCCTTCTCAAAGTTGGGGGTGGGGAAGGGGGACAGGCATGTGCGATCTGCATGTGCTGGGACACAGTACCTCTACCATCCAAGCACAGGCCACTGCTGCAAGTTAAATAAGGTTTGTTTCTATGGAGGGAGGCACCTGCTTCTGAATTGGAGAAAACGTGCACATCAAATCAGGCTCAGCTGTATTAAGAGCACACTCACTTAGAACAGGTCGTGCATGATAAAAGGCAGTGATTGCTTGTTTGCCAATTCAATTTAAAAGATGAGTTAGTTATAGTTTAGGCTCACCCTCAATCCAGGAAATAATTGTGAGCAAACATTTCAAAGCAGCACCCTGACCCAGTCCGTGGCCTGTTCAGTTACCTTCAGAAAAAGCACACTGGAGATTTTCAAGCTTTTGCAGTATTTTTGCTGACACTATCAGGTCAGCTTTCTATTTCTATCAAGCATTCACATTCACCTCATCTAAAGTCAGGTGGACACAGATAACTCAATTCAAGTTAGTACAGAACAGTCAAAGCAGCAGGAAAGTGTGTGCTACACAGCTTATTCATCACTGTCTTACAGCAGCCCTTCCAGGTTAGCTTGGGCACCTCAACATGGTGCATTTACCACAAACACATACATATTTTATAAATTTGTGCTTAATACTATTAGTTCCAAGAAGCGATACTGTCTAGGAGGTGAGGACAGAGCAACTTCTAAAGTCAAAGGGGAAGAGAAGGAAGCAGTGCCACATTACTGAAAAATTCAGACTAAGTGAACATTGGTATCATGCATTCATTAATGGAAAATAGCATTCGTAACCTCAGGATTGCATTTCCTTACCCGACACACATACTGACTTTGTGGTCCTGGTGAAAATGTTTTTGAGCGGATGATAGTGCTACCTCTGACAAACTGAGTTTGGGGTGGATTGGCTGCTCTTTTGTCTTTTGGACGAACTACGGTAGAAGACTGTGCAAGACTTTCTGTGTTTGTCTCTTTATCCACCTGAAAGACATATACTGCAGTGTAAATGCCAGCTTGCCATCTTACTGATGACACATATACAGGGCTGTCTGACAGTCACCTGTGATACATCTCCGCTTTCAGTCCCAGAGGCACCACATTCAAAACCAGGTATTCTTTAGCCATTTCCATAAAGGGTGTCCTGACACTTCACTCTTTGAACTCAGCAGCTGCTACATTAACTGTATCGCTCCCTAAGGGCTCCGCATCCATTGATTGCTGGACAACATAATTGATTACAATGAGCTTTGCCTGTTGATCCAGTACATCAATGTGACCTGGCAATCTCACACAGAACAGAGGTATGATTTTAAAGACCATTCCCTTACTTGTTGTGCATCTGCGGCAAAGATCCAAATTGCTGTACGTACATGCACAGAGAGCACGTGTACAGCACGTGTTTGTTAGACTGCAACTACATTCAGAATTACACAAGGTCAAAGCCACAGTCACATTAATGGAAACAGTTTTTGTGAGCAGCAAAAAGAAGGCATGAAACAATATTAACTGTGGCACAAACGGTCATGCAGAGTTATTTAAAAATATTTTAGGTAGGTAAACATTTAAACATCAGTGATGAATTTTCAAATAACTGCTGTAGCCTTGCTCAGCTCAACAGCAACCCAGCTGAGCAATGGGAAGCTTAACTCATCTTTCTGTTCAAAAGGCCCTTGACTTTACCTTCACTGCTATTTCCATGTGCAACTGGGAATTCAGACTTTCTTCTGTTTCCCACAGCAATTTTCCAGCACAGAATTCTTCCTCCTCCTCTGCTTCATTTTCACTGATCTCATCCTGTTCTTCCTGATCAGGAACCTCTTCGTCTTGCCTGTTAAGTACAGCTTTGTTACTGAACTGACCTATAGTGCACAATACCCTGGTGTTGCAACAGGGGTTACCTCCTGTAAGCTGCTGGACAGAAGCATCCCCAAAGCAGCCAGTTGTACCTGGCAGGTCCTGTGGCCACCGAGATTACACAAACACAGGCTTATAAGGGAAAAAATGAAACTGGAGTGAAGCTGTACCAGAAGGCAACTATTACAGCCAAAAACTTCATTATTGATCTTGCCTCAAAAGAAGCAAGCTGAGGGTTCAGCCATGTAGTCTGAGCTTAAGGTGAGTGCATCTTAAGGGGCGCTCTCAGGGTGCCATTAATCTTAGTTTAAAAAACGACACTGGACAAAATTGAAGCATTGTTTTAACATCCTTTTCAGCTTGTTTGAACTCACAGCTGGCTTCTCCTCCATCAAACCTATTGGTCAGGCTTGCTTTTTATTTCAAATGTTAGGCTTCATTAATAAAATCCAGATCTGGACCATTTAAACAACAGCCAAAATTAATATTCAAGCAAAGCCTTGCACCATACAGCGGAGCTTTAATGAATGTCCATAGAACATTGTACAAATAAGAAAATTAGTATAGTGCTGTTGACCATTTTCAACATTTATCAGCTTTGTTCTCATTTCCCAAGCACAACCTCCAGAACAGAAGAAACATGATTTTTCACCGAAACAGAAAGACAGAAGCAGCTTCCCACAGCTCTATCATCTGCTTTTTTCTCTGCACATGGACCCCTAAATGCTCTGATCATTTGATCCCACCATCAGTGCTAAGATGGTGGGATGCTACCTACCAGCTCTCTCCACTAGTTAAAGTGCTTCTGCTTTCCTCCAGTTTCTTCTCCACAGCTTCCAGTTCAACAGCTGTCTGCTCTAAAAGCGCTGAGACAGAGTCCTGAGGAGAGCAAGAGGCTTCTTGTGAAGATATGACTCTCACAAACTGCAAAGCACCCAGCCCCTCTGGTCAGAAGAGCTGCAACCAGCTTTCCTCAGGTGGCAGGAGAGAGTCATAGTTTCTACACCCACGTTGTTCAAGCAGCCTATTGTGCACACAGTGCTCAGTCAAGCCTGTGTGAGCATACCCGGCCCACCTCCCCCAGTTACACTAGCATACACACTTGTGCAGCTATAAGCTGAGCATATTGCATGCTGTGCACATGCAAAGGTAAGTCTGTATCTGGACTTGTTCGGCAAGACCATTGCAACAAAGTGAACTCTCTAGTGGGAAGAAAGGCAAGAGCTCTCACATCACTTACACCAGACCACATACCACATCCCTCAGCTTCGTGAGGAGATTTCATTAAGTATTTAGCCCAGGACATGGGCATATCTGTAATTGACATGTTAATTATTTTGCAGCACTTAATGACATTTTCAAGATCTAAATATAAACACAACAGCCTTCACTTCTCATCTGTTGTAACAGTCCTTCAGCCCTCTCATTAGTACTGTTTAGAAGAGATTTGTTTGATTTAAGCAGTTTTTCTTACTGTTTTTTCAGTGCGGGGTACTTCAGAATGAACGTCTCCTTGTTTACTTCTCCTGTTTTGCTTCTGCAGATACTTATGACTAAGGAGGTTATACCAGCGGGTTGATTTCTCTCCGGACCTACATATTTCAGCAAGGCTAATTTGTGCCCCACCCTAGTGAGAGCAAAACCACATTTTAGTGTAATACTAAAATGAACCAGTACCATACCAGTAAGAAGTAGTGACAGTGAAAATCCAGGACTACTCAACTTTGGCAAGTTTGACAAAGAAAAATCACCCAGTTTATCCCCATTTCAACAGCACTAGTAATGCTTTATGTTTAATTATTTTTAACATCGTCTAGGACTTCCAATCTAAGTAGCAAGTGCTTCACTACAGCTTCTGTGTACAAGAATCCAGGAGTATGAACATGGCTACTGCAGCCAGGATAAACTATAGCCAGAGCTTCAAAGAAAAGGAGAAAGGAACAGGAGATGAAGACTCCCTTTCAAGAAATCTGCAAGGCTGACAAAAATCACTGCATCACACTGAGGTGCTTTAGTTTTGTATATTCCATTCCTCTTCATCTGCCTTGTCATTTTTTACTGCGTTATATTTAGTACACATCCTGACATATTTAAAACCCGAAGTAAAACTGATTTGCAATTTATTTAATCCCCAGGTGGACTCCATTGCACCAGCTCAGTCCAGCAGACTGCGTCCTGAGCACACCTCCTGCAAGTTAGCATGCGCCCACTGGGAACTCAGGTACTGTAGGACTGTACATGCTGCCAAAAGAGAAAAACCCCATTTGGAAAACATATGCTGTCGTGAACCAAAGTGTGCTTTGCAAAGCAAGTGGAGGAAGAAACACAGAAGGACCATACAACACGTACCCCTCCAGCCCGTGGAGATACTACAGAACATGTGCAGGACAAAACATCACCTTTTCTATAACTTAATGGTTGCTAATGTCCCAGCTCAACACACCCTACTCATGGTCTGGAGTACAATACTCCAGAAATGGTTCTACTAAAATCAACTTGCTCAGGTAATACTGAACAACGAAAAAGCTCTAACACCATGAGGTGGCTGGCTATGGCAATATGAGCACTCAAAAAACTATACTCATATAGATTTTATCAGTGTAGAGTAATAGCAGTTTTTAAAAAATTCTTTAGAGATCTTTCATATTCTACAGTGGCTTCCAAATTCCTCTAAGGTGGCCATTCTCAACTACATTACAGCTAATGTTTCCAAAAGGAAGAAAAAGAGGTAGGGTTTCACATTAAATCATGAGAGAAGGAAAACCTAGTAGTCTGACAGTCACCAGTAGTTCTGTAACAAAACACGTAACAGATTGCAATAACGATTTTGATCAGGGGAAAAACAAAGAACAGAGAGCTCATATAGCTAAGGGTTATCAAGAAAGCTTTCACAGAAATTGCCATATTTCAAAGTTTTGTCTAATTCGAAAGAGGAAACAAACACAAAGACATTACATTAGAGATTAATACTAACCAAGCATTCTTCAAGGTGAGACTTATCTACAGTGCAAACATCGACTCTTAAAGTCTTCTGGCGTAAGGCCGGGTAAGAGATAGAAACCCAGAATACTTCATTGTACACAAGATTGTCTGAAGCTTCCACCGGTCTTGTGCGAAACAAGCAGCTTGTGCTTTCTGAGCAGGGCAGGATAGCCACGCGAATGTTCCTATTGAAAAAAGCGCCGCAATCAGTACTAGCGCATGGGTTTCTAGTTCCCTCCATTTCAAGAGCTCCATAAATCTGTAAGTGAAATTCATCCTAAGCACTGCGGACACTACTGCCCTACCCTATCCTTTGGAACATCAGTCAACTGAGAAAAAACGAACACCACAACATCAGAGACATGAAGTGGCATGAATTGCTGTAGATTTCATCCTTCTAAACTTGTAATTGAACATCATGGGATTATGTTTTACATGGTTGTTTATGTCTGCCTGTGCAACTTATCACCCTGCTAACATACCCTTTTGTAGGTAGAAACAAACATGCAAAAATAAATCAAATCTTGCTTTATTCAGCACACAGTTCAATGTAAAAGAACTTGTTCCTAGAATGAGTCTAGTAGAAGCTGTACATTTCCCCACACATACATCTGTGCAGGTGTCCAAGGATGAGTTCTGTAGCAGAACAAATGCCCTCTCCCCACTTGATGCAGTTGCTCTGGGCACTGCTACAGTTAAGAAACTTGCTGGCTAGTACTTACTAATTCTAGGCAAGTCTTTTCCTAGCAAATACAGATGTTTGAGGAAAAAAATGTATCTTATTTCATTTTGTGAGTTTATTAGTTCATAAATGTTGCAACACAAAGTGTAGAAGCATTTCAGAAAGGGTAAGTTTTTAAGAGTGAAAAAACAAAACCCAAGATCTGTTTAATTCCCACTGGAATCTCATACAAATACTTCAACTGTTTTTATTTCACCCACTTACACTTTTTGATCTTGTTGTAACAGCAGTGCTGGAACATTACTCAGCTGGATGACCAGTATTGCAAATTGTTTATTTTTGTCGTCATATCTGAATTGGAAAGACACAAAAAGGCATTATTATTAGAGAAGTCTGCCTTGGACTCTATGAATGAGTGTTCCACTTGTTTCATTAACACAAAAAACCAACCTTAATTTACAAACATGACAAAACTATAATGGGACCATGGCTTGCCTATAGTTTAAAACAAAACCAGATTCATATTACATGGAGTTTTGCTACTAGAACAGTCCAGAACATCCAGAACATAGGAATTCAGATGCAATGAACTACATATTTGACCTAACACACATTTTTTTTTTTGAGATCTAGCTAAATTGCTGAATATAACTAAAACCTTTTGAAAGGCTTTATGTAATGACTGTAATATAAAAAAAACTTAAAAAGGAGGAATACTTGAAGTACAGCAGTGAAAACATTGCAGGTAAGCATTGTTTTACCGTTGATGGCCGTGACAAGAGAGTTTTGTGCTACTTATTTTTCCCTCAAATTGTAAATAATCTTCCACTAAGTCATTTAAGGAATATGCCTCTGTTCCTACCTTCTACTACTTGTGGGATTCAGGTTTGGTCAATGATTATGATTGCCATTTACTCTCAGCAGTTTTTCCCTGCCAAGCTGCACACTAAAGGAGACTACAAGCCAGCAAAAGGCTCTCTCCAGCCCAGCACTAGTAGTGCTCCCATTGCTAGTTTGCACCCTCATACTACACTATCACCAGTTGATTTTCACTGACATGAAAGAGGATAACTGGGCCAAGGACCTCAGAGTCAATCCTAATTCTCAATTACACAACAAAGAGGGCATTAGTTAGTTAACGCTAGGATATAATAATACTAATAATAATAGGGCAGGATAAACAGGATAAGAAAACAGAAAGCACTGTCTTTTATATCCTATATATCATTCTTTCCACTGGAAAGAAAAATCCAGTAAAAATGTGTAGTGCTTACCTCATTGCAATTTGCACTTTAGCAGTCCCAACTGCTTCTGTATCATCGCTGTCAAACACCATCACTTCCGACACACATGGTCTGAAAGAAATCAAAGGCAATTAAGGACTTGATTTCCCTCTTACTGAAGTGCTAGCATTTAGGTGATACAAGATCTTTTCCCTTCCATTCAGGGGTTGGGTATATGGATTTTGTAAAATTAGCAGTTAAAAGAAAGCCCATTTAAGAAGTAAGTGCAATCATCCTTATAGGTATGTATTACAGTGCTTATCAGCAGAAAGTCATATGCCTTTCCCCTTCACTGCCAAAAAAAAAGCGCCACACAAAAGACTGCAAAAATAAGGCAGTGGGGGATTTTTAAAGGGTTCCCTTGACTGGCTTTTAGTAAAGAGAGCTGACTGCCCAGCAACAGAAATAAGACTTAACAACTGCAATCTTATCCTGCACTGACACAGCAAAAATTCTCAAGTTTTATTAGATTTAAGTAATTCCTTTGTTTCTTTAAGAAATCAAACTTCCCTAAGCACATTAAAAGTGATGTACTACACTGACTGGTCTTCCTTGAAACAGCTACCCACATTATTTTCCTCCCAGCGTGCCCTCTGCCAAAGTTTCATGCACTGAAAGTCCCCAAAACTACATTGTCTAATTGTCTCAGAGGCTCTGCTGTAGCACATTAAAACAGGATTAGCATTCCTTTCTTCTAAGTATTTTCCATATTACTTAGCACTCTCTTGTATTTCATTGTATTTCAGCTACAGAGGACAAACATATTGCTCATCCTACCCTCACCATTTATTACAGGCATCAAAATGATACTGCAGTCATTACAAAGGATGGTGTGCCAACAACTCGGAAAACATTAAGTAACAAACATGTGAGTGGTCCATGGGGTGTCTTCTGTAACTGTCACACATTATCCCTCCTCCCCTCTCCGCAGAGCTCCCTATCCCATTGAGGGGACGCAGGGGCCCTAAGACACCCAGCTCTCTGACTGCCTGGCTTGTGCCAATGAGGTCCACTTTACAGAAGCATTACACGTTCTTGTCAAAGTGAATTGTGCTGTAAACATAAAAAATTACTCATTTATCGAGAGAATTAACAAAGATAATGAATAAATGGGGGGGATACGAGACGAGCAATTTTTCACCTTTACAATCCTGTCCTGCAACAAAAGACCCAATAATTCATTTCAAGGACAATAAAATGGTAAGAAAAATCCATGTTAGATGCAGCCAAACAAGGTATCAATAAGATCAGTACCTTCCAGTGAACTTTTTGTCAAACCATCCCAGATAGCTTTAGCAAGCAGTAAGGGAGGTCCAGAAACCCGTCAAGAGCAGCAATGCCCAGCTCTGGCTATAAGCTATGCACTTAGGGGGAAAGTCTGCAGAAATCATGTCCTGGGTCCAAGAGATTGGGAACTGCATTGCAGCACGAACACATCCACGAGGCAGTTCAAGGTGCTTCTGCTATCTTCCTTAAAGATCCCAAAGTCCCCTCATGCTGACTGAGGACTGTCATTGACACCAGAATGGCCGACTGACAGGAGGGGAACTTTACACCTGCCAGATGGCTCTGCTATCCCCATCAATGCAGCAGTCACAGCTTGCCAGCACCTTCACAAACAGACCAGCTGTTCAAACGGTTCTGAGAGCTTGCTTTCAGCTACTTCTATTACAGGAAGCATGGGTCACTTTGATAATCAAATTTAACCTGCTTACAGTTTTTTCAGAAGTATTAAGAAATCTGAGATTGAGAACTTTAGCCACCACATTAGAAAAAAGATCATAACCAGCATTATTCCAGCTGACTCCTGTGTGCAAAGCTGAGTCATTGGCTTCTTCCTAGATAGGTCTGATGTCTACCTTTGTACAGACGCCTCATATACCCCGCTATCGCCAGCAACAGATTCATCAGACACTGCAGCTGACACACATGCCACCTTCAGCGCTGTCCCTCCAGCTGTATTTATACCTATCAGAAAAGCACAGAGGAAAATCAAAAACAGGTGTTAATGAAAAACTGTCTGGATCAGGCACAGCTTTTATCCTCCCATTGAATTGCATTTTTTCCCCACCCAAGTATTGTTAAGCAACAGCACATTTCTGAAGAGAGAGAGGACACAGGTAGGGCGGGCTGTGCTCAATAGCCACCATCAAGTCAGTGCTTCAGGAACGTGCTGCTGGACTGCCCTAGAGAGCAAAAAGCCCCTGGACAACTAAGGAACAGCCTATGTGCTAGGGGTGAGAGCAGGGTTTTGTTGCATAGTCAATGCCCATTTAAAACTTGGGTCCTGCGGTAGCATACCAACGGTTGAGGTTACACCCCAGTTGTGCTGAGTGTGTTGCAACTGGCTACCCCCAGCACCTCCATGGGAGCAGGTCCTCACAGGCAATGCGAGGAGAGGCTTTCAGAGCACCTGAATGGCAGACAGGTACCCATGACAAGATGGGCAACGTGCAGAAGCAGCAGAACTTGTGAATCCCAACAGAGTTACAAATTTGAACCAATAGAACAGATTCTGCTGCAAGTTACCCTCAAGCAGGCAGTAGGCCTTCTGGTTCTAGCTACCCCAGAGAGCAGCAGCAAGGCAAACACTACTGACCAAGCATAGATTATCCTGAGGGCTATATCCCACCTGCAGAGCTTATACCAAAAGTTTAGCTTCAAGGAGGGGAAACAGCAAAAACCCACCACCTGCATAGCCCTGAATCCAAAAGATTAGTGTACACAGGACAGAAGATGGGTCAAGACCATGTTAACCGGCTAAACATGGAAAGAAAGAGAGATTATAGGATTCAAAGTAGCAGCCACATGCAGAAATGCAGAGAAAAGGACATAGGGAAGAGAAACTGATAAAGCTGAAGCAAAGAGTTTAGCATGGAGGTGTTGCCTGCCTCAGATTTCTTGTGCTACAAAACAGGTTGATATGTCCTGGAAACTTCTGCAAATTCTGCACCTTTTCACTTGATGCATCACATTTCTGCAGAGATACGCTTCAGCTGTAAGTCTGGAGAACTCTGTCTGCCAAGGTGTCTAACAAGGGCTGGGACGTACCCAGCTCTTGGCTCTCCCTCTCTGGCAGTGCTTTGGGGCACCTGCTCCAAGAGTGAGGAGGTGCTGTGCTGTCACACTGGCAGCAGCTGTGACCCTGCAGCAGAAGTGTGGCAACGCACTCCTCTCTAAGGGGCTTTCATCCTTCAGAAGTGGTCGCTCTCTCCCATAGCCTTAGGAAAGCATATGCCCCCAAACCAATATATGGTTTCCGTCCCATATTTTCTTTATTACTAAGGAGTTTGTGGGGTTTTTTTTCTGCACAGTCTCAAAGCCACTTAAAGAGTTAAGTTTTAAAAAAAACATTGGTGCAAAAAGTGTGCAAGCTCAACATATGGTTATGGAATAACATAAGGACTTGTTCTACAACCAACAGTAGAGGGTGCTACAGGTGACACCAACATATTGAGTGCACATGTAGCATTTGGGCCCATTAATCCATGTATTTTTTTTGACACCACTGAATGGTACTTTCTCATCTTGGTATTCCCATGGAACTGTTGAGCAGAAATAAATGTCCAGACCTTTCCCCCATAGACCAAACCACATGAATAAAAGTTAGCACCTGTAACACAATATATCAGTCATTAACTGAAACAAATGGGTGCATTTAATAATGGCATTCACAGTTTAATCCATTCTCCCACCTGTTATGTGTAAGGGCCTGGCCCCTGCTGCACTCCACATACTCTGGGCTATGCTGGAGGTATGTGGGCAGGGTCAAAACTATGTCTCTTCTTCCCCTAGTGCTGCTTTGTACCCTCCATCCTATGGTTTTAATATGAAAATAATTTCCTCCCCACTGGCTGGCTTCCTAGATCAACTTATTTGAGTTTTATGCGCCGCTCCCAGAAACACCACTCCGAGAATCCCTCAGCACAGGGCTTCCTCACCAGGAAGAACACCGCAGGTAAGACTCCAGCAGGCTCAACCTCTTTCTCCTTCAGTTGCCAATGCCATTTAGTCATTTCAACCCAGAATGTATTCGTTTTTGTCCACTTCACCTGAGCACCTTGCAGCCAAGGGGGGGGGCAAATACAGAGGGTGCACAAACCCCAGCAACGACATCAGTATCTGCTTGTACAGCAGAATGCTAAAGTGTAAACCTGAATGGGTAAACCTGAAAACATGGAAGCTCAGCCCTGCAATTCTTACATGCTGAACATGTAACTTTTGCATGTGGCTAACACAAAATTTGGATTTTCTGTTTTGAGTCTCTAAAGAGGTATCACACTAAGTTTATGGAAGAATTCAGAAATTACTCAACTCTCTTCTATATTCCAAGCAGGCATATAGCACTTCCTGTGCTTTTTTACCTCTTTTTCCACTCATATCAAGAATTTAAAGTTTACTCTTCACCTCCTGCCATGTCCCCTTCCATAGGCTCTCCTGGACACACCATGACAAGGCCTTGAAGATCCATGTCATGCACTGTCCTCACATCCATGCCATTTCCTCAGAGAATGCCAGACTCTGCCAGATTCCAGGTTTTGCTATTAGTTTGACCTACATGGCTCGGATATCTCTCAAGTGAGAAAGGAAACCTTATTTTAGCTTCAAAAGTATCAGAGGTTCTATTCTAACAGAAATAAAAAGCAAATCCCTCAGGTATATACTGTTCAGCTCTTCTTACAGAACACGTGAGCGTGCTTTGCCCATGAGGCCAAGTACCGACCACCCCAGATCCAGCCACCACATTTTGGGTGTTACACTGAACCCCCGGCAAAATACCTGAGGAGTAAAATCTCATCTCGTTATTGCTCTGAAGTAAACTACTTATGGTGATTATTTTGTCTGCTGACTGGCTAACAGCAGTAATCACTTAATCTGCTTAACACCTGAGCTTTCACTTCAACAGCCCTGACAAATCTTGAAGCACTAAAAAGGTTAAAACTAATCAGTACCCAGTTCTAATACGAATAATTACTGTTTCCTACTAAAATGCATAATACCTTTTGTTTGTAGGAATATGGTAGCCTAAAGGGGAAGAACTGCGCACATGTCTTAATAAATGGTATCAGCCTTCCTAATGCAGAAGCAGTGATACCATGGTGCTAGTTCCCTTTCTTCACACAGGCTGTTTTATAATCCTGTGAACAACAGAAACAAACTGCACTGCTGGTTCATACGACTACAGCTTACAAGTTTATATTGCCTTTAAAGCTCCTCTTCACTGCAGTTACAAATCCAGTCATTTCACTCATCTCCACTGGATTTAACCCAACTAACAGTCGGCAAGGGCTTCAGACAGGCCCTAGCACAAATGCCCTGACTGCTGCCTACTGCTTTCCATCCACTTCAGCCCAGTCATCATTCTAAAAAGGGATGAATCCTTTCCACCTACCAATAAGCCATATGCATGTATGAGAACATCTACTATCTTAAATGTCTTATTTTATCATGCTCACAATCTAAACATGTTTTGTTGCTAAGAGACCATTCCCCTCAAACTAGCAGAAATTCAAGCACAGCCTTGACATGTCTGCTCAGCTGAAGTTAATAAATTCATTGCCACTGATTTACTGGGAACCAGAGCAAGACAGGGTGTATGCTGAAGTAGCAGGGAGGATTTTTATTGTCATTTGTTAACTATTAAACTAAATGCCTTTCCCAGTCTTCCTCAAAAGCTTGGCCAAAAAGTTTGTGTCAGTATGCCTCTCAGTATGTGTCAGTACATGCCTCCCAGTTTCAGACCCATAGCACTAGATGACATTCTGAATAGTTAAGTGCCAAATTAAACCAGGCATTCCACCACAACCATTTTTATTTGCACATGAAATCCCTGTAATTTGTGTACACATGCCTATAAATATACTAAAAATACAACTAGATACAGTCTTCTGTAAAACTCATCAGATCAGCACTACTTTTTGTGTACAAATTAAAATTCCAGCCTTTTCATCCAAGCAAGATGGAACACAGTGGAATACACTTTTCAACATGAAGATATCAAGTTGACTGACAGGTTTTGAAATACTTGCTTCTCAATGCTTTAGAAACTACATTAAAAATAAATGCATGCATGTGCATGCAAATAATTTGTTACCATACCTTGACCTAGATGTTTATCTCCTGCTCTAGGCTCTTCCAGTCTACAGCTGCCACTCCCAGAGTTTAGGGTGAGTTCTGAGAGATTTCTACTTATCTCTGTGTCATCAAAATCCATATGGCTTGAAAAGGCATCACCAGTTAGGAGTGGGTCTATCACCAGTGGAGAGCAAGGTGGAGATGGAGAAGAAAGAGATGACCTTGGAGATAGCGATGTCATGGATTTTGGAGTACCAGACAATGATCTCAGAGCCTGTACGCGACTGGTGGTATCTGCTTTGTGAGTTTTCGCTACTTCGTTTTCATGAATAGTGGTGATACAGCCCGATGGTCTAAATCCAGTGGCTCCTTCTAAGAGCAAGTCAAGCTTGTTTTGGTAGTCCGTGTCCAACTGCTCCAAGTGCTCATAGTAGAGATCAGTGAAACTGGCTGACGTGGATGAGTCCTGGCTGGAGGTGGCAAGTGATCCTCTGCTAGATGCAAGAGAACCGGGGCTGCTGCTTGAGGAGAGGGAAAGCATGCTGGTGGAGAGACTGAAGGAAACAAGTCAGAAAACCATTATACTGCATCTCCTGATTTCTCAGAGAAACACTGCAATGTCACCAAATCTCTAAACCCATGTGGTACATTTTTCTTCATTAGCTCAGGCCATATGCATTAGTCCCCACAACAATCCAGAACCACAGTCTACTCAGTGGAAAAGTCAGGTCACTTTTCAATAAAGAAAATATAGTTCATACACATTTTTCTACTCACTGTATCAACCTCATAAGAGTCTGTTTAGCCAAAACAACTCTAATGAATAATTTCAAATCAATTAAAGTTAGTGACATTCTCCTCCCACATCTGTCTGAAGAAAAAAATCTATAGTTGCTGTTAATCTCCAAAGCAGACCACAAAAACCAACAAGGCCCATGCAAGAACGTGAAATTATTGCAGCCAACCGTCTGTCTGTATGGAAATTTTCTTCTATTTGCCTCAATCTTGCACCCCCAGCCAAAAGGCAGTATCACAGCCGCCTGGAGCTGGCCCTCAGAGATCACAACAGCCAGCAGTTACCAAAAAACTGGCAGGATTTACCTATGTGAAAGACTGCTACATGGAATCCAGGGCCAAGAGAGCAAGGGGAAGAGTTGGAGCTGGGCTGTGAAATCAGTTTACACAAGTTATTTTCCCCTAGAGATCTAATTTCAGAACATAACTGACAGCAAAATTAATTTTAAGCAGGTGCTGAATAGAAGTCTGTTCAGATGAGAAAGCCCAGACACCACAGCACACTTTTCTGCTCAGAAGACCCAATAAATCCTCCAGTACCAACTACAACATATATGATCCCTAGAAATTCCATTTAAACCAACATTCCTGATCCAGATATTAAATACCTTGCTTGTTACTGACTGTTCAAAGACCCTTAACCCTCACTTCAGATATGGATTAGCTATTGAAAAATTTCTGCATATGCGTAAGTGGCTTAAGTTGCCCCACTGAAAAACAGTGATGATATTAGTAAGCCTAATAATCCCTTACTTATTATTTATGGCGTAAAAGCTAGAAGCTGGATTCTTATAATTATGCCCATGACCTTATGCAGAAAAATGCAACTATGCAGAATTTAGTATAATTTTGGCACAAAACAGCTTCTGCATTTGTATGACAGATGTGCACTGCATCACGTTTGTTCAAAAAAGCTTTTCAGTGAAACATAACTGAAACATGATAAATGTTTTTGCATTTTGGCAGTATATATAGATCTGGCGAAGACTAATGAATTTTCAGCTTTTCAGTGTATTTCACTATCAAAAAGGAAGGGGGTTTAATTAATCTTTTCCCTATCAACAAACTGGACTCAATTTCATTTTGTGCATACCTTTGAATGCCAAACCTTTTGCATTACGGGGTTAATAACAAGGAAGGAGCATGCCAAGAACACTGGGCACATAGTTAGGAAGAAATTAGTTTCACATGCTTCTTGGTCACCTCAAAAGATCCCTAATCAGCTAGATGAAATGAAAACATGATGCATTTCCACTGCATAAGAGTATCACAGATAGCTATTCTCCAAGGTGGCTTATTTACATGTCAGTCTTGCACTATGATTTCTTTCCAGGCTTTTCGTTGTCATCTTCACAAAATGAAACAGAATCCAAGTGGAGTAGAAGCTACAAACAGAGTAAATTCAGTACACACTGATAGGAAAAATCTCAACCAAACAAAAACCCCACCAAATTCTCTTCCTAATCAAAAGACAAACAGTTTTAGCTAATGATGATTTGGCCTTATTGCTTACAGTCATGGATGTGCCTAGAAACAGCGATCCTATGCTCTTCCAGAACTACAGCCGGCAGACCACATTACGACTGCAGAAACATTTCTATACCCCATATGAACCACAACCAGATTCAAGGATATCTCAATTGATTGTCTACATTGCAAGCAACAGCACACTTGGAATTAACTTAGAGAAACATTACCATAATACTCATACATTAACGTGCAGTTGCATTGCTAAGGTTCACTTTACTTGCTGTGTGTTAAGCTGTCTTTAACATATTTTATTAATATAATACCTCAGTAATTCAAACATTAGTAAAAAAATCTCAGCTATCCTAAGTCACCTAAATGTTACATGTCCAAAATAGAAGGGATTGCAGAGGCGGTGGATGGAGACACTGCCACAAGGTTATTTATCCCATTCTAAAGCACCCATCTAAACTGAGCGGGACGTATAATACTCAAGGCTTCTCCTTCCCTTGACTACACAGAGGTCTTCAGTTATTACTCTAACTGAAAGGCCTTTTAGACCTCTCAGATGGGAGATAAAATTGTTACCAGAGAAAGTCAGTTACACCATGTGCAGTTAAAGCACCTACAACTTCTGTAAATGGTTATATACCTTTTCAGCTGAGTGTGCAACATTGCAACTAATCGCGTTGTTTCTTCCAGTTCTCGGACTAGGTGGTTTCTTTTGCTATTCAACTTCAATCTAAGAAGACAGAAGAAAAAGATGAGCTAAAGGAGCATTTACTATTTAAAGTCAGGAGTAAAAGGAAAATTTATTTTTTCTATGAAATCCTACAAAAGTTAATAAGAATACACAATATAATGTGGGACAGAATTTGGTCACCATGCATAGGTGTTTACCAACTTCCAATACTCTTAAAATATGCAACTCAATACTGAAAACATTCATAACAGGGAAAATAGCTGGTACTATAGAAGTTAATGTTTCTAGGATCAGGCTTCAAAAAGAGTCTGGCAGACTTTGCTATACACTGTTGCATTCTTATACTTACTGTGCTAATAAAGGTTTAAATGCTTTCATGTGCTTTCAGTAAGGCCCATGGATGAACTAAGGCTTACGTGATTTAGTTATTAACCATCTCATTACAGCTTTACATGAATTATGGACTGTAGCATCATCTCAGTTTTATTTCACAAACATGTGCACTTGGATGTTCGTTCTCTAATTTAGCAAGTCTCCAGACAAGAAATCCTTCTCCAGAAACATGGTGTTTCTTTGGCACACTAGAAAAGGACCATATTCCTAAAACTCACAAACAAAGGTGTTCCTCTTATGGCAAGACCTGAAACATTTGTCAAACCACAGATATTTCAGGGTGGTAAAAATCCTTCAGCTGAAGCATCGGATAAGCCTGTAATTTTTTCAGCATGATAAATCATGAAAAGGCTATGTAGAAAATGGGTGTGGTCTGGACACTGAGCATGTAGAAGGAATGAAAATATAGGGCAGAGAGAGTAAATGCAACAGGCCTATTCCATATATATTCAAGAGACTGCAGCTAAAAGTAACATCGCCATAGCCACCCACATTAATACATCCAGACTATAAAGTGCTTGTAGGCAATGCCTAATGCAGTATTCATCCTCACTGTACATTCCCATGAGATCTCCCCCTGCAACACATGTAAAATTAGGGAGGATAGTTGGTATTTTTTTCAGGTAGTTCAGATTCACAAGATATTCCATGCAACTCCCACAGCACTGACAAATGCCAGTTCCTACAGGAATCACATACAAGGATGCTGAGAACAAACAACAAATTTTAAAAATTTAAAATTCCATCTGTTGACATTTACCAAGCTCCAGACTGCACAGCAACTGTAGAAGCTGCCGTGAGGAGCTGGCTGCATACAGAAACATTATAGTATGCTAACATTAAACTGGGCTATTTTGAGCATTTGTTATATTCTCATAGAGTCCCCGTTTGTAGGAACAACCACCTTTACCCACTTGGGGAGGAAGACTTGCAGGTGGTTTCAGAATTTCTGAAATTCTGAAATTCAGGATTTCAGAAGCCTTGTAAGTAGAAACTGTCTCCTTGGAAATCTCAGGGCACACTGCTATCAGCATTCAGCCAGGGGATGTTGCTGCTTGCTCACGATTACCTCTTGTCCAACAAGGCAAGCTCTGTCCTATGCCCAGTAACCTACCTCTCAGTCAGCGCTTTGCTCTGAGTGTCTCTAGCAGCCTGAAGGTCTTCCTCTAGATGCCTTCTCTCTGTCTCCAGTCTCTCCACCTCTCCTCGAGTCCATTTTCTGGGGCTAATGAATCGCATTTCTTTTAAGAGCTCCTCTTTCTCATTAATTAATATTAGACGATCCCGCTCAGAGTCCAGCACGCCAGGCCAGGCCTCGCTGTCAAGCTTGGCCAATTGTATTTTCAGGTTTGCTATTCTGCAGCAAAAAGAAAGCAGTTATTCCATAAGGAGTTTCTGAGCTATTGCTCCACAGATGCACTAAAGTGAATCATGACCAATCGTATCTTCCACTGCCCTGAAGGCTCTCCGCTCAGGTACAACTACACTCAACCCTCATGCCCTCCTTACCAGGGCGCTGTCAAGTGATGGCACTGCCAGGAGGCTGACATGCAGAATGAGATTTTAACTCAGGTTTGCTCCTAATGGTAAGTTAAGTCTCTAGCTAACCTGCAGTGTCCACCAGTCAGGTAATGGCATAACAGAAATTCTGGATCTCAAAAAAAGCTGTCAGATATACTATAGGATGTTTCATATGCCTTGCAGCTAACGACCTCACAGTACTTGGTGTGGAGAGTATCATGTGGTAAATATCTGATCTTTAATCAGTTTTACAGAAAAGAACTCCGTATACAATTCAGATTGGCTGATAAAGATCAGTGGTTACTCAGAAGTTTAGAAGCTAATCTTATCTTTAGAATAAAGAAGTTAATCATATGCGTGCTGCTACTGGAAGAATCCAACTGGTGACTCAACACTAAGCATTTTGGACACATTAAAGAGCTAGGCTACTTCTGGTGCAACATGCAACTGAGGATGTGAGGAGTGGAAGAGGCAATACAATCCTACCTAAATCCAGAGCCACTTATTTACGTGACATTTAAAGTCTATTTTCATTAGAGGTATCATTCCAGATTTCAGTTCAAAGTCTACCACTAATCCTTCAGCACCACATTATCTCAGGCAGGAAGATGATTACTAAAAGCAACAATACAGATGTAGAATTTAGCAAGAGCTTTGACTGACAGCAGAGGATAGCACAGCTTATGGCAGGTAAGAAGGCTGCTCACTTCAACTATCTGCCCATTCCTAATTTCCCAAGTATCTGAACTGCTCAGCAGTTCGCTCCACAAGTCATTAACTTTGCAGTGCAACATGCAGAGGGAAGCAAAAACACCAGGAGCAGGCCAGGGTACAGAACCAAGGGCAGTAACGTCAGTCTTCCCAAACGAAGCTGCATCCTTTGGACTCATCGACCTACAACTCTTCATGACCTGACAGGGTGATCACAGTAGTTTGGTGTGAAACAAAAGTACAGCTAAAGTAGAATAAGAGTCACCCCAGGACTTGCATTTCTGGAACTCGAACAACCAAAAATGATTGAGTGGGAATGCGGAGGGCAGAATGGGCTGGGGTGGAGAAATTACAAAATCTTAGAAGGCAAACAAGGAGAAAAAATATCTTGCGATATAAGGCAAGATGTTTGCAAAAATAAGTCACCTGACCGAAGACCAGAGAGGCAAGGCATACATGCCCCTTCATGTGATTAACTCAGGTTAATCTCTCACTCATGTTTAGCAATTACATAAGAAATGGAAGTGAAGTGCTGTACATGTAAAATGGAAGTCCAATATTCATCTCCCTTTGAAAAGGGCTTTATGATCTGGTGACAGAATTACTGGACTTAAATTGGGCACGACCAATAGTTGTGGGTACTAATCTGGATCAATCTGTAAAATTTGGTTTATGCTACAGAAGCGCACAGGATGGTGCACACTTCTTCCAGCAAACCAGCACACATGCAGGCACAGAGCAAACTGAATGCCAACTAGCAAAATCAAAGTGTGTGGAGTAATAAGATGCAGATCCAGGCAGCGGCAGCTACATGACTGCTGAATGGCCTTGAAGAATAAAGCTTTGTCTTCCAAGCTCCGGAGGCCAAGAGGAACTTGAGCCCCAAGAGAGCCTGTGAAGGATTAGGCTCACACAGACTGACCTGCCTCCTCCATCACAGGAGACAGACTAAAGATCACCTTTCTGAAGAGAAGCCTCACTTTCTGTAAACCCATTTCCCACAGCAGGTTGCTTACTCTAATTGAAGTTCCATAACTGATAGATAATTAGCTCAACTATTTTTAGGTCTTAGGAGCTGTTTTGTTTTTCGAGTGCCTGCTTAAGTGCAACACTGTGCTCCAATGAAGAATTAACGGTGCATTAATTCATAATCCAAGAATTCCTCTGCGCATTTTGAAGGGATATGAGTTTAAGAGGATTGGTTGGCATTAATCTGATCACTTTTGGCACACATTTGCATGGATATGGCTTTTCCACTGGAATTTGTTCTCTATGCGTTTCCGAGTCTCACAACTTTGTTAAACTAACCTCAAGTTTTACCCTTTGTAAATGATCATTCTTTTTCCCCTTCTCCATTAAAAGGAGGTTTATGTATCCTGTTTTTCCAATAAAACAGCACTGTTACAAAAGAAATGCTTCGCAGACTGTCTGGCATTTGGCTGAAAACTCCAGCCTTCAGCATTCACTGACCGAGTCTGAACTATATCATTGCTGAGCCCTGCTAGGTTTGCAATGCAAAGAAACCAGCAATACAGGGCTCAGTCTTCCTGAATGGCTGCTAGCATGCAAGACTGAACAAAAGACAGAACAGGAGGCTCAAGTTTATTTAACTGTTTTCTTTTTACCTCAGAAAGGTAGTTAGATGATTTATTCATTATCATATCTTTTTTTTTTTTGACTGAGGAAAGCTGGTAATGATCTGTGATTTGGGCATAACAACGTTTTTAGTCTCTGTGGACATCGTTCAGACACATGCATCTCCACAGAAGTGTACATTAAGATGTGCATCCACAACCAGTAATTAACAATCCTGTATCAGATCAGCCTCTGTTCTTCAGGAAAAAAAGTATCAAAGTGGGAGGTGTGGTCTAAAAACTGACCAGTCAAATACCCACCATTGTTGCAATGCTGCTAAATGTGACATTGAAATATTCCATCTTAGGAAATTATAAAATATACTTTTAAAAGCCCAGAGTTACCACCAGTCACACAAAACCCAAGCTGGAAGTTTAACTGTTGAAGGAACTAAAACAGTGCACAGAGCACAAGTGCTACACAACTGAGTTACTACTACATCTGAAATTGTACAACATAATTTAGTTACATCTCTGATTATGTTTATGCTGCAGTAGCTATCTCCTTGTAGAGATGTAGCACTGACATCTTGTTTGACATGATAACCAATTATGCTAAAGGTTTGTCACTGCGATTGCCCTTTGTTCTTTTTCACATGTTTAGCGTTACCTGCTGAGAGTGTAGGGTTCTCATCTCACTCAGTTGTGAAAGAAAAGGACTTATTGGTGGGGTGGGTAACGGAACACACAGAATTGCACCCTGACAGTTCTGGTGTGATGAAGTTCAGCAAAATATTCACCAGCTTCTGTGGCTTTAGTCTGGTGCACAATACCATAAACAGTTTCTCCTACAGTTCACTTTCAAAATCATCAGCCCTTATATATCTAGTAGCTCTAACCTAATTAATATGGGATCAACTTGATTTCAAGGGATTAAGTTCTACCTTTTCAGGTAATGCAGAGCTAATAAGAGATTTATTTCTACCATTTGGCTCCCTTCGTAATACACGCATGGGCAAAGTACTTGCTCTTCTATTGTGTTTTTGGAACACTAATATTGTGCTGAGGGGACAGGAAACTTCTAAAATCACAAGGAGAAATTTTCAAAGGAGCATAAGGTTCCTTGTGAGTCACTATATCCATAGTATTGTTCCAGCTTAAAACCAGTGAAGGTATTTGTTTCTGCAGCTCCTGCTAAAGGCTATGCCAAAACCACAGTACTCCGATAGCTAGAAATCTTTTCATTTTAACATCAATTATTCATGCCTATTCAGACCCATCTTTCCTCATGAAAATGTTTGTTTAAACTCTGAGAAAATATCTGGATAATCTAAGACAGGCATGAGATATCAAGCTGCCTTCAACTGCAAGAGTGTTGTATGCCCTTCAGCATTACTTCATCTGAAGTACTGTATTGCCTTTATAAAATTCTGTCTCTTTTTAAAAAGCATGTTAATTGTATTCTCAGGTTTGTCATTATTCACTTGTCCCTTCTTGGAAAAGATACAGGCTAAAGTGAGAGTGCTCCACTTCAATCTGAAGATGTGAAGTCAGTGTGAATTAAACTGCTATCTTGAGCAATGCTTAAAAGTAAAAAGCAGTTTTAACATTGAAAAATTAACTGCTGCATCTGGGGGGCTGATAATATTAATGTTGTTTTAAAAAGACACAGATACATTTGAATGTCAAGGTCAATGTTCATCTTGGATTGGCAAAATAGACAGTTCTAATAAAACTGCTCCACGTAGAAAGAAAAGTGTAAGATCATGTCAAAAAGCAGCTAGGTACACACAGTCTTTGACAACTGTCACAGATACAGATCAAATTTTATACCGCCAAGAAACATGGCCTACTGACCATGCCAATATACTAAAATGAGAACTTTATGAGCAACCTCATCCTTAAAGCTCTTATCCCTAACCAGAGACTGGGAAAAAAATCCTTCTCTGCATATATTGCAAGTACATATTGTACCATGCTTCTGAAGTTTGTTTTTCTAGAATTGCGATGTCCCTTCAGAGCAGTTAAAATTGAAATCACTCACCACCACTGAGGATTACATTGCTGAACAAGGGCTAGCCCAGCCAAAGTCTAAATATTGCTTAGCAGTTTTTAGGTAGACTATTTCTCCATAAAAATAAAGGTACTTGCTAAACACTTGCGTTAGCTATTATCTATTGAAAAAGTACAGCCCAGAAAACTTTTGCCTGAATTAGTCTGCTAAGTAGATATGAATCTTAAAAATCTATTCTCCATTCATCTCAGATCAGAGGGCAAGGGTGAAAACTTACAATCTTACAGATAAGCAGATGAGCTCTGAAATTGTAGCCATCGACCATATTTTGATATGTTAGGTGTTAACACAATATACATTTCTCCTTATCTGACTTAAGGCCATGCAAACATTCGTTTCATTTATGAATAGGGTAAGGAGATGCCTTGCAGTACAGTCTCCTTATTAGGAACAGGGAAGCATTGGCAACATGCAGCAAAACCACTTATGTCCCCACAGGTGTGGCCAGACTGAATTCTTCATGTATTAGTCACTCCATAGTAATTTCTAGTATGGTTATTTATTTCTTGAATGATAACGTTGGCCCAGAAAGCCTATTGCCTCACCTGCTCAAAAATTACCATGTTTACTTAACAGTAACACTGGGTTTCAATCTGAGTGGCACATTTTCTAGTGAAATATATCTTCAGGATAAGCTGAGTGACAGCCAACAGGTACAATAGTCCAAAGAATTACCTTCTCTTTGCTTCTTCATACTGAAGGCGTAATCTCACTTTCTCAGCCAACTGGTTATTGCTGCTGGTAATAAACTGAGACACAAAACAAAATCAGCAACTTAGTAACCACTCCTCTTTTGATATTGCATATTGAAATTGATGATGTGACAAGAGCAAGCGTAACTTGTAAAACTCATTTACTAGTTAAACCAATCATTCAATAGAAAATATTGCCTTTGATTAAATTTTTCATGATTGCTTCAGATACTTAAAAACCCACAAGAATCAGAGGCCCTTTTTGGCCTAGTTTATCAGAAAAAAAGTCTACCAGTTCTATCTCAGGCTTCTGTTTTCATGCACACACAAATAGCTTTGTAATCTTTCTTTTTAAATGCTGTTCGCAGTCTTTAAGTGCTGCATTGCATTTTGTTTTCGATGACATCTTGCTTTGGTTGACAAGTCTTAAAGACAAGGGGCCGCCCATCATGCCCAAATCTGCAGATCTTTAGTCAGAGGTGTGGCCCTGACTGAAAGTGGCTGCAGACATTTAAGTAAAAGTTCACAGGAGAGGCTTTTGTGATGTCCTGTGAGACACATGATGTACCCACAGCACCGATCGAGTCCTTGCTGAGGCTGGCACTCACCTGACAGTTACCATCTTGTTGCACATGTGGGACTGAAGGTTTACAAGTACTATGCATGGTCAGTGGCATCAAAATATCTGCACATGCGCTATCACTCTCAATCATAACACACTAAAAGCCAAATGCACTCTGAAGGGAAGTCCTCATTAGAGCTTAGTCCATACATAGCTGCTGAATGTTTCTTGTATATTAGCATATCACTGCTATGAAGAGCTACAGGAATATTTGTATCACAAGAAGCTACACCTACAGGCAAAATAAAACTTACTTCCCTTTTATTCCCACCTGGGTTGTTCTAATGTAGACAGTGTGGGGAAACAGGGCTTGCCTTTAGAGATACATTAATATTGCACACAAAAACGAAGGTCACACTGAAGTTTAAACCAGGAGAAGATATCATTTCACAGATACTGAGCCCATGTTTGGAAACTCGTACTAAGGCTGTACTACATACAGGTCAGAGGACTGTCTCCATGTACGCTTGGTTTGTCATGCATTACTCACATTTCCCGAAACCTCTGTCTGAGAGCTGACATCCAGGTACTGCCGGGATAACAAAGGGCTGGAGCTTTCCATGGTCATGCTGCTGGCCCACAGGTCTGACTGGGATCCTCTGTCATTCACAAAGCTGTCTTTTAACTTGGCTAAACTCTAAAACCATAAAAAGTCATGAGGTGAGCTCACTTCTGCTCAAAGTACTTCAGCAGCTACATAACTTTAGCCTAAACTATACGATTAAGATCTGACTGTGTTTACTATGCACACTCAGACCCTGCAAACATGAGGTCAGGCATGGCTGAACTGCACCACCCACAGCATAAAGCAGCCCACAGGCATTAGCACACTGTCTAACCCGGTCTGCCATGTCCAGCACAGAGCCTGTGCAAGTGGGCCACAGTGTTTTCACGGCTTCTCCAGATCTGCTCTTTGACAGCAGTACAGTCGCACTTGCTCGTTCTTGGCCAATAAACCCTAAAACAAACACTCATGTCTAAGCAAGTGCTTAGTTGCTATATTTTATACTTCTTATTTCCAGGATCCAAAGAAAAAAGGCTGCAGTCCACCATAACACGGAACTAATTTACATTAATAAAAATCTCAAATATCTGAAATACAAAAAGCTTACATTATTTCTCAGAAATTCAACCTGATAGCAATGGTGACAAAATACTACAAAGTGATCCTGTTTCAATACCTGAATGAGGTCTTGTTTTTCCTTCTCCCCTGATGTGATAGCCTTCTTGAGAGCTTTCATTTCACTTAAAATGGCTTGTGCCTCATCAAGTTTGTAGCCACCTTGAGTATCAGACATTTTCATGTCAATTCTGCATGGAAATTTAAAAAAAAAATATACAGTAAGCTAGCACTTTATAAAGTCCAGTTAATTTAATCATCCTAGATGCATGCGTCTTAACATTAACTTTTAAGAAAAAACACACTCTAAAGTATAACAGACAACAGAAGGAACACAGAATCCCACTCATCATCGCCTAAGTTACTCCACTCAAGTACACTAGACTTCAGCACTCTGATTTTAGCCATATCATCTCTTTGACTCCTTAGGGAGAACAAAGATGCACACAAAACCCCGAAAACAGTATGTTTGGGCAGATCGTTACTAGTTACCTTGCTTCTAACCCAGAGAGCATCAACTTCGCCATCTATCAGTTACCTTATTTTCAGTCGTGATTTCAGAAACCAGGCACAGACCTCACATGCACAGATTTGCTTGCACAACCTAATTACAAGCTGCCTCATCTGTCCCTCTTCTCAAAGGAATTCTACCACAGCTGACGTTTATAATAAATAAGATATTAACCAGTGACATTACTTAAAACATGCCAGATATCTATTCATACAAGGGTAAGTACCTGAAACTTTTCCTCCCCTTTCACTCCACCCCAAATTTTTCCTCAGTGCCCTAAAATAATAGCTCTTATGGTTAAGACAATAGGCTGTACTGTGTCATCCATATCGAGCAATACTGAGTAAAACAGAATACCATTTAACTGGCGAGATCCTGGTTCAAAATCTTTATGCCAAGAAGTCAGTTCTGATGTGGTCAATCACATACAGTCATTGATTTGAGAGAACTATCCCCATGGCTGTGTACTGCTTTCAGTTGCATATGCCTAAAGATATCATCAGCAACATATTTCAGCTTACGTTATTTAGGCAGCTATTTATAAATGTAGAGGGGGAGGCATTACAAGCCAGAGATGTTCTACACTGAAAATAAGGTCTTGAGAACAAACTTACTTCTTCAGTGTTTGAAATCCATGCTCTTTGTACTGGAGCTCTTGCTTTAAGTGAGCTACTTCTCTCTTGAGTTTATTAACCTGTAACAAGGTGTCACACTTTTAGAATAGTACTTTATATGAATATTTAGGTACAGGTACCCATTCAGTATAGATAGCACTCTGAACAAAGCTTCCAGATAATCAGTTCATCTCAACAGCAGCTAACAGCCCTGACTGCATCCTCCTCAGGACATTATCCCTGGCTAGGGATTTATCCAGTACCCAGATATTACACCACTTAATAAGGGGCTCAAGGGAAGTTCCAACCTCATAAGCAGAAAAGCTGAGAAAAATTCAAGGAAGACAGGAATGAAACACGTGTCAATTTTACTCAGTAATGTTTAAAACCTTCCCAGTTATTAAAAAAAAATAAGCATGAGGAGAGGAGTTACGCTGCAGCAATAGAAGTCATCCTCCAAGATACCAAACCTAAAGGCCCACTGCATGAGTAACACAGCAGGATGATAATATATATTGTAAATCCGCTGACCTACAGCTTGCTGTTTTATATTCCTCTACAGAGGCCAGACTGACCTACTTTACGGTAGTCCTTTCTTCTTCCCAAACTGAGCTCTGCATGAGAGCGCACACTGCCGCTGCTAACAACTGCACTAAGCCCAGGACAAAACAGCTGCCAGTCTCTGGAGAGAACTCACAGCTCCCAGCACTGTGACACACCAAGGAGTCAGCATGCAGCTAAATATCCCATAGAGTATCTGCACAGCAGTATGTACTGCTGGCTTCCAAGGAAGTCTGAAGTCTAAGCTAAAAAAAGCCTTTCAAACTCTTAAGACAGCAACGTTTGAGAATTCTGATAAATTATCTCCTAGATTAAGAATGGCAATGTTAGCTCTTTCAACTGCTCTGGCATCTCCTTTTAGTATTTGCCATGAGGTTTGGAAATACCTGAAGATTACTTGCGGCAAGCAAAGGTCAATTCATAAGACTTACCCTCGATTTTGTAGTAGCAATCTCTGCTTTGAGGATCTCTGGGTCATACTTGGAACTTGACGATGAACCAGAGAGCACTAGAACAAATACAACACCCAGTTTAGCAGCGCTACCTTCCTCCCTACTTTTCTACCAGCCCCATCACAAATCAGGGCCTCTCATCACTCCTGCACGCCCAGATCGACACATTGCTGGTATAGGCCTTTTACTCATTTCCACATCTCTTCTCACCCCTCAAAGGCAGGGAAAGGCAACAGCGCAGTCAAGTACTCCACAAAAAGTCTACACTAAAGAGGCCAGAACATGTCCTGCATCTCCAAAGTCTTGATTTGTTCCAGGTTAACACACTTAACTCAGACTCCCAAACACATTCACTCCATTCAATAGTGTGGCTTCCTGCATTTCCAAAGGCATTTAACAGAACTGAAGGGATATGCATTGCATAAAGGGTTATTTTTATATTTTTTTCTTTTTTTACTTTCTCACTGTCTCATTGAGTAAACAATCCACTGAATGTTTACAAACAACAAAAAGCAAAGAATGAGAAGAAACTGAAAAATGGGATGCAAGCCTTCTCACTGCCTTGAGGACACAACCAATCACACAATGTGTCACCCTGTATTAAATCAATGCCCCCCAAGAGCAGAATTCTCTTCTCAGCAGTGGTTAAAACCCTTCTGCTTCAGAAGGTACAATATACAATGTTGTTAGAGGTAGCTGTAGGCAAGGGAGAAGTTTTGTTCCTTGCAGCCATCAGTTTATGCCCTATAAAACATGGGAAAGCTCTTCTAGTTCTTTATGCTTAGTTGTATTTTTAAAGACAGATTGCATCATGACAATGTAGTTCATATTCACAGTGTTCATAATGTAGTGCTCTTGTATACCAATAGTTAGAGTGCTCTTAAGAAAAGACCAAAAACCATACTGCAGAGTTGACGGACAGGACCCTCTCATCAAGTAAGAACCCTTCAGTTAACAGAAAACTACTTAAATACTTTTTAATATCAGACCCAGGATTAGCTAGTGGAATTCACCACCGTAAGATATAACCCAGCAAGACTACAGCAGGGGGAGGTCAGTCCATTGACACGTCTAGCAAGAACAAAGAGTTTGCAATATAAGGGTTATAAAAATAATTCTAGAAGACTTGCAGGAAATAAATCCTCCTCTGGACATTTTCCAGCTCCTAACTAGGTAACAATAAGGAGGAAATTTGGCCTTCTATAAACATTTCTGCACCAACTCTTGAAGCAACAGGTATTGATATTTCCTGCGTGACAAAGAATATGGAGCACAACGTTCTTCATAGACAGAGAGACAATCCACCAATGTTAGCTTGCATGTGGCATAAAATACAGACCCTTAGCTCCCCAAGACAGTCACTCAACTACCTGGGATGTTAAACTCCAAAAGGGCCTGGAAGTGCTATCTGAGATGAGCCTTCTTTCTATACTTTGGACAGGGGAATCCAGGAAAATACCACAGAACCTCATTTTTTCACATTTGTTGAAGCCCATGCTGAAAATCTGCACACTGTCTCCAGTGACTGATCCAACCGCAAGTGTGTTTCATAACAATTATCCTTTACCAAATAGGTGCTAGGCAGCTATTGCTTTTGAGACAAACTTAGCAAACACGGAGAGTGACATGGCATAACATATTCCAGTGCTCTATCAGAGGACCAGCTTCAAGCAGTTTACTGTCCTAATGGGTTCATCAGTGAGAGAGTCACTGGGTAAGAGTTCACTGACTACTCACAGCTAGTCTGAGAGCCCAGTTTGTGCTCCCAAACATCATGCAGCTGCCGATATTCTTGCTGGGCCAATTCAAGCCTCTGCTGTTTCACTTGATAGATCTCCTTCTGTGCAGCAATTGCCTCCTGGGCCAGGACAAGATAGTCTTTCAGCATATGCTCCTGCTCCCGCCGCCATTGCACTCGAGGGTCTTCTATCTGTGTAGTTTCTTAGAGAGAAAACAGAGGGAGGCAAGATCAATAGAAAGCAGGTTTGCACTGCTGCCTGGAGAAGCTCCGCCATTTATTGCAATAATTTAAAATAGCCCCTTACCCCATCCCCTAATAAGAAAGCAGAACAAGGGCATTTTCCTTCTTCTTAGGAGGTGACCATTGATCCACAATGAACTCCAACAAGCTCTGCCACACTGAATCACCACACTGAAGAATTCATGACAAAATCATTGCACAATTCTCCAACTTCTCTGCTGCTGAAGCCATCTGGCTTCTGCCTCCTAAAAACATTCACACAAGTATATGTGCATACAAGCTCTAAGATACTGACACTGACTGTTAGACTTATCTTTATTGTAACTGCTTTAGAACATTACTAATAAAATACCTCTACTATTTCACTGATAAAAACTTTCAGAAAACATCATTGCCACATGACTGCATTATATTGCATCTGACAACATGCAAGCAATTACAACTCTGCCCGTCCTCTTTGCCTGCCAAGTGGCTTTTATTAAAAAGGGGAAAGAAAACCTTCTGACTCAGATTCCATAGGTAAGTAACAATAAAGACTCATTAAATCACAAAATGTATTCATGAAGGCATCTCAAATGACATTATATAAACAGCAGCTCAGAAGGGGAGTAAACATCTTCACTGAAAGCAGGCACAGCAGTAAATCACTGCAGTATACAGGAGGCGGAGTTTAGGAAAAATATTTTTTGGTAACTTAGGCAACGCAGTCATGAACAGCTACACCATTTCCATCTCCATTACCCCAACACAACGAATACATTGCTTTAACATTTCTAATAATGAAAAAGGCATAAGGTCACAGACACGCAGCTAGTCCTAATACTAATTAGGCAAATTTCTTGTCAGTATTTGTCTTGGTTTTGTGAAGAAGTGTCCAAAATATTTTTCATTTTTCTTTCAAGGCTATTATATGTTCTTGCTTAGAACAGGTTCCACTATTCAGCTAAGTGCTCTGAACTGTCTAAACTACCATGCTTGAATAAGGATGCCTAGTTAACACATAATGAATAATTAATCAAAAGGAGCTGCTTGAAACTATCAGTAGGAATCTAATATGCATATCTTAAGAGCCTCTTTAAATATTTAGTAAAAGCTGCCATGGTGAAAGGTATAAGCAGCTCTTAAGCAAGTCAGGCATAAGACTAACAGAGCAACACACAGGATGTAGGGAAAAGAACAGTTTGACAACAATCCTAGGAGCAGAATTTGAAATAAAGGATTTTTCCCAAGGGATGGACACTCAACCATTTTCACAAGCTGTCCATGATCATGCTGGGGAGAAAGTTAACAGGATACTCCAGCAATAACCTGTTCTAACAGTATCTCAAGACCCAAAAGAACATATGGCACTTCTAGTTACAAAGCAAAACTTAAGAGAAGCTGCAAAAGATGATTAAAAAAACCTTTTAAGACCCTAACAGTATAGTTTGTAGAAGCATTTCAACAAAAAGCCCTCTATACGTCCCCACTAGCAGAAGCGACATTTCAGGAGATGTAATATTTAAGTTAAGCCTGGACCTAAAAACTACTCCAAAATAACTTGAGAAAAAAGCAGCTACTTGTGCCAACTGTAGCTGCTGGTGCCCTCCCAGACAGCACTATGGTCTCACTTAGAGGGAGCAAAAGAGAAGTCAGGAAGACCCAGCACCATATCAACTGTAAGAGTCTGAAGACCCCAGGCTCCTGCCTCTGTTCTTGTCCCCAGATCCCATTTTCCAGATAACCGTTACCCACGCCCAGATAGACTAATTCCCTTTACTCCATAGTTGAACCAGAAGGGGAAAGTCTGCTGCGAGTCACTCAGAGAGCTGCCTCCCAGGTTCCCAGACATGCAGCTTCCCTGGACCAGACGGCAAGAACAAGCACCAGCAACCATGGCTCCAGACTCTTATTTTCAAGCTTAACAAGTTTGTTGGCAAAGTACCCATGACTCAGTCTAATTCAGGACACTGGGTCATAGGCCCATCTGTACCTATGGCTTCTTCAAGCTTGGTTACTTCCAGTTTTCCCTTAAACTAGCAGCCCATTCTTCCTATAATCACAAGAAGGGCAGTGGAAGCTGCTGCAGGGAAATCCCTCTGTTATAAGCAACCAGGAGGAAGCTTATAAAAACCGACATCATCCTGAACACCTCCATTAGGTGGTGAAACAGTGACACTGCCCCAAACACACACACCACCCAACTAAGTGAACACTCAGCAGCCAGTTCACAGCAAGGATGGGCAACACACGTACTGAAACTGCTTTGTTCCCATTTTTCTAAATATGCACATCAACCTTTTCAGTAATCACAGCACTAACTGTATCCCCTTGATTGCAGCTTTGATTTTCAAATGTGTAATAACAATCTATGAAAATGTTGGCCAAGGGCTCTCAATCTGTCCCAGCTACTGAGAAATGCAAAATACCTTCAAAAGTCAGATGAAAGGACTACAGAAATGCAGGCTGTTACATCATTTGTTGTCTTGTGAATTTTTAATTCAACGTTGAGCTTGTCATAAATAAATCTGATTATTTCATGTTTGAAGAATGTAGTCTTAATATGCTTGCATCAGCATCTGGTAAGAAAATCATCGTTTCTTTGTGCAAATCAAATTCCAAAGAAGTTCTCCCAGAGAGAGACACTCAGGGCTATGCATTAATGCTGTATTAGGAATATTCTGGGTACTCAATTAAATTTAATTGTATTTATTTTGCCTCAGAGAGAAGGTTAGAAGTGTTCTCCATCTCACTTTTTTAATGGCTCCTGGCTTTAGATTTAATTTAGGTCTGTCCTTGGGCTTGTTTCTGATAATTAGTCTCAAATACTTCAAGTGTGCAGCAAGAACCAACATGCCTCTATCGCCTTCACACCCTCTGATGATGGTTCTTTCCTGCACAGTGAATCTGCAAGAGACGTTGGAGAGGAAGGCGGCTTTGGACACTCTCCAGAGGATACTTCAACATAAACCACGAAGATGAGCCTCTTGATTAGCTGAAGGTAAGTGGATGTGGTTTGCTTTATCACAATTTGGATTAGAGCTGGCATAAGAAACAGTCATTATTTTGTTTCTCTCCTTTTTAACCTTTTAATTGAAATTCTAGGTCAGGTCTTACAGTCTCTGGCATCCCAGAGAAGTGAAACTTTTCAGAGCAACTGCTATTAAGCTGGTGTGAGCATGGTTTGAAGCCTTCTCTGTGTGCCCTCGAAGCCTGTGGTGCTTTCTGATAGCAGAGACCAAGGGTAACTTCCCTGGACCACACAGGGCTCCGATCTGCAACGTATCTTTGCGCAGTCATCCTGGGGCCAACTCAAATGTACAAATAAGATCATGTTTGGTTTGTCCCACCTACATGCTGCAGTTTCTCCTAGCTGAAACACTCAGGAGGTCAAAGCAGCTTCCATGTCCCACAGCAGCCTTCAGATCAAGGGTTTTTTTCCTATATGTGAACTGTGTGCCCCAGGACTAGAAGTTAGTGCCCCAACTTTGGCTGGGATGGGCCACAATGACAAGTACTCAGCTTCCTTCAGTGTGGATAGGAGAGGAAGACAAATGAGAAGACAAAAATACATCTCGGACTGTAGAGAAAGTTCAGACAGGACAAAGAAAAGAGTCTTAGAAACACCCTCTCATTTTACTTGAGCCACATTTTTCCTGTGGTCAGAAATGACCCTGATGTTCACTTCAGAAGGTGGGCTGAAAATTCTTTCTTTCGGGGACAATGCCAGCTCCCACAGCAGGTGCTGTGGCTTATATCTACTGCAACAGTCCATGTCACTGCCTAATAAACCAAAGGAGGGAACTGATCCAAAGGAAAAACCACCAAGCTCCACAGATGTTTCCCTAGGAATGGACCAGGAACAAACAGCTTCCCCGAAAGCATTGTACAGGTAAAACTGAATCGGCAGGAACCTCTTAAGCCAACACCGCTCCCTGACAGAGTAAAGCCCTTCAGAGTCACTGGAAAGTGGCATGCCCCGTCTCCAGGCCTGGAGCACCCTGATAGGCAGCTCCCACATCCCAGAACCCAATACAGCAAAATTCCAACCAACAGAGAAAGGAAGTCCAACCATATTTTTTGACCCCTCTGGAGAGCTTGCCCAGACTCTTCTGCCCAGACTTCTCCCTGCCTGGCTTCACACAGTCATGAAAACATTAATCATTTAGAAGGAGGTAAAAAGGAGTCTTAACAAGAATTCTACATCCAGCTTTTACTCCTTTTGTAAGTGTGGTCAGCACAGGAATAACTGGAACGATAAGTCTCACCAGGTGAGACTAGAAAAAGCATTAAGATTCACTCTTTAAAAAGCAACCTCATCATTAACTCTCCAGCATGCTTTCTGGTAGAAGTGAAATGGACACAAGACATGGTGTTTCGGACCAATAGGAGACCCCGGTTTGTTTTGCAATTTAGCCCTTTCTCAAGCAATGTTTGTCCAGTCGTCTCCCCTGCAGATCTCCCTTGTGTGATCCTCTATGCTTGTCTTTCTTCCCCACTATCCTTCCTTGTAAGAGGAAAAACCAGTATTCCCTGCCTCACAGAGAAATAAATAGGACAAAGCCATTTAAAGATATGTAAATACTGTGATATTGGGGTGACATAAACTCAAATTAAAAATACTTGTGTGACTTTCACATCTGGAGACATTTGGTCTTTGTATTGCAGAGGGCAGTTAGTGCTTTTTGAGAATAGACTTTTTTCATTCTATGTTTTTAAAAACCAAGAAGTTGCCAAAACCTGGAAGGTACAGTCTCAGGCCAGGTGAAAAATGTGGCTTTTCTGAAAAACGGAAGGGTATGAAGATAGCCAAGAAAAAAAAAGTCAGACTTCGACTTTTATTAAGAAAAAAGAACCAAAACCAAAACCCCACCACAAACCTTGTAACTTGCTAAAAAACCAAAGTTCTCAGCTGAAGTCCTAGAAGCAGATTTAAAAACAAACACACACACCCACCCCCAAACAACAAAACCCCCAAAAAACTTCAAGGCAGTTTTGTCTAAGTTTTTCTCTTTGCATGAGTTACAGACAGCCCCAAAAGGGCCTGGGCATGGTTCTGCTGTGAACTTCTGGACTGCAGTTGGAGCTGTTCTTTAGAGAGAATCGAAATCACAGACTTATTTTGTTTATCACTTTTTTCAGGTGATTTGTTCTAGCACAACCCAATACACGTTTTCTAACATCTGTAAACCTACACCAAGTTCTGTATTTTCTTATAATTCAAATGAGCTTATAAACTCAACACTTCTGGGTAATCAGGCAATCTAACAAAGACAATAAACAGTGGCTTAGTTTGAGGAATAAACAAGCCACAAGCCTGAACTTAACTCTTTTCCAATATGCACACCTCTCAGGATATCCCAAGCCTACTCAAGAGTTTCCTCTTTGGTAAAGGCAGCAGGAACTGCTACATGCAGTCATTCAGTTTATCCCTGCTAGGGGAATGAACACAAGACCTTTGCACTGTTTCCAATGATCTTGCCACAAGGACAAATTCCAGGCTAAGAACAAACTCCAGATCACTGCTACCTGGTCCGACTCCTCAGTAGAGCCAAACCTTACAGAGGTGTTCTCCATAGCCTATCAGCTTGAACATGACTGCTGATTCAAAGACTGAAAACCAGAAGGTCTCAAATTCCTGTTTTAGAGACAGAAGTAACTTGCATGAAGGAGGACAGGATTTGATTTCATGAGCTGCAGATCTCATCTACTCTGAAGTTATTAATGATTTTGTGGTTTTGTGTTCAGTGTATTTTAACACAGGCACAGAACAATCACTCTGTAAAAATACAATAACATGTCACTTACTGGTGTTGTGGTCTATGTAATAAACTCCAACCTGAGGGTCATAAGCTTCTTCCCATCCTAATGGCAATTCATCACTAATGCAGTCTGCAAAGGTTAGTGGTTTAGTATACCTGAAATGCAAAATAATATTTAGGATGAATAAAAGAACACTGCCACATGTCTGTTCCAAACAACTGACCAGAAAACAAGTACGTACCCCAAAGGCTTCAGTATAGAAAACAAAGAAAATTGAAAACTATTTTAGAGCTTTTGTTCTTATCAAATAATACTCCCCAAATTCTTCCCTTTCTTCATCTGAAATTACAGCAAGATGGAATCATTTTGACAGAGCTCCCAAGCCTTGCCCAGCTCAGCCAGTACTCCCTTGACAAAGGAACATTAAGAACTTTGCCAGAAACAATCCTCGCCTCTCAACTGAAAGAACACAACTGTTTGCAGGCAAGTCCTGTATCAAAAATATGTAGACAAGAAGGAGCAAGATGAGAAATGCAATTTGCATAGCATGAATAATTAAGACTGCACAATCAATAGCAAGTGCTGAGGACTGTGGGACCACTTGTCATGCAACTCCACTAATTTGCATTGCAATATGTTCTGTTTCATTAATGACAAACTAGATTAGTTTCTCAGTATCACAAAAGTGTGCAACCCACTCCGTCCGAATGAGGAATTATTTCTGCAATATTGCTCTGATGAGTTTTTTCTATTACAGGCCACATCCAGCAACAGTCTGAAGGCTCATATGGCTAAATACAAAGCTTAGAGTACCCACTCCTTGAGTGACCCCACAGATTTTAGTCACCAAAACCATGCCCCTTTCTTCCCTGTGACTCTGAGCTAATGAGGTTCAGCTGGCACCAACAAAACTACTAACCAAGCATACCATGGCAAGGAGGCACAAGACAGGAAGAATTAAGCCTGCAGGTACCTCACATATCCAGTTGCCAATAGCATAATATGCCACAGGCCTGCAGATCCATCACACAACCCAATGCACCACCTGTGGCTTATCTGGAAGGAGGGCCATGACTTCATGTTGGGGCCCATGAGTCATCTTAGCAGAAGAGCCCTTTGGGCAGAAAGCACAGGACACACCGTAAACCACCACAGCCCCTCTCCAGCAGTTGTACTGCACATAGTAAGAGCAACTCAGTCAAAAAGCAGCCATGGAACTGTACTGAACTGTCACTTACAAGTGGCAGAGGAAGGTAAGGAGGTTAAGAAAGCAGTTTTCCAACCCAATGTAAGAGACTGAACAGATTTGCAGGAAGTCTTTCATATCCAAAGGTAATTCATCAGGGCTGGAAGTTAGATATCGAGTTTTATCAAGTTTTGAGCACACTTGAGCATACTTCATCTGTAGACACTCAGCAACAAACTGGTAGCCTCACATTAACATCTTATAGTCACTCATTAGTGTAAAGTGTAAAGGGGAATTTTCAGAAAAAGCCTCCAACTATTAGAGGGTCAACATAAAAATCAACATTTAATGACTAACATAATTCCCCATGCAAAACACGACCCAGAAGTCTGGTACACGATAAGAACAAGGTGTTCTTATAAAAGCTACATAAGCCACTAAAGATCTCTACTTACCTGCTGCTGCATTTCACTTTCAACACATTGCCTTTGCCATCTGAAGCAGTGCTTACACCACTATTTTCTCAGAAAATTTTAAATTCATTTAAAGCCCTGCAGTGCAAAAGAGAACTCAGAGCTTCAAAGAACTGTAAAACTTTCTCAATAAATGTTTACCAATGGGTTTATTTCTACTGTTCTTAATCTAGACCACTGTGTACCTAAAGCATGTTTGTATAGAAAACAGATTACCTGAAAGCAAAACAGAATCTCAATACTTCTGATTGCTATCCCTTATTCCATGTTTTTCCCTGTGGATCAAGCTGCTTCCTCAGCCCAAGAGAACCCAGTATGTGCTGCTCTGAATTGATCAAGTCAAAGATGCATAAGGGTAAAAATGCAGAGCAAGGTCAGATACAAGCAACCCTCTAGAGATAACACAGAGGAAAGTGCAGTTGTAAATGTGTTAGCAATTTTAAATTCAACACTAGGCTTAGCACTTTCACCTCTCTGAAAACTGAGCTGCTAACATTAAACAAAAGCAATTGGAAGCCGGACAGGTAGAGAAGAGGGACAGTGCAGCACTGAACACTGGACGCCAGAGGACCTGCTCTCATCCCTTAGAGAGGCACAGACATGCTGGGACAACACAGCAGGTACCAGGGAACACCGCTTGCCCTGCCCTGGCTGCCCCAGCACCTCCGCTGTGCCACACAGCGGGGCACAGCCACAGCTGAGCTCCCCTGGGCAAAGCAGGGTGCTGCCTGCAGACATAGGGGTGCTCCTGAGGGTGCCACCTCTCAAAGCCCATCAAAACAAATGCAGAAGGACCTCAGTGTCTTCAGGATAGTCATGCATTTGAGAAAAAAAAAAAACACAAAAACTGTTCTCGCTTATTTTCTTGCAACTTAAGAATCAAGCTGATTTTTAAAAGCTGTCTAAGGGCTGGTCTCAACACATCAGGAAACCCAGCTTCCAACATAACTGTTGAGGACTTGTGTTCTAGTAATTATTTGATTGTCCTGATAAGCATGACATTTTTCTTCCATGGCCAACTCTTTTATTAAAAAATTCAGTGAAAAATTCTCACCTATAGCCCATGATAAAGCCTAGAATTAATGCTTATCAGATATTATTTGGACAAGGGAAAGGAGGAAAAGTTAGCATTTATTCATAAAAATATATTTAAAATCAACAGGAATACAGTGTGCCATCTATGCCATGCAAAGTCCATGTGGTCTTTTCAGGTGCATCATTTGATTAGTAACACTCAAAATATTGCTATGAATTGGTTTTATGATTGCTGTTTTGCTATTTCTACACAGAGCTTTGTCAGAAGAGGTGTCATTTCATCCTGGGTTTGCACGGTCTAACTTTGTACACCAGCTTCCATTCAGCCCTATGGATCGATTAAACCAGAAACTATGCATTTCCCACCTCCCAGCTACCATGCTAGATGTTTTTGGCAAGTGATCCAAGCAAACATCCCCCAACATAGGGCAGTAACTAAACCCATACTTAAAGCATATTAGGTGAGGGCGTGCTGCAGGTATAAGGCATCTCAGTGGCTTAACTTGTATTACACACTGAGCGGGATGTTCTGCAGCAGAATTCTGCTCAAGAACTACAGCTAAGATGAAAAAAAACCCAAACGTTTTTCTAAAAACAGTGTTGAGCTGCACTATCAACCCCAGGACTTGGGACTGCTTTCATCAGGGAATGGCCAACTTCGATGCTCCAAAGTTTAATACCGAACTCAAAGCTTCTGCTCAGCTTTTGTCCATTTCTATTTTGCTAGAAGCAGCCAAATTCCTTCTAGATGTGCTCAGGAACTGTCAGACTCAGTAGGAAGCCAGAACCAAGCAACTGAAGGATCATTATTCCCATTTTCCATAGGAAGTCTAATGCATGAACTACATCCAATCAGTTCTTTCAGTTGGAGTTTTGGAAAAAGGAGAAAGAGAGCAAGGCAGGATCAGTGTGGTATAGCAATGACACAGCCAACTGAAAACTTGCCAGTTACCAGGGCTCAGAAACAGACAATAATTTCACCTCTGAGATTCCAACTTTCAACATCTCTCACAAGGAGAACCCACCACCAAGCATGGACTAGTGCTGTCATCCCTGGCTGACCACAAGCTTGCAACTATCCCATTTATACAGAGAAGTATCCATTAAAGGAGAAATCTGTCATTCAGCTAACAGAAGAGTAATTAGTTTTAGAATTAAGAAAGTAATTGCATTTATTACAGACAACATATGTCATATAGCTATTACCCCAAATAACTGCAGCTTCATAACCAAATTACTTACTCTTCTAAAATCCTTTCCCTTGCTGTTGTGGGAAAAACTGGCACAAATCAAAGCAGCAATGCTACAATTACAGATGAAAGACATGCAATATTTTGTGTAGCCAGACTATGAATAAAGCATAAAAAGAAAAAGGAGATTGTCTCCTTGTTTTAAGATATGATTTTAGGGGTTGTTATGAAGACTGAAATAAAACAATTTTCCAGAAGGGGTCCAAAATCAAGCACCTCCCTGAGCACACTCACAATGGACTAAATGAACAAAAGGCGACGTTCCTTTCTCACAGCAAGATATGATTCAGTCAGTGTATTATTTCTGCATAAAACAAGACTGTTTCTGCATTTGGGAAGTTAAAGCTAGGGCATATCTGAAGAACTATTTCTTTTGAAACATCTCCTTTGCAATTCACAAAGCTTCCTAGCAGCCTTGGAAAAATCTCATCAGTTCAGTCAAACCATGTTATCACATAACAGGTCCTCTCTGTAGCTAGACTCAAAGCAGCAATCTAGAAAAATGGACCCCTTTAACCCACTGTGGAAGAAAACCTACCAAGTGTTTTATGCATTCCTTACCCTCCTCCGTTAGGGAAACCTGCAGATACGTTAATCCAGCTTTCAAAAGAAAGCAATGCACCCAAAAATTCAGAAAATCCTGACTGACATCTGATCTCCAGTCACCAAGAGGGAAAACTTGGAAAACGTAAAGTCTGTGGGTTTAATAAAAATGTTATACCTAAGTTGTCTAGTTAAAAGGGACAACACTTTCAGACATGAGTTTGCATCTTCCAGCCAGGCTTGCTTTGCTCTAATGCCCATTAGCGAGTCAGTTAGACCAGAACTACCCCTGCAGTGCTTCATCTGCTTCTAAGCTGGAGGTTAAACTTGGTGTGGAGCCCCTATGAGAGAAACCAGCTTGAGCTGCAGATGATGTTTGTAATCATAGCCTAACTCTGGCCTTCTAGCACATCATAAAGTAACTCACATGTTCATCTCATATCAACTCGCTTGTATCTCATGTTCATCTTACCTGTGACTGCCCTTCCCCCATTAGCTAAGTTTTAATCAGGGTAATTTTTAGGAATATCTAGTGTTCTGAAAAAAGATACATCAACCTAGATTTATCAGTTTGTCATTTTCTTAGTTTTCAGTATGTTATTTTTTCATTTTATTTCATTCAAGAAAATCAAATTTACTTAATCAAGTGCAATTGCTCATTAAGACACCTGGAAACCAGGTACCCTCAAGCAACCACCACACATAGCAAGTCAAGGACATCATTTCAGAAACTAATCCTGATAACAGAGGTAAAGATAACAGCATCACCCAACTTCCTAACCTGAGGATTATCTTACAGTCTTCAGGCAGAGGCAGGCTGAGGGGGAAAGCCATTGCCTACCCACCAGCCCCTGAATGCACTGAGAAACTTCCATCTCTGCGGAACATTTGCCCCCAATACTTCAAGTATTTGTACAGCAAATCATGTTCAAATCCCACTCCCACAGTAGGAAATAGAAAGTTAGTTCCCTAGCTCTAGTTTATAAGTCACAGCATTTTTAAATGAGAAGGGTTTCCATGTTTCTTATAATTTTTGATCTATCACCTTCAGCTTTCACAGATAAAACTGTAAGCCAATGTTATCATGTGCAAACACTATTAAAAGGAAACTTGCACATCTCAGATTTGGAAAGCCTTTCTATAGTCTAACTCCACCGCTGTCAATCAAAAACCTCATTACACAGGAAACTGAAGGCAAATAATCCTTGTATAACAAGTTTTTGATTGACAGATGGTTTGTTAAACACAGCTCTAAGATCACAGAGGTTCCTGACATGAGCAGGAGATGGGTGAACTATGCCACTTACAAATCTGGATTTAATACTACAAAGGTAACAGAAATCAATTCTGAACTTCTTAAAACAGGAAATGTTATTTCTGTAATTATTGGATTTCAGTGCCAAATGGTGGCCCACAGCAATCTAGCAAACCCATATCAAGCTTTTTAGTTAGGGTCATGGCTGTAAGTACATATGTGCCTGTACATGTATGTGCAGACAGCGTGCTTGGGTCACCAAGACATTAAGCATTTGAAAAGCAACAGTGGATGGCCAAGTTTCTATGCTGTACATAAACTCACTCAATCCCTACATTTGCAGGGTTCCTCAAACCCCCACAATGCAGTAAAGACTTTTAAACAGCAGAGCTGTATTTTAATCAGTCCAGTACAGATCACAGGGCCTTATACAAAATCCTTCACAACTCTTATATGGGTGAAAGTATAGACCAGGGGATTTCCTAGTTTACTGTACTGACAGCAGCATAAGGAACAAAGGTAGCACCTGGGTCACTCAGGACCTCCATGTCAGCTCCTCGTACAGCTACAGCATTAGCCACAAAAACCTAACAGCTTAACAGGTCCATTCATTTTTCCCCTTACCTCCTGCACTCACAGGTACACAGCAAGTGTCCAAGGCATACAGGTTTCACGGGCAAGAAGTCAAGCAAGATAAAAAAAATTATGAGTTCTGGCAGATATTTCCACTCATACCATTTCTCTTACAAAACCAAGTAGTTTTCAAACCCAGCATATTGTAGGAGACACTTGGAGTCAGATTTTCAGTGGCTTCTACTTCCCTACCCCACCCCTCAGCATTTCTTCATTTCTCATTTGAATAAAACTCACAGCTTATTATGTGCCAGGATGCGCTACACAGACCAGGACAGAGAACAGGCTAAAAGCACCTCGATTCCAGCTGTGACACTGGGGTAGCTGTACACAAGATCCCCGTGGGTCTGGGTTTTGAGGAACCTGTTAATGGGTAGAGCTCCTACTGTAACTCAGAAGGCTGCTGCAAGAATCACTGCCAGGACTCGACATGACGACGTACAAGCTTCTTTGTTCTTAATGAGGTCATCTCATTCTCAAGACAGACTATTTTTAAACCTCAGCACAGAAAAACCTATCACTTTGGAGACAAATTTTCTAGGACCACAGCAATCTCTTCCTCACAAAAGCTTTTAAAAACAGACTCCCACACATTTATTACTCAACTTGGTGATCCAGCCCTCAAACACACCAGGGCTATCCGTCACTATAGTAACTATTTTCCCTGGGAGCATCTTCTCTCACTGCAGGGAGAATTGCCCTTGGAGGCTGGAAGTGTGGTAGTGAAAAGGCCGTTTTATGATCTTGCTGGCAAAGCTTTCCTCACCCCACCGCCACACACCTGGGCATGATGAAACACTCCCTTGGATTCCCACTCCAACTGCAATTTAGGGAAAAGGTGATGAGAACAGCTCATTCTTAACAGGCCAGTATCCTCAGCAGAGACACAACAGGCAGCTCTGGGCCAAACACCTTCAACTGCACCAAAACCTCAGCAACCACCCTGGTTTTAGAAAGGGAGACCTCCACACTGAGGTGAAAAGAAAGGACCACCATGACCAGATAAGAACTATGAATGGGAACGTGCTTCCCAGGTAACAGGGAGAAGCCCTGAAGTGACCACAAATTTGGGAATCATCTTAACTGTGCTCCAAGGAATTTGATGAGAGATCAAATACAACATTTCAAAGTTTTGGAATCCAGACATCATTCCACAACCCACACAAAGGCACAGTCACCCTGAACTTCTGGTTACCCCAAACAGATATCATTTCAATGACTGTTAGTGTGTACGGCACTGCAGCCTGGTCCTGGTCTTGCTGCAATAAAGGGTAACTAGGAACAGAACTACACCCCTTAGAGTAAACATGGGGCCAAGTCTGAGAAAAACAGCTTATTTGAAGTTGTTGCTGTAAACCAACACATTTACTTAAACTACAACCTAAATATCACCAATAACAATGCCCTAAAGAACCAACAAAACATCTCAACTCAGAATGCAGAGCTCTTTTCAGAAGTGGTTTCCTTTGTTACCATGGTTATTGAGCATATTCTCAGTCTCCCAAAGATCTCAGCTTGCATCTCCCCCTAGCCCCTGATGCTCCAGGCATTAGGCCACCTCTGGGATAAGCAAGCCCAACATCTATCCTCAGAGCTGTAGTTTTCCAACCTACCTTAAACCATGTTATTGACACTCAATGATGTCCTCTACTGCTCTTTGGCCAGCACATGAGAATAATCCCTGCACCTCATTAAGATGATATTCAGTTGTATGTAATTTGCCAATTTAGACCCTCTGCTTCTTTCACATGAGCATGTAACATCCACATTATTATTTTTCTACAGAAATTCATCATATGCTGCCCAAGTAGATTCTACAAAGCAGATCAGGAGACAACAAAGACACCTGAAGTCAGGCAATAGCCTGTATTTTGAGCATTCCAAACGTGCATTTATACCTTTAACAGTAATAAATTTCTATTACTCAGATTCATGGAAGCATCGAGCTATAACAATACACAATTTGCCACCCCACCAGCCACAACGAGCATGTCTAGTACATATCAGTAACAGTTAGCTTGTTCTATCCACTTTTGAAAAGGCTTGCATGTTTACAAGCTCTACTTTGCACACAGTGACAGTCTGTTTGCCAATGCATTTCTTTCAGTACAGATCATTTACCCCTGGAAGGAAAGAACTACTAAGTTATTTGCAAGGAGAAGACTATCAAAAACCACTTAAAGGTTTTAGATCATTCCCAGAGATTAACAAACTGGTTCTGCTAGCAGGAGAGAGGCAAGAGGTCAGTCATACCTTCTTAATCACTCAAATGCAAAATTCCTAGGATAGTTCAAGGTTAAAAAGTCAGGAAATGGTAGTTAAGGCTTCTCACAACATTAACTTGCCTGCCAGCCTGTATATCCTGCATGCTTTCCTGAACCAATTAAGCAGAAAAGATGTAAAAGAGTAAGGTACAACTTCATGAGAACAGTGCAACACTACTAAACTAAAATCATAGAATCATTTAGGTTGGAAAAGACCTCTAAGACCATCGAGTCCAACCATTAACCCAGCACTGCGAAGTCCACCACTAAACCATGTCCCTAAGCACCACATCTACACATCTTTTAAATACTTCCAGGGATGCTGACTCAACCACTTCCCTGGGCAGCCTGTTCCAATGCTTGACAGCCCTTTTGGTGAAGAAGTTTTTCCTAACATCCAATGTAGATGTCACCTGGCACAACCTGAGGCCGTTTCCTTTTGTCCTATCACTAGTAACTTGGGAAAAGAGACCAACACCGACCTCACTACAACCTCCTTTCAGGTAGTTGTAGAGAGCGATAAGGTCACCCCTCGGCCTCCTCTTCTCCAGACTAAACCACCCCAGGTCCCTCAGCAGTTCCTCATCAGACTTGTTCTCCAGACCCTTCACCAGCTTCATTGCCCTTCTCTGGACACACTCCAGCACCTCGATGTCTTTCTTGTGCTGAGGGACCCAAAATCAAACACAGTATTCAAGGTGCAGCCTCACCAGTTACGAGTACAGGGGCACAATCACTTCCCTAGTCCTGCTGGCCACACTATTCCTGATACAAGCCAGGATGGCCTTCTTGGCCACCTGGGCACACTGCCAGGCTCATATTCAGCTGGCTGTCAACAAAATGCATGCAAGAGTTTAAATTTAACCATGCAAGTAATTTGAATGTCTTGTTTTAAATAGTTGAAGTTGTTTAAGTTTGCCTTTAGTTCTTCTAGGATGAGAAGCAGCCTTGCTACCTGCCCAGCCTGAATAGATTAACTAAAACCAAGTCAGCTCTCTCTTCACTTGGAGGTTTGACTGTTCTCAAAGACGGGGACTTGTCACTTCACAGTAAGGGGTAAACTATCTACCAAACATCCAGACAGAGTAGTTAGACTAGTTTCTTGACATATTTGGGAGATTATGAACTGGAAGGCTTGTCTCTGTTCCGGCAGCCTACACTTCTCTGAAAGGCTGCCTCTAGTGTGGGTGGCAGCAGTTTACATTGGCAAGATGCCTCAAGATAAAGATGTGTATAGGACAGACTCCCCCCACTACAACATAGCTCCTATAGCAGGGAGCCGATAGCTACTGTCAGAAAAGCATAAATATTTGAGATTTTGGCAATGAGGCAAGTATTGAACAATTGCTGTACCTCAGCATTCAGGAACATGTTATCCCACGGACGGCATGCAGAGGCAGGCAGTGGCAGTAGAGCAAGCACTGGGCTGACTGTTTGGATGTCTGAAGGGGAATGGATTTGTGGTTCACCCCACAATATGACTTCATCAGGCACTGAATTTTCACTTCGTGTATGGTGACTAAAAACCTGAATTGTTTGAGAAGCAATGCATGTTGCTATATTTCTTACCAGCATGTTCTATCTCTACTGTGAAAAAGAACAGCATGACAGCAAATACCTCCTGCAACACTACCAGCTCCTGTGTCCTTTATTTTTATGGCATTTGAAGTGGGAAAATAGACAACTCTAGTATGGCATCACTGGGCTCATCTAGGCTCCCTAGTATACCCAGTGAAGACACCAAGCATTGCTAGTATGGAAGTGTATTTAGAAAGGGGCAAGGGAAACACAGATGACACTTTTTACATGCATGTAGTCTGTATGCTCCTCCCTGGTCCACCTACTAGCACTGGGCTAATTCCTAACTCTGTACAGTAGCTTTAGTAGGACTGCCTGCTTGCTATTTCTGCATTATAAATGTTCTTATTGAGTTATATAGCTATTTGATGTTCCTGATCCCAAACCGCAACATTAGCAGGCTCTTTGTTCTGAATCACTTGTAGAACACAGTCTAGGCAAGCAGCATGGCATCACCACAGCCTCTTCTGCTCTTTGCCCCGAGACAGATTAGCTGCAGGCACTCTGCTTTTATACAATGCTTCGGTCTGTTCTGGAAACATTACTTCATTGCTCTCTGATCTGACAGCAGCCTCTCAGCTTGGAAATCTTGGCCAGATGGAGACGAATCCAGCTACACACAAGAAGCTACCAAGTCAAGTGCATCCCAAAGAGCCCTAAGTGCAGTCATAGGAGGACATGGGCCCCTTCAATGCCACAGTAAAATCTCAGCAGTACTCGCTATGAACAGAAATATTTCTGGCTCTCTGTAAAAATCAGAGGAGGTGTCTGGTCAAGATGATCTTGGAGCAGTCGAGAACACAGAAGAACAAAAAACCTTCTTGTTGCAAAGCAATTGTGAATTCAAGATACAGAACACATACTTAAGCATAAGCATTGCCCTGCAAACTGTAATCCATGCCAATCTTTCAAGAGGGGCAAACCAGAACTATTTCAACAGACTCAGCCTTGCAGGTTAGCACTGGAGACAGCCTTTGGAAATGAAGGTATGGCACCTCACTTCTCTGACGAGGAGAAAGCCCAGGTTACACAGCACTCAGCTCGTGGATACAGCAACTGCTGAAGCACATGAGCAGCTGGAATTCACAATATCAGCTTTAATATCTTCTACTGTTGTCATTTGTGTTGATGCAATGCCTTCCCAGTTCCTGAAAAGTCATTCTGTATAAAAATAAACAGAAATGTCAAAACAGGAACAGATGTCTAGAACAACCTCAGGAGAGTAAAACTTTAGTAGATGTAAAGAGTTAGAAGCATAAGACAAGTGTATAAAGCTAATGGGTTTAGTATGTTTTTCAGCCAAAGTAACAAAGCCTTGATTTACTGTATATTTAAGCCACAAAAATTATTCCAAACTGCATTTATAGACAGAACTGTACAAGCACAAAATGTAGCTCAATACGCATTGCAAGGGAGCCAACACAATACAAATCAACAACCATTCAAGTTTGCTCGCTCATTTGAGGACAGCAAAAATGAGTTTAGCTGATTTACTCTTATCTACAATTTATTTTGAATGATCCACTACCAATATATTTTGCCAACAGATTAAATTTGTGTTAACATAGAACTTATAATGCCACTTGCTCCTTGCATTCCACTTCCCCACCTATCTCACACAGCTTAAATCCCACTTGCAGTCCTCCTGCCAGCTCCAAAGTGGCACAAGCAGCATGCCCAGCACTTGACTCAGGAAGAAAGAAAATAGTCCATCTGCACAGAGGCACAGGCCAGAGACTCAGGGACCACAGTTCAGATGAAATTGGGAGAAGGACCAGTTTTGGTATCGTCTACTTTCAAGACTCTGGTACAGTGCCATTAAGGCAAAAGCCTTCTTCACAGACAAAGCCAAACATATCAGCACCATGGTATCTTGAAACTGGGATACTGCTCGTAGAACCCCTTGCAATTCCCAGCTGCCAGGTCTGGGGGTGGTGAAGGAGATGCCCATGCACAGGGAGTCTCCACAGCTGGAACATGTGTGACACCAGGAGCACTGCCCACTCCCTCCTGAACCACCAGCCCAGCCGCCTCCTCCAGGGACACTGTGATCGTGGAAGACCCTTTCCTTCTCCTTTGCACGGAACTTCTCAACCACAGGAAAAATAAATGAGTTTTCCTAAAGCATTCTAGATCAGTGTATGAGACTGAGAAAGGGAACAGTAACTCTTGAATTCAGCACAAGTTTTATTACACTGAGTTGCCTTGTCTCCTGACAAGGAGGAGCATTTTAGTCTTACTCAAAATTTAAAATACTTGAGACAGATCCCAGAAGCAACATGTAATTTTTCAGAATTCAGGGGAAAACTCCTCATGAAAAATTTGTTTGCCAAGACTGTTTACAACTCAAATATTAATGCAGGGAATATTATCTGAGGATCTCTGAACGCAAGCTCATGTATGCAATTGGTATCAATTGTTCAAAGAGGATGTAAGTAGAAGGGTTCAGCAGTTATGTACAAGCAATAAGCTTTATCCTGATCACAAATTATAACTAGTTGCCAAAAAAGCAGGGTGGCGTCTTTCACACACGTGTGCACATGTTTAAAGTGTCATCTTTTACCATGTGGTGACTGAGTTATTTTTCTGTAAAGACCTTATGGAGAAGAGATGCTTATGTTTTGGCCTGAGGCAGTTAATCAAGTTTCTACCTAATGCAGTGTATCATTAATTTTTTAAGTGTCCAACAGACCTTTACAGAGGTACCAGGTATCAAAAACTTTATTTATTCCTCAGTTCAAAATGCACAGTGCTTCTTCCCACTAAACAATGACTCAGCATAGGTACCATTTCAACACTGCTACTGACACATACCAAGACTATGAGGCACGAGAGACACACCTTATATTGTCTTACTATTAATATTCAGCTACTATTTTACTTTAGTATATAAGAAACAAGCACAGGAACCTCCTTCAAAGGAACAGTCTTCCTCTTTCCAATACACTCCGGTGAAGGTGACTAAAAACACCCTTGACCAGTTGTGTCTTTTTGATATCTCTGTATTCCTACTTCTCCCCTCTCCACTTCTTCCTCATACGACAGTCGTGCAAAACTCGTTTGGACCTTGAATGATTATCAACTCCTGACTGCAAAGTTAAGTCAACTACTCTAAATCCCTTTGGAAGCAATAAAACGTACTTTGAAATATTTCTCATTAGAGACAAAAGAAATCAATTGTCAATGGTCTTAGCATATTATCTTTGCTTTGATGTGCTGAAGCTTCTCACTTACCAAATTCGCTTCCCTCCATAGTCTCTTGCTCTTCCAGAGAGCAATGCCTCCAAACTTTGGTGAAAGTAGCAACCTTCTTCCACATTTTATTAAAAAAAAAAAAAAATCTAGATTTACAGCAGTCCCTCTCAGGGAAGAGCAAAAGATTGCAACTTTTTATAAAATAAAATCAAATCAGAGTAGCCCCTGAAGACTAAATTCTGGTTTTGGTGATGACATTACAACGTTACTGGCACTGATGCTATAGTATAGGAAAGTTTCACCTCAACAGTACTGACCATTCACTGCTGGAAGTCACAGAGCTAATGAGAACAGCCAAGGTCTTCTACACCCACATTAAGTGACTGAGACACAGCTCCTTGTGAGAAGACAACCAGCATTCTGCTAAGTCAAGCAGAGAGCAAGCCAGTGGTCCTGCAGGCAATTCAACTCCTCAGAAAACCAGGTCACAAACTCTGCACTGGAAAAATGTAGGTGGATTGGCACTTAACAATCCTCTCCCCTCAGTTTTCATCGTAACTGAATGCCTGGTGGTTCTTGTTTCATCACTAGTGGTTTCAAGGTTTATAATGATAGCCTGCCAAAAAAGTTAGCTTCAAGTCTCTAAAGATTCTGTACTTCATTCAAGTTCCTGGCTCATACGACAGCAGAGGCACCAGCTTCAGTACCACCATACTAATTGCTCCACATTAAGAAGTGAAGGAGGTAAATCACAACAGAACAGGCTGCATTTCATCCTGGCCTTAGAAGCTGAATAACTTCCAAGAAAAAACTCAGTGATACTAGAGTCATCTTAAGTATTATGGCAAACAAAAGCTGAGGTTATGGCATCAATCTTGGACCAGCAAGGAAGCTGGCTAGCAAGTCCACCAGTTTTGAGAGAAACAGCGCATTCACGCCATGCTGTGCTTTGCCCAGGAGCAGGCTGTGGACATGCAGCATATTCTCTGTAACTCAACTAGACATAGCAGATGCCAGCCTACCAATCCTGACTGCTCTGCCACTCAACAGGATCAAATACTACTTCCACGAGAGCATCAGAGGTGATGGCAAGACTACTCATTGCACTCCTCAGCAAGTTAATTCAACTCATTCAACTGGGAGACAAGTCTACACATACTAGAGCAAATGGACTGCCCCAGCCAGCAGGAGCAAGCCAAGCTTTGTCTCCCTGAGCAGAGGCCACCCTGTTCCACACTAGCTTAAAAGAGACTTCCCAAGATCATTAGCACACACCTAGATCCTCCAAAACTGAAGAGAATCTGAATTTGATTAGCAGGACAAGATTTTGCCCCAATGCTCTAAGCTAAGCATTTAGAAAGGAATTATCTAAAACACAGTGGCAAACAACTGAATTCCTCTAACAAAAAAACACATACCACGCAACTAAGTTTATATAGCCATGGAGAAAGAGAGAGGGTTTTATTCTATCCTTGTCAAGAAAAAAACCGAACACACGCACACAACAAATTTTAAGTATCTGCTCCCAAAGTTGCAGCACAGCCTCAACAATAAAAGTGCCAGTCACGGTCAAGCTGTAATGATACTTAGATTTCTTGAGAAATGCAGCATTTATCATTTTGCAGCACATTCATAGCCATAGGAGTAAGCATTGGTTTCTTTTCTGCACTACAAGAGTTTCTTTATCTGCACCGTGATACTTTCCTGGGACGTGCTTCAGGATTAAATGCACCCAAAAAAGCTTTTTACAAAAGGATTGATTCCTAGGCAATGCAGTTTCTTAACCTGAATCAGCATGTGACTGTACAAGGACACATATTAGTACAGGGAAGAGAGAACTATACCAGATCCACAGCACAAAGATATCAGCAGCTGAGCCAGGCTAATGGTTTGCTACTCCCATGAAAAAAGCATCTCTACCACCTTCCACCTCGCACACCCTTTCCTTGCTCCTCTTCCCAGTCCAGCAGCTCTGCTTTCCTGTCACACCCTCCAAGCCTTCCCAAAACTGCTTCCTTTCAGTAACACAAACAAGAGTACCCAGACATTTCTGCCGAGTGAATTTACAGTTGGGTTAGCAGGACTCAGCAGTCAATAGCACACCAGCAACAGAGGAGTGTCAGGAACAGAAGCAGTGCTGGGGAAAACCGCAACCTCCCTTGTTGGTGGTAATGAGCTGTCTGACTGCTCACCAGATTTCTGGGCACCAAACTCGCAGATGAGCTTCATCTGCCATGGAATCATAATTAGAACTGGTCCTCTCAAGTGGCCCATCTTCTCCAGCTGCCAGGCTTTGCCTTGCTACTGCTTTCAGACTCATTATTACTTATGAAATGCATAGAAACGGTCAACTTTAGAAGCCAGTCCCTTAGACCACGCCAGCCCTGCTGCAGGATCGATGGATGCCCTGCTGCTGACTGCAGGAAGCAATCTCCTGAAGACATTACAAGGAGCTGTTTGTTGGAGCTCTGTGCAGCCACAGCATTTGCTGTCAGCCCAGCGCAGCCAGCGAAGGCATGTGCTCGCTGACTGCACCTTTTCAACTCGATAATGATTTTCAAGGTCATGTTCACTTCCCTCCCAGCTCCTCCCTGGCTCCAGTGAAATCCCAAGCACGCAGCCCTGGGTCCTGCTACATGTTCCCACCCTCCGCGTCTCCCAGACACCGGCACAACCTGTCGCATTCCTCTGCAGCAGCAAACCCCAGCCTTCCTACTTGCTCGCAGCCAGCTCCCTGGGGTTAGCAAACACCTCTTTCACAAGAGCAAGCAGGCATAGCACCGCAGCAGCAGCAGCTGCTTCGCCAGCAGGCCCAGCAGTTCCCATACTGCAGGGGAAGAATAACTCTGCAATGAGGCTTGTGACCTCCAGGATTAACATTTCTAAATTAAATATTTCAAATAAAACCAGGTTGCAGACTGGGCCAAAGCCTAATCAAACTCACGGGCCAAGAGAAGGGCTCTAGTCGTAACTCATACTGTGCACACTAAAGCACATGGCTATACAATCTGGTGAGCCTGTCTTCAAGGGGGGAGGCTGCCTTTGGGGGCAGCCCCTGTCACCCTGTCCCCACACCCGCTGACAGCCAAACCAGCCCAGCATCAGCAACCAAGGAGGAAGAGCTGCCTGCCAGCCCAGGACTCGGAGGAAGAGCAGAGGTGATGGTGCTGGCCCTGGGAAGCTCCTCTCCTCCGGGCACAGGGGATGCAGTCCCCTCTCCTCCACCCAGTCATCGGTGCATGGGTACAACAAGTTTAAGGGCCCAAAGACACTCCTCACACCACGTAAGATTTCTAGATAACTACTGAAGAAGCATACATGCTGCCTGCTTACAAAGCCAGCTAATTATACAATCTGTTAAGCATGTATGCTCACACAACGGTGCTTTGAGTCATTAGAGGACGGGATTTATACTTCACTGCACGCATCTTGCTCTTTGTGAGTGCGTGCCTGGATACAGCCAAAATGAACACAAGTATCTGGAATGTCTGCAGTCGCCAGCCAGCGCATCTGAATACAAAGCTGAGCCCTGCGAGAGTGACTAGCTGTGTGTGACCCCAGTTGCACATATTGCTCCCCCAACGATATTTAAAATCCCTATTCCCTTTTTAACCACTCTGAGCATCTGTAAGCAGAGTACGGCATAATGTTTAAGCCATATTCTGAAGCTGTAACAGTGATGTTAGCAAGCAAAAAGCAGCAGTGCAGGTGATGGGTTGTAAAGACACAGAGCTCAACATCAGAGCCAGCAGCTCTGCCTGCCATAATGCAGCTGTCCCAGGTTTAATCCCAGCAGAAAGGCCCTGGTGCTCGGGCAGGCAGGGGCCTCTGTTCCTATGGCAGCAGCCGCTCCTCGATGGCCCTGCCCACGCCAGATGGAGATCCCTGTCCTAGGTGTTTGCTGAACAGATAGTGCTATGGCACATCAGCGATGCAGTCTCTTCCTTCAGTCCTTTTGTCTTCATTTACTAGTGCCCGATTTTACTCCCACCGATCCCAGGCAGATCGACTGTGATGCAACAGCTCTCTCCAGAGCCCCCCAGGCGAGGCACCCAGCAGCCCCAGGGCTGCAGCTCAGAGCAGGGCTCCCTTCCCCATGGCCTGTGGCCTCACACAGCAGCAGCTAGCAAGGCTAACAACAAGTGGCACGCAGCACATAACCATGGGGCTGCATGGATCCACCTGCACTCAGCACTTCAGTTGGCTTCTCTTTTTCTTCCTGTACTCATTAACAAAGCATTTGGGTACTTTTCATGTAAAAACTGAGAGCAACGTCTGTTTTTCATGGATTATATGATTCTGGCATTTCTTATTTTTAAAATAATTCTTCTGCTGAGGATTTCACTTTAGCTTCCCAGATCTCCAAATGTCCAATATTACCGGCAGGTGAGATCTACTCCCCCTAATTCAATTGGCTTCATCCCCATAGCATGTCTCTATCCTAAGGGAAGACCTATTTGAAGGAATTCCATACCTTATGTTACACTTTCAAAGGGATGTACTCAGCACTGGATTTTCCATTTTTATCTTCTATGCATTGCCATTTAACCTCGTTATTTAACATTAAAATCAGAATAGAAGGATTTTAAGCATTTGGTGCATAAGGCACAAAATATTTAGGGGCTTTGTAATAAGTCAAGCCAAATCACCTCCATTTTCACACACTTCCATTTTCCCCTTCAAGTCAGGGGAAGGAACAGAAGGCACCACACCAAGAGTTTCAGGTTTTTCTTGGAAAATATGAGTTGGACAAAATAAGCTCTTAAAATCTAGTAAAGCCCACAAAAACCTAGCAAGGTACAGTAGGAAATCATATCTTTATGCCTTATTGAGCCTCAGCATCTGCTCATCTGTAACAGGGTATTTTCTTTCAGTTTTCAATGCAGGGTATGTAACTAGGAAAAGAAAATTGTGTACATATCCCTATGATCTCACAAAATAAGCCCTCCTTGTAGAGCAACCTAGCAAAGAAGTCACAGGATCTGCAGGCGCTTTAAGGCACAAGACATTTCACTCCTGAGATTTTCTTGCAGGGGACGAAATGCCCCGGGTCACCAGGGACATCAGCCAGGGCACACCCTGACTTGCCAGGAGGAATGGGACACGAGGCAACATTACTTTCCAAAAAGCCACACTTAAGAGCCAAGTTAATTAGCAACTCAGTTGCTATGTGCAACTTTTTTTTTTTATACATCCACCTTGCTCACACAAGGAAGTATAACAACTTTGACTATTTAAATCACCACCGTTGGATTTCCAAGCTAACACCTCCACAAGGAGATGCTGACACGTCAAGAGGTGTCAAATTCCAGAACAGGATTTCTCTCTATACATTTAGGGTGATCTCATCTCCAGTTACCTTAAACAGGACCTTGTCTTGAAATTTAGAGAGCAAGGTTCTGAAAAACAAATTACTTCAGGGCCAGCCTTCTCTATGCACAATCCAAATCCTGTGTAGCTGACATTGTTAGAAAAGACACCCTTGCCCAGCTTACGTCAGTCATGTTTTCCCTTCTTCCACCCATCCAAAAAAAAGGAAAAATGTGTTTTCGTTTTTGTTTTTAGACAGTGTAAAATACTTTCTTCCCCTCTGTGATCCCTCAATAACATTTTTTCCCCATAACTATCAGCTTTCATAGCCTTTGTAGCTGCCAAAGGATGAGAAGCAACTGAATGAGTAAAAATCCCATATTAAGTCTTTCTCAGTAAAACCCAGTATTTGTAGCAAGATACTTCAGGTAAAACTAAAGTAGCTGTGGAGGTGGGAATAGTTACCGGAACCAGACCTCTGCAGGTACACATACCCCCTGCAAGAGGGCTTGGGGCAGACACCAAGGAGTACAGCCTGCACATACCGTATGCACTGCTCTCCTATCAAATTATGCTGGGCACTGTGCAAACAACCAGTTGCCTGATCTCGCCTCAGCCTTGTTTATAACTTACTGAAGCTGTTAGAACACAGTCATCACTGTTGCTCAAGGCAATTGCATAAAATCTCAGCTATTCATTTACACCCCTCTTTTTCAGTCAAAACTATGTTTAATGGATCTGACATTGTGCCTTATAGCACCATACAGATGGTCTTAAGCAAGCCATCGCAAGAGCTCAGAGGTTTGAAATTTTCTGCTTCACTAAGTGCTACTTCACCATCAGCACCTGAATAAGATGCAACTGTCATACCAGTAATTTTTTCAGAGTCTCACTGTATTATCCTTTTTATTCATTTCTACCCAAAAACTAGTCTATACCATCAATGCAGAGTTCTCAACATGTATACTAGCTCAGCTAAATAAATCATTACCCATAGTTCAGCTTGTCTGCAAAGAACAAGCTGAAATTCTCTGGCAAACAAAATATTCCTGTTGCCCTTGTCTAGTATCTTTAAGCTAACCTACAGACTGATCCAGAGGACCAACCTGATAGATTACAAAATCAGTGATGAAACTGCAAGACTATTGGTAGAGGTCTTTGAACACTCCTCCTTTGCATCACTAATATCTTTTATTCAATGTCCTTCTAATAATTGCCAAATCAATGGGATAAACAGATGCTTCTACTGTTCCAGACCAGAGGAGAAAAAGGACAGTGATACTGCAGAAACTGGAGCACCTGGGATGAAGGAAATGAGACACTGAAATTCTGTAACAGTATTTCAGTGCAAAATGTTGAGTGTTTTGCTAGGCTACCAAGCAACAACATGCTGAGCAAGGCTAGCACTCAGGTAAAACGGTGCCTTCAGTTATGCATGCAGAAGATACAGGGAGGACATTCAGAAGGAAACATACATCTTTTTAGGTGTCACCTTTGCAGTGTCACAGCAGATGGAATTACAGCCCACAGCACAGCACTAAGAAGGCATCAATCTGATATTTAAGCTGTCTGCTTTGAAAGAAACTGCAAGTGACACGTCTGCCTTGCTGAACCCATGCTCACCTGCAGTGCCAGGCAAGCACAGCATAAATGCTCTTGACTGCAGCTCAGGAGCAAGCCATGACTTCTAGCTAGGGGAACAGTGTTTTGCAGGAAGGTCACTCCAACCCAACAGGTCACTGCTGCAAAAGATTGTCCTTGGGCCATTTCAAATTACTGTAACAGCAGAAACTGTGTCCAGAAAAAGGGAGAGCATTTTTCTGTGTGCCAGCTAGCTTAGTGAGGAGACTGATGTGGACCAGGGCTGGAGGAATGGCCACCTGCTGTGGTGGGAAAGCTCAGTCACTCCCCAGCCTGCTCCAGCCCTGCCAGTGGGGCTTGAGCTCAGCCCCACAGCTAGACCTCCAGCAGCATGAGAGGGCAAGATTAAATGATGCACCACAGCCACAACCAAGCTCTAGGGCAAAGCTTTTTAGCTTTTTCCACCAGTAAATGTACAAGTGGTTACAATACTGCAAGCAATGGTTCACTGTTCTCTTTTGAGATGGATCCAGAGGCAAATCACTTATGGCTACTAAAACAGGAGGGTGGGGGAGGAATAAAATTCACATCCCATCCAGCCTCTATCTGAGCAATGCTCATTTTAAAAGTGAGGTTTATTAATAAATTAAACCCTTCTATTTTTCCTTATTAACATATAATACAAAATATTGGCATAAAACCAGCTGATACAGCCTCACAGTAATCAGAAACATTATGCCTCACACATCAGCTATTTCTCTGTCTGCACCTGAACTGCTTGATGGGCCAAGTGCCTACCATATAAAGCCAAGAAGTCACCCACGCAGGGTTCAGTCAAAGGAGGACTGGATTTGTTTACCCCAGTTTTGTCCTTTCTATGGAACTAAACTAATTTATATTCTTCAAGTAGCCAGTGCTGCATTTTCATCTCCTTACACGACTAGCCACCAGCTTAGATGCACTGATGCTCTAACATGGCAGACGACAACAAATTCTCAGTGCTCTTTGCAAAAGCAACAACTTTTCACAGTTACCTGGAAACGTTATTTCAAATCAACTGAAGTACAGCTTTGTGCAGCAGAGCCCCCAAGCACCAAAGGGACATCACCTCTGCTACGTGCCTCCCTGATCAAGACAGCAATAGGGAATCTAGGGCTCCTCTGATCACCAACAAGCAGAACCTACCTATGACCAGATGAGAAAAACAAGTAGACAGGACTAAAAGGGCAATTTGTTACACCCATACCAGACAGAAAAATGCATGTACAGTCCTTAGTGAATTGAGTGCACTGCCCTGTTTTCGTGTTCAGTTGAATCAAAGCATCCCAGAAGTGGGCTGTTACAAAACAGGAGCAGGAAAGCTAAATCAGACAACACAACTTTCAAAGAGGGACTAAGCCCAGCGGGGAGGAAAGAACATGAGAACTTTGCCAGCTTCTCCCATCCAGCATGGAAGTACTTTATATTCGTCCCAATGCAAAACTGATGCACAAAGGAGAAAGAGCTCATAAAGCCATAAAAAGGAGCGATTCCAAAATGAGCCATCAGGAACACCAAGGGAAAACATAGTAAGAAACACTTTGTGATGGTCCACATACAAGAACAAACCACAGCTTTCTCAAAGGCTAAACAGAGAATTTAGGTTGATTAACTGAACACACTTAGGTCCAGTTGTAAGAACTGAGCAGAACTTTAATCCAAAAAACCAAATATGGTTCTTTAGTAGCTGACCCTAGCAATACAGAAAAACCTGCCATCAGAGAAGTCCAGTACTACCTGGCCGCCAGTCTGCTGCACAAGCAAAGCAGCTGGTGATTCTAAAGAGGACACAGGCCTCCTGGGAAAGGACCCCGAGGAAGGCAAGGGCAGGCACAGAGCACATAACACAATCGCATAACAAGTCCCAGCCTTATCTTATCATGCTAGTGTGAGAGGCATACGTTGAACTCCATTTTTCAGCAAGCTGCCTGTCAGTCTCTGTCCCATTTCCAGAGTATCATTTAGTTCGATGACTGAAGAGCAAGGTAAATAGTTGCATCATCCCACCCTATGCAGAAACTCTGCATTGTCACAGAGCGCTCACCAGCCATAACAACCCAAGCTGCAAGAAACAGTTATTCTATAGCAGTATTTTTCGCCATTCATGATGTTGGAAGATGTATACTTTTCCTACAATACTTAAACTTTTGAAAACCAAAAGCATCAGCAACAGTACACTTTTTTTTTAGTGTTACATGAAGAACTGAGGCTACGTCCTTTAAAGGCGATTCACTTCACTTGTACAAAGGCTATTTTCTTTCAGACATCGGCACTCCAAACTATATTACTCATCTGCCTCCTCCCTCACCTAAAGAATATAAAAACTTAGACAAAGGTATTTGACATTAAAATCAGTTGAGAAAAAACATCCTAACAAGTTTCCGAGTCTATTATCATGATAAGCTTTACAATATTTCTTGCAAGTCTCTGCTTCACATTTTTCTCAAGACTTACTGATTATCCTAACAAAATAATGCCCAAAGCACACTAAAAATCTTTTAACAGAGTGAAAATTAGAGTATCAGATCTATTACACCACCCAGCCTTTCCCCTCCACTGGAGATGCATTAGAGCCTTTGGACATCTCATTTCAACAAGAAGGTTATTTAGTTCTGGAGTTTGGAGTAAAGTATTTAATCGCTAAAGGATTTGCAAATTACACATGAATATGCATGTAGCACTTCTCACCATGACATAAATCCTATTGTATATTTATGAATGGATTGCTTTGCCTCTAGCTTCTACATTTATATAAACACAGGTTTTAATCTTCAATTCTTTCCTCCATCCCTTCTTTTCAAGGAGTTGCTTAAACAAATTTGCATTTTTGGAATCTATTATCTACAGTGTATTTCTTGCCCTTTTTTTTTTTTTTAAATTCTCTAAACCAGCTTCTCCCATCAGGCAAAATGCTTACCTTACAAAAGGCCTTAAAGAGCCTCTAAGCATAGCCATAAGAGAACTAAGCAACAACATTATACAGCTGTGAGATAAAAAGTAGAAGCAACAACCACTGGCAAAAGGCATGCTCTGAGCATCAATGCTGGGGCCACAAAGGCATGAAAAATGACAGGTCAACAGCTTCCTTCAACTGCAAAGACACTAGCTGAGGGAAAGTAAACCCTCCATAAGCATCCAGAAGGCAACATAAATAAAGCTCTTATTGTAAAATCCTTAATTCCTACTGACATAAGTCTATTATTCCCTGCACCTTTCACCAGATATCTAGGCTGGTCATGAAACAGCTGGATCAAAGCAGCATTTCAGCCTGTCTTCAACATATTTGGTAAGAGGCACTACTATCATTCAGAGAGGTGTTGCCACACATCTGCCCAACTACTCCAGGGAAGTAATTCAAACAATAATACCTTTAAAGGTCATTGTTAAAATTATTTAATTTATTTCGCTGCAAATCTATTCTGTAATAAATCTGATTGCGAAGAAACACTTACCAACATGCAGCACTCCATCAGAAGCAAGTGTCACAGGCATATTTCAATGTAGAATGATTACGGGTGTGAATTACCACTGGGACTCTTCTCATTTTTGTTACTACACAAAAAACCCTAAACACCAAGGAGTTAACTACACCAGCTGCCTCTCTTTCAAGGACTTGGTGTCACATGGCTCTGTCCAGAAAACCAGAGTGGCCTCAAGTCCCAGTCCCCATCTCACTGCCTTGCAGTAGAGAGCACAAGGGCTCTAGCAGCAGCCACAGAGACACGATGGGATGTGGCCTGACAAGACCAATTCCTCCCACCCCCAAATAGTCACTGCCTGTTCACATATCTAAACCAGGCTGCGAACTGCAGCATGTTCAGCTGCAACAATGTCTTCATCCAACAGCTGAGGTATCTTTTCCTGATGGGAAGGAAGAACCACCACAGCAGAACCACTCAAAACCCACAGTAACCACACTGGAAAAGGCCGCCAGCCCATCTAATCTACTGAAGATGCAACACAACTTGTCAGGACCACCGTCAAAACTTCAGGAGCCTGTCTCTGGGAAACAAAATAAACCAGGAAGCACTATGGGATATTAGCTACAGACTGCTGGACAAGTAGAGAATAAAGAAGCGAAAATTCAACACAGAACATTTGCTTTAGGGATAAGAGTGGCATTTACAAAGGATGTGTGAAAAGCCTGAGTGGATGACACTGTCACCAGTTCAGTTGCAAGTTTGTCTTTGCAAACTGACATTTTTTTCCATGCAGCCCTTTTGCAAATGACTGAGCCAGGTTCCTTGGCCACATTCCTCTCTTTCCACCCACACATTCTTCTCCTAAAAAGAAGTCTTTAAAAGACAGTGAGAAGTAGTGCCCAAGGAGAATAAGAGATCAGGCAAGCAAACAACATATGCTTTAAGAAAGTATTTACATTCAGGTTATGCTTCCCTTAGCATCAAGCAAAGACCATGGTGGCAGATACCTTCTGAACTGAATTACCAGTGTGCCAGTTACATGAGAAACTTGCAATGCCATATGATAGTGTCTGAATAATTAACAGATTATATATGACATTAGATCTACCTTTATTCAGAATTATAGACCACCTCAGCTGAGAAGATACCACATTGATACTTGACAAACTGGATTTAATTAAGTCTGGAAGCTTCTACATTCAAATTTAAAAGGCAAAAAATACAGAAGTCCAGAAGTCTAAGATATCTTGCAAAACCTTGGTACCACAGAAAGCCATGGGATATAGTAGCACCCATGACATTTCACTTTCCTGCATAAATAGGGTAAAATAAGACAGTCACTGAGGACTTAAGGCGACCTCTTTACCAGACAAATCTGCCTATTTCTAGAACACTGGAAAACTTACTTTTTCAGAAGTAGCTGTTAAACAGCCTAAAACCTTCTATGTGTGTGTCCACATAAGAAATAATGAGTCAATGTCCCACCAAGGCTACAGGTTGTTTAACTCTGATGCTTAGATCTTGCGGTGTGAGACTTGCTAGTGACATCAGAAAAGAAAAATTGCAAAGCTTACTGCCTTGCTGGCTGACAAGCTATTTTGGTTAATTGAGCATGTACCTTACCCTGTGTGCACTGTTGCAGTGGTACTGTCACATATCTTACATCACTCTAATCTTCAAAAAGGGCAAGGAGGACGACCCCGAAAACTACAGGCCAGTCAGCCTCACCTCCATTGCTGGAAAGGTGATGGAGCAGTTCATCCTGGAGGTCATCTCCAGGCATGTAGAAGACAAGAAGGTTATCAGAAACAGTCAACATGGATTCACCAAGGGAAGATCATGCTTGACCAACCTGATAGCCTTCTATGATGGCGTGACTGGCTGGGTCAACGAAGGGAGAGCAGTGGATGTTGTCTATCTTGACTTCAGTAAGGCATTCGACACTGTCTCCCATAGCATCCTCACAGGCAAGCTAAGGAAGTGTGGGTTAGATGAGAGGACAGTGAGGTGGGCAGAGAACTGGCTGAACAACAGAACTCAGAGGACTGTGATCAATGGGGCAGAGTCTGGATGGAGGCCTGTCACTAATGGTGTTCCCCAGGGGTCTGTGCTGGGTCCAGTCCTGTTCAATATATTCATCAGTGACCTGGATGAAGGCATACAGTGTAACCTCAGCAAGTTCGCTGATGATACCAAGCTGGGAGGAGTGGCTGGTACACCAGAAGGCTGTGCTGCCATCCAGCAAGACCTGGACCAGCTGGAGACAGCTGGGCCGAGGGGAACCTGATGAAATTCAACAAGGGCAAGTGCAAGGTCCTGCACCTGGGGAACAACCCCATGCACCAGTGCAGGCTCGGGGCTGACCTGCTGGAAAGCAGCTCTGTTGAGGAGGACCTGGAGGTGCTGGTGGACAGCAAGATGACCATGAGCCAGCAATGTGCCCTTGTGGCCAAGAAGGCCAACGGGGTCCCTGGGTGCATTAAAAGGAGTATGGCCAGCAGGGCCTCTACTCTGCCTTAGTGAGGCCACACCTGTAATACTGTGTGCAGTTCTGGGCCCTACAGTTTAAGAAGTATGTGGAACTGCTGGAGCAAGTCTAGCAGAGAGCTACCAAGATGATCAGGGGACTGGGGCATCTCCCTTATGAGGAAAGGCTGAGAGACCTGGGTTTGTTTAGCCTGGACAAGAGAAGACTGAAGGGGGATCTCATCAATACTTATAAATATCTAAAGGGTGGGTGTCAAGAGGATGGAACTGGACTCTTTTCAACAGTGCCCAATGACAGGAGAAGGGGCAATGGGCACAAGTTGGAACACTGCAAGTTCCACTTAAATATGAGAAAAAACTTCTTTCCTGCAAGGGTGACAGAGCAGTGGCACAGGCTGCCCAGGGAGGTTGTGGGGTCTCCTACCCTGGAGACATTCGAAACCCACCTGGATGCATTCCTGTGCCCCCTGCTCTAGGTGTCCTTGCTCAAGCAGGGGGGTTGGACAGGATGATCTCCAGAGGTCCCTTCCAACCCCTACCATTCTCTGATTTTGTGATCAGTGACATAAGACGCAGAAGCACAGCACAGCACACACACGCTGCCTCTGAAATCCTAATAGACCCTCAGTGAACTACAGGAGCCCTATGGAGATGGCTGAAGATCTGCCCTCAGGGAAAGCAGCACAGGGGTTAGCAGAGGTTTCGCCTTTAGAACACAATGAAACATCAGGTGCACTACTGCAATGCAAGCAATGAGGAGCCCACCCTCACCTGACCACCCCTCCCTGCCAGCCCAGAACAAGAGCTGCCTGCTACCCACTCCCATCCACATACCTCCTCCCTTGCATTTCAGTAGCTGCAGAGCAAGCTGATTCTACCAATTGAATATGATAAACTCCACCTCCCAAAGGGGTTACTAAGAGCTTCTCTGTAGCCTGAGTCAGGCTGACTGACCCAGCACTACCCAGGACAGGCCACCAACCTGACACACTTCACAGGAAACAGACTGGATAATTTGCAGAGCTGCATCACATGTGAGAGTCAAATACTTTACATTATCAACCCCACCCAAATTCCCTTTGAGATAATTTGGATACGCAGCTCAAACATATTCAATCTTTCAAACAGTCCAACTATGAGAACTTCAATTGGTCAGGTTTAGGTGCCACGGTCCAACAGACTGCTGCTACCAACCTGTGATGCCAACCTGCCTGAGCACCTTGAAGGATGTCCCACAGGTTTCGTGCACTGCATGGTTTGGAGGCTGCATGGGCAAGGGGACAACCTGCACAGCTAGGCCACCAGTCTTCTAGCAGCTGCAGCGGCTCAGATGCCATGTGAAATCAAAAGTTGTGCCTGGCACAAGCAAAATTACATGCAGAGTTATCCACAGCACAGCTTCATAGAGCAGTTCTTGGACTTACCTATGTTTTCTTGTGCTGCTCTAAGGGTTCAGAAGATTATTTTGCTCACTGCTGTTCTGCAGGGCATCCTCCCTGTCATAGGGTTGTGAAGGATGAAATAGCAGAGAGCCCCCTCCTTGGCCGGGGACTGCCCGTGTTCTGAGTACAAGGCTGTTAAGGCAGTTGCAAATCACATACGAGAAATTTGCAAGTTGGTGCAGGGTCATTTAAGCAATAGTTACACTTATATTTTAGTTCAAAATAGTTATGTGACCACCTTATATGTCAACTCTGCATGGAGCAGACATGAATGACTGCCTCTCGCAAGTCAATACTGTTTATTGTGTGCTTTAAATCAATAAAGCTTTCCTCCACAGAGTAAGTTCTTCTAAAACACTGATTAGGCATTTGAGGAAAACTAAATAGTTTCACTGAACAATACCATTAGTCCTGAAACATCAGCTTCACATCCCAGCCAGAAAGCACTTTGTCAGAACTAATTAATCCCCACAGCACCTCTATAAGATTGAGAAAGCAATTCATCTGTTTTTTAAATGTGTTGGGTACTTATGTTGCAAAACATCGTGGCTGGGGTGGAAGCTGTAAGAACCAGTATAAACAGAGAACAAACCAAGCCAGCAGAACCCATCCAAACGCACAAAAAACCAGAGAATACTGACAGCTGTAGGATTTGGCTTCTTTGCATCTTCCTGTTACACACCAAACCTCCTGTGACTATTCAGAGAGTCTTCCAGATGTCACTTGACTGGATGAGTGGCAGTGAAAAGCAGTTATTATTCTACTGGGAGCAGTTTTGTCTGTTGTTTGTTCAGCCAATTATCTATGCATGTACCTTAAAAGTGAGGGGGGAGCAGTAACCTTAGGCTCTGTGAACAAGAACTCTGGGCTTTATTCACGCAGTTAAAGCTAAGTCTTCATTACCACAAGCAAAGCACGTAACCCTACTAAACAGGTCTCATGAATGGCAACCAGCCAGCATTAAAATTACTTCTCTCCAAGGAAGTGGTCAATCAACATAGCTCTCATATGTGTATCTAGTAGCATTAGCCCACATACCTCCACCTGACTTTGCCTAGCTGCTACGATCCCCCTTTATTAATTTATTTTTTCAGCTAGCCCTTGCCCTGCTGGTGGGGCACTCAAGGCCACCAGGTTCAGGCAGCCAGCCCCTGCCCAGGGAGAACATCAGCAAGGCTTTCCCAAGTCAGCTGTATGATTTCTCCCCCCTCTTTCAGAAAGACTTGAAGTTGTTCCATATTTGGCACAAGCGAATGTCAAGTCAAGCCCAGAACATTTCAATCCTGGCAGAGAGCAAGATCAGCAGAGACTCCATAAGGCATGCAGGAACGTGTTGTGGGGCGGTGACACTCCTCGGCATGCTGAGCAGAGTGCAAGGCTAGCCCTTGGCAGTGTGCAGTCACCTTCAGGAGCACAGAATATGAATCAATCATTTACTAATAGATTCAACCAGTAACTGAAATAAGAGCCCAGTCTGAAAAGGCAGTGTGGCAGGTCAGTGATAAGACCATCCTCAGCCACCTAGCACACATCACTACTTTATGTACAACTTATTTCATTAAAGTTTTTTTGGTAAGTCTTCCCATGTCTTCGAAGAAATTTTTTGGCACAAGTTAGAGGAATTTAAATCAGATTAAATCAGAAAAACTCACTGCAAACTCATCTTCCCATAAGTGTGCTAGCTATGAAGGCAACAGTGCGAATTACAACTTTAGTACTCTACAGCACTGCTGGTTTCATCTGGGCTCTAGCAAGAGAAAATCCACTCTTCCTGTAAAACTCGATCAGAAATCACAGGGCAAAGCTAAGCACCTCCAGCTGGCAGAGCGCCCAACCAGGTTAAGTGCCTGGGGACAACTTCACAAGCGCACCCTCAGCAGCATTCCCAGGTTGCCACCAGAGCCAGCCCTACTCCCACACCTCCTGCTCAGCCCCAGCTATGCCAGCACAAGTTTCTGCACAAGCATACACAACCTGGATCAACTGTTTCTGTAAAATAAACCCAGACAGTAAAATCACATTTTTTGGCCAGACCTGCTTCTGGACTTCACTCCCTGCAGTAATACAGAATTTTACTCTGGCAGCAGTGCTTAAGGTGCCCCATCAGCACCACCACCACTGAGCACCCTCCCCAGGTGACCAACACAGCAGCCACCTCTCACCTGCCATACCCACATCTTCTGGGATTTACTAGCCAATTTTCTGCCATTCCACCGGATAGAGATCAAGAAAACTACTTCAATATGAAAATACGTGACCTACCTAGGGGTGAAATTGTTGATCCCCTTGCCAAATAAGTTTACAGTCATTGGCAGTGTCGCTAAGTTCACAGTCCCTCAGTCTGAGGCAAAATTAAAGGGATGATCTTGTAAGCAAGACACCTTGCCAGAGCAGAAGATGAAGCTCAACCTACATATTTCTAAACAATGTGATTTACAGAGATTTCTTCAAAAGCAACTCTGATCTTTTAAGACTCAGAATTCCCCAAGATGCATGAAAAAAGCTCCAGAGCTCAACAAATCTTCAAGTTTTTTTTTCATGTTCCATAGAGAATATAACGCTTTTAGTAGCTCTAAAGTCATTGCCAACATCCTCTCACTACACAATATGTGCGTACCACACTTTTAGCAGTGATGCCCTTGTTAAAAAGCATCATAGCTGTTGTTTCCAGCTACCCTCCCCAGTTCAAAGTGAGTTTACAGAATGCAGGGGGGAAAAAAACCACAAATGAAATAAAGCTTGATTTTTAATAACTGAAGAGGTCTGACTGATTTCAGTTCCAACCCACTTTTTCCAATTGCAGATGTGGCCTGTGTTAATACATCTTGGAAGACTCTTGATATTAATAAATTTTAAAAAAAAGCATCAAGTGTCACAATAATCTTAGCTGCTGTCCTTGTCTCCCTATATATAAAGCAATTTTCATTTACTGGGGAAAAAAAAATTTAAGAACAGCATCAGTCCTACACATTAAGACACCTGTTCCCAGAGATGGCACTTAGATGATTATGAAGACTGCATTTCTGTCACTCACTTCTGTACTCATGGAAAATGGTTATCAACTGCTTCTGTGGGCACATGCTGAACTGCCTGTTCTTTATAAAATATTCAGCTATTTTGGGGAATGTAAACACGAGAAAGCAATGGATTCACATACATGACAGGGTGTTTGGCTAGCTATCTATCAGTAAAGAAAGGCAACAGCAGGCATCAAACTAGCAGCCTTCAGCTGCATGACCTACACTGCTGCCAGTGATGAAAGAAAACGCTAGGGAAGAGAAACACTCCATCTTTGAGAATTTTTCTCTCCTTACGCTTACTAGTTTTCATTTACAGACAAGCACAGTTCCTTTCACTCTTGCTCCTTTTTCACTGCCCTCCCTTCTTCTAGCCTTTTTATTTTGGAGAATTCCCACATTTAATTTTCTATATTTAGCTTTATTCCAGTGATTATAGTTACACTATAGGCAAACAATCCAAGTAGTGGACAGTTACATATGAAATTTTAGCATGATGCTCACATTTCTGTATCTTTAATATAGAATGTTTGGAGACCAAGTGTGTAGAGCAGACTGGTGATAAAAAGCTTCAAGATCAGAATAAGACAAAATACTCTGCAGTATTTCACATCAAGCCTAGAAGGCAGACCTAGAAGGGCACAGCTAGATGACTGTGCTCTCTTTATCACATGCCTAGCTTTTCGTCAGTAAGATCCTCAGGCTCAGCAAACAAATATTCCTGAGTAAATAGGTGGCCCTAACTGTTTTAAATGCACAAAGACTTCCAAATGTGACAACACATTAATTGGCCCTGAACCTTGCCAAACCTCTTCACCAATTCTCTTTACTAAAGCTCTACTTTGGAGGTTCAGACTAGGAATACCTCCATATGGAGCGGGAAGGGATTTCACAGAATATGGGCTTTCAGTTAATAAATGTCTCCAACCCTTTAAGTCACCAAGAGCTGTCAAGAAAAGAAGGGCCATCAACTGAGGCACTGCTGCCTCCCAAAACTGAAAACATCTCCTGCTGTTTAGTAGCTCCACCAAACTTAAGCTAGAAGTGCCCCTGTTTTCACCAGCTTTCACTCACAACAAGAGTCCCGTGATTGGGGTAAAGTGAGAAGTTCAGTCAGCTCTACCTAAAATAACCTAGGAAAAAAAAAATGCTTATACCACTATGCCAGTAGAAAGAGTACAAGATTACAAGAGTACAGGTTCCCCTAAACCCAATGTAAAGCACCGTAGGATGGCACACCCTCTGGGAACCCAGACACCCACCTCTAAACCTCATGTCTGATGACAAATGACAAATCCCTTCCCCTAGCTCAGTAAGGTTTGATCTCCTATTACATAGCATCCGTGTCCTGATTTATCTAATTTCAAACGAATCCTTTCACACAGGGAAAAACACAGTAAGGGTTTTATTCACACACCCCGCACCTGGTCACTAGAACCACCTTACAGCTTTTTAACCCAAAATTCTTGCTTACAGGGTACCTTCATTCTTTTCTGTTACACCATACCACAGGTGCAGTAAAAGTTAAGTCACAAAATCCTTCAGATTATTTAACTTTAGATGATTTCCCAAAATGCTCTAACATCCACAGGCTTGCCAGGACTGCCCTGGAGTCTAATATACCCTTAAAAAGGTATGAGGTAAAAGTGCTTTGACATGCAGTTGCTTCAGTCAAGATTTCAGGCATCTGAGCATCACTCAAGTCAGCTTCACAGGAAAGTGAGATGCTACCAGGTGCCAGTGACTGCCTACTAGCAAAGTCTAATGGCCCCTCTTACCAACAGCCCATCTGCAGGACTGGTGTCATGCATTACACGAAAGCTGGAAAACCACGAGCCCCACCGGCTTCACCAGCCCAGCTTTTGATTTCTTACAGTCCAAGGCCAGCTGAGGTCCCACCTTACACTCCCTGCCACCCCCTGCTGCCAACACCTCCCCCACCCCACCCCTGCCATATGCCGCCAGCCAGGCCAGCTCCCCTAGCAGCCTACTAAACCAACCTCAGTTAGCATGACAACTTGACACCAACTCTTGTCACAAAAACAATGGGCAAGCCCATGCCCTGAAGCTAGATGGTATCCCTGTTCACATTTGTTTCCACTAAATTAAGCCAGAATGAAAGATTTAGGGAAGGTTTAAAAACCCGTGTGTCCTATCTTTATCTACCAGCTGTTGCTCCCCGAATAAATTCATCAGGTACCACAAAGGTACAGTCCCACCAAGAAGCAACTGGGTTCAGAACGAGCCCCAACACATACATCTTCCTCCACATCCCTCAAACTCATAGTTTTACAGCCACGTTTCTAGTGTCTATTGCTTTTTGCTGGGTAAAAGACAGCACGTGCAAGCACAGCATAGAAAGCACTGTAGCAAATACACAAACCAATCTCTCAGCTACAGCAATTTTAAAGATGACTTGTAAAAGGCTAGGCTTACAAACGTTTAAACTTTAAATAGACTGACAAAGATCAATGATCAGTGCATAAATCCAAGCTCCCTACCTCAGGGAGCAGTTATCTTATGACTTGAGCTGATCAGAAATTCCCCATCAGCTGGTTTCCACAGACAGTGGGAATTAGTTGGAAGTGAAATTTCTTTCCTGTATGTCAGGGCAGGGTTTCAACTCATGCAAGCACATGGTCCCCCAGGTGACGAGTAAGTGTTGTGTCACATAACTGTTCTAGTGTCAGACCAATGAACTCTTCAAAACCTTGAGCATTTTCAGCGGGAGTGTCTAACTCAGCTTGTTTTCTTGGTAGCCCTACTGGAAGATGACTCAGATGCGAAGCTTGTCAGGGCCATGTGTATTCAGGTGTATTTATGCACACAACGAATATGTCACGTGATACGAATTATCAGTATGCGTTTGAATATTCTCCTTCAACAGCAGTGAGCAGGACAGCTCAGTACACATGCATAAATGAGGCACCCAGTTAGTTGTTTCTGTTGGTTTTGAATCACTAAATAAGGACAGATGAGAATTTTTAGAAGCCACTATTAGGCCTATTAGATTTCTCACTTGTCTTCATTCTCTGTATCAAAATAAAGATGCCAGGAAAGCACTCCTAATTTAAGTTGGTATCGACTTGTGAAGGTTAAAAAACACACATTGAAACACCATGTTATTAGCTCTTCTTGACCACATCATCAAAACAGAAGCCTCAAACCAAGTTCCAAATCCCCAGCCAGCAGCAGGTTACATTTGTGAGCAGTATACACAAGAATTATTCCTGGAATGCAAAACACTCCTTGAAATCCTGTAAAAGCAGACACTCATTCACTTCTATGCTTAACAAAAAAGCATCAAAGTAGAACTGGAAAGAAGGCAAAGTACTGACATCCCGCCAACAATGGAAGCCCCATCAAAGAACCAATTTCTGGGGCAAGGGAAGAAGCAAAAACAAATTCAGAAATTACACTAGGTGCCCCATAACAAAGGGGAACACTCACCATCAGATGGGGAAAGTGTGTAAAATTTATCAACAACAAACCCCATATTTAGATTGCTGGAATTTCCAGCTTATCAGGATGGATCTCTGAGCTGCTGTGTCCAGGAACTTTAGCTAACAGGGCATTAAACGGGAAATTTCGACACTTCTGATTTTAACAGCCATCCAGTTGTTGAGCTTCCTGCATGCCTGAGCTACTGTATGCTGGCTTACCATAACTGCCTCAAGCATGGAACTAGGACGTGCTAGGACAGAGCATTGCTTGGAAAATGACCTGGGTCTTGAACAGTAGACCATTTTCTGTTTCTCTCTTACTTTTTAAAGCGAGCAATAACAGAGAAAGAGCTCCTCAGAGCAAGTAGGAGCAAGAGGTAGGTGCTGGGAAGGAGGAGGCAGACAGGGGTGATCAGAAACACACCCTGAAGTCCCGACCTCCGTAATCGCCACGCTCACCAAGGCCGCAGACCTGCTGGCAGCAGCGGGCCATGATGCAGGGTGCAACCCACAGACGCCTCCCTGACGCTACTCCGTCAGTCCCCCTGGGCTCCCTACTCCAGTGAGCCTCCGCTGCTCTCCTGAGGCAAAGCCGGCTGGGCGCCCCAACCCTGCCGGGCTCCCACCCGCGCCCCGGTCAGGCAGCAGCGCCGATGCGAGCCGCATTACAGTCACGCGTGACGGGCAGCGTGCGACGCAGACCTGCAGGAGGTCTGGAGACGGGAAAGGAGGTGGGTAGGCAGATGAGAGGACAAAACAACAACGAAAAAAACCCCTCACTGACCTCCCTCCATCCCTCGCCGCCCGAGCAGCAGGCGGGCGCCCAGCGCCCTGCCAGGGCAGCGGGTACGGCAGTGACCGTCCCGGAGGGTAGTGACCGCCCCGTCCCGCGGGGCCGTCTGGAGCCGGGGACCGCAGCAGTGACCGGCCGGGCAGCGCGGGAGCAAGGAGCGGCCGCGCTGCGGGACCGGGCCGGGCGGCAGGCACGCCTCCGGCTGCCGCCACGCCGACCCCCGGCCGGGGAGCAGAGGGCCTCGGAGCGGCGGCGCCCCCCGCCCCGCCCGCCGGCCCCGCTGCCCACCTGTCGCGGGGGTCCACCCAGCTGGTGGTGCGGCTGCCGTGGTCAATGTAGTACACCTTCCCGTCGTAGTCCCGCGCCTCCTCCCATCCCTCGGGTAGCGGCAGCTCCTTCCGCGGCATCGTCCCCACCACCGGCCGCGCCGCCCTGCCCCATCCACCGCTCCGCGGCGGCGGCGGGGGCCGGCCCCGGGGCAGGGCAGGGCAGAGCCGGGCCGGTCCTCCCCTCCGGCGGGCGGCGAAGAGCGGTGCGGGGCCCGCGCCGGCCCAGCCGCGCAGGGAGGCACCGCCGCCGCCGGGCAGCCTCACATGCCGGCCCCGAGGCGGGGGCGGGGCGCGGGGCCGGCCGAGGCGGGCCGGGCTGAGGCGGAGCCGCGGCGGGGGCGGTGCGGGGAGGGCGGCGAGCGAGCCCGCGGTCAGCCCTGCAGCGCGGGAAGCCCCGGCCCGCCCGGCTCCTCGCGCCTCCACTTCCTGCTCCGGCGGCGGCCGCCCGGCGACTCCCGGGGCGGCCCCGCCCCTTAGCCCCGCCCACCACCGGCGCCCCGGGCGGGGGACGCCGGTTCGGAGAGGCTCAGCCCGCCCCGCACGAGGGCGCCCCTTGCCGGCGAGGAGGGCGGGGCACCTGCGGGGTTGGAGCGGTGCGCGGCGGCGGCACCGCGAGTCCCCGGGGTGGGGGACTACGGGGCCAACACCAGAGGGCTGCCGGTACAACCCCTCCCTTGCACACGAGGACTCAGCTCGGCCCCTCTGAGGAGAACCACAAAATGTGGAGGATGGCCGAAAACAGGGGTCAGGGTCTGCCCGGTGCCTCCGGGGAGACCCGGGCCGTTGGGTGTCAGGGGTGCTGGCTCCACTCGGATGAGCACGGACACTCCTCCTGGACCTGGGGGACACCCCTCTGGCTGCAACATGTCCCTGGACCCCGGCCACGCAGGGACCTGGCGGCCAGCGGGGCTCCCTACGGGCATTGCCTCTGCCAGGCCGTTTGTTGGCCATAAGCGAACAGCCAGCAGACCTGCCCGCACAGGTCTCCACCAGGGTGACATTGGTGACTTTTCCATTTATGTGGCTTTAAGAGCGTAACCTCTTTGCAGCTGGGTGCGTAGATTCAGTCAGTCCATCGCCAGAAGGCAGGATTATAAAAACAAGTTAAGGTAGCACACGGAAGTCCCAGGTACAAGCCATAAGCTGGAGGGTGGGTGACCGTGTCCATGCTGCATGGCACGTTACGCTTTCCAAAAGAGCAGCCACGGCCGTGGTTCAGCTGTCGCCAGTACGCAAACATGGCTCTGACACAGCTGCACTATGGAAGGAGCTGTGAGGACACGCCCTCCCCAGCCTTCTGTCCCCAGATTTCAGTAATTTAGGCTTGAACAGACTGCCCATGACAGAATGTCACAATAAAGGCTCATGCAATGGCATGCGATCGGATGAGCTAATGCGGATGACCTGCACAGCGTGGCGATGGGGGGAGTTCTGTGTGAGGTAGCATTTTCCCTGCGGAGCACCAGCCAACACCGGTTTCCTACTGTCAAGGGTGGGGGGAAAGAAAGAAGTTTTGTAGTGCTTCAGCCATTGAAACAGCAGAATGGAGCAGGGATCCCTGCCAAGGGCAAGGGTGGAAAAGAAAACTGGAGGATGGGAAGGGGGGAGCCATGAAGGGCTGGAGAGGAAAAGTAAACGTGAGAAAGACAGTTAGAAATAACATCTCATTTTTGTGCCAGATTTTGAGGGTAAGATAACTTCTTCCAGGCTTTCTGACAACCTGCTGGGAATCAGAACTGCTAATTCTCCAGAGGCTGAAGAAGCATGCAGTAGCAGTTGGCTGATGAAGTGGTTGAGCAGGGAAGAAAATGAAGACAAGTAAAACTGAAAGTGAAGCATTTGGAAAATAGCCTGATTTAACCCCAGTTTATCTGAAGCCAAACTTGGAGGGGGCCACTAGAGGTGTTGTTTTTATGAATAGGACCATAAACAAGGCTTTTAAATTAATAATAAAGCAAGCATAAGGGAATAAACACTGTATATGTCCACAACTCTGAACGAAGCTTGTGGTTTCTTTCAGAAGCAAAGGCTCAGAGCACCGGGAGCAGTGCCGCTCCAGCGAGCAGACACCAGGACCGCCCGGAGTCCTGGGCCAACGCCAGCAGCGTGCAATGGATTTCTGCAGGGCACTGGGCTAGTCACCGCGGCCGTCATTTTCTCTTTACTGCTTTTAATCATGGATAATGGTGTTTCTCTCTTTGTAAAACACTCAGGAAAGTACTTAAGACATTTAAAAGGGGGAACTCTAACAATGGGAAAAAATCAGCAACAACTGATGTTATTAAATGTTACAAGAGAAGAAGCAAATAACAAAGGGATAACAAATTTATGTGTGTTTTCATGTTCCTGTATTTGTGGTCTTATGTTCAAGCGCAGAGATACTTCCAAAAGGCATGTTTCATTTTAAAATGTTTTTTCAAATTTTCAGGATGAGTGGAGATCATATAAAGAAAGGCTATATGTAAAGAAGCCGACCAAATCTTTTCCAGATGTCATCAACTGTGTTTATGAAGAAAGTAATTGTGTATTTTTTAAAAAAGGTAATTGCTTGTGAAATAAATACCTCAGAAAATATTTGCAGGTAGTTCTGACTCAAGTCGAAAGATCTTATTTTTCCACTCCTCTTTATTTTTTATCTTGATTTAATAAAAAAAAAAACCTCTAACTGAACCGTATGAATTTATGAATGTAATCAGGAATATGCATATGGCAACTTACTCACTTTGACCACTTACACTCACAACAAAAGAATTCAGAGTTATCAGAGTCTGTTTGAACTGTAAAGCAATAAACAAACAGGTGATTATTTTCTCATGAGCAAAGAAAGGGAAGGTTTGGTTTGTAGGTAAGCTGTTACCTATGTGAAAAGGAAGAACAGAGCAGAGAACAAAGTCTGCAGAAACCTAATTTTTTTTCACCCTGGGGCCAATGTCTCCAGCATGACCTCATGTGCTGCATGTTGCCGTCCCATCCAGCTTTGCAGAGTCCATAATGGGCTGGGTAACAAATTATTCAGTAACAAGAGCAGCCATTTTCTGTTGGTGAGTCCTGTTTTGGAGAAGCTGGTTGCTTGCTGCTTGGGGTTTTTTATCCTAATACATTTGAAAGTCTGTATTTTTGTACTCGACACTTAAAGCTCTATTCTTGATTGACCGCAAATAACACAAACACAAATATCAAAAGGTACTAAAGCACAATACTGGTCTCTTAGCTTATATCTTCAGGTCTCTGAACTGAAATAGGACAAAAAATTGGGTTTGAATTTAATTGCCAGGGAACAGTTACATTTACCTGAAATACCACATTTTGGTTAAAACGTCCAGCATCGTTCAACTTGAAGCAATCATATAATTTCTGTGACATGTTACCTCATCCTTCTAGAAAGCCTCTTCCCTGCCCACCCCCAACCTGTATGTCAATTTTTTTCAGTTTCCAAATGGCATTTTAGTTTTTAAAAAGTCAAAACCAGGTTTGGAAAGATGGAACATTCCATTTTGGAAGTAACCCAAAGCTGTTTCCAGCCCGGCAGGAAAAGCAGAGGTGCCCACAAGGCAGGGAAGAGCGCACACAACCTGCTGTACTTTCCAGTCCCAACATGAAAGGAACTTTCTGTAAACCTTGGCAAAGCTGCTTCATTGCTTTTTTCAAAGTACTTCCTAAAAGACCCATTGCTGGAGGCTTTTAAAGGAAAAAAAAAAAAGCAGCTGACGCCCTCAAAGCCGTCCTGTTGCTCTGGTAGGTATTGGCTGCATCTTGCCCGGCATCCCACTGGTCCCTGCACCCCTTGTTCCAGACAAGGGAACCCCTTGTTCCCTTTTGTTCTGTATGCATGCAGCGTTTGGTATAATGCTTCCTCACCCATAGTGGCATGTAGCCTAGGGTTCCTCCATGTGAGGAACAGTGAGAGTGTCAGGTTTGTCTAGCAAGGTGATTATTAAACAGGACCTGTGCAGCAGGCTGGGTTTCCCACTACCTCAGGAAGTCTTCCGGCTGGATTTCTGCTGTTTTTTGTCCTCACACAAGAGGGTCATAAGATGTCCCTGACTAGTTTGTGAAACAAGATGCTATAGAATCATAAATTCATAGAACCGTTTGGGTTAGGAAAAAACCTTTAAGATCATCTAGTCCAGCCATTGACTTAGCACTGCTAAGTCCACCACCGTGTCCCTATTTAACTATGCTCTAACTGGGCACTGTCTGGAACAAATCATTTCACCTGGGACTTGCTCTTTAGGAAATGTGCTGACCTCTCTCCCACAAAGTGCATCCATGGAGGGAGGTGCTGCTGCTCTGGACAGGTTTGCTGCATGGGCACATCTTTCGTGATCCAACAAGGCTGCTTAACTCTTTGACTTGGTTGTATGTAAAACAAAGCTCTGGGATATTTTGTCCCTTTAAGCTATAGTTAAGGTCTTACTTTCTGACAATTTTATTTTTCTCCTGTTTCTCACATCGCATTACTGAGGAGCAGAGCTGGGGGCACTGATCAAACCCCAGGGGAATTTGTTAGTCCCCCAAAATGTTTTGGGAGAGTGTACAACCATCCTGCTGCATTAAAAACACTTTTATTATGTTTATGGTTTCATACATTCTTAGGGGTCTTTTCAGGAAATAAAATGTAGCAGTAGTTGTTAGCAAATATTCTTGATAATATCTGAGGTACTCTTGTGTAAAAAGGCTCTTGTATCTGACTCCCAAGCTCACCATAGAAGAAGAAGAAGCCTAAAATGTACAGAGGCACCGGTAGCCCAGGCATCAGGAAACCAGACTCAGAAAGCTGTGTTCTTCCCGAGCGAGGCGCTCACAGTCCCATTGGTGTCTGGCTTTGGTGGCAGCACCTGAACACAGGGTTAAGAAGCTCCTATCTCTCCACCTTTTGTTGCTCTTCTCACCCTTACTGACAGCTCTGGCCACCCTAGCACAGCTGTGCTGCTCCGCCAGACTGACCACCCAGGCCCTGATCTCCCCTTCAGGAGTTGCTTATTTTTTCCTTTATCCCATCAGCCCAGGTTGCAGCATGACCCACCAGACCCCTGCACAGTGAAGCAGCCAACAAACTGACTTAAACCACACAGGCTTCTTCAATGGGCCTGTGTCAAAACTAGCAGAGAGTGGAAGAGAAAGAACGATCAATAAAGAATTTTTTTAAAACTAAATAAAATAAAAAGGGCAGGTGGAAAATAAGTGTGGGAAGGTGTAAGACCTGCTTGTCATAAGCCAATAAAACTAAATAAAGATTTCTGACAAAGAGGAAAGTTTAATTCAGCCTTCTTTTATCAAAGCCTCAGGCAGCGGATTCTGGATTTCTAATGTTAAATTTCAAGCTACCTTTGTCATCCTGTTTATCATGAACAGCATGATAAACATAAACATAATGCAGTTCTTTATGCTACCCTAAGCATTGAAAAAAAATTAAACAGAATCCCCCACAATTTGTTTATTAAGTAGTAAATATAGTACTTGCTTTTGTGAGTGCATAGGATAAAATTGTGTATCTAAGGGAAAAGTCAAGAATATGGCACGTGGCAGCTAAAACAAGACGGAAAAGTGAAGGCAGGAAACCTAGGGGTGAGTCTGGAAGCCTTAAGAAGCCTCAGCCACTGCAAGCTTTGTGAAAATACAAAGTCCATTTGCAGCACCAAGTGTGTAGGGCTCTGTCCAGAGTGAACCCTCCCCAACCGTCAAGCCTTGACCGCCTCATGCGACACAGGAGGATACAGGAGTTCTCAGGCTTGCACTGACCAGATGCTCTTTGAGCTACAGCCGCATCACTGCACACTTGAACAACAGCTTGTCAGGTCTGAAATAAATTTTTTTTCCAGACCTTTGCTCTGGGTGGTTTTTTTGGTTACTCTGTTTAGGAGTAGCTTGCCATAATTGGGAGCTGTGAGCGAGTGTGTGATGGGGCCATTACACAGGGCTGTTTATGAAACAGGGTGAGATACTGCAGTCTGCAGGACAGTCCCCAGCCACTGCTGAATCAGGGTTCTCCCAAGCCACGGGTCAATATTTACACCATTGCAAATTTTCAGGCCATCCCCTGCCGCAGGCTCTAACATGGCAGCATCATTAACGCCCAAAGGCAGGAAAACCCTCCATCAGCAGAGCTCTGCCTCAGAAGAAAGTGATACGTCACAGGACACCTGTGATAGGGACAGTCCTCGTGATTCCTGGGGCTCTTGGTGCTGCCACTGGCATGTCTCTCACGCACAGGTTTACTGTGTGGTGCCTTCACAATCCTTGGCACTATGTACACCTGTGCCAAAGATCTCTATCTGTCAGCAAACAAGCCTGCAGTGAGGGAATACATTCCTGACTATGACCTTTGGGTGCTCTGAAATTTTTTACATCCACAAACAAGACAGGATTATTTTTTTTCTCCCCAAACAACCCTTATCTCTGTTGTTTTATTACACCCGTGTGCTCCCAGTGGAAGCACTGCACTGCAATCTTTCCTTGACATTGCCAGGAAGATCAGGCCTCCGTCCTCCCCAAGCACATGGACATCCCTCACAACATACACTAGGACTCAAATGTGTGTTTTCTACCTTGCAATAATTGGGAGCTGCTTAACATAAATGGGAGACCACCCCAGCAAAGCTGGAGCTGTTCCCATAGCCGTGACAGTCTCCGGTCCCAGCGTAACCCCTGTGCCAATCTCCAGGCACGTGGTTGTCCCGTGCAGTGCATCTGCTTGGCAGCTTGGCAGCTGCCTCCCAGCTGCCCACCCAGCTGCTCAGCATGGCTCTGTCAAGCTCGGTGGGAGCTGAGGCCACAGCACCAGTGCTGAGCTCCTCAGCGAAGGCAGAGGTAGGTCTGCCCTTGGCAGCCAGCCCTGGGGCTGCAGGTGGGAGTTTGGAATGGGGCCAAACACTCAGTCACTCTCTGTTGTTAAAGAAAAAAAATGTTTAGGACACATATGAGAGAAAAATCTATTTGGTATCAATTGCTATTTTCACTGGCCCATTATTTGTTCAGAAGGTAAGGAGACCCCCTCCCACAAGAAGGTTCCTCTTGGTCATTTGTCAGCTAACCAGCCACGGAGCGGCCACAGCAGTCCACCTTTCTGGCCTGAAAATATGAACTTTCACATTACTGCCAGCATGGCTTGTGACTCCCAAACCCAGAGGCATTGACAACCCTGTGAAGGTGTCCTGTGGCAGTAGAGTGGGGTGGTGGGATGTGCACGGGATGCAGCACGGCCAGAGCTCGTCCTTATCAAGTGCGACAAGTGCCTTTCACTGTGCACAAGGAGGGAATAGCCTGCACGTGTGCAGGTTTGTAAAAGGAAATGTATCCATGTGAACTGATACCAGTAAAAACACCACAGTGCCATCTTCACGCCATGTCAAAACGTGCTGGCCAAGCACCACCGTGGACTGGAGCTGCACAGGTGCCACTGGGATGGCATCACGTGCCTGACCCAAGGCAAGGGGAGCAAAACATATTTAGTTTTGCCAACACGCATTATGTTTCTAATGTGATGGATGTGGTTTTTCTGTTGAGGCTCCTTTTACACTATGGTAACAACAGGGCACTGCAGGTGGGATTTCTGTGGTCTAGCATGAGCTGCTGCAAAACCTCTGCCCCCTGTTAATGTTAACAAACAGTTTCAGTGGTCGAGTTGGGGGCAGCAGATGGTAGCAATGAATGGTGAAGGGACAGGTGCCATCACGTCTGAAAGTGGGAAGCAGCCAGGCAAGGGATGCCAATGCTGCTCTTGTGAGCTGGTTGCTGCTCAGCAAGGCAGCAGTGGGAAGGGAGCCAGATGCCTTAGTAGTTTGTCCTGCTGCCTCAGTATTCTCTCCAGTGGCACGTCTGCAGCTGCCAAGTGCAGGAGCAGCACAGGGATGTGCCCACCACAGGGTGCCATTGCTGTCTGTGGCATGGCAGGTCCCAAAGGGGTCAAAAGCACTTGTTCCAGCAAAGGGCAAAGTACCATGAAGACAGAAGCAAGCTCTCCAAGCCTTTCCCTTCTCACCTATGTGCATCTCACTTGCTCAGCAATACGCAGTTTTGGTCAGACATGAACTTGAATTTGACACCCAGAGGCTGGTGAGGTGGTGCTGATACCTGTGGAGCAGCAGGGATTTATACCCTGTGCTGCATGGGGCAGGCTGTGAGAGGCTGAATGGCTGTGTGGCAGTGCAGCAGTGATGGTGTTGCTGGATAAATGCATGTCCACAGCCCTGTGGAGTCATAGTGCTGCTCCTGGCCAACACACAGCATCCTCACAGCTGCAGCAGCAAAGACAGAAAAAAATAAACCCACCCCCAACAAGCCCCACCTAGTTACTTTACTACATAAATCAGAGACACTAAAGAAACAACCGTCCATTTAAAGCAGCTTAGTTTCACTTACTTACAAAATACTTAACAAGTGGCTAGGACTCTAAGGACCACTTATTCCACGCTTTAGTAATCTAAATGCTGCTTTAGAGCTGCTGCTCTCCGCCATCCAACGGGGACTGCAGCACTGAGCTTTACCAGTGGTGTGGCTATTGAGCCACTTTTCCTCTCAAGGGCCCCTGTAGCTGAAGAGGAGACGTCTTGTGAAGCCAGGTGAGGCCTGTGACCACAGGGACACCAGTGTTTATCTCCTACCAGTGGTAAGAGGGCAGCTTCCTGTACCTGCCACACCTCCAGCTAGGTACTGGCAGCTGAACTGGATGCAACAGCTGGCTGCAATCCACCCGGCTGCTCCTGTCGGGGGTTGCGGGGAGCTGCAGGCGGCAGGGGAGATGGAGGCAGTCAGTGGGGCAGGTGGAAGCACAAACTACAAACCTGACAAACTAGACCCATTTCCTCAGGCAAACAGGCATAAATTTTAAACTATGGTGAGTTTTGCAGTTACATTACCTGACGTCAGATATAACTGAGAACAATATTTTTCCTTTGACCTTTACGGAGAGTAATGGGGCTGTGGAAACCACAGCAGTGCAGCAGTCATGTGTCCTGCTGACTAGGCAGTGCTCCCTGTGCAGGGGTGGGTGAGAGCGGCCCCGCTGCCCGGCGGTGCCCAGCTGCTCTGGTCAGCACCCAGCCAGGAGGAGCGAAGGCTGTCATGATTGCAGCTGTGCTGAACACACAGATGCCGAGCTGGGGCTTTCAGCCACCCCCCAAAGCTGAAGGTGCTTTGCCTGATTTGCTATGAGGCTCAGCACCGGGCAACATGGCAGTGCAGACACTTCATATTTATGTAAAGATCAGCACCGTAGCGTGAACTCTCCACACAGCTGTAGTGAGGGACTTGGTGATATGGAAAAGGCTGAGATACTCAATGCCTTCATGGCCTCTGGTCTTTCCTTGAATGATCTGCCTTCAGCTTGGCCAGGGAGAAAATCTGGAGCAAGGAAGACTTACCCTTGGTGGGGCAGGATCAGGAAAGGGAGCAACAAATGGGACATGGCCAAGTCCCTGGGACTTGCTGGGATGCACCCAGGAGAGCTGAGGGAGCTGCCTGATGGCAATTCCAGGCCATTCCCTGCTGTCTTTGAAGAGTCATAGCAACTGGGGGAGGTTCTGGGCAGAGTGGCTGATAAACCAGAGGGTCTTCTGCTGTCCAGGGGTATAGGCTGGAGGAAGGGGTTGATGGGAACCTCATGAAGTTCAGCAAAGGGAAGCACAGAGTCCTGGACCTGGAAAGGAACAACCCCAAGTACCAGTACAAGCTGGGGGGTCACACAGCTGGGAAGCAGCTTTCCAGAAAAGGACCCGGGGGACAGCAAGTTGACCATGAGCCAGCAAAGTGCTTTTGTGGCAAAGGAGGTCAGCAGCATCTTGGATTGCATTAGGCAGAGCGTCACCAGCAGGTTGAGGAGGTGATCCTTCCCCTCTGCTCAGCACTAGTGAGACACATCTGGAGTGCTAGGTCTGGTTTGGGGTGACCCTGTACAAGACAGACGTGGACATACTGGAGAGAATCCTGCGAAGGGCCATGAAGATGATGAAGGGACTGTAACATCTGAGGTAGGGGGACAGGCTGAGGGAGCTGAGACTGTTCAGCCTGGAGAGAAGATGGCTCAGGGGGGATCTTATCAGTGTCTATGAACATCTGAAAGGAGGATCAATGATGAGGGAACTAAGGTCACCTCAGTGGTGCCTAGTGACAGGGCAAGGGGCCACCAACACAGGTAGAAATACAGAAAATTCAAGTTAAACATAAAAAATACTAATTTTACTGTGAGGGTGACTGAGCACTGGAACAGGTTGCCCAGAGAGGTTGGGGTCTCCATCCTTGAAGGTACTAAAAACCCAGCTGGACATGGCTCTGAAGCCCCTGCTTTTAACAGCAGGTTAGCCTCCCCCATCCTGTAACTTTGTAACACTTAAAGAAAGGAGCTGGACTCCAAGCCCTCCATCAGCCTCAACCCACCCCACCCACTTCTCTTTGTTAAATGCCCTGTGCTGTGTCAGGTGTGAAAAGTCTCCTCTCAGGTGCTTTGCCATGGGCTTTTTAATGCCCTGCCTGCCTTCCCCACTTTGGCAGAGACCAAAGTATTAAGATGGGGACGTTTTCAAAAAGATCACTATAGCCCACAGAGGCAAACAGGAATTTGATTTTTAATCTCTAGGAAGAGCTTTTGACAAATGAAAACCTCTGATTTATCAAGAAGAGCCTTTTGAGTCATTGGTTATTGCTGACCACTGGAAGTGAGATAGTTGGGTTACCAATTTATAGCAACTCATAGTATTTCTTAATATTTTACTTTCATTTGCATGATTGCTTCAGTTAATGAAGTTTGGGGTGGAAGAAGTATTTGAAACAGTCACGAGGCCTGGGTTTTAGCAGAATAGGCAGTAGCACAGCCAACATAATTCTGCTGGCAGATTTCTTTTTACATGCAACCACGAAATTAGACTAATGCCTGCCAGAAGCTGTCATCTAAAGATGTAAAACTTCTGTAAATATAATTTCTTCAGTAGTGATGCTGTTGAGCTGCTGTAACACAGCATGGACAGCATTACAGTATACTGCCTGCCACCTTCTGTACTCGTGATGGCTTAACTGCCACTTCCATTGTAAATCCTATTTGTTAAGGATTTATAAATTGGCTGCATTCACTTGCTTCTCTCTGAAGGTTGGCACACAGCTCTCTCCCATGGTGTTTTTACCACATTTGACTTTATTACTTGCTTTTTTTTTTTTCTCCTTGGCTCAGAAGCACACAGAAGTAGCCTGACTCTAACACCAGAACCATTAAATCCTTTCTAGAGGCTAAGACGGTACACAAATATTTTAACAAACAAGGAAATAAGGGCATGCCTAACCTGTTACATTAGATACGTATTTTGAAGAGCTACTGCAGAACTTCTGGAAAAAGGAACACCCTACTCCTGACGCAGGGGGTGTGGGGAAGGCTGGACCGTGCTGGTGGCACTTGCTGAGCTGTAGGTGAACTGAAACACAAGAGTGGGTGCAAGGCATCTGCTGGGGCACTGACCCTTGCCTTGATGTAAACCCCACATTCCCCAGATTAAGAAGTGGCTCTTGGGGCCGGTGGTTGTAGAGGTTGAGCAGCCTGCAGCATGCAGGGTGCTCGCAGGCTGCCACCCAAACAAGATGTCGTAGAGGCTGGCAGGGTTGAGTCCCTGCCTTCTCTGCCAAGCTGTTTCCTTGCCTGGGTCATGTGGCTGAATGCCTGACTTGGATACCTGAGCACATCACACCAGTCCTTCCACTTCTGGGTTTTTCTTTATTTTTGGTGGCAGTAGTGGGAAGGCTGAGCTGACATAGCGAACTCTTGGTCAGCTGAGATTAAAATCACAGAATCACAGAATGGTGGGGGTTGGAAGGGACTTCTGGAGATCATCTTGTCCAACCCCCCTGCTTGAGCAGGGACACCTACAGCAGGGGGCTCAGGAACGCATCCAGGCAGGTTTTTAATGTCTCCAGGGAAGGAGACTCCACCACCTCTCTGGACAGCCTGTTCCACTGCTCTGTCACCCTCACAGGAAAGAAGTTTCTTCTCAGGACCAACTTAGCCCATTAGTGTGATGGGTCCAGCGGTTACTGCATATAATGTATGGTACCTTCCAACATGAGGGGCCTCCTGTGACAGCCTCTGCCTAATGCTAAAGCCAGCACTCCTTTGCTATTTTCCATGGGCTGAAAGCGACTGTAAGGCTGTAAGTTGTCTCTGCTAATTCAGAGATCTGGTGAGTAAAATACCTTTTGCAGATGCCTCAGCAATTGTCCCTTGATGGATGACAACCCTGTCTTAAACTCTTCTGTGAGCATGCAGCCCTTGGCACTTGGTGCCACTGAGGTGAAGAAGTGAGTTTGATTCCAGAGGAGTGGCAGCTTTCAAATGCAACGAGTAAGGTTTAAACTAAGTAATCCTTGTAAATAAGAATCCTCTATATTGAAGGATGTGCCTGAAGAAGGAACATTCCTTGTTGGCAAAAAAGGTCAGAGGCAGAGGGGTTCCAGTACCTCTTCATTACCCGGCTTAGATAAAGCCAGGGAGTGTGTTATACTCTACATCTGGCTAGTAAAGCCCCATTCCCTCATTCAAAATTTCCCAGGGACACCTACTCTTAGCTCCTCTTTGGAGAAAAATTTGTAGCTATAGAAGGACTTGTCTTCCAGATACAAATCTGTATTTCCTGAGATTAAGGGCCTTGTGCTTAACATTTGGATGGTGTAGGATTGTAAGGCCATCCTTCCTTAGCTTGTAAGCTAAGATCTCACTTTTGAACAGATGCACAGTTAAAATAAAGGCCACCTGAGTATGTGACTGACCTTAATGTGGTTTTCATGCAAGATGACCAGATGAACACAGGACAGTACAATAGTGTGACAGAAACTTTACCTTTTGAGTTTCCTAGGGCTGTAGCCTCAAGCTGAATGTCAAACATATTCCTATGTTCGATCATCACTGAGTGCTTTAGAAGTATTTGCAAGACTCTTGGCAAAAGGGTCAACCTGACAGAAATTATAGCACAAAGCAGTGCAAAGTGTTCAATGGCACTCAGCTCTGATGTGGTTTTCTTGGATTCCTGGGGAAGGCTGACGCTTGTTTGCACAGAAAACTCTTGAGCAACAAGCATGAGAGAGCCTTGGGAGGCGGTGCTATGGTCATGTCCAGTGCAGATGAGGGATACCTAGCTCTTCTGCTCTTACAGCAATGATGAGCCTGGGCTACATGAAGCTCAGGGGCTTACAGGGTAATACTACAGAGGCAGAATGCTGTTGGCACATTCATTTCTGGCAGGAAACCTCTGAGAGTCTACATTACCCAAGGGATGGGAAGTGAAAACTAACAATATCAGAGCCGGGCTCCCACGCAGGTGTGAGTGGCTCTGTGCATTCTCACAGCCCAACGTGTGTGTGTCAGCCCATGCACTAGAGTTAGCAAAGAAAAAAAAAAGGCTCTAAATGCTTTCGTCCCTACAATTGTTCCCATGATTGTATTGTGGATCCATTGGTCTGGCCCAGCTTTAAGAGGAGCTTCTGTTGGTGCCTTTATTTGGCATATACTGAAGCCACAAAGGAAGGCTAACATGGCACTGCTGGGGCGCTGGTGTGGGCAAGGCAGTGCAAGGAGGCAAAAGCCAGTACCTCTGAGCGTCTCATGGGCAGAACTGCCATCATGTGGCCAAAATGCCGTCGAAAGGCAAAACACCAGTGGTGGTGAGGAGCAGGGTGTGCTGAGACACATGCCTACACCGAAAGCCAAGTCCCAGGCTTCAGGTTAAGTCAGGAAGAAAACCAATTTTTTCAAGCTGAAGTGAAAGGTTATAAATACCAAATTCCTTCAGTTGCAGTAATCCAATAGGAAAAAAGGAAACATATTCTAATGCTGATTCTCCATCTGGTTTTAGCTTTAAATAGAAGCCTGTTCTTAAATTTGTGTTCCCTTTGCAGACACCTCAGCTTGTGCTTGAGTGAGTTAGAAGAGCAAACCTAGATTCGTAGCTCTTAGGCTGGCCTGGGGTCATGCACTGTGCCTTCCCATGACGAGATGTTCTTCTCAGGCTAGGTTCTTACATGGCTGCCCTCAGCCTGTCCTGGTCACAACACTGTTGGGGACACAGCCACAGTGTCACTGTTAGAGCCACCAGTTAACTACTCTGCCGTAAGAAAGATCCCAGGTCATGTCTCCTCAGTGTTGCTTTAAGTTAATCACCTATTCCATATGGAAAAGTGTAGCAAGGAGGAGAGAGGAAAAGCAAGAGCTGTGAGAGGAACAGGAGATACCAATTTGAGGGGAGTGAGGAAAGGGAGGGTTGTAGAAAGGAAAAGGGAGAAAAAGATACATCAAGAAACAGGGAAAACAGGCCCACAGGAGAGGAGGCAATAAGTGGTTGGCCATGGCCACATCAGCCCAGTTATCTCCCCCATTCCTTAAAGTGAAAAGCTCTTTAGTATGGCCTCTAAGCGTCAGCTATTTTTCAAGACATGAAAGCATCTCTTTGTCATAATTACAAAATACAGTAATTCTTCTAATCTCTTTGATGCACCATGCAAGGGTTTTCTAAGTAACTGGACAGACTACAGTTTATTTGCCAAAAGGACAGGCTGGGAGAGTTTGTCCATGTAGATATGCTGTTCAATGTTGCAGGGGCTCTGTATGGAAACGCAAAGAAAATGTAGTGGCTGAGCCAAGAGGTAAGGTTGGGAACGACCTTGGTCAGGTCCAGCATAATAGTTAGCTCGATCTAAGAGCCTAAGTGCATGGCTACGGCTTGCCACGAGACCTGTCCTAAGTTGCACACGGGCTTTGGAAACCATAGATAGCCCTGGATAAATCGTCTCTGGTGAATGCTTAGCTAGCATGACTGGACCACGTTCAAAAGTTGTATTTAAGAACATCCTGATAATGTATATGTTATTTGCAAAGGAGCTGGGTAGAGAGTGCGTCCCGTGCAAATCTGTTACATCTCTTCCCATAGTAATATTAAAAAGGGTACTTCACTTTTAGTTTAACCATGTTTCCTTTTCAAGTAGCAGAATCTCTAATTCTGAAAAGCTTCAGCTTTAGGAGAATGGTAACAGAATAAAGGACATCAGGGACTGTGCAACAGGTTCTCATTTCAAGCCTCTCAACTGCAAGAAAAATTCCATTCCAAAAAATGACCTAAGAAGCTTACCAGTACAGGGCAAGGGTAATCCACAAAAACCGTGATAATGGAAAGTGTCTCCACCTTGTGATTTCATGTTTTATGCCTCCATTAAAAAAAGTTACAATACTTCTTAAAGAGGTTTCACCTGTAATGAACGGTCTGATAACATAACAGCACTTCAAAGCCATCAGCAGAGAAAAACATCTGCGGTGACAGACATACAGGACTTCATCTGAAAATGGACCCAGACGCATCCTTCGGAGAATGAGTAACAGTGCTTGGGGTTCCAGCGCATGTGCTGCTTAGGGCAAACACATAGGTGTCACGCTCCAGTCAGAATGGGATGGCTTTTGTTTGCACAGCAAAAATCAGATGCACTTTTGGAGTGCTGTCGGTGTTACACAACACAGCCACTGAACTGTTCTGCTTTAAAAATGCCCTGGAGTGAATTAATGCCCATAATCAACGTGAGCATCTCTGTCGATATCATGAATCACTAAAAACCTCATTTACAACCCCAAAAGCAAAACTGTTCTCAAAATTAAGTAGAGCTCCCTAGTTACATGCTTAAATGAGATAAAAGCAGCAGGGCTCTTGTTGATGGATGAGTCCCTTTTAACATCCTCAGGAGTGACTGCTTAGGAGAGGGTCTTTGATCTTACCTCCAATTTTTAAATGTGGTAGAAATAAGCAATCTCCTAAAGAAGACAGATTTCATGGAGACATCCTCGCTCACAGCACGGCCTTCCATGTTCCATTTAATATTATGTTACTGCATTTTCAAACCGTTTGGATGTTGCTTTAGTGCAATTAAACCAATTCCAGGATTGAAACATGGCAGTTTGAGGGTTGCGAGTCATGAGGTGTGAGGAGGGAATTTCTATAGCATTTATCAATTTTCCGCTGTCTCCTAAACAGACTTTTGGGTGATGTGTATGTAGGAGTTTGCTTACCCAGAGATCAAAGGACCAGCCCTCTGTAGGATCCTCGGTACAACAGCAGGTCATTTTGCCATATAAGGTGCTGTGTGCGTTAGGTAACAGTGAGACACTAATATTTTTTAATTTTCAAAAGATTTCACAATGGAAGACAAGTAGTTCACAGGAGTTTTAGAGACTTTATTTATGTATAAACAATTTAAACACTTTGCCATAAATTATCTTTGCCTGTCTCTAGTCTTTGCTTAGCAGCAAATTAAAATTAATATAAAAACTCAATGAACAATTCATACATGTATATTACAAAAAAGTTCTTGTACCAAAGTTCTTATTAGACATTTTCTTTTTTTTTCTTTTTTTTTTTTGTGGTGACTGTAATGTGATTGTCTCAGTTTCTCGACCAAACAAACACACTAATAATTTTTAAATCTGAAACAGTGATTGTGCCTTCTGGCTGATGTATGTACAGGGTGATCTGACGTGGTGCCCATTTGCAATAGTGTAACACAATGCCCACAGCTCTACTGGAACTGATACCAACAAACTACTGAATCTAAACAGACTACACCCTGTAACTGTGTTATACTGTCCACAATGGAAATCTTCAAAGACAAACAGAGTATGAAATTTATTTGTAGTGATTTATAGCCACCATTTTGAATGTAACTTTACACTCTGCCCTCTTTGAATAAGTTAAGCTTCAGGCCAGACAAGTGGAGGGTCAGAGTGCAAGTGTGGTTTTGTTACTTTTAAATATATTTTTCTTTACTATTTCCAGTGCGCTCTCACTTGCATTCTCATTGTCCTCCAGTTGCTACACACAAATCACCCCAAAGTCATGTTTTAAATGCACCTGTATTTTGCTTTAAATGAAAACCTCTTGGATATTTATCAAACAAGCAGTCTGAATCATCTGTGTTTCATCAGCTGGTTAGTGAAAGTGGCCCACTTGGATTTCTTAGTTTGCTCACGTGTGAATGGAGTGAGGTAATACAATACGAGGCCTTCTTTTTGTTTTTCGTTAGACCCAGAACAAGTGGGTAATATTTCAGGGGTACTTTTTAATTTTTATGGTTAGAGTTTTCAGTCTGGCTTTAGTCCACTTCAGGATGTAGGTTTTAATCACTTAAGCAGTAGCATTTAACTCAAAAAATATGAGCTTTTTTGCCACTTACTATCCCAAAGTAGCTCAGCCTAGTGCCCCCATTTAGGTCTTCATCTCCTTAGGAGAGGAGATAACAGTTATGACTACTGATTCATCCAGCAAAGGATGACAGCAGGTTAATTTGTTACCTCTTTCCCATTTCATTCTGTCTTAAAAACTGGATGTTGCTGCTACTGTCTGCTAGCTCTGGGTACTGCTCCACAGGCAGGACATAATATCCCTCGTAACCTTGAACCCTTCCCGTGTTCAGAAGCTGCTGCTTCTCTCCGTCTGTCCATACGCGGCTGCCCTCTCGGCCATCCCGTGCCTTCTGCTGCTCTTTGGTCCAGGCTGATCCCAGGGCTCGCTGCCGAGCCTGGTCTAACACTCTCGCCTTTTCCTCGTCCAGGGTGTCAGGGGTCAGTCCGTAGCGGATGTTGATCAGCAGGGTGGAATACTGAAACTCAATATTCGTAAACCTTCGAGTCCTCCCATTGACGAGGAGAGTGGGCTGGGAGACGGTGACATTGACTCCACTCTCCAGGACCTTCCGCCCGCTGGTCATTGCGAGGGTGACAAGGTCGCTGTCAGCTGAGCCTATCTTGACAAAGTAATGGGTATCCTTCCCCTCGATGCTGTAGTGCATTTTTTCCAGGTAGTGAGCACTGTTAAGGACAGAGGCAATCTTTCTGCTGTCATCTGTAGCTATGCTGGAAATGCCAGTGGTTACACGGCCTTCCTTCACAGCAAACATGATTCCTTTCCCAATGATAGGAGTGGTTGTTGCGAACCAGTGACCTGCTTTTTCTCTAATATTGGCATGTAATCTTTTAGATATGACCTGTCCCTCGAGAGCCATGAAAGCTTGGTTGTGTCTTTCCGTCGTCTGCTGAACTCCTGTAATTAGCTGAGAAAAACAAAACAGAACAAAAAAACACCAAAGAAGATATAGATTTGAAAATAATAATTTCAGAGACCAATACTAATCTTTGCTTTTTTAAAGGAAAGCCACGCAGTGAAAAATTCTATGCTATGGGAAGACCACCCTCAGTTACCCATCCCTATACATATCTCAAATATGTACATATTCAGAATCAGGTGAATACTCATTTGGCAAATTATTTTGCTATCAGTAATACCAAATAAAATACTTCTCATTAATCACCCTTTGTAGTATACATGTACCACAAATCTCAGTCTTGGTGAATTATATGATGTCTGTTACAAGAATAAGTAAGACCCATGCCTAGCACAATTTTAATCAGAGCTTAAACCAAACAGAATCAATTTATAAAAAGACAGCACTTAACGTCTGGACACCTCTGCCCAGAGTTTTCAACCAGTATATATGACTAAAACACGTGTGAATTTAAGCCTTTTTGAAAATAGATGAGATTTGGGATCCAAAATACTAAAGCAATTCCTGAAGGGGGATTGAGATTCTCAGCTGACTTAGAAGCCTGTGAAAGCGGTATGTTCAGGTTTATATGACCATTTCAGTTGTGCTGCCACAAATGTGAAGTAAGCCTAGCATAGACTTAGTTTGAAATTGGCCTACTACTCCTTTTAAGTTTAATAAACGGGTTAGAATTTATTATAAACGTTGAAAGCATATACCATTTTCCACCTTAACCTGACGACTAAGTATGAATGTTGTAACTGAAGTTAACTGTAATCAATTAGAGTAGCAAATCAAAGCCTCTATGAAAAGTGTCAGACAAAAAATAATGAGAAATCCTGTTACAGGGTGAGAAGTAGAACCATTTCTTAGCAGTACAGCAAATACCAACCTAAGTTTATTGTACCACATATGTTAGGATGATTTTACCAAAGGTACAACAGATGATAAATTTCCCTGACAAAGTCTTCCTTTGTCATTGCTAATCAAGTTAATCGAGTTACAACTTGTTAATCAAGAAAGTACTCAATAAAAGACAAACTAATGACACTGTAATTATGGTAACAATGAAGGCTGGCAAGAAAGGCATATGTTCATTAGTATAAAATCTAGCTATACCCACTTCATTTTACACTGAAATAAATACTTGGCCTTCTGCTGTAACTACAGAAGAGCCCAACAGTTCTGTCCATAGAGTGAGGCAAATTTATCAAGAAAAATAACTTCATATTTCCACCTACCTGTCCATTTTCACATGCTTGACTCTCGGACAACTCATACGGCGGTGACACAAAGTACATTTTTGCTCTGGGGAAACCAGGAATAATGTTGCTAAGCTGAAATCCAAACATTACCAACCAGCTTTTGACATCTAAAATCAAAAGTAGGAAGGAAAGTGAGAAATAAATGTGTGTAATAAATACAAGAAAAAAAATTAGGAAATCCATCCTTGACCTCCTTAATTTCAAGTAGCAGTGGAACTCAGAATTTATATTACAGCCTGGCACTTTACAGAAGTGTAATAATCCACCATAAACAGGCATGGGAAATATTGCTTTAAATTTGCCCTAAGCAGTTCATCAGGGGTATACTACCTCTTTAACCCTTTTTTCATTACAACACATGGACTATACAAACATTTTACTGTATGCAGTACTTGTTCCATCTCTGACACCTTCTGATGTGGCTACTGTAACATATAAACTGTATTGTAAAATGATATTTTGCTAGGTTAGTACCCCTAGAAACATCTGCAAAGTCCTTCGGGAAAACACACAGCTTCTCTTCTGTGTCCTACTTCTATTAGCTGTCATCAGGTCTCAGGAGGCTCCATTAAATGCAGTGAGAAGCTAGACTTGTAATTCAGATGTCTAAATTTAGGTACCATGAATATCCTTCCCATCCTTCCAGGCTCAGTACGGAAAAGCAGGAGCTGTATGGGATGGTTACAGCTTAGCTCTAGGGTGAGCTTCGGGAAGTTCCAGCTCTGGGTTCGACCAGTAAAACTCTGTCTTCATATCTAGCTGTAAAAGCTCAGGAACTAAATTAATAACAGTAATTCTCACTCAGCAGGTATGAAGAACTAATGGTGTATTTTAGTTATCAAAATGATATTTTTAACCAAAAAAATGCCCATGACCCCCTTTCACATTTCTGTTTGCTGCTTCTCTTTTCTGTCTGTGATGGAGATAAGAAGCAGTGTGGGACCATGGGCACTTGTTTGATTTGGACCTATGTTCATGACGATTTTTATTTAAAAACCTCTCCTGCCTTTTCCAGTGGCCTTCTCTCCTCACTGGCCTACAATGGCTCCTGGTGCTGCTATGGCCACCTCTTCGTGTGAGCCAAACACCATCTTTGAAAAGAGGCATGTCTGTGGCAAGGCATTCTCTATGCAAGGGTCTCTGGCTGAATTTAGACTGCTCCAAGCACGGTGTCTGCAGCAGGTGGGTGCACAGCAGGCTGTGCTTGCTGCCCACAGGCATGCAGAGTGCCTGCAGAGCACCCACCTGTACATACAGACCTCTGGGACATGCCTAGTCACAACATGCACCTGCTTGCTGTTGCAATGCCTGTTCTCCCAAAATTTTTAGCAGAGGTAATGTTACATCATAAGAAGTGTAATCATTCTTAGTTGTGGACATTTGACAGCAAAACTCGTCTTTTCTCAGCCATTCTGACACTAAAATAAGTAGTAAAATACTCTGCTTCTACAAAGATATTTGTATTATTTCCCACCACACAGTGCCTACCATATTTTCCCCCTAGCTTTGGACAGCACAGGGTTATTGCTCCTTTTTAAGGTTTCAATTTTTTTTTACGGCATAATGGTATCTCCTAAACAATTCACTTCAGCTGCCCTAATTCTGCAAAAAAGAGGAGGACCTATATACAAAGTAGTTACTGTTTTGCTTAGCTAATGTGCTTTTCACTTGCTATAGGAATTCCTTTTCAGCAAAATCTGTGAATAAATCAGTGTCGGGGTTAACAGTAAGAATGGATTGGATGTTTTTTTGTTTGTTTTCTGTTTTTTTTTTAAATGATGACAGCCAAGGTGCCACCATAATCACTTCTTGTGCAAAATAATCTGTCTAGTCCATACAGCAACAAATATATTAATGACCAATGAAGTATTTTTACAGACTAAAAGGTGCATGTTACACTAAAATGCAATATATCTTCCTAGATTTCATCCAGTGGATGGATAAAGTAAATGAATGCAATTTCAGAACATAGCAAAATCTCATAAGATGACACCTAAAATCTAAGTTGAACAGTGGTGGATGAAAATAAGACTTCTGTTATATTTAGGACAAGAAGATTTGGTCCCAAGGTAATTTAGGTCACCAATATTTTCACGCTATCAGATACAGATCGCACTATCTTCAAATTGCAAAGCAGCTACAGTAGAACCTATGGTGTGTTACACATAGGATTAGGTCCAAACGTACTAATGAAACTTGCTATGATTTTCTCTGAAGTAAATGCACATTTTTCTTGATATTCAAATTACTGCTCAAATTAAGATAGCTCATTTTTAAAAATGATACCACTGCTCTAATTATTGTATACTGCTTATTCAATTCTGAAAAAAGCTTTTCCTGAAGACATATTAATTACCTTTCCTTTTAGAAATTGCCAGCAGCTAGTTCAAGTACTGTGTGATCTTACTAAGTGAAAAATTATTACTATTTAAGACGAAGTTACAAGTTTTACCCAATTCTAAGAAACAGGATCAAAACTACTTTATTGTTTTTCTTTCTCAGCTCTACAAAAATGATCCGAGGGCTGGAGCACCTCTCCCATGAGGACAGGCAGAGAGAGTTGGGGTTGTTCAGCCTGGAGAAGAAAAGGCTGAGGGGAGACCTTATTGCAGCCTTTTAGTACTTAAATGGGGACTAGAGGAAGGATGGGGGTAACCTCTTTAGCAAGGCCTGTTGTGACAGGACAAGGCATAATGGCTTTAAACTAAAGGAGGGTAGATTTAGACTGGATATTAGGAAAAAATTTTTTACAATGAGGGTGGTGAAACACCGGGACAGGTTGCCCAGAGAGGTGGCAGATGCCCCATCCCTAGAAACATTCAAGGTCAGGTTGGACGGGGCTCTGAGCGACCTGGTCTAGTTGAAGATGTCTCTGCTCACTGCAGCGGGGTTGCACTAGATGACCTCTAAAGGTCCCTTCCAACCTAAACCATTCTATGATTCTATATTCCATAAAATTTCTTAGCCTTTTGGGAGCAAATAAATTTTTTAAAAAATCAAGATTTTTGTTTTAAAGACTAAGGACTGTTTGCATATTAAAAGTTAAATGGGAGAAGGTTTAATTAATTGTATTCTTGGTGCTAATTCATAACGTGCCCATGGGCTCAGTCAGCAGTTATTTTCGAAAGCAGCCCTGAAGAGAAGACATGCTGAGCAGTTCTGGTTCCTGATTCTGCAACTAACCTGCCAGTGATTCTTGTAGGTGACTTCACTTTTCTTTATATAAAATTAGAATGAACACATCTTCATACAGTAGTAGTTCAATAGGAAGAGTGCTATGGCTGTGCTGAAATTTAATATTTAGGCAAATTTTATTCCCCCCCCATAAGTCATTGTGGCTTCTCATGTAGTGCTCTTCATTCAGGAAAGAGCAGTATCAAAGAATCAGGACTAGCCAGCCCTATTCATAGCACAAAAAGGAAAATGGCCCAACCTTGATGGGAAGATTCAGTGAATGGCTAGTAATGAGAAGTCTGATTTCCTTCCCAAATCAACTTCCAAACTGTAATGTTATTTATAAGGAATGTAATGAAGTCTCACCTGTTACATAATTCTTTAGATCCAGTTCATTGCTGAGAGGGTTGTTACTCTTGAACATGTACAGATTGAAAGGAGCAGGTTCTTTACCAATGGTTTTCCACATGGTATAATCAGGAGATGTCCAGCGCCCAGCCAGGACATCATAGTCTCTTTGGGTAAAATGGACGAGTTTGGTTAAAGGATCATACAGCCCTCCATGGAATCCAATAACCAGCTGGAAATCAGGGTTAGAGTCATAATAAATTTCCCCATATGCTGTGTACTGAAGCTGTTTGATCATGAGGCCATTGATGCTGAACACGGCTAATGGAGTGCCTGTGTTATCAGAGGCGACGTAATATTCTTCTCCGCTGCTACTCTCCATTGCAAAGAGGTGGCCTTGCAGATCGTAGTACAAAGAGGTAATTTCTGAATTGGAATGATTGTAGACATGAGTAACCCTTGTTGGATTGTGAAGATCAGCATAAAAGTACTGTAAATGATGCCCCAGGTTAGTCTTACAGGAAGCCCTTCGGCCGAGTCCATCGTAACGGTACTGAACACTCCACCCATTTGCTTTGTTGTAGGCTCTTGTTAAGAGTCCTTTGGAGTTGTACTCAAATACATCTGAGCCTCGCTGACACAGGAATCCATCCTCATCAATTTTGTATGGTATGTCACCTAAGCGCGTAATCCTGTCTCTTAGGTCATAGCGCAGAGGCATCAACCGGACACTGTTTCCAGGATTCAAGAGATGAAGGTTACCATTCAGATCGTAACTGTAACGCCAGGTTGGCCTATCATTTACTGCTACGCTTTGCAGTTGCCCGTCTCCATCATAATCATAGGTATACTTGGTTGTGTTGGCATATGGACCAAGTTTCAGTTCTCTTTTAGTTACCCTTCCCATGCTGTCATATTGTACAGTCATCCAGTACATCAGGGATCTGAACATTTCATATTGAACTTCTTTAATGCGTCCGTGAGTATCAAAGTGCTTACTCAGTGTCATAACTGCTGTAGTAATAATTTGATTTATATCATAATAAATAACTCCAAATTTGCCAAAATGCTCTACTTTGCCAGAAATCTCATCGTAACGGTAAAGATCGACCGGAAGAGGTGTCTCACTTATTATGGGTTTGATGCTTGCGATTCGAAAGCTATTGTCATGATATGTATAATCGAACCTTGCATTGACCATACCTTCTTCAGAGAATCTGTAGATTTGTTTGTCAACGAGAGGACCAATTTTACGATAGCGGATTGTACAAGAAAATCCTCCACTTTGCAAATTTACCATTTTTAGGACACCTGTAGTTTCATCGTATCCAAAAGTAACTGCAGTGCTGTCATAAACAATTTCAGATAATTTGGATAGCTTTCCATACTTGTAGAAGACTTGTCGGCCAGTACCTAAAAATGATGTTTTCAAAATCCTCCCATCATCACTGTAATCAAAAATCACTGATGCATTGCTTTCAGGAGGATTATAAATATTTCTAATGTAGCCAACAGAGGTATGAGTTGACATGCTGTGCCGAGCAACGCTCGGCATGGTAACAGCATGAAGTCGGTCTGAAGAATCATACTCAAAGATGTACTGTCGTTGACTCTGAAGCAATAGTACCATCGACTATAGGGAAAAAAATTAATACACCGTTACTAGCTTTCAGCACGTGACCTCTGAGAGGGCATTAAAGAAATGTTTACTGAAGAGGCACTAATGTTAAATGAATAAAAAGAGAATTAGGTACATTAGTTACGGGCACAAAGCTGCTTAGGAATATTGTCAGATTGCCAGATGAGAGGATCTGCTACTTGGAAATCAATAGGCTGACACTCCAGAGAAAGTGTAGGTTAGCAACCTCTTCGCTACCCTTGTTTTAGTAGGACTTATTTTCTTCTTTTTTTTCTGAGGGATGCAGAAGAGTTAGATAAATAACTTGAATTAACTTTCTGCTAGCAGTTGCAATTCACAACTATTACCGTGAAACATGTGAGAAACCAAGCAGAGAACATCAGCTCTGGATTGCTTAAAGCAACAGATTGAAAGAAGGGGAAAGGGAAAATAAAATGCAATTTTGAAGTATTTAAGAGACTGTTATGATTGAAGTGTCTTAATCAAGCTAAGTAAAAATGCATTACCACATTTTCATTTAATAAATAATGATTAGAGATGAATTACCTGTTTCTACCTGAACCTTTTGTTAGGTTTAGTCATGCATTTTTCGTCTTAATTAAGCACAATTCATTGTGTTAGTTTATGCCATTATATGGCAGTCTAACTGCTTTCAGGAAAATATCAAAAGACACAAGCCATGAAAAGAGTATTTTCCATTAAAAATTAGGCAAATTCAGTTGACTAATTGAAAAATAAGGAATTTTGAGACCAGGTACAAAGGGATTCCTAACAGCTGGAATACATAAAATTTTGGATAATTTGTGTGTGTGTGTGTGTATTATATACAGAGCTTAAAATGAAGCCAAACAGTACTTTGTCTCTTTGTAGCTAATGTCAGAAGGTAAAACAACATCACCTACTTTTTCTAGATAGGTGTAGCTCCAAACCTTCCCATCTGCAAACACACGTGATATGATCCTGCCTTGCTTATCGATATCTGTTCTTTCACTCATGGCACCGCGCTGAAGCCCAGCCAAGCGCCCGTTGAAGAAGTAAGACACGTTGACAGCAGCCAGGCCGCTGCTAGGTAGCCAAAGGAAAGGCCGTCCTAGCTGATCGTAAATTATCCTCAGTGTAAATTTCCGGTGATCATCATAGATTTTTTCTGTGCGTATGTTCCGGTCGTAATCAATGGACAGTAAATTCCTTCCATGCACCTATTGAATGAAAGAAGGCTGCATTCAGCAAGCAGTGGACACTACGCCTCTGCGGATCTTCAGCGTGAAAATAGCATGCACAATGGAGAACTCCATTTCCCCACACTTTGAAAAGTGTAGGACATCTTCTTATTAACTGGTTTTTGCTTTCTATTTCTTGGTCTATTCCAATATGTAGCTTTGAGTGTTTTACTGGGATATTTCCCATCTCCCTGAAACATGGAGCTGTAATCTTACAGAAAAAGGCGTCCCTTATTGTCAGAATAGAGAGACATACTGCACATTCAGGCCTTAAAGTGCAGAGTGTTAGCACTTAGCAGAGAAATGAATTATTTTGCATGGAACTAATTTTTCTACTGCTGCCATTAGAAATTCTTAGCCTTTTCCCCTACAGTGACTCCAAGAACAAGAAGAAATTTTAGTTTTGTGTCTTCACTGAGATTTAGCCACTTAGGTTCTGCAGCTGCAACACCCTGCTTATGAATTCATTCATTTAATGTTTTTTTTTTTGTTTACTTTCCAAATATTCAATAGATCCCCCAACAACCCAGTCACTTGGATGAGTTTCATTTCTTCACATTAAAAATCCTTATCATGCAGGCTGGGAAAGATAGACTTCTAGTTTTGAGAAACAAAAGTGCTAAATAATTAGTTTAAATAGTTATCTTTTTTAAAAATTTTTTCAGTTACAATTTTCAAATCAAAGTACAGCATGAAGTGTTTCAGTCCCAGATTTTTTTTTTTTAATAAAAGAGCAAAACAGGAAAAAAGGAGCGTAAGAATGTCAAATGGAGAGGCTTCTAGTGAGAGTGCTATAATGAGAGATACAGAAATATATTCATTGGAGGCTAAGCCACAAAATTCAGGCTAATGCTGTAATCTGATAAAGCTCCTTAGGTAATTTAATTGTAGATGCATCATTAATAAAGTAGAAGTCTGTAAATTAGATATAATTTGAGAGCAATGACTACTTAAAAGGTATTCATCAGTTTCTGGGAATTTGTTCTTCAGCTTACATTTTACAGTAGCTTTGATTACGGAACGTTTTCTCTTATCCAAAATTAAACTGCACATCAAACAATATGTAAATTAACCCTGAGCCTTTCTGAAGGACATAAAAGTTATTCTGAGATATTTTCACTGGCAGGGTAAACCCAATTCCCATCCCAACCAACTCTGTAGGAATTCAGTTATACAGAAAGCAAATTTAAAATTAATACAATTTTGTGTTTGTAAAGAAATAGTTCTTTCAAATTATCACTCATTATCCTAATTTTTTCCATTAATAAAGTTTAGCTCTTTAACAGTTCGCATTTCCTCAGTGGGCAATTACTAGAAAAAGCTATTTTCTGTAGGGTTTCCCAAAGGTTATCCCAGCAACAAGTACTGTGATTCAAAGAAAAGATAGGGTTGTTTTTTTTAAAAACACCTTGGCAAAATAAATCATATTCTGCGCTCCCATTGTAATCGAAACAAAGCCAGGGAAGCCAAACTTAACATCAGTACTTTCTCAACTGGTTACTCTAGTTTTATAAATGTAGGCTCAATCCTGATGACAGAGACATATCAAAACCCTTTCCTTGGGGAAGCAGAAGAGAGCTTTTGCTGTAACGTTAAAGGGATGGTGTATGACTGAAAGATCCCTATTTCTTAAGGACAGGTGGATTTTCTAAAAAGAAAAAAAAAGTCTTTCAGAAAGATTACAAACTGAATTTTAGCTTTTGGGGTTTTGTTTGTTTGTTTGTTTTTTAATTTCTGAAGCTTCATAAAGCAGTTGGAATTTCTGGGGTTTCTTCCCTCCACTACAGTAACTACAACTGTAATCTGCACATAGGCAAGTCTGGATCCAGGTATCCTCCCTTTTCTCAAAAATGTTATAAAGGTTATTAGGGTTTTTTTTGCCATAGAAAACTAAAGTTTTAGGTTTTTCTTAATGATTACGCAGACAAGAGCTATGCACACACACAAACATCACTTGGAGAATAAAGAAGCACCTGCTTGGATAATTCAGTAACCTAATTTTCATTTGTAAAATAAGAAAAACCACAGAGTGTAATTGTAGTGTCATATTAATTATATAGAAACCCAAACAGAATGACTAATTCCCACTCTTCCTGGAAGCACTAACAACACTATTCAAGTATCAGGACTGAAGATTACCTAACAAACAAGCTCTTTCTCTTTTGTTCCACTCCCTACATGCACATCTGGTTTCCCCTTGGCTGCTGCTGACCAAGTGGTAGTGCGGGCGAGCCTTTTGTGCCTTGCGTAAAGGTCTTGCAACAAAAATCACTTTACAGGATGCTGCACTGTAACAAAAACTCTTCAGAAGGGAATCTTATCAAGACTTTATCTGAAGCTACCGCAAGACACAATGTGTGGTACATAAAATTGTAGCGGACAGTAAGTGGGATAATAAAGGTAGAATGTAGGTCTTCCTTTCTCGGCTTAATGACATCTGCCCAGGCATGTTTGCAGAGGCCGACATGTACAGCTGTGGTGTGTATACAGCACTGATGAGCAGAGCTGGGAGGCACAGGTAGCAGCACTACCTGAAGAATCATATAATCATTGAATAGTTTGGGTTGGAAGAAACCTTTAAAGGTCAACTAGTGCAACCCCGCTGCAGTGAGCAGGGACATCTTCAACTAGTTCAGGTTGCTCAGAGCCCCGTCCAACCTGACCTGGAATGTTTCTGGGGATGGAGCATCTGCCACCTCTTCAGGCAATCTGTTCCAGTGTTTTACCGCTCTCATTGTAAAAAATTTCTTCTTTATATCTAGTCTAAAACTACCCTCCTTTAGTTTAAAGCCATTACTCCTAGTCGTATCACAACAAGCCTTACTAAAGAGTCTCTCCTCATCTTTCTTACAAGCCCCCTTTAAGTACTGAAGAAAAGGGGTATGGGCCCCAGTAAGTACTTTTAAGAGGCAAATCCCATATAATAAAAATCTCTTTCAGTAATACTTGATTCTGAATTGGGGATTCAGGAGATGGCTCCAAACTCTCTCACCAGTCATCTCGGTGATGCATTAGTTCTGCAGCAGTGCCCCCTGGTCTATACAGCTATGTGCCACAGCTGTCCCAGCTGCTGTAGCCCACCCTGCCGGCCACCTGCTCCCCCCAACATTCCAATGCACATCCTCTATTTCATTCACTAAACAATTTATAAAGATAAATTAGTATAAATTAGATGCAAAGAAATTCTTTGCTTTCTCCCTCATTTTCAAATTTCATTTTCAGCCCACTCAACCTGTTATAATCTCATAGTGATTTTCATTTAAAAGAGCTAAATGGATATGTGATTATTGTTACAGGAACTAACACCAAACAATTAAATGTTGAGGTGTTGCTAGATAAAGCAGTGTTTTGATTTGCATAAACATGATGCAAGAAAACACATCTCAGGCAAGGTTTCAGCTCTAAGACGTGTTTAACTTCAGCTAATTACCACAAGTACCTCTATTAAATTTGTAGTATCAAGAGTTAGGATTACAGCAATTGCATTTCAAGGTCCTATTTATTTTTATTTTGAACATCTAGTCAAAATGTAGAGCTGATCTATTTTCTACTTACAATCAACTTCTTCAGGTCAACACATCAAAAATTAATTACACAGCCATGAAATTTGGTCATTAAGGATTAGTTGCTAATTTAATTCAATTTTTTTGTCTAACCTTCCCCCTCTCCCCAATAGTGCATTTTGAGCATTTGTGAGAATAAGGAAAGACTTGTTAATTCAACACTGTGAATTAGATGTTAAGCAATAGGAAAATACCAAAGTTTAACATCTGAGTCTTATTTTTTTGTAAATTACTGCATAATTGTTTACATATATTGCATTTAATGTATCATCTTGAACAGAGAGAACAGGATCTCATGTCCAATGATGTTGAAAGAATTATTAAAAGAACCAGCATCTTATCAGCACTAGATTTGTTTTCTGCCCAGTATCTCAAAGCCCTTCCAAAACTGTATATACTGAAGCAGCCAGTGAAAGTTTTGATACTTAAGCAGTGAAAAACAGGCCAGCTAAGCACAGAATGGGATGAAGCAGATCTTTAATTTGGCAAGGGATGGATTACATGAGCTGAATGTCTTTCTTATCCCATGCTTGCGGCTTTGTAATTATGGCAATTATTTTCCAGTCGCACCATTTGGGAACGGGAATAAACACAATATGCCTGTCTCAATGAATCTGTAGGGGGATTTTACAGACGCAGAACATAACTGCTCAGGCTGTAATTGTGCTTGCTCCCCAGGACTAACTGTGGTAAGTCTGCCATTTTTACAAATGGTGAGTGGTCAGATTTTTTTTCCCCCACCTTCAGAAGCAGAGTGACTGGCAGCAATATTCTGGGTATTTTTACCAACCTCTTTCGGAATACTTTTAGTAATGAAGCTTCTATAGGTGATTGCAGCAGGTGATCCCATGCAGTTAACTGACCTCTCAAATAAAGAAAGGATTGTCCTGGAGTTCTACATTTTTAACAAGTAAAAATAGGAAAGACATGTCCTTCTAAATGGAAAATTAGTTTTCTGCCCACAGAAGAAAAGATCATTATTGTAATGACAATTTCTACTTACCCTGAGCTTTCTTCCAAACACAGTCACTTTGCCTTTAATCTGTTCCTTCCTCAGACGCCATTCAATTGAGTTTAAACCATTTTCCATTGGTAGAGAAATATTACATCGTCCTATGGTGGGAGTCACAGTCCCAGCCAGGACATGAGGTTCGCTGTGAAAGCTAATGCTCATGCCATTGGCATACATCACTCTCAAGGTACCATTATTACAGAGCTGGTAGCTGTTCCTCACTTGATCTACAGCAATAATGAAAAGAAAATAATTTAGCTACTCCAGTCATAAAGAAAACATATAGCTTAATTTGATTGGCTTTTTATTGCACTCCTGTTGATGTTAAATGAAGTCAGCCTGCAATTACCATTTGCGTGGTACTATGGTGGAAATCACAGATGTTACCGATTCATGTGAAGAACAGTAGTGTAGCAGTGAGCCTGCAGAGAGATACTTTGTTTATTTCATTATGTTTTCCCTTTAGTCTTAATTGTGAATCAAAATGCACAGTGATATGTGTTCGACCACGTAATTTATTTCTAATATTAAAAAAAACTCCTGAAAAACTGAACTGCTGGATAAACAACAAACGATTAAACTCTAGGACAGAAAGAAAAAAAAAAACAAACCAATGACTGCTGGACTTTTTATGAGTGGGAAGAAGAAAGCGCCTCTTCTTTTTCTTTCCCTCTGTTTAAAAACTGTCTCCAAGCAGAGGCTTTGAACAGAATTACAGTTTGGCTTTAAACCCTCAAGGTGTGAAGCTCCAGCAATGCAAGCTGGCAGCCACAGTGCTTTACTTGCCTGCCTTCCTGCCACCCCACCACATATGCACTAGCCTGATGTGTGCACCTGGCCTTTTGGCTGTCAGAGAAAAGTTATTAAAATAATCCTGTACTTTCATGGCTGTGCAGTTCTCCAGCTGTTTGACACAGCCAGGTCCATCCTCAGCCAGAATGGAGTGCAACAGTGTGCAGCTGTCACCAACGCATCAATATTTGTCTGACAGAAGGACAGCATCTACATAATTAATCATCTGGTGTAAGAGAAATGAAGCCATTGTAACCAGATCTGTCACAGTATAATAGTCTATAAATTTATGCCAGGAGGAGACTATTGTTTGATGATGATATTCTTATTCCAGTGATATTATACCTTAATTAAAAAAACTCAATCACTCACCAAATTCCTTTCAGTCTATCTTTGATAACTGACTATTTTTGCTTTACCAGATACAATGTCTGGAAAGCTCTATGCAAACATTTAACCACTTTGTTGCTTATCTCTCCTGCCACGCTTGGGCTGTAACATTGTTCTCTGAAGTGCTAGCTGTGGCACAGGACCATCCATTGCCCTCGATTGTGCTACATTTTGTTTAATAGTAGTGTATAAATTTGGAAAATTTCATTTCTAATAGTAAGAGGCTACCTGAGCGTCTCTCTCCAAAAGGTTCTCTACCCAGGCAGCCAACATTCAGCAATCAGACTGCATCTCTGTGGCAATGAAGTCAGAACCAATTTTGCACCGAGGTACAGAGAAATATGCGAATGGGTAAAGTGAGCCTGACCCAAGAGGCAACGGCAGGACTAACTTACGCCAGCAGCTAATGACCATACTTATTTGACACAAACATGACTGACTGTAAAATGTGTCTTACCTGTCCTGAAGACCTGTCATTTTAGGAACTTTATAGGAGTTTTTCTTGCAAATCTTATACGTTTTCCCCTGCTCGTGAGTGTACTAATGACATTAATCTTTTGTGAATTGCTTTCTCAAGTTGTGTGTGTGGTTAGAAGATGTGCTGAGAAGTGTGCTTTGGTACCTTGAACAACTGTATAGGAAGCCTCCACAGAGGAAAGATTTGTGATGACCGTGACATCGTCATCCCGATTAGAATTCTCAATGTCGATGGTAATAGACTTTTCCATTTCTCGATGAAGGCTAGTTACCACTCCAGTGGGACGTGTTACATTGGTCAGACGCCCTTCATGATCATAGCTAATAGAAAAGTTATTGAGAGCAAAAAAGCATGAGGATATATGTTCATTTCAATACCCAATGTATTAATAATTCACCACATTTGTGCAAAAACCCCAGAATGAAACAGATTTTCAAGAACATCCTGGCCACACCTATTTCTCTGTTCTTGAAAGATTCTATAATGATGAAATAATAATTTTTAGAGATGCTGTTCTCAACTACATGAGTGTAAATCCAGGCTAGCATCTTTTTAAGTATTTAAGTAATTAATTAAAATGTTACGGATATACAGAGTGATATTTGGCTCAAACAATTATAATTAGTAAATTAATCTGTATTTTAATAGTTGCATTTCACTCTAAGGAAGTGGACTTATGATACATACTACAATATACACTTGCATATGCTGCACATTTGCAATTGAATACTTAGTGCAGGCAGTACTAAGTATGGTCTTAAGTGACATATCAAGGAATAAACTTGCCGTAAGAGAAGACATCAGCTTAGGAACATAATAATTTCATTTAGATCCTATCTGTGGTATTGTACTGCATTTTGGCTTATAAAGATGAAGGAAGAAAAGTTAAAGCACAGAATAGTTTGGAGTAGCACAAAGTGCAGCAATCAGCACTCAGAATATACCTCAGAAGATGAATTAAGTGCTCCCGAGGCATAAAGATAAAAACAAAAAAAAAAGAAAAAGGGCTCTCCATGAGTTTATTGAGTTAAATTTATTTAGAGGTATAAAGACTGAGGAGGGGGGAAAGAAGGAATGCTGCCTGAAATCAAATCATACTGTTTCTCCCTTTCCTTTAGTATGCTATATTTGTGTGCATACATATGCTAAAGAAGCAATCCCTTGGATCTTAAGGGCAAGAAATGGGGACCTGAAACAAAATCAGTATTCCAGTCTGACAGTCTGCTTGCTGCAATTCTCTACTTGCGCAAAAGTCTCTCACCCAGCCGCTACCAAAGCGCACATGCTTCTAAACAGCAGAAAGGCAAGAAAAAATGTCCTGTGTAGATAAAGGGAAAAGTTTAGGTAGAGATTGAAACCAACTGGTCATCCTTCGAATGTAGAAATCCAGGGAGCAGGAAGCCTGGAAGAGAACTGGTAAATCCATTGCACTGCCTGAGAGTAACAGAAGAGAAGAGGAGCACATTTAGTATCATGGAGCTAGCTGAGTTCTTTGAACGTCGTGGTTAGCTGTAAAGATGAAAAAAAATCAGTGCTTTCAACATGACTTTTTACAGTTAAATCATTTAGACACCTCAAAGTAGGCGACCTGAACTGTATAGCATATCTCCAAAATTAATACACAGATTGGCTCCTCAGTGAATACAACTATAAAATATGCCTTTCAAATCCATTGCAAATGGTTGCACCCATTCAACTGAATATGGGGGGGAAGGAAAAAAAAAATCACCTGTGGAGCGACAAGCCTTAACAGAACCAATGGAAGTATTAGGCAAAGTAAATCAATAAAAGAAAGCATCATGCAACCTAAAAGGGACCAATAATACATTGTGTTCATTTAAGCAGTTCAGGATCAAATAAAGATTAAGCAGCATGATTTCTTTTATTTAAGGTCACAAGTTTCTACCCATTTGTTTATTTACTTTTTTTACCATATCCTGAAGATGCTGGATAAAAGAAAATATATTGAGATAATCTATAAAAGGGGGTTTGGTTAAGTCTATATAAAGGTCTTCACAAAAAAATATTGAAAAGTACTCATAAAGTATGGACGAGGGAAGAACTTTATCCAGTCAAACATCCATCTAGCAGAGAAAAACAAAAAGTATTAAAAACAGTTTCAAAAATCTCAAAGGTTAATAATGAAATATGCTACGTTAGTACGTTCAGTGATTAGCAGAGTGATGAAGAGGATACAGAGGTGTCAAATATTACAGAAGATACAATGTTATTTAGGACAAACTAGAAAAGTCTATGAGTGGCTTCAGCGTGACTATGCAGAGCTTGGTGAACATCCAGAAAAATGGTCAGCAAAATTCCCCACCAGCAAATATATTTTAGGCAATGCAAATGAGACATTAATTTAAAGTCTTCATTCACATTGCTGGGTTTTTAATTAAGCCAGGAAAAATTCCTGGGGATTGCTGTGGGCTACTCACTGAAAATCTCCATTCAAAGTGCACGGGCAGTCTCAAAGTAAATATGGATGAGGATGTACAAAGACTGAAACAGAAAAATGAAAATATTCTAATGCTGTTTCTAGAAATCAGTGTTTTGCCCCCTGCTACAGGGCACGTTTCCAAGTGCTGGTCACAATTTTTGAAATCAGCAACGGCAGAGATTATAAGGGTTTATATGCAAGAGATGGACACACTTAAAGTCATATGTACAGAATCACTCTCTCTGAAGGTCTGCAGACCATTTATTTTACTAGCTAGATGTATAAAAGAATTCGCTGCCTAAATTATATATATACACTGTAACACCAATGTATAAAGCAGGCATTTCTACTTTGTCCATTGCATCAATAAAATCCTATTAAAAAAAATACCTTAAAGGTAAAAAAAAATTAAAATTAATAAACCAGAAACCTTTTATGTATTACAAAATTTAGAAGCGACGTATTATTGAGGGTGTTTTAAAAAAATTACATATTATGTGAGAGCAAGTGCTTAGTAGAATACAACACCCAGACATTTATCTAAATATTAAGAATAAAGCTATATAGGAGTAAAATGGTTACATGCCTGCCTTCTTCATGACATGAACCCGGGTCTAATGAAGTAAAAAAAAAGAAAATTTTGCAATATACTAATCAGCCTAGGACTTCTTGGTATCTTCTTCAGAAGCAGCCACTACATATCCCAGTCTATGACACAGAATCAAGCTAGATGAATCGGATCTGATAAGGCAATCTTTGTTTCTTCAAATGAGGTGGGCTCTGAATACATTGAAATTCCTGAGCTTTTGTTGCTTCACTTAGAGTAAGGTTTCATCCCAACTTTTTCTGCTAATACAATTACAAGGGGAGACATCCTTTCTCAATCCAAGTATCTTAAAAAACCAGCATCTCCCTGTGTGCGCTACTAACTCGCTAACATATTGCTAATTGCATCCAAGTCTGCCCGAGCACGCAAAGGTTTCCAAGACTGTAGTTCCACCCAGAAAGCTCTGGGTAACACCAGCCACCGGCGCCCCAAGCAGATACGAAAGCTGTTGGCCAATTCTGCCTGCAGCCTGGAGATGGTGCCTGACAGCCCGGCAGCTCTGAGCTGGCCACCGCCAGCTGGCGTGTGCTGGGCCACCCGACACAGCTATAGCTCAACCGTGAGACACCGCTGAGCACCTGTTTGGCACCTTCTCAGCTACTACAAATATCTGACCTGTGCACCCTGCAGCGGGCTTATGATAATGCACAGAAGGCTGTTCTGCTGTGTCCAATATACTGGCACCTTTATATCTTATGCAATTTTTATTGCTAGCTTTCTGGTCTTTGAGGTTTGAGGCGTTGTACTGCTCAACAGCTTGTAGGTGGGAGTAGGTAGGATAGTGCCATATACAGTACTGCAGGAAGGAGTAGCAGCAGCTTTTGACTTAACATAGAGCAGGGCAAGGTACAGATCCACATACATCTACATATATCCCCATTTTCTCTCCCTTATGAAAATCAAGCTAATTCAAGAAGGAAAAAACTGCAGCATTCTCTTAGGGTGCTCCCACGACCAAGTGGAATATCACTGAGGACCACTTCAAAGATCTGTGTTTCATGCCCAAAACCAAGCTTAAATTACCCCAGGTGAGCCTCCCGGTAGCTGTTATATTATTTAAGAGCCTTGCCTGTACCTATTGCAAATGAACTGCGTGTATATACACATGCACTCTCTCTATAATATACACATGGAGTGTGTATACACACAAACACACATATAAAAATAGTTTGTGTATGCATTCCTCTGCATATACAAATGCATACCTAGATACACTGCACAAATTTCATTCTGTGAGCATTTTCAGGGTACAGTTTCAGATAAAAGAAAGTAATATACCCAATAAGATAGCATGGCACTTCAATGGCTGGTTGATATAAATGCACTGAAATAAATTTTTCGTCAGAACTTCAGTTTCTGTAGTATTTTACTACTTAAAAGACATTTGTTGTTTTCCAGTTCTCCTGCCATATTAACAGTTTTGGGTATTGATTGTCTCTGTATGAATGCATGAATATAATGGCACAGAAAACTATTTTGTTGTCCTTATAAACTCTCATTGGTTAAGTGTTTCTTTGATCTTCAGTTGGTATTAACTTATTGTTACCAAAATAAACTGCATAATGATGAATACAGAATTTCCCCCTTGGAGCTGCTTTGAAGAACAAATAGAAACCAGAAATCAGTTTTGAGTGACTGTGGACTGTGATTGTTTAGGTTTGTAAATTTGATTTAAATAATTCTCATAATCTTATTAATAAACCCCTCAACTGTGGGTGTACATGAGATGACAAAGGTGTTACTGTAAGTCAGGTGCTTAGGATCAGCCTAACAGAGATGCCTCTGTTTTTTGTCATATTTTTAATGAGTATCACCAGTGCATATAGCTAACTTCTAGTCCTCACATAGGGTTTTCCATGCATGTATAGAGATATGTATCTTCTTTTAACATCTTTGTGAATGGCATTTTGTGGCTTCTTTTCTAACCTAGATAACAGTCACCATGTATAGTTTATTTTATACATACGCTACAAAGTAAATGCATTTTTAATGCAAAAAAATGCCTACACTGTCCTCTCATCTATGGGCTCTATGCTTATGAGATTTTATGTACAAACCTGGGAGAAAGTAAGTTATTTCTGCCACCTCATCAAAGTTACTAATCATCTAAGACAGCCCCTCAGGCTGTACTATTTAGACCTAAATATGGTACTTAACTTCCAGTGACCTGGGGCAAGGGTTGCGCATCTTTTCTTATTTGATCTTGGGAAAAAAAAATCTAGTCAACATGTCAGCAATATATACACATTAAAGTATATTTTCGATGCATCTCAGTAAGACATCAAAGCATTTAACTTCTGTATTTACCTAGGAATCGTAGTACAACTTTTCTGATAAATGATGCTAACTTAGTCCTTCCAGTGATTCTCAGCCACTGGTGATACCAGTTTTGTAACTTTCAACTTCCCGATGACTTTTTTAATGTTTCATTGATTTTACTGTAGAGTTTTAAATTACTTTGCTATTTAATTTTCTACAGTTAATTACTGGTGCTTTAAGAAATAACTAGTTTATATTACATCTGATCTGAATCTCAAGATAGCTATTGAGGAAAAAACAACAGAAAAACCCACCTAGAAGGGCATCTACACCTCATCAGCAATAATGTGAGGTTTTGCCACCATCTAGTACAGTGAGCTTTTACTTGATCTTGTAATCAGCAGGTAATAGTGTCATACATTCACATAACTGGATTATTTTTGTAACTAATGTGTCTTAAAGATATACCTTCGCAAAATATTATGGAGAAAAAACCTCCACATTTCTACCTACAGTCTAGATGAAAAATCAGTGGTTCAATTTCCAGTGGCACATCAGAAGGGGACCACGAGAGGGCACTGCTTTCCTTTTTACAGAAATGAAACACAATGGACAAAATACTGATGTGCCATGCGGATTCAGATACATTCTGAGCAGATTGAGTGCAGTTTTTTTAACTCCTGCATTAGTTATGTTTTCTCTAAAAAGAAAGAAAGTGGTGGCCAAGATGAACGCATTAGTAAACTAAAATAGGTATGTGTCATTGCTAGTCCTTAACTTTAAAAAGAAGCCTACAATTTAAAATTTAATATAAAGCACTATTCATACCTTCTACACACTCATTTGAGAAATGGTATTTAGTTATCACTAATTAACTATTTCAAACAAAATATATGACATCAGGATTGCCATACTTAAAAGTTACATCTATTTTCAATGTATCGTTTAGCTTCTATTTTTAAAATTTCTTTGATCAATAAATGGCAATAAGACTACTAAGAATAGAATAAGTATTAATAAAAATCTGACTAGCTTTTCTAGTTTTTTAATATACTTTTGAACTTAATCTCTGACGATTTTAATTTAAAGAGGACGTTCTATCTTTTTTAATCTATATGCTCATGAACACCAGTGTGCTTTTGGGTTAGCCACAAATTCTGGAAGTTACACCAGGAGTCTGACAGATAGCTGGAGATCTAATTTCCTCACTTGTCTCAAGAATGAACAATCAGTGAAGTTAATCAACATTTTAACAACCATGAGTAATATATGAGTCTGAACAGAAAGATACATAATTGAAGTTCCAAAAGAAACTGCAGCATTAGGATTCCTAGAGAAAGGCAGCTCAGTAGGAGCCGTATATTGCTGGGGGCTGGTCTGGATGTGAGTTATCTGCAGCCTTGCTGACGGCTAAGAGCAGGGGCCCAATCTGGTAAATCAAACACAGGTTTCTGAATGTGGTACACAGTCCTTCATGCTGGAGGTGGGTGAGCTTCCCCACTGGCCTCAAACTGTGGGCAGGAACTTAGGTGGTTCGGTACCTACCCAAAGGACCTGGCAAAACTGATGAAATCAAGAAGCTACTTAATCATTTCCAGTATCATACTAGACTGAGATGTAATGGCCTTATTCAGTATCAGTGAAAAGCCTACAACAAAATTCAGTAGGGTCAGTTTAGGGCCTACTCGCTACCATTTGAAAAATAAATGTATGCTTAATATATCCAAAAACATTCTTACTCATAAAATGTTGTCCATCCTGTTTCATCACTCTTCGTTGCTAAGAGACCACTGTTTCCGTTATATGTCATTAATCCGAGCTCCAGGGTCTGTGTTGAGACTAGCTTGAGTCCACCATTAGTGCCAACAGCCAGCGTGACAATCTGATTATCCGGCATCAGTAAATGGCGGGGCATCCCACTGGCATCCCGACGGACCTTCAAGGAGTTGCCATTGTTGTCCATCACCTCCGTGACATCGTTATCGCTGCTATAGGTGAAATTGTACAAGTACTCCCCGGTAACAAGGCTGAGAGTGTACTGGTGAATCCCATCAGCATTGAAGACATACAGCTCCTGTTCTCCTGGAGATGCAGCTTCATATTGGTTAAAAGAATTAAGAATGGGCCTGTTTTTACTGACAGCCCTAATGCGGATATTTCCAAGATCAGCTATGTAGATGGTACCATCTGGGGCCACAGCTAAGGAAGATGGTGAATTTAAGATGGCATCAGTGGCATACCCATCATCCCCAGAATAGCAATTACAGTTGACATCATTTTTGCAATCACAGTCTGAAGCTGCCCCTGCAAGAAGGCATATTTCTCCATTGGTAGTTACCTGACGTAGCCGATTAATTTTTTTTTCATCTGTCTCACTGATGTAAAGAACTCCTGTGTGTGAGATGGCAATGGCACTGGCTGATTCAAGTGCAGAATGAATAGCCAGTTTGCTAAGAGAGTAGTCTATACCAGGAACCTGGCAGTGCATGGGGCGTCCAGCAATAATGCTAACTTGATGATTTTCTGTGATCCGTAAAATAACATTGTTCTCTAGGACATAAAGTGAGTTGTCCATGGGATTGACAGCGAGATCAGTAGGCCACTCCAGCCGTACCTATGAGTTGCACAAATTATTACTGTAAAACTCATAACTGAAAAGTACACTTCCAGTGTTTAAAATTCCATGTGTAACAACAGCAAATTAGTGAGGGGTTTATCAGCGTAAATCATGAAACCAAGTCATGAACGGCAACTATTTCAAACAATGATTTTGTTTTTTGGAAATATTAAAGCTACGTGCAGTGGTAACTTTGACTAATTGTGTTTCTGTGCAAAGAATGAATGCTACATTGTGGAAGCTCTACAATAATTACAGAAAAACAGGCAATTAAGACAATAACTCCCATTATCTCAACCTTATTTCTCTATAGTTGCATAAATAACCTGTGTTAGCCACAGTAAAAAGATGGTTCACTCATTTCAGTAATGAATCAAATATGCTATCATCTTGTACTGCATAATGCATTTCTTAAGTGGCCAGGCAGTCATCCAAAATAGATGTCCATCTCTTCCAAGGCAGAGAAAAAAATAAATGCAGTAAGAGTCTACCTGGGTGACATCCATGCTGGAATCACAACTGAGAGGCCGAACAGCAGTGAGGTCATTGGAGCCCAGCAGGGTTGATATAATTCCGTTCTGATCCACTTTTCTAATCATAGTGGCATCAACAAAATACATGAGTCCATACTTATCCACTGCAACTCCTGCAAATATAAAAACCAGGCATCAGTGAAGCAGCGAGGCTCCTAGCTTCACGGCAGGCTTCATCTTACTGACAAGTTTACAAGATGGTGAGGTTTGTTCACTTCCCCTGTTCTTTCCTTCCTTCCAACCTGAGCACAGGTCCTGGAATACTCCAAGTACCTGTAGTTCTGCTGAATAAATGGCATCAAGCAGGTTTATCCTTTGGGGCTTTAAAGAAAAGAAAACCCAGAAATCCCCAAAACATGCCAAAGACCCAGCAGAATGCATGAGCATATTTCTAAATTCAAACTCTGTATGATATATTACATAAACTCAATTAAAAAAATCTCCTAAGTTTTCATCTCAGAAATCTGAGGCATTGCTTTCTTCAACTGAAGAATCTAATGAGGATGAAGAATTTTTAGAAATCTTTTAAAATGGCTGTAAAAGCTTTGAAAAAATTGAAAGGACATTATATTCTTTCAGGATGTTTCTTTAATTCAGGATGTTTCTTTAATTCTTGGGTAAAGAATATGGGAAGAACATCTGGTGTTTCCAGATGAAGACACAGGGGTTTCCAGCCTAGAAAAAAAGGAAAGGTTCAATGACTGTCACATTGGGAGTCCTTAGAGAGGAAAGACACAGAATGAAAGGGTGCTGCCTTGGAGGAACAGAAGGATGCTGCTGCCTGTTGTGAAGGAGGGCAGGCTTTTTCTCACTTGCCTTTCCTGCTTTGATTTGGCGCACTGCCTCGGCTGTTTCTTGGGCTGAAAATAAAATCATTTACTCTGTATGTATTAACTGAAACTATTACCTATACAAAGAAACAGGACCTTTCATTTTTATTCACTTCTAACAATCATCAGGTTATTTTTAACCATTGAAATAAGACCCAAAGATGTTTGAAACACCTGGCAATACACCTGATTAATTCATCCTTATAATTAAGATGAAACAACGGAAAAAAAAAAAATCTTAGAAAGAAACATATGCCCAGATCTCCACATCGCCTTGAAAACTTTTTGTTAAAAATTAGAAACTGGAAAGGGCAAAAATCTTTCTAGTTTTCCTCCACCTCTGAAGAAAAAGGGGATACCTAGAATAAAAACTCAGAAAAAAGCCACAGCAGGCAGTTTTTCTCCCCAAAGACTGTATCTCAAACAGTAATTTGCTTCCCAGTTTACACACTTGGTTCTTGGAGTGAGCAGTACCCTGCTAATTTGTGTTCTGTTCTCTTTCTGCAGCATTTAGTGTTGGGGTAATAAAGTTTGCTTTAACTAAACAAGGCACGAACACTTGCCAATCCACTGTAATTAAAGCCCAGAATAAAAATTACCAAGCAAGGAGTGATTTAATTGCCAGACAATTATTTCCACATCCAGCCAAGCCTCATGCAGTCATTTTCTCCAGCTTCCTTTACTACTTTACCTCGCGGGCTCATTAGGGTTGCGTCCACTGCCTTCCCTCCATCCCCACATCTGGCTTCGTCAAAGGGCAGGCATTGCTCTCCAGTCCCTGCTACCACTTCAGAGTTACCAGCTAGGTCTTTCATGCCAGTGAGGGACTTGACTTTGTATATCCGTCGACTATTGGTATCTGATACGTACAGTGAGCCTGAAACAGGGTCCACGGCCAGATAGTATTTATGAGCGGGATTGTTGCTTTAGAGAAAAAGAAAGCATAAAACAGAAATAGCTGAGCAGTCCAGAAACTTCACAGGCTTTCAGAGCTTAGATACTTATCAGGCACAGAGAGATCTGGAAAGAAAGTCTGACACCTTCAAATAGAGGTGGGGTCTGCAGGACTACCATCCAAGGACCTAACTTGATTAGGGCCTGGTCAATGTTTCAGAAGGATTGTCAGTTTAAATCTCATTCATCCTGCTACACCAAACCCTGCACAGCAGAGCCCAATAAGCCAAAGCTGCACAGCAGACTTTCCTCTTGATCTGTTTAGACCTTTAGATCTGCTCCAGGTCAATTCTCTTCGGCTTACCTCTCTACCTGTTGCCCCCCACTCCCCGCCACCTTGTTTAACTTCCCTTGAAAGCAAAAGTCATAGGAGTAAGATCAAAGAATCAGCTTCTGAGCTACTTATATTATGCCACAAGATTTGTGAAGTCTTGTATAAATAGGAGGCAGAAGCATAACAAATTATTTCTAAAGCAAATTTGTTCTCATTCATTCTTACCAAAAATCTCATTTACGGCAGATGAAGTTGGTTATATAACTAAAACCAAATACCCCAAGTGTCTGACTTTAACTCCAAACCTTCTGTTATTGAAAAACTGGTCCTTAGTTTGCGATTAGAACGGGTGCTCATATGGAAAGCTGCTTCTTTTCTGCAATATATGTTTTTTGACAGCTTGTCACATTTTGGAACTACTTTAGCAAATCATCTGCAAATTGAGAAATGTCAATCTTCACAATATATATACATTCACACACAGAGAACTGCAGTGCAGAAATATTTTCAAACTCTTGCCTGGCTAGTTTAACTCAATTTAGTTGGATTTTAAGCATGATGTGAATTTTCCAGCCTTTGGAGCCCATGGGTGAGCGTAAATAAGGTCAATGGTGGTTTCAAAGCATAGAAGACAAATGAAGACAGGAAGAAAAAAAATGACGGTTACTTACCAGTAACCAGAGATATTTGCCTCCAAATATCCACACTCCTAGTTTCACGTGGCAAAAGTGCCCATCTCCAAGAGTGAGGATACACAGAGGTAAGTTATGACGGACATAAGCCATTTCTTGATCAGACTCGCTGAAACTATAGTAAAGCCACTTTCGGCAGATGGATTATCAGCAGCACAAAGACAACTGCGTTCATGTGGTCATGACCAGATTTGGAGGAACGAGGAGGCCCAAAAATATAGCTTTCTACAGTTATCTTCCTCTATGCCAGTCTTTGACATGTCATTATTTTAGGTCAATAACAGTTTGTTCTAAAACTGTAGAAAGTAGGAAGGAGATTGGTTTGATGAAAATTCAGTAGGCAGAGGTAATACCATCTGCTGAGGTCTAGGAGTGTAGAAATTAGAGATGAAAAAAATACAGTAAACAAAAAATACTTGGCAGGTTTATTTCATGCATGGATCTCAAAGTACTTTAAAAAGATGGGTATTATACCCATTTTACAGAGGAGGAAACTGAGGCACAGAGAGGTTAAGTGGTATAGACAAAGTTATGCAGGGAGACTAGTGACATGCTTGAGATTAGAGCACATTCTCTTTATTTCCCAAGTTGTTCTCCTTATCTTCAGCAGCAAACTACACCTCTTCACTAGACCCTTATCACATTCCTTCTCATCCCTCCAAAACAAAGCTCCAGCTTCTTTGCCACATATAAAATTATTTTTTCCATTTACAAGATTTCTCCAGTCTCTTGCGTATCTGAGCCATACAATCATCTGCACATTTGTCACTGTTCTGAAAGTCTGCTCTCTTCTTCCACCTTCACACTGAAGAACAAACTTTGCTGTGACTAGTGTGCCGTACTTCACAAATACACCCAAACCTAGCTCAAGGCTTGCAACAGTAGCAGATGAGCCGACAACTGAGTGCTGTTGCGGCAGCCTTGCTGCTGCTGCCTCCTTGCTGGGCTCTGGCCCATAGAGCCTTTTACCTGGCCCTTCTAAAACATACGGCACCCCCACCTTGGCCAAATGGGGAGACCTGAGGCAGGTACAAACTGGAGCTGGGCACAGACATAGCTGCTTGCTGCCAGAGGCAGGGGCCTTGCTTAGTCTCAGTGATGGGAGCTGATCACAACAGTGCGTGACACAGAGCAGCAGCCACTCAGCGAGACTGGAAGGGTCTCTTTTTGGACACAATCTTGCCAGCCTGTGCCTGCCTTCCTGAGCGAGCTCACCCCTGCTTCCCTTCTGCCCGCAGCTAGCCTTGGGTATGTCCCACTGTTACCAGGATGGGATAAGGTATGAGTCAGGGTAAAGAGCAATAGCAGAACATGGCCTTATTTCCCTCTCCTCTGCTGCAGTCCTTGGTGTGTCCATGGAGCTCACCATGCCTTTCTGTCTGGAATCTCTCTCAAGGCAGTTTTACCAGGGAGTCAGTCATGAGCTTTTTTGTTCCAGATCAGGGAGCAACTCACTGGAGCTGCAGACCTGCTGTATACAACTTTGCTCAGTAAGCAAAGGTTTGTCCTGAGCTCAGTAAGAGAACAGGTAGTGGAAGACTCTCCACATGAAATATTTGAGGGACTTTGGCAGAAAATGGCTGGTGGAAGGCGACATGCACTCACCGTGTCCCCATAGAAACTACCAGATTATTACCTCAAACAGGAATGTATTTTATAAATGAGTCGTAAATATTTCTCAAACTGGCATCTGAGCAATTAAAGCCCTCTGCTTCTCTTTTCTCAGTGCCAATGTAATCTTTTATTCAAGTTACAGGAAACCAAGGAATGTACCTTGTTTTGAAAGATTTTCCATTACATTCAGCTCAGAAGCCTCTGCCAATGCTGTCTCCTCCTCTGGCCCTGCCAGATGGATGCAGCAGTTACCACCACATGCAGCCTTACTCTGGCCTGTGAGGGTGCCTGGTGCCTGATAGCAAGTACAGGCAGGATCTGCCTGTCCTCCCTATTCTTCTCATACGCGCATCAAATTCACAACAGTGCAACAATAGCTTTTCCTTAAATTTAACCAAAAAGAGAAGCTGCCCAGAGCAAATCTCCAAGTGCCTGAAAAATTAAATAAGCTTATTGCTGCAAGTGAGGAGCCTCCAGCATCACCAATAATCATTAGCAAAGTGTGAATGAATCCATCCAGAAAAGAAAATCTAGTAGACTTACACTTGCTATGCCAAAATACATTGTAAAGGGGAAATTATATGGTTTAGTCCAAACATCTTTTGCATCTAACTTGTATTATAGAAATGGAAAATGTGGTTTTAAAAGGGTGATCCACAGGACACTATGGAACAGTTTACAACAGCTCTTCCTGTTCTTGCCCTTGATATTCTCCAGGGTAAACATCCCCCCCGTCCCAGGTATGGCATGGAAGAAGGCACGAGCATTTCCTATGCTGCTGCCATCCAGAAGGCTTAGTGTTCAGGTAAGGCGATGAAAAATCTTTTCTCCTAATGTCTGGAAAACTTATGCCTCCTTCATGAATCTTACAGTGACTGCATCAAGCGGGTGTGTACAACCAGCCCCACAGGTTGACTGACTGTTAATTGTGTTTGATGAAAGAAAATAGAAACTAAATTATGAAAAAGGACAGAGGGTTCAGAAAATCCTTAATGACCGGAAAATGAGTTTTTGACCTATTTGCAGTCATTAGTGCTTTTGTGAACCTTTCTGGCATTTGTAAAACTGCTGTTGTAGTTTACCTCAACCATTCAGACCAATAATAGACAGCAGGGAGAAGTGGTTATATAGAAGTTAGCTTGGGGTTCATTATACTTGCATTCTACTAGAAATTTCTAATTACTGTCAGAACTTATTTGGTTGCTTTTTGACTGCATTTCATAATTGCTAATGCTTATCATATTCATAACACACAATTAGCACATAAAAATGTTTCTATATATGGTACATGAAGAACATAACATTACACAAGAAGCACAACACAAAAAGCAAACACAATGAGGCAAACAAACCATATCAAATTATATGGGAAAGAGCTCGTGTCTTACCTATGTTTAAACTCTTTATTTCTTTATAGAAAGGGAACAGAAGAAAAAAAGAACAAACAGTTAGCTGAAGAATAGATGGTAAAGCAAACATAGTATTTGTTTTATTTTACAAAAGGACATAGGAGAAGATATCTCTTTTCAGCACTAGCCTTAGCTTGGTTTACGGATGAAGTGATGGGGAACGACAGAGTTCCAAGCTAGTTCCCTAGTAGGATACCCCCGCCCCCAGCCCCCACCCCCCATATATTTTATAAGAAACTTTAGGGACCAATGAAAGAGTTTTCACATGGAAATATGTGTGGCTTGTGGGCTAGGAGCAAGAGATACCGGGATTTTTCTGAACACAGAACTAGGAAGGGAGAAGCACTGGGCTTAGCATATTGTCCACCAGCTGGAGGCACCCTCTTTAGTAAAAATAGTTTTCCGACAGGCTCTTTCTAAACAAATTTCTACTACACAGTTTATTTTCCTCTCCCCTGGTTTCTAAAATAATTGCTTAAAGCAAGTTTGGATGCTACTTGGTATATGCTTAAGCCCATCAAAGCAAATCTTAGGGTAAAAAACACCTTCTAAGTGAGCAGCAAGATACTATACAATGGGAGATACATTAGCATTAATGAATCCTTATTTACTGTCTAGACACAAAGTCAAAGGAAAAGTGTCCTCTACTTCCCAGAAGTAAATGAATACATTCTCCAAACCACAGTGTTTCACTGTGTTTGTGTCACTTGGATTTAGGAGTACTCACTGAATGAAACAAAGAGCTGCATGACTCCTGAGCTCCAGCATTCAATGCACAGACCCAAACTTGCAATACCAACGTTAAGTGTGACATGTAACACTCTTGAGTCAAAATTCCTATTAGCCACTCAGATCAGGCATCTTTGACAGTGTGAAGCAGATATGCACACTAGGATATTCTGACTTATATAGTTACTCAAGATTTATATTGGCTTATGTAAAAGCAAAATTATATCTGTCATGAAATCTAAATAAAGCAATGTATTTGTTTTGTAATACCTATGGACATACTATTTGCAACATAATTCAAGCTACCTGATCCTAGCTGAAGACTCTGCTCTCATTTATACTTAAATGGCTCAACTCTTCAAACTCTTACCCATGTAACTCATCCAGATTTTAAGATGACCACTGAATCACAATTACTGCTATAGATGATGTCTGCTAGAATGGACCTTAATTCCCTTTAGAGGAACAGGGAGCAAAAGACATCACTGCAAATCCTAAAATTCTGTGCATCAAGTCATTTGCAGCTGTCCAACGTCACTCAAAATACAGTAGCTTTATTCTTCATTGCTAATAGTTATAACAGAAGCTAAAGAAACTACACTATGGAAAACAGACTTTCATCAGAGCAAAGAGAAAGTGGACAAAACCAGATTAAAAAGTCCATCTTCTGTTTCTTTAATGATGTCCTTTCCCATTTTCCCCTCACATGTGCTGAAAAAGCCCAAGTTTTCTCTTACATAGAGAGAAGGCAAAATACTCAGACTAATACTGTTGTAAATTTGGAGAGAGCATTTTCAAATATCAGGTGTGCTAGGAAACTTTGTCACTGCCTGATATTAGGAAGTGAGGTGCGTATAACTGCCTTATATAAGTATCCTAATTTGAAAATATTTATCTTCACCATTTACTAGAAAGCTAAACAGAACTGTACAAATTAGAAAAAAAATCAGCATATTCTATATAATGCAGAGTTATAGTGTATATTGATATAAATATTTATAGCAGGTCACACATCCACACCAGCTACCTTCTGTTGTTTATACGGAGCTGCTAGCAGAAAGCACTAGATGACCTATGGCTTTTTTTTTTTAATATAATGAGGCAGCCTGATGGTGTGTGAGGTAGGTGTCAAGAGAAGGATTTCAGAGTAGAATTGGCCTGAATCAGATCTCTTTTATATAAATCAGAGTTCACAACAGTGACATCAACAGAATGACACAAATGGAAGAGAGGTGTAAAATAGAGCTAGGCCTCCTATTCCCTAACAGTCCAATAATTTTGCACTTTTCCCCACTAACTAAAAGTATGGTGGAAACCGAGGAATTGGTTATTGGTCATACCATTAAAAAAAGTGCTAATGACCTAAATTCACTGAAGGTACTTTGCAGATGTATATATCCCATTTACAGGAGCACTAATCCTATTGCCTGAGTGGGCTGCAGAAATATCAGTAGACAGCCAATGCAAACTATTTTTCCTCATTTTCCTGCAAATACTCAACAGTGCTGTAACTATAAGATCCAGTTACATGAGTTATGATTTGAAGCAATAGCTTTTGCCTCTCCTAGAATGAAAAAAGGAGACGGAACAGAAATGGGTGAAGTGGTACACTCTACACTCATGCCTTCCCTACTAAGTTACCAAATCTTAATGTTGGGGTCAGGGTGCAGGACAGGGGGACAGAGATACAATCTTCGAGAGAGTTCTGATGATGCAAAGCGACTCTATATGTCACTCTTAACTGCGCTTGCCAACCTACAGAAATAGACTTATGAGTATGGGAAAGAAGTGGGAAAATGGCTTTCAAAACCATTGGTAGGAAAACCTTCCTTCTAACCTTGTAAGACTGCTATACCTGCAGTTATCACCGTGGCTCAATACCTAAGGGCAGTCAATTCTGTAGTTTTCAAATAAAACTAAATGATGTATAGTACTGAGGGGAGATTATATCAAATGATCACCAGCAGGACAGAAGGAGGTGGTTTGTACTTTTTGTACAAGTTGGTTCGTACTCTTTAGTCCTTCTCTATAGTCATTGCTCTGATAAGCTACAGACTTTGAACTATGCATTTCTGTGCCCCATTTCTCCACTGGAATTTAAATAGGTTGAAAGTGACAATGTTTTACAAAATTATAAAAAGTAATGGTAAAGGCTGATTTGAGCACAGGCTACAGAAATGACGTGCTAAGATTAACACCTTACCTCAGCTCCAATATACTAGTAACATTCCTGGATGGGAAGATACGTCGAATATAGTTAAAATCTCCAACAAAGAGACTTCCATCAATACCCACTGCCAGTGCTACAGGGGCCAAAAGCTTATTTCCTTCTGCCAGACCATTGCAGCTAGGACAGGATATGCTTCTTCGGCGCCCATTCCCCATAATGCTGGTTATCACAGCTGGCTGCTGAGTTAGAAACTGATTTTCTCCATTGCCTTTGTGCAATATACCTAATAATGAAGAGAGGAAGATGTGGTTATTACAATAATTTATTGCAGGGGCCTTCAGGTAGTTCTCTTTTCAACTGCTGCTGTTAAGGACAGTACACTGAAATGACTCCAGCACTTGGTCCTTCAATGGCACAAAAAGAGTGAAAGAGCTTTGCAGTAGGAAAATGAAAAGTGTAACGAAGATTCTCTGTTAAAAACCACACACATACACAACCATAGACCCAAACACAAACCCAGAGTCCTTTGGCATTCATTATGAAAGAAAACACTGCCACACATCCTTCTGGCCTGGCACAATGGTTTAGACTGTCTTATTAACTGAGAAGTGAGAAGGCAAACAGTGGAGAGGACGCATTCCTTATTTGTGTCCCTGGATTCTCTCACTCTAGTTTGCTATGTTACATTTTGTTTGGAATTTTGTGCCGACCTTACGGTTCTCTTTCCACCTCTCAGTCTTTCAGACTTTTTTCATGGTAAATGAAAAATGAGAAATGGAGATGCCAGAGAAAAGGGTAGCACAGAAAATTAAGAGATAAGAGAAAGATGAAACTCCTAGAATCTAGGCCGCTAAAGGACCAGTGATGAAAGGCAAGAGGGAAGCTAGTGGTAAGGATCCTTATTAGGCTTCAAGAAATGCCCTTAAGATAGGATTTATTTTCAAAACATTTGTTCAAAGAGCAGATCCCTGCCCCAAGAAGGCAGCGGATTCTCCAACAGAGTGACCATTTTCAAAGTTTGTAGATATCTGGACAGAAACTTTTAGCCCCATATTCTTTTAGAAATACAGTTGTATGATCCTAATGTAAAGTATCTGGCTCCCCACTGGTGATGACAGTGAATATCATGCGCTATCCAAATGGCTACCTCAATAGTGTTTGATCCACTGCACAGTACTTAAATTGTGTTTGAATCTTGCCTATTCTGAGCACTACTTTAGATTTTTTGAGCAACAATATCGTTTGCAATTTGTTAATGCAGAGATCAGCAGGGAGGCTGTAGAAAACACTTTATAGGGAACAAATGAAATATATGCTAAGCATTCAGCTCCCTAACAGTCTCTTGTAAAATATGAAGACTAGGAATGTTCAGCCTAGGATATGCAAAGACAGAGAAATGAGGAAAAAAAAACAGCTGACAAAAGAAAAAGACAAATGAGACTCAGTATCTCGTCACAGACTCATACTCCTTTTGAGCTCTATCTCAGATTAGAGGGAAAAAGGTCAAAAAAGAGGAACCAGGAACAGGTGTGGTTAAGATCAGAAAAACAGGGAAGAAAGACAGAAAGACATTATAAGGGAATGAAGGAACAACAGAATAAAGATTCAGACTTTAAGAAAGTCATGCTGTGCAGAACAGTAAAATATCTGTTGAAATTTTCTGGCAACTGAAACATGTCCCAAACCTTACTGAGATAAAGGTGAAACCAAAAGAGTGGAGAAATTGCATTTTCTGAAGTGTAAATATAATGCAAATAAAAAGTGTTCACAGACAAATCTCTATATAGCACAGAAAACACAAGGAATTAACTAACTCACCACTCTTGACATTAAGTACATGATGTTTATCCAAAGACCATCCTCCTAAATTTGAAGGGTCTAGTTCAAATCCTTGCAGCAGTGCTGTCCTCTTCTCCCACAAAATGAGACTGGGGCAAGTCTCATACTCAAAACCCACAGAAACTGAAAGAAAATAAAATAAAATCCCATATACTTGCTGAACAAACACTGACTTAAATGTCCAGAGCACATTTAAACCATTCAGCATTACACTTCCCCAGCCCCCTCAAGAAGATGGAGTGATTATGTTCCTTTTATTCTACATTATTAAATTCAGATCTTGGACTATACACAAGTTTGAAACTTCATCCACATGTACTCTTCAGGGATCTGATCACTTCACCTTGAATAGCTGTCATTGGGAAGTGACTGGTTTGGTGAGAGAAAGTGAGAAATATAATTTTTAAAATACAATAAAATTATTCTGTTAGATAACAGGACAAGACCAAACTCTTAATTTGCCAGATGTTCACAGCAGTTATTTAGTGTGTTCATTTTACATACCATAAGGCAAGGAGTGGTGAAAACTTTGTGCGCTTTGAAGCACACACACATTGTAAGGATTACTCAGGAAAGCAATACCTTATGCAGTAATGTAAGAAAGAAAAACTATAGCAAAGAAGATTTTAGAAGATACAGAAAAGAAATAAGACTTTAGAAGTTAGTTTTTCTTTCCATGATGGCACAGCTCTGATGCCCAGTTTTAGCACTGTTGTATCAAAACTGTTCTGATTTGCAAAGGAAAATGATAACTTAAAAATATTATGATCCATCTTTTTCCCACCCACTAGAACCAAGCGAACTAAAAGCAGCTATAGAACTACAAGACTGAACAGCATTAGAAAAACACCATTTTCATTTCAAATGTATTATACCACAAGAGGCTATAATAACAGCATGCATGAAAATCCAAATGCACTGAAGAATGCCAGCCAGTCCAGCATGAGGTTCATTTGTTAACTGAAAGAAAATAAAAACATAGCGCTAGACTAGGTTTCACCTAAGTTCCTGTGGCTAGTTTTTCCTATTGTCTGATCTAAACCTTCTAAGTCAGCTACCGATCAGGAAACACAGGCATGTTGATGGAGTTCAGACCCTCTGAATGGGATCTTTAATGTGTAAAAGAAACATAAGACAAAGATAAAATGTGTCAGGAAGACAAGAACTGTTTAGTCTATATTTGCTTCACTGTAAGAAATCATTGCAGTTTTCTTATTAAGAATTACAGTTGTTATTTGGAAAGGTTTTGAGCTTATAAATGCTGACTTACCTACAGCATCTGACAACCCATAAACTTTCTGACCATATGCATCTGTTTTGTCCCAGATAAATGTATATGCCAAGTTGGGAGATGCCTGAAATGATTTTTGAAACAGATGTCCTTCTACTGCTACCATCAAATGAACTTTGATTAGATTCAGCGGCACGAGTGACTGAGTCATGGCGATCTTAAGTAAGGATTTGTATCCAGCTGTACGGGAACTCAGGTAGCTGAGCTTTATACTAGAGCCAGGGATCTCAATTTCTTCATGAAGAACCTAAATAGGAAAAAGATCAAACATTTTACATTACTGCTTTGTTATTTTTTTTAGAGTAATATCGCCTTGCCTATTCTCATGAACCCTTATGAACTTACGACTTCCTGAACTTATGACTGGGAATGGTTATCCTCAAATCAGTGCAGTCATGCAGTTCAGCTGGCATTTCTGAACAAATAATTATTTGGCATCTGTGTACACTTCTTTTTAAGAACTCACTCCTGGCAAAAGTGCAAATAAGTACAAGTATTTTTACTGCAAGTTGTATGCAAGGGGAACATAAGAAATAAAGCCCGCCACTTCCACTAACAGTTAGTATAAAGTAAAGATGAACTGAATGAAGTAGAGAAACAATAACACCAGTAGAGTTTTCCTTTGTCCTAAGTAACATACAAGAAAACAGCCTGTGCTTATAGCAGCACACACCAAGCCTTTGCAAAATTCTCTTGAAACACCCGAGCTGTCAACTGAAATACAGAGATATACTTGATATATTGCATGATAATGGGAAGGTGCAAGGTAGCCAAAGATAAATGTGTCTGGGTGACATAAACCTAGGATATCTCCCGCAGACCTCATGCATTGCTCCAGCAATTCCAAGGGACAAATGTCATGGCGGCACTCATGCCCAAACCCTCCTGCCTGGAGTTTCATCGGTGCTGGGCCAAGCCCTGATGTTAAGCTTATTGGGGTGGGTGAGTCCTGGGGCCTTGCAGAAATCTGCTGGAGGAGGCTTATAGCAGATATAAGAGCCCCCTGCAAGAGCTTTGTGGATTCCTGGGCTCCTTCCTGCTTCCTCCCCTCATGGCTGCCAGCTCAGTGTCAGCATCTGACTACATATTTCTGTATGCTTTTCACTCACACTGTTCTTACCTGAGTTTCTGGTACAATGGGATTCCGGCCAGGAGCATCACTGAAGAAAGTTGAAAGTGGTGATGAAATGATGACTGGATCAGGACGGACAAAACCACTTAGATCACAGCTGGGAATGGAGTTCTCCTCTGTCTTCATCACAAGTGTGTCCATGGCATAGAAGCTATTCCACGGCAACCATACTGTCCTTTCCTGACTCATAAACGGGGCCCGTTCAAAGTGCAAGGTTAGGGAAGCTCCACCATTTGCAACCAAGTCAAATCTAGAAAAATGTGGGCTTTAGAAGTGACAAGACTGAATAATTCCAGTAATAGCATTCCTGGCTAATGAAATAGGTATATAGGTATACCTTTAGCAATAGGTATACTTGAAGTGTCACGCTTCAAATGATCAGTAAGGGGATGTGAAACTTGGCAACTAGACAACTGAAATCCAGCCAAGAGAAGCAATGATTGAAGTCACCCGGACAAACCTTGTTCCTATATATTTTACAATCTGCACTAAATAATTAAAAAATACCCAACAAACAAATCACCACATTTATTATTACAAATCACCTTTACATATAAAATCAGAAGAGAAGCCAAGTTCATACTGAGCTGGGCACTGACTTATCCCTTTCCTAAAAGATGCTGTCCATCAACCACAGAATGGGACACAGGGCAGTAAGAGAATAGTAATGAAAAGTTTTGTTGTTTGTGTTCTACAAATAAGATAAGAAGTCCTGTCCCCAGGACAACTGATCTACCATTTTTCAGACAGATTAGGTACTTACTCCCAACTCCCTACATAATCATAGCAGTAATGTGGAACTGTGCAGGCATTTTGAAATCTGGCCTAAATGAGTAAAATATTTCTGGGTTATTCTGACAACAGAAGTAGATATCAGTTGTTTCATGTAAATGCTGGCAATGTAACAAATTACTCAATTATTTCAATAATCTATTCAGATCTAAATACAGTTCAGCTCACCATTTACTGTAGTAGTAAACCACCGAAATCAACAATATTGTACTTTCATTATAACAGAATAATATTCTGGGAAATGTGGAAATGAAATACTCCCTAAGTTCAGCTGACTCATATTAATTATTTCAATTCAATTGTTTGCCTGCAAGATCAAGATAAAACGGCACATGTTTACAATACATGTGTCACAGATACACTGTTTTAGTTACCACAGCCAGTAAACTAGATAAACCATGACACACTGATTTCGGTTTATCTGAATTTGTGTGCATTTCAAATCAGCTGATACAAGGGGGAAAAAAGCACTTTTCGCACAGCAGGAAATTGTCTAAATAGATTCAATTAGAATCTTTTTATTAGATTCTACCCTGAAGAAACTCAAAGGATAGTGGATCTTCAAAAGGAAAGAGAGGCAGAAGGGAACTTTTAACAAAGTATACTATTCTATAATGACAGTACTTTTTCTTTTTCTCTAGCACTGTTAGCCTGCCTTGCATTTTAAAGTAAAATATTTCTGGTCTCAGCTGGATATTACTGTAGTCCACAAATGTCTTCATAGATACAGAGCAATTTATTTGAAAGGAGTCTGCCTGCTAGCACATTATTATCAGAAGTGAGCCTTTCACATATACTTGCAGTTAGTATTCAAAATGCCATGTGAAAAATTACTTTTGTGTTTACTTAATAGCTCTTTGCCCTGGGAGGAATGCAATGCATGGTACCACATGGTTCCATTCGATCACACTATCTGTTAATCAGCAAAGATACTGCATACAACATAGGTACTCAATGAAGCAAGCAAACTCACGTGCCATCCTGGCGAGTGATGGTATAGCCATACTTTGGATACTTGACAAATGACACATTGACCCCAACTAGAGGAGTTCCATCTGTAGTCACTACTTGACCTCTTATAAGGGACACAAGACTGAAAAAGACAGACAATTAAAGGTACTGAAGTCAGTTACAAAAGCAACGTTACATTGTTTATAAAATGAGTAGTAGAACTCTTGTGCCTCATTTACTCCAAATCCAATTGACTCCAAAGATTTTTAGAATACTGAACATACCACAATATTGCCCAGCTCCCCCTATACACATAAATCAAGAAACTGCTTATCTATGCAGTGAGGTCTGCGTATACGGAATGGTAGTTAGTGCCATCCTTGCCTAATGAGGCTTTGTGTTATTGTCTAACAAGGCCTTGCAGAGTAGAAAGCTACCTCACATTCAGCCAAGCCAGAAGTGTGACCCTGAAGTCCCACTGAAATGATGATTGGGCACTTCTCAAAAACCTCCCTGGGTACAATACCGTGTCTGTGGATGCCTAATACACTTGAAAAATAGAGTGTAATGCATACCTCTTTTTTATAAAACCAATTTTCCAAATTAAGATTCATGTTCCTTCATCTTAGGGAGTGACTGATGTTTATACACTGCATTTGGTCCTGATTTGCAACCCTTGCTTTTCGCTTTGTCAACAGGAGAAAGGATTTGACTTTAAGGCCAGCTTTATGCACCAGGAAAATAAAGAATCTTCTTAGCTAACAGAGATCAAGACGGGTTATTCCGTAAGAGGCACAGTCAGTCTTTTTCTCTTTTGAAAGTGCTTTGCTGCTGCTAAGTGCACAGTGGGCAGAAATTGCTGCTGCTGCCTGCCTGGCTGCATTCTCAGCCTCCAGAGCACTGGAAGTAGCAAGCCCCACTTCTCCCTGCTCTGCTGCTCTCTGGCATGGTCAGTCTGATCCTGCCCCTCTCCTTTCACAGCTGGAGAGGAGTCTCCATCCCCTGGCTCCTTTCCCTTCCACCTTCCCTGTACCCTGAGAGAAGCAGATTGGTGAGTGGGGGAAGCTGCACGGCCAAAGGGAGATGGAAAAAGAGAAGCGCCTTGCAGATGGTTTCCATTTCTACATTTGAAGCGTGAAAAAAAGGAGAAGGTGATCTTGGGAAACAGGGAGAAAGTTAAAACCCGCTGCAACCCATAACCTCAGGGACTGCAAAATTGCATTTTGGTGTAGCTCCAGGTGAAAAGGTTTCTATTTCAGTGCTTTGTGCTTCCAGCATGATGCACCAACTCTCATCTGTAGCTATGGAGAGCCAGAAAATGAAAAGCCCCATTTCCAAATTGGCTCTGTGCTGGCAGGACTGGAGCTGCCCCTGAGCCTTAGCAGGCTTCAGGCATGCCAACAGGCACAGCATCCTGACTCTGCAGGCTTCTGGGCCCAGCCCGAGCTGTAGGACAAGGGGATTAAAGTGAGCTCTGTTTTGCTGAAAACTGACAAAATGCAGTTGACTTCTGGGATGCCTATAACACTTGCATTATCTCCTGTGCTTGCATTTCTAAAGCGACATACATATCTGAGAACATCTGTTTTCATTCATAATAGCAGGGGTTGTTTTCAGGTCTTTTCTACTAACTCTGAAATGTTCAGGATGCTGTGACGTAAATTTCTGGCTGTATTATACTGGCTATTTAACAACTACTTCCTCATATTTGTATTCCAAACAAGGTGTAATATTTGCTTCAATATATCATACAAAAGAAACTAATTAATGAAAATGAGTCATTTCTGTTATTTTTCTTTTAGAACTTTCAATGATTTCTTGAACCGCAGGTCAAATATTAATTTCCAAAATCAACATTTTAGATTTGGATTCCATTACTTCTATTGGATCCATTCCATTCAATTCCAAACAGAATATGGAATTTACTAAAAATCGACACCTGTTCAGAAACTCTACTTGGGAGTACATAGGACCAAGATAATTCTCTTGGCATTATTCATTTTGCTTGAATTATTTAATGTTACAAACATACAGAAATAGTTGTAGGAAGATAGTCACTCAAACTTCTATAGGGGAACGGTGCAGAAAGCAGATTTAGAAAGAAATCATCGTATGGCAGAAGAGAACTAATCATGTTCATGACTTACAGTTTTCTACCTTCCATTTTATTATTTCAGGAAATAATCTGAATAAGAACACTTTGGCCAGTAATCTCCCTTTTCACTTCTAAAATGCCAAACATGGAACACAATGGATATTAAAATTTGTAGCTAAAATCTGGATTTAAAAGATGCAATATGTTGACTAACAGCCACACATAGGACAGTGGGGTTTTTTGTGATTTTTTAAAAGTGTAACTGACAAATTAAGCTGATATATTAATTCCTTTTTTTTGAACACGGAAGTTATATGTGTAAAAACACATAGCTATTCTTTTTCCTAAAATCCTCATTTCATTTCGTTTCTGCACAGAAATGATCATAATTTTATGAAAATAGTTTTGCAATCAATACATTTTGTTATTTATTGTTTTAGCAGGGTAGGAAATAACTTCTTTTTCTTAAACTAATGCTGGAAAAAGAAATCATAACCACTATATATCCCACTGTTTCATCTCTTTCAATGGAATAAGCTAAGAAAAGAGAGAGGCCGTTATCTTTCATGGTAGCTACTTCTTGAGACTATGGCAGTTTCAGTATATGTGAAACTTTGAGTCTAACCCTGTCACACTTATTAAAAGTCAAAAACTTTAGTCTTAAAAGTTTCATTTTGACACTATACATTAGATTTACCTAAAATTGGTACCAAAAATAATAGCTGAGCTGTAGAATTCTCAAAAGCACCTCCACAACTTAGAGGCTAAGGCCAATTTTAAAGTGTCATTAATATGCCATTTGCAAAGATATGTTAAAATACATGACGTACATTAGATTAATAAAACAGAACTAAGACTCCTGCCACCAGCAATCCTAGAAAATGTATATTTTTAAAAAATCTAAAATTTCAAATAAGATTTTTTCAAAGGAGCCTCAGGATTGAAGGGCCCAGCTCCCACTTAGTCTAGAGGTCTGATTCTTAGGCTGTCTTGAAGACTCCAACCCATATCCATACATAAACAGCTTGATTATTTCTAATTTAATTTCTAATATTTCTTGGATGGCGCAATGTCTCCATATCACTATACTTATCCAGAAATTTGGAATGATAATCACCTGCTGTTGTGAAATACTTCAAGATCCAGGAATAAAGTGTTGGATCATGTTAACGGCACAACTAAACATTAGCAGATGATAGTGGAATACAGATACAGGGAATAAGCTCATTTTCATTCTGGGTGCCTTAATGAGGCAACGCTCAAGCACCGGTTAGCATATAATATGTAACAGGAAAGTGCCTGCTCCTCTTCACACAAGGAAATTTTGCTGACTGTAGCCTATATAGAGCCGCATGTACCAACCAGCCTGTGGACTGTGGACTACAGCTTTTTATGCTGTAGCCTATATTACTTTTTGGACAAACTATTCAGCCTCATGAATTAGGAAGCCTCTCTCTTGTCTAGTTTTATTTTTCATGCAACATTGCAGAAAATTGCAAGAATTCCCCCATTTTGTTTTTACAGACATGATGAGAAAAACAATAACAAATTTAGATGAAAACAAAACCATTTTCTTCCATTTTTCCAAACAACTCCATGTGTGTACACATAGAGTATTTTATAAAATAGAATAAAGTCTCTATTATACAGAATAGGATCCAACAGGGCTTTTCTGATAGAATATGGAAATCACTGTGCTATTTGAGCATCACAGGGATGACTACAATGGGGACCTGCCTGGTGTATCCAGAAACATTATGATCCTCATTTTGCAGACAAATATTTAGTGACTTGCTCTACATCACCCAGTAAGCCTATAATGAAATCCTGACTGAGAAAACAGTTTCCTGTAATGAGGTCCAATCTTTTGGGTGTTATCTCAAATAAAGTTCTTTCTTCAGTCTTAACTTTGGCAATATGAACATAATTAACATACTCCTCAATTTCTTAGCATCTTTCCGTAGAGAGATATTTAAGTAATATTGATAAATAGGAACACCACTCTTCTTGTAAGCATACAATGACATCAAATATCAATTAATTATGTGCTGGCTTTTAGATTAATTATAAATATATAATTAATAATCATAGGAAGAACAGACATAGAAAAAAAAAACAAGAAGAAAATGAAAACCCAGTCAGATACATTGATAAAGCAAGTAAAATAGCAAGTAAATCAGTTTTATGTAAGGAATAAATAATAAAATCCCCTAAGTTAATGTATCTTTAAAATAATTTGAAATGTTATTCCATTATTGAAACTTGTGCTAATGGCACTAAATAAAATGCAATCTCCTTCTAACTGTAAACTAGTCTGCGTTTTCCCTTGTTCCAGATTGCAGTCTTCATAAAATGTAAACCTCAGAAGCTCCTACTCAGTGGAAGGAACCTTCTAGGTGTTGTCTATATGTTAAAATGCTAATAAAATCAGTGTTATAAAATAAAGGCCACATCACAAATGGCAACAGCATGCCCTCAGTGGGAATAATGCCCAAGATGCAAACACATGAAGCACCTGCAAATGGTATCTCATGTTAAAACATGAGTAAAAACTCTGGAAGAAATTTTCCCATTTAGTGCAACTGCATAGATACAGCGTCATATTTATAGCTGCTACCTGCTGTTGAAGGGATTTTCTCCTGGGATGATATGAGTGCTGTCCTTCCCCACTAAGAGCTTGATTCGATCATAGAATGACTTCACAGCTGGTGAACCAGAATGGCTCTGTTGTATGATGTCAAGAGGATCACGTGAGCCCCGGCACAGCAGGCTATTTTGACAAGTAGACTGGAGGCAGCAGTCTGGGTCTAGGCAGTCAACCAAGCCATCTGAAAGGGAAGAATCATTAAGATTCAGCTGGCTGCAAAGTGCTATCAAGCAATATCTAATGGACATCTTAAGGCACTGGGAAAAAATGTTAACGCTTACTCTTCATAACATCTCTATACCATAAAACTGGTAATTGAAGCAATAATGCAATGAGGATGAGACTTTCTCAGATACACTGGTTAAACACCACTACTGCTACAACTAATTTAATCCAATGTTAGATGAGAATCAATCCCAAAGAAATTTGTTAAGGGTTGAAATTAGTAAGAAGGAATAGTGGAAGGAGTACAGGGTTTTTCGTTTAGGTTTTTTGTTTGTTTGGTTTGTGATTTTTAAAAAATCTTTCCAACAATGTTTTTAGATTTCCTTGCTGGGCTGTAAGAGTCTTGAGAATTTAATTTGTTCTATTTTGGGAGATAAGTGAGGGGTGACAGGGCAAGTTATCATTACCCAAGTAAAATTAAAATTACATTGTACCTGTTGAGGCAATTCATATGGCAGTACTGCTGGAACTCCCACCTCCCATAGATACCTGAATCAGAACTTGTTTGCATGCTTGGATAAGGAAGGATCAGTCACAAAGCTGGTGGGTTCAGTGATTATATTACATATTAGGTTGCCCATCAAGAATATTTCTTAAGAAGTATTTTTAAGAAAAATTAAAATTTAAACACCATAAATTAAAATGGAATCCTCAATGGGCAGATTGATCTGTATACTTAGATAAATCACAGCTGGTTTTAGCACATACAGTAACAACCTCTACCATCATCCTTTCCTTTGGTATCTCATTTAACTGAAATATATTTTCTCAATGGAGTTCTACTGTAATTTAGGAACTAATAACAATTTACTTTAAAATATTATAATCTCTAACAATTTAGAAACATTTGTTCATCTACTCTGGCAAGAATCAGGCAATCAACCTGCAGGCATTCTATCTACTTAGGTCTGTGAACTTTCAGAGACTCCCCAAGGCATATTAATCTGATTTTTGGATACAACTATGGTCTGGGCACATACTGAATATCATACACAGGAGAGAACATTCCAGTAAGTCAGTTGACAAAAGTACCTTACAGTAAGATCATGACTTATGTGTTTTCAAGATTTTCAAATGCACAACAGACCATTACCCTACACAGCGATAACTGGAAAAACAACAACAAAAAAACCAACCCAAACCTATAAAAAGCTTTCTTATTTTACAATTAGCTATGCATTTCCAATGGGTTATGTGTGCCTGAAATGTCTCCTGATTTAAAAAGAAAATTGCCAGGGTATGCTGACAATGTTCCATTCAGCCCTCTAAGGACATTTATGTTAGGCAAACTACCTTGTTGCGAGAGCTATACGATGCTTTAAGGTCAGTCACCTATTCATATTAAGAGTTCCATTCATCTTGAAATCCTTTCCAATGTGGTGGCAGGAATTTTCTTTTTTGCTACAGTCCATTTTCCACCCACTTTATATAATCATTGTGAGGACACCATTAGCTTCAGATTATAACTCAAGGCAGTTTACTTACTAAGCTCTGAGAACTTTTTCTCAGCATCCTATGTTCTTTCTCAGTTTGTGACACCTCTCTAACTACGAACTTAAAGCTGCCCACTGTTTAGTCCGCTCAATTCTTTTATTCAAACAATCACCAGCCAAGAGAATCCTATCATCACATTAGAAATAACAGAAGCAAAAGACAGGATATAAATTACTCCCTTTGACAAATTTACATTTACTTGTTCAAGCTGCATGGTATTTTTGCTATACCTGTTATTAGAGGTGAGCGTATGTTATGTCTCTAATGACCTCATCATGCAGCAGATTATGGGATGCTGTGACCGAACACTTCTGATGACACCATGAACTTTCAATTGGCATACCAATCTTTCAGTGTCCTGTCAGTCATGCGAATCACATCTTTATGCTCGCAAGCCCCCTTGGATATAGTCTGACATTGCAATCTTCAGTAAATTACCCTGTCACTGCCAATCTCACTGTTATCTCACAAACAATCAAGCAGGCAATCAAACGGCTCTGAATTGCCAGTTCAGGACCTGGGAGGCTAGAAACATCTCCGTTCAATACCAGGGAGAAACCTGTGCATGATTCCTTTCACGATGGAAGGTTTTTGTGCAATTATGTGAATTCAGGGTTGCACACTTTCAGATGCTTACAAGAATATTTAGCCAATACAGGCATATACTGTAACATAATTACACATGATTTATTTGTTGGAAACATTATGACTTATAATATATGGCTATATTTGCCCATACTAATTTTTTCCCAGATGACAAGACTTGGGAGTTAGGATATTTTTACCTTATGTCAACTAGTTGATCCAGCTTGTCGTAGCAGCAGAACTAAGATATGGATCTGTTCAGCCTATGCAGTGAGAACCTGGGCGCTGCTCTTTGGTGTCAAAGGCTTATACACTGCTATACTGTTTGCATGCATAGTTGCATTGCTGCTATTATTTACTTTGCTGCTCTGAAATCTCTATGTACGAAGAGTATTGATTACTGTCAGAATATATTTGTTTCTAGTTCATGTTTGCCTAATTTGCTATCCAGACATATTACCACAGAATGGCTGAGGTTTGCAGGGACCTCTGGAGGTCATCCAGTCCAATGCCACTGCTCAAGCAAGGCTACCAAAGCCAATTGCCCAGGACCATGCCCAGGCGGCTTTTGGGTATCTCCAAGGATGGAGATTCCACAGCCTCTCTGGGCAGCCTGCTCCAGTGATCGGTCATCCTCATGACTAAAAAGTGTTTCCCAGCATACATCTGTGCCTGGGGTTGTTCCTCCCCAGGTACAGGACCTTGCACTTCATGAGTTTTTATCAGCCCATTTCTCCAGCCATAGGTACCATTACATACAAAGTGAAGTAAATTGTTACAGAATCATTTAGTTGCGTTAGACTCAGTTGATTAAAACAAGGGCTGAAAAAAATGTACCTTCTGTAAGAGAAAACTCTGCCATAAGCATGAATTTTAATTAGAATTCAGTACTTTGGTTTTTAATATATATTTCAGAGCTTGTCGTCTTCCAGATTTCCTCAAGCACACTGAATTATTTATATGGTTAATTCAATGACAAAAACCTCACCATTACCCTCACCAAGATATTGCTGCTTTTCATAGCATACACATCTGAGTTTAAACCAGCCAGTTAGCAGCTCTCTGAAACTCTGTATGCTAAAGGGAAGAGACTGTAGCGGGAGTTAAGATGGTGCTGAACGTCCTCCAACAATTTGAGACCAAAAGAAGTCCTGACTTAACTGAGAAGAAAGAAATAGGAAATTTTGATCTGATTTAAACTAGCACCACAGGATTAGCTCTCTGTTGCTGTTTGTAGTTCTTCTGAATTCCCAAATCTTTTCAGAAACAAATCAAGTGACATGGTATTCCTCTTGAAGACTTCACTTCTGCTAATGAATACACATACATCTCTTGAGTTTCCATGAACTGCTCCACAAGATTTTGACAGACTTAACAGCAAAAAGAAAATTTTAAAGTACTACATGTATGTAGAATAATCTACTCATGTACGCCATATTTTAAGACGGGCCTATTATTGTGTTCCTCTTGAACATCATTGCAAGGCCTAAAAAGCTCTCAGTAGAAATAGGAATTTATTTTACTGCTAATGTATTTAGAACCTCTTATCATCAGTTTTCCTTTACCACTGAATATTTTTCTCATCATGTTCAGGTGACTGGATTCCAGAATTTTGCTAAACCTTTCTTTGGAAAGTTGAGGCTTGAGCTATTGGGGTTTTTTAAACTCTGATGAGTAAATGATCTTTAGTTTCCCCTCTTCATCAAATACTTGCAGGTTGTGTTTCAGGTTCAATTCATGATACACATTAGAATGAGCCAACTTTGAGCTGACATCCAGCTGCTTTCTGTACCCAGCAGGGGACAATTTTGTTTCCAAAACAAAACCGAGCACACACTCAGTAGAGGGCATCCTTACACTTCACTAGCTTCAGGAGCTGGTGACTTTCAGAGTGTAATTCCTGGAAATTTTTCTTTCTCCAATAAACATTTCAGACTGATGATTAAAATGGAGGTGGGGAGAGAGGGAACAGCAGCTACTACAAACCCTGAGGGCAAAAGGGCCTTTGATCACTCTAAGGGCAAATTAGTTAATTTATCATGATCTGATTTTAATTATGTGTAGTATTAATATACCCAAGGTGAAGGAATTAGAGATGCTCTATCAGATTATCAGAAGAGTAGGCCTTCTCTCTGCCAACACAGAAATATTTTAATTGAGCTCTAAAGCTGCATGCAGAACTGTTTCCACAGACAGGCTATTCCACAGCCTAGTATATCTTATTACCAGGAAGCTTTATCTAATATTGAACCCAAATTTTCACTTCTGTAGCTTGACCTAATTACTGTTAGCTATATTGGCATGCATCATTCAAAATAATTCCTCAGAAGTTCCTGGTGCTAACAAGAAAGGAAAGGCTTCTAACCCTGTTCCAGCCCTGCTCCTCAATTAGCCAAACTGGAAAACCTCTCCATAAACTGTCAGGATATCCATCATACCACTGGATTTTATAGCGAGCTGTGAGCACAACAGAGTATTTTCGGAACAATAAACCTAAATCAAAGATGCCTTTCAGGGAAAGCTGGATTGTAAATCCCAAATTGTGGTAAAGTAGAATAATCCTGTCTTCTGTGTAAATTGTGTGTGCCTCTGTCCAAAAAGCTCCCCAATGAGGTTTTAAAGTACCCTGGAATATGACATTGGTAGAGCAACAGCCCCACATCCCTTGCCCCCTCAGGATCCCTGTGCTGCCCAGGGCTCTGGCAGTCAGGAAAACCCTCATCCCTAAGAGCCCCAGCTGGAAGGAACTGCTGGAGGGGTAGCTCCAGCTACGCACTGAGCGCCTGGTGGGCCTTCAGAACCTGTGAATACTGGTGGATTATTGATGTGCCAACTTCAGACTACACATCGCATAGAGCAGAGTTGACCTAGAGGGCTCGAAGATGAAAACAATCTTGAAAAAAATGTTTGTTCAGTTCCAGTGTACACATGGATACCGATGCAGCAACTAGTGGCTTTTTAAATCACGGAATTTGCCGTCACTGAATTTCTTGCTTTCGCTTCTCCATGGGTTATAAGACCATGTTACTGTAGTAACATATCCCGTGAGGGACAGTGTAAGGATAAGCTGGCTAATGTGTGTAAAGGCGATTAGAGGCTGACATGAAGTTTTAACAAAATCGCATACAAGCACACTCATTAGCTCTTGTCAAAATTACATAATGTCTAGTTTTGATATGGATTTTATACTCGAGCCTACATGACTCACACTGGCCCCCATCCACAATAGATTTCAACTACTCATTACATTTTATGTTCTAAAGCTGACTATTGTACGGCTCTGGAAAGGTATTTTCTGCACCAAGAGTATTCTGGGTATTTATAGTGAGAACTTCATAAAATCTTTTGTCTGTGCTGAATTAGAGACCCCTGCTGAGGCAATGCTTGTTGAGGCAAGCTAAATTACATGATTTGCTTTTGTGCTGTGAAATACTTGTATTATCTTAAATGTCACGAGACTGATGCAGTATCAAGCCACAGGATTGGTAATTTTCTAAAAGCAATTTTTTTCTAAATGTTTATTGCAGGAAGACAGTCCTCTTTCTTTCCATTTTCTTTCTGTCTAATTTCAGAGATGAGTTTTCTAAGCCAACTCAAATAAACAGCCTTTCAATCAATCAAGTGCACTGTCCTGACAGTGAACTTCTCTAGAACTGTATTTTTTCTTGTGAAGTGAAGAGAATTCATACTGGAGCAGATAGTTGGCTTTCTCTCATTCATTATCTTTAATGTATTGTGCCAAACAGAATTACTGCCAACTGTACTTCTTGGTGGGTTACAGCTATATAGTAACAAATGGAAGGGCATAATTTGCCTTCTGAGATATGCACAACTCTCTTTGGAAAGCCAAGTGGAAATAAATTAAAATGTTTTCTAAAAAGATTGTCCCGTTTTGTATAACAAACAAGGAATTCCTCATTCTATTTAGCTTAGTATTCTATACTGCTATGTGTTGCTTCCTTTCCTTCCCCACCCAATTTTAGTCCTGATAATTACATTTTGAGGAGAAATGTTATCTGTGAAGTGATATAAGCAGTGACTGTGTTTAAGCTTTTTGGTTTTGGGTTTGTTTTTTTTTTTCCCTTTACCTAGCCTGCACCTGCCCTCTCCATCCCGGACAAATCTGAAACAAACCAATTTAGCAAAATTTTAGCTATCTTCCTTTCTCTGAGATTACATCATATGACTGTCTTGTCAATAAAAATTATAAACCTGAGAAGAGTAATTTTGAAAGGATGCGAAAGGCGGGAGAAGAGACAAAGAGGGAAAAGAAAGCCTAGAAAGAGTAATCCAAGTGGGGGATACAGGACTTCTGCCAGGGCTGCTTCTGCAGAAGTCAGAGTTCTTAAATACCTCTCTCAAATCATCCTACAGAATTCAGCACAAAGGCCCCTCAAACATGAGTTCCTGGTATCAACTGCACCCAACATCTAGTGAAACTGTACTTTAGGAAAGAAATATGATGTTTGTTCTGCATTACGTTGTCCACTTTACTTGGAAGCACTGTAAGGTCTAAGGTGAAATCTAGTTAAACATACACCATTTATGAATATTCTTCCAAGATACTAAAAGCATTTTGCAATTTAGGAACAACTAAACTATTATAAAATAGTTATTGTAAAAAGATGGCTATAAGTTGTCCCTGTGGTGAATTCCTTAAGCAATATGTCAAAAGGAATATGAACTTAAAAAGTAATGTACCTTCTCCCATTCCTCAAAATAGCATTTTTAATCCCTTACTTTCCTAAAATAAATCCATGGTGAATTAAATGGGTTATACATGTCTGTTGGGAGGATTATACATTGTAATCACAAGTATAGGTCTTAAAATAAAGCTATTTCTAATCCCTCCAAAAGATGCTTAATAACTATTAGACTACTGAGGGACTGATTAAGGAAAGGGATTAGATTTAGAAGTGGCCACAGTAAGTAAATTATGTAATCCAAACATGTTTTGTAAAACAGAAGCATTTTCCAATTAAAAGAGACCTTAAAAGTGAGTCAATGCCAGAAAACCCTTACCTTTCAGTTAGGCTTCCCCCTTAAAAATAAATAAATAAATAGATAAATAGACAAATACTTAAATAAGAAACTTCCAAGCTTTTTCGGCAAAGTAGCCTATGCACCATAGCGACCCTAGATGGGTTTATGAAGACCCTGTTAAGGCCAAAGCTAGATTTGACAGGTGATGGTAAGGACAAATACAGGTGACTTTGCCAGTGCTACCTTGGATCAGGCACAGCTCTACTTGAACAGCTCTAAGATGAGCAAACAGCTCTGGATGTTCTCTCCTGTCCCTGCTCTGGAATCCTGTTTTATTTATGTGAGTAACACACGCTGACATCACATTTAAAATGAAGATTTGTAAGTCTCAACAAGACAGGGACACATCTCCCTCTTCTAGGAATAAACCAGCTAAAGGGCATTAATCTAAAATTGAAAGAAAATATTAAGTATAATATTTCATTTTTCTCTTTTTGAACTATGGCATGGAACTCGCATTGTGGCAGATAATAAGACAAAACAGGACAAATGGGAATCCCTTTGGAGTCAGTGGCAATGCTCTTCTTGACATTCATGAGATGAAGACTTGGCCTAAGGCTTTTGAATCTGATTGTGCGATGCAATTGCAATAAGAATGGCTGAACAGCGGAAGAGCACCAAAATATGTTAAATCTGTTGCCGCATGGGGAAGAATGGAAAACAGAAAATTATAGATATGTTTCAGTGACACACTGAAGCAACTCTATTTTAACAACAAGAATAGATGGATGGAAAAGGGAGGAGATTGGGCTGTCCAGAAAAGGATCTAATTTAGGCAAAAAATTGTATTTTTAGCTACCCTACTGCCTTTCCAAAGAACAGCTTGCGTCTTTGGTACTACTCCAGAACTACTTGCTTATGTTAATAGAGCAATGTTGGTAATGGAGCAGCAAATGAGTTCAACATTTTGCTGCACATAAACTCAGTTGAGTTTCAAATGAAAAGAGAGACTGGGAGGAGAGGTGATTTGTTTAACTTTCAATAATCTTGTGATTTATGTGAAACTTGGGGTTCTGGCAACTAGCTGAATCTTTAACATTGATTCCCACAGTACAGTTTTCAGCTTTGTCTAATTAAAAAACTTAATTTTATCTGTTCCTTTACATACACAGTCACAATTACATAAAGGGGCATCTTGAAGCGCATAGCACACATCACTTCCTTCCTCTCCATTCCTGCACTCTCCCGTGGTCTCCCTTGCGATAGCATTAATAAACATATAGGTCACAGAACATGTTCCTGGCCAAATGTGTAGCGAAGCAGACACTTTATATACAGTAGTACAGCTTAAGGCAAAGGCAGAACTGCTCTCTGATATACTAAAGTGATTAACGTTCAGTTTTGAGTTTTGTTGCACCTCTTGTGACTGACAATTTGATAAACTGATGGGAATGACGACGACTCTGCCTTTACAGCGCATATTGGAAAGGACCTCATGCCATCTCAAAGAAACCTGAAACTCAAAATATAATCAAGCAAACTGAAACAGCAAAAATCACAAAGGCACAAGAAAGAGAAGAGTACTGCAGTGCCACACAGCCTGTGGGTGACTCTCAGCCTGTGGCACCTGCACTGTGTCCAAAACACAGTGTGGCTGAATCAAAGGGTTTGTCAGTTTTTCAGATATACCTTGCAAGAAACAGCTAGCTGAACAGGTGCTGAACATCACCTAAGCTCCCTTACAGAGGAAACCCTACAGAAACGTAATAAGGATGAAACTGTTAGAGAGTAGTAATGAATGTCGGATTGAAGTACTGAGCTAAGTGTCAGAAGACAAGAGATTAATTTCTGCCTTTATCGTAAAATCCCCATGTAGAAATGTGTGGATTAAATGGACTTTTCAGGTTGTTTGGACCTTGGAACAGGTAGAGATTTTCAAACTATCTACAATCCCACAAGAAGCAATATGGAGTAATGTCTCTAGCCTCTAGAAAAAACAACTTCAAGCAAATGTTGAGAAGGTCTGAAGAGTTCTCCCCTTAATCTTTCTACCTTTCTCTTGGCTAGGCCAAACAGTTTTCTTTCAGGTGCCACTATGGTAAACCAGCAACCATGCACCATGCATGGTAATGCTGATGAATATTATATGTCTGTTGTACGGCATATTTATTCTATGTATTCTTTGACTTCAATGAACTACCATTTGCCTTTCATGAACTAAGTTTTAGAATTCTGCATTTTTAAATCGGTGTGACCAGCTGAATGGTCTCACTAGTCATTGCCTGTTTTACAAGTGCAGAATATTGCCTTGGATAAGTAAACAAATTATTCCAGTATTTCTAATAATTTTTTTTGAAACTAAGGTCTTGTTTATAGTAAAATCTGATTATATATACATTTTCAAATTTTCCTTCAGAGCCTGTAAAAACTGCAAAACTAAGCAGTTTACCTTTTAGTTTCTTACACTGCATTTAACACAAGTTTAGTGGGTCGTGCTATTTAGTGAAATGCCAAATAATGTCATTTGGAAGTTAGATTCTGCTCCTTACAATTCCGTAAGAGCTATAAAGCAAGTTCCAGTGGCTCTTTTAAAATATTTCTGTAAGCACTGATCAGGTGTGAAAACAAGGAACTAAGAGAGGTTTTACAGATTAAAACTAGTGGATGATATTCGGATGTGGTTAAGATCATGTAATCTAATCCTGAAATTTTATATAAAATTAAAGCATTCATCTTAATGACAATTTTACCCTAGAAGCAGCTATTTAAACGAGCAAAATGTTTCTTTGCAGTTTTAGGAAATACCATGAGTAAAACTTTTATTAATCAGCAAACAACACGTGCTCTTTAAGTTAATTATTGGACAAAGAAAAGTGAAGGATTCTCAAAACTGTGCTTGATGTTTGACTTTTAATGAAGAGCAGAATAAATGAAAAAGACTCTACGTGACCTACTAAAGACATTGTAATGAAGGGTATAAGAAAGCTACTTTAAAAGAATGAGATAGATCAAGCAATCCTATTTAGATGGCATAACTTCTCAGAACTGCTTCCAGCCCAGCAAAGCCTAATACACCATGGAAGGCTCTACAAAACAAGATGAACTAAAGCCATCTTTGAAAGTAAACACAGAATACAAATTCTATATTTAATAGGGATATGACTGATAAAGGAGAGGGAAAATTGAACTGGGATCTCAGGGTCTTACCATATACGACTGTTCAGCACACCTCACTCAGCCCTTTAAAGCCTGGCACATGAACTGTGCAATACGATTGCAAGTTGCAACCATTTACACAGGCTGTGTACGTGAGAGCATGACCCTGGCCTTTAGCACAGAGCAGAAAAAATATTGCTAAATACCCTCCTCAGTCGGCCTCTATGCTTGTGCACACAGGCACAGTAAGTTGTTTTGCAATTCACATGCACCAAGAGCCCACAGGAGAAAGTTCTGGTCTGCTGGGCCATGCTCTCCACCGTGGGCTTCAGTGGGATGTGGAGTGGGACTGAGACTGCCTGTTTGCTCCTGACGCAGGCGTTGTGGGTCACCACGTCTCTCCAGAAGGCCACAGCTCGCTGAGACTCGTTTGTTTCAAAAGAAATGTAACAACAACACTTGACAACAATGACAGCTGAAGTCTTTCTGAAGGAAAATGACTCACGAAGAAAGTGTGTATAACCCTCTGTTCTTTAGGGACCGGGAATTGAAAGACTTTTGCTCACCTCCCTCGTTATCCTTGTTATCGGCACACGCAGTTTCCATGGCAACGTTGCATCCAGGCCCCCTCCAGCCGGTCTGGCAGACACACTGCCAGCTGTTCTGACCCAGCGTGCATCTCCCATTGCCATTGCACAAATCAGGGCAGCCATCTGGTTGAAGAAACGGAGAAGATAAGTACAAGACGCACTCATTCACACTGCCACTCAGACTTCTGACAATATTACTGTGCAGACAAAAAGGCTCATTCCTGCTGGTGGGACGAACACTCTCCTGGCCCAGAGCCACAGCCCTGGGTGGAGGAGGGTAAAGAAAGGGGATGCCTCAGAGAAATGGGGATTTAACTCAAGCCAAAAGGCAGGAGAAGTACTACCATCAGCCATAGCACGTTTTAAGAACCCTGTAAAGGTTCTTGAGTTAGCAGAAATTACAGTCTGCCGACAGAAGATCACAGTCCGTTATTTCCCCCCACTGTATGTGTGTGATACACATATATGAGGGAGAATGTCTTCTTCAACAGGCATGCAGAGTGCCTTTTGTATTGTGTATTCCCTAGTTCTCCAGAGCTTCTCTAAACACAAATTTTAAATAAGTAGTTTTGAAACTATTTTCCTTCTTCAACAGTAATTTTAAAAGATCTACTTATTTAACACTGTTTACTTACATTATGACATAACATTTCATGCTTTCTGAAAGGCACCTTAGAATAGATATCCCACAAAATATGTATGTTTTGAATTGACTATGGATATGACGTGGCTTATTGTACAGCAAGAGCTGAATTAGGAACAAAAATATTAATTAGCTAAGGTGCTTATACGTTCTGACAAAATGTCCATAGGTAATAGAAAACCGCGACTGTTTTTTCCTGAAACTAAATGAGTCTCAGGAGGCACTACTGTATCTTACCGAATAGTCATTATGAAAATGGGTAAGAAACCCAAATTCCAGCCTTGGTATATACAAACAAATCCATCAACACCCAATCCACACAAGCATATGTATTTGCCTGTGTAAGTGACAGATGTTTTGAGAGTCCTGCACCAGACCTCTCATAGCACCTTTTCATTAGTCTAAGCAGGAGGAGAAGGCTGTGTTACCATACTGACAATAGATGTTGGATCCCAATCACTGACAAACTCTCTTGTTCGGGTTGTCAATACAGTCTAATCCTGCCATCTCTACAACCACCAGCGAACGTGGAATAATTAATCTCATTGCTGTTGGTATTGGGCAAAAAATTTAATCTCAAAACAGCTCACAAAGCTTTATGGTCTCTCATTTTCCCCTCCACCAGCAGTGATGGGTCACTGTCAGCATCAAGATCTGCAACTGGATGGGTTAGTCCTATGCATCTGCCACTGTGACCCCAAGCTGTGACTAATTAAGTATTCCATTCCCTTCCCCAGGCACTTTAAGAGCACCAAGGAACTAATGAGTAAGAGCGTGTACACTTTTCACCAGCTGTGAGTGAGGAAGGCAGCAGTGAGAAATATCCTGAAAGTGAATAAAAATATTTTCTTTGTCTGAGCAGCACCACTTCAGATGTGCAGCACTGGAGAAAGACTAAGAGCACAGTATGTTGCTTTTGTGCCCCTTGGCCTCTGCAGGTGACCAGCAATAGAGGCAACTGTCAAACTGCACAGCCTTCACACTAGTGCTGAAAGGTTGAACAGCCTTCCAGAAATCACTAATTTAGACTGCCTGTGTGTTTCAACAAAGCTGTTCAGAACGCCACAGCTATGAGTTTGCCTCTTCCTCTGCCTCCCAGCTGCCTTTGCTGTAGCCAGGTGATGTTAGAGAGAAGTTCCTCTGACCCCATACTGGTTTTCACACTGCTGCAGGAGTGTCCAAGTTGGGAAAGCAAGCTGCTTTCTATTCCTGGTACTCATACAACTGGTATGACAAAAATGTAAGCATTCACTTTTACTTTTCCTCGTTGGGTTGTTGCCTGATACATTCATAGTGATTAATTAAATGTTAATAGGACTAAGTAGTTCACAGCCACATTAATTTTTGATGTAATTCTGAAAGTTTCCTTTACTTTTTTTTTTTTAAATTAATGCTGGTCTTGTGGAAGGTGCTGGACTGAGACCTCTGAGACCTCAGCTGTCCCACAGAAAAGTTTCTTTATAGATAACAGCAACCAAAGTTCCTGTGCATTGTCCTACCAAGGTGCCTGAACTTGCATTGTTTCTAGCACTGGCACAGCAGCTTGTTCTCCACCAATGCTCTGTAGAGTAAGATACCAAACCTCTGTGAACAGATCCAAGACCATTCAGTTAATTTTACATAGAAAGCTATCAGCAGATAGAAACAAGACCTAGAAGTTTTATTTCAATGCTGTTGTGTATTAAAAAAATACAGGGTCCCTTCACTTAACTGTTTGGTTATTTTGGCATTGCATATCTTAGCTACAAAAAATTGCATTTACTTTTGCAGCACAGATAATATATTTTCAAGGCATTTATTTTATCTCTTTCACTTGTCAGGTTGTTTGAATGACCAAAATGATAATGTTTGAGGGGAGGCATCATACTGTAGGACAAACTATTTGTTTTAATTGAGAAAAAATACTAATTGTGACTATAAACACACAGTTGGCTTTATGTTGGACAAATATGTACATAGCATTATAGTCTGTTAGATCAAAATTTGTTCTAACAGCCTGTTGACCAACTAGACAATGGAGCTCCATTTTGGTCTATTACTAACAAGTTTTATTCTAAAAAACTTTGTATTTAGGCAGTGCATTTAAATATCACTACACATGCACGTGTGCAGTGATTAGTGCTGATGAGCAACCTCCACACACACAACATTTGCATGTGGCTAATGCGCCTTGATGCACTTCAGCAGGTTTGACAGTGCACAAAGTACAAAATGCCTAACTGAGGAGCCTTCCGAGACTCAGCAGATGCTCAGTGCTCACAGCTAGACATATGGGCTTTGCTGGAAACGCACACTGTGCGAAGCATATCCTGACACTAAAAGTGCATTGTTAAAGCTTGCTTTCATTCTCCAGTCCTAGCTCACACTGCACAGTGTATTACCTCCTGGCTGTCTTATGAATTCTCTCACAGAGTAAGGTAGTCAAAGAGAGAGTAAGGTAGTCACAGAGGGAAGGGCTATCAATATCTAACCTTAAGAAGTAATCCACCATGGTATGACGCTCTCAGCCACAGCACAGAAAAGGGCCCTTCATGCTACTCATCTTTTCTATGACAGTATGCCTAATGGAAAATGTCAAAAAGCTAGGTTAAGAAAGAAGAAAATGCTTGTTTAAAGTGCTATGTTGACAACCTATTTATTCACAGAACAGGCAGAGTATGGGCAACAGCAGTTCAAGTGTCTCATGCTTTTCTAGCGATGTCTCTGCACAGGCTGCTGCTGCTAGAGGTGAACACTAATGCAACCTCCTTTCTCTTTCAGTCTCCAACTTGCCTGTGGGGCTGGTACATATAAAATATATATATAAAATACAGGTACATATGCATTTACAATTAAAGCAGCAAGAAAGGTTTCAGTACTTTTTGCAGTGTAGTGTCAGGAATCCGTGACCAGCATTGTGAGGGACCACCATTGTAAGAAGGTTTCAAAATCAAAATACTAAAATTCATCCCTCTCCATACCACAGACAGATAAAATGCCCGGCATTCAAGTAAAGTGAATGCTGGAAGGCAGCGGTAAAGGAAAATGAGAAAATAAAGGCATTATATCTCTGGATCTAACAGAGAATGATGTAAACTGGTGTTTTGTACATGAGATCCCAGAACACTTTTTAGCATTCTCACGGAACAGAACAATCTCTATAATCTTGCAGTTCTGGAACACTAGGGCTAGTGTTTAATGCTTGAATTTACTTCCTCTCTCAGATTTTTTTCCAACTACCCAACTAAATTAGAGTAACAGAACAAATACATTAATGGATTTTATGGTGTTTCTTGCTTGTCTTTTTTCAAACAGGCTGTTACATTCTTAACTTGCTCACAGTTTAAAAAGCCTATTTCTTGGCAAGTTAATATACCACATCTACAGCAGTAAGTAGCATGAGAACGCTGACTCTCATAGATCACAACAAGGGCTTAAAGACAACTCTGAAATTTGGTACGCAGAGATTCAGCAAATTTATCTGTTTCGGTGCACAGGGACACTTGCCCCCTATATACCTACATTGTTTCTCACTACTTGAAAGCTCTTCACTTACATTTCTTCAGCTTATCCATTCCAATGCACATTGATGACAGTACATTACAGTGAAAGGAACTTTGGTGATGCATAGTACAAATGAATACTCAGTAACAACATGAGAGGACTGTGGCTTAAGAAAAAAGAGCCTAGTATCTTTTTTTCATAAAGTAGGTGATGTCCTCCTTCTAGGAATGAACTAGATTTCTGTCTCTTGACTGTGCCTGTTACTAAGAGGAAGAGGATCTACCACAAACGCTAAGTAAATAATGTAGTGTCAGAAGAACCGGACACTATTTAACAAAACACTAGGAGAAATGAGAACACGTCAATATAAGGGGGAGTATTTAGTCAACTACTACTACGTATCTACAATTATTACATTAATCTTATTTCTCATTATTAATATTCATGAGAAAAGGGATCAAAAGGTTTGAGACCTTTGGTTAGACACAATAGGAAAAGAAAGTTCCTGTCTGAAAGCCCTTATAAACCAGGAGAGAAAATGAGCTTAACATATTAGGTTTTTTTATATTTGTTCATAGAGCTCCACATTGCCACAGTCCATGATGCTGTAACGATACAAATCAAAGTGATTTTCATATCAACAATAGCAAGATAGTCTAGAAAACAACAAACATCGCTGTCACTGAGGTCTTTGTGAGCAAAATTAAGTCTACTGATTCCTCCAGGCCTATGTAAGTTTTATCTGAGAGATTTATTAAAAACTAAATTTAACAAGAAAGTCTGCAGAATCATTATGAATAGTAAACAAAATCAACATGGACAATGCTTGTTTCTAAGAAAGTGATAGTGCTGGATATATTTACGAGAGAATACTCACAGGTTTTACCTAAAATTAAATTATTCTGAGACTAAAGCATAAGGTGATTAATTTTTAACTCAGTAAATTAATTTCCAGTATCTAGACATTACATCAAAAATTCTAAGCTGATTTTGGGTAAATTCTGCACAGAGTTCCTTTCCATTTTACTGATATTCACAAACTCTAGGTATACAAATACAAATGTACCCAGCCACCCAGGCATACATAGATTTTCCTTTGCATAAACTACTTTAAAATTCTAAACAAAACATTTTAAGTAGATCAAAATATAAAGACACACAGTCCAATGAATTTGTGGTTTCAGTCTAAACAATAATCATCAGAACTCCCAGTTATGGTGGGGCCAATCACTCTGATAAAGAAGGAAGGGAAAGGGCAACCAGGGGGAAAGAAGTTACAGAAATCTTGTTCTTTTTAAAGTTTTCAAACTTTGAAGGAATAGGTAGCCTCCTAGCATAATTAAAGAAGAAGGGGAATAGGAGAGATGGAGGGGAAAAAAGTAAAATGTCTCTAGGTGATATCTTGTAACCACTTAGAGAAGCAGATAATGTTTCTAGCCTCTAGTCAGTTTGTACATGGAAAATTAGATGTAAATCAAGATGTTACATCTTCTGAGTCCTTCTGATCCATAGCTGTCTATCAGTCATCTATCCTCCAAACAATACCTTCAAGCAGATAGAATGTGTTCCCAGCACCTTTCCCCATTTGGCGCACATACAGTGCAACTATAGCCTGGAATGTAGCATCTCCTGTTTATCTTTCTGCCTAACCCCATTTTACACATCCTTATCCAAAGCCTGCTGGCAGTCAGTTGAGTCTTTTCATTGACTTGAATTGACACTGGACCAGGTGGTCCTCTGAGTGAAGATGCCCTGCAGTAGAGTATGTTGTACAGCACAGTTCTCTCACTCACAGGATACACATGAGTTTCAAGGGGAACATTTAAATTACAGCTAAATCCTCTTCATTATAGCTGTTAACTACAGAACTGTAGCACATAAAAGTAGTCAAGGATATGATGGTACCTACAAAATATAGAGAAATGACATAAAAGCAGTAATTATAAACAGCCTGTTTAATTTGGATTTTAGATTATAATCACTGTTTTAATATTTTCTGTTCATTCCTTCAACAAGGTGCTGGTATGCCTATAGCTATCTAGCAAATAATAAATGAGGTACATAGAATGAGGTACCTAGCAACACTGAAAATAAAATTATGCTTTTTATTTGCTATTGTTATTTTTAATCCTTCCATTCCAAAGCCTACAGGGCTTAGTTAAAGCCAAAGAAAGGGCACACAAATGAAAATGACAGACAGTATTATGGTAGGCACACACAAGTTACAGAGTAATATTTCAACTAAAATAAACTCAAATCCAAAACACGTAACTAAACATAGGTCAACGCAATATAATATTGGCTGAGTGAGAGGTGAGACCCCCTTGAGTGAGTTTGTACAGTTCCAGAACAGGCGAGAGCCATGCAGAAGCACTAGCTCAGGTCGTCGAAGCAGGACAGTCACACAGATTGACAAATTGTTAAGAATTAGCCCAGCCTTTCAGTGTAATAAAAAGCCAAATTTCACTGCTCAAATACCACAGCAGTGCTGCTTGTGGTTCCAGAGAGCGCTCACACAGAGCAGGAGCTTCTCCCCGGCACTGAAGCATTTCTAACCAAGATGACATGACTGGACTCCTTGGGTTGGTTTTTTTTTATTATTTTTAGTTTTTAGAGAAAACTTTTTTTAAAATTACCCAATACACTAAGTATTTCTTTAAGCCAGATATCAAAGGAATGTATGGAATAAATAATTATTTGCAGATGTGTTTGGGGAGATGAATACATGCCCGAGTTAAAATTAAAGAATGGTCCAGCTACAATTTTATTTATTGAACAGGCTGAAAAGAATGGAAAGGCCAAGATGCAAGTTTCAAGAATCCAGAATCCTGATTTCCACCACCCTAATACTTTCTTTGCAGGCAGACAATTATGAATATTAAGTAAGGTTCCTTAAATTGCCTGGGATATGTAAGACATAACAGAATGTCCTTCTAAATTCTATTTGCTATATATCTATGCTATTTCTGTCTTTCACCTGTAAAGGTAAGAATTCAGAGAACATCCAGCTTTCCAAACAAAATAGGAAAATGTAAGAAAAAAACAATGTGACTGTTTAGAAGAAAAGAAGCAAACCTCACACAAAGGGGAACTCCTGGTATTAAAAAGGAAGTCTCAAGAAAAGTCACTTGCATCTTTCTGAAGAAAAAGAAAATACTATAAAAAAGATACAGACAGACAGACACACACAAAAAAAAGACAGAGGAAAACTCATGTTACAACATAGGCCACAAAAATTTGAGACTGAAAAAACCCCACGGGCGTCAGAGCATCATGCCTTGTTAACAAGGGATTTTTCCCAGCAGTACATTCTGTTTTATCCAACTTCATTTTAAGCTACTCAAGCAGATGGGCTCCCATTACTTTCTTGGAGGGTAACACCCTTGAGGTCTCCCTCTTGTGCACAACCAACAGCATTCTCTAACTATCACCAGTTTTTGGTGTGACCTCCCTTCAAGCTGCCAACAGCTGGACAGGGAAAAGAGGGTGACAGTTTGTTCTACGCTGTCCTGAGACTTGAGGAAACCAAACAGAACAATAATCAAAAAATCCATGTCTGCTCAGAAGGTTGACTATACCTAAAGAGATTAAGCTGAGTCCAAAAATTTGGGCTATTTTTATACAAAGGGTGGTTTCAAGAAGGAAGGGAGATTGCATTGATGGGAACTTTAGTCATAAGACTGAGAAGCTTCTGCAATGCTAAGACACCAAGTGCTCTGCTGTAGCCAGGAGGCCAGATCTAGTCCTGCAAATGTGGGATATTTATGGGATTCTGTCTCCACACAGCCCCCACAGCATCCAGAGACTGCAGGCAGGGGTAAGGGATGGCGTGAGTGTGGTGTGCAGGCAGCGTGCTGTCTGCACACCCCGACATTGCTGACCTTAACATAGAAGATGCATCACATCCTGCACAGAAACCAACTCTGTGCACGGTGCTTATCGATGATCAGGTGATGATCATTTCAGATGTGTACCAGCATAAGCAAAGTAGTTACACAAAACATACGGACATAAGTAAAGACACTGCTGCAGCCCAAAAGCTACAGCATAGCTATATAGTTTCTTCTACAGCCTAAGCAGATTATTTGCTGAGATTTTGAGCAAGAGCTAAAATTTGACCCTAGTAGCACATTCAAGTTACACAATGTATTCCTTTCAAACAAGTCTCATATTCAACTCATATTCGTATACCCAATAAAAAGATACATAAAAGATGCAGTAAAATTTGTATTTAAGATAGCCGGTTCTTTCAAATTAATTTGACTGTAACAAAATCCATTTAGAATATTATTCCGGGTGAAATTGCATTCATAAAACCAGTAGCACAACCATAATCTTTTATTGCATTAATGTTTCTGGATGGGATACATGGACTGGCATCATCCTTTGTAATATGTAATATCATTTCTGCAAAAGAAGTCTTCTCAAGTTCGATTAATCTCTAAAATAACGTCTCTATAAATAGTTTAGTGGCAGTGTAATGATAGTGACCTATCAAGACAGGATGTGTAAATTCAGTCAATTGAAGAGTAACAAGCAAAATATTGACCTCTTATTTAAAAGAATATATAACCTAATTAAAATGTAATAACTAAAATCCCTACGTTAATCACAGTGTTATGGCAGGGAGTTTCAGTCATTCATTCATAAAAATTAGGATTCACGCAGTAATTGCTACTCAACCTCCTTGCACACAGTGCAATTTGCTTTTTTATTATTTGGAATATGTGGCAGCCATAGCTTTTCAAAAATATGCATTTGAACTTTTTTGAATAAATGTTTTGGTAAAGTCCACTTTTAGACATACTTATTAATGACAAAGCTTCAAGAGTCTCATATATGCTAACACACAAAGTTGTGTCACATTTCTATACTCCTTACCCATTCTATCCTCTCCATGTCATAGGAAGAGACAAAGAGGAAAAAATACAACATAATTCTTAGGTTAAGTGATATCTGTATCTGGCAAAAGGATATTTGATATTGCGCTGTCAAATCCCAGACATTAGATTTCAAAAGCTCAGTTTCATTTGGCTAACTGAAATTTATAAAATTCAACGTAAATTACCTATTTTTTCCTTATTTCAGAGAGAAAACAATGCAAAGCCCTAGTTTTGCAATTGTTAACAGCTAAGATGATATACGAATTCAGAATCATTCCCCGATAACTGAAGTACCTGTGGTATTCTATTCTAACTTTGGGGGAAAGCAAGTTATGTGGTTGGTTTTAAAGGTTTTCCTGGTTTCATGTTCCTTTATGCAGTTTTCATACAGAGCCCAGACAACAAAGGATGCTGCTACTCCATCCATCCCATGCTCCCAGCCAGACTAAGCTTACCGGTGGAGGTGGCATGGTGCCATGCTTATCCAAAGTTGAACCCAATTTAATGATATTCTGAATGCAGCCTGTATAAATCTAGAGATAAGCCCTATCCTTCACCTGCTCAGATACGAACTTTTAAAATCCATGCACACATCAAGATGCCACAAAGGTAGGACTTAATTTCAAATATTTACAATCTAAGACCCTGCAGATATAAAAAGTAGAAGATCAAGCTTGAAAAGGGCAGCATCGCTTGTTGCTACCAAGGCTTTGTCTGGTAGTAGAGAGTGCTCCCAGACCTCCCATTTGATTGAAAACCCTCCAGTGAGGCAGATGTACTTTTTCTCTATGAATGCCCCGATGGGTCAGTGCAGAGGAGACTACACTGTCACTAGCTAGCTTTTCTCAAGACACAAATGCCACCCAGCATTTCTCCTACTTTCAATTTTAAAGGAAAATCACAGTCAGTAGCTTTATTGCTCAGTAAATATTTTTAAGAAACATTATTTTTTGCAACAAAGTTGCAGTGCAGAGGCAGGGAATGTAAATGCCAAACCAAGTTAAATCAGACATTTTCTAGCGTGCTAAATGTGTAGATACATTAAATATAACCACATGAAAATAATTCTTTCATACTTATGTAGACCTAAAAGTATCCTACAAATAGGATATTTGTAATTAAGTGCGAATCATTGTCCTCTGCTGTGTTCACACATTTACGTCTGAACCTAGGTCTCTAACTCAGATTTGGCAACAATGAAATTATTTCTAGCATTCTGCAAACAATGATGGCCTAACACAAAATGTTAAGAAGGCAAGCTTTCAAACTCCAGTCGCTTCAGAAGCAATGCACGGACAGAAACAGGGAGAACAAAACCACCAACAGCGATGCTGTGCGGAACATGAAGCTGACACTACAGACAAGGCCTTGGCATTAGCCCTGTCAAACACAAGGTATACTGCAAATGTTGAAAAGTTTATCTGTCTGAGAAAAACTGACTCGCTGTAATGTAAAATTAACTGTTAAATCTGAAGTGGCTAGGCTTCTTGGGATCACATCCTTCTTCACTGACCAGACTGACTCTTCAATCTTCTTGGTTGTATCAGCTGAGGGCCAGGACACAAGCTGGTCCACATTGGCAAAATTCAGCCACATTCAACAGAATTACATTATTTCAATCAGCTACTGTACAGCCTCAAGGTTCCTGGCAGTTTGCTGTACCTGGGCCCTTCATATAATAATTAACATATTGGTTGCTGTTCAGAAAAGCATGGATTTTCTCTATGCGTTAACTGACTACCAATCATGGTGAAAACCCTTGGGTTGTAAACCGCTGCTGGTGGTTTTTACAGCCCTTCATCCTCTGTGAAAGGGTCCTGGATAACTGGTGCTTCTCCTGTCTGAAAGGCAATGAATCCCTTAGAAATGGGGATTTCCTTTCATCAGACTAGCATGAGCCTGACCATTCCACAAAGAAGCAACCCTTGGATGCATCCATTCTAGCCAAATATCACTAGCATCAAATTTTCCATTTCCAAACATTTGTATAAAGTCCTGCTAAAACTAAACTAACATTCTAGCCTAATTTAATTTTTTATTTTTTGGGGAAGACACAGTTCTCAGTTCAGTCATTAGCTTCAGAATACTTCTCTTCACAAATCCTACACACAGGGCATACAGGAGCTGTGCTCTCAGCCACTTCTGAGGGACTGTCAGACTCCATTTCATACCTCCCTTACAGTCCATTCAGCAATGCAATATATATGGGTGTAAGCCAAATTCAGCTAAGTGAATACTGAAGCATTTTTTCTTAACAAGAACAGGTACATAAAGTATTATTTTAATTCTCTCATCAATGGCTTACTAAAGAAATTCAAAATCAAATTTAAGGCCTTACGCCTTATCTGGTAGGCTCAGGATATTTAAGAGACTGTCTAAGGTAGAGGAATGGAAACGGGTCAAGAGCTCTGCTAAGCTGACAAAAGCTAATCTTATCTGTGCAGGAGGTAGAGATTTTAAGAACCCAATTTAAGACTGTGGAATGAATTCCTTCACTCCATAAATAAGAACTTACATATATATATATAGATATATATACACACACAAAAATCACATATTATCCACTTTTGCTCCAAATACAAATTGCACTCCTGTGACCATAACTCCTTTAATACACAAGTAGCTTTACAAAGCAGAGAGTTTAAGTCAACCAAAATGCTCTAGTAAGCTAAGCCAGCATTTACAGTGACCAAACAGAACTGTTTCCCTTATGCCTGTACTACTTAACAGTAGTTTACACTGGTATTTCTAATCCTATTTGAATTCAGAGATGTGAGGGAGTGTGATGTGTGCACACACATGACAACAGAAGTAGGGCAGTGTAGTGAGAACAAGCAGATATTTTACACGTGTGTTGCTCAATATGCCATAGAAGATGCTTAGCTAGGGCACTGAGTGGCGCGTAGCAGCCTATCCAATGTACAGAAAAGAGGGCAGTAGGAAGTCATCCTTAAAAACCATGGGCCAGAGTCTAATGGTTGACCTCATAACTAACGCTGCTTTGAGGAAGAGGCTGGACTAGATGACCTCCTAAAATCCTTTCAACCTGAATTACCTATGAAACCTTCAGTTTTAGATCTTTATAATTAACAGTTCTCAGGGCAGGAAATCCCAGTTTTCTCAGGCATTATTACACAATGATTACTTGCTATTCATCAGATATTGATGTCTGCATAGAGTTTATAATTTAGCAATTAACTTTCAGATATGCAAATGCAGATACTGTGTTAGTGTGCAGGTTTTCTCTATCAGAAGAATAAATATGAGCCTTAACATAAATATGCATTTTCCTCCATTCCTGTGCAACAGATTAGTATGCTCTGTGGATAAATATCCCTTCATTTGATACAGAAATTTGGAACCCCTTCAGGATGAAAAGTGCTATATAGACAGATATGTTTTGCAGCTGATCTTAAAGTATTAATTACATGGATTCCAATAAATGGCTATACACTGTATGGTTTCAGGCTACGGAGTCCAAACATTTCAGCTGTCCCAAAGGAAAATGAAAAGAAAACACTGAAGAGAAAAAAGAAGTTTTGAGGAAGTCCTGTGGAATAGCTTGGAATGAAAAAAGCCTTGGCAACATACACCAAATGCTTCTCATACATCTTCTGGCTTCCAGGAATCCTAAATCTTCATATCTTAATATGATTAAGGTATGACAGAAAATACTGGATATTTGAATATTAAAATAAATATATCTCACATGTCTGTTAGAGCTAGAATTTAGGGAGTTTAAATATTATAAAAATGTAAAGGATGAAATAATGCCCAAAACACAGGAGCAGTATTCTGCCACATAGATATCATATGTAAAACTAATTAAAATACATAAACAATGCATTCTGAGTTACGTGTTCGTGTATGCTGAGGTGTTTGGCAGATGAAGAATAGAAGATTAATATTTCACTACATAAAATATATTTTATAAACATGCCTTTAATTCTAAAGTGCTAGGCATCCATTCTGCATCCCTTTTCAGTATACATGTCTCATGAATATCATGCAATTTTCCAATTTTTATATCTACCAGCTGCACAAATAACTAATAAAAGCTACAGAAATAAAAATGTTGTTTTCACAAACAAACTGTTTTTAATCCTGCATGCACAGACAAAGCATAGGATAGCTCTCGTTTTGTTCCTTCTTCATCTGCCTAAGTGGTAGGGAAAAAAACCCTCATAATCATTCAAATATAGCCAGTTGCCTTGATATTTAAACACAAAATAAATTTGGGAAACTGATTTGGAATTACTAGGGAGAAAGCCAAGAGTATCTAATCTGCACTTGGAAGAAATTTGAAAGAGAAAAGACTCTTTAAGCTCTGCTTGCTTTATATTAAATATATTTACTACCTGGCAACTAATAGCTCTGCTCCTCCCCTAGCCTCACGACAAGTGACCTTAATTCCCTGGAACAAATACTTAGGTCCTTCTGCTTATAGACAGAGTATTTCTTTTCCATTTCTCCACTGAAGCTATCAAAAGCACCAACCCCGCTTTTAACTTGGTTGCCTTGCATCTATATTCGACAGAGTTTTTAATCTGTGCTGGTATAGGCAGGATGTTATCAGTTATAATGGGACTGCTTGCTAGGAGCACGTCTCTCAGGAGGAGAAACACGATATCTAAGCAAGTTAGAGATGCAGCCAAAAAATCTAGAGATCATTCCACCTTGACTGCAATATGACTGTAAGATCAATACGTTGGATTAATCTGCTTTAGTCACTGATTCTTGTCAGGTGAAGAGATGCACAGCTATGTATTGTCATGGTATTTGCTTCAGTTTAAGAAAAAAAAAAAACAACAGGGAAAGACAGATTTAATATTATTAAAAACTAAGACCATTCAAAAGGAATTTCCAATAACAAAAAACTCCCCCAAAACAACAACAACAAAAAATCTATGCATGGGACATCTAAAGGACAATATGCTAAAGTTTGATGCAATTTGCTTTTTCTTTGCAACACTGAAATACAGCACGAGTAGCTAATAGTATCAATAGTAATTGATATGTTTAGAATATCAAATAGATATCAAAGAAATTTTACTTTTCTGTTTTCTATCCAGCTTATTAATTAGCATTATTTACCCTCAGTATTCAAATAAAATTTTGACGTTGCTTACCGCACTTGAACTGCAGAGGACTTCCATAATACCCCCCTCTATATTCCATGACTAGCTAACGAAAAAACACCTTGCAACATGAAAATGTTAGTTGAAGGTCTCTCACCTGAGGATTGATGCAGTTTGACTCTGTTGAGTTTATGAAATCTCCATGGCTGTTAATCAAGCAAAGTGAACTTTGGAATGGCTTTAGGTTTCAGAGTAAATACGTGTGTGGGAATAAGTTTAATCAGCCATAGTGCATATCCAGTTAATTTACTGTAATAACTTCTGTAAGTGGTTAGGAAGTTTTTGCACAGATACTTCTTAACTGGGTATCATTTACTGGACAAACTATCCTGCAGTTTAATGACTTTCTCCTCAAGGTACAAATCAGCAAACTGAAGACACTTAAGTGCATTTTTCAGCATGCATACCTGCTTCTCTTTCTGAATGAAACAACTTACTAATGTTAATTATTTCCTAAGCTGGAATGAAGTTACCTAAATCAAGTAAGGGATCAGCAGCAGCAGCAGCCCTGTGAAACCTTATCTTTAGTAAACTTGTAATTTTTAGTCATAGGACAAAAAAAAAAAAAAGGAAGCAATGCTCAAAAGACCAGACAACTTCCTTTTTGCTTCACATTTGTTCACATTTGAATGATATATCTCCTCACATTTTATAACACCTTATCTCAAGCAATGAAACAGAGAAAATAAAATAATTAAGATCTAGAGGCGTATTCTGCAAATAACTTTCAAGAAAGCTCCCATTTAATATTGATAGGAACCTTGATCTTAAAAAAACAGATACATTATACACACCTCACTAGAAATTTTTAAATATGCTGACAAAAATCCTTACTATAGCAGGGGAAACCATAACTACAAAGGTTGAATAAACAGATGCAGTTTTAAATGGGAGGCAAATGTGTTAAATTACCTCAGTTCTGCTGAATAAACATTTCCCTTTACAAAGCATCTCATACTTAAAACTTTCCATGCAGTAACACTTTTAAATTAGGTAATAAGGATTTTCAGAATTTCACAGTAACTAGAAGTACAATACAGGTGAAAGAAGACAGATGTGACTTACCAAATTCTCTGCACAGAAGACGGAAAGATTAAAAGGAATGGAGAAATCATCGGGTTCTAATAAGCACTGCCTTCCTTTTATTTTAACAAAATTTCATGTCGAGTGAAAATATAAACAATTTCAGGAGGCATTTCAGTACCTCCACAGAGATTCTGAGCGATATCTTATATGTAATTAAGTCTTTTGATAAAGGATATGAACTGTTTGAAAATAAGGGGGGGCCTGGCCAATTTTGATTCGCTTTTTTCTTCTGCGTATAAGCAATCAAAATTGTTATAGAATATATAACAAAAGATTCAAATGAAACATCATAAAACTGATAATCTCTACAGACCCCTTGGATTTGAATTAAGGAAAGCTGCAACTGCAAGCTAATGCTTGGCCATCAATATAGACTTCTTTAGTTTCCCCTTCAGCCTTCTAGCTACATATGCAAGAGTAACACAGTATATACATCGGTTTGGCTTCTGTTTCATAACTATCTCTAGAGGAATGATGCAGAAACAATGAGTGCAGACCTGTTTATGCAAGCTTAAAATTTTCTATAGGTAACACTAACCTAGTATTTCCTTCAAGCAACTGTTGCCCTCTTAACCCTCACAGACAAAGTGACCTTGACTCTAATAACCCATTCTTTAAATATGGAAGGCTTTTTCCATTCTAAATCAGTATTTCTGACTTATTTTGGAAGAAAAAAGGTTCAAACATTCAGGGGACACAATGAAGATATATATGGATTGGCTTCATGATAAAGAATCAATTAATAATGATCCAAGGGAGGCAGTAACAAAAAGCAATTTTACCCCTAGTTTCCAAAGAAGCCAACAAAAAGATAGATTGGATATAAAAATCTATGTCGCTATACTTTCCCCCCCCGCAAATTCAACTATTGATTAACAATGCTGCATGGTGAGCAATGTCAACCTTCGTTTCATATTCCTAACAAACTTCTATGCAGTGATTTTCTGCCTTAAGTCTAAAATATCTTTTCAATTTTTTTTGAAACAAGAAAAGGCATATTGCCATTATTTTTCCTGTACTGTTATCAAATTACTCTGAAAAAAGAAGGAGTAGAATTAATCAGAATCTGTTAACATTTTAACAAATTCATATTGTGCTTTCACTTTTCAGCACTAAATAATGATTCATGGCTTCCTGCATTCACTTACAAATGCAAGTGGCTCTGCAATTTAAAAATAAAAGAAAACAGGGAAGAGGGAGAGAAACACCCAACCTCCTTTCCTATAATAGCTTAATTCAGGGCACACTATCTTGCATTGTAAAACTGCCTTGCTTTATTGAAGGGAAAGCAAAGAAGTCAGACTGTTTTATGTTTACAATGTGCTGAAAAGTTGGTGGCACCATGCTACATTAGGAACTAAGTTCTACTCGTTGGTGTTCCCAGGAGTTAAAACAAAAAGTCAGTTTGCTCATCTGTACTAATGTGCCTCTTGTTTTAAAAGAATCAACATCTTCTGGAACATTTAGGGCTTGTGTTTGTGCATGCTGAATTTTCAAAAATAGCTTCAGTGCTATTCTTGAGGAACTCATTCCACAAGAAGCTGAGCAATCCCTTTTTATTCCTAACAATTAGAAAATCACAGTATTTGAAGCTGTTCTAAGTAAACATGTCATTCCTAAACGGATCTTTTTGTTGTTGTTGTTGTTGCTGATTTGTTCTTTTGGATAATTGTCCTCTTAGTTTCATTTCTAGCCTAAGATCACAACCTAGTAATATATTTCACTACAAACAGATTTAGGTTTTACTTAAAAAGAATGGGTTTTAATCATAATTACACCATTATAGTTATTTCCTAGATAACAAAGCTATTATCACTACTATTTTGCTTCAGAACAGGGACTGCATCTTGATGCACTGTGGTTCTTTAGCTCAGTTGTTCAATTCTCTGAAAAACTGCCTATTTGAAGGCAAATTAAAACATATGTGGTCTAGATGCATTATGAATCTTACTCATTTGTCACACTCATGAATAACTTTACTCTTTTAACATCTACCTAAAAAAATCTCATCTGCAGTTTTATAATTAACTGGAATGAATACAGAAGAGATTCATCTTTACTTTATATGGGATTCCGTAAAAATATACTAAACCGTAAAAAGTATATATACCTTTTAATTATATGAAAAATTAACTATCAGCTCATGTAGTTCTGTCTACCCTAATCACTCCAGAGCATTTACTTAAACCTCTCCTTGCAGCTATTTTGTATGATATCTTATTTTACAGCATTTTAAAAGCAAGCCACAATCTATTGATGCCAAGTTGATCAACCTCCTCCATGCTGGACTGTTAAAAACTGTGAATGGAAACTAAAAATACAATGGGATTAGGAAAAAGCAATAAACCCTGATGTTGATTGGCAGTTTGGCACAATTATGGCTCCCTATTTGCAGGATGCAGGAAACCCACAGCCCTTTAAAAGACATTGTACAGCAGAGAAAATACAAATGAGTTGGGTAGACATTGGTGCCATTATGTAAGCTGTGTTGGAGAGAACACAGAAATTGTTTTACACTTGAACATCTGGGACTTACTGCACGGCTCCCAATAACCAGTGAGACAGCACAAGAAAAGGCAATGCATCCCAGATGTTAGACATCGGTCATGGGCCATAGAACTGGCAGAATACAGTAAGATGGGAGTAAAAGTATCTTTTAAGTTTAGTAGAATGAGAGGGAGAAAAGCTTTACATGGATAAGCAGACAAACATATCTCCTCTGCCTAAATTTTCATTAGGTATAATGTTATGGTCCACATCACACTGAAGTCTTTGTGAAGGTAGAAGTTACCACTTCTCCATGAAAACTGCTGAACTGTTTAAGAGCGGTACTTATTTAGAGTGAAATATTTAAGTCAAATGTGTGGCACCCAGTGTTAAGGGTCAGCGCTCAGATTTGAAAATCTTCAGGCAGACAGCTGGACCATGAATCCTCTCTGCTCTAATCCTGTTGTTGAATGAAGAGAGAATGAGGATAAATTCAGTAACCTTAATTTCTCATGTCCCACTTTTCCTTCACCTTTTAGGACTATGACTGTGAACTGCTGCTAGACTAATGAGACACCAGTACTGCTTTGTCTTTCTCTATCCCAGCATGGATGTGTTTTGAATACAAATGACAGAATGAGATGAACAGTTATATGTCAATCAATACTATGTCACCGAAAACACTACAGAAGTACATCCTGGAAACTGCAGAATTATAAATACTTAGTTACAATTTTCATGGCGGGTATAAATCAGGTAATAATGACCCCAATATTACTCAATTATCTGCACTTTCAACCTACAGAGATGAACATGGACCATAACCTCAGATCTGAACACCTTCAAGAACACTCCAGGTTGTATTTAGTTCTTACAGTTCAGTTACCTTAATGATGTCTGTAATTTTGGGGGGCAAATGAGATATACTACATTATATGATAATTTCTGTTGAACAGAAAACTTTGCTTCTTTTTGTATGTATAGAAAAAGTGTATCTAAAATGAAATAGTCTGAGGCTACCTACAGGAATAATCTTCAGAAGCAAGGTTATCCTAATAAGCATTTCATAAGCAGATCAGAATAGGAATGGAAAGAAAGAACAAGAGAAAAGAGCTGATCAACATAAATTTTGTAAAAACTTGGTTCAGTAAGAATGGCTCAAGACACTTTATAGCTGGTGCTCTGAACAAGTCCCCATATTCGGTCCTTAAGATCTTAAAAAAATTGTCTTAGTAAGGGTGAAAGGGCTTTCACTTTCCTTAGTGAGAGAAGGATCTATCAATATTCAGTGTGTATTTCATCCTCAGTGAGTAGTTACTGCACAAGAGAACTGCCGGTTTAAAGTGAAAGCTTTCAATAGTTTCATTTCTTCCCCAAAGCCCTAAAGAGATCACAAGGCAAAATCCTGAACTGACACTTCAGAGATGCTACAGAGACCATTTTTGTCTTTTTCTTTTTGACACTAGTATTTTTAATACAACATTAAACTAAGAAAAACTTAAGCAGAGAATTCCCAAAGCATCAAATATTTTAGGAAGAAGACAAGCCTCTAACTTCTGATGCATCCTACTGTTAATTTGATATTATGTAGGAATTAGAGACAAAATTGACAAGAAGCTGGAAAGGTAAAACCTTGTGTCTGAATTGTTATTCCATAGAATTTGCAGCAGTCAGGCAAAATGCACTTGGCTTCGTTTACATCTTCAAGCATGAAAGATTATGTGAAATAGATTTAAAGATACAAGAATTATACCTTGAGAATGTATAAGCAAGAACGCAAGTGATTAAGGAAAAGATATCTTTAACAAGCAGGCCTCGAAAGTATGGGCAGATATTTTTCTTTTTTGTATTTGTTTCTTAGCCAGTATAATTACTATATCTATGTATATACGTGTATATATCTCAAGATTGGTACTACCTTTCTATCTCTATACAATCTATGTCACTGACCTCTCACAAGCATTCCCGTGTCTTTGTTGCTTTGTATCCGGCAACACCATGTAATTCACTCACTTGCTGAAGCTGTGCTTGACACCACAGGGTACAAAATAACACAGAAAACATTATGTGTGGAAGAGGAGGACATTGCCTGATGCTGTGAATACTCCTATGAACAGCAAAGTCAGCTTTGCCCTTTCAAAAGTTAGATCAGCTGCCTGATTGATTGCCCTCCCCCTCTTTTTGTGGTCTTTAAAGAGTTCAAGAATTGGCCAGAAAATCAATATAACTTGTGTTAAAGACCCTCCAAAAGGAGAAAAAAGAAACGTGATTTTAGTTTGGGAAACTATTCACCAGTATCTGCTGGGTGCATCTTTGAAGTACCAGACAAAATGCAGGAAGCTTTGCTGAAAACACTCTCATAAATTTTTTTTTGCACTAGAAAGGGAGAAGTAAGGTCATGTTCTGCAAATATCCTATATACAGAGAAAGAAAAAAGCTGTTCAAGTGTTCTGACACTGCACTGTGACATATTTCAATCATTTTCAGGAAGCCCTCAGCAAAGAATGCAAACAGGAAAGTTCTTCCTCATGAATAAGCTTGCCTTTTAGCCAAAAAAGATCCCCAGCTGCCCTATGTAAATTCTGCAGATGAAAACAAATTCTGTTTCTAAATTCCCTGAAAGTTAAACTGCTCTCCCTTTATACAAATCTCTACACAGAATATTTTCTTCCAAATATATAATCAGCTATCTTGCTCAGGTATGATAAAGTAAGAGGATGCATATGGTAGTTCTGGATCCCTTAGCTCTAAAAAAATTGTTTAGAAAGTTTACTCATCCCTGATACAGAAAAGTAGCAAAGTATATTTTAGTTATGAGGATAGGTCTTTACAGAGTTACAAATCAGAAACAAAAATTAGCATGATATTCAAAACAAGAGCTATTTACACAGTGTGTAATCTGGGGACTTTAGAGCCAAGAGATTTTATTTGGAAGTTTTGGAGGTGAAATAAAAGATGACATATTTGCAAAACCAACAAAGCACCCCAACAGCAAATGTAGTTGGAAAAGATTGGCATGGGGATGAGTGGGTGGAAAGCTGCTCAGTGGAAAATGAACTGGGGATGCTGGTTGACAGCTGGCTGGACATGAGCCAGCAGTATGCCCAGGTGGCCAAGAAGGCCAACAGCATCCTGGCTTGTATCAGGAATAGTGTGGCCAGCAGGAGCAGGGAAGTGATTGTGCCCCTGTACTCGTCACTGGTGAGGCCGCACCTTGAATACTGTGTTTGATTTTGGGCCCCTCAGCACAAGAAAGACATCGAGGTGCTGGAGCGTGTCCAGAGAAGGGCAATGAAGCTGGTGAAGGGTCTGGAGAACAAGTCTGATGAGGAACTGCTGAGGGACCTGGGGTGGTTTAGTCTGGAGAAGAGGAGGCCGAGGGGTGACCTTATCGCTCTCTACAACTACCTGAAAGGAGGTTGTAGTGAGGTCGGTGTTGGTCTCTTTTCCCAAGTTACTAGTGATAGGACAAAAGGAAACGGCCTCAGGTCGTGCCAGGTGACATCTACATTGGATGTTAGGAAAAATTTCTTCACCAAAAGGGCTGTCAAGCATTGGAACAGGCTGCCCAGGGAAGTGGTTGAGTCAGCATCCCTGGAAGTATTTAAAAGATGTGTAGATGTGGTGCTTAGGGACATGGTTTAGTGGTGGACTTTGCAGTGCTTGGTTAATGGTTGGGCTCGATGATCTTAAAGGTCTTTTCCAACCTAAATGATTCTACGATTCTAATATGAAAAGCATTATCCTTCCAGGAAGAAATGTCTGATTGCTTATTTACCAGGTACTTGTATCTACACTGAAACACAGTGATATTGGACTAGATGATCACTGTTCTAATTGAACAGTACATTTCCTTGCTTTTGTTTGTAAAACATAACATGTTATAACACACGTGACCAAAACATCACTTTATAAGAAAAACTTCTACCTTATGAGCCTCTCTATACTTGCATGACAGAAATGAAAATGTAAATTATCTGCAGAGAATGGCAGAAAGCATCGAGAATCTCTCAGATTAATTCAAGAGGCATCTGCTACTCTTCTGTATTGCTGAAGAAATCCATGGGGGCAAACCACCTTATCACACTCCAAATGAAAGCTTGATTCCATACCTAAAAGACTGCAACACAGAGATGCTTATCAAGAAACCTGCTACCAGGTGTAGAGACAATAGGATCATTGTATTGTACAGGTGATGAACCTGAATCTGCAGATACAGAAACAGCCAATGTCTCTAACATTTTTGATCATGTCATCATATATATTACTAACATATCTCTATATCATCAGTAGTGAGAAGTGGTCATGACCCAAATATTCTATGCATTTTTCAAATGAAATGAAAGGATGTGTTCCTCCTTCTACAGAGCACGCAATCTAAATTTCTATCATCGTCGTTAGAGGTTTTTTTATGCCTTGATAGGTTATAGACTGTTACAAATGAATTTTAAGTTAGAAGTGCATTGGAGAAGTCTAATATATCTAGCTCCTTCTAAATTGCTCTTTGTCAGATATGATGTCTTTCCACTGTATCCTCCCACACACTTTCCATCTCTCCTGAAAATTGCCTCATCTTTGAATCATTACTCTTGTAATTACAACAAGAAAAATCAGTAGTAGAAGAAAAAAAACTTTGACACAAAGAATATTACCATGGGACAAAAATATCCTGTTCTATCCAAAGATAACACAATGCTGCATTATTAATGTTTCTATCGATTATTGACTTCATGATAAGGTAAAAATCTAAATCTTTACACTTTATATGTGGTATTCTTCCAGTCTACAAAAATTCTAAACATGTCTAAAAGGGAGTACTCATCCCAAAACACTTGGGGGAAAAAAATTTTAGTAAACATTTTTTTTTAGTAAAAACGGAGGTAGAATACTATCCATCTAATGTTCAGTTGGGTGAGTCTTGGTACTTCAAAGGAAGGGGATTTGAAATATTTACCTATTGGATGTAATATTTGCTCTTTGTTTGGATGTTTCAGAGTGGCTCAATATGTACATTGACAACCCATTGTTCTGCAAATACAGAACACGTAGATTAGTCTCCTTGGTTGGATAAATGATCCATTCTACTTCTGAGAGCAGCAATAGATTCTTAAAGAGGATGACAGTTCAAATCTTAACAGAGGCTATTATAAAATACGGTACTTAGGAGGAATGCTCCCCTTCAATCTCATTTAAAATCAGACTGGAAGAGGGGTCCTATAGTTCAATGATTTTCCAGTCGGCCCTCTGCCCCATGGTGGCATGAATTGCCTCTCTGTTCTTCCTGACAGACATTTGTCTGAATTGTTGTTAAAAGCTCCACTGATGAGGATTCAAGAACTTCCTCAGACAACCTACTTCAGTTTTTCATTTACTGTTACAAGATTTTTCCTAACACCTAACCCAAGTCTCCCATACTGTAACTTAAACTTCTTATCTTAATCACCCCGGACATAGACAGTCCTCTCTTTTTCCTGCACATTATTATGTATGTGAAAATGCTAGGTTATTTCCCACCATGTAGATGACAGGATCGTGGTTCTTTCAAATCTTTTTTTCTTTATTCAAGGCCCTGAAAACATAGAAGATAAGGTATGGGGCTAATACAGTTTTCCAAATTCGTTATTTACTAAGGAACATGACCTGCCATTTGACTTTTTCAGTGCAGAGGTCGAGGACTCAGTGGAGGAAAGGGAGCAGCAGATCCCCACTGCTGGCGTTAAGATTCTGCAAAGCAGTACAAAGGCCAGGAAGCAGAGTCGGCAGAGCTGCACACATCACCCGTTTGTGTTCTGCCTAGCACGTAGATAGTTGGAGGTTCAGCTTCTATGGCTGTCAAAGGGGGTACAGCTCATTTGCATTGAAAATAATAAAAAAAAAAGGAACAGAGAAGATAAGAATTGTCTTGATCGTGATCTGCAGCAGAATATCTGTATTATCAAATATCCTTTATTACAACCTTTTGCCACTTTCTGTGTGAAAGCAGGAGCGCTTAACCTACATCTAATGTAGGACACGAGCAGATAAGAGCAAGGCTTTGGGAATATGACAGGCTGCCACAAAGAAAACCTCATATGTTGCCTTCTGGTGAGAGCTTACCTTACAAGATACAATAAGTTTCCAGACTTTTAAAATTTACTCATAAATATTTAGGATTAAATCCTAGTTTCACTGGTGTCTCAGTGAGATTTTTACCAAAGACTTAATAACAGCTGTATTCCATGCTGCAGGGGTATAAATTACAGATGGAATTATGCTTTTAAGTTGGTATTTTTGAATGCTTCTTGAGATCTCCATATATATCACACTGTCCTTAGTACCCAGTCCTGGTAGTTTATATGAGAACACCATTCACAACTATTTAAAACCAACAGTTTTAAACATCTGAATAATATTTTCAGTGAAAGTAACAGATCTGTTTTATAACAGCATGCTTTAACAACACTGAGATGATTCAAGAAAAAGCCAAATCCTCAATCTTTAAATTCTGGCATGAAATTGGTTCAAGATTTAGCAACTGCTGTTTCTTAGCCTTTTGCTTTGTTTATTAGTTTTCCAATATTTTTTCCTCATCTAGATTACTCTCTATTATTTAGTTATAACTTCCTCCATAATTGCAATCAATGAATAGTAATCACTTAATAAACATATCCTGACAGGTCTAATTTTGCACTGGGAAAAGATTAATTTTCTTTATCACCACTCCAGTAAGCAATTTTTCTTCTTACCTGAAGTAGCAAAGTGAAACGTAGTGCCTGGTGTAGAGTTCTGCCGTGCTATGTACAGCATTTGAGCAAGACCAGACACCACTCCTTTCATTTTTGTATTATTTGGATTTTATATTATTTGTATTTATCAAAATGTGTGACTTGGAATTTGCATTCTCCGATTTTTAAACGTAGTTCTATTGCTGCACGTAGGTAAAAGCTGCTTTGCACAAACAACTTGTTACCACTGAGCTAATAGCAGCATTCTGGGAGACTTTTCAGAGTGCTTTTCTTAAAATGCAGAGAGAAACTGCATTTTTTTCCTAAATTTTTTGAGCGTAGATACTCAACATGGAAATGCCAAAGAGTGTGCATTTGTCAACTTTCTATAAAGGCCTAATTTGATATTAAATAGAATAAAATATCCTGAATGAACTTGGATACCTGCAGGTTGCTATAATGATTTCTTTTCCACTGCCATGTGAATATAGCACATGAAACTGGTAGAGAAACACAAACAAAAGAAAATGTATCTTGGTTTGTGTATAGGAACCTGCATTTTTTTTCTCACAAACTAGACTGATTTGTTCTCAGTGGGCTTGGCCTAAAGTCAGTGGACTCAAAGCAAGTTTTTCTACTGACTTCAAGAGATTTCAGACTACATGGAGCAATAAATAGAAATTTAGAGTAAATAAACTCTCCTACGGGATTCACATTTTTCTACTTGAAGTCCATAAGGAGAAATTCTCAAATGTCTTGTGAGGTAAGCCTGGCCTTTCATTGCTCCTGGAGACCTAATACGGGTATTCGAAAATTCAAACTATGTACCGGGAAGGGACAGAGTCAACCTCTGCTCATATGCTATTTTACTCTGGTCTGGCCTGGCTTTGCCTTAAGACGAACAGACTGTGCAGTTTGCCAGGTACCTTCCAAACCGGACTGAAACAATGGCTTTGGATTAAAAAAATAAAATAAAATTCCTGAACACTCTCTTTAGATGGACACTCCCCAGTGAGTAATTCTGACATTAAATGGTCTGTCAACCTTTCAGTTGAAAGCTAAACCATAAAGGGAGTACTCTAGATTAAAATGAGTTTCCATAAAATTTAAGTACACTTTAGTTCTTCACACTAATGTTTAAAACATCTTGAGCAACTCATCCTTGTTCCAAAGTATCATTTTACTCTAAGGTCAATTTTTCCAGTGGTAATTTCCAGCATTTTTTGTACAAATACAGAGAAAAATTAGTTTTACCACCCTTATCTTCCAAATTCTCTCTCTGTTTCAGCCCCATATAACATGAACCAAGAGAATCAAGCTGAGCTGTCCCTCTGAACTGAATTCCATTGCTGGCATAATGCTTTCTGCTTATGTAAATGGCCTCACAATCAGACCTCGTGATATGAGCTTATGAAAAGTCTTACTAATACGGGCCTGTCAGAAGATTATGTATCTGTCTACATGCAACAGGCAATTTATAACTGCATAAATTAAATGTACGGTAACTAGAAGGGCAAAAAAATTTTTTGTCCTTGTCTCATCTTTGCTGCAGGCAGGCTCACATTATGTTTCAAGGAAATCTTTCTAATACATACCAAACAAAAAAAAAAACTTATGTATATTTTAATCACTTCAGCAGTATCACCCTTCCTCTGAAAATAAGAATTGATTATATACATCAATAATAGGGAAAATATTTATTTCACAGCTATGAAAATTAGACAAAAAAATCTCACTTCAGAGTTCACTAGTTCAGCTTGGAATTTTCAGATTTCTTTTAAGATCTGAGTACAAGGCATCTTTCTGTGTGCACAGTAATGAAGACTTTAAGTACACTAATTACCTCTAAACATAGGCATATTACTAAAAGATTATAAAGCAAAACAAATTTTGTGCAAAGCAGCAACTTTTAAAATAAGCAATTATTACACAATTTACTGCAAAAAACTTATAAACTAGGCATTTTGTAAATGTCTTGGAAGTACTTAATATGAAAACAAAATGCCTGAATTAATCTAGCAGGGGTATGTTGATATGATGGAAGTCAGAAAGCAGTTGTGAAAAAACACTCTGCATCTATGCTGGTGACAAAGTGTTCAGTCATAAAAGCTTTGATTTAAATCATATTAGCATAGCATGGTGGAAGCATGCAGCACCACAACATCAAAGGATATGCCCCAAAAATATGTATCTTTTTTTTCCCTCTCTCCAGTGAGAGTATACTTTTAGTTTCCAACTCGTGTGTATCAGAAATGGTTTGTATACCCAGGGGGAAATCAGAGGGGAATGAAAAACAGCGTGAGGGATGCAAGAATCTCACCATACTTTTAAGTAAAGAAATAACAATTCACTTGTAATAGGACTGTCCCATTAGGGTCCCTGATTACCATGAAAATCTCAATTGACCTATTCATTTTCTTTGTTAAAGTTACAGCTTTAAGATAATTAAAACAATATGATCTTGGACTTGGACTCACTAGGTTTCTTTTAAGGTATACCTCAGTCCTCCAGAAATTCTTTGGAGAAAAAATACACTTGCCTGATTCTCACATTGCCTCAGCAGCTGGATACTCGCGCTCCAGATAATTTTGCTCAGACTTCTCAGAAGAGACGTTATCACTTAGAATTTCACATTTGTTATTACAGCATAGGTAAAATAACTTTTTTTTCCCTTTGTTTTCAGTAGCTTTACAAAATAATCCAAATGTACTACCTGATTGCTTGTAGAGACAAAATAAAGAACTTCATTTAGGAACAACTAATTCCCCTTCAGAATAAATTTTCAAGCATGGTAATCGAGAGGATAGAACATCATTGCTTTGTGTAAGTATAACCTTTTTGAACTTCCCAGGCTGACACATCACAGCTGAGATGCAATCGTGTTAGTCACGGCACTCTGCGTGATGCCAGTGCTGTACTGAGCAGCACGCTATTAGGAAAGGGTACAGCAGCATGCTGCACTACCAAGAGGGCCCTCCCATGCTGGGATTGTCTATATGCAAACACCATGCCCACTGTCACAGCACAACACAGGAGAATGCTAGGGAGCTATTTCTGTAACACCAGGAACACTTATTCCTCCACAACTTGACCCCTGCTCTGTGTGTTGATGGTGCTGATGTGTTTCAGATGTGATGTATAATAGCAGGAGAGCACTGATGCATCAGACCAGGAAATTAAAAAAGATGCCATTCGCGCAAAGGAATGTTTAGTTAAGTTTGAAAATCTTGGCTCAGACGATACCGTGATGGACCATTTGTTACATCTTTACGTACTAATGTTCATTTGCTGTGGAATTTGTTGTTGGTTGTTTTCCTCCACAAATCAGTTTGTTACTGATTTTAAATGATTCCAAGAGCTCATCTGCTTTTTGCCCTACACATTTTGAGTCAGAGATAATATTTGAAAGCACTAGGGTCCTTAAAGGAACAGCCTATTACAGTACACAACAGTAACTATGTTTCTACGATTTATGAAAAGAAAGCAATATGTGCCTGTTTCGGTGCCTGTCGTTTGCCTACCAATGGTGCAGTGCTCCCCATTCCAGCCCTCTCTGCATTCACATTTCCCATCTTTACAAGTTCCGTGCTCCGTACAACGGGGATGACACACACGCTGGTCACACGCCACTCCTGTCCACCCTTCTTCACAGCGACATGCTCCACCAATGCACACCCCATGAGTGCCACAGTCTACAGAGCACACTTCTAGGAGAAGAAAAGAATAAAGATTATAGCTAGCTTATGTCAGTGGCAATGTGGCGGAAGAAGCCTAGCCATGAAGGGGAAAGCGAGTAGAACAGGTACGCTTTTGCTGAAAACTGTATGCTGTCAAAAGCTGGCCTGTTCATATCACCAATCAAAACCAGCATTTAACTTTTGCTTAAAACCAAACTGCATTATATTAAAAAGTCGCTGAAAAAAAAATCTACTAATGTATGCTGGACCAACTGCTATAGAGCTGTGTCCTCTATACAGATACAAACAGGTTTCAGAGGTAGCTTCCTCAATGCCTGTCGGCAGTGCAGAAGGGGAGCCTGTAGCTCTGTTTTACTCAAACCTGGATCTCTGGTGATATTGATACAGACATTGATTTCCTAAGAATGAGACTGAAAACTCATTCAGCAGAGAATAGTGACAATTCAGGGTCACTTAGGCTCTAGGAGTGACAGGTAGAAGGGAGAGATTTCTGAATCCTACCACTAACACGGTCAGTTATCTGGTGTCTTCCTCCAACAATTCTTCTACTGCTCTCTGCCAGCAGAAGCAAACAGAGGGGTCTTTTGCCCCATGCATCACCAAAGAAATTGACAGTGAAACTCTCATTCATGAATTTTTGTGGCTGCTGATGCATGAAGCAGAAGAAACACATCTTGATATTAATTTCACTGGTGGGGTATTCTAAGTCATTAATCTTAAGCAATAACTGAGCAAGTGTGAAAACTGTAAATATTATTTTGAGAGACTTGCTTATGGCCTACAGCTCTGTCTCAAGGCTCAGCTTACAATATAAATGCAAAATTCCCAGTATTTTTTCCCCATGAATAGGACATCTGCTTTCCCATCAAAACTCTTTTTTTCTCTTTAGCTCCTTCTGTTAGGATAATCAAGTTTTACAACTGTAGCTTTGGAGATGATGAAAGTTTTTAGCATACACTTTTGTGACTGCTTTTTAGCGTGTCTTGCTCTAAAACTATTTTTTAAAATATTCCATGTATGACTGAAAAGGGAGAAATAGCCTTCATTTGAAAAGAGATTTTTCTGCTTTGTGACATTTTTCATAAATGAGTAGCATTTTGATGGACAGTAAAGCAAACCCCCAAAACGTACTTAATTGTAGTGTTTTCCATTCCCCAAATGCTATAAACATATTTAGAAATTATGGAAGTTTTCACTTACAGTCGGGAAACAGATGTGAAGCACTTAAGTAACTTTTTCAGTCCAAACGAGGGTCAGTATTAGGATGAAATACAAACTCCTAAGCTGCATCCCCCTCACCCCCCAGCTGACAGTCCCAAACTGAGAATGTCACAAAATGTATTAGCTACGGTACCCACACACTTCTTCCCAACATAACTAAACAGGACCAAACATGTTCCAAAGACAGTTTTCTAAATTATTTGCATTTCAAACTTGCCATAGATACTAACATTTTAACAAAATAGAACATTATTGCAAAATCACGAAAAAATGTATTTCTTACCAACGGAGCAGTCAGGACCCATCCAGTTGGGATCACAGCTACAAAGGCCTGTGTCAGACAGGTAGGTACCGTGCCCACTACACTGGTCTGGACACTGGGCTCTGGGAAGCTCACAATTTATTCCACCCCAACCCGGGCTACAGAGGCATTCTCCGTTCACACAGACTCCGTGGTTGGAGCACGTTGGATCTAAGCAATCAACTACAGAAGAAACAAAAAGAATGTATAGAGAAAGGTCAATTCACACAATATGAGGTTTGGAAAACCTATAGATCTGTGCTTTGAAAAGTTTATATCACTGTGATAAAGCAAAATTGATGTAGTTCTTCAAGTCTGGTCTGAGAATGGGGAAGTGTGAAGTCGTGTGTTTTACATTAGCTCCAAATAAAACAGGGTGTGACTGAACAATTAAAGCTTTCTGCGGAAATGCTGTAGTGAAGAAGCACAAAGACTTAAAAATAACACTTAAATATATATAATAGAAGTTCCATACATAAGCCTTCACCTGGGGACATTTCTTCCGAAATACACTGAAGTTCCAATGACTCATGTACTATATTTAAATACCAAAATAGAAAAATAACTGAATAAATTGCACTTTTTAAAGGATATTTTTCTTTGGAGTATCTTCATCAATACTACCATTACTTTTGAAATGCCAAAGCATTGTGAGAATAACATTATGATATTCACTTTAAGTAAACAGAAGTCAAAAAATCAGCGGTGTTCAGCTTCATTTAGACTCCTAAATTATTCAGGCATTCTGAACGTTTGATTCGTGGTCCATTAGTAGCTGAGCTGTGAAACTGAGAGTCCTAGTTACTTCAACCCATATTCTAGCCAGTAGATAATTCCTCTTAATGAAATAAAGAAAACCAGATATAGATATGGATTTCATATTTTCCCGATCCAGAAACAACAGAATAAGAAAGTGAAAATAATGATGATGGAAAATCATCCAATGACATTTCAGTTGCTATTTCAGTCCTGATAAATGAAGGAATGTTATGACGTGTCTTTAAAAAAAAAAAATCTATCAGTAACACTATGGTTTTCCAAATTTTTATCTTATATCACAGATTTGTATAAGTATACTATTCTCTACTGCAAATACCAACATAGAGGCATTACTAACTGCCTTGTGCTGTGGAATTGAGGGCCAAGGTCAAATTCATGTCCTAGATAAAACAAATTCACCTCGTGACTGGTATGTATTAGCTCACAACAGAAGGACCACGAATGATTGGCATTCTCTCTTGCAGCTTGAGGAAGATGTGAGTTTGTAATGAGAGTGATTTATCTCTCATCTTTTTCAAATTGATCCTTCTAAATTAAGGCAGAGACATTTTCACTCTACCTTATGTGAACAATACTTGATCTTTCAAATCTCAACTTTTCTGTAAACAGAGTCTTGTCAAATTATTTTATGTAGTTGCAGAACATTTAAAGTAAGTATATAGATTAGATAGGACACAGAGGATTGAGGCAGGCACATTTACAGATAACAATAGCATGAGTTTTCAGAACAGTTTTGATTTCAGTTCAGATTACAGTGGCACAGGAATAAATTACTGTAAAATTTCTTATAAGATTTTCATGTTAATGATGACACTGGCTATAGGTTTTATTTTCTTTTTTAAGATTTAATGCTTAGTTAATTGGACATGAAAATATTAGAATGCAATTTTTTATTTATAGATAAACTATGATTGTTTTGTGGTTCAGCTCAGACAAGATTTGATAAATTCATAAATTGTTTTAAAATCAACCGAATGCTTGTCCTGTATAGTTATTCCTTCTTGGTGCTTAACAAAATTAGAAACAGTCCAAAGTCTAGAATGTGTCTTTCACGCTATTTCTGTTGAATCTAATAGACACAGAGCTGGGAAAAAAACAATCTGATTGAATAAAGAAATAAAGAACACAAAGATTTAATGGTCAATTTACTTTTAGAATGAAGGTTACTTCCCCCCCCAAATTTAGCCTACTCTAGTTTTTTAGATGATGATATTTTAGTGGAAAATTTAAAAGGGCAATACATGTATAACATTATATGTGGCAGGACAGCTAACTTTAGGAGATATTGATGCATCCTAATGTACCCGCCATGTCTGAAATGTATCATCTTCCTTCTCAAATGAATGTACTAATGAAAGCCATGTGGAGCATATGAAAACCACCACCTTCTGCTACATAAATTGTCTTTCCTTTACCCTGAATTACAGTATTCATGCAGCCGAGACTTATTTCCACAGAATAAGCCTATCAATAACCCTAAGCCCCCAATCTCCCTTGATTTATAGAATAACACACTAACCACCTTTGTCCTTTGTTCTAGACAAATATACTTTATAGCTGTCTTGTTCTATAGTATGGGTAAGTAATAGCTTTCAAAGTTTAAATTGAAAAGAGTTTTCACTTTGAACTCGAATCTTGTTCTATTTTAATACATGCTCTTAGAGTTATCATCTTGGGCCAGATCCTCCGTTGCTAAAATTAGCATAACGTGATTACCTGCAATAGAACTACAATGACTTATGCTGCAAGGGTTCTGGCCCTGAGTCTTTAGAAGGGTTTGCAATGGTATTTAATAAGGATTTATAAATGGAGCTTCTCTGGTGTTCAAACAAAGGAGAATGTGCCTTAGCAAGGAAGTACGTTAGACTCAGAACTCATAGTCCCCTGGCAGCTCAGATGATTAGAGCTCATTTAGTATTGGGCCCTCTGTAGATTTGACAAAAAAGGTACTGAAAACAATTTATATCCCAAAGGACAAAAAAGGAGGTCAAGGAGTTTTCTGAACAATATGTACCATAAAACCCCCAAAGAGCCATGAATTACACTTACAAAGTTAAATGTCACTGAAAAATGACTCGACCGTGAAACTGAGAAGAAAACCACCCTTAACTTAACCCAGTTTGGCAATTTCACTTGTCTCCACCTAAACCAGATTGAATGAAAGCTGACAAATATGCCACTTCATCTTGTGTGCAAATTTGTTAATAGAACAACAGTGTTTATGCTGCAAAAATTGTGCATCACAAATATTGATTTTGGTGCCACTTTCATTTCAGGTAAATTTTTTGAACAATATGACCATGATGAATATCAGAAATAAAAATTCAACGGGGAAAAAAACCATGCTGACCCACTTGTTCTAATTCAATATCGTAGTTGGAAAATTGCAGATGAATCAACCTTCGCCTTTCCTTTTGGAAGCTCAAATCAGCAGACGAAATTTCATATATTATATGTAAATACAGATGTATTTATTTGTATCATTCTACCATTAGGATGGTAAAATTTTAATCTGTGCAAAAACTTTATAGAATCTTAGAATGATAGAATGGTATGGGTTGGAAGGGATCTTTAGAGGTCATCCAGTCCAACCCCACCTGCAGTGAGCAGGGACATCTTCAACTAGATCAGATTGCTCAGAACCCCGTCCAACCTGACCTTGACTGCCTCTAGGCATAGGGCCTCCTCTACCTCTCTGGGCAACCTGTCCCAGTGTTTCAACACGCTAATTGTAAAAAATTTTTTCCTTATATCCAGTCTAAATCGACCCTCTTTTAGTTTAAAACCGTTGCCCCTTGTCCTGTCACAACAGGCCTTGCTAAAGAGGTTGCGCCCATCCTTCCTATAGTCCCTCTTTAAGTACTGAAAGGCCGCAATAAGGTCTCCCCGCAACCTTCTCTCCTCCAGGCTGAACAACCCCAACTCTCTCAGCCTGTCTTCAATGGAGAGGCGCTCCAGCCCTCGGATCATTTTTGTGGCCCTCCTCTGGACCTGCTCCAAAAGGTCCATGTCTTTCTTGTGCTGAAGAAAGACACTTTATCTTTAAATAAGATCAGATTAGTACCTGCAACTAGAGAGACACCACTTCATATTATACCCTTTTTCCTGTAGCTCTTGAATTAAAGTGAGAAGTATGTACAGAAGAAATGGAATTTTAGAATAGAAATGTGACAGTTGTTCTTTATTTATTTGTAAATTAATTTATTGACTTACCTCTTGCCCAATGATGTATGCAAAAGGTTATTGTAACCTTTCTTATCATGTTATTGGCCCCTTCCAAGTTTGCAGTCAGTACCTCTTGCCTTTGCAATCCATTTATCTTGCTAAGAAAAAACTTATCCTTTCAAGCACACTGTTGATTAAATAATGTATATCCTTTCACCTCACTTAGTAATTCACCTCCCCAAAAACTTTGTTGACTGACAGTGTTTTGTAGTGTTTCCAACTTTGAATGGTGTTAACAACACCTTCACAAAAAGATATGCACTAGCTTGTTCCATAAACTCTGGAGCTGGTGATGTGTTTGTTTCACCCAGTTCAAACATTCACTTTAGGGTAAGCTGAATTAAGCACTACAAGAGCCTATTCCTCTTACAGGAGTGATGGGGGATTCAAGATGTCTAGCTCAGATACACCACAGCCATTCTTGACAACTGAAAGCAGAGAGAGAATTCCATGCAAGTAGCTGGAAATTACAATCAAGATGAGGGAGGAACTGCTTACAAGGTAAAATTTACAGAATCAAATAGAAGAAAGATCATTTTAGGCCCTCTACCATAGCCCCACTAATAATACCAGCATTTATACCACAACACAAAACATAACAGAATTTTTATAACTTAATTAGACTAAGCAAACAATTGCAGTTAGTACCAGAAAGAGAGCTTCTGCATTCCTAGGGAATAGACTGGATGTTGTAGAGCATGCTAAAGACAGTCTTTGCCGCCTTTGATTTCAATGAGAATGCTAGCTACAGCAAGGCATTTCATTCAATTTTTGAAAATTTCCTATAATCATACACTCATGGTGAACTGGGAACTATCAATTCTAGCACACAAAAAGGACATTACAGAATTTTCCAGATATAGCTTAAAACGTAAGCCATTAGAAACAATGGAAAAACTCTACTGACTTCAATTTAGTTCTGGATTAGAGCTTTAATACTAGTGTTGTGAGGCTTTCTTGGAAGGAGACGACGGAAATGAACTGAACAAACAGTTGCAAATGTTGGCAGTCCCACTAGTGAGGATCCTTGCTTTTCTTCTGCTTTTAGCAAAATAAATTCACTCAGACTAATGCAAGATCTTGTCCTAAAGGCGATGGGACTGCAGTCCACGCCCAAAGAATAAAACCCTTAGTGGTTTAGGTCCCTGTAGTTTTCTTCCCTTTGCTTTCTGGTGGGAGAGACAGCTGATTACTATAGGGTAAGACAAAAATTGATACACATGGTGGACAGTTTGCAACCCACTCAGGATACTCCATAGAGACTCTTTAGTCCTAAAACCATGCAGCTGCAGTCCTGTCTCTTTAGTCCTCAAACTGCTCCTCCTTTTGAAGGGTTAAAAAGCTCTGGAATGTCATCATAAAGCAGCTTGAACCATTACTGCTCTGAGAATGTGCCAAGGTATACTGAACTGTCTATTTAGCAATCATCCGGGGAGTTAAATTCCCTTTTAAAACCATACTAATGTATTTTAAAAAGAAAAGCAGTCCAATTTATGTTGTGCATTCTAACAGAAAGCACTGTGATAAAACCAATACCGAGTTTAATCTATGACCACATTTTGCGTGGGTTATTTTGTTGAATTTGCCCATTCTATGTATGCAAGGAATTGGACACTTTCAACATGAAGACTTTTTCTGCATTTAAAGGACGGTTATCGTTTTGTGTGCCATCTACCTTTCTTTAATCCCATGATTGCAGCTAACAGGAGTAATTTGCCCTACATGAAGTATGTAAGTAACATGGATACCTAAGTCTTTCCAATTTGTTTCGAGAACTTCTGTCTTAATAGTGACTGATATGTTTGCTTTGTATGGAGCTGCAGCTATCCAATTTTGTCTACTGTTGCTCCTTTTTCCTCTCTGTTTCACATCTAAATTGTTCCATAAATATAATCTGTAAGAAAAGATTTATCTTCACTTATCAACAAAGAACTTATTCAGGTTTACTTGTGGCAGACATTCTTAATACTGCAAAACAATGTACACAGAAGGCCAGAAGTTTTGTCTGAACTTTGATAGATCAGTAAAATTTTGATAGATTACATTTTTCCCCTCTTTTACAATAATCTGCTACAATAGTTTTACATTTAGATTTTTATTCTGTTCTTTCCTTTTTTTCTACCTGTTAAATAACTCCAAAACCCAGAAAACAAGCTCACAACATAGAAAGAAAATGTCCTACCTTCTTCACAGTTTTCTCCTTTATAGCCAACAGAACAGACACAGTTCCCTTCGATGCAGGAACCATGACCTCCACATGAGGGATCAATACACTGGCTGATGGGTACATCACATTCTGGACCTTTCCAGCCACTGTAGCACAAGCAGGTGCCTTTAGAGTATTGACCATTGCCACTGCATAGAACCGGGCAGGCAGCTGGAAAATCGAACGAAAGAAAAAACAGCATACAGGGTCATGTATATATTCATGTAGAAGTGCACTAAAAATCTGCTACCAAATACTTATACAAATGTTCCAATATGTTAATTTACTGGGGAAAAAAATTTGCAGTAGTCCAGTTCTTCATTTCCCAAAGAAATCATTTGATTACTATTTAATAAAGCACGCGTGTATTGGGCAATCTGAGAATACAACTACTATTCTTTATAGACTATTGATGATGTTTGGGATAACTAATGAGGTAATGTGAATAGATTTGAGTCTGACATTACTCTGCTTTGTTCCACTAAGTAACACCCAATTTTCACAGATAGCAGAACACAAAATATTCAGTCCCCAGAACATTTTATTATATAGCATCTTTCTTCTCCTGTAACACGTCTTTAATGTAATGTCCCAAAATTTTTTAAGATCCTTCGACTTGTTTCTTTCAGTGGAAGAATCTTGAACACATGAATAACACAAGCTTTCATCTACTGCACCTTGCCACCAATATCCCTGCTGAACCCTGTTTTCCCAAATCCCAGAGAGACTGCCTGTGTGTATTGGGAAGAAAGCACCATTAACCCTTATCCCTCCCTCTTGTATTATTAAGGGCATAAGGCAGATTCTGAGCAAATATTCATGTAGGCAAATGAAGTGAAGCCTATGAATAATAAAGGTAGTCTGTAGGTCTTGGATGCCAGGAATCAGATGTGGTACATATGCAGAGCAATGGAAAGAAACAAGTGGTTTATTCAAAGCCAGTTGCACATAAATGCTACACTAGGGCATATTCACACTCCTATACGCCCACGTCTCCCATGTGAACCTGGCAATCTGTGAACTTACATGCCTGCCAAAGACTGAATGTGTGGTCACTAGCCAGAGAAATGGAAAAAATAACAGAGGAGTAACAGAAAATGGGAGTAATGAAGTGAATCTTTGAGAAAAGGTACACTTTTGTGCTCTTCTCTCTGATGCAGTTTGATAAAGACAGAAAAGTATTTCCCTGTCTTTTTACCCTTCAAAGTAATTAGAAACTTACAGCTAGTGTTACAGTGCCAAAAATATACTCAAAAGCTACAATTAATCACTAAAAGGTCCTAATGTCTTCTTGCTTCTATTATCTCTTTAACCTGAATGATCAAGAAGAACGCAACTAATTGACTTCCTACAAAGAAATGTGTAATTGTCCAGTTATACAGCTTCTCCACTGTTGAGTTCTTAATCTTAGCCGTCCCATTGATCTGCTGCAAAAACACATTTCAGGGTAGATTTTTTCAATAATTTTCTGATTTGAAATGGGAAAAAATTGGTCAGAAAAAAATATATTCAGATTTGTAACCCGAGATGTTAGCTAAAATTCAGAGTGCTGAGAATTATTTCAGTTAAAACTACAGGTTGATGGGCCACATGTATAACCTTTTTTTAGCCTATTTTTTCTACAGCAGAATAACAATAAAATCAGTATGCAGAAGTTTGGGGTTTTTTTAGCTACACCTCCTCTGTCTTAGGGCCATATTGTCCATCCTTTGGTAGCAATAGAACTTCACTCTACTTTATTCCTGGTGTTCTCTCTTACTATGAGTCCTGTTCACTCTTTTTCTTCCTCACTCCAAAAATTAATACAAGTCTGAATAAAATATAACTTCCAGCAGCAACTTTCTGATTTCAGACATGACATATGTTCATAAGTGCATTACTGAGTTCAGCGAAAAAGTTTATGCTAAAAGTTCTGCCTGTCTTGCTTTTTGCAGCTGGTTTTAGAATTAAGTTTACTGAACCAGCTGGATTGAATTACAATACAGACAAATATCCATTATGTGTACGCTGCACTCTAGGACAGCCTATTTTACATATTTTTTCTATGTAATCATGAAACACCCTTCCATGATACACACCACACTGAACTAGTAGGAACTTGAATGCTGTATGACTAACTATTCCTTTTCTCTCCATGCATTACATCATGGAGGCTATCTCAGTTCCTCAGCATGCACTGCTTTTCACTGCCTAGGTATGCTAATTGCTGCTACTGCAAGTCATGTAGGTGAGCCATAAAGAAAGCGATCAAACTAGGACCAATTCCCCTCTTTAGGTCTGAAAACCTGGGGACACAAACAATTCCTTTTTCCATTACTCTCCCTTTCACTGCAATTAAAAGTCTTGTTTGGGCTGACATTGATACATTTTCCCAAATCACTGTAAGAAAGGTAATCACTTCTGTCCTGACCTCTTTACTTGCCATGGTCTAGAGGATCTGCAGGTGAGTGATCAGAAGGCAGCTTGTCCTGAAGTCCTGGAGTAAACATGACTGGCAAGCTTCTTGGTGCCACCTTCCACACCCTGATATATTGTAGAGACATTATCCCTTTATCTGGGCCACATCTTAAGACAAAAATTTCTCTCTACAATAAGGCACCTCTCAGCTCTTATATGTGGTGTTTACGCTGGCAGTCCTTTTGTTCAAGTCCACCACAGAAGGAAGTAATATGATTAGATGCAAATTCTCTACATGCTTCTGAGCCATTGCAGAGACTCATTGTTACCATTATTAATTGTTGCTCAATGTGGATTCTCTAACTGCACGGGGACACACCAGCATATGGCTTGCTTTTGCCCATCAACCTCCTCACCATGTTGTGATAAAGCTGCATAGAAAGAAAAGGTCCCAGAAAAGCTAAATGAATCAGTAGGCAGCAGACAGTTTCTTCAGACAAATCACATTTGTTCAAGTAGGTATAGAGACAAAATGCTAGAGTTGACTTACAAGCTGCATACAAGCAAGGAATAGCTTTTTTTGTTTTGTTTTGTTGTTTTTCAGGTCAACATAATACTCAACACCTGAAAGGACTTCTGTTCTGCAAACTTTTCCTCTGGAGTCAAAACTCAAATAAAGGCAATAACTCTATTTGAACAGCACAGTCCCCTGCAAGAGGGACTGAGCAGAGATAAATCAACTATTAAAATAAATAAAAAATCAACACGAAAAACCAACAAGAAACTTAGATGTGATGACTCCAGACCTAGCTAGATAATACTGTGCCAGCCACCTGCCGTAAGATTGCTTCTCTCCTCACCTTGCCCCTAAGTCTCATTGAGCAATGGGCGATTGTGTTTCAGCTAAAAGAGATGTACATCTGCTTTTTGGAACGTGTCTATGGGAAGGCCATTCTTAGCTCCACTTTTGATCTGAATTTGCAGAGTTCAACTTCTGGGACACCATAGACTGACACAGCAGAAGAAAGATTACTAAATGGTGCTGGGTCTTGGGCTAAAGAGTTCCTATAGTAGTTTTTTAGTCTTTCCCTTACTCTGCTGTGGTGCTTCAGGAATTTAAGAAAAGCTGAAAGCCATGTCACAGCTGTTCATTCTTCTCTTCGTGCTTCTACCAGGTCAGAGGTCTTGCTATGGTTCATAAATCTATTCAGTCCTTGTGAAGCTTGTATATAAGTTGAACAGTAATCTGCCTCCAGTGGTCTGTCACTGCATTATGTGTTGCCAAGATGTTAGTGACACCAGAACTGGCTTTGGACAAATGAGAGAATCTGTCATTTAATCTCAGGGATGAAATGAATACAGTTAAGATTAAGACACTTGCAACCTAAAGCCACAAAGTTTAATCTACAACCCTCTGCTGGGGTTATTCTACAAACTATATAACAGGAATATCACTTTGCGTATAAGAAAAATGAGAAGAGGTTCTTGATCAGATTTTGGCATTTCCAAGACTGCCACATCACTCAGATTACAGGAGAAACACGTAAGAATGCAAGCAAACATAGAGTATAAGAAGCTGGCTTCTAACTGCTGTAATAAATACCTCTTCATTTATGTTACTTCTATGGATTTATAGGCTGTCCTAAGTGAGGAATAGAGAGAGAATCAAGCTGCTTTTCCACAGAAAACAGAACCAGGCAGTCTAAAAAGGAGTCTGCTATGCTGCTTTGCTGGACCATGTTGCTGCAGGATGAGACCCAAAACAGTCCACTCTAATTTTATATCCAGGTGGCTTCAATTAATGTGCAAACAACTCAAGAGTCATCTGGAGTTCTTGTTATCTAGGACTGCTTATTTTCCCAACGTGAAGTGGATGGCCTCTATCCCAGGACAGAATTGATTGCTCAAAGTCTGCTGAAGGAGTGTGAAGGAAGGTTGGTTTATGTCACAGAACGATTAAGTTTCATCTAATTTCTGTGGACAGATAGGTTGCATAAAGACAACTGCGTATCACACACCAGCACTGTCAAAAAGTGGATAGAAGTCTTCAGGAGTAGTTGTGGCAAGACTCAAGTAAGTTAAGCACAAGGGTACATGTCCTGAGTGAAGTTTGAATGAGCACAACAGGTATTAACCCTATTTGTGGTTTTGATGATGTGATTCTGCCCTTTACCAGTATTTGAACAAAATCAAACTAAATTCTTAACATAGGTCTCAGTCGATCAATGGATAGTAGACCTTTGAGTCCTGCAGGCTGCACACATTTAAGAGCATGAATTGAGCAGGAGAGATCAGGCGAACATCCCTCTAAAAATTCTCTCTCTAAAGGCTATCTTTGGATAAGTATTTTGGAGTAATGTTACTATTTCCTGATGCATGAAGAAAGGTGATTTGATAACAGCCTGTTACACATGGACTAGGAGGGGAGATGGTAAGGGATAATGCCCAAACAGTCTGGCATCAAAAGCCACCATTTTGTCCAGTGACATTTAACACATAGGTATCCCAGCTGCAGTCTGTGTACACGCTGCTTTCACCCGCCCTTATGTTATTCACACGTACATACTCACCAGAGGTGTTCTTCTAGAGCACGGCAAGAAACCAGTAAAGGATATCTGAGGAGTCAAACTCTTGGAGGCTCTTGCAGAACTTGGTTTAGTTACACAGCTGCTTGGTTGAGAGGCCTTCCCCTGCTACTTGAAGTTCCAAACAGGATTTGAAGGCAGAGTTCTGGCTTGATTCCACTTGCTGTAGAGCAAACATTACCCTGGTGCAGAGAGAGTCCTGTACCACTGGGACCTAGCCTGTCAGTTCTCTACTACAGACAGTTTTCAGTTCCTCCTCATAAAATAGGCCAATTGGTATACTTCTCTTGAAAGTTATTTGAGTTTCTGGGCACAAAAATATGCAGACTTGAAAGGTTTTTGAACTTGCATCTGCAATGCTTCCCTGTCCTGGACCAGCTCACAAGCAATGTCCTTAAATTGTCCTTATTTTGCAAGCAGCTCAATTTTATATCCAAACATAAATTTTCAAATGGGGCATAAGAAGGTTAGCTTCCTTTGTGCCATCTGCAGGCTTATTCAGAGCCCAGACAAGCTGTTAGGAGTCACCCCATAACAAGTAAAAAATTTTCAACATATGTACCACAGAATTTTGTGGTGAGATGCTCATGGCAGGTTGGTGAGGGAAGTCGCTGGTCTGGATGGACAAAACTGCATCAAGGCTGTTGGGGTGCTGTTTGAGTAAGGACCAGAATGGTTGTATCCATAATGCCTGTAAGCCCTAATCTTGCACATAAACCAGATTCTTCTCACCACAGATTGGTGTGCATAAAAGATGAGCTTCACTGCCTATTCACAATGTAAGCAGTAAGGAAAATTAGGACTGAGTGTTGAAGTGCAAGTTTAAGGCTGCACTAACAGAGCACTTAGACACCACCTAAAGTACCCTTACATCCTAAGTACTGCTAACTGTTCCATCAACCAGTTTTAACAAGGTTATCTGAAAACTTCAAACTCGTGGAAGAACATTCCCTGATTAAACACATAATTAGACAAATACGTGGAATGAGAATCTACAAATGCTACTACACAAAAAAAGATACCATCTACTGAAGGAAGTCCTAACATAAGTTATCTCTAGAACCAAAAGAATTTACTGGAGAAGCATCAGAGAGGTACAATTTTTACTCTTCCTCAACTGCCTGCTATATGCCACCATCAGACCTGAAATCCTAGGTAAAATGGAAATTTGGCCTGAGCCATTACAGCTTTACTTCCATAATATAACCTCTATACAAACGAACACATTCAGAAAAAAACATTCTGAAGAGACATTATTTATACTCCTGTGTAAGATATGTTCAGCCCTTGTTGGCTTGTACAGAACTATGTCAGACCTAAGAGAAATAAAGTTTATTTTTATCTGTAGATGTTCCTGTTTAGGAGGAGGAAATGAGTTTCAGTCTTGAAACTTTTGCTAAAGAACACGGATTAGAAGAAATGTCCCTGACAGCATACGCACTTACAAAACCGCATACAGATCACCTGTTTCGTACACATGGTCACATACTTGTATGTCTAATTGGTCTGCTGTAACTGGTATGATCCAACAGTGGACGCTACACACTAATATCAGCATCCATAGCCCTTGTTGAGGTTTACAAAAAGTTTGCTTGGGGTCAGGCAAAAACTTGATTCGACTTCCAAACATATGAACACATTTTGAGTCTTCTCATCAAGAAGAATTTATAAATTTTTTGAGTCCGGTTTTGTCCAAGCAATTCTTCTCCATACTCATTAGTGCAAGTCAGCCACATCCCTAAGACTGTGGGAAGTAATTATGATTCATAAAACAGAGTACATGTTTTTCAGGTCTTTAATACAACCATATTACTACTTTATAGTTGTGTCTCAAAAATTGTCTGAATGTATAGATTGAGCAGTTTTGATACGCTCTTTGGACAGAGTTGCACAAATTTCTAGTTACATAAAAAAATGAAATACACACTAACATAACAGAAATCAAGTTTTTCTTTGTTACACTGACCACCAGGAATTGTACTGAAGACAGATGGAGGTCAAACTTCTTACCAATGAACCATACCAGCGGACCTTCTGGGTGCAGTTCCTCTAGGAGATAATTAATTCAGACTCTATAACAGCTCACATCTGGACTTCCTTTTAGCAGAGATTAAGCATGATTTTGCCATTAAGCATGATTTTGCCACTGCTGAGAGATTATGCATGATTTTGCCAGTATATAAAGAAGAAGGATTACTGTTTATGACAGTCTAATCTGAAACCAATAAATGCATTCCAGGTCAGCTCCAAAATGGAGTAGAAATACAGGAAAGATCCAAAACCAATGTCATCTACACTGCCTGGTTCCAAATACCTAAAAAATATAAATGGAGTTACATTGTACTGATGTTTTTCTCTTTTTGGTCTTTATCTTGGTGATATATCTGTAGCATTTAGTCTACAAATGCTAATTTCTCTTCAATAGACAAATTAGCTTAAGATGTAAGCAGGTGAAGATGTATTTTACTGATGCTAGAGCTGAACCCTACTGCAAATGTATACCAAAGCCCTGAATAATTTTAGATTCACTCCAAAAGCTACAACCAAGTACTTGCCTATAGACAACTTCCTGAAGTGAAGCTCTGTCTGTTTAGATATAAAAAAATCTTATTTTCTAAATGGTTTAAAATCCACAAAACCGCTAACAACAAAGGAATTGCAAACATTTGCATTTTAGAAAAATCAGACCAGTTATTTAAGAAATAAATTTCTGACCACCTGATTCAAAATGTTGGCTCTAGTCTTTACATTTTTATTATTTCAAACAAAACAGTACTGAAACACAACAAATTATCATATCCCTTGTTATGCCAAGTGTTTGCCCATAAGTAATTTCTAAAAATTAGGAAACATTAAATATATGAGTACTCTTATTTATAGTTTAAAAATAGAATTGTTTTGTTTGACAACACTTTCCCTCATATTTTAAGTTTAAACTTACTTAATCAGATGGGTGCACATTTAACTGCTTGTCTGCATGTCCATTAGTTTTAAATGGAGTTCACTTATGGATATGAAAATCTGAAATAACTTCTAAGACCACTCCATAATTTACGCTGTTTCACTTTTACTAGTTGATGCTATTTTTATGCTACTTTCCTGGTAACAAGCTGCCCACCCCTAGCAAACTTAGCCCCCAGAAAATAATTCTGGAATGGGAGATTGAATGAATCCAGGCCCATTTTCTCTCATCTGTTCTTTACGCCCCACAAACATGATATTTGCATGGTCAGGAAGAATGGTGTTTGACTAGACTGCCTGTTCTTCAGAGATCACTAACTTCCGTCAGACTGAAATGTTCTTAAGAACAGTGACAATTAGGAAGATCTAAAAGAACACCTTTTCAGTTGCTCTAAGACCTCGTACTCTTCCAAGCAGAAGTCGTCTTGTAGAAATTCACACAGAAGCAGAAGAATGAACAACTACAAATAACTGTTACTGACTTTATATGCTTTATTAGTTACTTCATGAAACTCTTTACTTTGACTACAGAACACACAAATAATTTAAATGATGTAATAGTAGCGTTACTCTATGCTTGCAGGCATCATGTCAGTATTAAGAGGAAATGTACAGCCCTTCATAATAGTCATACTCTACAATCCTTACTTCAGTTGCCCAAACCCGAGCCTTACCAAGCTCCCTTGTCTAGCTCTGTCAAACTGCACATTAGTAAGCAAGAAGGAAATTCACAGAAGAATTTCCAGAAGGACAAAAAACCCATCAGGTGTGTCAAATCTCTGACATTCAGAAACCATTTGGGGAAAGCAGCACATGCTGACTTAAGCATTAAAGTATGGATGCTTTAATTAATCCGGGGTGAATTTAATTGCTTTAGTTAAGTGGAAATCGGGTTAAAAATGATGCAGAGCATGCTGGGGTGTGTTAAAAACATGACATATGAGTTGGATGAATCGATAAATTAAAAGCGCACAGATGTTTTAATTAAACCCAGGAAAGTTAACGAAGATCACTAGAGACTTTTAAGCCTATGATTAATTCAATTCATTTAAAATACCTGTAGAGATATGGGGATGCCTCCATTTTGGGAGTTATAGAAGTTCTCAATCGATAAGTACTTAAGCTGTTCTACAAAAAAAATGGCCAGATTTTTATAGAAGTGACTGAACATGAACAGCATTATTTGCACAATGAATATTTACATTCTTCTGAACACTCAGCAAACTTTTGCTTTGGCCAAAATTTATCAAAAAGGTCATAGATTTCCTCATTGCCTTCAGTGTGACCTTATCTCTTAAAAAGACAACACTTGCTGTTCTCTCCTCTGCCTTTCTACAAATTATATATTTCCATTAGATAAACATTCTGCTTACAACTATTACAAAAAAGTCTATGTAAGAAAGATGACGATGTCTTCCCACACTATCTAGAAGCAATTTCCAGAACCACAGCAAATTTTAAAAATTATTTCTTTGGGGTTGGTCACTTGCTACAAAAAAATGTTGCTTCATGAATAGACCCTAATAAAATTTTTAATAACAATAACAATGCAGTCTGTAAGAATAGGGAAAATAAAAATTAAGCATACATCAGATACATTGGAATTAATTTGGTGGTAGATTGAAAGGGCTGAAGCCCCATTACTGCCTATGTGAAGATGAGCTTAGACAACTTATCTAGCCATCAACAAAGACCTGAGTCTTAGTTCTCTAAAGATATTGGAGTCCTGAGGGAGGAGAGAAAAAGGCCACTGTACTGTCTCACTGGAAAAGCCACAGCTGAACATAAAAAAAGATTTTTCAAGTGGTATAAAACAAACTACAAATTGGAAACAGAGCAAAAAGAGGACATTTGAGTTCAGCTAGACACTTGAAAAATCATCTAGCTGTGCCAGGGTTCAAGTGTCTTGGGGACTTTCTCTTGCCAGTACATTCTGGATTCAACACTTCATCAGCTTGTTTGTTCCCCCTCCACTATTGCAGAAACTGTGCAACTATCACTACCTATATTAAAGAAAAGATTGTAGTTCTCCATGCAGTACACAAAGATGATTTGCAAAATGGTAGACTGATTTGCACCCAATCCAGTTAGGGTCCTCCCTCTCTATTACATTATTAAAGAGCAGCACAGTTCATTTTCTTTTTCATATGCATCAATGCATTCAAGGAAATGGAAGTTACCTTTTACTGGTTCTGTTTTACCACAGGAGAATGTGACTGATCAGTTTGCCATCTACTTTGTGCCTTCAAAAATAAAGGCAAAAAAAAAAAAAAAAAAAAAAAAAGAAAAAAGAGGGAAGAATTCTTTTCAAGTCTCTGCATGATACATGGGATTGGAGGAATATGTAGATGGTGGATACAAATGTCCTGAAAACCTTGCCTTGCAATCTAAAACTCTTTTGCTGTGGGACCTAGTAACACAGAACCAGAGCTGTGAAGTTCCTGGTTTACATACAAGCAGTGAAGCTGATAAAACTACAAGAACATGCAGAGAAATAAATTTTTGTTTATACCAACAGATGGAAATAAACAGATGTTGAAATCAACTACTGTCATAGACAAGAATGTAGATCTTCATTTGTATGTCTTGATAACTTCATCACTTAAAAAAATGAGGAGAAAAGGAAAACTAAACTATTCCAGTGGTTTCAGTAGCTATCTCAATGGAAAGAGCCAGTGAGAAATCAAAGAGGTGATGCTTCAAGCTCAGAAAAAGCAGTGTTAAGGATAAACACCAAACACCAGAATTATCCTTCCAAACATACGTGTTGTGATTCATAACTGAGTGGCACTAACAGCATGAAGTCATTTATGCATCTAGAAAAATAAATGAAAAAGTGAAACATTTCTTCAAATATTTTTGGTAAGATTTTACGCAATTCCCAGTGATGGTGTAAGATGTATTACTTCTCTGTAACTGGTTTAGCTCTGGCTAAATAGCGGTGCAGTAGATGTAGGACTGCACCCATAGGCTGCAGCATTCAGAGTATTTAAAACCCAGACTGCTTTATTTTCATTTTAGTTACTACTATTTGCCTTATTAAATGTACCAGAAAATATTTAAATCATAACATGATTAATTACACAGTTTCATGTTAGCTGCAGATATTTAAACATTTTTCTACTTTTGAATTAGAAATTTGTTTGTTTGAGAAAGTGAAGGGGGATGGGAGCTAACTGAATTTAATCTCACGTAAATAGGGTCTAAATATAGATTTACAACGCTACTTAATCATAGTAGCTTCAATGACATTTACCATCATCGCAAGGACTCCAAGATGATCCCAACACAACTGCAAAGACGAACTCTTAGAACTTAATGAGATAAACAAATACGAGTACAAGCCCATGGAGACAATGCAATCTAAAAACAAAATGTAGATTGCAACACAATTAAATAAGCTAACCAATTAAACGCAAAAACAAATTACAAAGCATACATCAGAGCAAGCACAATTCAGCTCAGCAGAGCATAGTTATTGCAGAGAGCCACCAACTGAAATGTTATAAGATTGGAAGAAAGATTTTGGCTTGCCAGAAAGTAAGCTGCACAATGGTTTGCATCCTGCATGTATTTGTATGCACGTCCACCTCCTTGCTGCACTGAGAACCTTTTGAAATATTCTATTCATTGGCATTCCATTGAAACAGAAAATATTTGTGCAAATAGATGTGCTGTTGCTGCCCAAGCATAAGGGAAGAAAGATAAAGCGAAGTAACTGATAATAGAGCAGTCTTCAAAAGCAGCTGTGAGAGATCAAATGAATGTACCCCAGTTCTAATAAGTATGAAAAAATTACTATTATGTTGTTGAAGAAAAATCCATTAAGATTTTACTGTGTTTCCATATGCCTTCCATCTTGGACATAAGCAAAGCAAATTTCTTTATCATACTAAGCCAACAAAACTTGGTTCCAGTTTGCAGGCCTCAGCTACAGTACTGCCTGTGGCTCTGCCTTTGGTCTCTGAATTTCTACAGGTTGAGTAATGAGTGATCAGATAAAGCTGCACTAGTGCTCCCTGAAATCAGAGGCTTATAATTACTTACATGCCCACTTCTTTTTACCAATCATGTTTTGCCCAGCAGTAGCATTAGTAACTTCTCTCAGTTACTTCCTTCCTCCCTCATTACTGAATTCCCCAACATTCCCCTTTTTTTCTTAATCCTTTTAGCCTTGTCTTCAAAATTTTCTCTTACAGAAATAAGTCTACCTCCTTAGCTGCGTCACTCTCTTGCAAGCTCTTTGGGAAAAGAAGTCTAGAAACATGTGAAAGGGCAATGCAATACACAGGCACAGATTTGACTGTATGTTTACTGGTGGTTTAATATAAAAAACAGATGCTAATTAAGTTGCTATATTAGATGTAAGTATTGGGTATATTTAACAACATTAAGTAAGTATCTTAAAAAATTTTAAAGCATTTTTGCTGCCCTTAAAGGCAGCAAACAGAAGGAAGGTCGTGCTTCTAAACAACAGGAGCATCCCAACTTGAAATTATTCAGGACAAGCTCTTTGCAGAGAAATTCTTTATAACCCTGAATTCAATGCTGGAATCAGCAGAAGCCATAAAAACTTTAAGAACAATGAGAAGTTAATATTTTGCTTATTGAAATCCATATTTTTAAAGTCTGTTTTCTGAAATATTAACAGTGCTAAAAGTAGCTCCTGGGTCCTATTTCAACTCTGTAAATATTTCCTTACAAAGAATGCAACGGATACAAAGCACCAGTTTTTAGCCTGGTGCCACCTAGGCAGTAATCTGAGTACTCTTCTGTCACCATCGTGTTACTAATAGCACATGCCTTGCAAACGTCTGCTAATCCTCACATTTAATCTACAATGTACTACAGGGAGAGGTACATGTTTTTAAAGAGTAATGAAATGTTAGGAAGCTAAATGACTTGTGCTGTAACAGAAATTTAACAAGGTATCGGTTGCAGAATTCAGGAGTCCATACTCTCCAGTTCCCTGTTTTTAACTCTGATCTCCAACAGAGTTCATGAGGATTGATGAGGAAAGCTGCAGAGGAGAAACGATGGTTCCTGTATTCTGTTCCTTGTCGCACTACTGACTGTGAGCCTTCAGCCCCTTTTGGAGCCATGACCACTAACAATCAGAAAGAATTCAGCCTATGACCCCTTCTGTTCTTGGCTCCTGTTTCACTTGCCAATTAGAAAGAGTTAGTGGTGGATTTTATGTTGGCTCTACTTGTCTACCTGACACTGGATTAAAGCTTCTATATCATTTCATTCAGGCAAGCTAGCAGCTGATAGACAGCAAGGACTGTCAATCATTGTCAAAATAGGTTACATGTCCATTTATTTATTCTGTAATTATTTTAGACACAGTTGATGGCACAACACCCTTTTCAGAGCATACTGTGGTTTTGTAAAACTACGAAAACTGAGAGCAGACACGCAAGCACTGCCCCGTACATAGAACTCATTGGAAGGAATGAAGGACGTGATCAGTTTGCCAGAAATGAAAAACATCTGCTAATAAAATATGAGACTGGGAAAATGAGAAGAAAATTTGTAACAAAGGCATTTTAAGGTACTGAGTCAGAGAGGTGGGAACTGCTGGAGAGGAACATTGCCAAAGACAGCCTAGCGTGTTCAAGTATCAAAACGGTGCTTCCACCCACTGTGGAAGATTTGAGTGACAAGCCAGGGCTCTGCTGCTGCTGCACATAAGTTGGCACACATACACACATAAACACACAAAACCCAAAAACAAACCCAGCCAGCAAGAGGTAGTAAGAAAGAAGCTGAACATGCTGAATTTTGTCAACTGCAAGAAAGGATGCAAGATATGTGTGGGTGGCGAGTTATGAACGCAGTATTTCCAAAGAAAAGCACACTTTTGTTTTTTTCTGAGTATGGTGTAAGTCATGAGACATGCTATGATGATGAACACATAAAATGCTTGCCAATAAAGTTGTTTTTTCTCTAATTTCTCTTTTCTCTCTAGCCCACTACTTCTCAGCCCTCCCCAGCATTCTTGCTCTGCCACAGTGGACAATACCATTGTTCTACCTGTCATTAAGGTTCATAATCTGGATGTTATTTTTGACTCATCCATTTCCTTGCCTCACATTCAGGCCTTGACAAAGTTTTACAGATTTATTCTGCATTGCATCTCTTTGTCAGAATTCTTGTCCTACCTTTCAGAAAATAGAATCTACATTAAATCAACACCTTTTTCGCCAGCGTTGATAAATTCAGTCATGTCTGTGTGCAACAGTACTGCAAAAATCCTGCTATTAATCTGTTAATCTAACCTTCAGCTATGTGGCTTTTCTTTCCTAGTCCTGTTTCAGGTCGTTCCTCTTATATTGTGGAACATGAACTTCATGCTCCGACTTCATTTACACACCCATTTCACCCTGGACTGCTCACTGCCAGAATTCTGACTTCAACCTCTCTGTGACTTACAATTCTTTTGAAAGTCAAATTTTAAAAGAACTTTTCTGAGCTCTTTCCTATGCCCTGTCTTCTTTGGAGGCTCCATTTGCCCTCCATTATCCACAGGATATTATCTATCTGCCCCATTATCCTTCTTTAAAACTGCTTTTTACCACAGTGTTACCCTAAACTGACAACAGTCACACTGCTAGTGTGTTTGTAACACTGTGTATCACATTTTTTCCTTATATCTCCACATCTGTCAGCTGGTTCCCATTCATTCCCTTTCAACTTGTATTGACATGATAGATTCCTGGAGGTAGGTGCTCGTTTTATGTCTTTCTTTTGGTTGAAAAGTTCTAATCACAATAGATTAGCTTTAATAAGTACTATTGCTCATGACTACCTCTTTATAATGCCATAAAAATGGCATTTTTCCTATACTATTGTTCCTCTCCTGCTCTTTTTTCTGCCAAACCAAACTGCTTTTGGTACCATCATGTTTAATCCAGCCTACTTCACTTCATCCATACTTCGCTATAATCTGTTATTGCATAAATTTGCGATGAGTCACTTGAATAGTACAAGACACACATTCACCAGTTTGTGCCACAGAAGACCTGAAGTGCTGCCTCACCACGAGTCCCCTCTCTTCTGTCAGGCTACCAACATGCACAGGACAGGCAAAGGAGAAAGGCTATTCAGTATCAGCTCTCACCTTTCCCTTCAAAGTCCAGTGAGCTTCTGTCTGCTTGCACTACTTTCAGTTCCTAAAATTTGTAGCCAACTTATGAAGGCAAAAATTGTTTTCCTTACACAGAGAGGAAATATGAACTCCTATACATTACCAGCATATGCTGGACACTTTTCATTCATGTGGGCCATGTGCTCTACAGCAATGAACCGAGTACTGAACCATTCAGCAAGATGCACTCCAAAATTAATGTTTTCCCCACTGCAATCACTCCCAGAACCTCTTATGCCACTGGGAGCATTCTGGACATGGTACTAAGAAAATAGTTTCAAGCAGAGTGTTGAGTGGATGAAAAACATTATGCACTATTGTCCAAGCAACAAGCCTCTGAATAACCTCAGAGTAAGAGTCCCAAACAACTGAAATTTGAATAATAACTGAGAAAAAGCAAGAGTTGCTACTTCTAGCGATTACACCTTACTTACCTAATAATTGGCAGCTTTTTACATTTTTATACAGAGATTAACAGTACACACATAACAAAGGAAATGGCAGCGGTAGGAACTCTTATTGTGGTGCGGGCAATCATCAGAAACAGCAAATCCATTAGAATAAATTTTAAAAGACACAGACTACACTTTACAGCTTAGTAACTATTTCAAACTAAATAGATGTTGCAAAAGAAATAAAAAGAAATTTTAAAAAACCTACCCTTCTTTTTATACTTATTAAAGTGGCGCCGTCCTTTGCCAGTAAGCCAAAAACAAACAGAATGAAAATAAAATAATGAAAAACCCACACAAGGAGAACAGGAAAAAAACCCTGCTAATAACATAAATCTGAATCATTAGAGTTCTTAAAATCAGATTAAAAAGTCAACTGATCAAACATGGTACAAATTTCTGGTTTAAAAAATCCAAAAGCCCCATTTAGATTAAAATATTAAACATGTTTCTTATTACATTACATAATCAGCTAAAAGTATCTGCTAAAAGGCAACTCCATGGCAGCTGACATGAGCTACTCAACTCAATTTTTTTCCTTCTTTTACAAATCGGACACCATCTCTTGACAGGCTATGCTCATCATGTCAATGTAGAAATCCCATGTGATGGTACATTGTTTCACATTTTCAGATGAGCTAAATATGCTTATGATGCAAATCCTAATACTCTAAAATGCAAAATTAAAGGAGGCTCTGAGCACATTTGCCAAACACTATATGACATTGTCTTTGGAAATTTTTTGTTAAAGGAGTGGAAGAGTTGCATGCCCTTCATAAATATTATGAGATGAAACAAAATTATAGCCAACTCTGAGTTACTTCTGGGAACCCAACTCATTGTAACACTGAACTCTACAAACGGTGAAAAGCAGGACATGACAAAGGATGCCTGCTTACAGATTTACCACAGAACTTGGCAGCTGAAAGACCAAACTAATATCAGACATTAACAGTGGGAACACTAAATAAGAATGACATCTTTATATACTTGGGTGGTTATGTCATAAAGGTTACAGAAAAATATAGAGATGAATATGAAAAAGTGACAACACACCAAAATAACAATCATAGCTGCAAGTCTGATCCTTTAATCGATCCTTGGCCTTAGCATTGCTTCTTATCAATAACTCCTACAGATAATTGCGGACAGAAGGTTACTCACAGTGCAGTTCAATTTACAGCAAATCTTCCACTGGCTTTAACTCTACACATTTCCTTTATCAGGATACATCTCGACCCACTGAATTATCTTTTGATTATCATGCTTTCTTCTTCTTTATATGCTATATTTTATCCATGTGAGATTAAAATGCATCGTTACCTTTTTTTGTGTGTTAGATAGAGTTCTTGATTAGGTTAAACTCCAAATGATTTCAAAGGGAATCTTCCCTGAGCAAGGATGGGGTAAATCTGTTGACGCTAGCTACCTGAGAATAAGTTATTTCCACAAATAAGGGTGAGAAATAAAACCCCCCAGTATCTGACAAGAGTGTTTGAGGGGGTGAAATTTCCTCCACTTCAGTCGGGGTATGAAAGTGTATTTCAGCCCATGGGTTGGGCAAAAAGTTCATCGTTCTAAGAATTGTCATGGTATTTTCCTGGAGCTAATGGGTCTGAAGTCAAATCTGTGCTGTTGCTCATAGATTTCCTTCATGTTTATCTTATAGAACTACATGGATGGAGTAAAGTAACAGAGAGAGTACCTGTGCACTGTCTGCACATGGTCTGCAGATGGCTCCTCTCAAGATTCCCTGCCTCTGATGTCCTCAAGATCAGCCCTGGTACACTGTACAGTGGTACAAAGGGTCATGCTTCGTATCTATCAAACTTGGGTTTCACCTAGTGTGAAGCTCTTAGACTGCTGTGTTGTTGCATGAATCAAGTTCTAAAAGCCATCTGAGGAGCTTATTCACATTTTCCCCCCATTTCAGTATTTAAGCCTTGCCTCAAATTATTTTACAGTGGAGAACTGAGACATTGAAAGATGTGTTGCTAGGGAAATAATAAAAAAAAAATCAGATGGAAAGAAAATCATTATCCTCTCATACTTGTGACAGCTTAAATATAAATTCAACATTACAGTAAACGTATATTAAACATGTGTCCACACATATAATATGCTGGAAAAGATTTAATTCTCTTCTCATTTTACTGTGTTTTACCATGCATATAATCCCAATTTTGTTTTCTGTCTTCCAAAACTGCTCCCACATATAATCAGCATTCAGGTAAGCAGAAAAATCTGTGGTCATGAGGACAGGCATGACAGTGCCTGTGAAATGGGTGAGGCATACAGCCCTTACACTCTAACTCAGCTGCACACTTCTGGGTATGCCTTAGAGTATAAAGATGTGCAGCTATGTACAGAAACATGAGAATTCTGTCAACACACCCATTTTGTCATTTTATGTAGTTTTAAAATCTTTTTTGTTCTTTCGAAATACCATGATGTCTGACAAAAAACAGTAGAAGAAAGAAGCTTCCTAGAAATCATTTCTATTTCTGAGGGGGAAGGCAACACAGAAAGGACAAAGCAGGAAGCAGAGGGAATGTACTAGAGGGGTAGGAGAAGCCTGACAGATACACTCTGACAAGTACCAATAGAAAGGTATTTATGTGACATAGCCTGAATGAAGTATTTTCTAGCATTAACAGAGAATACAGTGTTACACAGAGATTCAGTACACAATGCAGCATTGCTCCACAACTCAAAATGCAAATAAGGTGATTTAATGGCCATGTATGTGTGAAGTGGCAGTGAAGCACACAGTCACTGCATGCATAGTTTCACAGGTTAACACCACAGAAATGCATATAGCTGTCAATGTGTATTTATAGCACACATTATCACACCATTTACTTTGTAATATGAAAATATTTCTTCTATGTATTTGCCAAGTGTCTTAGTTTCTCAGGTAATCAACATGCTGGCTGTATTTGAAGCATTCTTTAAAATGAGTACTGAATGAGCACTGAAATAACTTTTTTTTTTTTTTTTTTAACTGGGGCACCTTCAAAAGCCAAATACAGAGACACAAAATGGAAATTACTCCAGTATGGCTATAATAGCTATTCAAGGAGTATTTCATAGACAGAATGGGTATGCTGGATGCCACCCTGCTATACCAGTGAAAGAGGTGGGGCACAAAAAACTGTCCTCAGGACTGGATCAGGAGTCTAAGAAGAAATGAGCACATTCCTAAAGTCCTTCAAGGCATTTCAAACACCAGGCTTTGCCCTTTGAACACGAACAACCCTAACCCTGTAGAAAACAATGGTAGGCATATTGATATTGATAGTATGCCATAAAACTCACACAAACTAAGTAGTAAGCGAACTGTAAAATGTTATGACTGCGCTCAGGAACAGCAGGGAATACAATCAAGTCATTGATTAGACAACATATGTGTTACTAGCTGTATAAACTGAAAAGGCCCTCCTTTATGAATCTCTTCTCCATGACAGCTACCTCAACTCTCAGAAAAACTTAGTGAACACATACTGTCAATCCATATTAGATTTCTGTTTATTCCTTGATAATCATGCATCTTCTACTTTTAGTTGTTAAAATTTACAATCAACACTTAAGAAAAGGTTTATTCTAAGACTTTATCAAGTCCTACTTATTTTCCTAAAAAAGATGAACTGTCTTTGGTCAAAGAGTAATTGTATAAGCAAGAAAGATGCTATGAACTAGAAGTAAGGCTCAGCCAAGCCAGAATATACATTACAGCCTATAGATGACGATAATCAGTATTCTATTGCAGACAATTAATGATTATCAGAAAGCACTGATGATAATTCATCCACTTTCACAGAAAATACATCTTTTGTGCCATTTCTGCCTACTACCTTTGACACAAAAAAGCTGTAGTTATGCAAGCTTATCAGCAATGTAGCAATACTTCCATCTGATCATATTTCTCTAAAAGATCTAAGAAAGAAAATGCTTATTGATCTATTTGAATCTAGCTTGGAGCCATGCTAACTAGCAGGCACTCTAGATCCACACATCACAAACACATACTGTGGTTATTTGTAAACACAGGGAAAATGATACCTTTAGCACAATCTGCTCCATGAAATCCTGGAAAACAGTGGCAGACACCGGACACACACTCGCCATTCCCATGACAATTACGTGGGCAGTCTTGCACTGAATCTGAAATACAAGCATTACAGGCACATTAGTTCATTCCTATTTAGGCTACAAATTCTTTGCTTAATTTTTCTTCAGTTTATTTTCTCTTCAGTGCTTAGTAGAACGATCCCTAATAACATCAACACCAAGTTCAGGTGAAGCAGAAAGGTATCAAGTTTTACGGCAGCATGAGTAAGTGTAGAGATCTAGTGAGATACTGAAGTCACATATGAAGGCTCCAAGCACCATTAGAACTCAAAGTCTTCTGGTAGTGCTCAGGTCCTCTGTTCAAACAGATAGACAGGACCACCTCTTAAGACCTCTACAGTTATGTGTGAATTCATATTATGTAGCAAACATAACGCTTCATCAGGAAAATCGACAATCTCCCTTTGCAATGAGACTTTGATCTTGCACAACCACTTTTGCATGTGAAACCGATTATCTCAAGGAGTGTATCTTCTTTTCCTTTTACAGACATTTAAAGCCTCATTAATTAAGATGACAGAAATATCTGCTGAACATGACAAAGAGGAGCTCTTTTGCTCTGGCAAATATTCTTTATAATAAAAAAACTAATAAAAAAGGTGCAAGTAGCTATGCAAGAGGATGAGGAAGAGGTCTGTAAAAACAGAGGATAAGGTTTAACACTACAGTTTAAGTGACTGACTGAAGTGTTGATGACTTCAATAATCTGAGAAGAGTAAGCACACCAGCCTGATGATAAAATTTTAGTTGTACCAAAATATTAGTTTTCCACAATTTTTGCTATTAGTTGGATAACACATATTCTACTTTGCATAATAACAACCTAGAAATAAAATTCCAATTTTGAAACTAATTGTTAAAATCACTTTAATTTGAAACCTGTTGGATTTCAGTAGAACATATTTTCAACACTGAATTATTTGAAGAAAAATCTAATTGGAATGTTGTTACTCTTCGCTATTACTCCCTGTTGTGGGACCTGTGCTCTGAAACCAAATGGGTTTGTCAGTCCCAGACACCAAACAAATAGCAGCTGTACAACACAGCCAATGAATTTTGGATTTGGAACTCGCAGAACCATACAGAGTGTTTTCCTGTCAAATTAAGCTGAAAAGAGGAAAAAGATTCAAGCATAACTTTAAATCTAATTTCACAGTTGCAGGACACTAAATAAAAAAAAACCTACAGAAATTTTACAAAGAGATGTCATTAGCTTGGCCTCTTGAAATTATTCATGTAAACAATGAAAAGAAAAAACTGAAACATAATGCTCAAAGATACCAATTTGTCTCATGAAGAAGCTTGTCTATAGATTTAGTTATTATTTTGCTTCACAGCACACAAAAGCATTTTCTGTGTATTCAAAATCATGGTAAATTTAGTATTGTCTGGGAGTTAACATAATTTCTGTTACTCTTTCTCCTCTTCCACATCAGAGAAACTTTCAGCTGTCTCAGATCCTTTGATTATGAAACATCTGATACTAGGTGTGTGTAGAAGAACCTCTGAACTGGATAAAACATTATACTTTTCTCTACATCTCAAGATCTAAATGCTAATGCATTGGAACTGAGTGCTAGAATCTTAAAAGAGAAATCAGCAAATTAAAATCAGCACCCCATTACAGACCTTTTGACAGAGTAGCGTTGAGAAAAAAAACACGCACAACATAACATAAAGATAAACAGGCCAGATGCTGAAGACTACATGAAAGTATTATGGCTTTAAGTAAGGGAAGGCATAAACAGAGGGGAAAAGTACTCAGCTTGTGGAGGTACCTACCCAAAATAACTGTACTGAAAGAGACCACTTCTTTGTCCTTGCCATCATTGTAAAACGCCAGGTGCCACAAACCCACATCCAAGTATTGAACAAACACCGCCTCGTTCTGAACAAGGGTTTGAATACTTCGACGTTCCCGTGGGGACTCCACCACACTCCATTTCTCTTTCCCATCCAAGCGTTCCATGAAATCATACTGCAGGGTAAAAAAAAAAAACAGGGGAAAAAAAAAAAAAGGGGGGAAAAAAAAAAGACAAACAAACAAAACCCCAAACAAACAGACCTGAATACAGAATGGTACTTCAGCTCAAAATCTGACTCTATATTTTCTCTTCTACCTTGTCATAAAATGGTATTGCTGGAAGATATGTCAATGTTAAACTAATATTTACTAGTTGAGCATGGAACACACAGAGATTCTGTGGCTCTTATCCTTTCTTAAACAGTGACATAGAATGATGCATCTTTGCTCAGCATAGATGATTAAAAAATGTACAAATTGTATTTCTTGTCAGGCTGGGTTTTGAGAAAGAAGTTGAAATCAGTGATCTGACCCATCGAATTTTAGGTTCCTACACAGCCTTCAAAGCTGGAAGCCTTCAACCTATGAGACACACCCTTTTCTAAGCAATTTTCTATGGTAAATTCTTGCTGCAAGAGGAACAGAAGTCTCAGATGTAGCTCCAGACACAAAATTGCACGGAAGCCCCCAGAATGTGAAAACAAACAGGAACAGCACAAACAGGAAATGTGTTTGCCTAATGCTAGGTAACTCAGCACCCGATACAAATACACTGTACAAGTTTTACATCATAGAGGAGGAGTTGCTTACCTGAGTTTGTATGTGGAACAATCAGGGGCAAGTAGGATACAAAAACCAGAGGAGGCATGGAAAGGAATAACACAAATCAAGTGGCTGAAGGAATTGAACTTATATTAAGGAAAACTGAGAATTTCTGGTTGGATGGCTTCCAAGTAAGGCAGAACATTACATTAATCTTTGGAAAAGGGATCAAACAGAGCAAGCGATTATTTAGAGTATAAGAGGGATGGCACCATTAATGGCATGAAACTAAAAAAAGAAAGAAAGAAATTTAAGATGAATGTCAGATAAGCTTCCCATCTATTACGCTCAGCAATAGCCTCCCAGTGGAGATGCCACTGCATCACACAATTAAACAGGACTGGAAGAAATATTGGTTAATCTACAACAGGGAATAACTCTGCATAACAAAGCAGCTGGACTAGCTGTCTTAATAGGCTTTTTTCCCTGTCTTTTCTGTCTGTGATTCTGAAGCTCTCAAGCTGATGCTATACTCAACTTACTAGCTTTCATAGTCCCTATCTAAGGGAAGCCCTTAAGAAACAAGAAAAAACAATATATCTAATCTTTTGATAGTTGTATAACAAGTCCCCTATGAAAACACATCTTGTTTTAGACACATTTATCTATGTAGGAGTAGATCGAGATAGACATGTCTAAAGAAAGATGTGTATGTTCAATAAAATACAGTAATAGTATGTGCTTGCTTGTCAGTAGTTTCATTGCATTTCCCTCCATTATCTCTAGCACATACAGTCTGTGCTTGTGACAGCTCTGAGGAAACATACTCCTTCACTTGCTTTCAGTTTAAATAGAAAACTGCAATCTTGCATCCTAAACAGACCAAACATCGAGAGAGGGTTGTCTTGTACACTGTATTCCACTAACAGTGAGTTCTAGCAAATAATACACAACATGGAATAAAATAATTATGATTCTCCCTTCTAGTAGAAGAGACAGACAAATGGGCTGATTTAACACTTTAGTGTCATGCTACATATGGGTACATACCCCTAAAACCAGGGTATAAAAGCTGACCTTTCTGTTTGAAATTTTGTAACAGTTATATATGAGCAATATAGAGTCTTTGATACACTTAGCCTTACAACAAAGGACAAAGTATGGAAATACTATTACCTTCCTGTTAAACATATGGAACTATGACACCAATATGCAGCCAGAAAGGAAATCCATAGCAGGGTAGGAATTTGAACGCAGGTCTACTAATGTTGAAAGCTATTGTCACAGTAAAGTGCATTGTCCACATTTTCCTATGCCTTTAATCATGGGACAGAGTAGGAGAAGTGGAATAAAAAGTGTCACCAAACTGTTAATATCAGATTGCCATCCACTTGAGTTCTTTTCACACAGGATTTTTGCAGGAGAAGGTAAATCAGGTAAATTAGTAACATTTAAGCCAACTCACACCACAGATTTAGAGAATTCTGGCATATCAGTAACTTTCAGACAATCGGAGGTGCCAAACACATATATCTCTCTCTCAAATCAATGACATTTGGAAATATTGCTAAAACCTATCGTCTAACAGTCAGAGGTTAAGGACAGACTCATCACCTCCTTGGGAAACGTTATTACTTGAGCAACATCTTGGGAAAAAGAAATCTTGAACAATCGTTCATAAAGGGTCAACCAAGGAAGTAGCAATAAAAGCTGACATTTCTCACTGGCAACATGCTGTTTGTCTCTGCTTGTGCTGGCAGGTTCCTCTGCCTCCCCTCTGTTTGATGCTGATTCTCCCTCATATAGCAGAGAAGGCTCAGCAGTTGGCAAGATCGAAGGGGAAGAGTATTCAGGCTGAAACCACCTGAAGTAGTTTTAGCTGCAGAATCTCTTTTCACAATGATGGGGTGTGACCCAGCGAGAGCAGGTCCCTTGGCATGACTCCCCGTAAGGCTACAATTTTAACTTTAGTAAAGTTGAGACTGGTATTGCCCCCCTTTAATCAAACTATGAAGAAACATTGCATGCTCAGGCAAAAGCAAAACTGAATAACTTTAGGAATGGTGAAGTACTGGTGCAAACTAATACAGAATATAACAACAGATTTTTATCCCTCTTTGGATTCCTCAGGACTGAGGAAAAAAGAAGGAAGGCAATGTATCTGCTGGTGATTCCCCGGGTGTACAAATCTCAATCTGTCAGCAAGTATTAGGTATATATACCCCAAAATCTAAAATTCATGACCGAAGTGTCACCAAGATCATACAGTGAATTCATAACTGGATAAGATTTCTTCACATGGTTGGCAGATTCATAATTTTGCTTCTTTTGACCCAGTTAATTTTCCGATTTACCACACTTGCATGATTAATTACTTTTATACAATGTTGTGCTGAAGATATCACTCTTGCTTTAAAGCTACTTATTGACAAGCATGCCTAGATTAAAAGACTCATCTAGGAAAAGTATGGAAGTACTTTCATGGCCATTAAGGAGCAACTGTGGAATTTTTATTCTAACACACACAACTGCTAAAGAAGAGACAACTAAATCACATGAATTAGGGAATGAATCTGCCAAACCAAACTAAATATCTGAAGTAATTTGGAAATTTCACTGACTTTTTTGGTTTTTATGATCCTTTGTATTTCATGGCTTCATCCTGAAAGTCACACAAAAGATGGCAAAAACTGCTCAGAAACAAATGCACCAGAAATCCCGAATGACTACATTTTCAGAGTTCAATTTTGCAGGGGGGAGTACTTACTGTGATTAAAGCTCCATATAAGCAAGTGAGTTGCCAGCCTATTTCTCTAAACAAATTCCAAAATCACATTCTCAGTGAGTTTGTTTATTTTTAGTACACAGCATACCAAAACTCTACTGCATGCTTTTATTTACAAACCCAAATCTCATACTAGGTTCTTTCTGGGCAATTTGTTTTCTTTAATTTCTCCATTCAGTGCTTTCTACCCTCCTGTGATGCACTTTATTCATAGGCTAATAAGAACTTTCTTTTTCCAGTAACCATGGGGAGTCGGCAAAACAGTTTTGAAACTTTATGTATATGGTAGTGATGACACTGCACAGTGCCATCCCCATATAGCATGGATTGGCTGAGCCCAGTTGCATACAGGAAGTGAGCTAGCTGGGAAAGCACAGTGAAGCAAAGAGAGCTTGCTTGAAATTAGGAATTGAAAAGAAAGATTTCTTAGAGCTCTTGTCTTAATAATGGATGCATGTTCAAATGGGGGTGGTGGGGGAAGGAAAAAACACATTTGGCATTGTGGCTAGCATTAGTCTTTATGCCAAAGCCCTGTAAATCCTAAGCATCCAAGAAAACATATGTCAGGGAAACTTATTTGCAAAGTGCTTTAAAATTAGTTCTTCATAAAATCCAGTTGGTAATTATTCATTAAAATACACCCGTGAAACATCTGATACCCGCAAGTGACAGCCAACCAATTTGTTTCAACATTTGAATGTGACGCAACACTAACCCGCACAACGCAGCACGGCATTCAGTAATAACAGCACAGTTGCCATCAGATAACTTTAAGGTGGTCAGAGCACCTACACGTGTTTGAGCACTGGCTAAAAAACAAGGTAACACTGCAGCTCCTCAGCTATTCAAGTTGTTTCAAATAAAGCCATTTCCTATTCTAAATGAAAACCATTTGCATTTTGAAATAAAAAATTTGTAAGTATGAAACACTCTGCTGGAGATGAAAACAATACAACTCCATGCACTGCCTTCTCCAGACATTACTGTGATGCTTCTATAAGGTTACCTTATTTCATGCATCATTTGGAATGTTCTACCAACGTGTAGTAACATCATAATTGCTGTAATCTCTGTAGAGTCACTTCATGCATTATTTGACATTTACAGTTGATTTTCTATACATTATCGATTTAATTAATATGACTATCCTTTACTAATTTCCTGTCGGTCATTCAAGCCTGCGATGTGCATTTGGTTATTTCTATGTAGTACTATACAGGTTGGAAGCATTTTACTTGAAAGCAATGCATTCCTGTTTCTAGTCTGCTTGCCACTCAAAACTGCATTTTTACCTCTCCTCTAGAGCTCCATTCCCTATGCACATGGCACACACGGCTCCTTCTAGACAAGTTTACAGCTACATCAGTTTGACTGACTAAACCAGGCATTTGGAATATTTGCTAAACAGTAATACTGAGAAGGTTAAATCTCAGCAGGGCTCTCAGACAGGAACTGCATCTTGTTGTCTTAGGTTAATCATGTACCTAATTTGCTGATTATTGACTTGCTCCCACAAAGGATTTTACTTGGCTTGACATACCAGCACTGATCAGTGATGAACTGTCAAGCGTAGCTGTTCATTGCTTTACAGCTCTTGTCCCTAACCTGCAGAAACAAGGATTTTAAATTTCAATTTTAAAGTATCATCTGGTGTCAACTATCAAGACTATTTTCATTAATACAAAACCATTCTGCTCCTTTCTGTCAGAACAAGGCTTCTTTTCACTAACTCAGGTCTATAACAGCTTGCCTTTCTTTTTCTAAAATTATTTCTATTGGTAGCAGCTTGGCTGAATTTTGATTGCTGGGCAAAACTGCCTGTTGACAAGCATCAGGACCCTGCATGAATATGGGAAAGTAACTCTGCAAATTATACTGGTGGATTTCATTAACTCCAGTTATGGAAGAAGGTTGGAATTGCTTCCTCCAAAGACTGGAAAACAGGTTCTCTGAGGAGGAATATAGATCAGTAGGAAACACAGTTGATATTTCTCATTATTTAATTTAACAGAAAGGTCACTAAATTTATATCCTATCCACGTAAGGCAGATTGAAAGAAGATAAACTTTGCCTTCTCAGATGAGAACATCATAATGAAACCTAGAACAAATACATTTGATCACAGTGCAATAGAAATTAAAGTTCAGCTTGAATTAAAAATATATTTTGTACTACCAGTTACATCCAACTGGATTTCTTGTAAAAGATACAGGCATACCTCCATCATGTCTTCGTCAGACAATTATAATTAACCTGTATTTATAGCAAACCTTGATGATTGCTTAGGAGCTTTGGTTGCCCGAAGACATTTTCACTTCATGATTTATACTTCTGTTTGTTTTCCTCAACTAAATTGCTGGGTTTTTCATGGTGGAATGATAGGGGAAGTGAGTGTCAAAATTCTGAATCAAATGAGACGTGCTCAACGAAGTATACCATTACCTCATTGCAACAGTTAAAGATCCATAGACATTATTTCGCCCTCAAGACAGCATATTGAAGTATTACAACAAAAATCAAAACGTTCTTAAGAAAGGCTCCCACCCTGGAACACAGTCTCTTTAGGTCTCTTCTGTGTTGCATGGATGTCTGGCAATGGCTGAAAATTAGTCAACAGCCCTCTACAATTTCCCCCATTTATCTAGTCTTTGTACGGAACTTCAGGATGCTGATGCTACCTCTATCTCTATGGAAAACTGACCACTTGCTCTCCCCTCCTTGGGGGGTCCTTATTTCTTACCAGTTGGTTATATCCATTCGATAACTCACAGAACATTTTAAAACAGCGTACTATAGGAATTTGATGGAGTTGGATAGTAAAGCTCCTTGTTCACAAATTCTGAGAAGCAGAGGTCATAAACCCATGTAAACCTCTTTTCTCCTTTCCTGCAACTCTGTTTAAAGATTTTCATTCTCAATTCAGGCTACAGGCAGTAATAAACACCAAGGAACAAGAGGCAATGCAGAATAGTTCTACAAATGTGCCTCGCACTGGGCAGCAGATCCAAAATTCAGTTAATATTAGTTTTCCCCAGAAAATTAATTGTTCACTGTTTGTACCATGAGTTTGTGCATGCACATGGACACAGTTCACTTAGGTTGAAATCTCCTTGCAGGCAATATGTAGCAATGCAATTATGTAAAAGTCTCTGGGCTTTTAGCTTAGGTACTACATTTTAACCATTTATGTAACTGCAGTCTGCTTGGCCAAATGAAAAAAAGATGTAGTAGCACTTCTTTGCAAATCAGGGCAAGGCATCTAGAAATGTTAAATGTTAAATAGGGCTTTCCCAAAAGGGATCACGGAGTTCTACATTTGCTTTTTGGAAATCATGTACTAAATGAAGCATTTTAAGTTTAGACGACCATTTCTGAATGAAGAACCAATTTTTAGCAGAAAGGATATGCACGAAGGGGGGCTTTCCAAAAGCTGATTGTTATTTCTGCTTCCCTTGCTCTCTAAACAATGGAGGCTCTTTCCTTTTAGTATATGTAACTGCAAATATATTATTTCTCATACAGTTCTAACCTAAGTAAATGGGAACCCTTTGATTCACATTAATGACTTTTTAATATAATAAAAAAATATCTCCATAATAGAAAATATAGCTATATCTTCTCACAGCAAAGAAATTAAAACAACCACTGCACAGCCTAGAAGAAAAGATACTTAAGTTTGGTCTCACTAACTTTAAGACTATCTTTACCTACAGCCCTTAGCTCTGTACTACAGGGTCACTATAAAAATGTGGTGTTATTGAGTTTTCATCTCGGAGGCTGGTTAGAAATCACAAAGAATTGGGTTTCCCAACTGCAAGACTTTCCCCATGTCTGAGTCAGATATTGTACCTAAGTACTGTGATTGAGGGAAACAGAGTTAAAGCTCTCAAATACATGGCCACTGCATTATCTTCTCTAATATGGACGGGTAGCAGTGATGCCGAAGTCTGTTGCATACCCCAGCAATACCATTCCAACACCCTGTAGCAATTAGAACTTCTATGAATATAGCAAATTATATGTTAACACATCTAGCTGTGCATGCATTCCAACTGTATGCAGTGCTTTGATACTGTGAGTTTGACCATCATCACTCATGGTTTTTGACTGCTGTACAACTGAATAGGTTTATCCCAGTTAGTGCCAACATTTTGTCAGAGGTTTTTTTGTCTCAAAACCTTGAGTGCCCAACCGCAACTTATTTTAAAAACCTGAATGGCAAAAACAGCATCACTGATTACTTTTTTATCAATGTACTCTTAAGGTATGTAATAACCTAGAAATCTTGGTATCAGAGCGTTCAGTCAAATATCACAAATTAAGCAATTCCCACGATAGTGCACAGAATCCCTAAACTTGAGCTCCGTAAGCTCCAACACAAATCTAACACAGATGCTCCAAACTTTTGCATTTTGATATTTAAAGTCAACAAATTCGCTGATAAAGTACCTGGGCATGTGATGGTGGGAGTCCTCTTCTTATATAAACACCAAAAAGAGCATCCTTCCCTAAGGATATGTTGAACTTCAGGAACTGTGGCTGGCTGATATGGATCTGAGACCGCCAAAAAACTCCAGGGGGCACTTCCTGGGTGACCCTGCGGCCAACTTCTGTTTCTCCGCTATCTATGCTGCTATTCCTAGTGACCCATGGTCCTATAAAATAAAAGCAAATAGAAATCAAATGAGATAACTGTTTTTAATACAGGTATTTTTATTCATTCAAGCTGATCATCTGTGGCAATGCCAGCTTTTAAATCCCACTGTAAGTGTTTTTCTTTTTTCTTTTTCTCATGCAATTTGCCTGCTGTTTCAATCAATATATAAGAATTTGGCCCCTATATTTGAAATAAGAATGCTGTGAACATTTTTCTGTGGAGCATCTGCAATCTTCTAATCCCTCCAACCCTTTAGTTCTGCAATTGCTCGTTACTGATCAAATATAGTAACAGTAGAGAGTCAATTAAGCACGTATGAATCTCTCTGTGCTCTTTCCAGCCGCATCTTGTACGCAACCAGGGTATAAAAAGTTATCAGAAAGTGAACTGTAGAGGTAGCTTCGTTCTAAATGAACTCATTGCAAACTTTTATTACCATTCTTTTATACAGTAAAGTCGTCAAATAAACTCCAGGTCATAGACAAGAGAGTTGACAGAAGAAATGAAATGCTCAGAAAAGGATTGAGAGGACAGTGTCAGTACTCTAACATGCGCCTTCTCCCTCTTGAAAGAAAGTTAGTGTAACTCAATGTGCTGCCTTTTAAGTTCTCTCTGCCTGAAGCAGGGACTATCTACAAGTCTCTCTCCCTCGTGCTGTGGTTAGTTAAAATCCATCATTTGACGGTTCTTCACCATGCATTATTGAAGATAAGATACAAGACCTTTCTGGTTGAGTGCTCTGGCTTCCAGCCCATGAAACAGTCAACCTTTAAAACATGGTGAAAATCCCTTCTGTTCTAAGCTGAACAGGACAGTTCTGAGGCTACACGTTTTAAACATGGAGTGTGATGCGTGAAGAGTTAGCAGTGCTTTCAAGCTACAGTATGTAGCGATGTTTGGTTTTGTGTTCCGTACTCTCAACCAACATGGTGATAAATCCATTTTAAAATTATTACAACAGACACTACAAAGACCAGAAAACCACAGGAAATATCTGTTAACAATCACAGAAAATTAAAGGTATCATTAATATAACCATTAATACACACTGGATGGTAGCAGTAACTCTGATACAACCTGACAGTATTTGTTAAATACTCAATGTTTACTTTTTTTTTTTTCATGGTGCAATGCAATTTTCAATAAATGGCAAGTTACTTTTGAAATATATTCCAGCACTGTATGAACGTAACAGGATGGCACAGAATGACATATAATTCCAGCAGGTAAGTACATAACAGCCTTTCTGTCTTGACTGTCTTTAATTGAGAGCTGCAATAGCATGGTTTCAATTATAGATTCCAAATTATCTATGTTGGCGGCACTTACGCTTGTACATAATGAAACAGATATTATGTTAGCAGTGTTTTGCAATTGTAAAAGAATGCTCTGAATACCGACTCCTATGCAGTTTTTGGCAACTTGTTTGTTTCTTCATTTTCTGTGTTAATGGGTCTACAACAACATCACAGCACTAAGGAAAAAAAGCAAGCAGAAGAAGGTCAAGCACAGGCTGCAAAGAAAGGAAAAGTGGCTAAGAATGTCAAGCAGTGTGCGTTTAGAGCCACCTTTAGGCCTTTAGGCTTTTAGAGCCATCTTTAGGATGAGAGGAAATGGCCTCAAATCACATCAGGGGAGGTTCAGATTGGATATTAGGAAAAATTTCTTCACTGAAAGAGTGTTCAGGCTTTGGAACAGGCTGCCCAGAGAGGTGGTGGAGTCACCATCCCTGGAGGTGTTCAAAAAACATGTAGATGTGGCACTTCAGGGCATGGCTTAGGAGACATGGTGGTGTTGGGATGATGGTTGGACTTGATGACCCTAGAGGTCTTTTCCAACCTTAATAATTCTATGATTAATAGACCAGTGGCTCTTCCAGTATTATGACTCTGTCCATAGACTCCTTATACTCAATGAATTATCTGCATTATATATTTTTTTCAATTTGGTTAATTTCACAACTACAATAAAGTGGCTCCAGTCCATGGAAGCTGGTGGAAATCATTGACATAAAGATTACTGAAGTCAGTGTAATCTATAATTGAAATTCACATGTAAAATTGGTGGGAATCTGGAGTTTAGATCTGTTTGAAATCAGAAGCCTCCCCCCGAAGTTGGAATCTGCTTCTCATTTAGTTTCTTTTTAAGCAATACTTTATCATCATACTTTTTAATACGGTATATATAGAATAGTTTATACTTTTTAATACAGTTCTAGAATTCAGTGGAGCAGTGGTCATGTACATTCAGACATATGGCTTGTATTAGCAGCACAAATTTAATATTCCAATTAGTTAAAAAATAAACAGCTTATAGTCACTTACCTCATGTCATGAACATCCATATAACATATATATATAGACACATATATATATCTGAAGGGTATTAAGTACTGAAATGGCTACTGACACACATACTGACACACTATGCCACAGAATAAGTTTTAGAAAAACAAATCCTTGTCAGAACACTTTAAGAAGTGATGTGGTGTTAGAATGTCCTCACGCATACATCTGCTTTACAGATTACTGAGTCACATGTTTTTCACTTACAACAAATAGAAATTAGACTGAATAGTGCGTCAGCCATTGTGCCTCACTTTTATCCAGTGCTGCAAGCTTACTGAGCATGCAAATGGCAAGGGCACCATAGCCTCTGTTGGAGATTATGGTTTCATTGGCTATTAAAACAGCTCCAAAACACCACCATCAATTAATGACTTTTGCTAATTACATTACTTCCAAGTCTGCTAGGTATATATTCCCTGGAATTAAAACTTTGTAAATTAAATCTTATACAGGCTCAAGTTTCAGTATTTCTGGTTGAATTTAGCGTTAGCTTCCTTTGGTTTTCCAGAAATCTGTTTTCTATTTCTGTTTGGGAAAGGGTATTTTTATGGAGTCAAGAATCCTCAAATACATCAATTAAGCTAAAAAGATAATATTCCAGTCATTAAGAGAACCAGAGTTACATTCACACTACTTCAGCATGCACTTCACAGGTAAACAAATACATTGGATGTCAAACTTCTCCAACAAGAAGTTGTTAGAAAAAGATCTTTCCTTTATATTTCTCATGAAATTTTGAAGTTATTAACTCAAAAATAGGTTAAAACTGCAGATGAGACAACTGAATTTGTAATGATCAATCATCCTAGAGGCATGATTCAGGTTCCTAATACTGGAATGATTCAGTTCAGTTTGACATTGTCTTCAGAAGAATCTCCTCATAGATCCCTCTTTTTTGCTCTACCACATAAACGACCTGGTCTGTAGTTGTCCAAACCAATCCTTCTGGAACATTTCAGTGTCTCAGGAAAATCTATCTAGGAAGAGAACTGTGACAGCTGTAGGGGTTCAACACAGCAGAGGGTTTTAAAAGCGGGTTAGGAAAGCAACCATCACAAGTGATCGAGATGTACTTAACCTACCACAAAGAATGGAACAGATGGATGACCCCTTATTTTCAAGTCTATATTTTTGTAGTACGGCATGCCTTAGCTTTATACCCAGCCTGTGCCATGTCTGTGAGAAACAGCTGCTGCCTCACCTCCAGCATGCTGAAAAGGATCCTTATTTTTGCTTCTAAGAATTTAATACATGAGATTCTGTTTTTAATGGCTCTACATTACAATGCTGGAATAATACAATTTAGAAATGCTTGAAGTTGTACTAAAATACAAGTTTTATATTTGCAAATTTAACTAACAACTTCCGGAGTTTTAAGTCTAGCAAGCTTTCAGAGCTCTGAAGATTATGCATTATTGAATCACACTCTCATAAATTCTTGCTGAGTTACCCTTGTTGGTATGAGACACAAAACTAGTGAGACCCTCTTGGTTCTAGTCTTTGCTATTACACAGCCAGTGCACCTGAGCTGGTCATGATCTTGATGTTCTCAGATAAAGTAGAAATATTAACAATGACCTATTAAAAATTCTCACCTTGAAAATGAGTGATGCAGAGCAGCCACATAAAAATATTACAGGAGGTGTGTCAACATTGGCCTCTTCATGTTCCTTCCTCCCCAAGTTAGAAATAGAGAAATGAAATGCAAAGTAGGTATGACCGCTGAACCTCTTTTATTAGTCAACAGGCTTGTTTATTTTTTAAACGTGAAAAGCAGAACATCATCCTAGTTTTATATTTGCAATGGCTTTTTCTGCACTAACAGCTTCACTTATAAGCTCTGTCTCTAGAGACTCCTAAAGTAAACTTTTTTTACAGTTCCCTTCAGTCTTCACCTCCTAATGTAGAGAATGTATCTTGCCACCTGAGCCGCTCCCTCCAGCTATCTTTAGAAGCTTTTCCATTTTGACGGACCACGGCAGATCACATTCAAAGAACATCAACTGCATTTAAGTGAAGTTACAGATGTGACAAACTGACAAATCTGGGAAGAAAGACTAGCCCAAACAACTCATACTATTGTGAACAAATAAATCCCGACATCATTATCTCTGCTGTGGGTGACTCTTTTAGAGTTTCATCTGTTTGTCTCATAATGCCATGGATACGTGACTTCTTTTCTGTGATTTTCTCTCTATAAACATCTACAAAAGAGAGTTTTAAAACCATGCTTCTTCATCATACCCAGGGGAGCCACTTCAATCGCTCAGTCAAACATATATTTATCAACTAAATAACACTTATTCATTTAAACTGCTGCATTATTTACCCAGTTGAATTACTATTTTGGCATATACATTTGAAAAGACTGTTTTAGCGCTCAAGTATATTTGCTTTTGAAGCTATGAAACAGGCAATACATGACAACAGCAATGCAAACTCTCCCTGCTAACTTGTCAGCAGGCCTCATCTTTGAGCTGGAGGTCAGTTTCAAGGTGGTAGCTGATAGGACTTGCCCAGTCAGCCTTTAATTTAACTGATGTCAAGCAGTGTCAGCTATGGAGGCAGAACTGTATCTACACTGAAACCAGATATTATTGAGTATACATTATAGGCTCCTCTCCCATACTGTAGTTAAAATTAAAAAATAAAAATGAAATCTGGCTACCAGTGGTGTCACGCTACAGACATCACATTTAAATAGCAATTAAGTCCAGCGCTTTGACTGTGTGCCCTTAATAACGGTGATGACTGTGAATTGCGTCTTGAAAACACTCTTGAAAAATATCTAGCAGAATAACCATTCCAATGGATCCAATGAACTACCAATATAATTTGGACAATTTCACCAATGTTGGTTAAAGAGAATTCTCTTTCACTTCTTTTCCTGTACCTCTGCATCTCTTACAAATCACTGCTGCAGACATAGCTTTCCTTTTCATTGAACTTTTTTTCCTGTTGTTGTTTGTATAGTTAGGGATTTGCACAGATGACTTAGAATTGCAAAGAAATTTATGGTACAGCTGTGTAAAGGAAACCATCCAACATAAAAATACACTCCACTGACTTTCTGCCAAAAAAGAATACGTGGGAATGACTATGGTTTTCAATGCTAGCTTGATTTTTTCCTCAAGTAAATTTGCTACTTATATGACCAGTTTCCTTACTGTTTCAGAAAAGCAAACAAAAAATGTAGAAAATGCCTTTTCTGTACAAATTTCTTCATTTGAAAAACCAGTGCTATGCACTGTTACCACATCGATCACTTCCTCTGTGAACTTAGGCTTCAAAATATCTACTAATACCTAAGTGCCCTCGGTCCCAAGTGAAAACAGATTCTTTCTGAAATGTGTACAATAGATTGACTGCTTATGCAAAACAAATTCCCACAGCTATAATAAAGTAAAAACCAGAAAATGAGAGTTTGTCTGGAGAAGCTGCTATGACACATCTTGTGCTTCAGTTATGCTGAAGATGCTGGGGTACTAATGAGCTCTATTTTGTGAAGTGAGGAAGAAGGAAGCTTCTGAATTTGTATGAGCTTTCAGGAGTCCAGTAAAACAGCTTCTGAAACAAAGTCAAAATCTTACGTTTGCTGGTCAGTATTCCATAGTTCTATTGTGGTGAAAGGAAAGAAATTCTGCAAAGAGAGTGTCTGCTTAAGACCACTGATCTGGCTCAGCTGCAGTCAAACGATCTGGCCCCGCAGGTACATTTAAAAGACATGCCTTAATACCCTGATACATCTGAAAATTTAGGCACATCTTCACGTTTGTGTGGGCATGCCTTCACAAGGTTCATTGTTTTCAGAAGCAAAAGCAAATTATATCAGAAATGAAATAAAGATCGGTTAGTTCACTGTGTTTCACAAGGAACAAACACATACTAGCATGAATTTCGACATCAACATAACAATCACCTTGATGGTATATAATACACCTCATCACCTAACTTTAAACACAGCAACTTGTACTATCATCATCAACACAACCACAAAAATAAAACTCCTCTTCTGTTGTGTTGAACTTAGTCAAATACTTCGCTTCTGCTAAGACAGCCCTAGAGCCTGGTGTATTTTCAGAAGACCACATCTGCAAGCCTTCATAGCGTCCATATTAATACTTCTGCTTGCTAATGTGTTAATTAAGATCTACATTACATTAGCCACATAACTACTTAATAAGATTAATCCACCTGGAAAATGATGGCATGTCTTGATTAAATTGAATGAAGGTAATGGAAGTGACATTTAAAATACATTGATTGTTATTACATTTTGATCATCTGTTTCAAAGCGTCTAAAAGGAAATAGTAGAAACCAAAAGATTCACGTTGTTTACATTATTAATGAGGTATGAGGGTTTCATCTTTTTATCTTTTGCAACAGACAAAGACATCCCTCCAGTTGTTCCAGAGTCCTTACACTGCCTGATGAGTAGGAGCAGGTTTCAGCAGGAACACAGTTGTGGGTAGCAACAGTGTCTCAGGCAGTCAAGTCAGGGCCTATTCGATTGGCACCTGAAGGCCAGCTCATCAATATGTAAAGGTGGCGAGTCTTCCCATTTAATAATTCTGTTATTCCTTTAACGTTTCCTGTCTGCTGCATTGCTAATAAAATATCTAACTATTAGAAAGTAATAATTCCTCTCTGCAAACCAAAATGTGACTCGGAGCTGTGGCATCTGGTAGAGGTCTCAACATCACATGGAGAGAGCTGAAGACAGTCTATACAGCTTTGCAATGACCACTGAGTTTAGCTTTCCATATCTATTCAAGGCAAATTTCTGCTAGATTAGTAAAAATATGTTTTTCCCCTCTCTCATCTCAAGCAAGATGGTGTCAAATTTACCAGCAAATTTAACTTTCTTCACTTCCTTATTGCCATTATATTTAAAATGCTTAGCTTGACAACTGGAAACAAGTGTTTTTCATTACACTTCAATACTTTACCATTTAATTAAATGTAATTGTCTTTTCAAAATCCACACACTATAGTAGACTTAGTGAAATATCTCATAAACTGAGCATGAAGCTGGATCAAGCTGGTTGGTCCAAAGAGACACAAACCCTGGATTATGTGAGTATCAGAACACACATTCAAATCTACCTTTTCCAATTAGTCAGTATATTTATGGTAACTGAGGTGATCTTTCAGGTCCACAATCCTTGCCCATAATTAACTTTGGTGTCTTTTAAAATGTGGGTTTCTAGGACCAGAGGTCACCATCTCTTACTGTGTTTTGCAGCTTGATAGGCCCTTACTATAGCAAATAATCAAGATAAAAAATACTAAGTAAATTCTGAATTAGTAGAAAATCTGCTAACTTTGTGAGCACACCAAAGACAATGTGTCATAAACAAAAACGCCTACACTGAAGCATTCTTTACATGGATTTGCAGCTGGAGTTACTTTGGATATTTCCACATAAATGATACTTTATCTTAGATGTCCTCTGAAATGATTAAAGTTGACTTTTATAGTATATTCTGTCAATTAGAAAGGAAACAGCACACAGATACTCACATATTTTATGGAAATGTGTGTCTAGCTTACTACATAATTTTAAATGTAGAATATATTTTTGGCACAGATTAATGGAATCTAGGCACAGAAAAATCCCATAAGGTCATCTAATACACTTCTTTGTGAAGAAGCAATTATTCCCAAACATGCATTTTCCCCCCCGCACTTTTCCTCCTAATTTAGATTTATTACACCGAAATTCTAACATTACCCATACGCAACTGTAACAGACAAATGGGCTGCACTCTCAGAAAATTTTTTCCAATGCCATTATTATCTATCTCATCCCTGTGGCAATTCCACAATTCCACAGTGGTGCCAACTTTCTGGTTTTTATGTACTGTGAAGGGATACTACCTTATAATTTGTATTAGGAAAGGAATTGTTCTTTACTTTTGTCTCTTAATCTAAACTCCTAGTTCAGCACCACTTCCAGATCCTAAAGGAAAAAAAAAAAAAAAACAAACCAGGAAAAAACCCCCAAACCCAAACCAGCTATCTCGTGCTTTGTTTACAGTCAGAACGCAGTGGACTTCACTTCCAGTTTTACAGCATCACTGAGGATTTTTTCTACCCATTGCACTTGCCTACTCCTTTCAGCCATCCCCGGTATTAGTGAGATGTAGTGTGTAATTACAAAAAAACCTGCAACTGAGTTATCTTAATAGTGAATTTTGTTTTCATTCAGATAGAAAATGCAGTAATAAAGTAATTTACATTCCTCTTAAATTGCAGTTTTATTATTTCATACCAGAATTTAGTCTCTTAATAAGGAACAAGTAGAGCAAATTGAAACATCTGCTTTTTTTTCTTTTTTCCTTCCAAATTGCTCTACTTTAAAATGCCTTGCTTGCTGAGTAGGCACAGCTTGTGTTTAAGTGGCCGTTCTCAGTCTGGGGGTTAAAGGTTTCTTTGGGAGACCCATGTTTTGAAAAGAATGGCTTCATCCTGAGTTGTGTCAATTATAGAAAGGTCACTCTCCACAGCCAGAGCCCTGAGCCCTGAAATGGATGTTGTGTTAAAAGCTGTCAGAGGCTTTCCTAAAAACTGCTGGGATAGCAATATTAACTTGGACGTAATAAAAGGAAAGGTGAGGTTGAAAAACTTTTCACCTTTCCCTGCTATGAGGATTTGTCTTTTAGATATTCCTTGTGTTCATCCAAAGCTGTCATTCATATTATTCCACTGTGGAAGATTATTTGCCTAAATATTGTTCTTGCCGCTTCAGCCCAGATTACCAACATTTCAGAAACCTTCTACAAAATGTCAGAAGAACAAGTAAACTTTTCCAACATGCTCTGAGGAAAGCTAACTGCAGCAATCTAAGACATAACTAGCAGTTCTGTCTCCTTGTCTCCTTGCCGGCATCTCAGCCTCTTTAAGCGTGCAAAGCTAATTAGAGTGGGGCTGGGATAAACTGCCAGGATTTGCACTGAAGTGCCCCAGGCAGATGAGCACATTCTGATTCAACAATCCTGCTGCCCTATATTTCCACAGAGATGGCAACAAAAAGCTGCAGGGGAGGGAATTTGGAAATGTGTTAAACACTGCAGTTGTCTGCTAAGTGACCATAATTGCAGACTTGAGCTGTTCAGGTTCCTGCCTAAAACCATAGGGTCCCTCACCTGTGCACAATCTGGAAGAAGTTCAGCAGTAATATAAACATTCTGCCTTGTACTTAGGGATGTGCAGTTCATCCAGTTTGACCTACAGTCAGCGATGAAAGCCAAGCCAACAAACCACTGTCTGAAAATCTACAGTTTTTTGCCACCACTAGGATGTGGGATTTCATGAAAAGGAAGAAGCCAAAATTAGTCCCTCCACAGAAAATATGAAGAAGCTGAGGTGCAGGAGCATAATTTATTGAAAAAGAAGCAAATCCATGAAATGATCGGGCACACCAAAGAACAACTCAGCTTCCTTCCCCAGCTCTGTTTTCACTGGTTGGGGTTTTTTTTTCATTTTTTTTTTCTTTCCCCAATACATCCAATGCAAGTATCCTAGCATTTGGTTCTAACGCTTGCTTCAGCAATTGGCAAGTTTAACACAAGCCATATTTCTTGAGAGCAAGGCGATGCTCAGCTCCGAAAAAACCTCTTGTGTTGACCAACAGCAGATGCTCGTCCTTCATTCCCATCTCAGCCACCCCATCCCACCTTCACGGCACACTAAGGCCTGTGAGGTGCTTTGACTAATTGAAATGCTCTGTTCTGCCTTCTTATTGTAATTTTTCTAATAATCAGGGAAAACATTATTGCATTGTAGCAAAGAATAGACCTGAACCTCACCAGTAAAAAGCATTCAATTTAAATTATTAAAATCCATTCCATGACACGTAATTTCCCTGTAACTTTCTTAGTTTAAGAAAGTGTTTCATTTTCCAGATTTTTCCTCATTCTTCTCATTGCTCTGTCTGTCATCCTCCACTGCCACACGGTTTTTCATTAAAAGAATCCAGTTGTTGCCTACATTGCTCATACTAATATCCCAGGTCAGATTATTTACTGTGGGTCAAATTCTGCTGTCCTTCATGTTTTCTGTTAGAATTATATCTGAGAAAGAAGAAAAAACAGGGATTTGGTCCCGGCTGCAGGCCAAATTTCTTGACTTCTCCCAGGCATTACAACGTACTTCTGCTAAGTCAAGCTTTTTCTCTTTCTTTGAGATCTCCAAGCCATCCCTGAGACAGGACACAGAGCCAGCAAAACGTACGGTTTTTGACTGAGCACTTCTCCGTTAGCGTCTGAGGGAACACGTCTTCATTAGTCGGTGAGGTTCTAGGAGTTACATGACTTTGTGCACTAACAAGTAGAGGGGCAAAGCAGAGCCGAACCCGGGCGGCGACCAGCAACCGCGCGCGGCAGAACGCGGGAAAACCAGCAACGCTGAAACCCAGCCGTCGGAGATGCTGCACGCACGCGCGCGCCGGCACGGCAAGGCGGGGCGCGCGGAGGGGCGCGCGCGCAGGCTCACCTCTGCCGCCAGGTGGCAGCGTCGCGCCGTCCTCGGCGCCCGGCAGGCCCGGCCGCAGCCCGTTGGCGAAGGCGTGTCCGTCCGCCGGCTGCAGCTGCCAGTTCAGCCCCAGGAGGTGCATCGCTGCCGAGACACAAGCCGCACAGGTGAGAATGGTGGGGGAGAGAACACAGCTAATGTCAGTTAAGCGTCTCGTGGAAAACACGGGAAAGCGACTTGCTTAGAGGAATGTTAACGTGCTGAGGAAAAAAAGCAACAACAATGACAGCAACAAAAAACAGAAGAAAGCCCCGATGACTCACATAAATCTGTCTTATTTTCAGTTATCAGATCTTCTAAACTACTGAAACACAAAAGGAAAACCGCTGACAATCCAGGGTATCGAAGCAGAGGGGCGAGCACTCTGTTCGGGCTCTGGCATCGCGTACTGCCTTGCCGATTCACGCATTACAAGGGGATAAGTTTGCGGAAACAAAGCGCTGCCGCGACTGCTAGCTCTGGCTTCGAATAATACGTGATAATTTATACGTTGATTATAAAATTAGCTTAGGCCTATGTATACTAATCACATTGTAATGCAATTATTTTGTGTTATTACAACTTACTTAAATCGACAGATTTATCAGCCTCTGTCTTCATCTTGTAGATTAAACTTTCCCTACAAATCCAGGCCTTTGCCAATCCCTTGAACCCACAGTTTTTTCTAATCCAGTGCACGGAACTCGGCCGCCTGGGCCACACACACAACGAAGAGCCACATGCAGTCCCGGCCAGGGAAGGCTGGTTTGCCTGCCAGCAGAGCTTTCTGGCAGCAGCACAGCGTCGTGGCCTCTCTGGCCATCCCTAAGCCCGCAGGTACGGCCGAGGCCGTGCAGCTGTGCCTGACACGTAAGATATGGAGCTGGAGAAAGGCTGTGGCACCACCTTCGCAAGTGCATGAGTTATAGGCACTGTGGTAGGGGTTAATTGAGTAAGTCCTGTGCATAATGCATGAGACTTGACAGGTCTGAATCATTCAGCTAGTGGATTTATGTGCATCTTCACCTTGTATAAACAGAAGATACCTGAATACATCTCCATACTTTCATCATATTATCCCTATGGCATCCTCCCAATACAGAGGAATGGTGAGGGACAAAAAAAGCCCTCAAAGCTGTTTTTATTCACCTTCTCTGCGTCCACTAGCAGCACTCTTCCTGTTTATGCAGGATGTATATAAACCTACACACCACAGAGAACAGCATTTTCAGTTATATACTACAATGGCATTTGAGGCGATCCACTGTTGGTTTAGGGACAGAAAATTTGTAAGATTGTGAGCACCCTTATAATTGTTTGCTTCTGCAGTGTCAGATCCACGTAAGATTTGCAGATATTTTGTATTAAATTACAAGCAATTGTAGAAGAGCTGGTGTGGTCATAAATGGACTGTCAGCGGCCACACAGCTAAGTGTTCAGAGATTAAATATTAGGGATAGGTAAAGGCAGAAGACTTTTCACAGGAACTGCAATTTACAGTGCTTGAGACAATCACTCAGAAAACTCTGAATACAGGGAATCCGTTTAGATGTGATCGATTCATATACATATTCATAAAACCCAAGAAAACAAAACAAAGCACCTCCCACCTCAGAATCCATCTATCCCAACTCCTGGAAATCCCTCAGCACACAATCTGTGCAGAGTTTAACCTCCATATTTTTGACAAAAGCAGCTGAGAAGCAAGACAGCTTCCATAACATCACCTTCCCCTAGACATACCTACAGACCAAGCAGATGTCTAAGAATAACAACAAAAATCAGGAGATATTTTGTGTGAAGAGAGCAGTTGCTGGATTTTGCATTCATGCTGAATTTGTGAAATTTTTTCCTATTAGGAAAAAAAGATTTGAAAATACATTAATGCATCTGGTATTTTAAAAAATACGAAGTATGAACCTGAAAAAGGATGCTTTGCCAAGAAACTACTCAAATCTATTTCTAGGGAATGTTGAAGAATTCCTGGAAAAATATACAAAAATTTTATGTAGGATCAAATGTTTTATTAAATTACAACTTTTTTTGTTTTGCCAAAACAAACATTTTAAACAGCTTTTCAGTCTATTCTTAAGTAACTGATTTTCTTTTCAGTAGTGCAATGAAACTGAAAAATTATTCATAAAGCTCAAACAACAAACAAGTCGCTAGCTCATACAGACTCTCCCCATCGAGTGAGAGACATCATCTGTGCTGTAGACATGAGAGGGCCGGGGGACGCTAGGTAGCAGAGCAGCTTGTGGCGTGTGTGTGCTGTCAGCAATTCCCACGTGATGCGCGCACACCAGGGCTCCAAAGACAGAGTTCAGCTAGCCCACCCCCGTAAGCAAAGAGTGCATAAAGATTACGTGAATTCCAGACCCCAAAATGAAAACAAGTCATAGAGGAGAATTAGACTTTTGTGTTTTACACTCTCAGTTTGTCTATTCGAAGTTGCCATTTTTTTATTTTAAATTTTATTCCAAGTGTAACCATAAATGTAGGTCGTTTGCAGAGATGAAAGTCTGCTGCTTCAAGTGTGAACCATTCCTTACAACAAAGAGGTAAGGAAATCATAACTAATAGTCTGTCCACGAGAATTAGAGTTGCTAACTTATAATTACCAGGTAAATTCAGAGAAGGAATTAAAAAAGATCTTATTAACATGGTATTAAGAAAAACTTTGATCCATCTGCTTCCAAGTATGCCATAATTTCATTAATAACTCCACTGCTCTGTGTTTTAATCATAGATGCACATTAGGTAGGAGCAATTAGAGCTCCTTCCTAACGGGGCAGGGATTTGTACATCTGCTATAGTCCCTTACAGAGACAGAGAAAAGATGACAATACCCTGCACAGCTCACGTATCCATTACGTGATCTACAAACTTCCACTAAGACAACTGAAACATGAGGAACGTTCACCTTTTACCAAGAATACCTCGAGAAAAGTATGTCACAGGGACCTGAGGGGAAAGCTCCGTGTTTGCATTGCATACAGCAAACCTGACTGGCAGCTGAGCAGGGAGAACAAGGAGCTACCTATTCTCTCCTGCTTCAGAACGCTATGAGATGGCAAATTTGTATGATTAACCTTTTGTTCTGTTAATCAAACAAAAATGCCTCCGGCAAAGGAATAAGTAGAAGCCTGTTTAATTAGAAATATGGGGATCCACTCAGAAGTTGAGTGCATGTGTGTCAGAAGAGAAATTTGGGCTAGTGAATTTGTGCCTGTTTCCTATTTTTTCTATTGGTTTACTGTTTTTTATTATTTTTTAGATTTGAAACTACAACTAAATAATCTCTGATGCTGTGGCTTTGTCTTCTTCCCCAATGACACACTTTCATCAGATAGTACAGTACTGGCCACATTTTCCCCAAAGGGTATTCACCAGACAGCTGAGTTGGGATACTCAGTTAGATCCAAAGCTGATTGTCAAGATGAGCACTGATTTTCCAAAACAGCCCACTTACTCAAATACATTTCCAGAGCTCCCTGATTTTATAGACTAACTTTCAGGGACAAACAGATTTCTGAAGATTTAAAACACAAAAAAGCGTCATTTTATCTGCTACATGTACAGTATATTAATAAATTATATTTTACAAAGCAGTTACGTATGTTTTGTAGGTATTATTTGGGTTTGTTTGCTTTTTTCCCCTCAACATTTAAGCATATTTTCTCAGTTCTTGTTTCTAATACCTGAGTTTTAAACATTGAGCTTGTCAGAATTTATCTGGTTCATTCAACACTAACATCTAGGGTAGTGAATTGTGTATTTATATTCTCTAAAAAATGAGAATATAAAAACAATACATTCTGAAGTAAACCCTTCGGGGTTTATGTAAAAAGTAATAATCAGCCTTTCACTCCCAACCCAGCAACACACACATACACACAGAGTGAAGGCGCCTCATTTGGGAAGCTAAACCTGCATGCCCATCAGGAACAAAAGCAGAGAACTAGTTTGTCACTCCAGGTGGTAGAGCTGTCATGGATCAATCTAAGACTTACATAAGATAGAGGTTGCTAGAGTGAATCACACATTATTTTAAGAAATCCCAAAAGGTATACAAATCCACAGAAAAATGACAAAACTTACACACAAAATTTTCTTGAATGCTCTCTAAGACTCAGTAGTGTCCCTACATTTCTCTTTCGTTGAGTCTTCTCTCATTTGTCCATAAACCCAATGCTCACTCCATCCAGAGTTTAGTCAAATGAACAATGTTTTCCAAGCTCAAAAACCTCTCTGTCTTCCCTTTGTGCTCTCCTGTCACTTTTGACCATGTATTTTTAAAATGAGACACCTCTGATATCTTCATGTGCTGGAGATCTCCCTGTAGTACAACTCGGTGCCTGCCATCAGGCAGGGCACAATCAGGTTTTGCACTTTTCCCTTTACACTATGGCATTCCTTCTTAGAGGGAGAAATATACAGATTAACAGTCCACCATTTTCCCCATTCCTACTGCATCTTCCCAGCTGAGGTCTGGGAGATATGCACCGCTTGCTTGTTAGAAAATTCAGTATTCCCTATTGACTCAATCGATCCAATTGACTCAAAAAGATGGGAAGATTACAAAAGTGAACAGAATTCAGAATGTTTCCACATATTCATTTTCCAACTTGTCATGCTTACTAAACCCTAAATTATTGTCATCCAAAACGAACCCATCAAACTATGATCTCACTTTGTCAGGATATATGTAGTCATATTAACGGTACCAGGCCAGCCTCTTTTCAGGTAAAAAGAAATTGGTCCATTATATCATGAACAACATTAGCAAATAAACACTAAAAGCACATTTGCTATACGTAGGCTATTGTATTATAGGGGAGTGGAAACACCTGAAGTTTCCTTTCCACCCACTCATGAGATGAACAATGATCTAACTCTTGTTATTCCAGTATACTTAGTCTTGAGCAACATCAGTGTGATTTCCAAATCAGGCCTAACGATCGCAGACATGATGAAACAAAAGGTACCTAATAAATCTTAGGAGCATGTAATTTTATAGCATATATATTCAAATAACTATCTGCATCTCTGTTTTTTATTTAATATGGTCTGTATATTGTTTTAATGCACTACCATATTTGTATGAAGCAAAAGAAGTTCAGTGTTTTACACTTCTGGGTACATATATATGGGGAACCTGGATAAATTTAATAAATGTATGCCAAAAAGTTAAAAAAATAATTAAATATTATTGCATGCTTACTTTGTATTAAATGTTATTCAGCTGAGACTCATGGTTCTTTACTAGTTACTACTTCTTGATCATCCAACAGAACCTCAGGGATATCAGAAATTGATCCTACTGATATCAATTAGTATTCATAAAATAACAGTTACTTAAAAGATGAGGAATGTAGTAGTTTAATGTTCTACTACTATTCCTCTGGAGAAACAGGTTCAGTTCAATCCAAGTCACAAGTGAAATGAGTGTGTTAGGCCTAATCCCTAGTGATTACTTGCCCCCATTACAAAATGAACACACAATTCATCACAACTGACAACCTCTCCTCAAGAGATGACCAAGACAGGAATAGCATGGATCTGAAGGTCAGAAAAGAGCAATGGAGGAGCTGCATGGATAAAACTTGCATGGCGCCTGAAAACACTACACTTGATTCTTACTAGTGCTTTCATGACTCTATCTGAGGAGCACGGATTATTGGGTAGCTGTAACAAGAACAGTAAGAAGCCTTCCCAAGCTCCTCTCAGTCTGAAGAGGTTACGAGGCAGTTCACAAATACACACACAATCAGAATTTGCTGAACTAAATCTCCATTGAGATCAGTATTTTGTGAACATGTTTTAGGATTAAAGCAAACTGAACAGAGAGGACAGATAGGCTTTGTCAGACGGGCAATTCTGCAAGCATTATTTATGTACAAGGTATCTCATCATTGTGGACATCAGTAAAAGTCCTCTTCCACAAAATTTGGCCTTGGCAACAAATATGCCTGGCAAAGTCAGATTTCACTAAGTGGTATATGTTTCACAGAGGCTGACACCATCCGCTGCTTGGTAATATTGTTGGCCAGCCTTCAGCCGCGTTTGCAGCAGGAGGAATACAAGCGCTGTAAGTATGCAGCTAGAATGGAATATATGACTCCTTGTATTAAATGGTGGCTGAGGCAGTTGTCTCAGAGAAAACTGCTGAATCCCAGGACCTGGACTCACAGTTATACTAATGCCCTTTCATATTCTGTTACCAGCAGAAAGGGACAGTTTCTCCGGGAAGCTCTAATCTGTGATTCCTCCATTTTAACATATATTAAAGTGTTTGGAAAATCATTACCAAAGAATACGAGTCTTTGTTACTTAAAAGAAGCAGTCTTAAAACAAACAATGTGAACAAGTATCACCTTTCCTTGCTAGAGAAACAATGATGTTTCTCCTAAAATTCATGACTAACTGCCAGAACTTTCTGTTCTTCCTTGAATATCTAGCGTCACTGTGGCCAGGATGCCAGAGTCCTCCTGAGGGTATCCAAGAGAACTCAGAAAAATTCATCAAATTCCCAGGCCTTTTTCTAAAAGCAAAACAAAAGCCGTATGGCTTGCTGTGTGGACATCTGCCATTTTTGATATATTATCCACAGGAAAGTTTAAAATAGGATTTAAAAAAACCCCAAGCCCATCATATATGACGTAACAGAATTTCATAAGGAAAACAGACCATGAAGGATGGTGACAGAGTCTGCTGCTGATCCTGCATGATTCAAGAAGAGGGCTGACTGAGAACTGCATAAGGACAAAGCACAACTGAGTGGATGGGGCCAGAAAATGGCAGATGAAATAAACCTGGTTAAGATAAAATAACATATGCTGGAGAGGAGTAATCTTAACTCCACATATCAGATAATGAGCTCTGAGCTGAGTATTATCAAACTGAAGGGAAATTTTGGGCTAGATGATAATGTTCCCTGAAAATTTCAAGCAAAGCCAATATTGAATCATTATGACAAGAGTGACCAAAGCAAGGAACATTGTTATGCCACCTGCCCTCATCTCAGAAAGGACCTAGAAGAACCAGAGGCTGGAAGACCAGTAGAGAAAAGTACATATATGATTCATCCTTTTGTACAAGACATCCACTTTTGGATGCTGGAAATAAGTTAATGAATTATTTGACTTTTATTCCACCCAACACAGCTGCTGCTACACATATACAAGACTCCTTGGTGTAGTCCCAACGTTTCTCGAAGCATTTGATGCATTTTTATGTTCTACACTGTGCCATAGCATGTCCCTACCTATGCACCAGCCCAGACAATTTAAGGAATGTTTAGACCAATGCATCACAGGCAAACCCTTGAATTTTTATGCCACAAAGCAATTCCTAGAAGCAGTATGATTTTTAGGTACCCTAGGGCATACGCTTCAGTACAACTAAATAGGCTGAGGATGTAGTATATAAAATGGCAGTTGCTGACAAGCCACAAAGTTTGTGCAGGTTTCTCAACCTAGTGTAGTTATTCACCAGCACACCAGTAAATACTCTAACTAATAGCAAAGCTGAGTCCCTTATGATTATGAGAGATGAATCTTCAAAATATCTTGTTGGAGGTCTCAGGGACACAGGAGATAAGAATGTAACTTCTACATTTGATACCAGATGTTAAAGGTCAGGTTAAAAAAAAAATTCTTTGGACTACCAGTACTTAGGGAATTTATGAACTCTTGTTGTAATATTAATGACTAAGATTCAATTGTTTGCAGAAAAAGTAGTGCTTCAAAAATAGCTCACTTGATCTAAATTTAATATTACTGTTGTAGAATGTATGCAAAAAGTACAGCTTATTGACTGTGACCACTGAAGCTCAACAACAAATAGATGGCTTACTATCAAGGTCATTCATTCTCAGTAAATCATCTTAATCATCAGTGTTCTATCTGGTATGCACTACTTTCTCCTAATAAATTTAAATTAAAAGTACATTTGGGAACTCCGTTTAAAGCATTACCAAAATACACAACTTTAAGAATTAACAGAACTTTCTTCATTAAGACAATATGTTTGCCTGTATTATGGCTGGAGACCACAATAAAGAACCATTTTTCTGTCTTATTTATCCTACACATAACATTGAGCAAGGCCTGTCACTTCTCAGAGTCACTTTTTTTGTTTACAATGTTAAAAATGGAGAATTCCATTAACTACAATGGCACTGATGCATGGTTTTATATGCTGTAATGTGGTTTTTCCACTTCTCCATCAACCGAATTAAGCTGATACTGTTATCCACATACAAACTTCTATACATTACCCATCGACAAGTTTCTACTCTTGTTAACTGTGCCTGAGCTCTTCAATAGCTTTACTTAAAATAATGACAAAAACAACTTCTTGTAACTTTCCAAAGAGAAAGGCAGAGTGTATTTTCTGACTACATGAGGAAAGCCACGAGGACTGATTACCCTGTAAGTTTATGAAACAATGAATGTAATAGATACTAGGCTACCCGTTCTGCTAGTCCTCTCAGCTGCGGACAGCATACAGCTCTGTGCTTCACTAATCCAAGAGTGATCCTATAAACGCAGTCACAGTAAAACTTGAACTTCAGCACCTCACTTTCTGGGACATTAGGAGAGGGAAACAGAGGCAGACCCCTTTCTTGCTGCGTTGTTTGAAAGGCTAGTGCTTGCTGTGCAAGAGTGGAACGCACGGTGCCTCCCTGCTATGGCAGAGACGTCAGGCATGCTCTTTCTGCTCACCAGGGAGACACAGGAGATATTGTGCCTTTTTGAAAACACAGTGGAAAGGAAAGCTGACTTCACACAATCTTAAACATAAGCTATCCTTAGGCATAATTTCACCCTCAGCATGTAAACTCCTTTAGACAATAAACTGTTTAGAACAGGGCTTTTGCTTTATGAAGCATCCAGCCCAAGCAGCATTTTATAGAAATACCATAAAGGATCTATGAATTAGTGTATTGTTATAATCAGCAGCAAAACTTCTGCTGATATTTATTAATTGCTTTCTTTTGACTAAATGTCATTAAAGATGAAAAAGGAGATGGAAGGAGAGCTAAAAAATAGTTCATTGTCACTGTGCTCATATGGAAGAATTCAGGGGACCCCAAAAAAGCTATTTTTTGTTTTTTAAATTGGTCACACACCCCCTCCAAGCTGACCGATTTCCTTCCCCATGCACATCAGTAAACTGAATGGAATGAATTTTCCAAGCACAGCATGAAAGATACACCCACAAATCCCAGTAGTAGTGTGATTTTTGTGCTTATCTGTAATGTGGTGCTTTCAAAGTTCATTCCTCTATGTCCAGCTTCAGTCTTTCTGCTTCCAAAAATACTTGAAAAGCTTACACAAACTTGCAGTTACTTTTGGGGTGGGAAAACTGGAGGATGCGAAGACCTGGCTCCTAATTACAGGGATAACAACAGGCAAGCAGAGCTTCGGACTGCAGGAACAAGAATTGTACCTTGAGTGGTTGTTAGTTCCCCAGTCACCATTCAGACTGGGACTGAGAAAGAATCCTTGGTTTAGACTTTTCGACTTTTCTTGTTTCAGTCCTCTTTACTGAAATGTTTTGATTTTGTGCCACTTTGAGCAATCTTTTTGTCACAGAAAGGGTAACAGCACTGCATGTTACATTCAAAATCTGGAATCTCACGACAAAGACCTCAAAAGAGAAGCGAATACAGTGCACTATTCATTTATTCTCGTGACAGGCCTTAGATTGTACAGAGTGTAGAAAACTGGCACAAGATTAATCAGTTCCTGAGACTGTATGAAATGAAATAACTTCTTCTGGCAATTTTAAGAGTCATGTCTGCAATCTTTTTGGTCTTGCATCTGAACTAGATGGACGTCACTAACAAGAAAAGTGTTTATGTTTTTATTTACCTAACACAGCATCTTTCAGCCTGTAAGGTCCCAAATCACATTATACAATATCCACTCTGCCAGCCTTGCCAAAACATGGTCACATTTAAAATACACTTAGAATAGCAGAAAGGGATGCTCTTGACTAAAGCACAACAGAAAACCTCTTTTTTTCTGTAGCAATTGTGAGCATTTAATGTTAATACAGAGCAAATTGAATCCAATTTTAATTTCACACCTAAAAGACACCATTATCGTGAACATAGTACCCAGCTCGTCTTTATTCTGTTTCCAAGAGGAGGAATAACCTAGCTGAGACTTGAAACTGGTGTTTCAAGGAATATAGACATAAATATACTCTCTTAAATTACTGATGCCTGAACTTACAAGAATTAGAATAACTGCTTTACTTTTAATACTGATTGTAACCCTAAGGGATACCATGTCAAACATTTATTCAACTACATTCATCTTCCAAAACTGCAACTTCCCTAATCTCTACAAACATGTTGAACAAGATTTTCATAATCTAACTGTTCCAAAGCATTCAGACCTTTACTCAACCTCTGATTGTTAGCCACATTGATATGAAAATTCTTCTTACCCTTGTTACCCCTTAGCATACACTAAATGAAGTGCAACTGCATGATTATGAATGGCCAAATTTCTGCCCACAGTGCAAAAAAGTATAATTGTTAATCTCAGAGTATATTCTTCCTTTAACAGAAATTATACAGAATAGTTTAATTTAATCACCTGACTGTAAAACCTTGTATGAGTGATACATTTTAAAGTTTTACTCTCTACACAAAGTAATCATTGAGTTAAAAGTTCATTACAAAGAGGAAATGTCTGAAGGTGAAAAGTAAATACGATTTCTTCCCCCAAAGCTTCTCATTCATTTTCAACACTAAAAACTGTTTATACTTCTTTCCCAATATGCTTCAAAAGGTATATATAAACATAGCCTAGATCATATCTTGATATTGAGATAAAGGTACAGATTATATTTAGCATCTAGGCAGATTTAGACCTCCTGTATGCCTTGCAAAGCTGACATTATTAATGTATTGTGGATTAGATGTCCTACTGATCCAGAATAGAAACATATATGAAAATCAAATATACAAATATAAATATCTTCTACAACAGTCAGTTACAGCCTTGCAACTCATATTCCTTTGTGTTTTCTTTTAAAGGTAGCTTTTTAAAACTAAACAATTATCAAATTGGACTTCAGTTATGTTTTTGAGAAATTTTTTTCCCATTGTCCTTGCGTGATTTCTGTTAAGCATTTCCCGTAAAGAGTTTGATATAACTGGAATATACTTTATTTTTAAACTTATACCTGTCTTATTCTTGGCAGGTTTCCAAGTCTGAAGTTTGCTTATTTTGCCTTCACAGGAAAAATAATTTTTCTAACAAAGCTAGCTCTCCTGTATCTATGCCTTCTCATCTTCCCATCTAGAATTCTGGAGCAGGTAAGGAAGTGCAAGCTGCAATTGAGGACATGATTTCAGTGTGACCACGCCAATATGGAAGTACATTAGAAAAGAGAGAAATCAATGAAGGGTTTATATGGTGTCAGGATTTTAGTTTCAGATCACTGCTTTATTTTGAAGTGGCAGGGTTGCAAGTTTTCAGACTGCAGCAATATATATTTTACAAAGAATTTCTTCCTGTGTGTGTGTGTGTGTGTGTTCATATATGACTACCAGTTGCATCAGCAAAACATGCGGTTATACAATTTCGTCAGCCAATACAGGAATGAAAAAAAGCTTGCATATGCATTTTAGGTCCCGAGAAACATCATGATAGCACACCAGTCTACAGAAGGCCATTTCAAGCACTGTGCATCATGCATAATGGAAGAAAATTATATTTAATTTGGATACCTACACCCCTATTCATCTAAGGAACACCACCACAATATACATTTAATGAAATATTAATATTTGTATTACTGTTCTTTATCTATTATGTCTTAAATTGCCTTTATAATATGGGTTTTTAAGACTAGCTCATTTTGATCTTCTTGATATAACAAAATTCACAGCAGATACAGTGAAAAACGCTGTTACAGATGGAGCTGCTGTCCACAACAGAAAAATGAAGCCAGCTTATTGTACAGAGCATCTGATACCTGATAATTTTAATTAAGCTTTCTGCCTTGCATACAAAATGGTGCAGAAGCCAATTCCACTGTCTGAGGTCAGCAATGCAGAATGCTTATTATCAGTCAGTTTAGAGCTGTTAAAAATCAAGGATCATTGTAATCAAGGTCAAAATTGTCACTGACTTCAGTGGAGACAGCTTCACTTCAGAACTTGTCTATTTATTTTAAGTATTTGAGACTGCGAATATCATAACAATGCCTGAAAAATAGTGTTTTGTACAGGCAACAGCAATGTAACCCATAAAAAACTTTACCCTCCAAAGTCACCAGTTTAATTTGGAGGGTGAATTGTACATTAGTGATAATGCACTAGCATATGCATCACTGAATACAATTAATTAATGAATCATAGAATAAAATATGAGCTAGATTACATACCCTCAAAAATCTTTGGCTTCAATTACATACACTTTGTAAAACATAACTGAATTGTGTTAAATGATTAATACAATAAATTTTAACATATGTAACAATATTACTTAATAATACCAATAGAATAACCAGGAATGGTCTTTCAAAGAGAAGACAACTTACACTACAAGGGGCAAAAAGCGATACAGGGCAGATACAACTACACATTAGTACTTCATAGCTAACGCTCAAGTTCTACTTCTTCATGTCTGTAACACCTAGTTGCCAGCAACAAATCAGGATTATATATCTTTTTTCTTTGACAGATGAAACAGTAAATACTATATTAAAAAAAACCAAACAACAAACCCCAAACTATATTGAAAATCCATCTAGCATTTCAGCCTCACTCTTCACTTTGAAATTTATTTACCTTTTTTTTTTCCTTTCAAGAATTTGCTTCATCTTGGAAGCAGGTATCAAAGTGCTCCTTGACAACTTAAAATTACTAGAAAGTCCTCAGTGTCACTGTATCTGACAAATTTCTGCAATGTATTTACCTTCTTCTTTTACAAAATTGCTAACATTTAAGTACCCAGAAAGTTCTACAGCTGAGATTTTTTCCACCAACTTAAATTTGAAAAAGATGCATTTGATTTTATGGTCTAATAGAGAAAATCTGCTTCTGTCTACTGGAAGTGGCTGTCCATACTAATTAGTGAGAAATAAAATACACACAACCTTTACTTTGCTAGGATATGAAGAGAAATTAAAGCAAAGACACTACCAAACCTATTCATAAGTCTACAACTCTCACCTTCTAGGGCAGGTTTAGAAAAAAAAAAACAACACCAAAACCAAGACCAACCCTGTGATAATACCTACAGAGTTATTTCACCAATTTTTCCACTTAGATGTGATTTTGTCAATTTAATGACTGCATTCTTTCAAAAATAACAATGGTATTATGTGATTGTCACATAAATGTAACTCAGGATTGCTATCAGTACATAAAACTATTTCAGAAATCTATTCGCATCCCATGTTTTTGCAGAGTTTACATAAACTACAGCTCTCACTTCATTCTTGAAAAGAATTTTAATATTTGCATTCAAGTCCTCAGAGGTAAATTTTCAGTACAGATGCAGGATAAACAAATTAACATCCTTAGACTACAGTATGGGATTTCATGCAAAATCATTTCAATTTTTATAGGGGACCACAGGACTTTGGGACAAAAAGGTCTCTGGAGCATTGCATTGTTAGCACTCAGGTTGCAGAAAGCACCATGTAAAAAACCTGCTTTCACACTGTGCTTTCTAAAATGTAATGTTACCTGATGCAATAAGTAATGAAGCTGAAATGATCGGATATTGTTCTGAACGATGTACCCGACTGCACAGTACCAGTGAGGTCTGAGGAAGGAATGCATTATATTCTGCTGTACATTTCTGAGTCAGGCCTATGAAGTCCTTTGAACCTTTACTAAACCAATTTTGTATTTGAAATATTTTCAGAACTTATCTTCTCCATTTTAGCAAGCTAGACACAACACACTCACTGACTCCTGCCAGGGAACAATGGGAGGGACTGAGCATGCAGTGGCTAAGCACTCTCATTGAAAAAACCAGAGGATGCTGCAATAATTGTCCTGAGAGGCTAGAAAGGAAACAAGACTCTATGCTGACAGCTTAGCTCAGCGTGAATCTCATTTTTCACACGGAGCTAATTAAAAACTGAAATTAGTTAAATATGGAAATGACACTTGCAAGCACTTTAGCTGAATTCTGGCAAAATCCCTCTAGAGTGCTGCGACACTACCTGCTGCTTCAAAACTCCCCAACTGGATTTCACAGTTAAAAGGCTGAGCAAAGGGAAAGTTATTACAGAGATTTCAAATTCAAAATGTGTCTGTAAAATTCTAAATTAAATTTCATGGTAGCCCTTTCAGTAACTAGGGACACACTGACACACTGTGCAGTCCAACGATATGGTGCTCAAGTAACGTCCCTGCATGTATTCTCTGATTATCTCACCTTTCGGCACTGTGCTGATTGTGCCAGAACTGCGAAGCTCACAAGGATACTGGCACTACACTGCTGCAAAGATGAGCCATCTACTGCTACTGAAGTAGTTATTTTGAAAGCATGGACGCACAGCGAGCAAAGGAATTACTTCCACATATTAACAGCAGAAATCTCAGAAAATCGGAACCCAACAACCAAAATATTTTATGCCTCATGATTTTAATTTATATTTGTAAGTGCGGAATACATATGCAGAGAAGACTTTATACTGCAATAAATTACATGGCCTACCTACATATATATATCGGTGCTTTACAGGCAAGGTAATAATAAAAAGCACTTCTGCATATTTAAATGGGCATAAAGAACCAAGGAACTGGATATGCATAAAAGGTATGATGACTGACATTAGCTTTTTGACTAAAGCACCATGTGAATTCTATTTTGGTGCACGTGACTTGCCTAGTATGCATAAAAGCAAGGGTATTTGCCCAAGGGCAAATATGATTTCTGAATGCAATTTAACAAAACCGGCCTATGGAGCAGATCATTTTGGATCCATACCAAGGCTTTCAGGATAGCCAATCACTTTCAAAACAACTGGAGCATTTTGATTTTATTGTTTTTCCTACATTCCATCCCTTTACCCTTGAGGCAATCCCCTCCCACTGGCCTGCTGCCACTATTGCACCAACAAATTTCTGTCTAGGAAAGCCAGCAAAAGATGCCACATAGCACGAACGCCACTGTTACTCCCAAGTCTGCTGGCAGGGGTTATTGCTGCACCCAGCCTGCCAAACCCTCTTCCCTGGCAGCTATCTGTATAATCTGTATATCACACCCAGGCTTTGCTAGGCCAGGGCCTTGAAACATCTCAGCTTACCCAGCTGGAGGGGATATGCGGCAGCTGCACCATCAGACCCTCTTATTTTATTGAATTTTGAATATGCAGTTTCAAAGCGATTCAAATGAATTTGCCCAAGGCCTCAGATCAGTAAAACTACTGATACCATCTGCAGCAGGCTTCCTAAATTTGAAGCATTTAAAAACAGGTGACAGGATAGGAGCTTTCAATGTAAGGACTGACACTCATGAAAAGCCTGCTAAACAAACTTGGTTATGCCCCGTTTTGGCAAGGAAGGAACTGTGTGGCTTTCAGCCCAATTCTCACAATAGCACTGGTAATAATGGGAAGTTCTACTTCAAATTATTTTTCAAATCCTGTATATTTTTCCAGGTTAAAAAGGAAGCATTTATTTGATCGCTGACTTTCATCTGCTTTAAAGCATCTATATGAGTGGAAATAAAGAGCAGACTATGAAGAACATGAACTCTTAACAAAAGGGTCTATTAAGAAATCCAGAAACCAACATGTAGGTGGTTGAGGTCTCTTTCCAGTTTATGAAACTCCAATGAGGTCATTAAAACATGGGTTGCCCTAAAGGACGAAATCCAAAGGCATGATTATAACTTCAAGTACTATATACTTATATATACACACACTCTTCAAATAATATTTTTAATAATGCCCATTGCTTGATCATATTCAATACCCTTAAATATCCCAGAAGATGTTGAATTATATGTATACACAGCATTGTTTAAGTCCTGCAGGGACACAGAGTCTAACAGCAAGACTACAGTAAACTGTTACTACTTTTTGACCAAGGTCCTTTGTTTAGAACTTTTTTTTACAAAACAGCAGAATTCTAAACATCCAGAAAGGGCAGAATAATAATTAATTTTAAAAAAAGGCGGGGGGGGGGGGGGGGGGGGGAAGATACCTTGGCGTCCAGGGACGTATGTAGTTACACTGAGCTGAGTCTCCTACAGATTCTGCACTGCTGACATAACCCAGATCTGCCAGCTAGGAAACCACTTATGCTTCCCACTCATAATGCCAACCAATTCTTCTCCCAGCAAGCAGAGGCAAAAGATTAAACTCCTTATCTAGTAGCTGTCCACACCCACAGTCCATTTAGAATATGCCTGATCGACAGGCACAAGCTCGAAAACTACTAGGACATATACCTAACCGGCTATCAAACCAGGAACCAGACCTGAGCCAGAGGAAGCAGAGCGTGTCAGCCAAAGTCCTTTGCAAGAACTCTGTTGAGGTGGTTGGGGTCCCAGCCTGGCACCTTGCGCTTCCTCACTTCACACTGAACAGAGAGTCAGCGAGCTGCATATTGGTTTCTGTTGTTCCATTGCCCTGACTGTGTCTGTATACACAGCCCATTCCAGGGCAATGATGTAGCAGATTACTAGTACCTGCTTCTCTTGTCTGTAGGTTTTAACAGCACCTGTATTATTTGTATGAGCAAGTACCCTATTTGGGGATCAGTATTCTTAGAGAGAGAAATTATTTTTATCTTTTTCTTCTCCCTCTTCTGTTGTTCTACCTGAGTATACTCACAGGAAGATACAGCTTGGTGAGGGAGCTAGAGACAGAAAAGGGGAGTCTGGGGAAGGGTACTGCCACGTACAATCAGGCAGCTTTGAATAGCAACCATAAGCCAATGACTTATGCCTTTTAAAAGATCCCTGAAGAACAAACTGTTAAGAACTTGCTAGAAAGAACAACATATATTCCAATCAACTTGTGATTGTACTTCAAATCTGCAATGAACATTCACTCTCCAAAGTGCTTTATGCTATATTCAGCACATCATGCAAATCTGGGTAAGCACCACTGGGATAAAACCAAAGACATGCTTATAAGGGGGACATGCATGCAGACAACCGCTTTTGTCACTAATGCTTCTGGGAAAGTATTTACTCAAGAAGAAAATGAATAGTGGCTTAAAGGTGAGAAATTAAGACTGAGGATTTTAATGTTCAGGCACTCAAAGGTATGTAATCATCCTCTTGCTCTTTTCCCTCCTCTTGCACTCAGAAATATCCAATAAAGTTTAAAAACTTGAATCAAGGAAAAAACTTGAGCCTGCAGCCTCCCTTTGGGGAGGGAGAAGAGAGGAGGGACCATAGGGGGCTGACAGACAGAAAAATGTTACATATTCTTTCCATAACCAATATAGTACAGCGGAGCGAGCCAGGGAATTACATCCACTAAGCACACAGGCTACCGCCATCTTTGCCCTTGTAGGAACTGTTTCAGTACCCAGAACATACAGCATGCACAACCCAGCAATGTCATCCTCGTGACATAAACCAGCCCCCATAAGCAGAAAACAGTGGAGCAAAGATTATTGCCAAAGCTGGGCTAATAAAGGGCTACCAGTTCCAGGAGACTGGCCAGCCAGGTACCCCCAGAGAGTTTACAAGCTGGTTCTTTGAGGCAAAGGTGAGAACAAGACTCCTAACATCATTCAGCCTCACTCTGAACTGCTGTCTCATACTGCTTTTCTTTGTAAACAGAGCCTAAAATCATCCCATAAGATGCAGAGTCACTTTCTGACTTTGCCAAATAGAGGGTCCTCAGTGGGAGCTACACAGGTTTTGCCCCGTAAAGTGATTCTGGTGTTCTAGATAGTCTAAGTCATTAAATGGATTCTTTGAATTGTAAAACTTTAGTCAAGGTCATTTGCAAATGCAAACCTTGAGTTCAATTATGTTCTACCAGTGGATGACACAATTACAAGAAAAAATCTGTTTTTATAAGTCAGCCGTCTTTTCCCCTTGGTTATCAATTTTTAAATACAGGGCAAGAAAAAAAGTGTGCTTTTGAGAAAATTCTGAACACATAAATGTTTCAGATCAGTTCTGCACAGAACAAGAAAATGTTTCTTTTAATAGTGTGATTTGATGTAATTTGCCTTACCATTTTTCTTAAGGTACAGCAAATGCTGAACAGAGAACTGCACATATTTCATTTCAAGATACGGGGCCAAAATCATCCCTGCATCTTTTTCATGCCCCATTGGTGTAAGCCTATTATTTTCAATGTAGTTATATCAGTGTGAAAAAGGAATAATGCAATCGTCAATCAAGTCCATACTATTTTTCATGACAATTCTACTTCAGCAAAGCCTCAGATATAACCTAGTGAACCACAGATCACAGTAATATTTTATAAAATTTATTCAACAAAGTGAATTAAATAAACTTACCTTTCTGCCTGTATCTTAGCAACTTGCCAACCCTTAAAATATCAGAACACTGGGAACAAACCTCCAAAATCTTAACTACAAATGCAGACTTTACTTTTGAGAATAGCTGCGTCAGAATTGATGGCCATAATAGCGAGAATACATTTTGAAGAATGAGGCCACAACACACACATTTTACCTGTATCTGCACCCAGTCCTTAAGGTATCTCTTAATTAGTTATATTATTTTCTAGGCTATTCATTAGATCTGTCATGTAAATTCAATGGCAAGGATATTAAGGTTTCATTACAGGAGATATAAAAATAAAAGTATCCCTAATAGCTTAAGTGTTCCATGTCTTCTTGTCACATGCTTTATGGTTTCCACTGATTTCAGTAACAGACCCCAAAGTGAGTTGGAGGAAAGAACATGCCCTACAGCACTGCATCTTGGGTTCCAGCATCCTTCACAGCACCAGTTTTATGCTCTGTGACCACCTATGGCCAACAAAGTCTAACGTACATGCTATACCTTAATATGAACACATTGCTAGAGAGCCAAGAACAGTACTGTCTAACTGAAGTTCAACAGCTCCATGCAGAGTAGGGAAATGAAACTTAATTCCTCATGGAAAAATGCAGTGGAACTGTATGAAAACTGCAGGAGCTGGTCTGCACCAGTTTTAGTCATATCTCTAGAGAGATGCTAATAAATCCTCAGTATTTGCAAGGAAAATTTGTTTTACACTAAAGCAACCTGCAGTTTTCCCTTGTAAGAGCCAAGAAGCAACATAACTCTGCACATGAAGGTTGTAACCACTGTCAGCTTTGTGAAATGAGGGAGAATGCAGTGTCAATAGACCTGCATCTAATTGATAATTAGATCAAAGTAAGAAATCTGGGGTTAAACCCTGTATTCTTAACTCAGGATTGTTTCCTCCATACCTTTTCATCAGCTTCTGCATGATTTAGAGTTTAAATTAAAGCTTCTAACCCTGAGCTCAGTATTGTGAAAAGAAAAACAGTTCAGAAAGCCTGGGTCTTCACTCAACTACAAAAAGGGCCAGATCGTCTCTGCTTGAGCCTTTGGGGCTCCTTATCTGTTGTGGGCAAAACAAATGTTTTGTGAGCTGGGAAACTTAATTGCTTTCTGTATTAGCGCTAGGTTGACATCACAGATGTTCCTGGTCACCACCTTGTTCCTCACAGACCTCAGGGCATCCCACTCAGCCGCCTGGCCCCCGCTGGCTCTCCCTTGGCTGCCCTGCTGCCTGCAACCCCACGCCCCGGCTTTCTCTGCACTGCCTCAAGCAGTGCCAAAGGCTCTGGGTTCCCCAAGAGAAATGGGAGAAACAAGGCCCCAGACACCTGAGAAACACTGTAACCAAAACCACGTACAACAAATGTGGGAAGGAGTGCAAGTGATTCAGTAAATGTAAATATCGATGCGGTAGACATGGAAGAGCAATTTTAGCAACATCCCCTGTTCAATATCCTCACATTGGATTTGTCAGAATTACTGTCAAATGCTGCAACTAAAAATCTGAACAGTTCTCACATGGCCACAGCAACCTTACTCTGGTGTACCTGAGGCACTGGCATCCTGGAGACTGAGTTGGCAAAAAGTTAGAAGACAAAGCATAATACTGCTGTGTTTCTTCCTTTTTTTTCTAAAAAACAAATATTAATTTATCATTACTAAAAAGTTTTCTGAACACAAGCATTGGAGAGGACAACTAGCTGTGACAGGGATGGGACACCTGCCTGGGAGCTGCTGGGAGGGCAGCCGGGCGGGAGGTGCACGGTCCTGGACCCAGTCCCTGGGACTAACCCCGACACAGAAACAGGCTCCGCTTGGTTACCCTCCTTTGACATCTTCCAGCTGCTAGCCATGGCATGCTGCTTAGCTTAGTTTACCTTAAAATTTCCCTGCAGATGGCTGTACTATGTATTCGTGTAGGCTGATGATTTAGTGGTTGCCCGCTGGTATCAGAGAGAGAAGCATTTTTCCCTTCAGTGTCCGCTTTGTAAATCAATTGCTAAATTATGTGCTACTTCATTCACATTATTTCAGGCCTCTATCTGACATAAGACACCTGCTGTGGTGATAACTGACAAAATATATGGAACCTGGGGAGAAGATGAGGGAAAGACAGGAAGGAGGAGGACTCTGACTATCTTTCCACATGCGACATTGGCAGTAACTCTCATGCAGTGGCATACGAATTCTGTAGATTGAAGCTATTGAATTTTTTAGTAGCGCAATACGCTGCATACCATTGCTGTTGCACCAGAATACAAGCACTTAAAGAACAACCTTCAAAGCAGTAAAATAAGATGTAGCCAGCTGTGTTTCAATTCATTTACGTCAACAAGAAAACTTGTACTTTTCTATACTAATTCCGCAGAGAAATCAAAGAATAAAAAGCTAACAAAAAAATGAACAACATTCGAGAGTCAAACTTTAACAGCTATTAACCTGTATCAAGGAAACACAAGTGATTTAAAGCAGCTTTGCAACATCTCTCCTAATTAGCCTGTATCAGGTTATTTGGATGAAATCATGATCTTACTGTCAAGATCAAAATATTCAGTCTTCTGCACAAAACAACTATTAAAATTTTTTAAAGCAATTTGGAAATGTTGGCAGAGTTGTCGACATTACAAATAGGTACCACTAACATTCACATCTCCTTATATTTTATCTTTCTTTTGCAAGGCCTTTTAATTTTTTTTCAGTAGCAACATACAAATTACTTTCCTTGGAATCAGACTCAAGATTCCTGCAGATTCTTAAATGAGACAACACATTATTGCCACTAACAGCAACACAGACAAATCAGAACTACTCCTACAAGTCATAGCATTGAAAGAAGGAATGTGTAGTATCAGCATTAGAAGATGTATGAGTAAAGCAGAGGTGGGAAAGGGCAGATCACAGTGCAGAGTAATTTTGAAAACTTCACTGGGGGGTTGCGACCCGCTCCCTCCAAAAGAAAATCAACCAGAAAGCAGAAATAACATACTGAGCTTTTTCCTTGTTCAGTAAAGTTCTTTTCACCAAGTTGTATGGGAAATAGAATAAAACTTGTCTTCTTCCCTTCAGACCAGAGCATTAATGTAAAATATTTAATTATTATTGTTACAACTTCCACCACATTAGATTGTACTTTAATCTATTTTATTTGTTAAGGTGAATATCCTGCTAATAAAAGACACTGGACTGATATCCCCAGAACCTGGTATTTGCCATTTATTCTCAGAATAGGAGTAGCACTGAAAGATTCCCAAGCGGTCCAACTTTACCCCCACTCTGAAGAAATTGTTCCTCCATCATTGTCTATTCTAGAAAAATAATATATCTCAGCTAAAATAATGGTAAAAAGTTACTTAGCACTGAATGTGGGCAAAAGATGTAATACCTGATATCCTGGCAACAACCAATGGATTCACTTAACATCATGGGCTTGGTTCCCCTCAACAGAGCCTTCTCAGAGCTGGGCAGTGCCAATTTCTATTTCCCCTCTGCTCAGCTTACAGGAGGATTTTTCTTTTGAGTGCAGAAATAGCTGCACTTGCCCAAGGAGCAGTGCCTCCCCCGCAAACGGCCTGAAAAGCAACACTTTGCCCCACAGGGACAATAATTTGGGGTCCTGAAATAAAAATGGATAGATAAGGGACTTGTTGCTGGGAGAACAAGTCATGCATCCTAAAAGACCAGAGGAAGATTTTAATTGCTTTGGTAGCACCCAAGGCTAGAGCCCTGTCCTTGCATAAAGTTATCTGGAAAATCAAACTAGCTGGGGTACAAGTCGTTACGTGGAGCAGGACAGTGAGAAAAACACTCTGACACACAGATCCCCAAAGCTCAGCTGACCCTCATATTAAGTTTTAATAGAACATCAGAACTCATCTTAAATAGATACAAATATTCTTCATTAAAAGAAGTAACAAAATATTAGTTATTCACAAGCAACCGTGTTGAGGTGTTCGCTAGAACAAATTATTTTGCCTGCTGTAAGGGAAAACAATGTTAAAACATTGCTCCAAATGTGATGTTACCATCTTTGGGAAGTGAGCGCAGTGAATCTCATGTTACCATTCCAGCACTTGGTGAAGAATTCACTTCATTACCAACAGACACAAACTTTCGCACACACAGATCTCTCCTCCTGAACTACCTGAAACCAGGCATGAATTGTCTATCATACATTACCACCTTGTGCTATGATTTCTTTCTGAAATCCAGTGCTCTTCATTAGATCTAGTTATTACATGACTTTTAATACCATAATATAGAGCCTGGTATGACTCAAAAGAGACATGCAAAACCAGAAGACGCAAGATCCATTTTTTACAGTAATGTAAAACATGTACATCACTGAAACTCAATTTAATCATCTGGAATGTAGGAATAATAACATTTACTTTGTCCACAGTAAAGTGCTTATAAGCTAAATTAGCATTAACTATTATTCATCTCAATTCTAGAAAACAGTGAATCATAGCCTTAACTTCAAGCATTATTTTTTAAAAATTAATAAGCAATTTCACTATGCAGGAAATAAAACTTTTGTCTTTCTTTTCAATTCCTCCAACTATCATTATTTACTGAAGCTAATTTAGCCTATTTACAGAAAAATCAAGTCCTTCTTTCGGCTTTTCTGTGCTAGAATTAATCAGAAGCAGCATGATTCCATGTTTAACTTCAATCAAAACAGCTATTGCTAAAACCTACAAAGTTTTTACTGCTCCTAAATAAGATGCTCACTTTTTCTTAAAGAAAATAAGATTTAGAATAATGGCTTCTACATGAACTTTTGTTTAATTATGAGAGTGCTACAGAATATGCGTTTTCCCTTAATAAAATCCAAGTACATAATTATAACTGCATTTTCTTGAAAGATCGACAATACCTGGGTCATTCAGAGTGTCAAGAATTAAAACGCCCATAAGGAAATAAAATTTGGGGGGGGAAGGAGGAAAAAAAATTATGATTAAAAGAAATCTAGCAACTCAACTTCAACCACAGAAGTAAGTGCTATGAGGTGGTACACGGAATTCCTTTTGTAGACCTGGGACTTAGTTTATTTCAGTTTAAGTTGAAAAAGCTGGTTATTAATTTTTACTAAGAGGACAGCAGAATTTAGCCCCATCTGTTAGTCCTTGGCGAGGACACTAGTGCTCTTTGTTCTCCTAGCATGGCATCCCAGCCCATTTCTGACTTGCAACCTCATACAATAGATTGGTGGTGCCTGACAGACAGTATGAAGTGGTGCCTGCACCACTGCCAAGGGCAGGGAAGAAACGGATGGTCAAATCCAGATGATATTACATTAAGAGAGGAGGAAGTGAAAAATCTGCACTGTCCCCCCACCCCCCCTCCCCTGCTCACCAGAGATTGCAACTAACCTTCAGCCAGCAAAACAGAGAGAAAACTTTGCTTTAAAGCTTTAGAGGTGCCTAAGAATACTTTCAGCTTGAGTTTTGCCCAACCATGAGCTGGTTTTAAATCTGTACTGTCAAAATGAGGGTTAGAGAGATCTTCCCCAACTTCATATCCAGGACAAACTCCTTTGTCCTAAATGGGTTTTACCTAAAGACTTTGTCTAGTACCCTCATTCACTAAAATGTACACAGGGAAGGGCAGTTTTCTACAGACCCAGCTGATCTGTAAATCTGTTGGGAGAATCTAGATTTAGTATTCAGTGAACTTTACGTATGCTATAGTAAAACTTATACAAAACATTGCACTGAAAATACAGCCAACCCTGTAGCAATGATGGGTCTAAGTCACATTTCTTGTTATAAAAGAGTATAATTTTACAATTAATTTTTAGTAAGTATTGGTGGCCAATATGTACTAGATTACTCCAAAATTTTAAACTGTGACGCTGTGAATTTCACCAAAGAAAATAAAATTATCTCCAGTTACTGCCTCAGCTATATTTGTACACTGCTCCCCTGCCACAGAAAAACCTACACGAAGTGTGATTACTTTTTACAAAGTAATTTTCCCATTCCTGACTTTACTTACACGTGCATTTTCAACAAACTTCAGAAAGGAACACGTGCAATATTTTCAAGAATGGGCCATGGGTAGAATTCTAACAAATAAATAAAATAAGCAAGCTCAAAAATAGGGGAAATATTTTCGTTGTTTCCATCAATTTATAGTAACATTAGTTATTTGTAGTAGAGCACAAAAGATTACCTACATATGACTTAAGTGCATCTAGTAACACACAACAAAAAGCAGGTGAAAGAAATCAGTAAAATATATATATAGAAAGTAAAAAATATACATAGAAATCAGTTGAATTTGTAGTTATCTATACATATACACACAAACAATAAGCAAACCAGAGACATGTATAATATAATTCTGCCTAGTACAAATTTGGCCTTTTCATAATCTGCAGGCCAAACTCTATTATAAGCTTGCCATTTCAGTCTGGACCTTTGACTTCCAAGAAAAGGCTTTAGGGAAAAACTCTGTTTATATTTAGATAAAGCTTTAAAATGTAAAACTATCACAGAATAATACTATCTTTATCATACCAGGCTAGTCAGAAAGTTCAAACTGAAATGGCATTTTTTACTAGAGCAGTATGTCTCAATTTGTAAATGGCACGCAGGGCATCTATATTACTAAAAACCAGGGATAATGACTGCAGGATTTCCAGTTTCCGAGTTGACAAAGGGAATATTTTCACAAAGGTGACACACATGGGTTTCAAAGGCCTCCCCTAGTCCACAGCTGGCACTGATAAGTAGCATGACTTACTAAAGACTGAATGCACGTTGCGTATTACACATACATGTTGACGTAAATTGTGTTTAACAAAAGATATTGCAGGACAAGAGGGTGGGAAGATGCCCCACAGCCCTACAGACACTTCAAGTGAGGAGAAAGCATCTAGGATTTTGTATTTTCCTTCAGCCAAGAAAGGACATGACTGTGTTTACATTTCCAGCCAAGGGAAACAAAGACTCACTGTTATCTTCAAGACAATAGCATGCCTTCACCTTTATCTACAAGTACCTGCATGCCTAACCATTATGATGGAACTAGCTCAACAGTGCCTGCTTAAAAGAATCAACTTACATTCAGAGCCTGTCACCAGGCCTCTGATCAAATCAGTAAATCTTTCATCTGAAGAAATGAGCAACCTAACTGAGCAAAGTAAAAGACTGAGTTACTGCCACCTCCAAACCCCCCACCCCCCTGTATCTTACCCTTGGTATTTGAAGCCTGTTTTGCCTCACAAGAATACAAAAGTCCTTTGCCTCTGAAAACAGAAAGATTTGGGGTCACGCAGTAAAACTGAGTAAGAAAAATTGCAAGTTTTGGCTAAAAGCATCCACACAGAAACTTACTGGTGATCTGCTGTGCTCAGTAAATTACCCGTGTGTCAAACCCCTGGGTACTGAACTTAGGAAACTGCTTTGTACAACTATAAAATATATATATGATTCCAGAGTGATGACTACACTAAAGAAAAAGCAAGGTATGCAATATATGCAACCATTACCTCTTTTGCAAACTGCTCTGGGATTGTCAGAGTATACAAGTTGTAGCATGCAGCAGAAGCCGTTAATGGAGAGCATTTAAAACAAAATTTGCTGAAAGTATGCAAAGGATAGCTGACAAAAAATTAATCTACTTGTTAAGAGAGCTAGAATTCCTAAGCTTTGGGCCCTGAGATTTGGTTAGGACCTTTCTATTAGGGAAAGCTAAGATCTCTGCTCAGGATAAGGCTCCATAATCAAAAGGTCAAAAATAGAATGGATTTTATGAAGTCAGCCCAAGGCCATGTGCTGCCCCTTCCCTGGGAGATGACTGAGTGAGCGCTGGTCACAGGTACAGGGCAAAGGCATCCACCATGTGAACTGACAGGACACGGTCCAGGCCACAGAGCTGTCAGTGTATGGCTGGGTTGGTAGCACAATCCACAAGCTGCAGTTCACTCTTTTCCTATGTCTCTGGGGGCCTTGATAAAGACAGTCCCAGAATAAGCCCAGGGACTTCATGGATTGTTGTAACAGGCTACACCTGTCCAATGACCGAAACCACTCAGCTGTGCTGTGCTAAGGACTACTCATCAGCAAAAGGCTACTCTACTAAAAGTAGCTACTAAAAGGTCTCCTATTTCAGACTCAGGTTGAAATGCAGGTTGGGATGCGGACAGCTTTGAAACTGGTATCCAGGTATTCCAAAACGGTGAATTCCATAATAAATATCTGTTCCTCAAATCATGGAAACCATATCCAAAACCGCACATTTTCAAATGTACACACAGGTGAAGCAAAGAAAATTCCCACTCTTTCAATTTACCTGTATTAGTATTTTATCTAGTAGTCCAGGAACTTCAAAACGACGTTAAGCAAATTGCACCGTGTTTAAAAGCCTTGTTCTGTTCTAGCTGTTTACAGTTTTCTACTGGAAAATATGGGAGAAAAGATGAGTGATTTATGAATGCTCACTTTAAAAAGTCAAATGACATTAAAACAATACTTCATAGCATGGAGAAATAGAGTAAAGCAGACTGTTTTCACAGTGATTTTTATAGAAAGTCATGCATAGATTTTTGACAGGAAAAAAAATAGCTGAAGATGAAGAGAACTGCATGTACTATATGTTGTTAAACCTTTATTTGTCCTAAAACAAAAGATAAAACTGGTTCTGTCAGAGATCTATATAAAATCTAAAAGAAGAGATAAAAATCACAGCTTTTCAACCTCAGTAATTTCCCTTTATAAATATTCTAAGATTGAATGAAACCCTTCACCAAACTACATCCTGAAAAACGATACTATTTCCAGTCTCTGTTAACATGAGAGTGGGTAGTGCTGATCAAATGACAGAAAACCAATCAAGTAGCAAGATGCATCTTGCTGTTTTCTTGAATGTCTATAAATTCCCTGCTTTCAGTAGCAGTAACACACTTTCTTACCCGCAGGCCTAATTGGTGGCACTTGCCCATGGCTGCTTAGGCAATTGCAATGACCCAGGTTGTGCAAGCAAATAAGAGTCCCTGAATTGACTAAGGAGTGTCAGAACTACAGAAGGAAAAATTGGCTACGGGAGCACATCAGCAGCTGTATGTGTATCCTCAGGTGGTGCTCAAGGAGAATGTATATTATAATTTGTAGCCCATTTGCTGCAAAAGGAGAAAAGTTTAAGATATGCCATGGAGTACAATATGGCAATCCAAGCAAAGGAAAGGAAAACAACTTTTCTGTATTTCTGAGAACAAATAGCTGCCTCTACCATCACATCATTGTTTTACTATTACCAGCTAATACAACAGCAGACAGAAAGTGCAGCTGCGGTCCACAGAATATTTGGCATTTCTGGCCCAAGCATAATCCCTCATGTAATGAAAAACCTATTTCTATTTCTGCATCCTCGCTACTCTTCATACTGAAGAGGCTTGCGTCTGTCTCCCATTTATTGAAGCTTATTCTTCATCTAGACAGCCAGGTCTGGTTTGTATTAGAAATTAGGTTTTAAATCACTATTTTTCTATTATTTATTTTAGGATTTTCAGGAAGTCTCCAGAGGTGCAGAAAAATTCTTCTTGTGAAGAAGACCCTAATACTCTTAATGAACCAAGCCCAAATCCCTGACCCATGTTAAAGAACATTGATATTTTTAAGGTTCAAAATGAATTCTGGCTATAAAGACAATAACATTATTTTAAGAGTTAAAATGACATTAAAATGTCAAAAAAAGGTTAACAACTCCCCATGCAAGAGTAAGACCAATCAGATCCCACAGCTTTTCTTAATGAGCAGGCTCCATTATAGGCTCTTCCCTTCTCTTTTATCATGTGGCTGGGGTTTTGCATTTCAGCGATTAATGAAGTCTCAAGATGTAGAAGGCAATATATTTGAAGAAAGAAACAACAGGTGAAATAAACGTTTGACTCAATAAATCCTATGGGTCTAAATTGTATCTCCTTTCTCTTTGTGCTCCCTGCTGCCTTGTGGCCAGTTTTACCATGATTCTCTATTTTTAGGTCCCAGCTCTGCATCTCATTCTTATAAACATGCACGGTTCTGTCCTCGGAAGAAACCTTATATGCTATAGGCATACTAACCCATTATTGCAAGGTAAATGCAACTACCATGTTCCATTGCCTTTCTCTGGTAACTGTTAGCAAGCCTGCTGTGAAATTGTTTAATTTCTATTTCACTTTAAAGTATTTTGCATTTACCGCAGACCAGCAGAGATGTCACAAGTTCACACCTGCCCTTATATTACCTTGGGATACTTGCTATGTACTCCTGACATTCATCCAGCATCTATTAATTTTCTCAGCATATCAAGTACTGTTTTCCTCTCTTTTAAAGACCATTTTAATAACTGAACAGAGAAATCATCTAGTAACAGTACGTTCTTACAGAAGAAGAATCTCCTTTCTTCTGCAAAAGAAAATATTATCATCACAACTCCAATTTAGTTGAGGCCAATTGCAACCATCAGGAGCAGAAACTGAGTCTGGTGGTAAACCACATTCCTGGGATCAAACTAGCTCCCCTAGAGTTACACAGGGGTTTCATGGTTTCTGTATTTAGGAGGCATAGCTGTAGCACAAAATTCCTGATTTGAAATTGAAAATTTGTAATTTTATTCTTCTGACTACACAGAATTATTTCAGCTATATAGCCAAACCTTTTGATAGTAGCAGGTTGGCTTTGTACTTGCTGTTGGTACAGTTGCACTAAAGTTGGTTTATGTGCCCAAATTAGGATAATGAGAACCAGCAGTTCATGCCTTGCCTCCTGCTGAAGTAGACATGGATAGGGCCTTCTGATAATCTCCTGCCTTCCTCATATAATTCTTCAGCCTCTCATTACTACATTAGTTACATGCAGTCATCTGCACCTCACGGTAAGTAGGAAGTCTCTTGCAGGAGGAATGAACAAACTGAAAGGAGAAGACGTAAATATACAAAGTATAAAACATAACTACAAAAATAGTGCTGTACACTCAGATTTAAACAAAACAACTGTTAACATACAGGTACAGGCAGCATATATACAGTGGACTCTGACCTTTCAAAGAGTCTTGTCTAATGGAGGTCAACTCCTGCAAGGCAAATAAAGTGCTGCAGAAACAGGGTACCCCTTCTCACCCAACAAATGGGGAACCTATTCTGCCACACTGGCATTAGTATGTGAAAACATCTTCTGTTCTGTGGCTTTCCTCAGAAAGTATTTAGTAAGAAAAATGTTGGAAGAAATCAGCTGATCAACCAACCAGCAGATTAAAAAAAGGTTAAAATTAAATTAACTGCAGCACTGTTATGTATTATGTATATTGACTTTTAAAAATTAAACATGTCATGGGGATAAATCTGGACATCCCAGAGAATAAAACAAACTAAACCCAGAGCATATTTAAAGTTCTAGGTAAGATCCTGTAAGATCAATGTAAGAGAATGAAATTCCTTTTCCATTCAGGAACTATATTGATACAAAAGCTTGTCTTTTCTAGTAATTATTTAGCAATAGCCAAGATGAAGACATTAATAGTGTCTAATAATCACACAGTGGGGCTCAGTAGTGATTCTCTCATTATCAAATCTGCTCAACACACAAGTCAAAACATGATTTTTCTAAGCAATTACATTCTTCATTTTGGCATTGTAGTTCAAGCTTCTTATGTCAGGAAAAAAAGAAGAGAAATGGAGTAGGACAGAATTCCCTGAATATTAAGAAAGTATACATGCATCAGTCAAAAAAGGAGCCTCTCCTTCCTACACCCCTTACTCTATTAAATAAAAGAGTCTTTGGCTCATCTATACCTGTCATGGTCAAATTCTGTTGTGGAAAACAAACATTCATCCACACTCAGTGAAAGGACTACATGTCTTAGAGTTCAGCACTCATCATTATTCCGGCAACAATGCCTCAAATCACTAGAAGTGGCAATAACTCCATGCAGCGGTACAAACTGGGGACTGACCGGCTGGGGAGCAGCTCTGTGGGAAAGGCCCTGTGGTCCCAGTGGACAGTGTGTCAAACACGAGCCAGCAATATGCCCTGGCAGCAAAGAACTCCAGCAGTATCCTGGGCTGTAGGAACAGAAGTACGGCCAGGAGACTGGGGGACACGATTACGCCCATCTGCTCAGCACTAATCAGTCTGCTTCTAGAATAATTGCATCCAGTTTTGGGCCTCCCAATACAACAAAGACATCAATAAACTGGAGCAAGTCCAGGGGAAGCCATCCTGATGGGGTCTAGAGCATTTGTCCTAGGACAAGGAGCTGAGGGACCTGGGTTTATCTACCCTGGGGAAGAGATGGCTATGGGGGCTTAAAAGCAGCCTGCTGATCAAGAAGATAGAGCCAGGCTCTTTACACTGGTATATGGTAAGAGAATGAGAGACAAAAGCTATATATTGAAACAAGGCTCAACCTGGACAGAAGGAAATACTTTTCCCATGAGGATAGTCAAGCAGTGGAACACATTGCTCAATCTCTGTCCTTGGAGGTCTTCAAGACCAGACTGGACTTCATAGATTACCCAGGTTTGAGCAGAAGATTGGACTAGAGACCTCCAGAGGTCCCTTCCAACCTGAATTCAAACCTAAATCTAGAGTGCAAAATTTGCCCCAGGAGTCAGACAGGTCAACATGGAAGATGCTATTTTTTCCTGATAATATTACAAGGCTATCATATAAAGAATTAATATCAAGGCACAACGTAACATGCATATGGTGTGCTAGGTATTCAAACTCACTGACCTTGGCAAGTCAATGGCTTTATTACTGGGCATATAGAATATATAAGATAGCTGGGATTTTTTTGTATCTGAATAGTGAAGTGAGAAGGTAGCTTAAAGTATGAGGCAGTAAGACTACATAGAATTAAAGCCTGAATAAGCAAAAGCTGAAATGAATCTGAAAAATGTTTCTTAAACAGTTTTCTAATTTACTGAAAGGAGGTAATTTCACCATGTATATGGTGAGTAAAGTTTTCTGTCATTTCATAGGGATGTGCCATTTCTTTCCCCACTGTTCGACTTCTTTTGCTCCATAATTTCTGTAGTCTGTTGTTCTGTCTTATTACTTTCACAACTTGAATTTAATTCCTATTTTTATATTTTGTCTTCCTCCAAGTTCCTTGAATATTCCTTGAATATTCTCTTGTCTCTTCAGTACACTTAAGTATTTTTTACTTGTGGTTTTCTCATGGCTTTCACAATACTGTTGTAAGAGCTACATCAGCCACACTTACAAAATCCATGTCACATCTTTCAATCTGCTATTACCCCATTGGGCAATAGTTATATTCCTAAAGGCAAACATGTACTTCTACACTTAATTGAATAAAAGCCATAAGCACGCTAAGTGCAAAACAACACAATGAGTTAACAAAGAAGCACAGCAACAAATAATCACTGTAAATGCATCCTTAAATGATCAACGGGTGATCTCAATATAAATAGCTGCTAACAGACCAATGTTTCCCTAGGGAGAAATGAGACATTTAACACTGATATTGAACCTTGACTTTTCAGAGAGAATGACCACAGGTTTATTTGATAGTTATCTCTGATTTGGTATTATATTTGCAAAATTTAATCTTCAATATCCCTTATGCTCACCCTTCCCCTGAAAAATGGTGTCATCTCGGTATGTTGGGCTAGGTTATGAAGCATGTCTTACTAACGTATCTCAAAGCTTTTTCATCATTTTCCCCCCTGACTTCCTGCAAGATGTGTTTTGCATCTACTTATCTCTGCTACCTCTTTGCCCTGACAAGACTTCATACCTGTGATTCTGGGATTAAATTCTAGACTACGAAAAAATCCATAACATACAGTATTTGCACTGATGAAAGTGAGAATAGACTCTGTTCCCAGACATTATGAAACCCAGGATATTTTCTAGTTTGTGCATGGTAGGACAACAACAGTGCATGTGAAGCACAGCATGGGCATTGCAATTGAGGGGTGGGGGCTGGGGGAAAGCAAGCATTTCTGAGGAAGCCAGTCTTGCAGCTTTGAGTAGAAACGGACAAAACCTGTACTGTTTAAATAACAACTGTACTACTAAACTACTAATTTCCAGTTAGCCATTGCTATGCTATAACATCACATTGCTAGTTTTTGTGATACTAATCTCTATCACACCGCATGTTTTGAGTAGCGCAGCATCAGCTAGTATAGCCAGCATTGGCTAGGCAGTTACATTACTTTACTCAAGTTCACAGCAATATATTTTACCAGCTTCTGGGGAGCACTATCAGCATCTGTGAAAAATGTTTTCTCAGACAAATCCTAGACTGTGGTGTGCAATATGCAGTAAAAAAAAACCAACAAACCCCAAACAAAAATGCACCCCACAAAGCATAACCCCAAGAACACACAAATGAAAACATCCATCTTGCTATCCTGTTTCTTGCCAAGGTTTCAGAGTATGTTTGTTCCACTTGGTAGCTAAACAGAAAGGGTTTTCAATTTCAGGTGCTAAGCACCTGATAGCACTTTTTGAGTTATGGAAACATTAGACTCACTCTAGTTTCAAGTGCTGATGTTTACTGTATGAAAATCCTCTACAAAGACAAAGAGAATTGAACAGGCTGATAAGACTGCCCCTTCACACTGAAAGGTAGCTACTTGCATTATCTCTGAGATCTCTGTTAGGCAAAACAATAAGTACCTTGGCTTTTCTTGAAACAAATCTGTAGATCAAGCTTTTATTTTTGACTCAGGAAAAGCACAGGCAAACTATACCCAAATAGCTTCACATAAAAATCCTCCCGTTCTTTGTGGCATTATACAGATACAGCAGCTGGAGCATTCTGTCTCTATGAAAATTGTCTCCTTCACCTAATGAATCTCTCACACCTTTGGACGGTGAAATAAGACACTTGCTAGGCTAGAAAGCCACATCTAAAGTTCCTGGAGCCAGGCATAGTTTTCTTATAGAATGGGGCCAGATGCTTCTCCCTGAGAGGCTCAAAGCCTCTCTTCTCAGAGGTAGCATCAGACAAACTTATTGAGCTACTACTCCTTTCAGATTGACAGATATCATTCAACAAGAATCACTGAATGTGTGACATTTAGAATATGACAGCATATTCTAAAAATTAATTATTGCCCCTTAACTGACACCTATTTTCAATGCAAATTTAAGAACAGAATGTTCTGTCATCAGCTAATCTTGCAAGATGCAGAGCTCCCTCAGTTTACATTGATTTCAAATGAATCTGAAAGCAGTGATTGGCAGTCAGATGACCTCTGCCTCTCAGAGGTCCCATCTTTGCATGATTTTCCCTTTTTTCAGTCTTGGTTTCCAGAATGTCTAGTGTATTTGATTTCAGTGAAGTCTAGACAAGACAAAGTCAGTGGTTTTCTAACTGTACAAGTAAAAAACGACAAATGCAACAAAAGAAATCAAATGAAATGTAGGTTGCCATTTGTCAAAAACAACTCAAGAGAGAGAAAAAAATCAATTGATATATAAGATAGCCACTCGAGCAAACTGTTTTGATTAATCCCAATCTGTGGAATCAGGGTCAAAAAGACAATTGGACTTATGAGTGGAAAAAATTACAAATATGAATGAAAAAGAAACTTCACACAAGCACTTATATTAGCAAATATCTGACTCATTTGTGGGAAGAAAATAATTTGAGTTCATATCAACACCTGAAGAATATAATTTTGTGCAAATTGTGGTTTCCACACATATTCGATGCAGAGTAAAGATGAGACTTGTAGTTCCAAGTCTAATTTTTTTAGAAACCCCACAAATGTTGTTGTCTGTGTCAGAAATGAATACTTTTGTGGATACAGGAGGGATAACCAAATAAATTAACCATTTATTTGCCTATAAGTCTTTTGTCCTTAAAACACCTACTATGATGCTTTCTAACAGCAGGAAATCTACCAAAATATTTGTTCTGGGTGGAGCTATTTTTCAGGCTCTAATTTTAATTATATATAGGGAATTAAAAAAAAAAGACATTTTCATTTAGCACAGAAGTGCATATATTTTTTTAAGTTTATGCACAAAACTGGAATTTATCTTAAACCTCATGTATTTTTAAGGCCAAATAATGTTGAAGAATAAATGAGTAATAACATTTTCATGTGCAATATATGCACTAAAGATGTAGTGTGTACATGCAATACTCTGAATTTCTTTCTGTCATTTTGCTTTTATTTTTCCTGTATCTTCTTGCATACGTTAGAATTAGAGAAAATAGCGTCAATACTCCAAAAGTTATCAGCATGAGCCTCAAGATACTATTTTCAAGTGGAGCGTCCTTAAACCCATTGTAGCTTTTAATTTCCACAGGAAGTAACAATTCTGGATTTCATTTTTCAAAGGAAAGTCTACATACTTTAATTTACCACATTTTTAATGTACTGACATGTTGATGGTCAGATGTTCTTTGATGCTCAAAGTTAGATTGGCAGAAATCAGAGCAGTGTAGGGGCTTACACAAATGTGGTGTTTATATTTGGCAGCAATTACTTTGTGAAAAACACAAGGTGACTCTTTTTCCTCTCCTCCTTTCTTCTTCTTTATATTTTTTTTCCATTCCAAGTTTGGCATGAATCTAAAGAGCTAAAAACTATTTTAACATGACAAATGCTTTCATCACTCCCTTAACCTCTGAAGTGAACACTCTGACAAAGACAATATGTGTGGTATATGCTTTCCTTTTGACACTTTATAAATTACTTTCTTGTAAGTGGGTTTTACCACCAGTCCAATATCTTCAGGATGTCCTCATTTGTTTGGCTGGTTCTACATTCTTCATATGTCACCCCAGGATATTAGGAATAACGCCTGGGCTTTGTGAAATGATATATGCCTCAGGGAGGATTGTAGGACAATTTTATTTACATACTGCATTCTGGAATTTACCAAAACATTGTGCAATACTACAAACTTATACTCTGCATTTCATTTACATCTGACTACTGAAGAAACAGGGAGAAGTGATAAAGCTGGCTTTAAATAAGCAGACAACATTTTGTATACCATGTAAGGAAAAAGGTAACTGAAGTGAATTTTTCCTATTCTCTACTATTAAAAATAGTGTAACAATCAGCCATAGAAACATCTTATAGTGCTCTCTTTTATGGAAATGATCTGATTTTTTTTTGCCTCTGTCTATTCCTTTAACAAAAAACCCCAAAGTTATTTATTTTCAACCTGGTAAATCTGATGTGCGTCAAAGTTTCTGCAGAAACTCCTTCAGGGTAAATTAATTCAGGTATAGGACAGTAAGTCTAAGATAGCAAACTATACACATACAAAACAAAGCATATTTTGCACATACACATGCCATACTACAGTGAACCAGTGCCATGAAGACCTGCAGCAACTTCTTCCCAGACATCAGTCAGGATAAGTTTCAGAGGAAGATTTAGGAAAACTCAGATAACAATTATACTGACTGGCCTGTAAAGGAAGAGTCTATCTAAATAGCCAAAATTCCATGGAATTTTATGATCTAAACCATCAATATACATGGATCTCAGAAAATAAACCCCAAAGTTTCCTTCTAACAAGACATACTGTCATTATTTTGACAAATGTTTAACTTCTTAAAATCTCAGTAGTATCTTTATTTAACATTAGTTTTGTAGTGTGGCAAAAAGTTCCAAAGGTTATTATATACTATGAATTTATTTTTAAAGCTTTAAACATACTGCCTTTTCATTTCATTCCATTCATTGTGTTTTTACTTGTGTGTTGATGGAAAGGCAATAGGAACACTAAATAACTTTTAAATATTTATCCTTTTCTACCTGTTATGATACTTTTTTTGCTTGTCTCTTTAAATCACCCCTCATTAGAAATTCTTTCATGCCACCTGTAATCTTTGACAGTCCTCTGAAAGTCCCATGCTTCAACATGAAAACAGCATGTTTTCAATGATATACCTATCTGTATCAATTTCCCCATCTCTCTTATTATAGGACAATCCATTGAGAAATCCTGAAGACTATAAGAACTTCAAAGTATTCTTTTGATATAATTTACCTCATATTTGCCATCGTCTTTTTCATTTAGTCCTGCAATAGTCTTGATTAGCACTGATATGATCATCTTCACCCAGCCTAGATATATTGACAGACCTAAGTAGCAGAACCATTTACTGCAAATTTTGATTAGTTTTTTCAGAACTATTACTTTTAGCTAATGTAACCCCAGTGATATAACCTCTGCTACAGTTATATCACTGGGGTTACATTTCTGTGTGGACATAGCAGAAAAACATTATTAGCACCTTTCAAGCCTCTCCTGTGCTTGAAGCTCTGACAGCAAAGTACACCAAGAGGAGTTACTGCAATATGGAGTATTGCCCTTCCTCCTGCACATCTTGGGGGAACATAACATCTTTCTTCATCCCGAGACTGCCAGCTCTCCTGGTAGATTAACAGCTCTCACTTTACCACTGCCTCAATGATTAGGACAGACTTGGGATTTTGGTCTGATCTGAACATTATTCTGGTCACTCATTTTGAAAACAGAAAAACATTTTTCCTCCTGACAGAGCAAGAGAGAGTTGTTTTGTCTTTACAGCAGTTCAGGGATTAGCATGTCAGGAGCTCCAAAAGAGCTGCAGTAGAGTGGGACAGCTGGTATTTTGCATTGCTGCTCTTTCCACAGGAGAGAGGATATTTAGTTTTGTCAGGAGTCAAGTTCTGTGCAAACCCAGGACAAGGCAACCCTCTAGAGAACTGCAGAACAAGGAAAGGTTCTTAAATTGAGTAGGTTTTTTTGTTTGTTTTAAGTAAGATGATTTGGCACCTTAAGTACCAAGCACCTTAAGTCATACTATTGGAGGACAGCAAGTCCCAGCAAATTAATGGGTGTATTAGTTATAGCTGATGGTCTCATGCCTGCTCTTTGTCATGTTGAATGAATTTTATGAGCTTTTGCTGAGAGTGAAGGAATTAAATTAATGACTAAATAACTAAAGCACATCCCTTTTACCTTTCTGTTGTTCTCATGCACCTAAGGCGATGCAACTTCTTTTTTGTTTTCTTTTCTTTCTTTCCAAACACTTTAGAAGATGATCACAGTGGACCCATCAAATTTATTCACAGGATTAATTGCATCTATTTTCTGGTTTTGACAGCTACTTTTCAATATACTTATTCTTCCCTGTGTATGGCATGAAGCTTGTCAGGTAACTTCTCATTATTTAATCCTTGATCCAACACTGTCTTCCTAAAACCTGCTTTCTCGTGTTCATTAGCCAACTTTATTGTGCTCATCACTCTTTATTCAGGAAAGAAGATTTCAAAAACTTTTGTCAAAATGGATCACTTATGTCATTACTTGAAATGATAGATCATTCATCAATTATTGAGTCAACGCATTGCCTTACATTCTCTCTTGTCTTAGTATATGAAAGTGTACAAAGCAATAACCACATTGCAAAGCTTTGCCTTAGATTACAGTAACCTAAATACCAAGGAAAAATACATTTCATAATCCATCACTTCAAAGTTATGCACACGATCAAAATATTCAACTTGCAGTATATCATTTCCCATGTGCATAATCACTCAAACAGAGAGCTGTTGTATGATAACTGTCAAGTTCAATAAATCATGCGCTTTCCTATCTTTTTATTTATATATCAGACTAAGCCTGTTATTCTTCTGAGGTTTTCTACAGAAGAAATATAGAAAGATGGTTAGCTCTGTAGTACTGAGTAAGCTGGGATGTAGGCCTGGCCTAAAGAGACAGCACCAGTAAAGTAGCCAGTCAGTTCTCTCTTACTACTGTGTATATATATTACATATGGAAGTTCATTAGTATGAAAAACGGGCTTTTCTTAGAAAACAGTGTCTTATCTTGTTGAATCAGATTATATTGAATCCCCCCAAAAACCACAAAATATTATCTTCAAATGGAGAGAATAGGGAGAAAATTCAGTACATCTTTATAGGTCTTTTGAGCACTGTAGGTGAGAATAGTTTCAGAGATGAACTAAAACTCACACAGAGCAGGTCTGGAAAATATTAACAGAAAATATTGATGAGCTACCATAATTTTTCAATATACTCAGAGAAGCTAGAGAGTTTGTGCAGCACGCCATTGTCATCAACATGTTGCCAAAAGCACTGTAAAAAGTACAAAATACACAGCTGGTTTGTGTAGACACTTAGAAAAACCTCCAAAACAATGGACAATGAGGGGGACACTGGAGGGGGGGGAGATATTAGAAATTAGTTAAATTAAGACAGACAAAACAACAGAAGCATGTTAAAAAAATCTCAAAAGACCACAGAAAGAACTAGGACATGGTATGGTCAGTATTAATATATTAATCATGGGAAATAAGCACAACATTTAGAGTTTCCTTTTGTGCTGGTTTTGGCTGAGAAGGGGTTAATTCTCCTCACTGTGGGGGCCGGCTACCTTTCCAGCTTCCCGCGCTCTGCCGCGTGGCGGCGGGGGGGCTGGGAGGGGCAGGGCCATGGTGGGGGCGGCTGACCCCGACTGGCCAATGGCAGGTTCATTCCATACCATGTGACACCATGACCAGTATATTGAGGGGGGGCAGTGGCAGCGCGGGAGCGGCGCGGCGCCGGGTCGTCGGGCGGTGAGCGGCTGCGGCGCGTGCGGTTCGTTTCGGCGGTTCGTTCCCCCTCCCCCGGGGCTTTGCGCCTCTCGTTGTTCTCCTTTACACTGCATTTCTACTGTTGTTTCTTTTAATTTTAATTATTAAACTGTTCTTATTCCAACCCACGAGCGTTACCCTTCTGATTCTCTCCCCCATCTACCGGTGGGGGAGTGAGCGAGCGGCTGTGTGGGGCTGAGCTGCCGGCTAAACCACGACACCTTTCTATATCTTTGCTTACAAAATACTAAGGATGTGTGGAATATAAAACATAACAGAACACAAAATGGAACTATCTAACTATTTAGATCTAACACCACCAGGAATTTAGGGACACAGACACATATTGACTGAGACTTATTAATCAAAATGAATTTGCGTTTTTTATCTAAAGGCAGCATGTGATGAGAATAAATGAATTAAAATGCCAGTATCTTCTGTAACTTATATGGATTCACCACTTACCACATTTTTTTCCTAAATATTTTTAAGCATATGGTAGTACATCAAAAAATCATTTTACCGCCCTCTGTTTGGACCATCTATGAGACATGCATATCCGACACCTAGCGTTAACACTGCACATTGAGAATCCTCAGTCGACTCCTTGCTTCCACTGCTCTTAGGACAGTGAACAGGACTTGAACATTTTATTTTCCCTGATCCATCAGTGTAAGGAATGATTATTTTCTTTGCTCATTAAGAATACAAATTTGTGAAACAGATTGACCATCCTTTTATCTGCTGAATTTTCATTTGCTGACATAGCCATGTGATTTGACATAAAAACCACAGCCTTACCTATGAAATATGCTAGTAGGATGGCAAGCAGGACTGCAGCAGCAATTGCAGATAAAGCAGCACATTTCCAGCTACAATACTTTGAGGGTTTTTTCAGCTTGAACGCATTCCTGGAGAATGTATTTCTAGGTAACAGTCTGGGAGGTGGAGTATAAACTGTTCCTGAGGTCAACGGGTAACCAGGGGAAGAACTACTGAACAGTGGAGTAGTTCCAGAAGACGTCTTAAACAAGAAGTGCCTGAAAAAAAAATAAAATGGAACATAGTTGAAAATGGCAAGTCGTGTAGTTAAGAAAGAATATCTCCTACTCCCATTCCATTCCAGCTGCACAATGTGTTAAATTCAACTAAAAAGAAAAAGAATTTTGTGTGAAGAAATATGGAGATGAAAATTCTCAGTCTTTTTGCTACCAAAGCTTAACAACTGTCACTAAAACACAGCCTCAGGATATCTGCTTCATCCTTTCTGTAATTAGGTGCAACTTGACCAGATACTAGCTAAAACACCAGCATGACCGATGAAGAGTCTTTGTGTACCAGTTGAGTCTGCCCCTCTTAGAAGCGCGAGCAGTCTAGTGACAGAGCTCATTTTCAGAAGTGATGTCACTATCATTCCTTTTTGCCTGTGTTTGATTAGGACAAAGCAACTAATTGCACTACAAAATACATGTAACATTTATTAATATAACAGAACACGTAACTTCACAAGAAAACATGCTTTGAGTTCACAGGTTTACATTATTTGCCTGTGGAATACACTACCCAACAAATATCCTAAGGCAAAAAAATTATGAGTCTCATCAATGCTCCTGGCAAAAGCTGCCAGCAAAAAACATTAAGAACATATTGAGCAAAAACCATAGTCCTGTAAGAAAAGATCTTGCCAGAATTAGAATTAACCATTCTATTTTCTTTAATGGTACACAGGTTTGGTTTGAACAACTAAGACACTCACCAAAAGCACACGACTCAGCAGAATGAAAGAGGACTTCAACTGCCCATACATTTGTTTGGAAGAAAATAAGAGACAAAATAGGCTACCTAAAAAAAATCTCAGATAATGCTGCCAACACATTCCAGACAGAGGAAATGGAGAAAGCAAACTAGAAGACGGGCTTCTCTAGATCAACTTCTCACAGTCAGGAAGAACTGACTACAAGCATGTTCCCAGTCAATGATAAAAAGAGAAGCACAGAATAAAGGCAGTCATCTTCCAGAAGGCCACTTGTTTTGAGACAAAAGAGCTTTGAAGATGCGTTCCACACCCTATCCCTTGACAGCTCTGAAAAAAAGTGCTTCTTGTATGAGAAATGAATACAGTGAATTCTTCAATGAGGACGGAGATACTCAGTAATCTCCAAAACAAAAACCATAGCCTAAAGCAACCCAAGCCTTGCTTAAAAAGTAAAAATGTTTAACATTTCTATTCCAATCAGAATCCAGTATGTCACTCTCAAATCAACTGTCAGATCTTGAAAATCAATTCAGTCACCGTTAATTACAACAATGATTCAGAAGTTTGAAACGGAAATGTTTCCTAAGTACATTTTCCAACCCGTCATCATGCATATGCATACTTCCAAACGTAGAGTTTACTATATACTTATTATACAGAATAGCCGAAGTGATTTTAAAGAGTATTAAAGCATTTGTTTTGAAATGAAACCCAGAGCATAATAAATTGAATAGAATTTGCATACAGGTAAAAGACCATAAAAGGGAGCCTGGCTAGGTTTCTCAGTTTTATGACTAAACATTCACATTTGAAGACAGTCTCCGAAAATAAGGGTTTTTTTAAAATGCAATCATTAATAAACTCTATTAATGAACATGAAAAATCACTTAGTTTGACACTGCCTTTGTTATTATTTTTTTAAACCCCAAATGACCTTGGACATCCCTTGCAACTGATCAAAATTGAGTTTGTTTCAGAAAATATTTCAGTCACCTAAGGTAGTGGTAGTATTCACTGTCATAACTTTTTCTTTGTGCTTTGGAGACACCGCAGAAAATAATTCATACACTCAAGGACACAATTATAAATGGCTTTCAAAGCCTAACTCAACCAGATTAATTGTGTGTTTTGGGATTTTGTTTTTTTAAGATGCAGTATTTGTAAAACAAAGAGAGAAGTCAAATAAAAAGGGAATAATCTAACCAGTTACTTAACAGAAACATGCTGCCATTTTTTTCAAATAAAGTTACCCTCCTTTTTTCCTTATTAGCGAAGCTCATTAGACATTAGAATTGCTTCTTTTCTGCACAATGTACATGATCTATGAGAAAACACAGTAAAGAAGAATGCTAAAAGGGTTCTTCCCTCAAAATTACCTAGCCTTTTAAATTAAAAAAACACACCTTCCAGTTACAAGAAAGCAGGAAACAACGAAAGTCTGATTTCATGAACACTTCATTTCAAATGTTTCTTTACTTTGCAACAATTCAATTAAAATAACTGTTGGGAAAATGACGTTATCAGACTGGTTGTGTTACACTAGATCTATTGACACTCTTTTCCTTTTGTCTCATTAAAAACTGATTAACACTGGTTAGCAGAAGCCGTTTTAGTCTTTCCTGCTTGCTCTCTGGTGTTGGGAACAGAATACCACTTCCATGATAGGAACTAGAGATTGAAGTGGCGTGGAGTATGAGGAACGGAGGAAGGACAGAAGGCAGAGAGAGCTGGTGAGACAAAGACACGTACGGAGGCTCTTCTTTCCTTCAAGCGAACTGCATCTGCCTCAGCCCAGGACCCTCTTCCTAAATCCTCATGGCATGAGCGGCTCTTTCAGGTTTGGACTTAAGGGTCTGCAACAGAGAGTTCTTACAGGTCTTTCCTTTTTCCTGCCCAACAGCAGATCTCACGGAACCAAACTGGAAATTGCAGTCCTTGGCACTGTCTTTATCTGAATTGTCAAGGTTTTTAAATCCAGGAATTTTATGTCCTCTTTAGCTGAGAAGGCAGCTACAGTACCAACAGAAATTTTAATATAAGCATTGTTAAAGTAAACTCAGATATATAATGAAACTCTGTTCCTATTAAAATTGAATTAATGAATAACTAGATATGTGTTAATAGAACATGTCAATCATATACTGTTTCAAGTGAGAACAAAAAAAAAAGAAAAAAGTTCCACTGTTATCCACTTTGTGATACATGAAGTATATAAAGAAAACCAAAATACTTATCCATGCAAACACAATCTCTAACATATTGTTAAAACTGATCAGAACTTGATAGAAGCATAAAAGGCCAATTGAAATGGCTACATGGAATGGTGTTATTCTCAAAGCAAAAAAAGAAAAAATATCCTTGGATAAACTCTGAATTTTGTCACACCTGCAAGTCCCACCCATGTGGGACAGCATTTTGAAAGCTGAAAGTTCACTGTCTCCATATGAGGATTTCTGGCAAAGTGGCAGCCATTAGAAGATAGCACCCCATCTTGAAGTACAGAAATTCTGCCTTCAAAAGTTTAAAAAAGACATTTAACTAAATATATGTTAAATATCCACCAAGCCATTTTGGAAAATTGGCACTGCATTCAGAAGTTGGAGACCGGATTAGCAGAAATACCTTAAGTTATAGTAAAGATCATGAAAAAGACTGAGAACATAACAGACAAAATACTGGGACCCCCTGAGTTTTAAGTCTAGATTCAACTACTAATGGAAATAAATTTACTTGTCTCAACTCTATTCCTAAAGCCAATGATCTACAGCTATATTTTTATCTGGGATTTGACATGCTCTGGTACAACCAATTGTCTGTGGGCCCAAGCTGTACAGAGAGACCATGAGCATTTATCAACATTAATTACAGTCTCACAGCTGTAAGACTGGGAGGTATTGTACAATCACTGCTTATGAAAAGAAATTATCTTATTTGTACCCATTCACTTAATTTCAAACAAATTTAAATTAAAAACTTGTATATTCTCCGTCTTACCTGTTCACCTGTCAAATGCTATTAAGAAAAACACATTCTCTACCTCAGAGTTAATACTAATAATTTGATTTAGATTGGGACTAAATTTCTATTTGAAAGCATGGGACTAAATTTGCTAAGTCTCAGCCCAGTCTCCCTAATTTCCATGCATCATGAAGACATTCCTAAACTGGAAAACTACAAAATATGATTGCCAGTATACAACGATTCAGTAATTTAAGCATCCACAAAACCTATGAAAGGAGCTTGCATGCTGCTCAGACAAAATAAATTAGCCTTGTAGCTTGCTCAGGTCTCTCCTTCACTGCTCTGCAGCTTTCTGACCTGTAAAATGAACCCCCCTTTGTTTTAAGCAGCATGTGCTGCTGATGTGCTGGATCACAGACAGGGACCTCATCACTGACACCAGGAGAAAGGTGACATCTATGAAAGCCAAACTTGCAAGGGGACATTTGCCCACAATTCTGTGGACTAATGGTAAATGGAAAAAGCTATATTTTGCTTTCTTCATTAATTCAGAGCTCTCTATAGCATTTATTTTCCCACAGGTCAAAAGGACCTGTGGTGTTCAGGGAATAGTGATCTGACAGAGACTGCATTAACTTCCATATTCTTTGAGAGAACAATCTTTTTTTTCTCCCTCCTTTCTGGCCAGATTGTCATGGCAGCACACTGCAAGAATCAGTTGGGAAAAAAAAATTGGTTTTTGTGATGAAAAACTGTAATAGAAAGGAAGAACAAGCTACTTGCTAACATAAATTGCTTCTTTACCTCCTCATACTGTCCCCTAAGCTTATTCTGTGTGAGAAAGAAATAGAGATGTGATGTAATGCTTAAATTGTCTTTTTCATAGTTTTTTCATAGTAATTAATAAATAGAAAAGATACACACCAAGAGAATAGTAACAGCTCAATTTAGTGGTTCTAGGACTTAAAAAGTATCTTCAAGCTGTGGTAAAATCACATCTGTCTGTAATTTTATTGGACATTTATTCTTAGCAGAAAAAACCAATGAAATATAGAACATAACATGCTGGCTTTCCCTGGTGGGGGGGCAGGAATCGTCTGTGGTCTCCCAAGTCCTCCAAAAAAGTAGCCATGAGTCATTTTCTGCCAGTGGAAGCTTCAAAGTGGCTGCCAATTTCAGACAGTGAAGTTTTATGGCAGTTTTCTTACTTCCATTGAAAAACCCAAACCAAAAACAAAAAACCAAACCCATCACTGAGGAAAACTACAAGCTGTTCTTATGCCTTTTATGCTAAAATGAACCCTTGAGTGTTAGACTGGTGCAAGCTCTGGTTACCTGCGTAAGGGTGTCTCAGTCTTTCCCCAAATAAGCTTTGATTGAATGTTTTTCCTCGCAGTTTCTTGCAGAGAAACACAGGATTATCAGCCAGGTTTACACAGCTGAGGGCTCTCTGCTATGGCAAAATTACACAGAACTTTGCACCCTTTTTAGTGTCTAAAACACAGGGACTTAGGTATTCCCCAAATGCACTAAAGTTAGCAATAAAGGTTTAAAATGTTCTCTATGCATGTTGAAATTGTTATTATTGAAATGTTACAAGAAATTGTCTCAATCACTTAAAATCGACAGACTAAACTCAGTAAGACAGATTTTTCAGTGGGAAGCTATTTAAAATACACACTTACATAAATGAACCGGCCATTTTACACTAGCGTACCTATGGGCACCCTCATACGCAAATGCCTGTTGCAAACAGAGGACAGCTCTCATGACAACACACTATTTCAGTGTTTTTCAGCCTGCTGCAGACAATCAATTTGTAAGTAACTGCGCCTGGTGCAGGAACTGAGGACACTCTATTAGGCAGGGAAACAATAATTCAGAATCAACACATCAATACCAATGGGACACTTGTATCCACTGTAATGTAACTCTGAACCTTGCAGCAGCCACCCAGCATCCAGCACAGCTCTAATACCAGCTTCCCAGCTCTCAAAAGGTTCATGATTCCTTAAAGGCTGGGTTCTTCACATCCCCAGGCAGAGACCTCTAAAAAATGCAGTGTTAAGCAGAGTGTCATGGATGTTGCCTTAAGTACCAGACTAGCTTGTCACTGCCATCTCCACGCTCTCAACAAAGACAATTGGACACACGAAAGCACAGTAATTGAAAGCTGCCTGACAGGAAGGTAGGATGTTGTACAGACGCAGGTGCCAGCATTTGGGCACCCTGATCTGTCATATTACTAAACAAAAACAAATAGGCAACGTTCACAAAGCCGCAGTTGAAAACAGAGTAGCAAAAAAAAAGGCAAAGCATCTGCATAGTACCACAGCTGCAGCGTTAGCTGTGTACTAGATACCTTTTCCCAGGACAACTTGCATTTGATCTGGAAGATGTCAACTGAGACACTGTTGGATAAGCTTTTACAACCTTCTCTCTCTCTCTCTAAGCCCCGCTGTAAGCTGCCCCCCTCCAGCACCGTCCTGGGGCTCTCGCTGCCTGTGTTCCAGGCCTGGGTCTGGTACATCCCAATGGCACAGCCTTGGCCTAGGCTGCTCCGAAAGCTGCTGAGTTGTGACAAAGAGCTGTGAGAGAGTCTATAGAAAGATACGGTGAAAAATATGGAGAAAGGGTGAGTTGCTGAGATGCGGATCATTAGTAGCTCAAGAATTTGAGAGGGAGAACACCAGCATGGAAAGGCATAAAATCTGAAAGAGGAAAACCTGGAAAGCCTGGCAAGGGTGCATTGGGTTGAATGGCTGGTGTTGATGGAGTTGGTGGCACACGGCAGCTCACCCACCCCAGGGAGCTACAGGAGCCATCTACTACCTTCCTGACTGGTGCCTGTGTGGCCAAAAAAGATTCTGGGTGCCCACACACAGAATCTCACGCTCACACAGCCTGTCAGCTTAAATCCTCGTTACCTTTTGTATGAGTCAGCCAGTAAATAATTGCTTTACCCTTTACATTTATGCATCTCTTTCTTACACTACTGTTTATTCTCCAGGAGTGTAGCAATGAAACTGCTAGGTAGCAGCTAGTAAAAACTAACAGGAATAGCTACAGGCATAAACACAAAAAATCAGTTACTCTGCATATGTACTTTCATTAAATGGGAGCAGGATCAATAATGCAGATATAGGAAGATTCAGGCAGGTCTAAATCAGCTCAGACTATAGGACCTTTCCCTTCTTAAGGAGAAAAACTCTTTTCTGCTGTAAAGTTCCGAGTGGTATGTTGCACAGTGCAGTCAAAGTGATGAAATCCAATAATGCCTTCATTTGTTATTAAGGTATTGATGATAATGACAACAGTATTGTGCATTACAATAGGTCGGTTCATTTTTAGCTTTCTACATCAATTAATGAATGTAATTTCAAAACACTTCTATTTTAAAAGGCATACATGTAAGCTTTTCACTTAGTTCAGCTACTCATTTAACAAGACAAAAAGAAAAAGTACTAGCACCAGTGCTTTTTCAAGTCTATATATAATAACTAGAAATAATAGAATAGAATAATAAAATAAAATCTCTAAAATAATTTTGTTATCAGTCTTCATGTAAACTTTAAAAATAGAAACCTATATCACATCATTTGAGATTATATTTTTTTTAAATAAAAAGTAACACCCTAAACGTATCTGCCTCTCCTTGTACAGTCATTCACGCTGCCTGTTCATTCTGCACAACCCGAAACTTAAAAATGCAAACCAACAAGATTGTCAAAACATGCAATTATCTGCAATCTTGAAAAACTTCTTTGAGCTTATGTGTATGTGAGTGGGAGTATATCTAGATTGATTTTCTGAACCATCATTACATATCCAGCTTTTGTAGTGTTTTCCCTCCTTTTTTTCTCTCCTATCAGCATCTACATTTGTTAGGAAAATGATACTACAGTAGCCTGCTGAAAATGACCTTTCTACACTGTTTTTGGAATTCCTCCAAGTACACAGGCCAAATGTGTGTGAAGTCCTTGGGGATGACTTTGACTGTGCTTTACTCGACTCTTTAATTTTGATTTTTAGATAGGTGCAGAATCCACCTATACAGTTCCCATTTATTTGGAAAGTCTACACACCCTTCCTGCAACTTTCACATGCAGGAAAAAGAGAATGAAGGAGTCAGTTCCTGCCCTAGCCCTCAAACTTAGAGGACTAAACTGCTGTAGCTTATCTGCCTGTAGCCGCCTAGTTTAAGTGGTAAGTGAAAGCCACATAAGACAAAACAGAATTAGAGTGAGGAGTTCTTTCACTGTTCCAAGTAGCTGTTTGTTATGCTGAATATATCCTAGCAATTTGCAGCAACAAAAGGAAAAGAAATTTTGTTTCACTATTCTGTTCCAGAACATTTTGCATCATGTATAAAGATATCAAAATATTGAGACATTATTCAAAATAGGCAAACAATTGTGGAGAGCAGCTGTAACTGGGAACTTCTACACATCCAGAAACGTCAAGTTTATATATTCAGTTCAGAAGTTCAGTAGCTCATCTTGACACCCTAACACGGTACAGCATCTGAGTTCAGTATTAACAACATTTCAGATATTTAATTTCTTTCTTTAAAAAAAAAAAAGCAAAACAAATAAAAAACCCACCACAAAAACAAAAAACCCCAAACAAACCCCAAACACCTCAGCATTAAATCCTGCTCTTCATGTACTCTATTCTTGGCTTTTTTGGCATGACTGCTCTAGCTCATTCATCGCCACTGTGTACCACATTCACTTCTTCAGTGCGTGGAAGGCTGCAGCTACAGAAATGCTGAGCTCAGGTGTTCCCCTGCTATGATGCCCCATGATTTTTAGTTCATGCACTGCATTGGTACAGACTGGGATACCGCTCACATGGCTACTCCACCCATTAATCTCCCATTTCTGTCCCGACTCTCTCTGCCCGTCAGACTGGCAAAGGAAGAAATATAGCTTGACCCCCAGGAGCAGGCAAATATTTTGAAGAGCAACTTTTTTTTTTTTTAAGGCTAATTTTCAAATTGCTCAATCTTTAAAATGAACTTTGCTCAAATGATCCCATATTTGGACCACTGGTCTTATACTACAGCCCACAAGATCTTCTAAGGAAACAGATTTCATAATCACTACAAGAATGACCATTATCCTATCTCCTGAAATACAGGAAGAAACATCAGTATGTTACATTCTTGATTGAATCTAGTAACAGGTCCCTGTGAGCAAGCTCAAAGAAATTATACATACAAAATTATCTTTACAACTAAAAGATTTGGACTGAAAATATTTCAAAGTGTGAGACTAATTATGAGACTAAAGAATAAGACTAATTTCTATTTAATTTTGTCTTTTTTTCCTCCTAGATTAAGTATTATTAATTATAATGGTATCAACTAAATTAATATCAATATAAAGTACCGGAAAAGGCATTAGTACATTAGGCAATCTCAGTCAAATATCCATCCATGAAAGCTCTTCTGTTATCCTCGCTTATGAGTCATTCCGTTTCTGACCGGTGCCTGCAGATGGCCCCGTGTGAGGTTCCTGTACTAGAGAGGACTCTTGCAGTGCAAAGAGTGATGCAAACCTTCCTTGCAAAGCCATACTTTTCTCCCTGAGCACTCAAAGCATTTCAAGCTTTAAAGCAGAGCGCTGCCTCTCGAGCTGTCTGGAAGTAATGAGACCCACACCAGGATGTTCAAAGGTAGTATTTTCATCATTCATCCCCTTCGAAAGCAATGATTAAAGAAGCAATAAAGGAACACCTCTTAACTGGAAAATGTAGAAACCAGCACTTTGGAAAGGAGGGGGAGGAGATGGTTTGAAACAGACTGCAAGAGGACAACAAAAGTTAAAGAGTATTAAACAGCAGCTCCGAGCCTAAAGGTAAAGCATCTAAGTACTGCAGAAATGAACCATAAAGATCCCACCATAAAAATGCTGGGCAATGCATTAGTGCATCCTTAGTTAAAGATATTTCAACCCCTCCATTAGGACCCTTATTTCAAAGAAAACAGAACAATTACATAGCCAGCCTGGGGGTCTGCTGCAGCCATAAAGAAGCAGCAGAGTACAGAAGATATAGTCCATATTTGTTTGCCTTGAACCAGAAACAAGTGTACTAAAATCAAGCACACATCATTGGACATGTTTGAGGTCAGTTGGGTCGGGGCTCTGAGCAACTTGATCTAGTCAAAGATGTCCCTCCCCACGGCTGGGGGGTTGGACCAGGTGATTTTGAAAGGTACCTTCCAACCTAAACCATTCTATGATGCTATGATTCTAAAGAAATGTAATTAGCATCTCCATATAAGTATTTTGCAATCTTGTAACTCCACCAAAATCAACAAGCTACTGCAATACAACTAAGCATAATTCTGTAAAAAGTATAGAACAACACAGGGTACATGGAGAGCTGGGGTATAGTTGCCTGAGGAGGGTACATGAAAACATGTGTAAGCAGTAAAAGCTTACTCTACATCACAAAGAAAATATAATAAATGTGATTAAGCCCCCCATCAATATTGAAACAAGAGGTGGAGAAAGGATATATTTGGAAAATGAGCTGTCTCCAAACCGCCTGAACTTCACCCAAACTGCCTAAGACAGCAAAGGAAAGAAGGGAAAGGAAACACATCCTTACCAGAGAAAAAAATAACAACATGCAGACACACGTTGCATTATTCAATTATTTCAGTGCTCGGTAGTGTTAGATAAAAAGACGTCTGGAATCTAAATTGTGATCTGAGTTTTGTAGTGCTGACATAAAGCATTCCCTCCAGACAGCTCAGATACCACTTTTTGTTTCATAATCAGTAATGTGACCACTTGTGCATTAATTTCATTTGAAAGCAGAATCTACTAAAGTTAACAGAAAGGTGAAAACTGAAAGTTGTGAAACTCCTTCCTGATAAAGCAAGGTGCTGTCAGTGCTGGCTTTGCCTCCTGAGCATTTCACTACTGAGATTAATACACTGACAACAAGAAAAAAAATTTAAAGAGTAGTGTACTGCGAAGAGGCATTATTAGAGGAATCAATGTTTCACAACAATGCAAAGCTATAAAGTAAATGCTGAACTAAAAAGTGAGCAAAAAGGTGTCATTCTTTTTTGTGACTACTGGTATGAATTTAGATGAAATACCAGTTTTAAAGTGCAAGAATTACAAGCCAATTCTGAAAGTCTCAATGATTCTGCAGGCATCAATTTCAGCAAAACTCACTGTAAACCAGAAAAAAAAAAATCATCATCTTCTGAGTTAATATTCTTGTGATGAAACTTGTCATCAAGTCCTGTCAGGTGTGTAATTTCAGAAAAGAAGAAAAATCGATCCTGAAGCAACTCTGGAATAGTTTTAGAACACAGCAATCCTGTCAGGATGTTTACTAATATCTTAATGCTTGCCTATGACAAACCTATCTATGGAAAAGCTCTGATTAACTGCCGGGTACCTTTCAATCTCCAAAAATAACAGTATTCACAAAGTAACCTTTTGTCATCAGCATGAATACATACATATTCCCAGAGGTTTTATGATAAAAAGTAGAGAAGGGAAAGAACCAAAGTCAGTAATGGAATTGAAAGACTCCATATAGAGGGAATAGGCACAAAATCAGACAGTAAAAGACAAACAGCCAGGCAAACACCCAGTCCTGTTTCTCAGGGATGCAGTATCATTTGTGAATATCCCAAGGAATACCCTCCCTATAAAGTGGTTGGTAAAATAGGACAACCAGAAATGACATATTCCAGGTACTGTTGTACCCAAAACCAACTTCATATAAAAACAGATCGACAAGGCACAGTAGGGGGATTACTCTACACTGGAATTAAAAGTATGGTATAATCCTGTGGGCAATGAACCATACAGCAAACAACTGGACCGGCTGAATAGGACCGACATTTTTATCTTGTTGTTCTTAGGAATAAATACCAAATCCAGGATACCAAAATTAATTCTAAATAGTAGCAGATGCTCTCACAGAAGCAGCAGTTAAGAGCAGAGCTTCACTTTAATTTTATTTTATTTTTTTTGTCCAAAGATAGCTCCAAACCTTCAGTAAGTGAGAATCCCCTTCTTTTCTCTTTTTGGACATTTCAGGCTTCAGATACATGTATTTCCTTTTCAGCCCCGCCACTTATTCATGGCACCCATGTTGCCACTTTAGCAAAGTAGGGCAATGTGAATGAAGCCCCTTGTGAGAGTTCCGAAACTGGGCACAGGAGCACAGGCTGGGCACAGACTCCCCGCTCCTTTCAGTCTCTCAGTCTCATTTGTTCCCCATGGTGCTACAACCGCAGATTAACTGCTGGATAACAGCAGCCTGGATGTTGTAAGCTTCAATCCAGCTATACCAACAGCTCCCAAAGCTCCAAACCAGAAGGCAGTCTTTAATCAAACTCAGGGAGGGACTGGACTGAGGCTGCACGGCAGTGCAACTATACCATACCTAGCTGCTCTGGGTGTAATCCAGCAGAGCGGCATGAAATTCCTGGAAGGTTGCAATTCAAATGTAGCATCTCAGAAGCTGTGGCAACCAAGCAGCTGAAACCACAGTATGAGTCAGTGTTACAAGCAGCCCAGCTCTTCTACCTGTACACTGTCTTTACAGCTATCTGGGCAAGCAAGAATATTCTACTGTTCCAATCACTTTTTTCAGCACTGCAATGGCTAATTTTAAATGCTGGGAGATCAGCTCTGCCAGCTCCGCTATTTAAAACAGAAGTTAAATATGTTTGACATTCCATACCCCAAATGACAACAAACTGGAATATTTAGAACAGCAGCATGTCAGGCATTTATTTATTTTTTTTTAATCTGGCAGGCCTAAGTGCTGCACCTTGTCATTTATATGCAACTGTTTGCCCCACGGGCATCAAGCTGTTAACACGTACAGAAGAGATTAAAATGAGCTTGCATGTTGGATGAAATATAAATTAAAATTATAGTGCTGTCAGTCTTGAATCTGAGATTGTTTCTCAAGGTCTCCCAAAATGCATAATTTCAAATGAGCCTCTGTTTGTTACTTCAGGAAAGGCAAAATGTATAATTTTTCAGCAACACAGTCAATATGAATTATAAGTTGTCCCTGAGCCTGTGAGTAAAATATGCTGTACTAATACCATGAGTTGTGTATGCAGGGATGGTCCAAATGAATAGAAGTCTTTAAAAATGGGACATGTGAGCAGAGAGATTCCCACCTGTCTACCACGCAATGCAAAGCACATCAGAGGGTTGTAGTTATTCTAATGCCAATAATTCCCAATGCTGTGTCAGCCAAAACCTTCATTGACACAAAGTGAACTAAACCCCATCTTCTAACGAGCTGAACAGTTTTCTCTGTGCATTTCAGTGCAATGGCATCCCCCGGGGTGTCCGTCCATGTGACCCACCTGGTCTCAAGTGGGACGTTGCTGTTGAGCACCCAGCTGTCCTGGAGCTGCACAGACTCAGGGGTGGTGGCCAGGTCGTTGGGTGCCGGAGCAGGCGCATGGATCTGGTTCCGGCGATTTGTGAGCGAGTTCCTGTTGAGGGAGTTGGCAGAGGAATGATGATGGGACAGTGAATGGTTGTGAGGAGGCGGGAGAGGCGGCCTCAGCGTTGACTGGCTATGATGATTTGAAGGGCCTAAAATAGAAAAGAAAAATAAATCACAAATGCATGTTGATGGTATTATTCTCTTTGCCATTTTCAGTGGACCGCTGCCTGGAAAAAAAGCCAAACCACGCAAGCCTGCATGCCTTTTGGACCTGTAGGCATTAAAACATGGTTAAATCACATCAGTGATTATATTAGAGATCTAAACCAGCATTTTGAGATTGCAAAGTTGGGATGTTCTCAAAGACTATATTTAGATTTAAAAATACTCCTTCATGGATTCTCCCTGGAGAAAGGCTCCTCTTGGAGGAGCCAGGACAGCAGTCTAGCTTGACCTTTCTGTACAGCCACCCAGAGGAACTTTTTCCATCCTGTTTCTATGAGGGACTTTAAGGACATGAACCTTAATAGATTAAAAACAGCTTTTGAGAATACAGTCTTTAGGCTTCTGTAAAACTCCAACAGAAATTTTACCAATCAGCTTCAAACAAACAGTATTTGTGCCAGTGAAAGAAGACTGAACTCCAAATATGAAAACAGAGCAACAATGCAATGATGATATCTTTCACGTTCTTCCATGTGATCAGGATTTGGCCTGTATTTTTCTATTTAGCAATTCCTCAAACGCACACCAGAATCTGAAAATTATGCTACTCTTTCAGCCTCTTTCATTAAAAAATGATAGGTGATGTTTTTTAAAGACAAAGAAGGATATATACTTTTCTCATTCTTTGAGTACTGACATGTCAACACTGATAATGAAAATATATTTTTCTAATCTATAAGGCAAGTGGATTAAAATAAAAAGTACATGAGAAGAAAATAGAATAAGCAGGTGTCATTCTAGCATAGTCACTTTTCTAAACATAAATGCAGAATGATAGATAAGTTTAAGTGCAATTCCATATGTTGCAATAATTTACTTCTAATAAAAATAGCAAAAGAGATTAAAGAAAACAAACACTGTAAGTGGATTATGAACCGCACGCTTTAGTCATTATATCAAGTTGTAGTTTTCTAGTGAACAACAATCAGAAAAAGTAATATTAGTGACATTATAATTATAATGATGTATGTTTGTTTTTAGAAACTAAAGCACATTCTGTACTTAATGAATCAAACAGCAAAATAAAAAATCACAAGGGGAAACCATTTGCAGCTAGACTGGTCTATTTTTATACAAAACAATGAAGTATAGAAAAACTGCTGATCAATTAATATAAGTTAATTAAGGTCAATATTTAAAAACCAAACCAAAGTAAACCAAACCCACCCAAAAAACCAACAAACCATTCCAGGGAGGCTAATCGCAATTGAGAATCAGGCCATGCACCCAGGGACTGAAATCGGTGCATCACTTCAGGCTTCTGAATGCTAAAGTTCTTATCAAAACACCTTTCATAATCAGGGGGATATTTTAGACTCTCACGTTAAGCCATCCAAGAGAGGAGAAATAACCATCTCTTTTCTTTTGTAAAGGGAAAACCACCCAGTGTTGCAGCTCAAATGTTGGTGATCAGAGGGGCAAGCTGGCAGGGCACCCTGAGCTGCAGCGGTGACTGTGTCCTGCCTGATCCCCAGCATCCCTGGGACCAGCTCCTCCCCGGCACTGCTCTGCTGACTGCCCGCCCCAGGGAAAAGGAATGAAAGTGTCAATACAACCAGGGAACAGAAAGAGAACAGAGTGTTTTGGAGACTAAGCATTAATCTTCTTAAGCATTTTTGTGGATCTGGGGAAGCAGAGGCTGATGAAGAAGAGACAGAGGCTTAGTGGGACTTGTGAAGGCAAGTAGAAGTTGTCCCATGACAAGAAACTTTAAGGAGGGAATGATGATAAATTCTACATCCTTTCCATGCTGCTTTGAATCTGCACAGAAGTTTCTTTTTTGAATGTCTGTTGTCTGAATGCTTACCCTACGATACTGTCAACTGCTTTAAATACAAAGACACCTTCCATGAACACATCCTAAATTTTAGGGTCATCATATGTGCTGCTTTCCTTACTATTCTTGACTTGGCTATGCCTTATACCTAGGCTTGAAAGAGACTGTTCAACCCAGCAAACTTCGTGTTTAAAACCCCCATTTGGACCTCCTAGAACATAAATGTCTAATCTACACTCAGTCCTGTGCCATTCCTGAACAGCATGTGGAGTAAGACCCAGCAGGAAGGAAATGTGTTTGGACAATATCCACACGCATAGAAGCTTAAGTGGAATTACTCTCCTAGTCTGTGTTCTGGCTTTAAACAAAGCATGTTTGGATTTCAATAAGTGGATATTTATGAAGGATAAAATACAAGCTTGTGCCCTTGTGTTAAAAATTACTTCAGAAGTTTAATGTGCTTCATATTTTCTCAGCTTACTTTGGATGCAGCTTTTCCTTTTTGAGGATAAATATGGAAAAGTTATACCCACATAAACAAAAAAGTTTTGCTCTGGGAGACACAGTAGTGCCAGCAATATAAAGACTCTGAATCTTGCAACCACAAAATCATAGAGGCTGTTCTTAAACATGAGCCAACTGCACATCAGTAAAAATGAAGAGAATTTCTGTAAGATTAAGAAAGCAAGAACTGAATTCAAGTTACCACGAATTAATTTAATCTTCCTCAAGACTCAGTTTTCACACAGTAAATAAAATGTACTGCACAAAATAAGCTGTGCAGAAGTAACTGAACATATACTGCAGCTGCAAAGCCCCAGAAATCTGGTGTAAGATGAATGTAGCATTTAATATAGAATAATAAAACAAATAACAATATCACCGTTACATAGATTTTATATAGCGTATAGTAAAGCATATAAAAGCTTATATATATAAAAAAGAAGTACTAACTAGGGAGCATGCACACACACTCATGTATATATGAGAAAGATAAAAGCTTAATATGCTGCTTCTTTATAAACCTGTTTACATGAATGAAAAGCAGAAGCTGAACACCATTGAACTTGCCAGGGGTATAAAACTGGATTCACATCTGAATGTCTGAGCACTTCTTTATGAGCATCTTTGCCTAAAAACTTCAACATCAGTACCTGCAAATCTGCTGAGCTCGCAAGTTCAGAGAAGTAAATAATTTGTCCCGTAATAAAAGATCAGCAGCCTTAAGGACTGGCACAACGTATCTTACAATAGGACATGCTCTGCGGCCTCTTGCCGATTGTTTTATTATTTGGAAGCTCAAACACAATACGTGTCTTCATGGAGTACATCTGTCATTTTACATCAGGGAAGAGATTTTATTTTTGATAGAGCAGTTGCCAAAACTGGTTTGGGGAAAAACACTGAGGAAATTATGCATTTTCTCAATTATTACTTGAAATAAGGGTTTCGCCAGAATACACTATCTAATCTCAAACATTCAGGATTTAAGGAGAAGTCTCTTAAAACCACAATGAAAATCAGAGAATTGGAAATCTGAAATACTGGTACCTTCCATGTTTTGGCTTTTTTTATTTTTTATTTTTTATTTAAATTCACAAATAGACAAACATACCTAATTCTAAAGAATTTTAGCACACATTGATTGTGCTGAGCACTTCTGAAAAATCAGGGCCTGATGACCATATAATCAACACGCAATTCTTCAAGAGATCTTATAGCAGTCAAAAATATCAGCAATGCTCATTTCAAATGTGCAAATTAGAAGCTGAGTGAGGATAAATTGTGTTCTAATTAAGTAATCTGAGAATATAAAGTCTGATCTACATATCCTTAAAGTAATCGTAAACTATCCAATTGACTTATTTGAGTTTAATCAGAACCAAAATGCTAAAAACAGAAAAAAAATGTTTTGCTCTGTTCATTCTTTTATCCAGTAAAACAATTAAACAAATCAGGCTAGCACAGAGGTAAAAACAGCTAAAGATGATGTAAAATAGCACTTCTCTCCTTAAAAACAAACAAACAAAAAACCACCAAAAAACTAGCCCTGAGCATAATCCTGTCACTATGGCCTTCCTGTCTTTTGCATACACAGGAGAGAGTAAAGGATCTGCAGCCCAAATTACAGCCCCGTGGCTGCGGCCCCGCTGTGCACGGCGCAGGTTGGAAGCAGGGGTGCCATGGGAAGTGCTGTGTAACGGGCAGTGGCTGCAGATCCTTCATGAGCCTGTGCTGCTGCATCGTAAGAGTCTTATTCTGGCACGAGCCTGGCAACCTCAGGGATCAGGAAAAGCCACGGGATGTCACAGCATCACAGGTACAACAGCGACAGCTGCGTGCTCCTGAGCACATGCTTCCAAACGCCACTTCTCAGCTGTTTTTGCCATTCAAATATTGCCTAGAATATGAAGTGAAACTTCAGATCTGCTTTAACATGGTCACATTATTTTCCAAAGTTCTTCCAAGGCTTTGGTACACTCAACACATGCACTAAACCCACGCAACACAGCGATCTGAGGAGAACAACTTAATCTGCCACCTCAGAGATTAAACACAAAGCAGAATCAGCAGCATCCCTATTCTAAGCAAAGCAATCATTCCCTGCATCCCAGTTCTTTGTCTTTACTACCTCAAAAAAGTAATGTAGATTGTATCTTAGTTGTGCTGAATTAGCCTCTGTGCCATGATTAAATGCTAAATAGACACATGAACACCTCCTCTTCAATCCTTTTCACAAAAGAACTAAAAGAAAAAACCAAACATATTATTTTTCTGAAATGAACAATGATGCAACTATTTCCTTATACACCTAAACAATACAAATACTGAAAGCAAAAAGATAATGAAGCTGATGCATTGTAAGAAAAAATTAATTAAGTAAATCCACAGAAAGTCCTTGTTAGTCGGCATTAGAAACCCAATCTTCAGTTTTCCTAGCTCTTTATTCAAATAACTCTACCACACTCTTTTCTCAAGGAAACCGCATCATCTGCTGTCACAATGAGTAACAGGTTTTTCACAGAACCACAGGACCACCTTCCAAGCTAAATTCATCTTCAAAGGCAGATCACATTACTCAGAGTCAGGGAGAAAGCATTGAAACACCCAAGAATATAATACAGTATCACCAGGAGCTGCCTTCTCCATGGCCAGCTTTCACCTTTCGTTTGAGTTTGGTGGGGTGGGACCAGGGCTCCTTCCCAAGCAACACAGACTCTGTTTTATGCTTATGTCTGCTTCAGCTCTGTTCATTTGCTTTAATTATCTAAATTATTTTATGCAAGGCCACAGTTAACCAGAATCTAAATATTCTGAAAATGTTTCCAACATATGCTGTAAAGAAGCAAGTTATCTTGCTCGTAACCACGGATATCATTAACCCTCTCTCTTGTTATGGTAAACTCAAAACATTTGCCAGGTGTTCCTTCTTTTGTCCACATGTTTTTAAAATGTTTGAGGCAAGAATAGGTTGAATGACTGGCTGTCATCCCAGACGGTACACTTCAAACTGAAAATTCAGTAAACGTGTGGTATAAAATTGTAAGTCACTTATCAGTCTCTGCCAGTGCACTGCAGCCATCTCCTCAGCACAATATTAGAATAGAAAATTAAATGTCTCTGTGGCAAAAAAGAAACAGCAAAAACCAAACAAAAATACCCCACTGCTTACCCACAATATCCAGATAATCACAGAAAAGGGGAAAGGTGGTTTAATGGATAAAGTCTAGGACTTTGTCGTACTTTTTATATCCTACTCCGACTGAGGCAACCCTTGAGCGATTGCGGCCGAATCACTTGTTATCTATAAGCGTCTTTATCCATATCCTTCGCAGGAGTGCTGAAGGTAAATTACCTTACCACTTACAAGGCAATCAGATACCACCGCAGCATGAGCCAGGCAAATGCTTTGTGTCTGCGGCTCCCAGCCTGCAGGGCAGGAGTTCATCTCATGGGAGGCAGAAGCAGCAGCAACCAAATTAACTCTGCCAGACCTGAGTTGTTGCTGTGTACACAGAGCATGACTGCTCCTCTGTCATGCTCCTGAAAGCAGAGGTGCTGAGACGCTCTGTGCAGACGTCCACATGCATCAGTCTGCTTGGAGCAGAAATATTAGCTTGTTCTCAGCATTGCTGGAGCCAAAGAAATGGCAGATTTGGTTTCTGTACCCGATGGGTTGGTTGGCTGTGAAAAAATGGTGTGCATACTCATGCAAGCAAAGGCAAAGAATTAGCACCTTTCACCAGGAGTATTACCTGGGGGTTTACAGTCATGTAACCAACTTTCTCAAGTGAGGGTCACATAAAAAGAGGTAAAAATCCACTGCCCTACAAAATAGCATTCTCTGAGGTACCATGTACTAATTATATTTGCTGAAATACATCACTTAAGTATTCATTATCACACTGCATGAGGTGCACTGGCTGCATAAAACAATGGCTAGTCAATGGCAAAACAGATCACTTTAATAACAATTCTTTATGTGGAGTCAGTGTCCTGTGATACTTTTATATATGTATATATGTGTGTGTGTGTACATACATATATATAGGTACACTATTTCCATTTTTACATATTACCAAAATGAGTCAGAAGTTAAAGAGTCTTCTTTCCAATTTAAAAACAATCCATGCATTTCACGTCTTTTCTAATGAATCTTTTAATTTAGTTTTCCAGTAATGAAATAGATATAAAACATATTTCAGAGAAACTAAGGGTGTATTTATCTTCTTTAGCTTAGATATATGACTTTTGTCTCAAGAAGGCACTGATGTAAGAAGAACTAAAAAGAAAAGCATACATATATATTTCTAAGCAGTACAGTTCATCATTACCATCATCATTACCATGGAACAGTTCAGTGCAGAATGCTAAAGGTTGCTCTATGGACTTGGTTCTGCAGAATGGGAAAGAGTTGAACCCTATCTAGAGACTTACACAAACCCTCTCCAGAGCTTACACAATCTGATACACCGAGAATCACAGCAAAGAGAAACTGAAGACACACATTTTTCTGAACAATGTACAGAAACTTTTGAACAGAAATATTTAGGCCAGCATTATAAGCCTGGTGCCATTTTCTGGATCAGACAACAGCTTGAAAACTTCTGTTTCCCTGGACAGTCCAAGGGGGAGCCAGAAAATTTTCATAGTGACATAAGAATAATTGCACTGTAATTTCCAATTCATTGTGAGTCTGGAGTCAGGTGCAATAGAAAGTCATCCCCGAAGCTATTACAGGAGTACTTTGGATGTTACATAAACCACTCAGCTAGCACACAAATCTGCCTTCCAAGGGGGCAAAAGAAATGCTAGGCACAGGTGTTTTAATGCAATACGTTATCTTGATTATTTCAAAAACATCACAGAATGTATTACACATTGTCCAAAATAATACTTTTTGTTGTTGTTAAACCTAACCTCATAAAAACTTTATACAAAAAAAGAGTCTCTAAAATAAATTACTGAAAGTAATTGCGTCAGAGAGAAGATCGAATCGGAGACTGAGATCTCAGCAATGCCTAGGTGAGCTTTTTAATAAATCAGCCTTCCAGGTAATGCAGATCCTTTAAGAAGGAAAGGTCTATCAGCAGAGTAACGATTTTGAATTCTTCTGTTGTTCCAAGAGTCTGTAATGTCTAGTCTCACCACTGAGAAGTTTGGCAGCTGAACTATTAATGAAACTAAATATATTGAACATGGCTTTCAGCATGAAGTAATTTCTCTGTTTCTCAGGCAATGTTATCACTTCCCAGCAGCGCTAACTTTTGTCAACTGCTGAATTTTTTTCTTATTCCATCTTATACCACTGCCTTGGGATGATTCAACATAATGCATACTGAACACCAACCTAAAATTTCTTCAGTTCAACAGCAGTATCAATGAAAATACACTAGTTTTCTCGCTTAAAAGAAAAAAACAAAGTTTTTTCTTACTACACTGTCCTTCCACAGGTTTTCAGGGTTAGAGCATTTTTTCAGAAATATTTACCATATTACCCCTTCAGCCCAAAGAAAGCATGAAAATAATAATCAAGTACAGTTTTTCCTTTAGGCTGAACCACCTGATAATCAAATGGTGGAATTAAACACTGATACATAAGAATCGGTAACATGAAGACTTATATATACCAGCAAATACAAGGTTCCTGGAGGAGCTTCCTGGCATAATGCAATTTCACAGCTCCTGGGAAGCCAGTTATTTACTGCCTGGACCATCTGTTTCCCAACATGCAGAACAGGTAAAAATACTTTGTGTAGACTATACGGAAAAAGTAAGAGGAAAGTTGCATAATGCTGGAGTAAAGAAAAGCAAATGTAATGTAATGTATCTGTTGCATTGAATCAAACTTTTCAACAGGTTATTTCTCTTTTTAAAAGCAGGCAAGATACAAATAAGTACAAGAAAAAAATGAGCATTTCTCTGCCTCCAGGGTACCACAAGGTGCAATACTATATGACTGGCATTTCTTCCATACGCAGTGGAATTTGGGTTGAATTCTTTACTGGTTGGTATTAAACAGAAAAGAAAGTCACAACTGATTCAAATAAGAAGTCCTGGCAAAGTTGCCTGGCTTTTCAAGGTACCAGAGAGGTTAACTTCAGCTAACAGGTTCTGTTATTCAGAATAAGAATCCATGGGTTAATGAGTAAAAATACAGGGTATCGTAAGGTGGTCTATGACAGCCCTCATACAGGTTATCACTCGGCAGCATATGAGCCAACATTAAGCTAGCAGTTCTTACATAAGTTTTTAATTGGAGTTTTTCGTGTGTGAAGGGAAAAAAAACCCTAAACTAAAAAACAACAATACCCCCACAGTCACACATGATGAAACAGAAAAATCAATACAGGAGAATATCAGCTATGTAAATGATCGGTCTGTGTCACTGGGTGCTGCAGCCAGGCTATAAATTCTCAAAATATGATGTCTGATGAGACCAGCTTCCAGGGGCTGATTCCAATCCCCATCACCTACAGCCTTGGTGTCGTGCAGGTGCCTGGCAGGTGCCTACAGACCTTGACCCTCAACATGGCAGAGCTAAGGGAAAGCGAAGCCCCAGCGGATGCCAGCAGGCATTGCCCAGGGACCAAAGGACTCCGAGTGCAGGGCAGAATGGACCTGCCAATGCAGCTGAGCTGAGGCCAGGCCAGCATGAGGGAACCTCAGCGCTGGTCTGGGAACTACTTCCCTGCACGGACTCCACGCTGCGTTCCCACTAGTGCCCGAGGGGCAAGGTGTGCTGCTTCAGGCACTGTTCCATGCTAACGGCAAAATAGCTTTCAGGCTGCAGCTGGCTTACGGTCAGCTTGGAGGCCAGGAAAATTAACTGCCTAACACCACTGTGATGAGGCACCCACTGAGTTTAGGCTGTCTAGCAATCCTCTCGATAATACCCCATCAAATACTTCACTACTGCTGCATTTTCCATGAACAAATTTACTGCAAGCTAGAAAAATGCTCTCTAGCAAAGAAGAAATTAAGCAGCCCACTGAAAACTTTGACCAGCTGGAGAAGACCAAGTGCCGTCTTATTTAAAAAGCATTACCAACATCTTGCAGAAACTTAATTCCCATCAAGACTTTAAACCTCAGTGCAACTCTCTATTATGTGAGCTTGAAGAGGCTCTCAGAACAAGGCTGTGGGTCTTTTTTCTTTTTTTTCTTTTATAAAATACAGCTGTCAAATCACTTATAATCAGTGAAAAAGAAAACACCGTCACTACTCATTCCCCTGCCGGGACTTTGCTGCTGACTTATCTGACATCCTCTGCCCAGTTTACCCAGCTACCTCTGATACCATAATTACAATGCAACTATAAGCTTTGGGCTGCCACTTTAAATATGTGCTGTTCTTAATTCCCAGCATGGAGAAGGCAATCGAATTTACAACCTGAAGAGACTGTGTAATCATAGTGGCAGACACCAAAAAATGAAGTGGCCCCATTTTACCAGAACAAACAGAAGGCAGGGGAAGTGTAATGTCTTCTGGCAATGCTTCTTGTTCCCAGTGTCAAGGGGAGAGCAAATAGCACAGTCCTACCCATTATTTATATGGCATACATTTTTGAAAACACAGCTTCATCCTGGGTGCTCAGTTCCACATCATCTTTACCTGTCCTTCTTTGTCTCAAGGCCATGATTTTATTTTTCTGAGACCAGCAATGCAAAGAGGCTGAAGTAAAGAGCCACAGAAATATGGTAGTAATTGAGCAATGAGGGAACAGATTCCATTTTTTATTTACGGTATAAAAGCAGCTATGATAATGCAATTATATAGTGTTTCTTCCTTCAGAATGTCTGAGATCACCACAGTACTAAGTGGAGCTTAGTACTGTGAAAAGAAAGATAACAGCTCTCAGGTGCAATGCTGTATTCACAATAATGATAGTAGCAATATTAAATAAGAATATAAAAATAAGAAAAGAGGATGACCCCAATATTTTGTGCTCATAGGAGACTAGAAAGTAGATAAATACCAGGACTGCAGTTTGGCTAAAACCTCTGGATAAATATCTGCCACCCTGCAAACATTGATAACAGTTTCCTTCTAATGATAAGAAGTAATCAAAAGCTCTCTTTGAAATCTCTGCTTTAAAATGTGTGTGGATTGCTGAAATCCCTTAGACAGAAAAGGTTCACAGCAGTTAAAGCCATAATGCGATAGATGAATTTCAGAAAACTTTTTGATACAAAAGTTGACTTGTGAAATTGTGACAGAGAAGAAAAGGACATAAGGAGGATTCTGAAGGCAGTCAAAGAATTCCACTCCTCTGAGACACGGGGGCAAGGAAAGAGTCAGCAGAAATGAAGGAAAAAGACAATAAATAAATATGTCCTATGATCTCTTAAAGTGTGATAGTAGTCTTCTACATAGAAAGGAAGCTTCTTGATGATTGTGTGCGTTACATGTATAGGTTATGTGCAGATTAGCAAGTAATTTGGCACAATACAAAGAGATCAGTAGAGGAAAGCAGAAGGTCCTAGACCCCATCTTCTACACAATATGATGTTTGGATAGTAGGGTGGTGAATTTGGACTAGATTTAGCTTGATACACCTGGATAAGAGTCCTCACTATCCATGTACTTTGAAGCAGTCTCGAGGACTAGTCATTGTTTTCACCTTTTATGTCCCCACTAGAATAGGGAGCCCATTTGCATCAATTTGGCAGGACACTAATAGTTTAGTATATGTTAAATTGCAATTCTGTAATTGAAAAATCCAATAAGATTAGTTTTGTTTGCAGATGACACCAAGTTGGGCGGGGATCTGCTTGACAGTAGGAAGGCTCTACAGAGGGACCTGGACAGGCTGGATCGATGGGCTGAGGCCAATTGTATGAGGTTTAACAAGGCCAAGTGCCAGGTCCTGCGCTTGAGTCACAACAATCCCATGCAACGCTACAGGCCTGGGGAGGAGTGGCTGGAGAGCTGCCCTGGCAGAGAGGACCTGGGGATGCTGGCTGACAGCTGGCTGAACACGAGCCAGCAGCGTGCCCAGGTGGCCAAGAAGGCCAACAGCATCCTGGCTTGGATCAGGGATAGTGTGGGCAGCAGGGGCAGGGAGGTGATCGTGCCCCTGTACTGGGCACTGGTGAGGCCACACCTTGAATGTTGTGTTCAGTTTTGGGCCCTTCAGTACAAGGACACTGAGGTGCTGGAGTGTATCCAGAGAAGGGCAACGAAGCTGGTGAAGGGTCTGGAGAGCAAATCTTATGATGAGAGGTGGAGGGAACTGGGGTTGTTTATCCTGGAGGAGTCTGAAAGGAGACCTTATCACTCTCTACAACTACCTGAAAGGAGGTTGTAGTGAGGTGGGTGTTGGTCTCTCCTCCCAAGCTACTAGTGATAGAGTGAGAGGAGGTGGCCTCAAGCTGCGTCAGGGGAGGTTTAGATTGGATACTAGGGAAAATTTCTTTACTGAAAGGGTGTTCAGACATTGGAACAGGCTGCCCAGAGAGGTGGTGGAGTCACCATCCCTGGAGGTATTTAGAAGATGTGTAGATGTGGCACTTCAGGGCATGGTTTAGGAGATGTGGTAGTGTGGGGTTGATGGTTGGACTTGATGATCCTAGAGGTCTTTTCCAACCGTAATTATTCTATGATTCTATGATATCAAAGCTATGATACAGAATTACAGCACACAAGCTTCCTATTTCTAAATTAATATGTCAGAAAAATCTGGGTTAAGTCTTCACAGCTATCTATAGAGACATGTTCAGTACGTCAAGGCTTTTCTGCAAGGACCTTTTATCAGCCACAATTTCTAAGGATCATTCAGAAACAGAAAAGTCAAGCTTAAGAAATTCCAAAGTCAAGGGGATTTTTTTTTTCCTAAACATCTCTAGTATTTGAAGTGACAGTTATTTTCATTATATTACCACCAGTAAATTACAGCTATCTACACTTTTAGGTAGTGGGATACTTATTAGGTGTTCCTACTTAACATGAAATTAACCAAAATCAAATTACTTTAAAAAATAAACCTTAGCTAGCTGAATTGTTGTTGTTAGGTAGCTGTGATGCTCCATGCCAATAACAGTTATCTTAAATTAAAAAAAAAAAAAAAAAATTTAATATATCCGTTCATTTTTAGTAATTCTCTTGCTACTGGTATGTGTGAAAGATTTTCCTTTACACTCATTTATCAACTCAGACAACTTCACTAATGGGGAAATTTATTCTGATAACAAAGAATCAAACTGCACCTTGAGAAGGGTATCACTGGTGGGTACATGCATACGGCACCTGCATCAGGAATAAGTATGATCTTTTATCAAACACAACTTTTGGAATTATGGTTATTTTTGACATAGTCACAAAGGGAGATGGGTGCCCAGAGAGCAAATATTTTATTTTAAATTCGTGTTTCTAAAAGAAATACTCACTAACATGGGAAGGCAGAAGAGATGTGAAACTGAATAGTAAAACATGGTATAGAAAGGGATCATAAAAAGCAGTAACGTTGTACTCTGGCAACATAGACTAAGGAGTTTTTATCTGTCAAAACTGATTGTAGTCCATGTTACATACACTGAATTGATCAACACCAACAACACCAATGTAATAATAATAATACTTAGTGTTCTCTAAAATATCTGCCCTGTGTTCGTTTTAAGATTCTTCATAAATGAAGCCTCATAAGGTAAGAATGTTGTCAGAATTTTACAGGCACATAAACTGAAACACAGAGAGCAGTAAATTAATATTGAATTGCATGACCGAACCCTAGACCCCTGGTTTCACCCTGGTCTTTTTCTTCTTACAACAGGCCTTCCTCACCTGCCACATATGTTTCTTCAGTCATAACAAATTAAAAAACATGAAAACTAATTCCTGTGGGTGCTAACAGGAGGTAACCCATGTTTAAGTTAAACTATTATTCCAAACAGGTTTGTTTTATTCTCCCCACACACCCCCCACCCCGCAGATATTTGAATATTGTATTTCAGTAAGCAGAAACAAATAGGACAACTTCTACATTGGATAAAGATCTAGAAATGCGATATCCTTCCACTTGACCTTTTAGCTACCTGTTAAAAAACAACAAAAAAACCACAAACAAAAACCCCACAGCTGACCTCAGATTTTCCAAATTATACACACCACAAGTCCTACCCCGTGGAGAGGTTTACATTTTTAAGCTAATATCTAATTAGTACTTTTTAACAGAAATGTAAGAGCAAAAGCTACCCTCCACAGGGCATGCAAGTCAGTTATTGTTAAAGCTTAAAGACCATTCGATGCATATTTTCTGCATCATAAAAAAGTAGTCTGGAATAAAACCCAAACTCCACATCTGTGTAGGATGCTGACAGACATATTGCTACAGTTTCACTATTTCAATTTACTTGCATATCGTTTGATACAAGCTCAGGGAAATACGGCAATCTGTGCCATGAATGGAGGGGAAGAGAACTAACTCTCTGCTGTTGTATGTTGTCTTTTTATTAACTGAAACTTCACAAAAATCTAAATTTATTAAATACTCAAGAAAAATTATTAAATTATTCATCAGCAATAAGACAATTAAGAAGCAAACTAAGGACCAAGTGGAAGCTTGGTCCTGAGGGAGAACAGCTGGCCCTGTCATTAAAAATATGTTTTGGCAGGAAAATATCTTCTGAACAGAGGGAACCTGCTGCTAAAGCAGCCTCAGAGTCAAATTTAGGGGCAAGTGACAAAGACAGACTCTTGTGAAGAGTAAGGTGGGTATTCTCTGGGTATCACTGTGTGGCTGGTGCAAGCTGCATACCCCCTGCTTTTGGCAAAAGGGTGCTGTGATTGTATTGCACTTTGGAGCCACAACGTTAGACGGTAGCCACCTCAGCCACTGGGCAGCTTTGTGCTGCCATGTGAAAACACCCTGAAGTAAGCACAAAATTCTAGGAAAGATACTATTTGCACTGAATAAACCCTTAGCTGAGCATTCCATAATCTAGTGGCGAGGATGGTGTCTGAGTCACTGAGTCACTCGGCACTCCTGCTTCATATTCCTTGTTTATCAAATAGAAAAGCACTCCGCAGGCCCCAAAGCAGCACCGGGTGGGTAAATACAAAAAGAACTGTACAAAGTTAGTAACATGGAAAAAGGAAAAGGAATCAGAAAGGGAAGAGAAAGACAGCACTGTGGCCCAGTGCCTTCTACAGAGCGAAGCAGCACAAGCAAATACAGCACCATCCTGCCCTAACAGACTGGTTCATAGTGCCAGAGCTCCGAAGGCGTCTGAAAAACTCATCATTAAATACCATTGCTCCCCATTCTTTCTCATCCCTCTCTTTCTGCTACCTACTAGCTTTAGGTTGTGGGGTTTATCATACTTTGCTTTTGTACTCCCCGGCTCATCATCTTTTACAGTCTGTCCTCAAAGATATCAACCTTAAACTCCTAGTAAAAAAAAAAAAAAAATAGCCCATCTCTCACCAGAGCATCACAAAGGACTTATTAATTTGTATAACTCCATTGCTGAAATACATAATTGGTGACAAGTATGATTTGTGTTCTTTAAAGAGAGTATCCTTACACATGTCTACAGCAATAAAAGCTTTCTGTAGCATCTGCTGAAACATGAAATTTCCACTCACTGGCACACCTTGTTCTATACATTTGAGAAACTTTTTCAAACGACATAAAGGTCTTTAATTTTTTGGTGACTGAAATGCAAAATTAGATACTTCATCTTAATTTTGTACGATTTTACTTCCTAGTTAGATAAAACACTGCTAAGAATTTTCCTCCCTAAATGCCATCCTCTTCTTTCCTATATTTCCCCATGTGTGTGGAGTGCTATGACAGTTCTTGCATAAGACTCAAACATCTTGCTTACCTGGCAAGAATTCTGACATCCCTGCGTAGCACCAAGTTAGTCTCAGCCTGTTTCAAAACCTGATTCATCATATAAAATGTAACAATTTCCACACCGATTTTTCTGCACCTACTTGTTCACTTGGGTCAGATGGCAAAATATACATTTTTGCCTTTCCGACGGCTCCAGATATGTCATAATGACGTGGGTTTTGCATAAAAAGAAATAGCATGCTACTATCTTTGTAACATTTTTAGGGCCTTAGTTATAAACACTTCCGATGATGCTCTAGACAGGAACTCAAGTGACGAAGATTTCAGCTCTTCACATGAACAGCAGGGAGAGTTACTGATTCAGTTTGACTTGGTCCTATATTAATTTACCCTAGATTGTCAAAGAAAAAGGAAGCATAGAGAAAGTTGAATTTCTAAAGTGGTGGAGGTTATCCATCTCGTGTTAACAATTTATTAGGTACACACAGTTATCTGGGCACATACCTGTACTGGGCATTCAGGAGTACATAGGACAATACCCTGACACACAACGATCCTGACCTGCTCAGGAAAAAACGCTGAGCAGGCGAAGCAAAATAATCCTGCTGGCCCTGAGCTGGGCTCCCAGCAGAGCCGCTGTGCCCAGCCGCAGACACTGGGCTGCCCGGGCAGGCGACAGGCATCCCCCCGGCTTTGGACAGCATCAGGCCCCGACGGCCCAGAGCCACAGAGGCATCAGGGGAGGAAAGAGGAGTTAGCAGGAACACTGCTGGGAGGAGGAGGGGAGGAGCAGGGTGGCAAAGGCAGCCCAGGAGCCGCCTCCTGCACCTTTCTCAGGTGAGAGGCAGCTACAAGGAGATGGGGAACCATGAGAGCAAGTTGAAAGAGGAGGAAAATAAAAAGGTGCAGAGCTCCTCCAAGACAGTTTGCATTCCTCTTCAGGCAAGATTCAGGGTAAATTAAAAGGGAAACAACCAAGAGAGCTGTCAAAGATGGGACAAGGGAATTGCGTAGGCAGGAATAATGCAGTATTGACACGGTAAACTCTAAGTACACACTTTAGATGTATCTATATAGCTGTATCACATACAGCTATATCACATACTGTAGACATACCTATACCTGTAATTACTCATAAATACATACCCGTCTTTCATTGATTAGTGCTACAAACGTGCAGCAGCTTGTGTTAACATACACTTTTTTCCTTAGCCCTAGTAATACTATCTTGTTTCCAAGTTCCGAGATGTTACTGGGAAGTCCTATGACGCATATTTCTTAAACCTCAGTACTATGCCAGAGGGTTTTAAAAATAGGGATCCAATAGCTATACTATACACCTGTAGTATAGTAAATTTAGAAGATACTTTCATGGACACATTGTTTTTTCAACACTGTAGCTTTTGAAAACTAAATTATTTTTCTTTCTCAAGGAGGAGTTTTTGCAAAGTGTGCTTCTGCTAAGGAAAAAAAAAAAAACAAACCCATGATCCTAAACCATGTCGAAGAAATTGTTTTAATCCTGCCGCTTAGACATGCTGTTTGAAGGGTCAGCCTCACCCAAAACAAAGACTGGTAAAGGTATTATTTTAACCCCAACACTTCCAGATACCAACTTCTGAGTCAATCCTGTTCAAAGCAAGCAATGACCAGACAAAATTGATACTTCTATACTCTTCAAAAAAATAGATTTTTATTTCCTAAGGTAACATAAACAGATCCGTCTCTTCTTTACGCATCAACAATTAATATGAGCCCTGCTTATAGACATCTGTAATGCTTTGGGCTGTATTTATAGTGTGATAACTGTGTCATTTTGAGACACAGTGCACCAAGATGATAGAAAGACATAGCTGAACTGTTCACTCATGCTCCTATCTAAGGGACAACACTGTTTTCTTGTTACAAAATACTGCCCCAAGCAATGAAAAGTTTCATAAATCTTCTTCTACCAGTGTTGTCAGCTTCTATTTTTGCCTGTGGCTGAATGTGATTATAATCTGTTTTCACCATACAAGAAAACAAAGTGATCCAGAATATAATGACTGGGGAACATTTTGGAGCCCTCCTGAGCGGCAGGATATTTCCAGCTGCTAGCATAGCTGATAACGGACTTAATAGAGCTAATGATTTCTAATACCGCTAACACAAGGCTATTTTCACAGTGGGTAAATAATGACTCTTTTGTTTTGGAAATAGTTAAGGAGTCATGTAGATGTTTGATAAGTACATGATACAGTATAAATGCAGCAATATTTGGGTAACTAATGGTAGATTACACCATAGATAGAAGATAATATACTTTTTTGTTTCCTTTTAAGAACTTAAAAGTTTATAACCCTGTTAACACTACACAAAACCACTATGACAGCAAGGACATTTCACTGTAAACAATTACAAGTAATATTTTAATCTAGGCATAAAAATGCATCCTTTTGTTTCAGTGCACTGCATCTTTGGTTTTATGTTGGTAATTAATATTATGAATCTTTGCTAGAAATAAAATAATTGGATAGTAAAAGAAATTTTCTTGAGGGTTGAATGCAAAAACTGCATCTGTGGGGCTAACTACTAATAACATATATGTCTACAGTATTTTACTTGATCGTGACTGTATGGTTCTGATGAGGACTAACAACATCTACTTGGTTTCCTCCTTTCCCAGTGTGCAATCTGTGTTCCCCCATGCAAAGGCATGTGTTCAAATCACGGGGAACTCCATTCCGTAGGCTAGAAGATTCCTTCCAGGTCTTTGTTCATATGAAATGATATTTAAAAAGTTTCCTACGGTAAATGTATTTCTCCTTCCCTCCAGAAGTTACATACCTATTTATATATGTTGTATGTATGAATTGTCTATTTTTCCTTAAAGACATTTGAACATTATTTCACACGAAGTTCATGGTAGCTATATCCTAACTCACTGCAGTATCCTGCAAACCCTGTGTTTCATGCCCCCTCACTAACCCCTGACTTTTTTCCCTTCCAGCATTCCCTGCCCCATTCTTGCTTTTCTGCCTGGGGCCTCCAGCTCTTCCACAGCCCTGGGGCAGGCAGGGGTGGGGGCAGTCTTTGTCGCTGGGAAATCCAGGCAGCAGCCAGGAACTGCCCCATCTCCCACCTGAAAGGAGCCTCCTCAATCTCACAGGGTGGTCTGGGACATTTGCTGCTCCGTGAAGGGGACGTGGAGTGAGTGGCAGGCAGGTTGGGGAGGAAGTAGCCCTGGTTTGAAAGCAAGATTTACTGTGAAGTTCTGTGCTGTTGAAAGCTTGGCTGTTAGCATATAGTTTTACCGCCATTTGAGTTTTCTGAGCTGTATTCAATAACAAGTGGGATTCAGTAAATGGGATTGTATTTCAGTATGCTCTGTATTCCTGTATCACCCAAAATAGGTGGTATCAAGCTGTTTACAACCCAAACCTCTCAACAACTAGAATGAAAATTAATTATAACTCTGATGAAGGAAATAAAGTAAGGTTTAAATAAAATAATTCAAGCTAGGCAGAACCCCTAAAGTCACAACGAAAGAAATAAAAGGACTTACGGCACGAACAGAGGATAATAAATGGTATAACACAACAAAGCAATATCTCCCCGTTTTAAACTTTATAGATTTTAGGAAACCATATGATCACCCCCATTGTGATTCATTTTCACGTAACTCAAAATATTACAGGAAGCAAGCAAAACCAATTAAGTTCACCAAACTGTATTTCAAGGTACGGCTTCTATGGTTAAACAAAATGCAAACTTAAGCAAAGAGTCTAATACAGCTTCTGGTGTCAAACTGAGAATGCAATCTCTTCTCTTGTTTGTCACTGCCATTGTTTCATTATGAGAAGAAATTGTAGACTGGAACAATAGAAATATTTCATGGTCTAAGAGTTAATAGCAGATTTTGTTTGTACTGGTGATACTGCAGTTCTAAATGACAGGTCAAACATGCAAGGAACACCACAAGATTGCTCCACATCACAAATAAATCAGGTTAAATATTATGAAAAATAAATCTTGCAGGAACTCCAGGTTCCAAATCAGGTTTTGTATTAGAAGGCCAAGAAATACAGGGTTTGTAAATCCATATACTTGACAGACATGAGCAAGCGAATAGATATAATCATAAGGAAACCATACCATGACCGAGTAATGTGACAACTGCATTCACAAACTTCAATGACTAGTGCAAATGTTATTTGTCCCTTAGCATACAGGTATAGAAACAGGAAAGCCATTAGATGTCATTATTTATGCATTCTGAATGCTAACGCTTTCAGAAAATATTAGGTATTGCATTAATTTAATTCCTAAACACCAACATTCAGAATTCCACAATTTTTATTTTTTTTAAGTAGCACTCAACGGGAAACAGAAATTCAAGATACATTAAAAACTAAGCTAGATTACACAACATAGCTGGCGTACCACTGACAATTTGAGAAGCATGTCAAAGGGCCTATACATTCTTAAAACCAAGACTATTGAGCAAGTTTGAGAACAAGAGGGCTAAGCTGCTCCAAGAATAAGAATTAAGGACTGCATAATTAAAATCAGCTATTACATCATAGAGCAGAGATATATTACATGCATTAGCATATAAAAAAATAAAAAAGTGGGAATTTTGGAGACTGAGGAGCTCTCCTTCTGTATCAATACAGGAGTTGTAATGCCAACTAATTTTGATAGGAATAGATGGTTGTTAAAGAAAAAGGTAATAATGGGACAATGAATTACATACTTTCATTATTTGGAAAATGTTATAGAATGAAAAAAGTCTAGTAGAGAGTGCTTAATGAAGGAGGTCTTGAAAATTGAGAAGATACACAGGAAAAAAATATTGCTAAGTCTAGAAGTTAAAAATAATTAAAATATAATATACTATGTGGTGCTTCAAAAGGAAGTAAAGCTATGTAACAGGTGGTGGGATAGGAGATGCAATTCAGTGTTGACAAATGCAAGAGCAACCTGAAAGTCTTCTGTTAACTATGGGTTATAAACTACTTAAATGAACTCCAAGAAGAAAAAGGTATGGAGGGATGAATTTTAGTAAACAGATCGATAAAAGTAACTGTAATACAGTAGATATTCCAGAATAACATTCTAAATGCATAAGAATGGATGAAAATAAAAATGCAGCATATCTGCTAAGCTCTGACATCAAGTGATTGTACGCTGCATCCTTATTATCAAAGTGAAAGCAATCATCACCTGACTTATGACACACCTTGTGTTAACATGCACGAATATGCCAAGTTAGGAGGTGCCACATCATTCGCTCACATTGCGTGGAAGGTGTTATGTGTTCTCCTACATCCGTCCTGCCTCATTCATGCTTAGTGTTGCAAAAAAAATAGTAAAAAGATTTAAAATGTCTACTTAACACAACTGTTCTCTGTAAACTTAGTGTTTAGAATGTGAACCTCACGGCACCCTCTGCTGCAGAGCTGATCCACACTTGCTGGGAGCGATGTAAACTCAGAACTAACAAGAACCTTACCGCATGCCGCTGGCTGGCACACAGGCTGTTGGTCACGGTGCCAAATGCCTTCCCAAAATCTCCCAGAGCTCTCTGCATTTCCATCTGTGCATTACTGAACACAAACCCACCACTTCTTTATTGACTATGCCCTTGAAAAGTTTGTTCTCTCTATCTATATGTGGACTTAGGTAAGAAATCTTCCAGATTCTGTTAGAGAACTAAGAATTAGAAAAACCACAAGGTGCGTAAACACACATTTTTGATGCTCAAGTCTCAGCTGAGTGAAGCCAGTATTTAAAAGTCAGTCATCTCTTCCAGTGAATTCTTATACTAGTGTTTTAGTGAGATGTGTGTGAATATCTGACTATGGTGGTTCAAAACAGGCACTTACTGTAGCATCGCTGCCAGGTGACAAGCACAGAATTTGGCTTGGTGAAGTGATATGTCTTGGACTAATAAAGGAACAAAACGTACCCAAAGGCTCAGGTAGCCAAGAGATGGCTTCTGATTGACTCCCTGGACACAGCAGGAAGCCATGAATACAATCATTTGGTTTCAGACCTGACAATCAGGTACACTGCTATTGCTTAGAAGGACAGGCATACTTTTAGCAGTCATGGCCCAGCATTTCTGTTGTGAGATCACCTATGCTGCCGAAACAGATGCAGAAATACCTCTACTGACATATATTAACCAATTATGTGGGAACGCAAACCACTAAGTTACAATAACATATCCGTTGATCCAGCCCAATATATTTTGTAAGTGTTCAGAGCTGCTTAAGAAAGATTGCATACACATCCAGTGCGCAGAGATCAGATTCCTGGCCGGATGGTACCTAACTGAGTGTCTCTGCAGATGGTTCAGCTGCAACATATCCTGGAAGGTGTGGCTGTGCAGCACCCACCACTCCTGTGGCTTTTCAAGTGTGGGCAGTACAGTCAAGAACCAGTGTCCAGCGGGGAGGCCAGAGGCCAGGCTGGGACACTTTGAGTTCTACAAGTGCCAGACATCGGGTGGTTCAGTGTCCCTCTGGTTCATCCCAAAAGATCCCTAACTTGTCAAAGGGACTGAGGCATCCCCAGCTCCAAATGGAGGAGTCCTGTGCCCATGTTATAAGCACAGTTTATGACTGGATAAACTGCATAAATGCAGTTGGAGCTTCCTGTTCAATCCAACTACTTTGCATTAGATATTATTCTTTTCACTTCCGAGTCAAGCCAGTTATTGGTGTATGTTGCCCAAACGAACTGCAGCATCAACAGAGCAAAATAAAAACAAAAGCATTGCTTAGGCACAGCTTAAGTACTTGCATTACTGTCATAAATGATACACAATAATACACTGTCTTCAGTTTTCTAACACTTCATAATTCTTCAGTGAAAGAGGCAGTACTCTTCTGCTCTCTTTTTTTGGTAATTCACAAGATTCATACTAGCCAGTCCAGATGCAAGTATAACACATTTGTTCTTCAGATATTATTAGTTTACACATATGATTTTCCAACTCCAAGCAATTAGAAGCCCAGTGCAACTGCAAACAAAGCTGCTGGTCTAGGAGATGTTGCAGATTAAAAACAGAATAAGGGTTCTCTTCATCATAAATTAAAGAGCTACAGTGCTACAGGCGTTGTTTATTCACATTTGATAAGACTGTAAGAGACAGGCATGCTGTCCGCCTCCGGTTTTATGGGGGATGTGGAAAAAAAAAAGAATCACATGATTCATAAAAGCTAGAAATAGCTCATCGTTTATTTGTGGTCCCTGAATTATCTATCTGGCACTGTCACTGTCAGGCTTGTGCAGGCATACTGCTTGGCTGCTTTCACTCCCATCCCGCAGAACAGGAGACCTCTGAAAAAGGAAAATCTATTTCCCTTGTATTTTTCTTTCTAAACACCATGTACTCTCCAAAACTGTGGTTATTTTCTTGAAGTAAAACCAACAATAACCATTACATGAGAGAATTAAAAAAAAAAAGGGAAGGAGAACTAGAAGTGGGAAATGCTATCACTGACAAGGACACTGCTGAAGGAAACACAAACTTCACTTGTTTTGATGTTTAACGAAGTTAGAGCTTCTGAAGTTAAATGAGGCAGGTGAATATTATCTTTGTCTTTATGTAGATATATATATTTCTGCTATTATAAAGTAAATATATAACAATAAACCGTTTAAAAGCACAATGTGCTTCCTTATGACATTTCTCCTGTTCCTCTATCAACTTTTGAACCAGAGATTATCTTTCCTAAACTTATCCATCAGTACCGTTTCCTACAAAGCTGAAGATTGCCATCTACAAATCAGACAGTATTTATCCCTGGATGTACATGAATGCAAACAACCTTTTCCTTCCAGACCATGTTCCTCCATACGGTGCATGTTTTCCTCCTGGGAAGGCACCGTGCACCACCATCATAGTTTGTAACAAATGGCAAACTCATGGAGCATGAAATTTACCCCAAGCAAGACAGAAGGGCCACCAAAGCCCTCGAAGGCTGCATAGCAGGTCACAGTCATTAGTCCATAGACAGGAAAAAAGGAGCAGGCGGGTGCCCTAGCTATCCCGCTTCCATACCGCTGCCCACCTCTGTTTGCTTTGTTAGGTTCCCATTATCAGTCTTCATACTGAAATTGATCTATCAACTATTGCAGAACCCATTTTTCCATGCCTGATCTCTGCTAGGCTGTTCTGATTGCCCTTGTTATTCCTTATGTCCAACAGAGAGATATTCATTACTCCGTCCATAAATCTGACTCATTTCAACCCTTTGTTTATAGCTCCAAATCTGTCACTAAACACACACTATGCTAGTATTTCTTACCTACTAAACTATTTCACATCACAGCTTTAGGGAAGGAATTGAACACAAACTGCTAAAATGATTATTAGAAAGCAAAAAATCCACAGGAAACATTAAGTTTCCTGAGGCCTCTGGAAATGCAAACATTTCTTGTTTAATTTGCATTTATACCTCGAAGTTTTCAAGCTAGCCACTTTAGAAAATTAAAACATAAAAAACTATTGTTTACTACCATATGTGCAAAGCAAAATACCACAGAAAGCTCAACAGCACCCTGGACTTTACTCAGCTCCCTGCTAAGAATAAGGAATAATGTCTTTAAACCATCATTTCCTTCCATTCTGTGACTTCCCTTCTATTGCCACAGTATTCCTCTATGTAAATCGTATTTATTTATTCATAGGCACTGGCATACCATTATTTTTGTCAAAACTGGTCTTGGACATACTGTTCTCTCTGCGTTCTTATAAACGAACTGGAAAAGCAATTAAGATTCCTCGGCATTTTGGAGAGGGGAGGGGGCAGCCACCGCTCTGTTGCTAACACAATCTCCGTAGGCGTACGCTAGTGCAAAATGACTGCATCTCTGTGTAGAGGGAGATAAGAGAAGTGACATAGATTAAAACAAATTGTTGATCCATACCAGGGAAGAGCTAGGCAAACAATAGCAGTAAAAGCATAAATGTCAATTTGGGATGATAAAGGATACAATCTAAATGTAATACGAGAGGCCTCCAGACAAAAGGAAGAAATAGAAATTACATGTTACTGAAGTACCAGATGCAATAAACAAACAAATATGTAAACACACATGAATATGCATATGGAAAAATTCAGATCACAGGGTTGATTGCTCAAGAAACTAGCTTTCAAATTAAAATACTGAACAATTTCAAAAAAGTTTGACTGCTAGGTTTGAAGGAAAAAAAAAATCTTGTTTATACTCTTGGTAATTTTGTTTTAATTTTGAATAATCCACAAATATCTCAGCACGCCTTCCCCTACACCCTGCATTTGCATATTGAAGGCACAACTGTCCATAAGACACTGAAACCAATACCAGGAGATTCTCTCTCGCAAGAAGCTGGGTTTTTATCTGCTGAAAAGAGCTGTCAAAAGGTTTCTCTAATTGCTTTCAGAATTTCCTCTCCTCTTCCCCTTAACATTTTCTACTACCCTACAGCAGTTTGTCAGATGAATTAAGGTTTCAAAGCTCATTTAAATAATCTTCTGCTTATTCTAGCCTTGGTGAAGAAAACAGAATATTTTCCTCCAGACTATAACCTAACAACTAGTCCCACAGATATATCAAAAGACCTATCCAAAATTCACTTGTCACAGTCCTCCTTGGTAGTAATATTGCTACATTCTACCTGATACCGTTGGATGATGCAAAACTTTATTTTGTTATGAGAACATAAGACATCTAAGGAGGTGAAATTTAACTCAATAAAAAAAGTTCAAACACACAAAATTATCAAAAGCTATGTGTTAATTACCAGTTTCTGCACAGTACTGCAACAAAAATTTCCATGGTACCACCAAAGTGGGAGACAGCTTATTTATGATTTTGACCTATATTTGGGGCTGTCTGCAGACACACATCAACCTGTCAAGATCAATTTTTTGATGTGAACAAAAATCAACACAAAACTAAATTAACTAAAAAATGCGCACATACAGACATACATAGCTCCATGCAAACGCATTCCCTCAGTGTAATTACACGATAGCTATAACAGAATTGCCGCTCTATCGAGTTGTGAATTTAATACTCCTATATTCAGGATGCTTGGAGGTGGTACCCTGCTACAGACTGCAGCACCAAACGATACAGTTCCTTGATGACTCAACTCTCTTCTAAGTTTAACATTTCAAAGTCTTACCTTCAAACATGAGAGATGAGAGGAGGTGGGAAAGAAAACTTACAGGCAGACATTTTATTTCTCCAAGTCTGAAATGCAACTCCTATTTGAAATATAGTCTCTAAATATTAGGTGAAAAAATTTGGAATAATATAATATGGCATCACTGCTGTTGCATTTGAGTCCTTCAGAAGGCTCTCTAAAACTAGTGGAAGTTACTGTTTCAAAACTCTGGGATTAGGCAATTATAGTGCCTAACATCTAACATCTTGCAAGCCAAACACACTTTTGATTATTAAGAATTAGCTGTATTAATCTCATACTATGACAGAAGTAATACTGTTCTTTCCAGTGTTCTTTTCAGAAATGTGAGCTGCTTCTGTCTGAATCTGCCTTGTAGCATAAGGTTTCCATTCACAAGTACTCTTTATTCTAGTAACATAAACTTCCTTTTTGTTTATAACCAAACAGCACTGATATTTTGTATTTTCAGTATTTTAATTTTTACTTGTATAATAGAGATACATTAAAAGGAAATCTCAATATGCAATACAGCTGTTTCAAATACTGCATTTATTCATTGTTTTTCCAAGCAAAACTGTATATTTATTTTGTAAACATTCTATTATTTTCTGCACAGTGATTTTTTAATATTTGTCTTATTCTTAAAGATGTAAATAAAGATTAATTTCAATGTAGCTGTTCCTATGCCATTTTCCTAAAGATTAATCAAATTGATAAAAGAATTTGAATGAAGAAATACATAAGTTTACGTGTCCTCAACATTTTTGACAATCTTCCATCTGTACATACATCCAATGCACTACTAACTGCACCAATTATTAATCTTGCCCTGTATTGCCTATTCGAATATTCTATTTTTCTTCCTTAGAACTGCATAGTCATCATTCTACAAAAAACATATTGGCCTAGTCTTGTTTTGGAAAATGTCAGGCAAAAGGCTTACACTTTTTCTGGAAGACAGGCAGCAGGAATATTTTCGTTTAGCCTGTATTAAAGAAAACAGGGGAACTTTCTGTTTGAACAGCTACAATACCCTGTGCTCTGCGGCAGAGATAAGGCATGTGGAAGTGCGGTGACTCTGTATCAGGGAAATGTTTCTTGCCACCCCTGTGTCCATGTACACAATAGCTTTATTTTGCTTTGAAAATTTCACATTTTCAAAGACTCTGTCTGCAGTCAGTTGCCTGCGTGGATCAAAGAAGGGCTTTCCTCTCTCCCCTGCAAGTGGGGCTCCAAGCTACTGTAAACCACATGTTTATGACAGAAAATACAAAAACACCACACTAGTATCACATTTTTCAATGTGACAACAAATGCTATCAAAATCATTAGGAACTGGCAGTACTAGCACCATACCCTCCTCTGCACTGTCTTGACTTCCAGTGTCTCTGCTCACATGGACTGGTGATGAAATTACCGTCAGTGCATCTCTGCAGCAGTGATGGCACAAAGAGGAAAGACCAGAAGTGGCTAACCTTTCGTTACTACCTGCTCCAAAAGCAGCACTCCTTTTTCTTCAGCCATCAACTGTAGCAGGCAGGAGCACCTAAATGTGGAATCCGCAGGGTCTGAGGGTCTTGGATGGGGTGATGCAGGGGTAGAGATATGGCCATCTCCCAGAGTGGTGTCGTTAGTGCTTCCCATTTCTATCTTACACTGCAGTCACTGCATGGAGTGAAGTCCTCTGTATTCAAGTCCTGCTACACCTCCACCCACAGAAGAGATCGGGAGGACTGGGGTTATGGACGGGAGAGTAAGAGTTAGAGAAGAGGGTCTCCACTTGCAATGAGCCCTTGTCCAAGTGTTCTAATGGTATCATGAGACTCGATAGCCATGCAAAACTTTTGCCGCTGTCAGTGCTGCAGACGACACTGCTGCACACTGTGCGCTCTCCAAAGCATTTCATGCTGGGCAGAGATAAAACATCCTACTGTGCAATGCAACCCAGAGGTGAGAACCAGACCTGCAGAGGAAGCCACCAAGGGATGCCAGGATGTGGGGACAGGACACTGAAATAGCCTGGACAGAAGCTGGGACTGGTCTTGGACTGGTTAGAATATAGGAGGCCTGGACCAAGGGCTACAAGAGGTTGAGGTGGAATGAGGAGTTGGGAAATGGAAAGCTGTCGGTCAGGGTGATGGAGGCAATGAGAGAACCACACATCGAGGTGCTGGAAGAAACAAGACAGAAAGACAGACCTAACAAAGAAAGTGGAGAAAGACAGACACGTTTGAAGGTCCCAGTAAAGGAAAGAGGGACTGAAAACTTGAGAGAGGAGGAAAAAACCAAAACAAGAACAACAAAAATCCCCACATGGAGCCCAACAAAGAAAAGAGTGGAAATCAGTTCATAAGAAACACTAGAAGATTAGCAAGGAAAATGAGAATTAGGACTGGATAGACAAGCAGACTGTGTACTAAATAACTAGGAAACTGGAAAAAGACTGCATTAAGAATGGTGGGAAGAGAGCCCTGCTCCCCTTGGACACAAGCTGGGGCTGGCCACAAAGCTGCTGGGGCTGTGGGGACCAGAATAGTGCTCCAGCTTTCTGTGCACTGCGATATAATGTAAAAGACTGGGCACATTTAGATTTCATAGACAGCCTTACTACTGACAATTAGCGAGCTTATACATGCTTGATTTTGCAACTTTAACCTTAAGATCTTTTTAAGTTCTGTGTGGTTTATTTACTTTGGCCATTTAGTTGTAAAACAGAAAATTACTCACAGTGAACAGAGCATTACAGCTTCAGCTGGTGAGCAGGAGCTGCAGCTGCTACCAAACAACAGACAGCTATCAATTAATTTGAGGGTTATCCTTATTATTTCTCATCACAATAATATTAAATAAGCTATGAACATACACTGATGGAAAACAGACTTCACAGTTTCTGTCAGCAGTGCTGTATTTGTTATAAGTTTTAATCTTTATTTGAAGCTTCCTGGGCTTCTTTGTTAGCTAGTGGGTTGATCTCAATTTTACCTTGACACCAAAGCAGAGCAGATTAACTTGGAAACAATGCCCAAAGCTTGAAGTGCTGCTGGATCATTTGTCCTTATTGAATGAAGGCAGATTTCTGCATTATATTACATGCTGCTGCTGGTGCCACAGTTTTAAATATTGTTCTTTTCATCACTCTTTGTCAATTATCCTACATTCAGAGGATTTTTAAACTAAACAAATATTCCTGCACGGTGAATGTCAGAATTAGGAGAAAAGTCATGAAAAGCCAGCTTATAAATGAAATTCTGATTTCAGTAAACTTCATTCTTCTCAGATAGCTACATCTCCAGAATAAATTATCATCTTTAACATCATTACCTGAATATAGCAAACCTGTATCGTAAAGGGTCTGGGCACTGAATGATGATACGCATCAGAGGCTTAATGTTTAATTACTGAACAGAGTTTTCTGCAGGGTTAAGTGCTAATATCATTCACTTGCTGCTGTTGGCTATGTGGTAGAATATTGTGATTGTTACGATCTGTCAAGGAGAAGTGATTCATAAACTTTGCTGAGCGCTACTCAAATGCACAGCTGGTGGGAATAAAAAATGGACAGCTATTTATGGCAGTAAATTCCAACAGGAAATGTCTGACTTTAAACATACATGAAAAATAAATAGAAAGGCCTAATGAGGAGAGGAACATGCATCCCTTTACATTGTGAAGCACAGAACACAAATTAGTTACTGATATTTCCCTTATATTTGTATGTTTTAGGGGCTAAGAGTAATCTCTGAAACACAACTGTTACTATGACTAAACTAATTCTCATGTTAACTAATGAAGGTACCCTCCCTGCTCAACAAAAAGAATGAAGCAAGCTGGGCTTGGTGTCTTAATTTAATACCCTCTCGATGTAAACTATGCAGCAAAGGGACAAAAGAAAGGGGAGATCAAAGAAGATTTGGATATCTAATTTTTGGTTTGCTGCAAATAGGAGGGACGCACAGTTAGTTCATCAAGGAACTGAAGTCACGAACATCCCTATACATGCCCACCAGGACTGATAATCTCAGTGACCCACTGGCAAAGATTTTGTGGGGAACAGCAGGTATAGGTGACTGACTCACAGATTTAACGTGATTCCTCCCCCCGCCCTGTTCTTTTGTTCCAAATCATTGAGCAAGCTGAGATAGAGTTAAAAATCCACACCCCCATATATATCAAGAACAAAATATACATCTGAGAATTTTTTTACTTTGTCCAAAATGCTACCAACAGAGAATGCAAGAAGGCGGCAACAGTGCTGCGAGCATTTCTGCAGGCACTGCATCTATCAGGGCTGCTGCTCCCCACCAAAGCAATCTTTTTGCAAATTTAAGCTCTTAGCACCACGATTGATAATGTTCACTTTCAAAGACAATTTCAAAAGGCAAGAATGTGCATGTCTCATTTATAGATATGCTGAACAGTAGTAAGAACAAATGTTTGTCATGGTGGTAATGAGAGGCACAATTTCTATGCTATATGCAGTCTATTTTTAAAAATCTACACTTTTCAGTATTTACATGCTTCTTTGTATGCATGAGTAGTTGTGTACGTGTTTGACAGAGAAGGAAAAAAGGAAATGAATCTCTCTTTTTCATATAGGATCCAAAATGGAGATTAATTCCTGAAAATCTAAAGCTTCATTTTGGATATTGAATATATATTTAAATGTGTCTGTCGGAGCTCTGTTCTCCACCCTCATCTGTTTCAATCTAGTTAATGAAATAATGTTTTATATAATAAATAACAGGGAAATTAAGCCAAGGAGTTAACAGTAAGCATTAAACAATGAACATTGCAATTCTTGCAAAACACATAGCTTAGAGGTGTTTGCAAAAGAATAGATACATTATATTTGATCTTTAAAAATGAAGCAGAACCCTAAGGTGTTTGGGAAAGGTGGTCACTCCCATTTTGTACCTGCTGGTTGAAGGCCCTGTGATTCTGCCATGGCTGCTGTAAGGAAGAACTGAACTGTCTACTAAGGTTCAAGATAGCTAGGAAAAGGAAGAAAAGAGGAGGCAAGAATAAAGAAAAATCAAAAACAGTGCAGAAAGGCAAAAATTAGAAGAGATGGAGTAAAGTATGAAGTCCTTTATCAGAAAAAGGACTAGCAACAGGCACGGCATGTTTCTGACATGCGGCCCAGAGAGCTCAGCAGTGAAAATCAGTTTAGACTTACACATGAAAAGGCAAATAAGGAGCAGCACCTCTCAGCACACTAAAACATACTCCAAAGGTGACACTGACAGTAGACCCAAAGCAGAGGTAATTGCAAGCTCATCTTTGCACAAATATCTATAAGAGTGCAGCTTTCCAGCTTGTTTTGATAAAGTCCAAACTTTATCAGACTGCTGCCAAAAGAGGCAGTTTGCTCCCAGCCCCTCCCCCACACCCTCTTTCCTTTCTGTTGGCAAGTGATACTGCCAGCATGCTTTGAGTCAAAGCAGCCTGAAACTGAAACTAAATCTTGCTATCTGGACTGGCATAGTTGTCAGTCAGACCATTTTGATGAACCAACTAACTGGACGCTTTCTAGAGCTGGCACAAAGGAGAGGAGAGCGGCAGCAGCGTGAAGCCAGAGGCCAGAGGAAACAGGGTTGAGGCTTTTGCAAGAAGCACAGCCTTCGGCTGGTGGTAACCGATGATGAAAATGTACCCCAAGGTATGGATCAGCAACGGGATTCCCTGGCCAACAGCTGATTAACATTGGATTGCTACCAAACTCCACCCGCTCCTGCACCATGCTTAATATTTGTGCAACTGTGTGGGAAATTGGTGCCAGGAGCTACCAGCTTGTGAATGAAGCACTGATTTTTTTTCCCTGGGGGTGAGATTAATTTTCCTATCATCTACATGGCTCAGCCCTTTCTTGGGAGTACTGGTGATGATACAAGGTGGCGATGGCGACAGGAACACACAGCCCACGGGCAAGCGCAGGCACTGACCTCAGCAGCAGAGATGCAGCTCCCTGAGCTGCTGTCAAACCACATCCTGATGCCCTGCCAAAGCCAGAAGAGAGTCAGAAATTCTCAAGCCACATGCAGGAGCTTAGAAAAAATACATAGCATAGGAGATCATATATAACTAATTGCATGTACTGTTATTTCACTTGCTCTATTAAGTTCTATTTACAGAAGACCTAGGCTTTTCAGTAAAACATTAACAAGAAAAGAGTTTTCTCCAGCCCTCCAAAAATAATTCTAAGTTATCTTAATCACAGTTTTAGGGAGGGGAAAGAAGAAAATAATATTCTAATAAACATTATAGTAAATACATTTAACACATTTTGAAGGATTAACATTTTGCCAGTGGTCTTATGACTGAAGTACATATATTCATTAACTCCATTGACTTAAGGCATTTGTACAAGCAGACAAAAATCTTCTGGCATGATGGTGTATTCAGACACTTGCATGTGTGTGCACACTCAGTGTGTTCTATAGTTTTACTAATTCCTGAGTAGTTTAGTTTGCTAAAAAGGGTCATATTTTAATTCCGAATTAATATTAGAGATTACTTCACTGTGTAGATGAGGCCCTATTTAATAATAGGATATTGATAATTAAAATTTATGGCATCTGTAAAGTACCTATTTTAGTAGTAAAAGGGTTGGATAATAATGTGTGCTTTTGTAAGACACTAAACTAAGACTGAAATAACCTTTATACATGAGCCCTTTCACAGCTGGCTACAGCACTCTCTTTAAGTCATCGTAAAAACTCTCTGAACTTTACCAAAAACGATCTTTGGACAATATTGTGCTGCACTTTAACAGGAGACACACGCAGGCTGCATTTACAGGTATAATACCATGAAGCTGTATATCAAGTTTACGAAAACGAGGGACGTTAAAAACATTAATGCATTTCAAGAAAAGGTGTCAGTCTCCCGTAGAAGTGACATCAGTCAGCTCTTTCCTAGTTGGGCAGGGAAGCTCAGCTCTGCATGTTCAGCTCTGGCTGCTCATAGCAATCAGCTCAGTTTGAGCCGAGAACAGAACTGACTTGTGCTGCCAAACGAAGGCATTATTTTGCCCATAAGTCTCAGCACCAGTGAATAATCAACAGAAAAGGCTTTTGATTTTGTATATATATATATGAAGGCATCATCATTACCGAGACACTCGGAAAAGGAGGCTTTTTAGAAACGGCTGGAGCTGAGGTGTGCTGCAAGGCAGCACCTACAGAGGCTTCTCAACCACACTGATTAACCTGAACACACCTTCGTGCTGCGGTACCACAGCTCCTGGTCAGGTAGGAGCATGGGTGGAGCAGGATGGCAAGGAACTATGCAGACCTACCCTTTGAATTGGGTTTGTATTTCTCCATGCTGAGGGAAATAGTGTAAGGGTTGCACTAATAAATAAACTGGGGATATATCCAATAAAACAAAGGAATAAAGGTGTTCCAGCTCTCCACATAAAAGCTCATGTTCTTCGTTTTAGATAATGTACACGTACTCTCCTGTAGCTCAGGTCTAATGTTTTTTCTGTCTTTTACTATAAATTAAAAATTAGGGTGGCTAAATTTCTCTGAACAAAATACTGAACAGACTGTAATCTCTTCTTTTTATGTAAGCATAATGGACATAAGTGAGAACACAGTATGATTCCTAGTATTATCTATCTTAATTCTTCTGTGGGCTGGCCATTGGTTTGGCGTGTTACACCACACAATCCCACATCTTGTTCTGGCCCCCTGATTCGACAGCTCTGCAATGTTGTTTCCTAACTGGAAGTATTCTAGTAAGACTTGATAACCTACAGATCATATATACTAAGTGGCTGGTCAGAAATATCTGCACACGTTTCAAATTAGTGTAGCTCTTCAAAACATAAGTGATTATGAAAGATTATATAAAGGGATTTCCATGTCCACAGTTTAATAGGTCTTAAGAAACCCACCTCACACCTTGCAGAACAGAATTTTATTGAAAATGGCATTAGGTTGAATAAATGCATCAGTTTACCTTTTGAAAGAAAAGAATAGCTTCCCCTTCTTTCTACTTCCCTTCTAATGGCTGACTTCCACAATGCACAATGTAAATACTGTTTGGATTTCCATACCTTAATGTCTTCCCTCAGTTTTAAACTTTCCATTACGTCTGCAGAAACAACCTCTGCCCTGCACTTGAATTAAATTAGAATTACTTTTGAGGGAGAAAAACAAGAACCTTTCTTACAAGTTTCCATAAGACCTTAAATTGTCCTAGCAACAATGTCAGAGCATTTGCTGTCAATGGACAGACATCAGATAGATTAAAAATCACAGAAGTTGAACTGAAAACAAAATGTTTTCATAAATTACACTTCCAAAATTTAGCTTCAGATGCCTTTTTTCCCCTGAGATGATTCTAGGGAAAAAATGAGTTGCACTTAGCCAATCTGAGATTTTATCTAATGTATGACCTTATTTCTTTCCAAAAGTAAATCTGTTACACATCTGCAATAACAGCATATATTGATGATAAAAAGTAGCCTCAGTGGTTAATAATAATTTAAGACCAAGCAATAGAGGTGTTTTAAAAAACTGTGTCCGCTGACAACACTGAAACTAATTGTGTTCCTTTGTATACTTTTGTTTGGATCTAGCTTATTCCAAAACATTTCAAAAATTTTGAAACACAGCAAAACCAGAAAAACATTAGTTTCTACCTGCAAAATGTTCCCCAAAAAACACAGGAAAATCTCTTAGAAGTTTCTTACTGCAAATTTGATCTTACAGAAAATCAGCACTGCTTCTTACAGCCTGGATCCTATCCCCGCTATATGGGCACAGAAACATTTCTAGTATGCAATTGGTGTGATATATTGGGGTTTTTTACTTCAAAAAAAATTCTAATCATATGGGTGAACTTCCATGCTCTATGTGAAAGCATGTAGTTGTTCTGTAAAGAAAACCGATCATATACTATATATGTTTTCAGAACATGGTTACGGTGTGCAATGAATGCTCTGTTTGAAATGCTTCATAATAGCATTTTTGCACATCTTTTTGCAAAAATTTCTTAAAACATGGTGCAGTTTGAGCAGTGCAGCATGACTGACCGTTTAAAAAACATCAAAAAAGAAAACCCAAAAGAAACAAACCGAAAAAACCAAACCCGAAACCAACACCACCCCCACCCCAACCAACCCACACCTCAATCTTACCCACTGCTGTCTCTACAAATTGTGACAGATTCTGCAAGAAACCTGGGACTTGTGCACATTAGAAATTCCTTCCTGCAGGGTTAGCAGGTGCAGGCTATGTCAAATAAATTTATTGCAATCTGTGCTAATAACAAAAATTATAGAAAACCTAGATGAAAGTGCTCCGCATCCAGCTAATTTGAAGCTACCTTACGAGACAATAACAAGCTTCTAACAGTTTTTCCCTTTTTTAAAATACACTAATTATGCTTAATGTTCCCTGTCGCATTAGCTTTCATGGTAATTATATTTCAAAACTTTTGCAATTAGGGTACAGTTAATATTGTGGAATATTGCAATTATTTTTCATTGTGACACCTCCATTGAAAACTGGTGGCATAATGATCACGTTGTTCAACTAAATCAGAACTGTAGAAATATGGCAAATGAACCAATTATACATTATTATTTCTAATTACAGATAATGCCCTTTTCCTTGCTTTTGTCCAGAAGAATTTCTCAAATACCCAGACTCTTCCTAATTAAAAAAGTAACCAATTTCTCCACGTTCACTTTTTTTCATACATATACTATTATGTATCTAGTATGTTTATATATACTGCACATTATATATTTGTACCACATGTGAGCGTGGGCATGTGTGTATAGGTACATCAATATATACCGATATAATTTACAATTGATACAGGTTCAGTCAATGCTAGCTTAGCTATAAATGTAAACACCACTATGCTGTACTCACTCTATGTAAGGATTTTACTCACTGATCGATCCTCGGAGGTAACTTCAAATGTATTACAAATGCACTCTACACCTGTTCTAATTCTGTCCCACATTGCCCCAAACAACATTTCCTTATTTCTGGTCAACCTTCCTCTTTAATAAACTCAAGGTCTTTGGCTCTCTTTCCTTAAGCCTTCAGTTCTTTCCATCATTAGACCTAAATATCAAAACCCCCAAATTTACAGCCCTGATTTACTGATGCTGAATAAGCTCAAGTACTTGATAAATGGCAACAGCAGAAATTTCTAAGAACTAATGTATATAATTGTTAAAATCTGATGTTCACTCCTGGATTTTGAAGAGGCTGTTTGTAATTAAGCCATTCTATAATCTCGTAAGACAGAACACTATTGCACAAAAGTACACTCAGAAACACAGCGGAGTTGTTGGAAAGGAACTGCTGAAACAAAACAGCCAGACAGGTAACAGGAGACGTTCCAAGCATTTTCAATACTTCAGCAATTCTGAGAGTAATTATCATTTACCAACGTTTACATTCTTCACGTGGAATTTTAATCAAAGCTCGCTTAATTAAGTTTTCATTTAAATTACAATAAACCAGTGATAAATAAATCAACGATCAAATCACTGACTTCAAACAGAGAAGACATTTACCAAAAACACTGGCTTGCCAAATCCCGCCATCTGTACATGTCCCAGCTACCAGCCTAATGAATTTCAAGGTTATATTACCAAGTGTAAGATATAATTTCTAGCCAACATCAGACAACAGAAATAAGACATGTATAAGATGTCACACTATTTCTGGCATGAAAAAGATCTGGGAACAAGTTTACATGACTCCTTAATCCCCTCAATAAAGAACAATATAACTCCTCAAAAGAGTATTTCAGACAGAAATCTGAAAATTGCAAATATCAGCTTATTCAATATTGTGGAGTAAGGCTTTTTAAGAGTAAATCCTCTTTTGGTAACCTGGACAATGAGCACATTTTCAAAATGAACTATAATTCTGTCTCCTCTGACCGTCTGAAACTCTAAAAGCTGATTTGAGTGATTAAATGACAGCTGGACATCCTGAGAAATCTGGCACAGAATATAATTTTTAAAAATGCCTCAAAGTCCTGCCATCACTAATGTCTCAGTCATTACGCACCTTTACATCATTTCTTGGCTTGTATTAAATTTTTTTTTTTTTAAAGTTTACATGACTCTGTTTTTCTAGACATAGTATTTTTCATGAAATTTAAAACTTAGACATACGGTGCCTACCATCTGCTGAGCACTGACAAAATACAGGACAAGTAAACTGATCAGTAGATCCTGTTTCTCCCACTCCAGGTAACATCACCTAAGTACATATATATGTATATATGGGAAGGAGAGCGTGACTCACAGCGATTATATGCATGTATAGATGCATGCTCGGTCTGAAAATCACCTATAAACTACTTAGGTCTCCAGGCTGGATATGGGCAATAACCAAACACAAATAGCAATATAATTATCTTAAATAATATCTGCTGAAATATTACTAATGGCAAAATATTATAACAGCCTTGCAATAGTTTCACAATGGGGTTATAATTAGTGGTTAGTGGTTTAAAAAGAGAGATTGAATTATTTTCCCCATTAAAAAAATAGTAATTATTCAAAATAGGGGTTTTTTCCTAAAATAATGGCCACATGTAAGATCAGTGCTATGAAGTCCATCATATTTGAGAGTAAACTCATCTTCAGAGACTCCTCAAACATATTCTTAACAGGCAAATACAACAGTGAGAACATTTTAACACAATAACTGTTCTACGGGACACAAAATTTTTTGTTTTCTGTGGAATAATTCTGTCAAATTCTTTCAAAATGTCTGTCACATTACAGATAAAAGTTTTAAGGTAATGATCACCATAAAAGGTAAGGGCTGGAAGATTTTGAAGATTTATGAAATAAAGACAATACTTATGTGTACTTATTTAATTGCTAGTTCAGCCCCTGCATATGTATCATGTCTATTGGAACAATCTGGAGCAGTGAAGCAGGTATGCATAGGTGTTAATTACCCTGTTCTTCATAATGATCATTTTTTCCATTGGACAATAACATTGGCTTTACTGACAGCTGTCAGAATATTCCATTAAGATCTCCAGAGGGCACAAAATGTACAGTTCATCATGTGACACACTGGGTAAATTGATATTTGAGCATAGTGATGGCCATCCAAATTATGTGAGTGAATTTCACTTGTGTATTCCATTACTTTCACAGAAGAAACCTGAATATTCCAAGTTCAATTAGTAATCCACTGCTATTTTAATTTGCTTCATTAAACAACTTTCAAAATTTTTTTTTTAAATCAGAAGTGTGTTGTGAGTTGATAGGCAATGTTATTTCCTGAAATCTTTACTATGCTGTTTTAATTCTATGCAAATTCTTGATGAATTGATTAGTCCAATAATGCCTATGTGAGGCATAACTATTCTCTGTAATGATATAGCAAAGCTATATATTGCTCTGAGCCACTGATATTTAAGTACTCCCAAAGTAAGTACCAATTGGTTTTTTGGAGCTCTTCCAGTACTCAAAAAAGCAGCCTAACTTTACTATAATTGAAAGCAACAGCATTATATTTCTTTTACTTGTCTAATCTTTGTGAACATTCAACTTTTTTTTTTTCCTGGTAATTAAATTTTCATCAATATTGAATCCCAAATGTCTCATGAAAAGGATTCAACAAAGATAAATGGAAGTGCAGGACCCTCATGTTTGATTCTAAATTCAAAAACTTCTTCACAGCACTGCCTTGATGTCTTGACTAAATATATAACATCTGCAGTGGACCAGCCAATACATCACTATATTGTTAGAGTATATTAGTATACACTAAAATACTATTTTAAGCTTGATTATCCACTCTTTTTTGAATCCTTTAAGCAAGCTTTTAACACTTTCTCCTAATGAAACATGGCCTAAAAATTTCTGCAAAAATCCCAAGGTTTACATCAAGACAGCATAAAAACTATCAATATTCAGATATGGATCACTTGTAAATGAAAATACAGCTGTAAAGCACATTCTATTGTTGGTTTATATCTTGTAGTTGTGAAACAGAGATTGGCACATGGAAAAGTGCTGAAAGTAGCACTAGGCATTGAGTTAGTGGCTCAAACAAGATTTAAGAACAAATAAAAGCAGGAAAAGTTTCATTACAGGAATTTTGATGAATAGGGTACAAACACGAAATCATTTGAGAGCCTTTTACCATCATCTAATAACAAAGATTAATAAAAAGCAGCTGGGAAAACACTAAGAAAATACGTTAACTTTGATTTTGTGAAGCCTGTTAGAGCAGGCGGATTTGTGCCACAAGTTGTACCATGTTTGCGCAATTTGCTGTATGTCTGCTCTAAACATTCTCCATTGCTGTGGATTTTACTCATGGAGATATCTAGCAACATTCACATATTGTTATTATACTATTAAATTAACAATGTTTCCTACCTTCAACAGATTTCAAAAATGCAAACTGAAGGTGGAAAAAGCATAAAGTCTTACAAAAATATGTACATTTCATACAGAACTCGGCAATTTTTATAGGAACATGGTGGGCTGGTGAATCCTGCTTTCATGCTTGGGTTGCTTTGGGAAGTACTAACTGCCTCTATGACATCTGCTCTGTGTTTGTTTGCTTTGCAGTGATATAAACTATTATCTGAAAAAAGGAACAGAAGTCTAACAGTAGCTCAGACTGAAGATTAATGGTGGGGAGATATGGAGAATTTTGGTGTTGGAAAACACATGGCGGGTGAGTTAGAACAACTACAAAGAGGAACGCTCTCTTTGTTCTTTTCTGTTATTTATTAATTTATTTTTTAGTTTATTTCTCCGTTCTTTGATAACACTATGCTTAAACCAAAATCTGAAATTATATAATTTCACCACAGTTTTCTCAAACTGTTTAGATGTTTTCTCATAAAACCACCTGAGAGGATTTTCTGTGAACCAGAAATAATTAAACTGCAAAATTTTTGCACAGACTGAAACCTAATGGTGATTATTTCGGTAGATCCTATTAATATAAGTCAGCATGCTAAAGCATTAATTTCTTAAAAGAACCAACTGTAATGTACTTTTTTGTTAGTCAAAGGATCCTAACATATTGGTTATTAAAAAACAGTTCAAAATTAAGATTCCCAGAAAGATGACAAAGTATTCAATGTATATATTTAAACACCTAGTTAAAAAAAAAAAAAAGAAAAAAAGGCACACAAAAAAAGCCACCACCCACCAAAAACCCAACCCATAACCACATGCATCCTTCCCCCAAACCAAACAAAACCCAAACACCTAGAGAGGACAAACATCAAAGCAGCTATGCAGAAACTGAATTTGGGCCTGCAGACCACTTAGGATTTTGGGAATTTGAACTGAATCTGCCTATTCTATGGAGAAGATATTATTCTATAAACTAGCCTATACTATCCTATGAAGAAACCATTGAATGCAAAGGCTGCTGATCCAGCAGGACCCACCTGTACTTATTTCCCCAAAGAAATTTAAAAGTTAAATAATAAGAAGTTGCTATCATTTAAACTACACTTGAGTGAAGAGTTTAACTTCCATGTTATCCAGAAGAGTCAGCTATGCTGTTGGGGTTCTGGGTCTCAATGAGCAACCGCTGTAGCTCCCCAGAATAAAACTGCCATGATAAAGAGGTGTGAAACAGTACCAGTTGCTTTGTGACAGCAGGATTAATAGAAATTGTTCAAAAAAAGAGAAAATGAAGCAAGACTAAATAATTTGTGTTTCAGACATGATCTCAGAGGAACTGAAGAATGTGGAATCTTTCCAGCCGTCAAAAATAAAAAAGAAAAGAAAGAAAAGGAAAGATATTTAGAAGAACTGGTGTGTGCTTGGACATACAGGTGAAGAAATATGTTTTGTGGCCATCTATATACTTCTAGATGATGATTTCCAGTGATTTGTATTACCTAACTTTTTTCTGTAAATGATTTGGAAGAAACGGCTCTGCTAGCTGTGTAGATGGACTGGGCTTTAGTTGCTGACAGTACAGTTTTAAAAGTTTGCTTTCTAGTGAGTCTCTTGAGTCTTTTCCTCAGATTAGTTTTGTAAGTACAGTCCCTCACCAGCCTTTCTGCATTACCAGAACCACCAATTCTCAGTCTGTTCATACACATCCATCTCCACAGTCTCATCATCCTTTCAAGTCAGTCTCAAATCAGAAACTCAGTCTTGGAAATTCCTCCTTTTCTAAAGGTGGTCTGTTTTTCTCTGCATCCTCTTCTCCAGCTGCATAGAGCACTCACAAGTATGATTGACTGGCCTTACCACGTCTACTAAGTTAATGGATTTTAGAATAAATAGTTATTCTTTAACAGGTTTCTGCCTCGTGCCTGCTTCGCACCACAAGGAGACAAACTATTCATTAATACGTAATTAAATTTTTCTATGTTTTTAGCTGAAAAAGATAGGGGTGGAAGGGAGAAGAGATTTGCAAAATGCAGAAACATCTAATTAAAACAATAATTTCATTGTTGAAATGTTGAACCATTTCATTTGGAAGATTTTTAAGCAAATGTTTTCACCTTTCATTTTGAGGATTATGTCTGCCTTGGCATTTTTTTTTAACCCACATGAAAATAAAGTTAAACAAAAAGGTTGAAACTTAAAACGGAAAAAACACACCCAACCTACATTTTGCTTTAGGTTGAAGTAATTCATATTGCTCTTTCTGACCAAATTTGAAAACTGAAACAGTCCAAATTTCTTCTTTCATTCCACATAAGCCTTATCAGTTGCATTCCCCCCCCCACGTTACTCCCTTTTGCTTTTGTAGCAAGTTTTCAGCTACAATGGAAATGAAGGCACCAGGAGTTGATAAAACTTGTATCGCAGGGTCACTAGGATTTATATGCACTCCCACACCATCCCAATCCCTATCCTCATTCTCAGCACTTGATAGTATAAATTCCAAGCCACCGTTAACCACCTGAGCTTTGTCCCCAAACTCCCTTCTCTTGACTTTGTAATCCTGGAGCTCACAAACTTACGAAGATTTTACACCTTTTCATGTTTGGTAGTCCCTATAATTTCTGTCAAGTGAAATAATTATCCGCCTGTGTGTGGGAATAAATATTAACAAACATCCTCAAACCCTGTGTTTTGTTAGGCAGAATATTTCACACTTCCTTACAGTGTGTTTTAACTAAGGAGTTAGCCTGGTGTTTGGTGTGCAAAACTCCCAGTGACTCCAGTAGAAAAAGTGATTTGTAAAACCCAAAATAATTACCATGGCCTATAGATTACAGATTTAAGTAATCCAGTGTGCAATGTTGAAGTTCAGATCCCAAAGTTCTCCCCAAATCATGTGAATTAGCAGCTGGGACTTCCCATTTTATAATATACTAACAACTGTCCCCAGGTTTGAAGATTCAAGACCAAGAAGGATGTTTCAAAATAACAATGTCATAAATAATTTCTTAGGGTGTACTGAGATAATGCTGAATTTTTCTGCTATTGTTATGAATGGAAGTTTCGGGGCATGGTAGTTCACAGTAAGCCAGTCCTTTGGCAGATTTTGAAAGATCTAGCAGCAGAGCAAGAGTCCCTAGCTTTTAGGGTTTTGGTATATACAGGCTTCTACAGCCACACATTGCTTTTTACCTTTTATAAAAGGTCATTCTCAATTTCTACAGTGTTCTAGTTATTGCTCCTCAATTAACAGAGCATCAAGCACAAGGAGTCTTCTCAAAACAATACAACTTCCACATTAAGTTGCCAATTCTTTTTCCTTCTGATTTACTAGGTTTTTTTATCAGATCCCAGATATGCAAGAGAAGTACCAGCTATCACTATAGTGACAAAGATGCCATCATGTTTCTGCTTGTATGTATGCATTTATTTATTTCTTTCACAAATTGTTAGACCTGACCTGATTAAACAGATGAAAAGCTCAGTTACTGAAAATCAGACTGTTACAGCCCTATGATATCCAACACAAATGCATTAAATGGAAAGGAACTATTGTAAAAGAGCAGCATGTAAGGCAATGCCTTGGTGGGGTGAGGTAGGGACTGAAGGAGAGCTGAATGACAAATAGCACCCTACATAGATGGAAAAGGTCACTGCAATAAAAGCAACCTAGGGAACCAGGAGCAAGTTCAGCATTGCTACAGTCTGGAATAAAACACAGAATCCAAACAAATGGAACAGAGAGATACAATTTCATTCATGTGTGAATGCCACAGATTGAGTTGTGGAAACATTTGGGGACCTGACAAAATGGAACAGGATTCCCTCTATGCCTTGACGTCAAGATAAAAGAGTAAGCATTTACTCAGGCCAGTAATTTAGGTAACTTTTACAAACATTCAGAGTCCTCAGCTTTACTGTGTATGAATCTGGCAGAAAAAATAAAATATGTATATTTGTAATGTAATAAAGAAGGGCATATTGTTTGGATGGTTATCTTACATGAGAGAAATAGCCCCTCACCTGTAGTTTCAGTATGTAATTATTATAAACAACATAGGAATTACAGACTAGAAAGGAACTGGTCAGATCAAGGTTTGCACTCAAACTCCTTCAGTTCCTGAATCTTTAGAGTGGCATAAGCCAGCTACCCACAGGCAGTATCAGGACAAACATGATGCAAGTAAAGAGCATCACCACAAACAGAACCAAGCTGAAATGCTATGCTCAGCTCTGAAGGCATGTCACAACATCAAAGCCTCTGAACATTTACTCAGCTTCCCAACATAAACCCCATGTTGTGCACCTTCATCATGCTCCCTCTACAGGAAACATTTGTAAATCTGCATCAAAATAAAGCAGCTGTTTAACGGAGGAACCACATACTTTTATTACATTTCCACTGTAACAGTGGCTGCACAAGGTTGCTGCTGAAGTTGAAATTGTAAGACAAAATTCTGGTCTACAAAAGCATGCATCAGCAAAATCCAGCAGAAGATGCAGTGATGCAAGCCAAGGAGTCCTCTTTAAAACATGGCCTAATCCACTCGAGGAATTGGATTAGGAAGTAACAGGAAAGTATATTTTGCTTAGGTGAGCTGTATTTTCAGTGGAGGGTTTCATCAATAAAGCTGTATGTGCAAACCGTTTTAGTGTACATACTCCCAGGAGGCAACTGGGCTGTAACAGGGGAATAGAAAGGGAAAAATATTCAGAGCAAAATGACAGAGTTCAGGTTTCTTCCTGTTTATGCTGAAGGGATATAAAAGATGCATGGGAGAACTGTCAGGCAGAGTCAGGTGTGAATTGGGGTGGGGGGGAACCCAAACAACAGTGAGAATAACTAATAACCACTAAGCAGTTTCTCCAGCAATGTAGTAAGAGCTCTCCATCTCTTGTAGTTTTTAGAGTAAGATTGAACATCTTCCAACAGAAAAGAAATACTAATTTGTATTGATTTAATCATGCATTATATGAAGATAAACTCGGTTTCTGAAGATGTTAACATGATTGGTAGATGACATATTTACAGATTTGCCTGATAAGATGCTAATATTTATAAGCGTATTAGAAGTAGGTATTATATAACTATAAAATCTATTGGAGCAATTCTATAACCAGGAACAACAATTAAGCACTAAATAAATTGATAATTTTTTATTTAAAGAAAGAAGAAGTGTATGGCTTTGACTTATCAAAATCAGGAAATCCATAAGACAAGATATTGACTCAGATGAAGAGTGTCTCCTTGCCTTTACGTGTTTATAACAGCACTTACTTGGATTTGCAGGGAGAAAGAATGAAGTGATTAAAGTTTTTGTTATTACAAAATCAAACAAACACTCACCACACAGAAAATCCTGTGCACAAATATTGCAGAGTTCTGATCAAATCACATCCTAAATTTTAGGTTCTCAATTTTATCATCTGTGAAGTGCACAGGCTTGCATGGGCTTGACTCTTCATTTTGAATCAGCTACTGAATTGTTGGTGATGGTTAAAAACATGAAAGGTTTTCTAAATGTTGCCTTTCCACATAAACAGGTGCAAAATCCACTTTGGAAGTTGTTAGGGCTATGTTATTGCCAATGAAAAGGGAGGTGTAGTTCAGAAGATTCAAAACTCTGTATCAAAAGACAAAAGTATTTTGAGAAATTCTGAGAAATTCTTTCACATGCAGTACAACCTACAGCAGCGAGCATTAGCAAGAACAATTTTTGTTTTTTCTACACACAAAGGAAAAACACACGAACAGCATCTGGGCTCAGCATATGGAAGAAAAGAAAAAAAAAAAAAAAAAGAGAGAGTTTTCCTGCTTACAATTGTAATATCCCCAGAATCTTTTGGTTTTCAAGCAAGGTACCAAGTCTAGGCACCCATTTTCTTGGCACAATGGCATGGAGCACCATTATCCAGTCTTTAGGTTTCAAACGCATGACATTAATTGGTGATCTCAAACCAGCTGCTAGGAGACAAAATAAGGATTGGTAATGAGAAAAAACAAGGCCTAACTGGCCATAGTAACTTAAGTTGTTTCCCAACTGTTATGGTAGATCTCAGAAAAAAGCAGCGTAACATGCTGGAGAAAAGGAACCTTGGGAAGTTAGTACTGCAGCTGCTTTGTTCTGCTGCTTTTATCACTACAGAGGCTGCCAGCTTAACACATTTAAAACCCTAAACAAAAATTATGTAAAAGCAGCTAAGAAAAATCTCCGAAGCTCTCAAAACCATGGTGAGCTTAAGAAAAATAGAGAAACAACAGAATTAGAACCTGTTCTCAATTCTATATCTTTTTGTAACGCATTATAATTTTTATTACCATAGAACCTTCTGTTTCTGATTTGTCTGTTACAATTATGAATTTATAAGTTAATAAATCTAATATTTCTGCAATATCTTAATATCTAGAATCATGTCTTCTGCTTAAATTCAGACATCTGCTGGCATTGTCAACATAAGCTACACAGATTAGCAGCAGCAATAATATCAGTAATAGTTGCAGCAACATGGAGCAAATACTTAAGAAAAAGTACACCCTTCAGTTTCAATGGGAAAACATAGTTCATGCTGTTCCCTCTGTTTCTAATTCCAGTCCAAAGCTCTAAAATTAGACCTAGTGCTCAAGAGATGCAACAGAATTAGGATGTGACTGGCCATTAGGGATTTAGAGAATTTAAGTATTAAAAACATATAGGAAAAAACCAACCTATTTAAAGACCTTGCTGCTAAATCTCTACACTGTTTAAAACAATATGCACTTAAAGAGACTATTAAAACTTCAAAGCTTAAAACTTCTAACCTAGGAGCTAGTCTTCATAGCACAAACACTAGAAACCAACAGGTTTTAGTATTTCTATTCAATCTTATCTACTGTAACAGAGGCGTCTTTTTTGGACATTGTCATCTGCTGAAGAGAAGCCTTTGAAAAATATAGAGTGGTTTATGTTTTTCAGCTACATTAAGCAATAAGGGCAGAATTCTTCAAATTGGCATTGCTTTCTTCTACTTCTTGGGCAGCACATAACAGCTATGTGTGCCAAGATAGAAAAAAAGCCAATAGCACTGAAATCCTCAATTATAATAACAACAACAATGATGGACCCAGACACAAACATATATAAATTCCTCTCAATTTGGAAAAAGAAATTAAAATGTTAAACTGCAACTCTTTTTTTCCTGCATTGTTGTAAAATGTAATCAGAAAAACATTGCTTATGGTATTTCAAAGGCAAAAAACAAACAAAACAAAAAACTTTCTGCAAATTTTTAAAAAATATCAAACATCCTATGCTTAATTTCTGTGCAAGTATGTGGGCAAGACCTCTACCACCCGCAATAACAGTATATGAGCACATGTTTGATGATGCCATACTGTGTGGATCAAAAAAGAATGTCCATGGACTTGGAGTCACCATGAGACAATTCCTTTGAATCTGTGCAGAATCAAATTTCACCATTTTAATAGTCAACACTGGGAAACTACAAAACCTCTGGGAGCATGGAGTGTGGAATGGAGCAATCTGTACCTTTTGCTGGGGCTGCACAAGGAGCTACCACAAACCTACTCACTAAGTTCTGGCCAGCCTTGTGCCATGCAAAGAACCTGTAGGTCTTCCACACCTCTAAAAGGTACTAGCTGCTGAAATTGTTACGGTGGATGTTTTTGAGCATTTCCAAGGATGCAGACTTTACAGCCTCTCTGGGCAAACTGTTCCAATGCTTGACCTCTCTTCATGATATGAAAAGTTTCTTCTTAGGTTTAAACTGAATTTTCTGTATTTCAGTTTAAGCCCGTTGCCTCTCACTCTGTCGGTGGACACCACTGAGAAGAGCCTGTCTCCCTTGTCATTATTTTTCCCCATTGGGATAAGATCCCCCTGAGCCTTTTATTTTCCAGACTGAATAGTCCCAGCTCTCTCAGCCTCTCCTGGTCTGTTAGGTGCTCCAGTCCACGGATTACCTTATTGGTCCTTCACTGGACATGCTCCAGTAAGTCCATGTCTCTTGTACTGTGGAGCCCAGCACTCCCAACCTGTCTCACCAGTGCTGAGCAGAGGGGAAGCATCACCTCCCTCAGCCCTGCTGGCAGTGCTTGCCTAATGCACCCTAGGGTGCTCCTGGCCTTCATTGCCCCAGGGCACGTTGCTGGCTCATGGTCAATCTCTTGTCCCCCAGGATCCCAAGGTGCACTTCTGAGTAGCTGCTTCCCAGCCAGTCAGCCCCAGCATGTACTGGTACAGGGGGTTACTCCTCCCTATGAGCAGGACTTTGCATTTCCCTTTGTTGAACTCCATGAGATTCCTGTCAGAATACTTAATGCTCAGTATTGAGCCTGGTTAATTGCGGAATTGTTCCTCCAGCAACCCAGCAACTGGATATCATGCTGGGACAGCTATGCATGCCTCGGTTTCTTATCTACAGTTTAAATCCATGTCATTCTGGCAATAAGATGAAGGTGCTACCTACTGAGATATCCAAACACTTTTATTTAGTCTCTTAAGAAAGCAAAGTCAATCCTTTATGAGGAAAAAAAAAAATGAGCTATGGATTCTAGATTTTTGTTGTTGCTACTTTATGTTCTATCATGTAAGTTGGCAGATACAGAAACTACTTTCTCCGTTCAGTACGGGGTGATACTTGATCATCTGAAAGAGATGTAATTATTTTTCTATAGGATTCATTTATTCCTTAAAGATTACTATCTTCTCTATGGGTTTGCATTATACACCAGAAACTGGAAATATCTGTTTATTTGATGCCAGCTTGTAGAGGATTATAAAACATACACTTCCAAGCATTCTCAGCAGAGGATCTCAAAAGACGACTTCCAGCTACAATGCATTCGCGAAAGTTCTAGCTTCCTTCAGAAAAAAAGATTTTTACATACTAGATTAAAATGCAACAGGTAATATCTGTTGAACACAGGAGATTCTTCTAGATATTTACACTGAATATAAAGAATGTCTATATTTTACATAATAAATTGCGACAAATTAGGGTGATAAGCATAAGAATTCTTAGTCTTATTTTTTATTTCAACTCTAACTCACAAACAACACTAAACAACAATAATTTCATTTAAGCCAACCCTTGAATATCTCCATTCCCCTCTCCTTGCTGCCAGTAACTGCCTATGAAAAAAATCAAAGCAAACCCTGTCTTCTAAGCAGTGTCCAAACTACTCTGTGGGCAAATATTGTTACACTGAGCCAACTGCTTTGTATTATTGTCTCTAAGCCAAAAAGACAGGTTAACACTGAAAAACTGGGAATGATCCCCCTTCCAGTTAAATGCCAGTAACTTCTTGGGAATCATGACAATATCTAATGCACAGTTTAGAATTTTCCCAAAATCAAAATATTCCAAGTCATTCTGCATCTACTTTCTCATTGTTAGAATGGATGAAGATGATGAATGTTTCTAATTATGGATCATTATATGAAAAACTATTGAGCAAGTAGGTATATCCTATGTGTTTTACTCATGTTGAAAAACAAAACAAAGAGTTTTTCTGTTGGGATTCCAAAATTTGGTTTAATAGGAGTAATTCCTATATAAAAAGTCAAGACAAAGGTGCTGGCAACAAAAGCCCTTACCTTTTTTTTTTTTTTATGTAAGACTGAAAACCACCCTGTTATATTGTATTATGATTGAAGCCATTAAAATGGCATTCCAACAAGATGAGTCACCTTATTGTTACAAGAAAGAAAATACATACAATGTTTAGAAGAACAAGAAATAAACATATTCTTACAGCTAGCTGTAAGAAACCATCCTAGAAAATGGTGTAACACGAACTGAACTACTTTTAAAGGGGAAAAATTAAAAGTCCACTAGCTTTTCATTGGTAAAGGGTCTTGTTTCTTTTAAAATATTTGTGTTTTTCAAAACACTATCACAGCAGGTGCACCAGATTTCAAAAACCTCTTGTCCTTCATCACATATAATTGTGCTGCATATTATATTAAGAAATGCAAGCAGAGGAATGTAAGTGATGGGAGTTCAGCTAAACACAGCATAATATCCGTGGCATAGAAAATGATTCTGCAACTGAAATCAAGTTCTAATGAGAGAAAAAATGAATACATTTTCACATATTTTTAATTACATAGAATTTCCTCAAACATGATTTTTAATAATATATTCCATTAGGTTAACATCATATTTAAGAAAGTGCATTTTGTGATTTCATTTTAAGTCTGATTTTGAGCAATTATTGTGTCATTGTTCTGCAGGAGAAAGGTTGAATTCATTTACTGTGTGGTTATGCTAGTTATGATTGATGTCGCTTCTCTAAATGATAAACCAATCACCCCGGTGATGTAATGCCATTTTAAGAGTGCTATAATCACATTTCTCTCAGACTGGAAGCTCTGATGAGTTCTAACAAAGATTTATTGTAGATTAAAGGCCTTCATAATATCAACAATAGATTGCTCATTTGATGGAAGATTTGATTAGGTAATTTTTTTAGGCAAATGAGTTTTCCAGATATATCAAGAATGGCTATTGTGAAGGGCAGAGGGCAGTCCATGTGGATGACTATCACCTCATATCCAAGAAGACTCATCTTAAACTTGTTGAGGAGCTATCTTGTAATTGTAGAGGTTGAAGCAAGCATAAGTGTACAATCAAACAAGAGGACACTTATTATATAATGTAATCAGTATGAGACTTCTGCAAACATTTCATCTTCAGCATGTACTTTGAAGACTGTGATAGACACGTTTAAAGAAGAACCTAGAAAGCGCTAGGAAATATTTATTAATGATCAAAGATTATCTGGAATCTAAGCCTTAAATCTAAATAGCTTCAAATCTTCCTTTTTAACCCAACCCCAAATTTTAAAAAAATATTTAAATTTATTTACTCTCTCCCAAATGTCTGGATCTATGTCGCTAAGTTTCCACAGAAACTAGAATAGATTTTTTTAAATATTAAAAAAAAATAATCAAAGCATTGTCTACCTTTCCATCTAATGTAGGCGGTAAAAGCTACTCGGAAAATCTTTCAGGAATATGGATGAGCTACACAAAAAAAGGTGAGCTTTTCCAATTTAAGCTATATGTCACTTTGTGGTATTTTCTTATAAACTCTCTAAAGGAAACATTGTGAGACTACACCAAAAAAAAAAAGAAAAAAAAGAAATCTTCAAGTATCCTCATGTCCCATGAAGATTCATTGGGGAGCTCCAGCTTCTGCTTACCATCTTTCAAATAATTACTTACCATGCAGGAATCTTCCCTCTTACCCTGGTTGTTTAGTTTCCTTAAAAGCACTTAGTGACAGATTTTGCTGAGACCCTTTTGAAAATACAAAGACCCTTCATCAACTAGATCACCCTCATCTGGAAATGGCTGACCCCTTCAAAAAACAGTTGAATGTTTCTAAGGCAGGACTACCCTTTACAGAAGTTTACTGACTCATCAAAGACAGATCATACCCACTTTTTTCCCCCATTTCTATCGTTTCTGTTGAGTTGTCCATTATAGATTTTGAGGTGTGCAGCTCCCCAGAGGCCCCTGAACCTCTTAAAAAAAAAAAAGTCAAAACTAGTATATTTTTCACCCTCAAACCTCAAGTACCAAAGAAGCATGCTCCATCTCTGAATTATTATTTCTTTGTGTAATTATATTTTAACATATCTGAATGGATCATAAAGTTAAAGGATAACTCAGGATGAAGGCAACCCCAGGAGGTCCCTAGACCAGTCTCCTGACAAGCAAGGGTAGCTCTGAGGTCAGACCAAGTAGCTCAGGATTTTAACCAACCTGTTCTGGAAAACATCCAAGGGTAGAGACTGCACAGGCTCACTGGGCAGCCTATTCCAATCCAATGCTTAGGGAAAAAGTTTTACCGTATATCGACTCTGAATCTTATGTTTCAACTTCAAGTCATTGCCTCATCTTCCCACCAGGCACCACTGGCCACTGTTTAAAGGGCACCATTCAAGTGTACTCTATGCCCCCACAGAGATCAACAGTCCCACACCTCATACTACCTCCAATACTGTTCAGACATGTATTGTTAGAGGAAAGAGTGACCTTGAGCAGACCACAAACTAGTTTATAACTAGAAGTTATAAAGTTATAAGTTATAAGTTGCACAATAGATAACTATGTTAAAAAAAAAAAAAAAGGCAAAAAATACGGAGCTGTAATAGCCTTCTTTTGTTTTGCCTGTATTTCTAAAAAAGGATTGCATCTTCATTTCTCAATTTTTGGCTGTCAAAATGAAAAGTCAGTATCTGTTAATAACAATTAAGAAAAGCAAAGAAAGAAAAACCCTAACCGCTACTGATTATATGACTGATAGCTGAGTTGCAAATGTTTTAAAACAGTAGCCTGAAAGACAAGAATTCATTTGCTGAAAAATAGCAGTATCTTAGTTACATGTGACATTGGGAGTATAGAATCAGACAGATTCTGAAACAAGAATGGAGATAGAACGGCAGAAGCAACTCACATTTTTACATAGAGAACCTCACCACCTACATGAAATATTGGACTAGCCTATGCAGAGCAAAGAACCTTTGTGCATCCACCTCTCTTTTAGAAGATGCATCAAGGAGCAGGAAACCCATTTCAAAAAAATCCTTCTGATTATAAGAATTTAATAATATTTTTATACTACTTATAAATAACACTTCTAAAAAGAAAAAGCTCTCTACAGTAAAATGAAGGAAAAACATGTATGATTTATGGTGTTTCAAAAAAAGTTTCCTTGAAATAAAACAGTGAGATTTTTGTTTGCCTCATTTCCATATACGCTCTCAATTTTTTGGTGATGTAAGAACACATTGGAAAAAAAAAAAATGCATAAAACCAGCACAAACATGTCACAAACAAACTCCATATGTTTGCAATTTTCTTACCACTGCTGGAAGCCTGCTGTGGCCCTGAACACGCTCTTAGCAGATAAGAATTAGGAGAGAACTCCTCATCAGGGTTGGTGTCCATGATTTGATGGGACGTATTGCTGTCTAGCAATGGCATCTGGCAGCTAACGGGTGGAGGATTATGAGAACTGGGCAGCTGAGCAGATGGGAGAAGGCTAGACGAGGATGTAGGTGGAATGGGACGACCTGGGAAAGAGGACACAGGGATCAAAGATCAGCAATGAATGTAATGAAAAAAACCAAACAGCCAAGTAATTGCACAGTAACTGTCCATCGTTACATATGATTACTGCTGCGCAGAGCCACAAAATCTCTCCACTGGTACAAACTTGTCCCTTTACATCACATTCAAGGCATTGTGAGCAGCTATGTTGTGAACTCATTCCAAAAATCTCTCCACAGCATCAGCTTGTAGCCCATCAGGTGACCAGACGCTGGATGAATGAGAGCAAGGGCACACCACTGGATTGGAAGCAGTCCGTCTGCCTGGGCACTGACACACAGAGCAGCCAACGCTGAAAGGCCCCAAGCTGCATTCTCAGATCCTTAAAAATGCAAGTGAATTGGCTACGTATTTTACTAGATGAATTTTGACAGAGATAGGTTTTTTGGGCTAAATAAGACCAATGTGGAAGGGGACTATAATGAGTTGATTCCTGGAATTAGAACACCTGTCTGTAACCATCTATTAAAAAGATGGTGGTGGTCCAATTTTTATTTTCTTTTTCTACCAGGGAAATTGGTCCCATACAGGAATCTATTAGAGGCATGTAAAAAGAACCATATGAAGGCTACCTCCAAGCTGAGGTCCCTCCTGTATTGTTGTAGATCTTTCCAAAACCCACAGACAGATGTGACAGGAAACACAGGGGACAGCATTGCTGAAAGGGAATTTTTCCATTTGTACAGATGGGCTAAGCAGGAATATGAGTTAGAAACTCTGAGTTTTTCTGTACTTCCCCCCTCATTGCTTTCTGCACTGGTGCTGTAGGGACAGAATTTCCTGCCTAGCTCACCAGACAGATTAATTTCAACTCTGAAACCCCGTCCTTAATGTGTATGACACACCTCAGCCCCTTGTAACAACATATTTTTGGTCAGCTAAACTAGTGGTATTGAGTCAACAGGAAAACCCGTTCATATTTATTTATTCTTTACCTTTGTGAACTTTCCCCTCATAATGTTGTGTCAATCCACTTCAGCAAATGCACACAGATGAAGACAGGTTTGGGGTTGGTGTTTTTTTTTTTTGTTTGTTTGGTTTTTTTTCGGTTTTTTTTTTGCATTGCCTATTAGAATATGACCGGTTGTAGGGATAAGAGGAAGGAGAGAAACACACATTCTAATCTCTGCAAGTTTATCTAGTGCATTGGAGAACTTGTTCATGAATAATTTATACATAGGAAAATATGACCTCTGTGATACTGCCAAAGTCTGTGAGGCAAAGAGAGATCTGCTGCATGCCGTTACAAATGTTAAAACGCAGCACAACTACATAAAATGGTGCATCCTTATTTCCATCATTGTAAAGAAACAGTAGCAGAGCAAATATACACTGGCTTTCTCATTAGTTACATCTTCATTTTTGGAATAAAGAACCCCTCCCTTTATAGGAGTTACACTAAGGTCTATACCATTAGGTGATCTTCTAGAGTCATCAAATTCCAAAGGAGAAAAAAAAAAAAAAGAGAAAAGTAAAAAATTCTGGCCATCACATATAAATTATATCTGGGGAGCAGAAATCAACCAAAGGTACCCACAGAAAATGAAAAAAAAACCCCTTCTACTTCATGGTACCAGCACATAGCATGAACTACTTTCATACCTTCAAAAAGTTAAAAATAAAATAAATACCTGGAGACAGGCAAGTGACTATTCTGTTTATTTTTAATTATATTTTTAGCTCTGGATAAATTGACGATATGCCTAAATGACCAGGTTATCATATGACAGAAATGGGTTTCAGCTACTCCATAGTAATCCCCATCTACTGTCTTTTATGCTAGGGAAAATTCAATATGCATTGAATATTTTCATTGTGGACTAGCACTTACGATGAAATAGTTCTACTGTTGATGACAGGAATAATGCTGATTATGTTATTCTTATTAAAAACTACAGTGACTATCCTAAACATTCAAGGGAAGTGATTGAGCAAAACCAGTTTCTAATTGTTTCTTTGCAATGTGTTGGAAACAAGCAGAGAGGCTGGGGTTTGACATACCTCAGACAGGAATGTGACATTGTGCCCATTGTGTGTATTTAATTTTCACATATTCTGGCTCTGCTTCAACAATAAGAAGTTAAAAGCAGCAGCTTATAAATTAAAAATCTGCATTTACTGTATCATATGGAAATACTAGTGTGTTACAAAAATGTTGGATGTGTCAGGTGATGAGATGAAGCGAAAAAGATTTTGCCTTCTGTCTAAACTACATATCAGAGAAATTTAGGTACGTTTTTGCAAAATCATTGAGAGAAATGAAGAAACCAAGAATTCTTTTGCCAGGAAAGCTAATCACATTGTTACCATCATGAAACAATACAGCCCAGATCCCTGAAGACAAGGTAAAACGTCCAATTACTACAACTCTGTCTGTAGCTTAGAGGAAACAGAAGGTATCGAGTTGTTTAAACGTTGCATTATTTTGGTGGAAAGTTGGCTCTTGAGGAAGATTTGTCCATAAGCACGTGTTAATTGAAAAACATAGATGTCTGTGAGACACAGAACCTATTGCCAATCTGTCCTGTGGTTAGATTTCCTCGTCAGCTGCCAAATTTGTTTAAAACTTTTCTTGTGGTTGGGCATTCTTGATCTTTTTGTGAGGTCGGGTTTTGGCATCAACTAAACATTAAGCTCCCACTACAACCTTTCCCTCTAAAGTAGTGGGGCTTTAATAGAACTTCTCTCTGTATGGCTTTCCACCCATGCTCCCCAAAACACACAGGAATACCTTAAGACACCCAACCTTTTGTAAAATTTGGTGGGAAGTGAGTTGAAAAATTACTGAAGAGGAACAGGAAGATACTATTAAGCTTTGTTGCCTTAGGAAATGAATCTAGAGGTTAACTATCTGCAGTAACACAGTTGACAGAATGGTTGTGAAACTACCAAAGAGAATTGAACGTACGGAGTTAGGCTATAAAGAGCATGATAAACTCAATTTATTTGTTATTACATACTCTTAAGTTAGAAATAAGGGGTTCAATTCATACTGTTGAATACTATTATCTTGGTCAAGTAAGTTCAATGTATTATTGTACCATTTAAAATAACAGATTAAGCTTTACAGATTTTGTAAACCTGAGCTTTTTGCCAGACCCATTCACGTGTCTGCAGATACCTTAACAGTCGTATTTTGAAACCTCCCATCTCTTGAAATTATTCTAGATTTCCATTACTTCAAATTGGGACTTGCAATACCCTACAGTATTATAAAACATACTGCGATATATGGTAACTTCAGTATTCTATTACACTGCTGTTTTGAAAAGTTAAATCCATAATGTAAACAGGAGTTTGTACAATTTGCATCTACTCTATCTACTCTTCATATGTTAATACGATAAAGCTTCTACGAATAAGATTTTTATCTAGTTGTGCTTTGACAGAAACCCTATGTAATGGATACTTACGTCTATTGACAGCAATAATGTAACTGTGTAACATACACAAAGAAACATATCAGACAACTGCTAGAAAGGGAACCCGAAGTCTAAAAGCTGATATATTACAATTTCAACAGCAAGTTAATATTAGTTTTTCTTCAAATATCTGTTCGTATGCGTGTTCATAATGCATATACTCATGCATGGCAAGTACTCATACAGATACTGAATACAGTATTTCTAAGGCACTTTTCAAACAAAGCAAGCAGAGAAAAACAAAAAAACCTTTGCCTTTTTTTTTCCCCTCATTGCTTTCTCCTGTCATTTTTCTTATCTTACTACTTGGAGTGAAGGGAAAAACTTGATAACTCTCCTTCTGGAGGGCATTCTGGTTTGGGATAGCTTTAGGCTTCCATGCCACAAGGCACCTCATTCTGCAAGGGCCGTTTTTACCCTCTTATCACTTATATTCCCTTTTCTCCCTTAAGATTATATAGCAGACAGCAGAGACTTATTACTTCCATTTTTTTCTTTTAAATAGTCACATCTTTCTTCATCACCCAGAAACTTTTATGAAACCATTCCTCAATTACTGCTACACTTTAAGTCCCTAAGGCTTAAAATCTGCCATAGAATCAACATTCAAAAATCGTGCCACGCTTGTAGCTGGTAATGATGCCACAGCTCCACAACCAGCCTCAGGAAGACATCCACAAAAGCTGAGTACGCAGGTCAGACGTAGGTGTGAGGAATTCCTTTATTCTCCGTGTTAAGGACAGCTTCACAGCCAGACAGAGGTTAAAATAGGCACAAGCTTACCAGTATGTACCTGCCATGTGTGGTCATGGTGTAACACAGCAAGGGGGTGACAGAGCAGGCTGTCTCAAGCCCAGACACTTACAGGACAGCTAAGGAGAGTTCTGTTCATCTTCATCACAGTAATGCATTTGGGAAAGGGATAGTCTGGTTGCTTTTAGTCTGAAAGACCAAAAACCATCACTGGGTGGGTGGGTGTTAAAAAAGAGGACTGCCTGCAATCACTCCTAGCATTAATACACATAAATAAAAGACACAATCAAAGAAGAAAAGCAGGCTGCTTATCAGTTACTGAAGGAATTTTGCAATGCATTTTCCATACTCCCCCTTCTTCCTCCTCTTGCAAAGGGCCATGGAGTTTTGTGAGTGAATAAAGCCCATGTGTGTGTGAAACCCTGGCCTCTACATTGCACCATGGTGCATGACAGGAAGCAGGGAACAAACATGACAAAAATAACCAAAATTTAAGAATTTTGACCTATAACCAGTCACTGTGGGACTATGCGTCACAAAAATACATCTTGAAGAGCTGTTAAGTAACCTTTCGGCCAACTGTACTATAGTATAGTATTGCTGCCTAACAACATATAAGAAACATAATTATATATTTATATAAATATTTTTATATTTAAATAAATTTACCCACACACATTTAGATAGATACACTTAATACCCCAAAAAGATTATTTTAAGAGGTGTAAAGGATCAATCCAGACTTCTTAAATAGCCATTCTGCCATTAACTTAGGCACAGGGGAGACCAAACTTGTTTGTTGTGTTTGCACACTCCTATGCTATCCACTTCAATATAAAAACTTATTTTGTTAGAAAAGCTCTGAATCCCAGAGGTGGTAAATACAGATCTCAAAGCTAATTGTCCCTGCAGTGGAATTCTCAAGTTCTTCCCATCAGGAGAATCTCACTTTGAAGGTTAGCACATATGTAGCAAAAATCTGGGTAGATTTTCAACCCCATGCATTTTCAGCACGTCTCACTGAGAATTTCATGTATCCAAATGGTCTGTAATAACTACAGTCACATATAATGCTATCAATAAAGTCACTTATATCTTTGTTCTACAGCTCTGGTCAAAAGGACCAGGACTTAAAGAGAAAAGATACACACAAGCCAAAAACTCACTGTGCAATCCATAACATTATTAGACTGCAGAAAGACGGGAAACTTTATAAACTGTTCTTTTTAAAACAACTGTTTGGAAGATGTAGTAGCATTCAAGTACTAATGCAGGAAGTGAGAGAAGTAAAAAGTGAAAGGAGATGACTTGTTTCTACACAACTGATGGCATCATAACAGAAACTGTATAACACTTAATTGGCAATTAAGATTTTGACATTCACTGATTGAAGCTGATATTCATGTTACACCAATACGAAGTATAGAACCCTATATAATGTAATCCCATAAAACTATGTTAGTGACTTAAATGACGGACAGTATCATTAGCAGCAGTTGCTCTGTTGCTCATATTTACTGAAATTATAAAAGGAAGGCTGTCTAGTACTGGCATTGGCTGGACATTACCTACAGATGACAAAAGCGAAGGATCAGATATCCCCCTCCTTTTCTCCTTTACCTCAGGAAACAGAGCTGAAAAGCCAAACGGAATCAATACAAGGAACACAGCCAGGACCCCGGCTGTCCTATGGCTCCATGGTTCTGTGACCCTGCTGTCAGGGGTAACACGATGCCTCACCTCCTCCTAAAGCACACACACATTCTCCCTACGTTTCCAAGTCAGCCTAACCAAAGCACCTATGCTGTCAGCAATGTTAAGTTCACCTTAAAGATTGAGAAATGTTGCTAAATGTGTCAGAAAACAACTAGATAACATAAGATGCATGTTTCCGCAGTACAAAGCACTATAAATTAAGCAGGTGGCTGATGAAGGTGAAACCTCCCTGAGGTACGGCACATTCAGCAGACTCCTATTCCTCCTCAGAATAACTGCTTTCTACAAGAAAAAACACTGTCCTTCAAATATTTGTGAAAAGCATGTCTTGCCAATGGGCTGGGTACTCTCAAGCAGTCTCATATTTAATAAATTAAGTATATATTGCCTCAACTGGCATAAGGAATATAAATATTTTGTATTGATGAAATTACTAGTTAACTGACAACAGGAAAAACCACCTGTTTCCTGTATAATAACAGCATCTATTATTTTTTGTAGCTAAAATGGCATTTGTACTTCAGTGCACTGGAGGCCAGTGCAGAGCCCCAGCAGGCAAAACTTTTCTCAGGGGAGAAAGTCATTTTCCCCCAGAGCTAAGCAGCCCGTAACGCGAGCTTTCAGGAGAAAGACAAGACACACCACCTAAGAGTTTCCTCATCTGGCAAGGATGAATGCTAATTTATCTGTAAAGAGGACTCATTTAACCCTTCATTCATCAGAGTGCATTTCAAGTCAACAAGACAAAACGCAAGCCCAAAATGAAGTATGCAAGAAAAAAAGGGAAAGAAATCTGACAATTTGTGATCATTTCCTTCAGCACCAAGTTGCTTTCTGTTGCCTAAACTCCTGTCGCATTTTTTTTTCTCTGAGGCAAACAAGCTTTGAAACAGCAAAAAAGAAAGTTATTAATCAGGATTTGGATGATAGAGAGTTATCGCTGAAGAAAGGTACTTCTAGTGCTTCTCAAGCTCCTATCTCTCTGAAAGTACAAATGAACAAAACCAGCCAAGCTAAGAAAAGTGTTTTCACAAGAGTCCAAGGAAAAAAAAGCATAGGGCTGATATTCCTGCACAGACTTGTTTATTGATGTTTTTTTAGATATTTCTCTGCATCAAAAATGATAGTCAGAACAAATAGGGATGAAGTTGATACCATTGTATCATACCAGGCAAAGACAGATTCTGGCTTTGAAACAATTAAAAGAGAATACCGAAAAAGCGATCTAGACACAATAAGTCATCATCTGTGATTTACGTAACAGTGACAAATCAGTACTATGGGTTTGTAGCTTTCCCATTTAGCAAAATTAATAACCCCCTATGTGCCGTGTTTAATTTTTTCAAAACTTTTGTTATGCACAAAAAGCATAAAATCCAAGCAATAGCATGAACAGAGTGAAGATAATAAAAAAGTGATAACTATGTAAAGGTGGTATAGGCAAGATTATGCCCAAAAAGGTAATTTCTATCAATGCGTAAGACAGGTTTGTATCTTTGATCAGTAGCTCCTCTGAGTGTAGAATGGCAGAGCCCTGCATGGCACACAGAGAGCCTGGTTACACTTTGTATGTTCTGCTCTGCCCAGTAAGAAACAGTGGAGCCGTTTGTGGAGTGAGATGTCTATGCCTAGAACTCAACTACATCTTTGCGGACTGCAGGTATCACAGATTGGCTACTGTCCACTCTGCTCCCCGGGGCTGCCTGGAGCTATGTTCCTTCAGAAGGACTTCACTCAGGCCCCTTAAGCCCCAAGACCTTTCTTCCTTTTTTTTTTATTTTTTTCTTCTTCTTCTCTGGTGGGTTTTTCATTTCAAGGTGGCTGAAATGTTGAAAGACTCGTGTTGCAGTTCCCCAGAGCAGCAGGAGCCAAGCGTCAGTGCTGCTGAGGCACAGCTCCATCCCATCATCAACACATGAACTCCTGCTCCATTCAGGGTGAGTGAAAGCATTTATGCTGGCAAGATCTCCAAAGAATACTGACGCCAAACTTAGTGCAAGCAACAGGCATTCCCTCCTCTCTCAAGCAGGCAATGGAACAAACTCTTGTCTCAACCACACCCAGGTTTTCCTAGGGCCTTTCTGTGAAACATCAAAAAGCAAAATCAACTCTAAGGGGACCAAAGCCCTCAGGAAAAGGACACTGAAGAAATTAACACGTACCTGCCTAAATCTCTACCTCCTTTATAAAAAAATATGAAACACAGTAACATAGGATGATCTGCTGCAGCATAAATTCTAGTTTTGAAAGGTTCTTAAATTCATTTTGTAAAAGCAAAAGTAGGTAGAGCATTTTAATAGTCTAGAAGTTAAAATGTTGTTTAAATAAAATTATCCTAAAATTCAAGGCTATTTCTTCTTAGGTACATGTTATAATTTATGTTTACATTTCCAAGCAATCCTGTGGAGGGGGGTGGGGGTGGATATGTGTGTGCGTGTGTGTGTGTGTGTGTGTGTAGAGATAAATCAAGAAAATCCCAAACAAAACAAAATAATCCTAGATTCTTCATGACAGTAATGCATAAAGTCTCATTGGTTTAGCACTGTTGTAGTTCTAGTTAAATTTTGTCAGCAGGGCAAGATATTGTTTATAAGGTATTCTATATGACAGGAAAAAAGAAAAACTTCAAAATGGCAGCCAGTTTCTGTTACCAAAAAAAAAGAAAAAAGAAAGCATTAAAATATATTCATATTTAATACGTTCCTCTTCCCACTCCTCTGAAGTAGAACCATTTAATGCTCACCAAGGAATACAGTTTGAGAAGTGTAGATAATAGAAAAGGGACAAATGAAGAAGAACAAGCAAGTCCTGGTCTCCATTTTTTATTACAGATGCATTCCACAAGCTTGTTCCAGTTTTGTTATCTTCGGTAAACCATCTGACTTCTGTAGGAGGTTAGTATTTCCTGAAGCACCGCACATGTGTAATTCTTGAATATGAAAATCACTGTACTAATGCAAGATACTATCATTACTACAGTCTATACAGCAGAATAAGACTATCTTGGAAATCAATCACTTCTGACTTTCAGTGTTAAATTAATTTTCCTAAGCAATCCATCTACAAAATGTATCAGTTTTATGGAATTTGGATATTAAAAATAAGTAGACAGTCATGACTTAAAAATTATCTAAACCAATTCAGTATGTAAAGGAATAATTTGCTGCTGTCAAAAGCTTATGTCACTTAATTCCTGTCTTGTTAAATCATCTGATGCCCCTTTCTTTTTTAGTTAAACAAAGATAAATAATAAAAACAATTTACAGCTAGATGATGTTAGGGTTTTGCAGCTGTTAAATGTCTTTTGGGCAGATTAGATTCTGTAATGAGAAGTTATAAGCCTCATTTTATAAAAGCTGTTGCTGTCTTGGGAAAAACATCGGTGAATAAGATTAGAAAACTCTTTTCCTTCGTGAACCTATTACACTAGCAAGCTGATTACTTGGCATATGTTTGATACCTTTGTAGCTGGAAAACAGTAATTTGTTTCAACGATTTTTTTCCCATCACTCATAAAGTCAAAATGGTTTCTCTAATCTTACCATACCTCTGATTTAGCCAGTAAAATCAGAATGAGAAGAAACAGACAAATACACATAACTCACATGAACCTGCATTAACTTATCTTCCCTAAAAAAGGTTCTACGGAACTAACTATAACTTACATTAAATTATAACAGTTCATCAATTGCCTGTTCCTTGTGGGACAAAAATAACATTCTAAGGTTAGGAATGTATTTACTAGAAACTTATTGGAAGATTCACAACCATCATCATATGTGACTGAATATCCACCTTTGCAGTAACTTAATAATATGTGCAGCTTTTAAATATTGGGAAGAAAGAAAATTTCCTATTTATCAATTTTACCAGCTAAGGTTTCATGCCAGGGAATTCAACTAGTGCAAAGGTTGTTATTAGGCCCTAACCAGGTAATTACCAGGCATCCTATGAAATCCACCTCTTTAGATAAATCTACAAGCACATTATTTGATATTTATTCTAGTGACACAGAGAGTTCAGACTATGCTGTGCTACAAACTTGTTTCCACCATCCAAACACCTCCTGTTTACCTTCACCTTAGTTTACTGAAAGTCTAAATACTCTTCAACAACCACTCATGCCATCTCCACTACATATCCCCCTGAATGATGTTGGCTTTATTTCTATTATAGAAATTTATTCCAGGAATGTTGAAACACATAGTGATTCAAGTGCCTGTGAAAGTCATACATAGATAACACTAACTGGTGGGAGTTGGATAACGATTAGAGAGTCTGTGTTAGCTCTAAAAAAGCAGCTCTGATTTATGGTGAACAAATGTGAAACGAACACAAGGTTTCACATGATCATTATTATATATTATTATGTATGTATTATGTATTATTATGTAAAGGGATAAATAACTTAACCAATATGCTTAAAATCTGATCTATCATATAGTGCAGGGCCAGTGCTATATTCTGGCTAATTCTGCTTCAGGTTATTAGAGCCTGCTTTTCTCACACCTACAGTTTGAAAATGGTGTTCCTATTTGCTTTCTAAATGTGTGTAGAATGCACTTCTGAACTAGTGCTAAACATCTGCTGTGATACACTCTAGAGAAGTTTGTATTTTAGCACTGGGAGACACCAAGGTGCAGTAAGAAAAGTATCAGCATGATGGGAATTAATCTTCCATTACTCTTGATACTCATACTTACATTTACATAATATTATCCTGATATTTACTTTTTTCTTGCTTCATCTGGTTTCTTCTCTCAAGATCCAATCTTGCATTTCTTACAAAACCCATATTGATATTATCAGAAGTATTGGGTGTACAAGGAAACAAAAGGCTTGTATGTCACTGGCGGGATTTTCCAAAGCACAAAAGCATGTAAGCATTTAACTTCCCTGCGTCTTACTGCATCTTCAGACAGCTAAACATCTTTTTTTCCTAAACATTTAACAAGTGTTACAAATGTTTATGACTGTTGTGATATTTTACACTGAACATTTGCATGCCCTGACAAGAAGTTATTGGCCCCCTAACAGATCCTGCTTCAAGAACAAACATTCCACCATTTCATAGCAAACCACAGCAGAATCTCAGCTCTATATAAGTCAATACAAATTGTATTTTTGCCTTCAGCACAGCCAGGATTTCACCCTAGAGTCCTAAAAAGCTTTTGCACAGAGAGAAGCTCCCCTAATAGCACTCTTCTCCTGACTGGAATGCCGGGCTGCTGCTGTTCTTTCAATTTAGGATGGTCCACTGCGCTCAGATCTAGAAATACAGCTTGGAGCTAAACTGCAGTTCAAAATCAGAGGGGGAAATGAAATACCATCACTAATGTGGAGCTAGGCCTATTTAGCCCCTTAAAAATCTCTCTGATGTCTTCTGGTAAAGCTGACTATTCCCTGAAGAAAGCACGGAATACAGAAAGTATCCAAATACAGGATTATTGACAAAACTACTAAACTACTTGCAAATGGGCAATTTAAGTGCAGAAAAAAATTTATTTACTCCCAGTATTGGAAAAGGTTTGAAATACTTCTGTCTTTGTAAAGCTGATTTCCAGCTCAGAGTTTGGGAAGTAGATTCAAATAAAGAAACAGAATATAAATATGGAAAAAATATGGAAATATAAATTATGGAAGCAAGGACAACATCATTTACTGTTTGTGGGCCACACCTTAAATGAACACTGGAATCTGCTCACTGTACTTACATAAAAGCTAAAAACCTGTTGATTTCTTAAGGGAGGTTTACATCAAATTTAACTTTATTTGAAAAGATTTAGCCAAAATAACATCTGAGTGGCAGATTGCAACACAACAGCTATCAGACCGTTAACTATTTTACTACTGTGGTTCATCGCCATAACGGCACTCTGGGAGAACAGTACAGGAAGTTAAAAAGATAAATTTCCTTTTAATGAAAAGAAATCACAGACATGAAAGACTACTTTATGGAAAAGGGAGCATCACTTTGCAGTACTACGAACACCTGTAATCTGATTAAAAGGCATTTGCAAGCACAAAATTATATATGTTAAAAAGGTAAGAAGTCTTTTCATTATAGTTAGAGTTAAATTTGCCAGAACAAAGGAAGAAAGATACGTGTTGTTCTCCTAAAAGCAAACAGGCTCTGTTCCACAGCTTTGAGTAAAGCAAGAACCCCACTGAAAACCAAACAGGCTCTGGAATCACTTGAATGTGCTATTCTGTATTTCACCATGAACTTTGTTTTAAAATAATGACAGTTTCTCTCATCTTTTCAATCTTAAAGCACTTTGTAACTACAGCTCAGAAACACATGGACAGAGAAGAATTAAAGCAACTGAAGCTGAAATATGCTACTTAGGAATCCAAAGTTTGTTTACACCATTAGAAGGCACTCAAATATATATCCCCATAAATGACAAGGTCCCAGCAGCAAATTAACAGGAACAATTTTCCCATCTCAGGAGCTGTCAAGATGGGCTCTGTTAGCCAATTTATCTTACTCTAGCACATCTCTGGTGCTTGTCAATCAATATGTGAACATTTGGTGCTGATTGCCATTTTTCTATCCACTTCCTTTTGCCTCTCGTACCAGGCAATTTACTACAAGTCAATCAAGGTTGAAGCAGACCTTGTTTAAATAAAACACTGTTGAGTTCTTCTCACACCAACAATTTCAAAACCAGGATGAGCTGTAGCTTTTCACATTTACATTTATACTACTTTCTCTGTTTTTCCCAAATGCCATGCTCAAGCTATAAGTCATAACTAAACTCAGCCAAAGGCTTATGGAGAAAACAGTCAGGGAATATGAACTGAATATAACTATATATGCTTTCACTGTCAAAAATTCAGTCTATCAAAGGAGACAGAGAACATTAGAAAGTACTTAGGTAACATGGGATTGTGTTTTTTTTCATTCTTGTTTGAAGTCTGGTCTCCACGCCATAAAAGCAAGTTCTAACTTGTCTGAACTTCTTAACTCAGGATAATTATTTCAAATATTCATTTACGCTGCAATTTTAAGGTAAGAAGGAGATCAATTACTATATTTATAACTGTATGTCACAAATAAAAGTATGAAGAAAATCAAGTCTCCCAACTAAAAACTTGGCACTATGTTAAATACACTGACATCTTCCCTCTCACATCCAGACAAAATAATCCCACAGCAACCCCAGCTCACATCACATTTACCTTTAGCACAACCTGTAAGCAGTGAGGTAGACAAATACTGCAGAAACAACTTCCTTTGCAATACATAATATTACTGGGTGTACAACTGAAACAATATGCAATTATTATACATAATGCTTAGCACATTTTAAAAACTTTGACTTCTTTCTGCATGGTAAAACCTGATTTCACAAACAAGAGAAGCTATGTAGCTTCTCTTCTGTGCACAATGCTATTTCAATTTTTAGGTTCACCATGGACTGCAAAATTAAACACATGATCATTCACAACAGTGGAGCATAAAACTACTGTCTTCTGAGTTAGAATGACAATTAAATACCTGAAGTATGCACTTAGTGCTACAGCTATATAGACTGACAACAACAGTTTATTCAGTTTAATCTTGTTATTTATTAGACCCACATACACTGCATCCAATGATGTACAACAGCAACAAAAGAAAATGCAAGTCAGGTCAACCCTTCAGATCCCACAAGTCATAATCTCATAAGAGAAACAGAGGCCATATTCCTTTAATAACAGAGAGGTAAAGAGAGCAGCTATGTCTTCGGTTGTTACTGTTCTTATTAATAAGATTATCCATTCCTCCCCTTTTTAATTTTAAATGATGCAAGCGTGTCAAGACTTCCCCCCAGCTCAATACCATATATATACTATTTTTATATGTTTATATATATATATGCTAGAAAATAAATCGCTATACATATGTGCTAGAAAATGAATGGCTTTTGAAAGAGACAAAAATTATCAGTTCCTTTTCTGATCAACAGTTTACAGCTATCATAAAACCATAAAAAGAGCTTAGACTATTAAAAATTATGCCTGATGTAAAGGTCTCAAATTTGCCTGTAGTTAACACCTTGTAAAATTTCATGACAGCAATGTCCCTGCTCATTTGCCAGTACTTTAATATAGACCTAATATCTTCTCAATCCGTAGCACACATGTTAAAATCCATAACAAACCTACAATGGAGTCAAAGACTGACTGAAAAATAAAGCAAGCATATTGTAAGGTGTATACAATCAGCAGTCCTGTTGTGGGCAGTATTTAAAAATCCTTACAGCGATCTTTTTGGTGAACATAATGCATAATTCAACTAAGAAGGGATGCATCTCACTATCTTTTGATAAAGAATGTATTACTTTAATTATAAAAGAAGAAATGTTAAAAATTTTAGGACATTAGTCTCACAAGAAGCAAAAACCTCTTGCTGTTTATCCTCACCAGGGGTGAGGCTTTCCCCAATTTAAGGATCCTCCCCCTTAGGCTGCTGCAAGTGATAGAAATAAAACCCATATAATATACGAGAGTTAGGCGTATACCACAGATGGTGATATTATATAAACACATATAAATATATATGTGCACACAAAAGTATATATGTCTGCACACTAGGATATGTGGTGTCCTAACTCTAACCTTACCAAGAGTTGACCTTTAAGTTACCTTCTCAAGAAATTACTCATTACTCTTCAGAAGGAAAATGTGTGTTTTACTTTATATTGATGCCACTAAGGAAAACCAACCAAGCAGCCAGAAAGACAGAGATAAGAAAAAGTTACTTCCTGCAAGGCAAAAGCAGTTAGCCTGATTCATGCAAATATGATGTAAGTATATGCTTCAGTACCAGCTATTCTGGTAGCCCACAATAAAAATTATCATACAGGTACTATAACAATTCCAGATTCCTTGTTTCGGCTGAACTCATGACAAAAGATAATGGGTGATTTTCTTGCCTAGTCTTCAGAAGGATGCCTCCCACACTAAAGCACAAAGAAACACACTTACATAACATTTATTTTATCATTTTCAATGATAGGAGAACACTTACGCATTAAGAAATTTTCCATTCATTCCACCTCACACATCTAAAACATCCCTGAAGAAAAAAAAAGTCATTTTAATCCTCAGAAAGCTCTGGGCTTATTCAAATCTAAACTTTGCCGCTGGCCAAGGCATGCATAGTATTTTTACAGCCCTCTCAGCTCTGTGGAAGTCATTCAGAGCTAGCAGAAAGCTGGAGTCTGGAATCTAGGTTTACACTGGGCTCCGTCAATTTATTGGAAAGGTGTTTCCTCCAAAATAAAAACAAATACAACAAATAAAGTACCTTACACCTGCTTATAAACTGGTTCTCTTTGCTCATAGCAGAGATTGTCTTTTCATCACTAATATATTTTTCCAAACAGTTATACCAATTTCTTGGTATATTCTTTCTGGTTATGAATGTGAAAGGGAATATAAAATATTTCTGCCATAGAAATAAGCAATAATGATGGCTGAAATTATTTGACAGCTGAACACCCTAAATAAGCAATTGGCTTAGGTCAAAACGGTTTGAAGGCTGTCTCCTTTCTGCCTGCTCCCGCCCCCAGGCCCTCTGCCCCCCAGATCTTTTCAGACTTTCCATTAGGACCCTAGAAAGACTGATCACAACATTTGATGGGTTTTAAGGGAATGCCGATGAAGTTAGTAGTGCAGAGAAGATTGATACAGAGAGAAGCAGCATACACAGCCTGACATATCACCTGCCAGAGGGTTACAAAGGAAGAGTTAGTTACAATTCTCTCCGAAAAGTCATTTCACTAACCTTACTGTTAGCCAAAAGTCTAGGATTTCTCTATTCCTATATTTCCCCCCGAAACCAGATAGTTTAAAGCCTGTACCTTAATTTTAACCTGAACCTGCAATTTTAGCTGCTAAAAGAATTGTACTTTCCTGTCTCTCTACAGCCCCAGGGACTAATTGAGAAGATTACCTGAAGGCTCGAGGTCTAAACTCTCAAGGAAAGAAAAACCTGCTTAAAATGATTTCTACAAAGAAGAATGACAGAAATAGGAACAACTAGGAGATCTTTCTGTCACTGGAGGTTTTTATATTACAAATGATGGTATGCTGTATGTGATCATGTGCTGGGAAAACTGGTAATAAGACAGTGAGTTTTGGTGATTTATTGCAGTACATCGAAATATAATTGATATATAAAGAGCTTGTTTTCACTACAAATCACAGAACTAAAAAGGAGTCTTGATCTAAAAATATTATAATCTAAGCAGGGGTCAAGTTTCTTCTGTCTTTGCTAACTTGCCATGGTAAACATATGAAATTTGTTAAATATATGAGGCTGAAATAGTGCTTCTCTCCAGCTATCATGGAGATCATATTAAAGTGGTACTGACGAGTAAATGGAGTAGGTATGTAAGAAAGAGGCAAAGACAATTTTAAAAGATGCTGTTTTACCTACACTTAATGAAGTGAAAACTAGAAAACCCACACTCCTATCAGAAGCCATGACCCCATCAAAAACTGATGCACAAAACTGTTCTGGCAAGGTCAGTTAATAGAAATAATACATCACAATCCAGTCCATTTGGGGCTTTTGTTCTTAAACACTTCAGTAAATGGGTCTGTTTGTTAACTCCAACAGATAATTATGAAGTGCAATAAAAAATTCAAATTATGTTAATAGGCCAGACAACAACGGCTGTTTCTGAAATCACTGGCAATTACTAGACATAATAGTTCTCAATTAAGCTGGAGGGTATTTTCAACCATTCATAATTCACTACTTTAAAAGTATCATAAAAATATATAAATGTAAGCTGTTAATCAAACTTTCAGACCAACAATGTAGTTGCTTGTCACAGAAAGTAATACTTATTTTACTTCTATAGTGTTTTTTTCTCTTGTGAATGATATGTGAAGATATTGTTAGTGAAAGGAAGGGAACTACATGGGATTTATATGTCATAGTGCTCCTAAGTGCAAGAGGAGCTATATTCTTTTCTCAAGCAACTTTAGTTTCACTTAGGAATAGAGTGAGCAATCATGCATCTCTCTATCAATCCTATTTTTAGGTATTGCAGCTCACTATACAGAATTTAATGCATATATGGACATGAACCAGGGCACTCGCTGCTTGTCCACTTTCAGATTTTGCTTCAGATATTTTTTCAAGGGAATAAAATTGACCAAAAGAAAAAAATAGAAAAATTAAGGCCTAAAATAAAACCAAGAAGTCCTAAGGATCATTGTTATAAGCTTGATGCACCACAGATTTCCATCAAACCAAATAAAACAAACAGCTTTAATAAATGAAGCCACTAAGGGAAGATCAATAGGCAATAATTACTATCCACACTTCCACTAAAACTACCACTTTCTTACCCACCACATGTGTAACCTTGCATTAGGAAAATGGCACATTTAGCAATTTCTAAATTCTCATCATAACTTTACTACATATGATTAATGACCAATTTACTGGAGACATGCCTGAATACCCTAAGTATATATGTTTAAACTCACATGCGCACATATGTTTTATTTATTTATTTCAAAATCAACCACACCTTAAAAACATTTTTCTCTAACCCAACCAATTTAATCTTCCTCCTGCCAAGAAGCAAAACTCCCTTCATTTTTATTCAAAGACATTTGCATACATACTCCTGAGAAGGAGTAAATCATTCAAGAATAGTTCCTAACAAAAGAAATTTATATTTTCCTATTTAAACAGCAACTCAAAGACTTGAGCACAACACTGAATCAGCAGTGGCAGACATTCATCATCCAGACCTTAGGATCTGTTGAGACTCTCTATCGCATTGACCTCATTAAAATGGTGCTAACCGTGAGCTGACATAAATCTGTCTCTCTAAATACTTTACCCGTTAATTTTTTAATAGTTCCACACAAAGAGAAAGGTTAAAGCCAATTAGAAGAGATACAAATACCATTATTATTGCCCCAACAAACTGTTAGTTATTGCATTTGGTCGTTTCACTTTAGAAAACCATTACTCGCATTTCTAGATGAATTAGTAATTACACTGTTTATTGACTTCCCTTGGGGTTTTTTTGTTTTGCTGGGGGCACTTGTGGGGTTTTTTTCAATCCCTTCTTTTTTATTCCATTTTCTTTTTCACTAGTCTCAAATTTAAAAGCTAAAGTAAATCTCAAGTGTTACAGCTGGACAAGGATATCTCCATAAGGACTAGATTGTAATTTTAACTTCATTCCAAATGGGGGAAAAAGATGCTGAATTCATTCCTATGTGGTAAAACCTTGGTTTTCTATCTCATTATGATCATCATACAATTCCGACAGATGCTTAAAGGCATCTAGTGCTGAAAGAACTGTTGAGAGAATTGAAACAAAAGTGCTGATGAATGATAATTTTTCTGTCTGCAAGATTTTGCTTTCCTGTGCTATGTCTAGCAAAACACACATACCCCCAAAAAACCTCCCCCCAGAAACAAACTAAAGACTTTATTAGATAGCTACCATTTTTATGTTACTTCATACTGTTAGGCACTATGAGCAGCAGCCATCATTTTACTTCAAAAATTAAAAGGTAGGAAAAAAAAAAGTAGGGGTTAAAGTCTCCCAGAATTCCCAATGACCTCAGTAGCTGCTATGCACACAGAACTGCAAACAGAATATTACCATTAACATTATAATCATAGTAAACAAGCATCTGGCTGTCATTTAAAATACAGCTTTTCTGTACTAATAATAAGAAGCATTTCGTGCTAATTTCTGTTATCTCTAAATCTCTCTTGGCGCTCCAACTCTGCACTTAATGTGCTGCACACGCTTCACTTTATGCATAATGAACACTCCCATCAATGTCAATGTGTCTTCTTGTTATCTTAAAGATAGGCAGGGATTCATTCAATAAAACATCTAACGAATAAGGAGATAAGGAATAAGGACATACTTATTATGTCACAAGTATTCAGTAGAAACATACCTGTATTTATAATCTTTTACATTGGGAAAATAATCATAACCATTTGAAAAAAAAACCACACTTATTTCGTGGCCAGCTCCATTGATTTAATTACAGAATGGGACCTGAAGTCAAGTTCAGATCAGTTACTTATTTATCCGTGTATTGTGTCTCTAAATCAGCAAACTACTACACTATATGAGCCCCGAGTTAATTGTACCTGCTCATTTCCAGGCACCACCAATGCTCTCTGCTAGCCTATTCTCACAGGATACATGCGTAGGTGTAAACCAGAAACTCAGTTACAAACAGCTGCCGTATTTTGTTTTTTCATACCTCCTGTTCTGTTAGACTACTAGAAAATTAATCTGCAAGTGACCCTTAAAAAAAATATACAAGCACAGCACACAGGTAAGAAGAAGCAGCCTTGAAAAATTAAACTTGTGTAACAAATTTCTCTCCTTCTTGATTTACTGGTGTAAACCACAAGCAACCCAGGTGACTGAATTCATTCATATCAAGTCGGTACAAAGAATGTCACAATTCTGCCACAGGTTTTGAACTTTAAAATGGACTTTACAAAGTATTTCACATGCATCAGAAATAGCAATATACTTCTTAAATAAAAGAAAATTTTAAAACTCTAAATTGACTTCACATTGACTGCCTACCTTTTTAATTTTTATTAAACTTTGTTTCTCATTCTCCCCCTCATTTAGATGCTTGCAAAATAAATATAATTATATCCAACTTTAATAACTTTGGTACCTTGAGCTGCAGGTGCTAGTATGCTGTATCTATTACCATATTTTAAGCCCTTTTAAGAAGATTGCATTAATTTCTATGATAATTTGGAGCCCATAATGCATTCCAAGATGCGAATAGATGTTAATCACCACAGAAGGATTTTCCTATATACTAATGAAGTCATGCTGTAACCAGTAACTACTCTTAAAATTCAGTATTGCCACTAGAAGACTTGATTAAAATTTTGTTAGAGTAACGATACCCCTGAGAATGGTTTAAAAAACCAAACTAATCAACAGCTACATGAATTGCTATATCCTTCCTATAGAAATTACTAAGACTGAAAACGTTTATTGTATCCATTCCATTCTTCGCCCAGTAATAACAGAAGTTATCCATGCATATTTATCTTCTGCCACTACCATAGACTTGGTACAGCAGCTAGGTCAAAGACAGCAGGCAGAAAAGAGTCTTAATTCTTAAAAGAGTATTATGTTCAATATTACAGGTGCATCACTGAGGAAAAGCTGACATAATTGATTGCATAACTATTCTGATATTAGAATATTTAGATTGATAAAATAAGGCAGGAGTCTGTCTCTATGATTTGAGTCAGAGCTCAGTTTATTCCATCAATTTCAACAACCTCTAACAGAGCAACACTCAAATTTAAATATCTACACAAAGAATATTGGCAATATTTTTCTGGAACAAGCCCATTTACAGCGTTTCTGCAACCTAAAAGTAATTTGGGGATGCCTTTTCCGCATTAGCCTATTCTTCGTTGTTTCTTCTCGACAGTTATTTAAAACATGAGGTACGTTGCTTTGTCACTATTAGAAAGGTGACTCAAAATGAAGAAATACTCCCATCTGTTTCAAAGAAGTTGCCAAGTCACCCATTACACAGGTTGACAAAAGTTTTCAGCTTTGCTACAGTTTGCCTTCTGGGCACATGGGACACTGGTTATCGTTTCACTGTTATGCCAATATGCGTAGTACTGACTCTGTTAGACCCCAGATCTGCCTTCAATACCCAAAGAAGAAACAGCCTTAGCAGAAGTTATCGCTGTGTTCCACAAATTCAACATTTTCACTTACCAATGGATGGTTTCAGCCACGTTATTGCATATTATGACTGTAGTTCCATCTTCCCAGACCTAGAGGACTAATTTCTTGAGGGCTGTGTTCAAAGAACAAACTTTTGTAGAGTTTACCACAAAGTTTGGTTTTCTTGGTTTAGGAGTTAGACTAGAATAGAATAGACTATTTCAGTTGGAAGGGACCTACAACAATCATCCAGTCCAATTGCCCCAGCAATTCAAGGCTGACCAAGTTAAACCATGTTGGTTAAGGGCATTGTCCAAATGCCTCTTAAACACTGACTGGCTTGGGGCATTGACCACTTCCCCAGGAAGCCTGTTCCAGTGCTTCACCACCCTCTCAGTAGAGAACGCAGTTACAACGCAGGGTAACATCACCATCTTTGTGTCTGCCCAGGTCCCAAGTGATCTAAACAACAGAATCAAGTTGACATTTCAAACTTTCTATGTGGTTAAAATTTTATACATTGAGTTCTCATCCAGGAAAATTACTGTTTTAACATTTTTTTTGCCTGTAGACAACAAGCAGGTTCAGGCAAGGAGCTGAAAGCCGTTACGACATTGTGATAATTCAAGTTGTTGCTCCCTCTGTCAACAATTAACCTACATGCAGAGGTTTAACTGGGTGCTGTGATTCAGCAGCATGAGGAAGACTGCATTTACTGTGTTCTCATTATAATGAGTATTTTTCTCCAAACCCTTTTCTTAATTCTTCGATGATTTTAAAACTAGCAACCACTTCAGTGGCATGCTTTATGGTGGGTTTTAATTTCTGGGGTCTTTATGATGCTGTCAGCACAATTCTTGAAATACATTATGATAAGCTGGAAGAAAATCAGCTCCTAAGTGAAGTATGCCTCAGAAAAAAAATAAGAAAAGAACTGGCGGGCTTCTAGATCAACTTTTATTATGATCACTTAAAGGACACTGCACTCTTTCTGGCATCATGTTTGATACTGCTGAACACTTTGTGATTCTGCTGCCTTCAACAGAAGCTCATTATGCCTTCCCAAAATGTGTCAAAAGGTAGAAGTTTAAAAGACAGCTTATAAAGGTCCCAAATCCTCTGAAACCCACAACTACATTAGTATTCCAGCTGAAATTTGAATTTTGAGTGATACATTGAATGATTCTGTAAGAAGAATAGTTTACTCTTCTTTTACATTTAAGCAGTTTAGTTTACAAGATTATTATATAATTGAGAAATGAAGTATTTAAAGCTGATTTACTTTTTTTTTTTAACCCACAATCTGGGATTTATTTCACGGTTGTGTATTTCTGTAGCAGCAGTCAATGCCATTTGAGCAGTGACAGGATTTAAGCTGCCACCAATACAAATTAAATCATTAGCTGCTGTGTGTAGAAAAATTCAGAATCTTGAATTTAAGTCTCAACAGACAAGCAGAGGAAGATTTTATTCTCACACATTTTATATAAATAATCACTTAAGTCTGTACATGTTAAGTTCAAAACAGGTGTCAGCATAACAAAGTACCTGGTTAATACAAATGTGATTTTTGCCTTCCTCATTGAAAGAGAAGTTATTAAAAGAAAAAAAAAAGTAGTAGTATACAACAAAGCAACTGCTTAAGGAATAAAATAACTAAACAAACAAGTGCAGTGTATTTACTGAAAAAATATTAGAATGGCTAAAGGAATTTCATACCTAGAAGCCCTAACAGAATTTTAGTAGCAAAGAAGAAAGTTTAAAAAGGTGAATAAATACCTAAGCAGGGGGCTCACCTGGAGAAGCCTCAAGTGAAGGACAATGGAGGGGATGCACGGCCCCTCATTTCAGCTCGAAGGGACTGATTCCTCATTCCAATTCCTCATCTCTTCCTCTAGCTGTCAACGCCACTGTATTCTTCAGTGGATCCAGGAAACTTGAGACCAACAAGGGCTCACAAACACACCTATGAGTTTCTGCCCGTTTCCACCATGTTAGGTACCACCTCTTCCTCCCCACAGCTGGATCCCCAGGCTGACAACCAATAGGTGTGAGAAAGGACCAAGCAGCCAACACGCGGAGGGGAAGCAGTGACAGCGTCAAACAGGTTTCGACTTTCCTGGCCACAGGCCATTCCAGGTCACAGCTCTTTGAGACCTGGTTTATCCTGAATTATAAAACTTTCCTTGGGGACGGAAGGATGCAAGGGGCACTGGGTGGGGGCGTGTCGGAAAGACTTTCAAAACACAATGGTAAAGTTGAAAAGGACAGAACAAAAGCCTAGAGTTGTAAAATCAGTCAAAACCCCATGACTTTCTACCGTAATACATCTTAGACATTCTAACAGCACAACCCTACAACAGAAAGTATTTATAAACCAATATAATCAAAACCCTGGACAAGACTTAGTATTTCACTTGCTATAACTCCACTGATTCGATACAATTAAACTCAATATACAACACTGAAATTAAGATAAAAATCAGGCCTACCCATGTACTGGAGTGGGAGACAGAGAAAAATAGTAAAAGTTAATATAGACAACTCTCAAAACAGAAAAAGGACTAATGCTACACTTTGTCAGAAATCTTTTCTCCATTCATTACTGCTTTGCATAGTTGGAAGAAACAAAAGGGCCTGAACAGGCAACAAGCATTATGAATGCCTCTGGGAGCTCTGGGGTCTCCAAAGGACCAAGAGGCCATAACAAATTAGTACCATTTAGAGGAACTGAGGAGCGGATGAGGCAGAGCAGGTAACAGAAGTATTTATAATAATTAAGTACACATAGGGCCTCTTCTATTCAGAAATTCTCCTTGCTGATACCAAGTTGTTGCAACTTGGACAGCTCAAAGAACAAGATAACCAGTAAAGTACAAACTGAATTTTTTAAAAAACATAAACAGTTGAGTAATGATGAATTGTTTGCTCTCTTTTTTAAACAGGGAACCCCTGTAATATCAGTGATGGCAAATTTATAAGGACTCTACAGCCAGACATCTAAAAAATGTTGAGCCCTTGAGTAAAAGGTACACGATAAACTTCAGTGCTTAAAAAAAAGAAACAATATATAATAGAATCCATGCCAGTTTTTTTAAAAAATATTTTACTTTAATTGTAAAGTTGAAGAGAAATTTTCTATCATATAATTTTTTATATTAGTCAACCTACACAAAACCTAAGCTAGAGTTAAGAAGGATTTTCCCATTTACAGCATCACATTACAATATGTGTACCCTATCAATATTTTGTGACTTATAATAAAGCATTTGTCCTTTGTCACTGTCAAAAATAAGTAAATTACTGTAGCTACCCCTTCAGCCTGCTCTGCTGAAAAGTTGTCTGGTATATCTTAAAGATGAAAATTATATTTTTAGATATTTTTGACTTGAACTGCTCAATGGATACACCTCCAAAGGACTACTTTGTCTACCTGTTTCAGAAAGTATTCCCAGATTTCAGGAATTAAAAACTGAAGAGTTAAATATAAAAGTGTGTTAAAAGCTTTAGATTTGTTTAAAAATTAAAATCAGTGGTGATGCACAGAAAATGCCAACCAAACACTTGATCAGCATTAATTTAAAAAAAAAATCTGGCTCTTTTTTTAAGTAACATTTTTTGAGTCACTCCTCTTTTTCAGTTTAACAATTTCCCTAAAACTTCTTTCCCCATTTAGGCTGTACTACCTAACAAATGGCTTCAATGTCCTTTTCCTCCCTTGAATAGCCATGCATATTTTGCCAGAAACATGAGAAGTAGGAATGCAATTGCGTTTGTGCTGATGCTAAATGTTAATAGATTTGCCTAAATGTCTGCTAATAGCACCCCTAGAATTAGCTAGACTAGTAGTGCATGCCTAATGTGTTGTTTTTGTTGTTGCTGCCTTAGCTGTTTTCTCCTTTTTTTCTCAGTAACAAAAAAGGCATTTTTAGTAAAATGTTTCTATACATCTGCAGTCTGTACAGCAGGCATGCCACTAACATCATGTAGCACTGACATAGCATCATTAGGCTTATAAATCCCAACGTTCTACTGTTTCCTTAAATTAAACATGAAAAGTTTAATGTTTTTTTAAATTAAACATGAAGCCCTGACTTTGCCAGCCAAAATATGTCCTTCTATCACCTCTTCTAATTCCTCCAGGGGACTTATTTCATTAGAGAACTTAACTCCATGCAGTCAAAGGATGATGCTCTTGGTGTGTACTTTCAGAATGATGTGGGTGAACAAAGCCTTTGAAAAATGTTTTCTACAGGCCAAAACATTTATTAAACATGCTTTACACTCCCAGAGCTCCAATTTACTCAGAATCACAAAGCAATTTACAAATATAAAGGATTTTAAAAATAAACAGTTATAAGTGGCTTCACTGAACAATCATATTTTTAAAAGTAAATAATCGGTGAAAATTAGATAATACTGTATTATGAAAAAAATCTATTTTACCGATTTGTGTTTGCAGTAGCTGTACACATGCATCATATTATCAAAGTCTTCTACTGTTTCAAAATACAATAAATGTAAAAATATTTTGGAACAGAACACCTTTCTTTTTAATAAGGGCTATTATTTTCTAGCTGTTATTTGACTATAAGCCACCTTGGAATACTTTACTATTATTGTAGTGCAGGACAGATACTTAGTCTTTCTATTTCTGTCAAAAGTATGTAAAAAGGTTGTATTCTAACTTTAGTCTGCAGATAGCCAGTGCAGACAGAATACTTACTACTAATAGAAAAAAATCATTGAAGAGAAATAAAGCCAACAGTTGTTCCAGGTCCAAGAAACTAACTTGTATATCTGTAATTACAAATTCGGGTCCTGATTCTAACTACAATAACATCAAAAAAAAAAAAAAACCCAAACCCACCCCACAAACAAAACCCAACCCACACCCAAACAAAAAGAGCAAAACCAACCCTACAAGTCTTTTAATCTGTCAATGGAAACAAACCACTGTAAAGGGTATGAAAAGTAAGAATCAAGTCTCTGATCATATTATCTTTCAGAAATCTGTTAGCATGTTATTAGCAAAATGTTTATTTATTAATTACAGTTTTAATTAAGATACAACAATATCTTTGCAACATTTCTGCAGCTGTTTATAACCCCTGAGACTTAGATATCTCATTCTGTATCTGTGAGACCGACTGAAGTAAATTAAAGTTATACCACAATGATCACCCTTTGCTCACTCAAAATTCCTCCTGAAACTTCAAAGGAGGAATGCAGTGTTACTCCAGATGGCTCTGCAAACCACTACAGCATAAACATAAGAACCTCTATTTTTATAAGGAATGCCTCGAAACTGGAAAATTGTGATTTTTTTTTTTAAACTAATTGCTACTCTGTTTGCATAATCTAGGATCTTGCTAATGCCGGACCATTACAGAGAGGAGGGCACGTGATAAGGAGCACATCAGATAGAAAATACACTCCGAATGTCAACACATTCTAGGTTCAGCAGAAGGTGCAGGAGCCACATGCTCCAAATCTCAGCAATATCAATTTTCAGAATTCTCCATGTCAAGGGCATTTTTCAATTACAATTATCAGGCAAAAAAACCTCTCTCCAGTATACACTGCCACGATTTGAAAAGTAAGGTATGCCAGGTTCAAAAGCAATGGTTTTTCTTCCTGAAACCAACAGAGCTTGATATGCCTTTTGAAGAAACATGTACATTAGACTTTATCTTTTAGTGACAAATATATATCTGAGACAGAACTTTCATTATGGTTCCTACCCAAAATGGCGCTGATCTCCTTACATAACATGGGACAGTGGGGGTTCCCTCGTCACCCCAAGTCCAACCTAGAGTAGTTCTATTATCCTATAAACATGTTACTTCAGTTGAAAGAATAATGATGAGCTAGTTTCATAGGTATTTCGCTGTGACTCTAACAGGAGAATAAAGCTTTATTCATTTATTCCTTCTTTTTTCTGCCTGCCCCCCACTCTTCATTGAAAAGAAATGAGAGCCACATGGATACCTTCCCATATTGCACATATACATACCACCTTCTTTTCCGTGAGTCAGAAAGCACAAAGAAATGCAAAACTAAAACATGAATATTTGAAAGGCAAGTATTTGTTGGATAGTAAAAGCTACATAGCAATTCACAGTCAAATACGTAAGCTCTGTTTTCTGTGGTTCAAGGACATAGCAATACAACAGCACTAATACAACTATATTACAACAGGGGTTTTTTGTATTTTTTTCCATGTTATTTGTACTTTTCTCATTACTTATCAATTGTCTAGATTTTTATGGTCAAAATGTAACAAGGCAAATATATATCTGCCAGAAAACCTGCAAACAGAAATGGGTTTTGTAAATAAAACAAACAATTATTCAATTTCACACCACCGATGAGGTCACTGCTCTGCTGACATAAGCAGTGCTTTCTCATGCTGTGCATCACAAGTTTTTAAAAAAGTTACTAAGGGATATGTAGCCTGATGAAGTTTGCTGATGACACCAAGTTGAGTGGGGAAGTAGACACTCCAGAAGGGAGAGCTGCTCTGCAGGGAGATCTGGACAGGCTGGAAGAGTGGGCCAGCAACAACCTTATGAAGTTCAACAAGGAGAAGTGGAAGGTCATGCACCTGGGAAAACATAATCCGGGAGTGCAGCACAGACTGGGATCCACCTGGCTGGAGAGCAGCTCTGTTGAAAGGGACCTGGGGGTCCTGGTGGACAGAAAGCTCAGCATGAGCGAACAGTGTGCTGCTGCGGCCAAGAAGGCCAACAGGATGCTGGGTTGCATCAAAAAGGGCATCGCCAGCAGAGAGAAAGAAGTCATCATACCGCTCTACTGAGTGCTTGTCAGGCCACACCTGGGGTACTGTGTACAGTTCCGGTCCCTGCTCTACAAAAAGGATGTGGACAGGCTGGAAGGGGTCCAGAGAAGGGCCACCAAGATGATCAGAGGACTGGGAAGCTGCCATACGAGGACAGACTGGGAGAGCTGGGTTTGTTCAGCCTTGAGAAAAGGAGGCTCAGACACAAGTTGCTCTTGGGAAGATTCTGATTGGACACCATAGGGAAATTTTTCACAGTGACGACAGTCAACCATTGCAATAATCTCCCCAGGGAAGTGGTTGACTCGGCCACGTTGGACACCTTCAAGAGTCATCTGGACAGGGTGCCGGGCCATCTTGTCTAGAGTGCTCTCTTCCCAGAAAGGTTAGGCTAGATGATCCCTGAGGTCCCTTCCAACCTGGGATTCTGTGATTCTGTGTGTCTGTGTAAAATAAATATTAAACTCTTTAGACTGTATTTAATTAGTACTTCCACACAATTACTAACAAATTAGTTAATACTAGATAGAAGTACCGATTTTGCTCTTTAGTAGCAGCTCTTGGAAATACAGGGGGACAAAGAAATTGTATGGTATTGTATTATTCAAAAGAATAAAGTGCATCTAACTGACAAGGTTTCATAATTTTCCAACCAACTCTACTCAGAAAGGAGAATTACTCTTCCTACTCCTTTTAAAGAAAAATGTTTTTCCTCTCTTCAGCCGAAGTATTGCAGTAGAATGGTACTTTAGTTTAAAAAGTACTGAAGCTGTTTCCATTCTTCTGCTTTAAAGTCTTTCAAGTGCAGCTATTTCTGTAGCCCTCTGGTAAGTACATTTTGCTGCCTTAGCTTTGTGTGAAAAGGAACAAGACTAGGTCAAGAACGCAAAACAACCCTGTGCCATAATGAACAGAAGACCTGACCAGTCCTGTCTTTCTAAAGCTGTGTTGCATATTAATATCTTAATTTTTTCTGATAATATTTTGGTATTAATTTCACACTATATTTCATAATGACAACTTTTGCTTCATAAATTTATATACACACTGGAAAAAATAAGTGAAAAATATCCAGGAAGAAATGTGTTTTCCTACAGTAATAGCAATTGACAGCAAATAACTGTCACCCCATTACCTCAAATTTTCAAAGAATGCATTTAACATCATTATTTCTAAGGCATGTTATTTGATTTCATCATACAGCTGAGCAAAATCTTGCATTTGAAATGTCTTACACTCAAAAACTGACACTTAGCTGATAAGAGGTGTGTTAAAAACACGCATGCTCAAAGCTGTACACCAGGGAAAGATATGGTCACAGCCACACAAAGCTTATACCGAAAAGACACAGAGAGAACCAACTATTGCACTGGATGTACTCTAAAGTGTTACAGCCTCGCTGTGGCCCCTTCTTATTTTTCCCATGTTAAGGAGTAGCACAAGAGGTGAGACTACTTGATTTGAATATCAGCCCCATTACATAATTAGCATATACATCAAGGATTTGTTAGAAACATAATAAAAGGCAAGTGAATTTATACTGCAAAGTATCCCGCAGGAATAAACTCCCTTTTAAAGTACTAAATCTAATATCTTCATTAGGAGATGTATTAATGATAAAGTGCTATTAGTGTCACCGCTATAAAAAAATCGCATGAAATCTTATTTATTTTATTTCACCCTCTGTATTCTAGGAGAAGCACAGCAACATGTTTGGATTTGGATTAAATGATTTTAACCATCAAAGTTCAACCTTTTGACAACGAGCTGAGAAGCCCTACTTCGCACTGCAGCCACTTGAAGCCAATACTATTTAGAGACATACCTAGTAGAAAGACAGGAAGGTAACAGAAAGCTGAGTTGCCCATTTCTTCAAAAAACCTGTCATAAAGTCCTCATAAAAACACAGAGCATACTTTTCTCTAAAGGGCTTTGTACTGAAATGTGATTGTCAGAAATATGCGCATATTTTATCCTGCTCACCTCCACAAAAGTGTTTACAGTCATAGCCGATTTATTCAGTGGCGCTGCCAATACAGCTATGAGGAAGTACAAAAGATCTGCTGTACTTCAGGTGTATCACCTTTACTTCTTAAGTTTCAATTCCTTTAGCTCAGGGAGTAATTGGTGACAGAAAAGTGGACTAGAGTTGGCCATCAGAAGCCATCTAGTCTATCCCCTCCCTACACAACCACTGCTAGTAACCCCATGCCGTGCCTTCCCTTTCCCCATCAAGCAGCGAATGATTCTCCAAACTAAGACACTTAAACGTCTGTGAATCTGTAAAATTATTTTGGGAACATGTAACACCATCCTGAAATTAAGACAGCTTCAGCAAGTTATGGTCACCATTATAGAAAGCTTCCCGATCATACCTGTATCTTGGGGCAGTTCAAATGCAACTCCAAGCTAAAGCAAAAGCTTTAGTAAATTCCAAGAAGCAGTAACCTGAGGTATCTAAAAATGGAGTCGTTGTATCATTCGAGACTTAATCTACAGAGTGTGTTATAAGCTGCCACTAGAGTACTTTCCACCTGCACAAAAGTCTCTGATCTTCCTTGACATTTAACAGTCAATCCCCATCCTAGTCAGACGGTCAAAAGTAGAGCCTTCAGACTGTGTTCTTCCAACTTAAGCAAGGAATTTCGAGCCACAAAGATCTGATGACACAAACTGGACTTCTTTACCTGGTTACATGCTGCATTTGCTTTATAGTGCTTTACAGAGCTGCTCTCCCTTTCATACGATACTTTCTTGTTACTCTATTTATCCCCTGACATTGTAGCGTACTGCTGATTACTTTCTCTCACAGTTTCCAAGATGCCTATTGACAACGACAAGCAAAAGGATGATAAGGCCCCTGCTTTTGATTTGGATTACAGGATGTGACCTCCATGCAACTCTTGTTTTTCAAGCATAAACTGATTCTAATATTGGACATACCAAAATACTTTAAACCAGTCACAGACTAGATTAGGTAGGAGATTCAGGTTTGTTAACATCTTAGCTACCTGTCCCCCCTTAAAAAAAACCAAACCAAACCCAAAACAAAACAAAAAACTAACCAACGTGCCTTATTCCAGTCAAACCTTACTCTCTGTCTACTATCATGCTACTCTTTTTCTGCTCAAAACTAGATCTTGAATATAATTGTCTGTTCTGTACGTTGATGTTGCAGAAGACTTGCATAGATAAATATACTAGTTTCTCCATCTCCCCTAAGGTTAAACCATAATAAAGACCAAAAGAACCTCCTGGTTGTCACAACCCCGTCATGACTTGAAACTGTATATCAGAAAATTGCATCTTCAGTAACATGCAGCACACGCCTCACTTGCCTTTGAGAGGCAAGTTTACTGTTTGTTGGGATCCGGGAGGAACTGGCCTTCTAACTCTTGAGCCTTGGTGGATACTTTGTCCCAGTCACACTGTGCACAGGTGGTCCTTCTCAAGTCTGGCCTTTTATGACTCATCTGGAAAGCCCCCTATTCCCTTCCATCAAGGCAGTATCTGTATCTGTTTACAAAGAGGCTGATACTGTAATTTCAAAAAATGTTCTCAGTGTTCTCAATGTAGGCCTCTAAGATTTATACAGAAATACTTATACGCTTCCTCTTGATCTCCCTATTAATGCATATGTACCTTTGTCATTTGGGCTTCATTTGTTTTTCTTATCCATGCCTTTTCCTGTCTTCATGTTGTCAATTTATGTTTCACTTTTTAAATAGAAAATAGTTTATGACTGAACGCCTGGAGGAACGAACCCTGAATGACGTGTGCTTTTGCACTTGTCAATCTTTTCCATTCTTTAGCTTAAGATCTTTTGATCATCTTTATATTTTATATGCCAGCAGCATGTAGTTTAGTACCATTTACATGAACAATAGCATTTAGAGAAGGGTGACAGAGAGGATTACTGGTTCCTGAGAGTTGCTGTCTGCTAGAGATCTGACCTGCATGTCTACCTCCACTACTCCCATATGGGAGAGGAACTTGTAACGTGGCGCTCGGCATAATTAATGTAATAATTACCAACGTTCTCAAATATGCATTTTATTTTGCTTCTAGGGACTTATTTTCTTCTTTTGCATCTTTCACAGCTTATATCCAAGAATGTTTACTGCCTCCATATTGCAATCCCTCTCTACCAACTCAAAATCTAGTCTCAAAATTTTCCTTGCATGTTTGGTTTCATATGAACTATAAATTTCCAGCTCAACTACAAGTTTCTTGCTCTAGTCATAAATTTTAATTTTTGTGTAGGACTAACATCACCTGCCCTGAACAGGTCACAGCTTGCTTCTACATGTGTACACCTTTGAGCATAACATCATAATCTGTGACTAAGATATACTAACCTATACTAGTGTCTTGCAGCTCCAGGAAGACACAAAACAACTCTATTGTTATGTTTGCAGTTGGCAATACTCCTGTATTTTAAATATGGGGATTAATTTAATTTCTGATTTGACCGTTAATTAAATGAAGTTTAACGCTGTTCAGACATTTCTCTGTTTGTTAGGCAGAAAGTGAGACTGTCTACTTTGCATAGGCTTTAGCATGCATAACTTGGGTTGTATGCTGCTGAACAGCACTGAGTTAAAAGAAAAACAACCTGCGGCTTTATGAAATCAAAAAGCTGCACACAGTGAGGTCATATCTATTCAAGAGGAAAATATTTTCTCTTAAACCTTTCTGCCTGACTTCTGCTGCCAGAAACTAACACAACTGTTTCCAAAAAGCACCCATCAAAGCCAAAGAAACACAGAAACAAATAAAACAACTCCTTCAAACCTTCTGTTACGAAACTGAAAATCAATTATTTATTCTCCTAGGTAGTTTGGGAACCTGTCCTCTTCCTTGCTGTCCCTATGTCCAACATAGGCCACAAGCCCATCAGGGCTAGGATCAGCCACTGAAAAGCACTTAATACTGTATACATGATGAATAAATAGTGCAACAATTCTCAAGGTCAAAAGGTGAAAACAAGACATAGCCTTTATGAAGTAGAGGTGATGAAAAAATAGCATGTCAAGATGAAAACTGTGTGAGTATGGACACCTTTCAGGAGAATGGTTTAAAAAAAAAAAATAAATCAATATTTACACTAATTCCTATCCCTTAGCTCTTGAATGAGGAATTGTAATGGTACTATGATTCACTTAGGCCTTTCTGAGCTACTTCACAAATATACCTTATTCCCCTGACTGCTTTTTCCTTCAAGTAAGTGCCTATCCTCATAATGTATTTCTCAGCGTAAACTGTATGCTGATACTGTTTTCAGCAACAGCCATCAGCACTTCACTGGATCAACAAGTAAACCCATACACTTGTTCACAAATATTTAGTTTAGGAAGGTTGAAGATGCTCTTCAGAACCTGAGGAAGTAAGAGTTCTGGACCTCTTTTGCATGTGCTATCAAACATGTAAGACGATACATACTTCAGAAAGGTAAGTGGGAATTTTCCATTAGCATTCTGCCTTTCGGAAGTTCAGTTGTGTGAAGATGCCCAAGAAATAAGGAGAAGCAGAAAGGAATGAACTGATTTAATGAACTGACCTAGAGTATACAATCCAAGCCCAAATGTTAAGTCACAGAATGACTTTAAGCGTTACAATAAATCTTAATCATTATGCATTACTTCAAAAGTCTCCTACTTTTCACTTGAGCTGATGAAAAATATATATTTAAATATATAACGTATTTGAAAGCTAATATGTACGACCATTCTTCTCATGTCTGAGAATACAGGTGACAGGCAAGCACCTTGTTCGCATACCTCTAGTTGCACTAGAACACACTAATACCTATTCAGAGACCCAAGCTCATAGGCAATGCAGAAGAGATTCTCTGGCTGATCAGCGCATGGAGCACAAAAACATTTCTTTACTGAATTCCAGTAAGTCAAATGCTGCCCACTCAAAATCAGTAGGTCATATTTAAGTTTTAACACCATTATGTTCCAACGCAGAGGTAAACTTAAACTGACCAAAGCAAAAAGAAAAGACCCCTTTGTTGTGACAAGAGTCTGTTTCATAGACCAATTAATACTGGATGAAATTTATAAGACTTCTGTAACACAAAGTTGAAAGCATGCAGCGGAGATACTCTCTTTTGATAAACATTTACGAAGACAATGAATAAAACCAGAAGCAAACCAGAAAGCATGAGGAAAATGGAAGAATTGAACCTGAAGCTAAAATGGGCCTTAAAATGCAAGTAAGACCTGAAAGCAACAAAAGAAGGTAACCGTCACTTCCCCAGCTGGTCAGAGACACCTGCGCAGGGTTTTAGGAAAACTCAAAGCAAATCAGTCTGTTGATGGCTGACCTTCTCACTGGTGACCTAGATTAAATGTGCACGCTGCAGTATCAGTTCAAGTATTCAATAAAACTTAATGAATTTGGCAAGTAATGAATTACTATCGCACAACCATATGTTAGGAGTTAAAATTGCTGCAAAAGCTGCTGTGAGGTCAAAGTTAATAGCCATCTTTTGAGTACATTCTCTATATTACAAAGACTAAGCAATGCAGTGGAGAAATCAACCATTTCTTAAAATATCTTTAAATGTAACTGATAAGCAAAATATTTAAAAAGCCCTCATTTGATGCGAATTAATCAATAAATAAGGTAATCAGGTTGAACACGTTTCAAATACAAGTGCAGAGACCAGAAAACTACTGCAGAGTCTTCCTAAGAGAATTCAGAGTATTCTTAATACTCTCCATCAGTTCTGACAGCTAGAGCTGACTGGTTTGTGTGTAACGTAGAGAAGATTACTGCTTTACTCCTAATGAAGTGGTATATTAAGAATGCGAACACAATCTTTCTTCTGTGTTTCAGAAGGAAGAGGAAAGTCTCAAGTACTAAATGTAATTCTACAATGTGTACCTAGGACACAACAAACTTCTGCTGTGCCTCATGAACAGCAGGCTTTGCAACGAGCAAAACACTGCAGAGTAAATCTCTTACAAATGAAACATTCTCGGCCACGACCACTAATCCCCATGACCTGGAGCAACTTGTTGCAGACTGACCGTATAAAGATGAATTAAAAGGCCTTGAGCTTTTTAGACTATGTTTGGCCTAGATTCTTTCATTGAGGACCTGTTCTTTTTTCTCAGGCTTCTGTATGCTTATCTCAGTGAAAACTGTATTTAACCACACACTGTTCCATTATTTAGGAACCAGCTCAGAAAAAAAACAGCATTTGGGATGCAAATGTGCATGCCAAACTGATTTGGGATTCCCATAATGCAAACTAATGGTGTTCAGGTATGTGCCCTAATGTATATGTAAAACATGCTTTTCATAGACAACACTACATATATACACAAGCATACATATAAGCATATTAAATGTACATATGTATATTGTATAAGCATATTATGTTTTATATATGAAAAGCATTGCTATAGGTATGTGAATGCGCTGTTTTGGCTGAGAAGGGGCTAATTCTCTTCACTGTAGTGCCTGTGGTGGTCAGGGACCCTTCCAGCTTCCTGCGCTTTGCCATGTGGGCGGGGGCTGGGAGGGGCGGGGCCACGGCCAAGGCGGCGGCCCCGACTGGCCAATGGGATGCTCATTCCATACCATGTGACGCCATGACCGGTACATTAACGGGGCAGTCGGGGTGTGGGGAGGGGGAAGTTGTGGCTTGGGGACTGGTGGTGGTGTCGGGTCAGTGGGCAGCTGCGTCACGTGCTGTTTGTTTTGGTGGTTCATTCCCCTTCCCCTGCACCCTGGGTTTCGCACCTCTCATGGTTTTGCTTTCCATTGCATTTTTGTTGTTGTTTTATTTTAATTATTAAACTCTTTCTATCCAAACCCACAAGCGTTACCCTTCTGATTCTCTTCCCCATCCACCAGTGGGGGAGCGAGCGAGCGGCTGTGTGGGGCTGAGTTGCCGGCTAAATCACAACAGTGAAGCATATTATTGCGTATAGTAATATCACATATCTATTGTATAGATAAATACATACTATATACATCTTAAATACAAATCACTAACTAGATGTTTAATTGTAAAATAACCATTAATAATTTTGGACAAAATCTGCATTTCTTCATAGCCTTTTATGTCTTCTGCTAGAGGTTGCACAGGTATAGCAGAACTTAAGGCATCTCAAAATGAAAATAGCAGGTGAGAAATTAAAAACAAATAAAATAAGGGATTCCTTGCAGTACCTATAGCTAAGTGGTAGAATTCCTTCCCAAAAGATATTGTAAATGCTAGAGTTTACCTGAGGTCAAAAAGTGATCGGGGGGAAAAAAAACCAAACCAAAACCCACCTCAATGTCCAGTAAATATAAAAAAGACTAATCCTGGATGATCAAAAGCAAAATATAAACCACTTCTCTCATTTGATGATGTATGTGTGGGGAAAAAAAAATCTCAAGTTGTACATATACCTGTTCCAGTTGTGAGATCCACCTTTGGCTGGATGGTAAAATCTGTTTTCTTCTCAGAAACTTGTTGCTAATTTTTTTTACCTCTATCTCTACATACCCATACATTTGTTTTTGTAGGTGCTAATACAGCATTACTTTTTTCTGTTTAAACTCTGGAATTGCAAATTTCTCCATCCATGCTTACCATGATCTTTTTTAACTCTACCAAAGAGTAGAAATAGGCCTAACAGTAATACATTTCTCACGCTATACTTGCACTAGTCAATGGTTGCATATGGAATTATCATATTATTACGTGCTTCCTTGAAAAATTATAATGCACTTCACATTTTGCAAGTATGATTGGAAAATGGTGCTCCTTTCTGGTTTTAAGCTATATTCCTCTAGTGCTACATTTATTGGCTGATTGGTGTCTTCACAATCTTTTCCACACTTGTTTAGAATTATTTAAGTTCTTAAATAAACCAGCCTTTACTCTTAATATATCTTCAGCTTTTGCATCATATAATCTTTTACAACACTAACTCCATGCAACCTAATGGGCTGGCCTAAATCCATCAATACCTGCCTTTCACATCCCCAGTGAAAACTAATGATAAGAGGTCTCTTGTTTAGAAGGAACTTTCTTTGGTAACCACTAGATAAACTTTTCTGATGGGTACCCATAACACATAATCTAATGACGGACTTTATTAGAGAGTAATACCAATTTAGTATACAGATATTTATATGGAAGCTAATATGGTGAGTAGAAAGACAGCAATTTGACAGAAGAATATGCTTATGTTCCTGTAAGAATATTAGCCTTCACCAAAGGTATACTGTGCTGGTATTCTAACTGTGCCAAACCCAAACTGAACTGGAATCCAATTGAAATTAAATACCTGATATTCTGACTTTAGAAACTTATCACTGACTTCTCCAATGAACACACAAAACCTGCAAGATGTGCTTGTTCTCCTACTGTTCTTCAGACATCTCAGTTAAGTACTGAAGTGTTCACGTCCCCTTTTTACAAAAACGTGCAGATACAGAGTGGCCAACCCACGTGCCAACACAGGCACTTGCTCTTCAGCTGTCTCCAGGACATTCACAGAGACATTTGTAACGCCAGCAATCCTTGGCTGACCCTACAAAGAGCTTACCTGAAAAACTACCTTCTTCACACACTTATAAAATGCCGTTGAGAACCTTGTAGATCCTGATAAGAAGTGTTTTGTATGCTGCTGCTGAGCACTGTGACTGTCAAGCCCCCACACATATCATGCCACTAGCGACCATGACTAATACCGGTACGCAGAGTTGGGTAGAATATTTTGGTTTAAGTCTCCCAGACAAGTACCTTAATCTTTGGACATCATATGCTCTATGCTCTTCATTGTACTGTATTAGAAATTTAATTTAAAAAAAAAAAAGGTTTTAAATAGAATATAAATGGCCACTATCAAGCTCATTTGCCTTCAATGTTTTAAAAGCTTTATGTTTAGATAAAAAAAAAAGGGGAATTTAATTTGATACCTCACAAAAATGCTAGAGGTAAAAACCCCATAAAGACAAAGAAGGACTTCAGTTCTTGGGAGTTCAGGATTAATTTTTTCCTTCTTAAATATTAAATTAATTAACAAGTATAGCTTTCAGTCATATTCAGCAAGAATATAAGCATTTGTTAAAATTTTGGAATATATTTAAATTATGTTTAAATGTTTCAGTGAAAAAGGTCAACAGTGGCACTAATGAAAATATCACACAAACTATAGGCAATTTCAAAAATAATGTTTACAAGCACTGAGATGACAAATTGTTCTTTAGAATGAAACCAACAAAATAGTATTTCACCTATTATGGAGACTAATAGTTTCATAACAAAAATGCGCTAAGGAAGGCTAGAAAATTGGACTACAAATATCACAAAAAAAATCACAAAAATAATTTTATCATTTCAGTTCCCTTATTGATTTACAGCGTTTTCCACTAGATCATTTCTGTGTCTCTCTTTTCAGTCTGTAGAGAGTTAAGGTCTACCATATAATGGCGGCACCACTAATCTAAAACTTAAAGCAAGAATAACAGCACAAAATCTCTTACCTTTTTCCAGGTCATAAATAGACTGGACACAATAATTTTTCCCCAACTGATCAATACCTGCATGTTATCAATTTCTGATATAATTTTATCAAACTCATCTTTCTTGTCTCTTTCATACATAAGCAGTCCATTTTGACATGGCATCAGTCCTAATTTACCAGAACAAGATCAAAAAACAGTGACACCAAGATAATCAGAATAATTTATGTTCAATCTGAGACTGAATAATTTCATAGGAACACATTCATGCTAATGGGATGTCCACATATTTTACGATTTTTTTTTAGACACAACTACTACCAAAGTATTTTAAATTATCCTAGAGCATCAACAATTTGTAGTTTATCTGCTGGCTTCCAGCTACTACATAATGGGTAATTAGATGTTGAATCTTCTAGTGACTTAGAAAAATAGTCTACATGTTAATTGCTTTTATGAGTCCTTTAATGTAATCTGGGGACAGAAAGAATTTTGGACTGTCTCTGAATAACAACATTACTGGCAGCAAGCTTAATTTCTTTCCCTTTCTTCCCCAGACATTTCTTACAGGTTTTGACAGATTTCTTTCCCTCTTCCCCATATATTATATATACTTTTACCACCACACTGTTAGATTTTCTATTTAATTGCAACCAATGGTCATTGACCATTTTCAATGTAGTGTCCTAGCTACTACTAGATTTCTGCCCCCTGTGAAGAGACATCTGCATTTTCCATAGGTTGTTTCTAGTAAAAAACTTTGTTCCTTCTGTCTTGTTTAGCATCCTTTCTTATTAAATTGTAATTGAAAAGTGGACACTTGCTTTCCCTTCTCCTTCCAAATCCTCCCTGTGATCTTTGACTTTCCTACAGAGAGGGAATCATGAGCAATCTCATGTTGCTCTTGACAGGCTGACAGTGGTGAACCTTTTGGCAAGAAAGCTACTACTGCCACAACTCAGACTGCTAGAGGCTTGACTTAGAATGTTGCCTGTAAGCACCTCAAGAAATGAAGTGAATGCCTAGATCTGAATGGTCAAAAGTGCAATGTTTGTGTGATTTAGTTGAGAAAACATTGACTGAATTTGAGAAAATAGAAAATAAAAAAACCACAAAAATTAAAAACCTCCAGAATAGTCAAAATTAGCATGGGAGTGTACAAACACAGGAAACTCCAGAACACTACATCAACAGCACCAAGTATGCCTAGAAAAAAAGGTATATGAGTAAGACGAGTATATAGCTAGCTTTCCCAAAAACATGTTTCCAGTCTCCACCAGCTTACAGTATTTTGTAGTCAGGAGGGTGGGTGGGGGTGGGTGGGGGTGGGTGTGTGTGTAACACAAATGTAGGAAGAGAAAGAATTTGAACAAATAAATAAATCACATGGGAAAAGAGTAAACCACGGAAATGCATATATGAATATATGCTGCTATAAGAAAGTAACCTTTCTGTGATGCTTTCCACTTTGGCCCCCCAGGTAAACAGAAAATATTTTCTCCTCAAAATTTTTCTCTCAATCGTTTACATATGTCAGCTACAGGATACTCCAGAAAGTTCACAAGTTCCCATAAATTTATGATCCTCCTTAACCACCTACTGTAACAATGATGCTAGTCAATGGCAGGAGAGTGGGCTACAAGAGACAGAAGTTTCAGAGCAGATTGTCCTAAATACGGTAACTCATCAGCATAAAACAGAAGCAAGCTACTCATTAACAAAAAGAAATCACTAGTCTTGACATTAACTGTAAAAGGGTTTTCCTTCTCTGTTTTGTTATGCTTTTGGGCATGTAACATGGAGGCATGCAGTAAATTCCACAATTTTTCTGACACCTGTGCATTCTCGTTATTCATGTATAGAATCCCAAAATTCCCTCTTTGAAAGCCCTATGCAAATCTCACCATATTAAGTGCCATGCTTATCAAGTCTTCCTAAAGAGTTATCTTTAATCACAGAACTCTTGAAGGGAAGAAAAACTATCAAGAAGCAGTCTGCTACTGTGAACAATCAGCTTCTGGGTTGTCATTTAGCTCTTAGAAAAACCTGTAAAACCAGAATCTGCTTCCAGAATATACCTAAAGAGCCCAGTTGAAACTGGTACCTGGATTGTCTTCAGAGAACGTGTAGAAGAGAGGGGGATGGAGGGGGGAAGTGTTGATGCACAGTTTCTGTCATTCGAGTAAGTACTGGACTTCAGTCAAAACTTCAGTCTTACCAGTGTTTATTCCATCCTGTGCCAAAATGGTTTGACTGAAGCGCAGACCAACCTCTATCAAACTCTGTCATGAAGAGAAGAATTACTAGCCCTAGGACTGTGTAAAAACAGGTAGAAACGAGTGCTTTGCTTGGAGAGTGTAGGGGGAATGATTAACCAACACAGCTTTTCAACATAAAAGGAGATGCAGGAAGGCCGATGCTGGTTGGCATGAGGAAGGAGAACACTTTTTCCCTGAAGAGCTCTACAAATGGAGGAAGCAGCATGAACTCGGGGTCCTGCCCCTAGATTCAACATGACCAGGACTGTACACATGTCAGTCCTCTTAACTTTTTGACTTTTAAAAGTCAGCTTAGTCTAATTTTCGCAAGCTTTCCTGCTCCTGATCCTACTGCCACTTAGTTACATCTATGATCTACTAAAATATCACTGTTATTACAGAGGTATTTAAGTAACAATAAGAAACACAGAAAGAGGAGATTACCAACATACAGAACTGTCCAAAGCAGGCAGACAGATCTTTTTGCATAAGGGGTTATCAAAGTTTAGAGTACAACGTAATACTGTATTACATATACTATTGGTGAGCTGCAATCAGGCTGTGTGCAGGTTAGTAAAAATCAGAACAAGAAAGATTTATAATTAAACTAATCAAAATCTTACAGGCAGTATAATAAGTACTTCTTAATTTTTCATGTGGCATGCTGAATCTTAAATTTTGAGAAGTACTGCTCTACACGATACAAGCACCATATTGGGCTCCATCAAATAAAAGTCTATATCTTAAAAATCTCAGTTCCTTGAAACAAATCTGGCTGTCAGACTATAGAGAGTGATGTGGAGTGCTGAACGAGAAATTGACCTTTGTGTTAAGAACCAAAGGGCTTTAAGAAAGTATTATGGCATGCAGAGTCATTTGAAACGACAATAATCCATGTGCTTACCCTCCAGTGCTTAAGCAAATTTTTATTCTAAATATACAAGCAAAAAACCCACCCATACCCAGTGGAGTAAAGGGTTCCCACAAGATTTCTATCAAAATAATTTCTTAAAAAACCAGAGAAATAAAACCCCGCCACAAACTTTTCTTTTTGTAGCTTCATAATAGGATGCTGCATCAGTCTGCTTACTCATATAGCATTAAATATATACATTCTATAATCTGCTGACACAAATGAAGTAATTTAATATTTTTACAGTTTCAGCTCTAAAATGTTGCCTTAATTTGGTGGAATTAAGATGTTCTATCCATTTTAATGTGTACCTGCCCTCAGATGCTGACATGTAAATTATTTAGAAGCTAGTATTATCTTCTAAGACAGACGTCGCTAGTCAACATACACTCCTGGTATCCACAGAATTCAACCGCATATACACAAAAATGAAACTTTTCTATAAATACTTCTTAAGTATTTTTTAATTACCTTAGATCTAAAAGCTACACTCTCTCTTCACACAGAAGCATCACTGACTTTGCTTTATCAAATGAGCCTGGGAATACAGTGGGGAAGAAGGCTGTGCCAACTCTATTGGGGTCAAGTGGATTGAAGTCTGCTTGCACTATCTGAATCACACATTGGCAGATGAAAAGACATGCCTTTTACCATCTGTAAATTTTAATGCGCCAGATTTTGGCTGCCATGCAACCTAAAGCATTTACTTCACTGAGGTACACAGACAGCAAAAAGGACACAAGAAGTTTTTATCTAGATTTAAGCTGGCAGCACTTGATAAAATCAGTTTATGCTACAGTTTAACTGTTTAAACTTAAGCACTGAAGCAAATTTCACAACCATATAGAGATGTTCTGATGAAAAAAAGCACTGATTGTCTTTTGATGTCTCCTTGGCTTATTTTCTGCATTTTAGAAGAAAACAAGTATGTGGATTTTTACAACGGCCTTGAAAATGCCATCTCACTAAAACTGAAGGTACATACAAATGTCTGATCCTTTCAGGGCTTGTAGTCTCAAAAGACCACTGCAAATGCAAATTCCTATAGTTGTTACTGAGGAAACAGAAACAATGAGAAGAATAAGAATGGCAGTAGCAGTGAGGACAAGAAACAAGATATGCGGTCTTCCTTGCAGCAGGGAAGCTGGAATCTAGTTCTATTTTGCAATAAGAAGTCATGTGGTAGACTGAGGATAACTTCAATCAGCTCTATAAACCTCACAGTCTATTTTAAGTGGCCATGATTTATGCTTTGTTCAGAAATAGTATACAGTGGTGCAGCAAAATACCTTTGGCATATTAATACATTTGCCCCATTGCTCCCCCCTGTAGTCTTTAATCCCATTCGTGTTAACCCCTTATTTCTCCAAAATCTGTACCGAATAAAAGGACACTATATTTTCCCTATTCCGTCAATGATTTTTAAGGAAATTTTTTTTTCTTGTCCATCAGATGTCTACTGAAGCCAGAAGGGTTTACACTTTTGCATTGTTCCTTTTCTCTTGGCACTAGCACAAATGAGAAGGTATTTCAAAACTGAAAGCTGAACACACACCACACGCATCCCCAAATTTGAGTGAAAAAGTACACAAAAGGCAGATGTGGAGACAAGTTGTCTCTCTTATTGCTCTCATTTCAGTTTGACTGCTCTTTTGTAATTTTTCCTTGTTTTCACGTTTAACTTCAAGAGCCATAAATATCTATCTGAAGAATTTACATTATCTAGGATGAAGAATGTTTAAAGAAATTCTGCAGATTAGCTGAAATTTTGACCAGTTATACTCCAAAATGGAGGAAATTCCTTCACAGATATGCGAGAAGCAAAATCTACCATTTCTGGAACAGAAGGAGGAAAAGCAGCAAAGCATGGCAGTCAGAGATGCTGTAGTTATTGTGGAAAAGCCCTTAAGCAAATGCAAATCTGGCGGAATCAAACTATCTGAATATAGGGAAGAACAAACGAAACATGAGATACACAGATCAGATTTTAAATCATACTTTTCATCTAACTAAAGTAATTTTAATACCTATTGAAAACAAAAGAGAAATTCTAAACTGCAAGAGTGTTTCTTCATTTTGTTCTTTGAGCTGCTCTGTAAGCAGCATTAACAACACCAAACATCTAGAAACTTTAAGAAAAACCAACATCTTCCAAAACTAGAAAGGTTTGAATTGTGAGCACTGTGGCTACTGAAAAGCACAAGACCGTTTCCCACAAAGCCATCCCCATTGAATGACATTTACTTTCCCGTTCCAAAATCCGTTTTGATATTGCAACTTATCTTTACCCTGGAGAAAGTGAAAACACAGGTGCAAACTCAGCCTTCAGGCCCTCCGCAGCAGCCCTCCTGACCACTGCGGCCACTTTCCGCACTCACACATATTCAGTTTTCTTGTTACCGGAGACAATGACAGAAAAGCACAATTGTCATACACATACAGAACACAGGCATTTGCAAATGTTTTTCACATGTCAGAGATCAAAATATTTTACAAGACAGGTACTTAAAGGTACCACACACATATACGTAGTATCTCACCGTACCGCATACAATTTTATCTGTTTGCAGATCTTCCCTAGCAGTGACCATTACAATGCACTTGCACAGACACTACAAGTCCACTGCAGTGGAGGGAACAGACTAAATATCCCAGCTCTGTTTTCTATGATTTTCAATTAAACTTCCTTTTCTGTTGCAACATGGATCACCTGCTCCACCATGCATACTTCTGTATTATTAATTTGTTAGCTTGCTCAAATCACAGTTGAAAACCTTTCAGCCTTGGTTTGCAGCAATAAATTCAACTGACATCTGAAATTTGGAACGCTCACTTAATATTGATTCTGAATGTAATAACAAGCGACATGACCTTTTGGAGGGTGTAAAATATGGCTGCCACAACATCTGTGCCACATTTCTTGCTGTTTAGTAATATGCTCTAACAGCATGGAGCTGGCATCGAAGTTAAGCTTTATTATCAAGCAGATCACTCCATCTCTCTGGCTTCATTTAAAAAAAAAAACAACACAAAACCTTACTCCTCACTCTACCCCCAAAATGCTTCCCACATCTAGACCTTGTGCAAACATCACTCTTTCTAGGATCTAATTTATCCTGCAGTAAGAGAAGAGATATTGGACCCTTCTGTCAGACATGGCAATTCCAGCAGACTGAAAATCAGTATGTCTTTAGTCAGTGAGAAGGAGAGATTTTACATCAAGTATCCTAACCAAATATCTATCAAGTTACACTGTTTACAGTTATCTTCCTATATATGAGGAAATACCTTTACATCTTTCCTTCTATTCTGACCAAAAAAAAAAAAAAAAGAACACATTAATACCATTTCTGTGTGCTCTGACACCACAAACGCCATTTTAATTTAGCATTACCCCAGGATACCTTGAACTAATTTTGCTAGGCTGGATACAGAATTGGTTGCATCTGATTTCCTTTCAGTAGTTTCCTTTGAAGTGTTGGGATCTTTAAAATATAGTTCAAGTAGGCAGAATATCAACTTCTGTACTTTTAAAACCCAATTTAAATAACTCCAAATTATCCAAGCAGTCTAACCAAGTTTCAAAAACAGAATTCTGCTACAGAAAACACCCCTTGAAACAGGAAAACATTCTTTATAATAAGTATCTCATTTTTTTGTTGACAAAACAAGGAAACTGAAACAATGCATCCTTTTATCCTTACAAACAACAATTCTTTTATCTCTTAATGAATAGTAAATACAAGGAAGCAAATCGTTACCATGACATTTTATTTTTGTATTTTGTGATTTTAGTTTCTAACTTGGTAGCAGCTAAAATTTTAAATGCTTTAAAACTTACCCCTCAAGTCTACAGTTAAATAAAGCTTATAAATAAAAGACCCGTTGGCACTCTAAAAAATATGTGTAATACAAAGAACAAGAAAATATTTTATTTTTAGAATTCTTAATAGACCCTGTGCTGCAAGCTTTGCTAGTATATATACCTGTACGGGCCTTGTGGCCAGGTGGCCAGTACAGGTACAATCTGTATCAAGGAGGACAGGAACACCTCACAGTTACACACTGGAACCAGAGAGCTGTTCTTTTATTAAATGTTTTATAAAAAATTACAAAGACAAAGAATTGAAGTATATAAAAATATACCAAGTATATAAAAATACTCCAAGTATATAAAAATACTCCTTGTGACATAACCCTGGGATAGTGGGAACAGATTCCCAATATGTAACTTTCAAAAGGCATTAAATATCATGTTATACATGTACTGACACATACTAATTCACGCATATTACATTTTATACATATATGTATATTTGATTATCACTGAAGGCAGAATTACTCTTTAATGATTAAGACTTAGAATTTGAAATTCATATAGATCAATTATATATATACACACACTATCATATGAAAATGGCTAGTTCCTGCCTTTCTCTCCCCTGCTCTGAACATAATTTAATTTTATTATAAGATCAGCACCTGAACCAATCAGGTCTCCCATTGTGCTACAACAGATGAAGCTGAAACTATAACAAAACATGGTAAAAGGCTGCTTGGGCAAGACGTGAGCGAATGACTAAAAGAAAGAATTGTTAAATTGTTTCAATGACAATGAAGTACGGGACTCATTTGAAGGCATCAGAGAATGAAATAAAATACTTTAAAAGCTGTAACTGACATTTGAGTTCCCTCCAATCTCATAATTAGCAATTATCATAGAGGAATAAATGCCATGAAAGGTGAAAGTAGGAGAAAAAAGTGTTATTGAAAGACCCAGACACCCCATGGGTTTGGTCTTTACCCAAGCTTCTATGTTACATACAGAGTGTCCAGAAACTTCAGCAGTTTAATCTCTGCTTAGGTGTATTTGAAACCTGCACACCTCAGCTGCATGACAGTTGTTCTATCGAAGAGCAGTATTTAGAAGTCCTACAAGATGGCATCAATTGAAGTACCAGAGGTAGCCATGCACGTACAGCTTGGGAAAAGATTTCTCACTATGCAATCGTATTAGACTTGAGAGTTTAACTGCACAGCCAGGCTTTTAAGTTTTAAGTAGTATATACCAAAACCATTGTGATTTGTCTCAAGAGTTGCAAACATGTCTTCCTTAGAGGCTTAAATCTACTGCTTCTCTGCACCACAAAACTAGCTGCCCTCCTTACTCAGATGCTGATATGAGGCATCAGAAAAAGCAGAGGTAAACATCCACGAATTGGATTACTCCTACATTCTCAGCTAAGATAGAATTCAAAACTAATCTGATTATATGTGTATTATGAGGCACTAAGAATCTTTTTGCAGCAATTACCAAGCTTCCACACATAAAAAAGGGCATTTTATTTAGCACTGGGCTAATCTGTCAAGTGGTAAGCTTCAAAGGGAATGTTGAGAGCGGGGAAAAGACCCAAACAAAAAACGCCTGCAGTAGGTTCACAAAGCAGGAATATTTCTTTTTTATTGAACGGCAAATAATTATTTCAGACTTTTAAATGCACTGAATGACTTTGAAATAAAATACAATTTCTCCTTTGGATTTTCAAAACTTAATTCCCAGTGATATAACTTCTGTAAGTTCTAAAAGGCTCCAGAGCAGCAGATGGAAATGCTGTCACTGTTTCTGATACACAACTCAAACCCAAGAGCTCTGGCTGGTTAGGGCAGAGGGAAGGCACTAGCGGTGGCTGACACCTGCCTTAAAAATTCATAGCCAAGATTATATTACAATTACTTTTATGCTTTTTAACTGCAACCAAAATTTGTCAGACAACCAAGTATGAGCTATATGTTTGTATATCTATAAAACAAGGCTGAAAATTAATAACTGAAGAAGTAATACAGTATAATGTTCTACATGCATATATGCTATGCACACCTGTAAAACTAGATTTTTACCAAAGCTGTGAGAGAATATATTAACATAGCTGTAGGAGTACAAGCACGCAACACAGAGTGAAACTCAGAAGTAAAGGAGGAGTGGTAAGAGGGAAAACCACAAGAGGCACTTTCCACATTCCCGCTCAGAAGTGAGGACATTCAGACACTTTCCTCAGGTGTCTGCCCTCTACTGTGCAGAGTTGGGTTACGATCAGGAAAAAATTCAAGTTCAGTCAGAAATTTGTGACATGATCAGGATCACAGAGACATAGTAGAAAAGCATGTATGACTGGAAAAAGGACCACTGATTTACAGAGGACAAGCAAGGGTGAGAAGGAGAGGGATTATCGCTCGGCTGCAGAGAGTACCAGTTTGAAGAGATTAAGAAATGACTAAATTTGCAATCCTGAGAAAGCCTGGGAAGGCAAGTAGAAAAAATTTGGACTCTGAACTTGACAGTAGGCTTTGATGTAGTCAAGGAATTGCGAGACAGAACCTCCTGGGGCACAGCCATGGAGGACATGCCTAGGAAGTGTGGCATACAGTGAGGGAGCAGTGAGTCAGGGATGGATGCAGAGGACTGGATAGGGTTTGCAAGGGTGCTGAAACAACTGATGGATAATGTCATAAGGTGACACTCACTTGTGAAAAGTCATTGTCATGCGGGCAAGCCTTTGCTAGCATTATGTTCATCTAAGAAAGGCAACAAGGAGAACCTGGGCAACTATAGGCTGATCAGCTTCACCTAGAATCATGCCTGGAAAGAATTTGAACTGTGTGTCTTTGAAGACCTTTTCCAAGAACATCAATGACAAGAAGATTATCAGGAACAGTTAACCCAGGTATACCAGAGGACACACCATGCTTGACCAAAATAATTACATTCTACAATGAAATGACTGGCTATGGAAGTGAGAAGAAAGCAACTGATGTTGCACTTAATTTTAATGAACCTTTTTACGCCCTCTCCCACAGCATTCTCAACTGTCAGCTGAAGAAATACTGTTTGGACAAATGGACTTTTTGATGAGCCAAAAACTGGCTGAATTGCTGGGCTCAAAGGGCAGGAATTAATGACTCAGTGTCCAGCTGGCACCCAATAACAAGCAAAATACTGCAGGGGTACTAGAGCCTGTGTCATTCAACATCTTCATCAGAGGCCTGGAAGAGAGTACACTGTCAGTATATTTTTGGTTGGTGTTAAATTGGGGGACTGGCTGACACAACAAATTGCAGAATATCAATCCAGAGGAACCTTTAAACTCAGGGAATAGCCCACAGAGGCATCATGATGTTTTGCAGGAAAACACATAGGTCCCCAAAGGTGGTGGAATAATCCCAAGAACCAATACAAGCTGGGAAGTGAACAGCTGAGTGGCAGCCTTGCTAATGTCTACTGTCTAGTTCTGTAAAATTCACTAAAATCTACTCTGTGACCTGAGCCTTTGCAGGCAAGGGAGAATCCTCTCTGTTACTCTCAGTAAGCAAGGAAAAATTAAATGAACTTCCATTTTCAAATATCATAACATATTAGGAATACAGTGGTATGCAGGTTGGTTTAAAAAAAAAAAATCATTACCTTCATTTAATTCTTGCCCTTTATACCAATCAATTAGCAAATATCAGTTTCAGCAATATCCGGCAGTCTTCATTTTTAAATTGACTCCAAAGACTGGACGATTGCCTTGGTAGCTATTTACAACTAGATGCAATAAAACGAAAAAGGACTTGCAGTTAAGCACTGCAGCTCTTGCTTCCAGCTAGGTACCTGCGATTCTCCATAGATAATATAGCAAGAACTAGATAACTCAGAAGTGTGAGTAGAAGCAGCAACAAAACTCCAGAGGCTTCTCATAGAACTGCCTTGAGTTAGTCAACAGGAAGCACGGAGCAGCCTAAAGTATCCAAATCCCATCCTACCTCTCCTTCCCTGCAAAGCACAGGCACGCTAGTCAGTGTTGCAGGATGCGCGTCTAGGATCTAGACTTCTGAATGTTTACATTTACAAGCTGGGAACACTTAATCCAAAACCCAACCTACAAAAATGGGATTTAAAAAAAAAAAAAAACAAACCCCAAAATAAAAAGTGTAAATAGGCAGTTAGAGCGTAATCATAAATAAAAAGTACTAATAATGGAGACTGAGATGAATACCAGTCGTATGAGATGTAAAACTGCATGTGTTTTATAAAAACAAGTAACCCTGGCTCCAAAGAATAATCTTCACATTTTCATCAAAATATAAGTATATATGAATCTAGAATTAACTACACATAATGACAAAATACAGTTAAATTCCATGGATGCCAGCAATTCAAATTAATCACATTTGTAAATTACAAAGTAGCATAAGTGCCACTAATACAGAAACCAGTGGTGGTATACACCAAGCAATATACTGCCTACCACAATATATTTACTTCAAGTACTGTATTCCCAAAACTGCCGTCTCTTTTACTGAGATGTCAGGTACAGACTCTGTCACAAAGCTTTCTGTAGTAATACAGAAAATCCACAGACTCATACAACACGTAATTTGAGTTCATAACTACAATTTGACTTCCAGATCCAAAAGGTAAACATCTGAAAAACAAAGCAAAACCAAACCACTGAAAATACCTTTTCGAAGAATTCCCAGCTAAACTTAAGGAGAGTCAATTTCAGATAAACTCAAGAATGTTTCTTTGTCTCTACGTTGTCTTCAAGCTGCAAAAAAATTCCTTCAAAAGAACTTACCTGCATCTGCTTCAGTGCTCTTTCGAGAAGCATAACTGTGAAGCGTGTGCCCCAGCATGGTACTTTTTGAAGTACTATCAAGATATTCACTTCTGTGGTCAAGATTTGTTTCAAAGAAATCTTTAAATGACAACTGTGACAAATGCTGTTGTCCAGAAGTAGTTTAATAACATTCTAATGCCTCCCTTTTATAGCTCTGCTTCTAGGTTAGGAATGCTGTTGCTTTGAAAATTGTTTATTAGCCATTGTTAAACTTACCTAAATAAAAGCTACGTCAAGGGAAGGTTAAGAATAGGGTTACTGTTTCTTATCCAGTTTCTTAAGAATATGTGCAAATCTTGAGAATACCCATATTTGGGCTGTGTGTCCAAAGTGTCTCCCAGTGCCCTCCATGAAGGGACAGGTGGCAACAAGACAACTGATGCCAAAGGACAGAGCGGAGCAATTAACTAGTGAGGGAATTTCAAAGGAAACACACTCTTCTGTCTTAAGTCAGACATTTAGGATGGGCTTCAACTAATTCTAACAATTTAAAAAGAGATATTTAACTGTAACTAGTCAACTAGTTACCTCTGAGGTTAATGAACAGGGATACGCACCACAACAGGGATATTTTTCCCATGCCACCCTCAGATGAAGCATGCAGGAGGGATCACTCTGTGCCTATCAGTTTTACTGATTATTAACTTTGATTAATAGCATATCTTTTATATTAGTTCAAATTAGACAAGATGAATCCTATCTTTATTTTCTTATTTTCAAGTGATAAGATAAGCCCTCAGGCCAGAGGTTATTTGGAGCCTATAGAATGGTAAAACAACGTAATTTGCCTTAGCGTGTCACTTGTGCCACCTCCCTTTAATCTCTAACATATTAGCATATGCTACTCTTTATTACCCTGTTGAATTTGGCGCTATTTATGTCTACTGAGTCATGTATGTTCTATTCTGTTAATGTGACTAACCTCCTTATTTGGTATTTTGCTTCAAGCTCCCACTCCTAGAAGGAGCTGATTATTTAAAAGCCTCGGCGTTACAATCCTCCTAGCTTCAGGAAAAGACTTTTCAAAAAAGGATGTGGGTGCAGTCTAAGGATTTAAAATAAAAAGGCTTCTAAAAATAATCCATTTATAGAAAATAAGCTTATGATATTGTCAGACTTAGCCCATAACCTGTGCTTCAAAATTCTCCTTATTTTTAGACCTGTTATTTAACTATACATATATTTTAACCTTGTTGATGGAAAGGAAAATGACAGCCACAGAATCATCCAGACAAAACACCAACATCTAATTTGCATGTTTACTAGCATTATACATTGAAAGATGAGGACTACTCCCCAGTAACTTCCCAGCTGGTATGATACCATACCAGTGACATCTCTGTATTTCTTTAGGTCATTCTTTAATTCAGTTGCTTTCCTGAGAGGGGAAGCTTCTAACAGGCAGAGTTCTACCCGCTTGCCTAACTTTACTGCAGTACTGAGGACATATTGGCTGTATGAAAAGACTGGTCTGCTAAAACAGCAAATACAAAACTAGCTCCTTTCATCATCACCTTTAGAGATCGGGCATACACATGACATTGCGCAAGTGCCAAGATGTTAATCTCAGGCTGTGGGTAGAATTTACCTCTCAAAGCTTTATCATTCTATGTCTGTACTAGATAAACCTCACTGTGGATGTTTACTGTGAAAGCCGAAGAGTTCATCTACATATCTATTTGCATGTGCATATCAGTCAGTTGGAGAAAAAATAACAGAAGAGAATAGGATTGGTTGACATACTGAGCATGAACATTTATCCAGCGATCATTAATATGTATTCTGAAAATGTTCTTCCATCCCAGTATATGCAAGTGGAGACCAGAATAGCAAACAGCAGTGAAATACACCCTCAGAAACCCACGGTTTCCAAGTATTTTCCAGGAACATGAAATCACTAAGAACAGGCAAACACAGGACATTCACTGAAGCCTCTGTAACAATGCTGGCTTTTTGTGCAGGTGAAAACATATTCACTCAGTCAAGTGGAAAAATATTCCAAGCAACTTATTAATCACAAATACAGAACAAACATATCGGTGCAACTGAAAATCATCAATGCTAATGTAGAAGGCATCTTTGATTAGAAAAGGCTCAAAAATGATTATACAGATGAGCAAGCCTGATTTTGGGGATCATCTTCATTCTGCATCTGACATGTAAATGTAACTATTCTGATAAATCAGAGTAGGAAGCAGCACAGTATAACACCAAAAGTTGTATTTAAGCCTAAATTGATTTGACCAAGTTTTTAGCAAGGAAGCTGTGATTAACTGTATTTATCTGCTGCTCTGCAGACAGGTTGCAAAATGGAGATGTAAAACATGCAAACCATGCTTTGCAGAGTGGGTCAAAAACCCTTCCCTTTATACTAAAACTTCCTAGGACTATTATGTTTGTGACCTTGGGGAAAGCAAAGTTTTATATGTAATTTAAAAGAGAAAGAAGAATTGAGAGCGCCAGGTGAGAGGAAAAGGGGTTAAATCTTGAAATGAGTCTAGAAAAAAAACAACCGAGAAGCCATTTGCCATTAATTCAATGTAAAGAAGAGTAAATGCCATCCCTTCCTTGTCCCTGTTTCTCTGCTGAGTCATAATTATGTCACATTTCACAGAACTGGAAAGTGGGTTGACCCACAAGACACATCTCTTGGCTGGGCAAAGCTGATGGGACTCTGCTGGACTCCTACTGGCTGGAACACACAAGTACCACTACATTCAATAGGGTGCTCCTTGAGAGCTGACCTATCAAAAAAACATACAGATTGGTGCGAGGGAGAAAATTCGGCCCAAGTAGCACATGCAGTACTTCTCAGCTCAACACACAAGCAAAGAGGAAGCAGCCATCAGTAAGATGAAAGGGTAAAAAAAGCAGGGGAAGAGGGAAAGAGGGAAAGTGGGTGACCACTAGTGACACCTTATGTTGGTAGCTTAGAGCTTGCAATATGCCAGTGCTGCTTCTGAAGGATAGACGCTAGTCAGCTACAAGTCTTCCCGTCTCAGTTTTAGGATATGTTTTCCTGAAATATCTTCCCATGTATAAGATAAGCTAGTTCCCAGCAAAACTAAAATTATATTACATGTTTAACAGTTCCTAGGGTGATAATATGTTAGAGCTCAAGGAGGTGCTCACACCTGCCCAAGATGAGGAGGGCACTGTTAAGTACATGGAGAACAAAGGCTGGAATGCTGAGGCCCTGTTTCTGTGAATCCCTGATGCTCATGCATTGGCACTTTCTGTTTTGACCTCTCAGAAATCAATTTTTAAAAGTCACATTCAGAAAGCAGCACTTCAATAGCTCTGCTGGCAGCAACACTTTGATTTGTTTGACATTTACTGATCACCTAGTAAGCTGAATGCTGCAAATTCTAAGTTGCAGAAAGACAAAGCTAAGGAAGGAAAAACCAAATACCAGCCCCATGAGGCTGGAGAAACAGAGAAGCCAGGCTACCACTCGGTTAATTAACTTGAGACAACTGTACCCATAGCATGAGAAAGTGAAGGATCAAGCACTAGGGATAAGTTGTACTCACTGAAGTTCTTTACTCCAGCACTGAATGTCTTAAATGCTAATGTTTCCCATTAAAAAACCTCCATGAAATCTTCAGTGTAAACAATAATTCTCTTTTTTTTAATTAGGCCCTTCTTCCTGCCACACTTAAGAGTAACTTACCAGGCTTTTAACACAATGCCATTAATAAAACATTGTCTGAAAATCAGGATTAAAATAATTAGAGCACCATGGAATCACATCTTCAAATCCCATTAACGCTGACTCAGACCATCATTCAGAAAGTGTTACAGAAAGCTTCAGGAAAATGACATTATTTTTAAACATTAAAGGATTCAAAATACTTTTCCATTTGTTCCTTCTCTTCATTGCTGCTCAGTTTCCATTACCGGTACGTAGCCACAGGTGCATTTCAGTGCTGATACATCAGTATGGGAGACAAAAAATGGGTTTGCATGGCTTTCTAAGCTATGCCTGATTCCATGTTTAAATAGCTCAGCTTTGGGAGTACCATTTTATTAATCAAACTACAGACGAGGAAAAAACCTGAAGTGAAAGTAGACTTCCTCTTAGGCCAAGATATTTTAATAATTTCTTGTAAAAGGAAAACAAATAGAACCATATAACAACTTGAGCTTTTGTCATACTGAATTTTGATCAGAAGTTGTGACTTTGCCCATATATGCTAATGGTTAGTCAAAGAGAACGACAAGGGCTTTACAGTGGTTTAATAAAACACTTGGTAATGAATATGAATAATATGGACAGCCCCACAGTATCACTGATGCTTTATTAACCATCATTACTGGATGTTTCAATCTTCAGTCAAAATGAAAAAACTTAATGCAGATACCTCTGGAACCACCGAGGCATAAAGTTCCATCAGGAATGTTGAAATATTTCTGATGAGGAAAATACAAAAAGAATAAAAGAAGCAGATACTTTTTTTTCTTTTAAATCATCTACTACATGAGATTATGGGAGAAATACACCTACAAGCTGATACAGCCTTTTGCATTCAGATGGAGTGCTAGCTATTTTTCTCAAAAACAAGAAACCAAAATGACTAGAACCAATTACTAAAAAAGTAAAGCCTAGTTCTATACATGACCATTTGTTTCTTAATATAAGTCGGAGCATATTTCCACATTGTAACAAACATTAAGATTCCAACGAAAAATTTCAACACCAAGATAAAAAACCTGAAAGGATCTAGAGGTGTAACTGAAATTCTCTGCAAGCATCCCAAAACTATCAAATTGTCTTCCTTTTTTTACGACACTAAAGAAGAAAGACTTTTCTCTATCCAGAAGTTTAAATGGTCAAAATCACTTTCATTTCCCAACCCAACAGACAGAGTGGGAATCAAAGTATGGTTCAGAGGAACAGTAAGGTCCTCAGGCTAGCCCCAAGCACACTGAAGAACTACAGCTGTTGAATTTTTTTTCCTTGATAGGTGCACTAGTTACAGTTGTGCTTAGGTTTCATTTGAGAAAGATTATAAACCAAAGTTCTGCAGTTTCTTTTTTTTTTTTTTTTTTAATAAAAATGTGTTTCCATTAAACTACTATCTTATAAATCAAATGCGATCACCAGAACTTTTCCCCACATTCTCTTACATGTCATTGTACCTCCTTCTCTGCTCAGACACAGTTAAAAAGTTTACAGTCAGAATCTTCAGCTTTACATTTAATCAAGTGTTTACACAACTGAGCTTGAATCATGCGACAACTTCATGTGACAAAAGAATGAGAGGTATTAATAATTATTACTGCTTTCCATTTAAGAAAACTTAAGAATAAGCCCAAGGATATTTGTGATACTTTTCAAGCTATTTTCCTAATTAACTTAATTCTATTCTTCAGTAAGGCTACAAATAATTACTGTGTTCTATAGAAAGTGTGGTTTGTTTTCAGTTAAGAACACAGAGACGTTAAAACTGTTTTTCCTCTTTAAACAAACAAACAAAAGGTTATTTTTCCTCCACGTTGAGTGGCAGCAGTTAGTCCTTACAAAACAAAAATCTCATAAGTCTCCCTGATAGGAAATGGACAGCCACATTTCACCATCATTTTAACATGGGGGTTTATCATCAGCTATTTCACTGTCCTGCAGTTTTCTTTGCTAGTTTCATGCAATCCATAATGACACAAAACTCCCAGTTGCTCAGAAATCTATGGCTGCAACATACTATAAAAATCAAATGTATCGTTATTTGAGTCACCTTTGCCTTAGAAGGCACACTCACTATGCAGCCACTTTTGTATGTAAGATGGTGGAAAGAACATGGAGCTACAAATCGGGGAAGAAGGGCTGCATACAGTACAAATACAGTTACATCCTCAGAAGGAGGCTTTTAAGCTTATTATAATGTAATAAGCTTATAATTTAAGAAGGCATTACTGCTGATGTTCACCAGTCGTAAGAGATATTCAAACAGTGGAATGACAGAGTAGGTTTCACAGGGAGAAGCTGATATAGCAGCGCAATAAACCATCACAATCTGTTATTTTCCACATATGCTGGTGTAGCAGAGACAGGATCAGGAATATGGATGTATGGGGACTAGAAGCAGATACTGAAAGAGATCTCAGCTGAAGAAAACATAACAAACTTCAGTGTTTGATGACAAACTGGTGACTTCATAAAGAACAACTAACTATTTTACTAATATGGACCAACTGTGCCGTCTCAGTTGAAAGACAGTAATAATCCAGCTTTTATATCTTTTTTGACAATAATATGTAGGCCACTAAGTCAAAGATCTTTGAATATCTACTTTGAAAACCTCTGAAAACAGGCTTTTATCCTTCATCTACTGATGAACTATTTCTCAAGATTAAAAAAGAGCTCCACTATCTCCTTCTTGTTAGCTACAGCTAAGGACACAGAAATACAGTTTTGCTGCATAACATTTAAAATCACATAATGATTACTACTGGAGATTAAATGTGGTGCAGTATTTGTGACTATTTGCTGTCAGTGAAGCTGCAATGCACAGTAATCAGAATTTTAGCCTAATCCTGAAAAAAATTAATGGAACATTTGTCCGTGAGGAAAAACTATACATTTTTAAGAGAAATTTAAGGGTCTTAAAACACTTTTAAAAGAAATTTAAGGATCTTAAGTTCCAGAAATAATTTTTCCTATGTAGAAAAATAAAACATGATTCCACAAAAGTCTGTGAGGAAACTTCGTGTCTTTCTTCTTCCTGGAGGAATGAGGCAGAATTCTTTTATTTAGATGAAACAAAAAAGTAATCTTTTCTGTTTTGTTTTGTTTCTTTCTTCTCTGGATTCATAAGAAGTTGCACTCAGTTACTGCAGTTTATTCACATAAAAAAAATTGTCTTAATGAGAACAAAATTAACAACAGAACACACCTTGCTAACTTGAAGATGACATTTTTCCAACTCTAAAGTCTATATAATTGTTTTTCATGCAGGGTAAAATTTAAAACTATATCTACCTGAATCAAAGGCATACTTAAAATGTCATATGTAATACATATGGCATAAAATATGGCATATGTAACATAAACTAGGTCCGTTATTTTTTCCACTGCATTCTGACCATATTTTTAAAAGGCTCATCTATCAGCGATAACCAAGACTATATCAAATAACCATAAGAAACATTAAAAATTTGAACAAACTGCAATAAAGACAGGAAACCATTTGCTATGAATCTGACATTCCAATCAACATTGCTCCTCTTTTAATATTACTGTTAAATTTGGATAATATTGATTCCAATCTTTAGAGTTTATAGTCTAAACCACATTAAAAATCGTAACTCTTTGCATTTATGGTGTACCTATGAAGCCCTCTGTGGGAAACACTGGTGTATAAACTTAAATTATAACTACCTACTATATTCTGTGTATTCATTAATATATTGATTTTATATGATACTATCCTGCAGGAGATTTGGTTCTGAGTTTATAGTGGTACTTAAATTCCATTTCTCTTCCATGCTCTTAAGCTTACATACTATACCAATAGTGTTAAATTAAACGACCGTAGCTGAAATAAACAACTGTAACATTATCAATAGTACTGCTGGGATAGTGCATGTTATGGGGGCCAAGATTTCCATTTAAATTTGATAATAAAAAAACCTGTTTGCGGTACTCTCTGGCGGAACTGAGGGGAGAGGAGGGAAAGTAACTAAAATGGCTAAACCAGGGAATCAATTCCATCCCCCTTTTCTTTGTCTGAAAAGAGAACCCAATAAAACAATGCTATACAGGTCCCCCTACAACAGTCATAATTCAGCAGTCGATACTTATTAAACACATCTGATTCGCAAGAGAAGAGATTTTAAACCAATTTTAAATGTAGAATACTACTATTTGCCTATTTGTACCTGTAAGACTAGTGAGCTGCAGAGTTTGATTCATGTTTTGCATAAAACATGGATTTTATTCCAGGTCCAAAAAATTATCATACAGCATGACTGGCACAACCCATGGTCTTCCCTTAAACAGAAAAAATCCTGTAATACACCTCCACAAAATAAACAATATATGCTTCTACCCCTAGCCCTTCTTCCTCCCTGCAGACACTCTCAGCATGTGGTTCCTGAGGAATTAGTTGTAGAAGAACTCCCCTGCTGACAGCAAAATGCCAGATGCACGTCCTGCACATGTAATGTGTCTGACATTTCCACATCTCACCAGGTTAACGTTTCTGACAAGTGCTTAAAAATATATGTCTTTTAAAATGTGTGTTTATTGCTGCCTTCTTATCTCCTCTTTATAATGTTTTAAAATGTTATTTTACTCATGAAACCACCTCCACATTTGTCTTTCAATTTAAGTAGCAGTAATTGCCTTTTGAGGGTCAAATACCTTTTTGGAATCAATGGGCACATTTCAGTTGATGGATGGTATAAAATGTGCAAATAGTATCTTCTTCATTTACAACAGAACTGCTAAAAACTGGAAAGAATCAACATGATTGACAGATTTAACCGGGGCAGCACCGAAAATATTTTAACACCCTACCTTCTTTAATGTTGTTATTCTTTGCAGTAGGAGGCCTTGGGAAAATCTGCAAAATTTTCAAGTGTTAAAGCAATTTCTTCCTTACTTCTATTTTTTCCTATGCAAGTGCAAATTCCCAGTTGGGACTGTTTACAAACCTAAGAGGGATCTGGCATAGACGCAGGATCGGTGCATCAACTATTGATATAGCTGAGTCAGTACAGCAATTTTTCTCAGGGTGCAGCATACAGTATTTGCAGAAGTGCAGTACTAAAACTGTACCTAACAGACTTTGTGCACGCCTTCCAAAAGGTCTTATGGCATTACACAAAATGGACATTGTATTAATTTTCCTCAGAACTTCTAAAATGCTTCTGGACAGTAGGTCAGTCCTTAACTTTAAAATGTGAATCACAGAAAGTGATTTTATCTAACGCACCCAAAGAGACCCTTGGTTGTACATCTGGGTTCATATAAAATAATTATTTTTTACACATCATTATACACAGCTACACGCATTTACCTATATGTTTTACATATGCTTTTGAATTCATATTTGAAATATTTTCTCTTTGTTAAGTATATGTTCTTCTTTCAACACTAATGGTATTGCCAATGACAGTAACAGCCACTGATGCTAATTAAACTTCAAGATTTTGCAGTGGGATTCATAAATTACTATAATTCCTTTTAGAAATGGAATTGAATAATTAAGCATTCCTCAGTAACATGCTGCACACCATAAAAATGACGAAGCCCCAAAAAACCAGAGGCATTTTAAACGCCTCTACTGAGTATCTGCACCATTCAGTAAAGGCATTTTTTCCTTCTGCACTGCCAGTCTTGTACTTTTTAACTTTGCCCACCCCTGATCATGCTAAAAATAGATTTCAAGGAAAATTAGAGGTTTTTGAATTTCCTTGGTATTCAGTCAGAGAGTTCACTCCTGATTCAAAAGAAGACAGACCTCATTGAATGCAACACGGAACACTGAGTTCTCTGTAAATTCCTTCTATCTGACCCAGCCATAACTACTCATTTTTCCTCCTAGCTCACAATACATACTGTCAGAGCTATAAGGAGGATGGCAAACAGTGTCATAAAAATATTTTTCACTTGAACTGAGATCACGATATTTCAAAATATTTCTCATGAATCAACAAAGGAAATGAAGCTTATCATTGTACTTAACAGAAGAAAATCAAGCTCAATGCCCTTATGCAGAAAAGCTCTGCCTCTGGTGCATGAGAATGGCTGCAGGTACAGAGTAAACTTGGGAAAAAGAACTATGAATCATTTAGATGCAAGACAGCTGTGTCACGTAATTTGCTGAAATACATTAAAACAATGGAGTGTTATAACATACGAACTATAGATGATATTTTTAAAATCTGATTGCATCTGAGTTAACCTCATCAAACATTTATAGAAATAAACTTGGAGCACTCGTACGCTTCCTTAGTGCCCCACGCACAATGCAGCAGTGGCCTCCTGACAACGGATAAGGTATAACTGAAGCCATACCTTCTTAAACTGCTCCAACCAAAATGACAAAAAAATATATATTTATTCCCTAAATCTGGCATCCAGTGCTTCCCTGTACCTTCCTGCAATTCTCTGTATATTCTTTGGAAAGACAAAATTCTCCAACACAATTCCCCAAAAGGAATCCCAGCTCATTTTATTATGCCAGACATACTAGGCATATATAGCGGTGAGGGCAACATGAGAGAGGCTAGAGTAACTTCAGACTGGCCTCACATTCATGACCAAGATAGCACTACATTGAAGACATGCACTTGAACTCCTTTTTTTTTTCCCCCCTTCAGGATCAAACACTTGGTACCCCGTTCTGAAACGTATACCTTCCAGACTACCACTCCAGTTCACAGGTTTAACTTCATCAATCACTCTTGGCTACAGACAGGAGGACTTGGCCTTCATAATGCCAATATTCAGTTCCTGCTTTCTTTCGTCAGAAATACATTCTGGATTAACCTGTTTTAGAAGTTTTCCAGAAGTTGTGATTTTAAACAAAGATTTGTTAATTGACTGATTCCAGGCTCTCTGTCTCATCACGGACTGTGAATGCCCCTGACTCTGAGACAAGGTTAATAAAGTTTATTTATCTAAATACTTGGTTCTGTCTTGTCAATCTGTTCATGTGCTAGGGACAAAGTAACCATGTAGCCAACTAATTCTTATGATATCAAAATGATCAAACATTAATCTCTTAACATATACTTAAGACATTTATATGCTATCATTATGTGAAAATGAAAAGTGAAGTTATTTCAGAGACTTTTTCTGAAGTTTGACTTCATTGGTTTCCTACTGTGCTTAATACTTCCAAACCAACTTACTGGCTTTTGTCATTTAAAAAAAGAAAAGAAATTTTATCATTCCTGACAGGCACAATGTAATCTCAGGCCAGGCAGTAGATCCTATGCTAGCACTATAAATACTTGTGCACAGGTGTCATTTTCCCTTGTTCTGCACAGTCCAGTACTACGGAATGCAGCATGATAATGCAGCACCTGGCAGTATAATGGTACAACAGGTACTACAGCTACAGAAGAGTGATTTTGCACATGACAGGATTCTCAGGACCTAAAAGAATGGATTTCTCTTCCCCCATTCCCCTCTTTTCTTCTTAATATTAAGGCACATATTTCTTGTAAGGCTTAGATGTAACCCTGATTTTTTGCAATTTTTAATTTTTATTTTTGGGTCCTTTATCATCTCGGTTTGAGTCATATCTTTCCTTGGCATATAATCACATTTTTACTAAAACATTACTGTAAATATTATACTGTATTGTTAACTTCATATTAAATCACTTCATTTTGTTAAAAATTTCTTAAAGCCTAAAAAATTTCTTAAACTCTTATCTAGCTAACAGATTGAGTCATGATTGTACAACAGATTGAAATCTCCATAATGGGAGATCATATCAAAATTCCTCTGGAAGTCTGCTACTTCTTAAATGAACTACTTAAGATGCAGGGGGGAAACAATTGCAGGGGAGCAGGAGAGAAAGAAGAGAAGTGAACTAGCGGGTTTAACAAAAGAAAGGAACATGGTGCGTAAAATAACCAGACTTGTTGACAAGGGAGCTCAGAAGCACAATGAAGAAAAAGCTGTGACTAACTTATTTATTTTAACCAAAGGATGATAAAGATTACTTGTCTGCTTGATTTAGGGATCAGTGTGAAAAATACAAGCCTACCTGTCTGAGAAATTGTCTTACATCAGACGCTGCAAACCTGTCTTGCTGTGCCCCTACAAATATCTAACAGCATTCACAGACCTGTTGAAGGGAAGGAGACAAAAAGAAGACACAGAAACTTCTTCTATATTTTCATTTTATTATTTATTTCACCTGTTTTATTTACTAACATCCAGACAACCAATTAGTACAGAAGGAGCATCAGCAGAAATTCAGATGCTAACCTGTAACTGGGCTTTTGCTGTACTTTGTGTTAAAGGTGCCACTTAAAGAATGCTCAGGCACTCATACTCCCTGTATACTGTAGATATATATACACACACACACACTGTATAGTCAGGTGCCATCCAGTCAGGCACAGAAATATGAGTTTCAACAAGAACAGCCGATATATTTTGACATACAGGTTACCAACATCTCCAAGCTACTGTACCTAAAAAGCAGAGCAAGTAAGACAGCTGAATGCCTGCAGTTCATCAATTAAAATCCAAGCATTCAGCCTGAGGAATGAGGACCAAAAGATTTTCGCAACCAAGGTATTTAAAAAAGGAAAAGAAAAGCAAATTCATGAGAGGAGTAAAAGGAACATTATACTCAATGCTGAGGGTTTCTTCTGGATATTCTGTGTGACAGCACCGTCTACAGAACCAACACTGCCCAAACCGCACAGAATCATAACACCAAATTGGAGAGAGCTAATACTGAAACACAAACAAACAAAACTTTATTATGCCTGTAACAGACTCAGTCCTTACTTTTTCCTATTTTTCCACAAAGAGCAAGGCCGGCTATTGTACTCTCTGTCTTTGTCTAAGCTCCACCAGTGAGATGTGATGTTGCTCTAATTTAACCCCATTATTCTCTTGTCTTTCCCAAAGTGAAATGCCACTTCTCTTCTTCCCTTTGAGGTTCATCTCAAACAACTGTCTTTGTTCTTAATGAGACTGATCCATATGTTTGCTCCTGCATATTGTGTTCAGTTAATGGGAAGATTTTCTAACACTATAAAAACCCTTCTACTATTTGTTCCAGTCAGCTTTGTGTTCTTCTCAATAGCTGTTGTAACCGTTACCTTTGATAAAAGGTCCCACATCTAACACACTCTATTTCTGAATAGTCATCCCTCCCATGAACTCAAGATTATCTATGTCTCTTCAGCATACATGTATCTCCTTTCCTTAATTTCTTCCTTTTTCATTGTATTGTACATGTTTAAAAAACCAAACCAGAATGTACAGGGAAGACTGCAGCAAAGCACTACACATGAACTGATGCATCAAAACTACAATTTAGGTTATTTGTCAACAAATATACTTTTAAACATTTGCTTTGCTGATTACCAATAAATCAACAAATAGCTGTTATCAAAAAGAAGCAAGCTAATCTTCTTGTTTACTTTGCTTTTTTTAGCTACTAATCAAAGAACAAGAATAAAATTATTTATACTAACTATTCATGGGTTTTTTTCATACAAATCAGGAATATGTATAAAAATAATATAAAAGTAACTAGATTAGTGAGACTTTTGTATGAGTGTACATGCACAGCATGAAAATATTATAAAATTCACTGAAATCACTAGCTTCTCTTCTAATGTGAAATAGCTTAATGACTTTCTTGATTTAAATGTAGACTCCTGTGGCTCAAACAAGTTGCTCCAGCAGCCAGACATTAACATGATATTGTTAAGTCTCAGACAAACCCTGTTTCCATGCCATGCCACCTTATGCCAGAAGCAGCAGTGGCATAGAACAGGCTGGCACAGAATGGTAGTCTTGCGCTCACCATGAGAACACACGAGTAATCCTGGAAAATACCCAATGTTATCAGACACCCCCATACGGATGCTAGATGTTTGCTGCTGCTTTGCTCACAAAGAAATGCAGCGGAGCCCTAGTGGTTTAAGTAGTATTCCCAGTTTTCTTTTTAAATAGACCTCATGGCCCTGTAAACAAAATGCAAGACAGGACACAGGAGCACACACAGTTGATTCCAACCCTTTGCCTACAGTATGCATAACCATTGTTTTACACTTGATTACAGTGAACAGAAGTCCAGCTATTAACGTCCAATTTTATCTTGGTGAATACCTAGTAAACTTATCCAGCACTGAGAAATGTCTCATGGGTATTGTTGCTTCGCTTTTCTCGTATGTCCCTTCGCCATCAGATATTGTTTGAGTTCTCCCAAACATGCTGGCCCACTGTAGCCTAACCACTACAGCATTTATCTTGAACAAGTTTTCAGTTTTTCAGAGTAACCTGCAACTGTGACAGGATTCACTAAAACAGTTTCTCTCTCCATATTCCATTCCCTTGACAAAATGAATACACGCTGCTTCTCTAAAGGCTTAACATCATTATTTAAACATCACCTTTTACAAAATTTCCTTGTTTCAGGCAGGCTTATGGAACTTTTGTGATCAAATTTTATTTTCCCAAGAAATAAGAGTTAGGGCTGGAAGCTGAAGGATTCCTACTACAGTCTGAAAACATACATCATACAGCAATTAAAAACCCTCACAACCTCACTGCATGGGACTGCAGTAGCCATACAGTAACCATAGCTACTCATTTCAATGAAAATGAAAAGAAGTAGCAATGAATAACAATGTAACCATAAAACACATTATGAAGAGCCACACCAAATCCTGAAAGCTAAGAAAATCATCTTAATGTAAGGGCGAAGAACATGTGCAAAACAGCCAGCTTTTTGGTTTGACTTCCCGTGGACAAATTTATCTCTTCAGTAACATATTCCAAAAGTACACACAGGCATCCATTTCAACGCTTTTGGACAGAACACAAGCAGGAGAATTTACAAGCTGTGTATTGTTGTCAGATAAACAACAAGAAATGTGAAATTCTTTTCATAATCCTGGTACATTCTGGTACGTAAAGTAACATCTCCAATAGAGAACTTAATGTGAAGAGAATGATGAAAACTGTTAGTTGCAGTCTTGTGAAACCTAGCACAGCACCAGATTCTCCATTGCACGTTTGCACAAGACAGTCTAAGACTAAAATTTTGATCAGCGCTGGCAGACTGCCAGTTCTTAACGCAATTGTTACTGCTGACCTTTCCTTGCACCTCGTAGATTTGCTGAATATATGCCATGCAGAAAAAGATCAGCCAATTCTCTCAAATACAAGATGGGAGGTACAGGAGGATTTAGATCTTGTCATTACTTACTTACATGGTAATTTCTAGTATTTTACTTCTTTTTTATGTTTGGAACCGACACCATGTTATGAGGCAATGAACCTTTTGTTATAAATAGCAACAGGGCTGTAACAGACCTGCCTTTAATGTTTGTGAGTATAGGAAAAATTGTTTATCATCTGGCATCCTCATACTTTTTAATGTTTAACTAATGCAGAAGCTGAAGTACTGCTGTCTCATGTGCAACAGAGCACTTTGTGGTCAGATAAGATTTTTTTAATGGTATTTTATAAGATCAATTCCGGGAAACACCTGAAATTTGGGGCACATGTGTCATTTATTTCAGACTGGTGGGTCTCTGTTCCTTTGCTGTTCATGCCACTGGAACAAACCCGCAGCGATACAGTGGACCAAGCAATGATCTGGGTTCTGAAGAGATGGGAAGTTCCAAAAGTGATTTCAAAATGCTTAGTAGCGTAAGTGCCTATACTTACATCAAGATTATTATGATTTCAGGAAACAAATTACAGGGCTGACACAAATTAATTATCTTTCTATGCCACAGAGATGCATAGGGAGATATTAATACATACTTGTAGAACAATTCAGGTTAAAAGGGACCTATTGATGTCATTTGGTCTAATACACCAACCTCAAGAGCTAATCTCCAAGTTAGATAAGGTTAACTTCTTGCCCATTTTCACTCTTGATAGCAATACCCACATTTTGTAACTTCAGAAACCTATTTTTGGTGCTCAAATAGGGGCAGAAAGAGGAAGAAAGAAGCTTAGAGCCCTTACCTTTGCTACTGACTACATAAGGGGGTCTAAATTTTGTTGGCACAAGCATATTGGAACCTCTCACACATGCAGACTTAAACAATGAGCAGTTTTCTACTTTACGTACACTATGTTTCTATGTTTAGACAAATTATGCAATGTGCTTTTACATGAATAATGGAGATTATTTCTAGCACTTAAATATTTATTATTTACTGAAACCTATAAGAAACATATGACAGCAAGGCACAATGTTCAAGCGACTCCACTGTCAGAGTTTCAGGCACTAGAATAAATGTTTCTCTTTGTCAGATCAGGCACATTCATAACTTATTTGTAAATTGGGAAGACTGTTTCAAAGCTCCCCCATTCAATGATGAAATCACATTTTCCCGGTAACCCCAAGCATCTCATTTATCTCCGTCAGAAAAAAGCCTTCAGTGAAGAATAAAGCCAGTGTCAGGACTTTTCATTAAGAAAAAATCTGTGAGTAATCCTGACTCTCCCAATCCATGTGTGATATGGATGGGAGGGGGGTATGGGAGAAAAAAAGAAAAGTGAACATATATGAATATGAGCATATATTAAAGAACTAGTTGGCATTTTTGTAAAATAAAATAACTTCAAAAATTGTGATTTAAAAATAAGGACCTGCCTTCTCCATTTCTTCTGATGTTTTTAACAACTCTTGTACATTAACTAATATTCTCTTTTCAATTTTTTATTCGTATCTAAATGCAAATCATGCATTTTTTCAATATTAATTATGAATAGCAACTTACATTTACAAGAAATACTGACATTTTCTTGAGGTCAGATTTTTTTTTCTTTAAAAAGAAATGACGAAACAATAATAAAGTACTTTGTCACATCACTTGACTGAAATATGTGCCACTTGCACCAACACAGATCAGCAGGTGCACTGCTGCATGAAGTACTCCCTTCTGCTACTAGTTGCAAGGTAAAATTTATAATATATCAAGATGAAAATTAAAAGTGGGATTGAATGACGTTACCAAGCTGTGGAACCCCAGGGTTGCAGATGTTTAAGTACAGACAAATTTAGAAGAAAGATGATTAAAATCACATTTATATAAAACATATTAATCTGTCAAAAGCCAACTGATGCAACATCATAGGAATATTTTAAATAGCAACATCCTAAAAAAAATTATTCAAAACACTGCCTAAGATATGTGAAAGCTCAAAGTATGGTATACTACATCTCAAACATAACTGAGTGTATGAATATCTCAGTGCTACATAGAAAATCTCAGCTGGGAGCAAATCAATCTGGAGAAGTATAAACTAATGCCTGAGCTGAATTTAAGAAGAAGATTTTAGATTAAAACTCTAAACTCAAATATAATTAGCATCACACTATACATATACACAAAATCTCCTTTACTGAAACTTCACTAGCATTTATTTCTCATGTGTAAGAAAAGTGAAGGTCATGCTGCATGTAAAATAATACTTTAATCCAAGGACTAAGTTACAGAACTTGTATCTACACAAATAAGAGAAGCTCAAAATCACCACTACATCTTCTTCTGTATGTACTTGCTATGACACAAACCTCCGCATGGCTAATGTCTTCTTCCACTTTAAGAACAACTGGGGTCTCTCTCTCAAAAAAACCAACAATCAAGCTATTAGAGGTTACCATGATGCTGACTGGGGCTAAGCTTCTTGTGGAAAAAAGTAAAAAAAAGAAAAAAAAAAAAAAGAAGACAAACACACAAAAAAACCCAGCCAGAAAAATAAAATAACCCAGCCCAAAATGTACATCTACAGAATAAATTGTTCTTACCATCAGGAAATGCAGGTCTTAAATTCAGAGTCTTGCTTTTGAGCAAGCAAATATGACATCCTCTCATTTTGCGCTATAAACAATAATAGGATATTTGTATTTTAATTATCTTTTAGCCCTTAACCATTGGTTAAAGAGTTTCCATGCCTTACAAATATACACTTAGAATTATTTCAAAGAGGTCTCTAGCTATCATAGCTTAACTGGCTTATAAAATAAAATTTAAAAATTAATAATAATTTAAAAAAAAATCTGCCAAGGAAAACCATATCCTGACCCAGCTGCAGAAACAAGACACCTTGGGATAACTTAAGATCTGGCCGATAGTTAAGACTCATGGAAATCAAATATCGTACGTTTCAGAGGCTTCTGCAACACCAGAAAAGCAGTGCAGATAAAACTATATTAGGCAGCATTATACAGGAAGGACAGGTGCAATCCTAAAATGCATCCAGGAGAATCCTACTGATTTATGTGCTTTGCTTTTACACTGAACTGAAAGAACCATGCATATTATATTCCCAGCTAAAAAAACCCCTAAGTACTGTTTCAATCAATGTATAAAGTGCCTTCTTTCAACACAGTTCTGTTAGCTTTTGATTAATTTTCACCTCTAGGGTACTAATTGTTGAGTCCCTGAACCGGCTGATTAGAATCCAATACAAAGTGTATGCTGGACTCCTTTTCAAGAAATTCTTCAGTTTATTGAAAAAGAAATTATGTTGAAACAGCTGCTAAAGTATTTTTAGTACTTAGTTTGCTCATCTACATCTTGTGCATGTTTAGCATAATTATACACTATGCCTATTAGCACGGTCACTCAGGAAGGCACAACGTGTGTTGCAGTCCAGATTTACAGTCCTTTGTCTTCACTTGCATGTGCATTTCGGAACAATAAACATCTGTTCATGCTACCACTCGTGAACTTTTGCATAGTACAAACCATACTTAGCAACAACAGTGACAAACCACTGTGAAAGCAGTGGATTCTGTGAGATATACATAAACACTTCATAAAGTACATGCTTATCATTATTATTTTAAAACACAAATTCACTAGAAACACAACTTAGTTTCCCATTAATGGAATTTATTTTTCATGTCAGGGTGCTTACAGTCTTTTGGATTCTAAGCTGATACAGGTTTTCAACTAAGAAAAAAATGCCCAAGTATGACAGGCATTCTAGTAAAGACAGGGTGGTGTGAGCTTAGCACAGGTTTTATTCTCCTCCAGTCAAGTACCTGTTCAACAGCCTAATTTACTTTAAAACTGCATTTTTATAGTATTCATCAAAAAACTCAAAGAACACATCAGGAACGTTAAGATCTTGAAAAACTACCTTTCTCAACTACTCTGCCTTCTTTAGGAAGCATTCTCGGCTTCTGTCATTGTTTCTCTAGGTTCCTAGCAGCCAATCTCTCCATCAGTACCCATTACTATATAGAAGATGTATAGATACATGTAAAGTGTGTCTATCTATCCCACTGCTACAGTATGATGCTCTTCAGTGTATTTTTCCCCCAGTTTCTGGACATGTAACCTTTTCCCATAAGAGAAGAAAAACTTTGGGTTTGTATCTAAGTTATAAAGAAACAACAGTTTAAAACTAATATTTTACTACCTCTTTAGTCACACCTTCTGATGTAACACACTTCAGAAGTGATTTACCTTTAAGCTGATAGATTCAAACATTACTTCAGCAAACTAATAAGAATTAACTGTGCAGTGAACCACAGCCACACGTCTGCTGACACTAGCAAGCGTTTGCTTGCAAGACGCACTGCCTGGAGAGGAGTAGATAGCTGAGCTTTGCAAAAGAACACCCAGCTACGGGATGACACATGGGAATCTAAAAATGCAAGGTGAAATAGAAAAAAAATAACCCTGACTTTTGACAACTGGACCTTACCAAGATGTGGATTATGAAATCAAATTGGTTTTAATTTTTAGCTAATAACCCTCAAAAATAAATGTAACGTATCATGACACAGACAGTAATAGTTGCCACATACAAGATACAGAGGAAAAGGAGACATACTGTTACTTTGGAGTAAAGCGAAAAAGCTGACAGAGATTAAGTTCAAAAGTTGACATCATTCTGGGAATTCAGAAAGTTAAATTCTGTCTGTTTTTCTACCAGAAATAACAGAAGAATGGAATCCATTGCATATGCGTCTATAAAACAAAACTGAAAATAAGGTATACGTGCCCCTTCAACTAAAATCAGCAGTCATCTGTCACTCTTTTATTAACTGATACCACTTCAAAAGTAGTATCTGCATTTTCTACTCTAGGCAGGTAAGGCAAGGAGAGTTGTTCTAGCCACAGATTCACACAGTACATAGAATACCGATCAGACTAGTGTGAAAAAAAAACCAACCCAAAACACAATACTTATGTTACGCTGTTTGTACAATCTGAATGTAAAGAAGGCTCAGAGGGAGTTGCACCACAGATGATAGATGGATATTAAGACAAGGACATAAGGCTACCCAAGTCCTGTACATTACAATAAGCGAGACAAAAAGGTCTCGTATACATGACACTTCAGAAATGAAAGGGTTAAGATGTTATTCTGAAAAGATTCATTTTATTAAATACATATTATGATTACTACTAAATTTTGCATTTCAATAAGCTTTTTCTCCTATCATTTTATGACCTATAATCTTTCAACTGCACAGAATATTCATTGGCTATGTTCCTTTAGCTTAATAATGGCTGTAAATTTAAGTAGCCTAAGAACAGAAGGGTTTAAAGAAATCATTTTGTCTTCTACACAATAAGAAACTGTGTATCATTTGTTAGAGGCCTCTTGACTGTGCCTGGAATCTTCTCAGACAAGTACCTCTAAGTATTGTCCTGCAGCCAGCTATGAAATACTGCTCTGCAGTCATCTCCCACCTTCCTCAGATAATAATAGCTGAAGGGCTGGCCCTGCTGAAGTCGACAGGAACTATGCCACAGAGTTCAGAGACACAGGGGTGTATGTATTATTCCACTGTGTTTCCAAGTCTGGGATAAATATAATTCAAGGATATATTTCTGTATATGTAATAATATGTATTACACAAAACCATGGCTACGCACATCACCTTCTTGACATGCTACAAATATACACACACTCTTCTGTAATTTGCACATACAGAATATTTTTCATCTATAAATTAAAGATATTTGACTGGGACGTCTAACTAAGCAAATGGGAAACTGCAGTGAAAGTATACAAAACTGAAGTTGGGTAGGAAAAGTTATCCAGACTCAACTTCTCTCATATTTTGCTGTTACAAGTTGAAAAGATACATATGTGGTTACTCGAAGTTTTCTAAATTCATGTAGTAGGAACCTTGTAGAAAATAAGTTTGTCTGGGTTTTTTTGTTTTATTTCTTTTAAAGACAACCTCAATAGCTAATTAAAATCTAGTGCAAGAACAGTTTTTAGGAAACACCTGTATGTAAACAGTTGAAGACAGCTAAGTAGATATTTTAATAAATTCTAGGATTTCCAGATCTTTAAAGAGATCAGGTAAATGTAGCTTTTTAATTTTCTGAAATTGATCATATTCTAGGTTTGCCTCAGTTGAGCTCCAAAGGATCAAACAGTGAAATTAAGAGGACTTCCTCCTCTCTATATATGAAATGGCTTTCTACACAGCCCAAACGAAATACATCGCAACGAAATACTAAAAGGAAATCTAGGGGTTTATGAAAATACCGGTTCTACTCTACCATAATTTTCAAAAATGTTTTGATGTAACTGAAAAAGACAAAAATGCCTGTGACTGATAGAAGTATATAATTGCAAATAGCAGTGGACATCAACACCAGAAAGGGTGCTTGTAGGAATGAACAGTTTTTTAACACATATCCATAGTTCTGATGATACAGGCAAAACCACACATGCTGCGCTATTCATCTTAGTTTGGGAGTCAGTTTTAAACATATTTCTAGCCGGCTTATGTTATTGTCAAGAGACTTCAACTTGGGCAGTATAAATTTATGGCAGATATGGGAAAAATAGAAGAAGAGTAGGTCACTATGTTAAGAGAATAAGCATAGTGGTCTGCCCTGTATTACACTCTTGGGGGATCCCTGGTGTATTGGGTAGGGCACTTCTGAAAGTAACAGCACCTTAATGATGACACTTTTGTAGAAGCCCTTATAATTTCAGAAAACAGGTAACCATAAAGGACTTACATGTAGGGAAAAAAAAAGACTTACTGTATCTTTTAAAGCTACAGAGTATGTATAAATAATAATCTTCCCATAGAATCCTGTGCTTAGATGCCACCTTGACAAGGCGGCTTAATAAATCCTTGAGTCAACAGGGCTTGGAAGGAAGAATAAACAACCTCAGTCTTTATTTTTTTATTGGGTTTTTTTTGGCAGTTTTAGTTGAAACACATTAAAAATATGTTATTAAAACCGTGTTATTAAAAACACTGCACAGTTTTCCAGAGGTTGAATGCATTCTACGTTCCAGTGGTCTGTCTAGCCAAAGGATACAATCTTGAAGTTAGGTAAATATTTATTAATGAAACTATGACTACAACTACCACTAGTCTTAGCTGGATAACTCATTGCAAATGAGAAGTCAAGTCTTTGCAACACACTTTAGGGTGAAAGAGAAAAAGACACATTTGAGAAATTGCAATTTCTCAAGATCCACAATGTAACAGAAAGTGAATGATAAGAGACAACACTTGAAAGGGATTACTGAAAAAGTCTTAATACCTAATATCATCCCATTCCTCTGGAAAACTTGTATTTAACAGGAATTTCAGGAACTCTCACCTGGAATTCCTACCTCAGGTTGAGGTTAGAAAAACATACGAATACTGAAGTAGATATTTCTACAATGAGAACAATGAAGGTGAAGGAAAGAGAATTTCTAAATGCTGATTTGATTCTCATGTAAAATACTGCTCAGAAGCCTGACCTGGTCAAGCAACCAAATTTAGAACTGCATTTAAATTAATTAAAGCAGACTAAGGAATTCAGCGAAGTACGCATATTCAGCATACAAAGTTTAAAACTATTTTTTTCTGTATTAATTTGACAAGGAAAACAGAGGTAGAAGCATTCTATAATTGTGCTGCCTCCATATTGTTAACATAAATTCTCTCAATTTTCTAAGAAAACAGTTTAAAATTTAATTAAAAGCCTCAATACTGAATAAATTCAGTCCTTTTATGTTGTTACAACAGAGCTAAATCATGGAGGAATGATCACATGAGGAAGGTTTGAGGCTATAGTAATGTCTCTACCCCAACTATCTACTCCAACAGATCAATTACAGAACTATTCTAAAGCTTTACCAATCCAAATACATCTTCCCACCTCAACTTCTCATTCTGGAGAGCTAATCCACTGTGAAGTCCCAGTGAACTGTTGAACTTCATAACTCAAATGCAAAGTTTGACTGCAAGTGCAGTGCTGTTACTTTTGACAATGCTTTCTATAAAGAGAGTGAGGCCTGACAGTGGCTGAAAGAAGAGATGCCTTTTATTACTCTGAATATGTCAATTCTAGGGACTAAACCAGGCACTTGTAAATTAGAACATGTGGCTGTTCAGGCTGCATTGTGTAATAAGCTGTCAGGCAGGTTGCACAAGCTGTTTTTGCTATTGAAGAGAAGCACCAACATATGTTCCTCAAAATGATGATCTTATGATACACAAAGTCAAATTTCAGAGTCAAAACCCAGGGGCAACATCTACAACAAATCCCAAGAATCACCAAGTGTCCTTTGAGTGGAAAGAGGAGAAGGGCAGCAGTAGAGTTTTGCCCTAGGAATGAATATACTACAGTGCTCAAAGAATGCTGAAGATTTTGCAAGTTAGGTAACAGATGAAGATTTCTGGTATCCAAAGAGAAAGAGGCCACCTGATTTTTCTTCCTAGTTGCAGATAATTTAGTTTTCCAAAATGCAGTCAATTTCCCACTTCCACATGCTATTTAATCAAATAAATATAATGCTTTATTTTAAAAAAAAGATTACATCAGTAAGGTTCAGTAAGTCCTTTCAGCCCTCCCAGCATTACCACCACATTCAATATTTTCATTAATCAGGATCAGGGAGTTCAAGCCATGAGGGATTTGAGGCACAGTATTTTCCTACCCCAGACTTTGACTGAGAAAACAAAGCTTTCATTCTAAATAAAAAACGAGTGAGGTGCAATCAAGTATGGCCAGATTCTGAGCATACACACTACAGAAAAACCTGCCTCTAAAGCACGTGCACCCTACTGAACCTTCACTCATAATCTAAACAATCACATTGGGATCAGATATGAACTCCTAATGATGCTGTTTAAGGAAATAAATTTGGAAGCAGCATGAAAACGTACTATCAGGTATGTCTATAAGTCTTACTGGCAGGAGAAATACCCTGAAGTTGGTTGAAGATAGTGAACTCACTTGTCCCGGTAAGGAAATGGATAGCAAGAAGTGTGCTGTGTAAGTCTCAGCTTTTCACCTCTGCTTTTTATCCCAAGCATATTTAATTCTTCAGATACAATAATCCCATCCACTATCTATATGTCTATCAAAATGCTTGGCCTTCCACTGACAACTGAATGTAGTTATGCAACATCAACAGAAAAATATTTAATATGGGGAAGAGTTTGCAAATAACAGCTTCAAATAATTTACTGTCATAATTTCCTCATTGCTTCTCCATATTAAAAAACATAATGTAATCAATTTTGCTTTACTTACTATTATGGCATCAGAGACTACAAAAATTTTGCCCCACATGCAGATCCAGTTTGGAATAAAGCACATTGTATTTCCAGTTCATAATCCAAAGAAAAGAAAGTGCTTATAAAAGCAAGCTATGAAAATTCACAAAGAAAGCACTATAGTCAGGCATCTTGCACTTTTAGCCTAGCAGTGGAGTTAAGTAAACCTAACCTAAGGAATTAGGTCACTAGCATAACTAATACGTATATAATTTATTGTTTTTAAATCAGTTTTTGTGTATTCCTCCTTACGTAAGTTTCACAGCATACATATGGGTATGAATAAGTAAGGGATTCTTCACCCTAACTTCATCCACAGCAGCTTGAGAAATGTTTCAGATTAACATAAATGATAATACACATACACAAGGCTGTCTTTCAAAGGGGTTTGATAATCCATAAATGCAATGTTTACATAGATCAGGTCAAGTCAAAAGATTTGTAATATAAGTCTTTAACTTACATAAATCAGTTTATCACTGCTAGGGAACATGGGATGACTTCAAATGCTCACTATCTAATACATGCAGTACACATTTAGTGCAACTCGCATGAATTCTCATTCCAATTTTTAATTACTATGCAGTCTGCAGAGACAAAAATGCACTAAGTCAGATTGCTCTTTTTTTCTTTTATCAGAACAATTAACATTAATCGTGTATTACTTCACAGGCGCTGCTTTTCTACACATTCATTACTAAAATAAAAAGTTGAATGAAGTTTAAATAAAAAATTGAATGAAGCTTGAGTAAAAGCATTAAAACCACGGCAAGCACAAAAGGTTACTTTTAAACATATTTCTACCAATATTTCCCTAGCCAGTGTTCATAAGGAGGTAATGCAAAGCTTCATTTATACTCACTATAGGTTTCAGGACTCCAAACAAACAACAAAAAATGAGATAGCAAATCCTTTTAAAATTGTTTATATTATGTTTTTTCCAGACATAATTTTCTGCATACTCTTTTACTTACATAACTTGTCAAAACAGTTTGTGAAACGATAAAAGGAGGACAAGGATTTCATACCATTAAACAGGCAGTAAGGGAAGACATTGAATTTGGTTTTACTTGAGATTTTTAAAGTTGTAGATGAAGCGTCTGAATTCATGTCACTGTGGAGTCCATCCTGGTTTTTCACCTGATGGAGAATAAAGTAGCAAAAGTGGTTTTTGTTTTTTGGTGTTTTTTTTTTTTCCCCTAAGGTTTCCAATTCATGGCTTTAATCTCAATCTCAAAGTTTTGACAGTAATATCCACCCATCCACATGGAGGTCCAGACATTTAGTTTTTTGGATTTATTAAAGTCTACTTATACTGATAACAGCATAGGGACGTATGATTTGCATGGTAAACATGGGTTTAACAGCCTAATTGCTTGGATTTTGTATAGTGGATCATTATGTTAAAGCCTCTGCAGTAAAGCACTAAATGGGAATTCCCGCAACAAAGACTTCTAATTGCTGACTAAGACAGAAAAGGTAGGACATACTGGGGTAATTTGGGAAGAGACTGCCCTTCAGGGACACAGGAGAGGAATCTTCAAACCAGCAGGACTACCAAGCTCAACCAAAGGGAAGAAAACGTGTCACAACACAAAACATCATGAATTATGTCTTTGTCTGAAAAACCCAGGGACACTAGACGATTACATCTTGTCTTACAACCTTGCTTGGGAGGAAGGACAGCTTCACAGAACTTTACAGGATGAAGACATACTCTATAAAACTAAACCATGGTGCATATATGTAGAATTTCTTATTGTACGGTATTCAACCGGATCTTGAGATAAACTTCATTATTTTGTTCTGCGGTTGTAATGATGGCGTTATACATGATGCTCCCTTAAATACTTTCTCCCATGTAAACAAATCTGATACTGATCCCACACAATACCTGAAGCTGCTCTGTCTTCACAGCCCCAGATTCATGGACATGACAGAAAACAAGGTTTGCTTAGAGGTCCAAGAATGCCATAGCGGAAAAATTTTTGCTTTGGTAAAAGAAAGACTAAATGAGAAGTTTTCCATGATAACCTGGTATTTTGAAAGAATAAATATATATTTAACACTTTTGATCCTACAATAAATTGGATGAAAATAAAAACATAAATAAAAGGCATCAACATAGCAATATATTTTCTAAGTTCCTTTTAGTTGTTTAATATTTCCTTCAGTTTCCTGAGAAAGTCTAGTTATTGCTTTCCCTAAACTTATGTCCACATTGCATCACCCAAAATGCACCTCCACCACCCAGCAAATGTGTCATTAACTATTTCTGAAAAAAAGTGAAATAAAATCACCCAGCATGAGAATACTATGGAATAAGTCAACACCAGCAGATGGTGTATATTTTGTTACTGCTTGTGTTAAAAATTACCACTTATTTAATCAGTTTCTTTAAGGTAGAAGCTTCACGCAAAAAGTGGAAAAGCTATTTTTTAAAAGCTGTCATAGAACTTAAAATATAAGCTCTTGTTTTCATGGCTCCCAGTTTTCTAGGACATGGTGCAATACACAGGAGATCAGTTTGTATAAATCTGACAAGATCGAGTATTTTGCTAGCAGCTCAGTCTTTCAACACACAATCTGTTTTGTTTCTCAAGCAAATTTGCAAATTCTTTAGTTTGAATACCAGTGTTTTCAAGACAAATTCTGTAACAAGTGTTAAATCTGCTCCTAGGAGAGGCACCTGGTAGAACTGTCAGCTTGTTTTCTTCTAGGACCCAATATGAAAAAGCTTTATTTCCCCTTCAGAATTTCCCACATTCTCATTATTTTATATTATCACATACTTTTGGTTATGTGGTTTACATTCTCTGGTTGATTGTTTCTTAACAAAACAGTTTGTTGCACAGAGAGCAATTGTACAACCTGGACTTGGCTACTTAAGGAAATCATTACTAAAATCCCATGATAGAACCAGTTTTTGTTCATGTATTTTTGAGAGAATTTCCATTAAAATGGAAACCCCATAAACGCATATAATCCTCAGTAAGGCAAACCTACAATGAAAGCAGCAGAGTGAACTGAATTCCTCACTACTGTAACTTTAAAAGAATTACTACAAACACTATCCGCAGTATCCATACGTAGTATTTAAATACAGTTTTCAACAAAGGAAAATAACTTATTTATATCTGAAGGCTTCTGGACAGCTGTCTACCATTTTCACTGATGATTTTAAGTGTCAAGCCATAGAAAGATCATCCTCCTAAATAAAATCCACATACAACCACTTGCATTTTGTATCTAAACGTCATAAGCACATAAATCCATTTTCTTCCCCCAGAAAAGGCATAATCCCTATCTTAATTAAATTACAGTTCAATTGATAACATCCCAAAATTACTTTAAGAACTTGCTTGCACATCAGAGATTACTGTAGATCTCTGAGAGAGTTGTATGCTTGCTGGAACAACATATCAAATATATAGCTTATTAACTGTAGTCATTCAAAACTCCTTTTGGTATTGACAGGATTACACGTGAATTCAGAGACTATGGACTCCACCACAATGTCCACATTTGTATGTTCACAGCTTACTCAAGGATCACCATGTTGAAACAAACAGAAAAGATGCTTTAACTGCACTACAATAGCTGCAAAGTGAACAAAAAGACAGAAAATGATAGGAAAAAGGCTGCTGGGACAACTACTGTTGCTGCGCTGCAATATGTTTTTTAATTGCTTCACTCAATTCTTTCTCCCTCCCTGTCAAGTCTTCTGTTGCACTTGAAGTTCAGGTGGGCTTGCACACACTATACAAGGAAACAGTGCTTTTATCTGCACTATTTAATGAGAAGCACAGGCTTCTGTTTGTATCCTATTCAAATCATACTCTAAGCTGAGCACTATTAAATGTCTTCTTTTACGTTTATATATTGCAGAACATTACACTATCGGAATGCTTTAAAAGCATTAATGAATGGTTTTGATAAATCTCTGAGCTTTTGCTACATTATTTTACAGCTATAAAAAGACACCCACGCTGGTTTTGTTTGTTTGGGCTTTTTTGTTTGTTTTAAATCTGGACATTTAGTATGAGATAGATTTGAGATTTTTGGGGTGGGTTTTTGTTTTTGTTTTGGTTGGTTGTTTTTTTTCCCCAATTCTAATCCATTAAGAATTCTTCTATGACAATAGGAAGAAATAGTCAGAAAAGGTGAGATTTAGGTCTACTCCAAATACTGTGTAGGGCAGATGTTTTCCTATAGGAGGCTTTTATCCTTTTTTGTTCCAGAGTCTGAACGTGGATCTGACAACAATCCTTCCGTCTGTATTGCTGAAGCACTGACCATTATAATACCCTTGTTCAGCACTTAACCTTCTTTTTCCCATTATCACGTGGTCTGCACCAGTGGCATCCTTATCCTTAGCAAACCAAAGGCTGAATAGATCAAGAAGCCTAACATTTTATCATAACACAACAAAGGAATCCACCCACTAAATGAGCACACTCAATAACTGGCTACCTTTAAAATGAAGTCTGAGGGCTCTACTTATGGTGACACAAAGAGTCCTCTTCTGTTGACACAACATGCACACTGAAAGCTTTGCAACACTATTTGGATGCGTTCTCAGCCAGCCAAAGCTTTAAACCAAGGTTAGTGCCATCTGTCTGGTTCTGGCAGCATCCAGATTGATGTAAAAAAATCCTATGACACTTTTAAAAAGGAACAAGACATAAAACTTGGTTTTGGTCAATTCCCTTCAATTATGAAGGTAACAGATTTGGCTGACATCAATGCCAGTCAGCACATCTGGATCTGTAAGTTCACGGCATGTTTCTTACCAATTTTAGAGCATTCAACGAACTATCTTACCAGCTATATCAGATTTAGTATGCCCAAGTGATTAGCCTCATAAAAGTAAAAAAGTACAGAGTTTTTCTATTGCTTGTCTCAGTTCTTATTTTCTTAAGTGCATGTTACTGTAAGCCAGAGGTGAGAATTAATAGTACCATCAAATATTTTTGAGTTGCTATATAGTTATTAATACATTCTCATGCTCTTCATAATTTCTAGAGCCCTGAACAATCGCAATCCTAAAAATTAAAAGCTATATATAAATTAAATTTGTTGGAATTGGGAAGGGTATGAGGTTTTCAGGGAAAAGAACTAAACCAAAGAGAGACAATATTTAATGAAAAGCCTCAACGCTTCAAATGAGAAAGACATTGCTCAGATGGATGCAATCTGCAGGGCAAAACCTTTCTGTGATCCTGGGAAATGCACTCAAGTACTATGCTTTGAGATTTAGTAAGGCCTAAATAGCATAACCCATTCATTTGACCTGTGCCAAAATCCCTTCTGCAACACTAATAATCACGAAAGCTTCAGAAATGCAGAGATATTTACAAGATCATTTCCATTCTTTTTTAATTTCATCTTTATTACCAGCCATACACATGCCACCTTGGGCAATTTTTAGTATTATATGCCAGCATTATGGAAATTTAATTGCTCTACCAAACACTCTGGCTCCCACTCCTCTAAGAAGCATGGAAATACAAAAAAATGGTCCTTATCTCCACTTTGAAAACACACTGAGCATTCTTGGGCTGCATTAACTACAAAATGGTCACAGATGCTCACTACTGTCCAGAATTTGATGTAAGAAACAGTCCCAGTATTTGCTCAGACACTGAGGTTCCAGGCATAATGCCATTCACTAGTTTTTACCAACAATCAAGCAATTATGGAAAGAAGTATATCAGAAAATCAAACTTGGGGTGATCAGAAAACCTTGTTTTATATCTCATTTAAATATTGAGCAAGCAGAATTATTCCTGGTTAGGGCCCTAATTCAGCAAAGCATTTACTTAAGTGCTTAAATGAAAATCCCATCTGAAAAGGTATCTTTCATGTATGTACTAGGTAACAGTTGCAATGTAAAAAAAGAATGAAATATCAAAATAAGTCTTTTATCTCATTAGGCAGTCAAATACAAGGCAAAAACTGCAGTGTTGAGGACAAAAGACTTAATAAAAAATGGCCTATGATAAATTAGTAAGGGCACATAGTGACATTCTGTTTAGTATATGTGTACGTACCCAATGAATGAGATAATTTTTTGAATTCAAGAAACATCAAGAGGAAGGTGTCACTGAATCATTATCTTTGTACTAAAATTCCTTGAGATGTCTTTGGATTTATATTAATATGCCTTGTCAATTTTTTCTTTTGGTAAAAAGTACATTGCAAGCTTTTTTCCCCAAACATCCTCCTCCTCCCGAAGGAGTTTTGCTCTTGGGGAAACAAATGGTATACGTGTGTCAGGGGAGAGGGAGTAGTGGTACTTAAAAAAAAACCAGTCTACAAATGAGGTGATTCCCTACAAAACTAAAAAAACCCAACAGACCCCTGATTGTTTTCTGCAGCCCCTAAGATACAAAACTTTACTGTCACACCAAGTGTGACTGTCTGAATCTGGACCTCTCAGATCAAAAAAATTCAAAATCAAGACTAAAGATGAACAGATTGATCACTGACTCTTTCATTAGAAAGTCAGATTTAAGAATCACTGAAGCAACATGTATCATATGCAAACTTTTACCAATGGGATAAACCATATATAATTGCCTTTGCGAAAATATTGCTAGATACAGGTATCATATTATTTTTAAATTATGCCTCTGTGTAACCAGATTTGGCATCTCTTATGTGTCTTAGCTCTCTTTCTCTCCAAATAATGAGCCCCATCCTGTGAAGCAACATCAGCTCAGGGAAAGCGCAGCTCCTTCACCACCCAGTGAAGACTCCCAATAAAAAAAACCCACCCTTACTTAGTTCAAACAAATCAGGAAGGTAATACTCAGCAATGACATAAAAATAAGTAGTACAGAGAGATTAGGTTTATTTAACAGAATATAAATACCCAGGAGGAAAAAAAACCCAACCAAACAAAAAAATCCCACAATATATAACACGCAGAACATAAACAGAATGAGATTAATCACTGCAAAACCCACAAATTCTAAACTAGGTTCTAAGTTTACAAGGAATACAGTTTAAGCAAGGAAAAAACCTTACGTATTAGAGAGTTCTTTGTCTCAGCCAGCTGCTGCCAGCTTGTCTGTCTGTCTTTCAATTTCTCAGAAAGGTGTGTGTGAAAATCTAAATGAAATAAAACAAATACATTTTAGAGATGGTTCTTTTCCTCCTTTTCTTCCATTCCATTCACCTTTGGTGTAATATTGCCTATAGAATGTTTCACCTCCTCCCACCCAACGCATTTCTAAATAAAAAAAAAATACATTACTCATTATTATATAGAGATTGAGACTTCTTTTATCTTGTTATCAATGACGTATAAAAAAGCATATTGAGTAGCAGTAGTACCGGTGAAATCTTGCTTTGCAGGAGGTACACATGCCACTGTCGGTATCATTAACCATGAAAAAGGACAGAGTGCAGAAAAAATCTGGCTATAATACATGTGTTAGAATTTAAGTTGAAGTCCATGAGAGTTTCCATGCATGCTGTACAGTAGCTATTTAAGATCATATTAACTTCTTTTCCAAGTATTACCTATTATTCCTATAGCCAAGTATTTATCATTACATCCTTCTAAAAGATAATTTTTATCTCAAACCAGACTTTTAAGATACATTTGGAAATGGACACTTTCAGTTGTAATGAATCACTTCTCACATGTTTATTGCAGCAGGATGATGACTTTTACATTGACTATCAACATAATCAGGCTCATTCTGCTTCATCTCAACTAGACATGAACCAGTGAAACTGCACTCTTGCAAGGATGACAATTTTCTTCTGTCTCGTAAAAACTCTCCAGCTTTAGGAAGACATATTTATATATGATATATATATATATCAAAAAATAATTGTGTAGCTTTGAATAGTCTCTCTCTTTGACTAAAAAGAAAACTGGTTTCTCTTGGTCGTACAACTAATTTAAATATACCTGGATTTTGAAAACAAAGTAATTAGGGAGTCCTCTTATATATGAAAAGCAGAAAATCAATTGAAAATTGTTATTGAATTTCATAATAGCAACAGGAGAGTTTTCAGATGTAATAAACAGGAAACGTAAAACCTATTTTTATTTATTTATGTGAACTTCCTTGCACAAACCAGTAAAAGAAGCCGCCTAGTAATTGATGCATGGTCACTTCAATTCTTGTTCTTCACTGCCTTTCAGGCTTCACTGGGAAATTATTTTACTTGGTACATCTCAGTCTCAAATCCTTAATCATTTTTATAAGATAATTATTCAATCTTGCACCCACCCAAGACTCACCAGAATCAACAATGAAAATGTGATCTGTATACCACAGTAATTTGTTATATGCAAAGAAGAAAAAGGCAATGCATTGACACTTAAGTTATAAAAACAGCTGCCCAAAAATATAGAAAATAAACTGGTAAAGACGTAACGTAAAGATGCAGGGTAAAGATGTAAGACAGCAACATAGCTATTTGTTAGGAGCACAAATATTTTGGACCTAAAATGCCTGCAACAGAAAGAATTTGAAAGAATAACAGCTCCTGAGTCTTTCATTGCCGGTTTGGGGGGAAAAAGTAATTTTAAGGAGACAAGTTATACTTTTACAAACAAAAAACAGATTAAGTTTGCCCTGCCTAAATGTCTCCTTGCCACTGATGAAATTCAAGTTTGATGTGCTGTGACTGTAAGTCTTTTTTCAGGTCTTTTGGGTCATGTCTAATTAGTTCAGCTTTACTTTTGATGATACAGTCTTTTGATTTAAAAACAAGAGATTTTCAGGAATGCTCCACTGAAAGATAATTCGAAGAACCACATGCAAGTGAAGCAAAGATACATGAAGTGCAAACACGACTGTCAACATAAAAACTTTGGTAAATGAATAATTAAAAAAAGAAAAAAATCACTGCAAATTTCTTCATTTTGGTGTTACCAGCAATTTTCCCCAAAATATAATACTAAATTTGATTATATTATTTTCATATTTTTCGTATTTTAAAAATAGGAGAAATTAAATATAAGTAAACACATACATACACAGGAATATATCAAATAGGAAGTCATGTAATTGTTTCAATAAGCTTTTTTTTTTCTTTTTCTTTTTCCCTTTTCATCTTAATATGGACAAAATGGACCAAATAGATAAAATGGACCAAATTCTTAAATACAGTGTAATTCTTCTGTGGTACTTAAAATCAAACGAAACAATTTTAGTAGCTTGCAATTTTACAGTTTCTATCCCACCCTGTAATATGCAAATTTTTGAAATCTTTACTGTCTCTGTTTTTGTTTTAAAAGTTTTAATTTCTTTTTCAAGGCGAAAAGACAGAATTAATCCATCAACAGTTTATCTGTTGACATTTTATCACATTACCCTTTAAGCTTGTGTATGTCACTGAATCTGCTGTTCTCTATTTTTACCTGTCTGTGGCCACCTTGGGATATTTGATCCTTACAATTACAAAGGAGGAGGACCACAAACTGTTCCCCCAAAGAAGCTGAGCCATCCCTCTTTTTGATGCAAAACATCTAAAACTAGGTTTTCAAGTTCTGTTTTTCCAACAATTTTTTTAAAAAAAGTTTGCTACCATTGCCCAAAGGAAAGGATAATTTAAATGTTGAGACACTTTAAAAATAGCGTCATCCGAAGGGAAGCCTCCATGGGTATTACCTTCCTTTGACCCTCACAGGGAGTTAAACCTAATTGCATTTAGGGTTATCTCTAGCAGCTACACTCAGAATCAAACATCCTCATGAGGACTATTGTTCTAACTAATCTACTTATTAGGCTTTTATTCAGATTTAGTACAGTCTTTTATAAAAAAAAAAAAAACAACATCTCAAAGGGATAGTAATGGATTTTGCAATTATCAGCCAGGAAAGAACAGACTACAACCTACAATCTTTGGCCTTGTCAAAAATTCAGAAAAATAATCTTTTGTAAGTAAATCTTTAGATCATTAAGTGAATTTCAGTCCCTATCAGACACCACACTTCACATCCAGAAAAAGAAAAGCCTGTGTGAATTTGCTAAGCTTTCCTCTTACACACTCCTCTAAAACACAAATGCCACAATGTCCACAGGTCTGTTTGCTCCTACAGTAATTGACAGAGAGAAATAAATCTGCTTTCTGCACCTTACTTTTGAACTAAAAAATGAGTAGCAGTTTTCAGCTTTCTGTCTCAAGTCCCAGTTTAGGTTAAAAATCAATCCTGATACTGCTAATTTTAAATAATAGTATAAATATTAGCAACACTTTTTGAAATTTGAGAAAACAAATACTACAATTCCTAACCCAGTCTCCCGTGAGGTATACAATGTTCAGACTAGCTGTGTGTCTTCTGCATGGTATTCAGCAAACTAATTTCCTTCTCCTTTCCTCAGAGCAGCCTTTTCAGAAACTGACACTCTGCTTCCATCGTTCTATTATTTTTTAACATTTATCTAATTTCCCTCACACCCCAACAGTCTCCCACGAGGCCTGGCACTCTGACAAGACCTACACGACATCTTCTTGCTGTCCAACAGAAAGGCTAACAGGGAAAGGTTGTAATCACTCTCACCATTTTCATTCCCTCTCTATTGCTGTGCCGTGTAACCAGAAACCAGGAGGCACCTCGGAACACCATGCAGTCAGAGGTCCTGCTCGTCAGGATCCCACCGCAGAGCATTCCTGGGCCCCACAGGACATGTCTTTCTCACAGCAAAGAGGCTGATTACTAAATACCATGTTGTTCTTAATTCATGGTTCCTCTTTTGAGCTGGCCTAACAATGACTCGCAACTGTTACCTATCCAGGAACAAGTATCACTCCTATCTCTTCTTTCTCTCTCCCACCCCATCCCCAGCTGTTTCCTTCCTTTGGTATTTTCCCCTTCATAGTCCTGTCTGAATGGATGCTTCCAACTATGCACTACAAATTTTCACCCTTTAGTTTAGTCAGGTATTCGGGAATTTCACTTTTTAACATTTCCTAGCAAGCATCACTAAAAGCTTGCTACCAGTCATATAGTACATGCTCCACCCTTTAATATGATAACACAATGTTTATGATTTTTTGTTTACAGTATGAAGTCTTTTTGCATTTTATAAGGCTTGCTTTCTCCACTCATAATTCTTATGCCTCTCTGCCAACATTCATCTAGAAAATAACTGGAACTTCAAACATTACCAGAGCCTAAATATCCTCCCTAAGGTCTATTCTCATTTTTCCCTCTTCTATTTATCCAAGGACATAAACCAATTTTTACTGGTAATATACAATACAAAGATGGTTGCATTTCAAAAAAGGTCTTACAAAAACAATACCCTTAATTTCTCATGCTGCTTCCACTCTCTCTCAATATTCACACAAAAAGATCCAGTAACAAACACTTGCTCCATTTCTGGTCACACCTCCGCATCTGAGGCTTGTCCCAGGTGTCTCTGACCTCTTCTCTACTGAACATTTTCAATGAGCAGATGTTCCGCCCCTGTTAATACCTTAAGCATGTTTTCATTGGTATTTTCTTACTGTTTAGTACTGATCATTGTGGGTTTTGAGGAATAGGACAAAAACTGTAACAACTGACAGAACACTCTCTCACTACTGGGCAAGTCAAACCTCTACGTTTTCCGCAAATAATCTTTTCTGGTTTTGTTCACATTCTCCGCTAACATTTTGGATCAAGCACACTGGACAGACATAACAAATGTGATACTCTTTTCTAATTTCATCATATTCATTTTTTGCTTCCAGAAATTATATACATAGAGGTTAAGAATCAGTATTACTAAATATCATGCAGAAAAGTATGGGAATATGAACCAATCTGTAATAAAAGAGTCACATCATTTTTCTTTTCCTATATTGTCTGCTGTTTTACTCTATTATGTTCTATTGCACATTTTATACTCAATGTTTCGTTTGATCTTTTACGAAAGTTGTATTAATTTTTCTCTCCTTTGAAGCACATTCAGCAAGCCAATTAAACTTAAAAATGCTGCAGCTGCATAGTATACTAGCAGCTCTCAAGCAGAATTATTCTCCAATCAAAGCGCCAGCAACATATATTTTATTTTTTGAGAGCATACATTTAAATGTTAACACACCACCAAATATTCATGCAAGAATGACAAATGCTACAAAGGAAAATGCTCTATTATTAGTTCAAGTACATTTGAAGCCTATTATAATTAAGTGAACTTAACGTCAAATAAACCATTTTCACTGTCCTCTGTCTACCAAAGGTAAGTACTGATGGGAGTCAGAAGAATTTTTGGTTCACGTTGCTATTCATGATGTCCTAAATATTACCAAACATGACCAGCAACAAATCTACTGCACCAAGACCTGGGTTTTCCAAGTGCATTGCCCATGCCTCTTACACAGAATCAACTAAGCAACTCACTACATTAGAGACAATGGTACAAGACATAAAATGCCAAATACCTTCATTCTGTATTTTAATTTCCTATGGACTAATAAAAGAATTAGGATGTGCTACTACCCTAAGAATCACAGGGAGATGAGTAATTCAGATCAGCACTTAGTTGAGAGCACAGACCTGTCTATTTCTTTGTGCAGAAGTCTGTCTACACCTATGAACTTAAAGTGAACTGGAACTAAATTTCAAGTGGATTTATTTCAGTCAAATTAAATGGTCTCAACTTGTCGTATTTCCAAATTTGGATGAATCTTCTCAAATGCCCCTGAACAGTCAAGCCCTAACATCTAAAATACCCATAATTGCCCCTCAATTCAACATGGTCATTGACTCACATCAAAAGAAAAACTCTAAGTGAGACTTCATAACATTTTTCTCTCCTTTTCATGCTGTTTCCTTCTGGTTTTGTTCTGCTCTGCTCTGTAAAGTAAGGGTCAATTTAACAACCATTACTTCATGCTGTTAGAAATGGGTTAGTTATCCCCACATGGGTCAATGACAGCTACAGGTCAATATCTCCGTAATTTATCAAAACATAAGCCACAACTCTCATGGGAATAATTTATTAAAAACTAAGAGAAGCTTCAGCCTTAAGCAGCAACTACAGATACTCTAAGGTTGTTTTCTCTTTCTTTAATACCTCTTTCATGCAAGTCTTTCTCCAAAATAATACTTAATTATTAGTTCAGCCTCTGATCCAATGACTATGTTTTTAAATCAAAAACTTATGCCTGGAAAGACCAATAGTTGAATTATTAGGCTAGCTAACAAACTAAACAGCTACTGGTAAAAGCTATTTGAAAAACAAACAAACAACCCACCCACTAATTAAAACCAGTATCACTACATAAATACGGTGACAAAAAAAATCACATTAACCATGTTTTACAACAAAAGTGGTTAGGTACAAAGCTTAAATTTAGAGGGGATTATATGCATTGTACTGCAACCCATCAACACTTCAGTTAAAGCACCCACTGCTGTTCTTTGTTATTTTTGGCAGCACACAAAACTGTGTAAATAAAAACTGTAGAGAGAAAGCTAAAAAGAATTTAAAGAATTCTAAAGAATTCCTTAGAAAGAATTTTTCTCCTTTTTGGGGAATACATATTGATACCCTGTATTTTTTCAGCTTGAAAGTGTAAAGAAAGGAAAAAAATCAACCATAATGCTACAGTAAAAATTATCTGCCATGCACTAAAAATTATCTTCCACATACTACTTTGCTGCTTCTTTTGTGAGTAAGGGAATAAACCTAAGTTAGCTGCTCTTGATAAGATTGCACTTGTTTTTATTTAGCAACTAATATCAGCAGAATGGAGCACTGTGAAATAAACATTAAGGGATTCATAAAGCAATGGAAAGAAGGTTTTCTGGTACAAGCACGCAATTCTAATAGTGGTGAATTATTGTAACTACATGTTGGGTCTTGTGTCACCCCACCCCTCCTCCAAAACAAACTAAAAAGCAAACCACCAAAACTTGATTTCTTCCATCAAAAGAACACTGTAAAGCTAAGACATGGACAAAAAAGGTAAGAAGGACCAAAGTGCTACAACATTAGTTCTACTGACACATTGGGTATTTTTTTCAATGACCTGAATATTCCACAGGCCCTACAACATACTGTATGTTTCTAACACTGTAAACAATTGCGCATTTAAAATTTAGGCAACCCTAAAAATACAAAGAAAACTTAAAACAAATACATACAGTTGTGTTCCTAGAGAGGTGGGAATTGGGATCAATGTACTAGTGATGATAATGCCTTACAAAACAAAACAAAAAAGCTCTTAAAGTAGTAACTTCAGCATCCGACTTTCTCATTACAGTTATGTTCTTCACTTTTAGAGATTTATTGTTTTTTAACAAAGGCAAGTTAATTAATTGATAAGCCTCGATCACATTTAGACCTACTTTTACCTACTGATCTCCTCTTTCTGTAGCAAGTTCTATTAGTGGGGGGGGGGGCGGGGGGGAGAAATCAAATTACAGTTTTGAAGTTATTTAATTGGTAAAATCTAATTTGTCATCTGTGCCTGTAACAATTTTGAAGAACTAAGAACTGGCACACAATTAACAAGAGACAAGTAGACAAACTTATGGTCGTACTGTGTTGTTTGTTGGGAAAAAATTGTAAGGACAAGTTTTTTTTTACACTAAAAAATATGAAGCTATTACAGTCATTCTTCACAAGGAAACTATGCCATACTTTGGGTGACCCATCTCACTGGCTCTTACCTCTTGCAGTTCTACAACATCGTTCTTTAAATGGAAGAATGAGAATTCAGTGTATCGTTCAAGGTATGGACATCCCACACCTTTACAGAATGGCACTAATGATATTTTCCGGTTTGTTCTTTACATCAGCTTTCTGCTGGTTTCTCTTGCCTATTGTAAGAAGGGGGTTGTTTACATTATTGTAATATCGTATGGATAACCTTTCTTAGGATTGTCCACTGTCACACTAACATCACTTTCCTGAATAATAATAGAAAATTCAGAGCCCACCATATTTCCTCATCGATTATCAATTTCACCTGCTGATTTCTCTCCCACCCGCTCTGCATCACGAGATTCTTCAGGAAATTTGTCACTGTCTGTCTTCACTACCCTGGTGTCCTGGTTTGGACCGGGATAGAGTTAATTTTCCTCCTAGTAGCTGGTACAGTGCTGTGTTTTGGATTTAGCATGAGCATAATGTGATAACACACTGATGTTTTAGTGTAAGCACTGCTTAATGACAACTAATGAAAGGACTTTTCAGCTTCCCATGCTTGGACACCAAGGAGGTGCACAGGGAGCTGGGAGGGGGGCACAGCCAGGACAGCTGACCCCAACTGGCCAAAGGGATATCCCACACCATATGAGGTCATGCTCAGTATATTAACTGGAGGGGAGCTGGCCAGGGGGCAACAATTGCTGCTCAGGGACACGCTAGGCATTGGTCAGTAGGTGGTGAGTGGTTGCATCACTTGGTTTTCGTGGGTTTAGTTTCTCTCTCTCTTTTTGATGTTTTCCTTTTCATCATTGTCATCACTGTTGTTATATTTCACTTCAATCATTAAATTGTTCTTATCTTAACCCATGACGCTTTCATACTTCTGCTCTTCTGATTCTCTCACCCATCCCACCAGGGAGGAGGAGGGTGAGCAAGCAGCTGTGCAGTGCTTGGTTGCCAGCTGGGGTTAAACTACGGCACCTGGATAACATTTGGCATACAGAAAACAATCACCTCAGTACACATCTGTTTTCCCAGCTCACTTAAAAAGGCACCAAAATTGAATTTGCCCCATGAATGGGACAGCAAAAATCACAGGAGGCAGCTGTACTACACTCAAAAAACCAGACAAATTCAGCTCTTTTATGTAACAATGTATGTTTACCTTCCACAGCATCGTAGCTGATTCCCTCTGCATACAAGACAGGCTAGTAACAGATATACTCATGTGTTTTCTGATAGATAGAATCTAGCCGTAAGGACTCTGCCTGGTTTCCACAAACCAAGCAGTTTATACAAGAGCAAGAATTGACTGGACAAGACAGACATACATAAACGTAGCACCAGTTCATGCCGTGCACTATTAGAGAAAAAGCGTTAGACACAATGACTCAAAAGGGATAACATTTCAGAGTAAATAAACATACACACTACTTTCTACATATACCAGAATGTTATTTAGGATGTGAAAAACACTGCAATATATTCTAAGCTACAAATATTGAGTCATGTGGTGAGTGACCTAGTTTCCTTTTCATTTTTCAGTGTATTTTTAGTTATTCCCTGTTGATTTATGTTTTCATTAAAACCTATGGGATACGTCCTTTTGAAGTCTGCTGGAGACTGAATGGACATATGATGCTCTTTAAAGAATACCTAAGCATTTTTTGCCAATGGTCTCTCTGTTTTAAAGTCATACTTCTAATAGAAGCTCAGTTGAAGAGCAAATAAGCATCATTTGTTTACCACTTTATCTTATCTTTCCTTCACAGGAATTTAAATGCAAATGTGAAACCGAAGGAACACCAACAAATGCATCAACTGCTAGTGCAGTCTAATGACTACAGTCAACAAAGGAAAGGAGAATACTGTGGTCTCTGCTTAGCGCCACAGCATTCTGCAGCTGGCAGTACTAGCAGTGTTCTGCATAACTTATTTTTGCAACTGAATTTATATAGAAATACTTTGAAAATCATCCCAGAATTTATACAGAAGTGGTGTAATTAATTTCTGTAACCTTGTGGAATGGCATATAACATTTTATGTCGACAGCTAAGGAGGTTATATTGATCTGAAATAGAAAAAGACAACCCACCTAAGAAAAAAGCCCTCTGAGTGCCTCCAATCATGCAGAAGATGCGTTAAAGGATTTCATTTTTTGTAAATTCTGAACTTAATGTTAAATAAGTGGAAACTTCTAATTTTTCTCAAACCAGAAATGTAACGTCAGTGAAATGAAGCCCACTGTTGTAATATTTTTTTTTGTATCAAAAAGGACCATAAAGCTTTAGAATTTATGTATGGACTTGCAAAGTTCAGAGTAATTAGTATCCAAATTTTTTGTTTTGCCTTTCTTTAACAGTGAATTAAGTTACAATATTAGATTTTGTGTAATAAACAAGGACAAAATATTGCGTAATGACCTAGCTTCAAATGAAGGCTCAATTACAGTAATGATCTTGATAATTATATTAGGACAGTCTAGGCTTCCCTACAGCTCTCTATTTTTCTAATGTAAAGAGAATTATGTGCATGATGACAGCAATGTGTCCTCATAAGCCTACTCTTACCTTATCCTGCCTACTTTAACATGCTCTACAAATTCAGTTTTAAGCTGCAGTTTTCAAGTATTTTGTCAATCACAGTTTACAAATGCATTCTGCTAAGGCAGCTGTCAGGACAAGATTCAGCAATGACAAGCTGTCTTGGCTCCTGTTCATTCTATCCTTAAGTCACCAACTCTTATTTTTATCTCTGAGGAGGAGAAATACTCTGGCTCAGAAAGGCTCTACCTGTTCACTAAACAGGCAGTTGAGTCACTATGTTGGCAAGGCTCCTGATCAACAGAACTAGGAGTACCAATAAATTCTCAGCAGCCCATTTATGCCTCCTTTTTTCTTATCATAAGTGCTATTCTGAAAATACTACTGGCACTCTGCACATAGAAGTGATTGAGTAAGAAGATACAGTGCAGGTTGTCAATTTATCCCGAAATAGCCTCTAGTGGATAGATAAAAGCCATCTAAACCATAGCAGAAGACAGAGCTATTACACAGAATTGCCAAATTCCCCACAAAGCATTCCAGACAAAATTTTGGCCTCTGTTACACACACACACACAAAAAAAAAAAAAGATGACAGCATATACCACTAGTTGTACATATAGTGAAAAATCAGTACATACTGAGGTATTTTCTTTTAAATCCTGGCAATTAAGAATTTTACAGCATCTTACTCTGTATAAATGTTGTAAGAGATATTTCATAAAGGCTAAAACTGGGATTATGCCAAACTTGCCTTTTAGCTTTAATTGTGTTATTGACTATATTACCTAAAAGAATGTTCACTTGTAATGACAAATCATGACTGGGAAAAAAATGTATAAATCTGCCCCCCAGTTACTATCATGGAAATACCATAAGCATAAGACTCTACACAGACAGCTTATCTCCAAAAATTTTAGTTAATCAAAATGAGTGCCATTTGATACTGTATGTGGTCTGTTGTGGGATGAAGGGAGGCATTTGAAAAGTAGTTCCAGTGTTAATCTATATCAAGTCCTTCTGCTTTAAGGGGAACAGAATGGAGAAAGTTTCAGTCTTCATTAAAGAGGAAGCAAGAAAAAGGTGGAGTAGTGACATGGATTTTAGAAGTGCTGAATATTTCCTGCACCAGTTGAGGTTAACAGAAAATAGCACTCGAAACAGTCTGGCATTTGAAAATAGACCTAATATGGACTTAGGACAAAATTTTCAATTATTGTCCATCTTTTAAGTGTGCATCATTGTCCATTTATGCCATATAAAAAGGAAAAAAAGCCATAAATGGGCCAGAGTAGTCTCAAAACTAAGAGAAACATAATGAGGATATGACCAGGAGACACCATTAAAACAATGTCTCATTGCCAACCCTAGCATGAGTGAAGGTTAGAAACTGAGCTAGAGGCAAGAACGAGGGTGCAGGAAGAACTCAGAGATAGGATCACAGCATGCAAATACGTCAATAAGTAGCTTGGGAATAGCTGGCCAGATGCTGTTTCGTAGCACTGTATATCGTTTTTGTGACAGACCAAACCAAAATCAGAAGTACACAAAGACTGTTGCATCTTAGCAACATTCCCTAACTCCCTCTTATGGCAGCTATTTTTGTATTACGATTCTAAAGGTCCCAGAGAAAGGAAACCATAAAGCAAATGAGAGTATTTAAGTTTCATTTATACCGTATATCCTCAACTATCTTGGAGAAAAAATTGGAACAGGTGAGCAGGGGCGTTTTGCCATTTTAAAAAGAATCTCTTCCACCTATTTAATGGTGCATTTCATTGCATCACACAACTGCATTAAGATTTTGGATGTCTGTGAACATAATGCAGACAATGTTCAGAGTTCATAATGTAACAAGTTATTCCCAGAACTGTGAAAGTCTGAGGGCAAAATGATGGTGGCTGTCCTTACTGAAAGACTAAGATGATCTTACAATCAAACAGGACCAACCCTTGTCAGTACATCTGACCAACTCACAGAAACTGTTAATATTTCAGTTATACTGACTAGCAGGATGTGTATAACGTACAGGACATTGAAATAAAAGCACTAACAAAAAATCAAGAACATGTAAATGACAAATTTTGTGGTTTTCAGCTTTACAGAGAAGAATCAGATGTTTCTAAGTAGTTTTCTCTCTTTTGTTTGCTTATTAACATTGTTGTGTGTCTATACAAAGGTAAGTGTTTTCCCACTAGAATAAGCTGCTAAATGTCTACTAAAGGCAGAAGGACATATATTCATGTACTAGTTATTTCATGGAACTGTCTCTTCCTCTATCACTGTGGGTATTATATACTCTAAATGGTTCTCGTTCATTCGTTTTTGCAGAAACTCAGCATTGCCTTTATCATCTCTGACATATTATAGATAAAACCCCTTAGTTCATTTTTTGATATTGATTAATTTTTACAGATTCACAAGTCTATTCTCAACTTGTCTTATTTTCAATACTAAGCCAAAGTTACCTCTTTCTTCTTTTTATTGTTCTAACAGTCTTTGTCTGACATACTTATTTAGACAATATGACTCTGGATGTGCACAATGGACAAGATAATGTCCAAATTCATTAGCTTACCAATGTCCCTATCAGGTGACACAATTAGAATTTGTTAACCCAGAAGAAATATCTATTCCCAGGTAGCTACTGGCAAGGGGCAAGACTGGAAAGTTTACAAATGGCGACCTAAAATAGATTAAATAAATATGTAGTTACTACATCTGATAACAATACTTCAAAAGTTAACTCTGATGTTGGATAAACAGCTCTGCTGGATTTCTTACAGTAGCTCAAAGAGCACAAAAATGTAACTACAGTCAAATAGCTTTCTGAGAGGGTAGGAAAAAAATCCATCTCTGTGCCTCAAATTCTTATATTCAGGACACCTATATCAGCTGTAGCTTGAGTGGCAGAGGAAATAGTTAAGGGAAAAAAGTGACCAGAACGTTATTCCAATTCTGCAATCTGTTGCAACAGCTTTGGGGGTTCAGGCCAGTAGGGTGTGAAAAAAAGCTAAGTTGAATAAAAGCCATGAGGACTTTGGGGGGTAGGGCGGGGGGGGGTGGGGCGACTGTGTGCTTTTGGTGAGGTTTGTGGGGGTTTTTTTTTGGTTTGGTGGGTTTTTTTTGTTGTTTTGTTTTGTCTCTGATGTTTTGCTTCAGGAATAGCTCAGTCAAACAGAACCTATTTCTACAAAACTAAACATTCTTATGAATCTATTTATTTAAGATTCAAACCATTTCCTTAGAGTAAGTACCATCACACTTACTTTTACAAGTGGGAAACTGAGGGCACACAATGTTACTCTGGCTTGACAACCTTGTTCATCCCCACCACAGACGACAAGTAAATCTGTCTAAAACTAGTGGTAGAATGGGTGCCCCCAAGTTAGCTAGTCTGCCTAGAAGAATAAGGAAGGAGAAAGCCAGTTATATCTTGAACTACACAAGGTAGAGCATGGAGAAAGTAGTAAGGTCCAGTATTCCACAGAAAGAACTTCTGCCTCTCCAGTAGCTCAGGTATGCACTTAACAGACAGACAAAATCCCAGTATTTAAAACTAATGCAGGAGTAAAGCTATGCAAACAGGAACAAGAAGTTTGACTGTCAATAAGTCATCCCAGTGATGGCATGACTCTGCCTCTTTCAAGTGAACTTGGCTATTCACGTAAAACAAAAAATTTTCACCTTTTATCACTCATTGTATCAGTGAGAGACTTATCCTAGTAACCATACCTATAAAGTTCTATATCTAACTCAGTGTTGTGTGTCCTACAGTTGCCATTTTGGACACCTACAAAAGAGTGAAAGAGCAAGAGAAGCATTTTATGATACCTCCTAGCTATTGCCCTTCCGCCTTTCAACAATCTTCCATTATAACATGTATAATACTCCATAAATTAAAACCAGGATTTACATCTTTGCTCTATTACATTTCAAATGGAAAAAATGGTCTGTGATAAGCAAGAAAAAAATAAGTTAAAACAAATTCTAGATTAGAGGGTGAGGCAGAAGAGATCTAATGTTCAGCAATGTAAAGGAATTAGTCTGAGGCATACTGCAGGAACAGATGAAGGTGTAATGGTAAAGCCACAAATAGAATACAAAGTAACATCGCAAGGAAGGTACTGCTAGTAGTATTAGCAAAAGTTTGTACATAACACACCAAAAGTAAAAAGACGCCAGCTGAAGAATCTATATCAGATTTGAAGTTTAATGATGTAGATAATTTAAGAAGATATGGAAGGAAATAACTTGAACATTAAAGTATTTATAAAACAAGACTTGCAAAAGGGTTGCTTAGTCTGCAAAAGTCAACTGTAGGTTAGAAAAAAAAAGCTATATTAGTGATCAATCACTCAGCATGCTCATTAACAGTAGGAGAAATAATGATTTAAATTTTAGCAAGACAGATTGATATTGAGTGCTCCAAAATATCTTCTAACCAGGAGGTTAACAGATGAAACAGATTACCAAGAAATTTGTAGAGCCAGTGTCGCTGAATGCTTCCAAGAACAGGTCAGGGAAATATCCAAGGGATAGCACTTTCGGTACAAGCTTCTACCTTCTTTTGGTGTTGGACACAAATACTGAACACATTACCATTTTTCAGTGGATCCCAAGAATGCATTAGGATGGAAAGCACACTTCATGTATAAAATAGTACATGGAACTTCTAGTTTGCCAGCTAATGTAAAAATAAATATGCCAAGAGATAAATTTAATAACATAATAAAAGAATCTTTCACATGTCAGTAATTTCTTTTTTTACATTTTCTATTTAATACTAGCCATCAGACCAATATACATCAGTCTGAAAAAAGGAATAGTTGCTTTGAAAAATAACTTTCCACTTTCAATGTATGCACTATCTCCCACATAAGAGAAGATGACACAGTATCTCCCCTCGGAAACAGGCATACTAAAATGTATTTTCTAGACTGTGCATAAAAATGAACACAGGATTAATGTGGACAGTATGACAGAAATTTTTATATAATTGTCAAGAAAGCAGAATGAAGAGATGCAGTAACAGGCCTCTTCCAAAAACAGATGTTACTTAAGCACTGCCAGCAAGATGACCACTGGTCCTTGTTTAGTTTTGCAGGAAAGATTAGAGAAAAGGTAATAGTAATGTATTCCAGACTTCTTAGAAGGATATACAGAAATACAAGAACACAGACAGGGAAAGACAATTCAAGGGAGTGAATGGGTCATCAGAAACCCATTTTCTCAACAGTGGACAGACTGTGCCTCAGCCCAGCAGTAATCCCCTAATTGTCATTTCTTCATTCTTTTTACCACAATACCTCTAATGTGGCTAGCTAGGGACTGAGTGGTTATTAAACTGGGATGTTAAATATTTCACCAGTCACCCATGGCCCACGAGCTGTACAAGGAGTTGGGCTGCTGTTTGGAGCATTAAAGTTATTAAATCATCTGGGAGTAAAGGCATATATTAGAAAATATGAGATAAAACCAATCTTTACTGTATGCAATTCTGTTTATAGTTCATAAAGTCTATACAGCTGCTGACCACGTTCCAATGCTGAAAAACTTGTAAAACCAGCACTCTTCTGAACTAGGGAGCAAACAGAGTTTGGCAATTATGACAAAGGAGAACCTCTGCTTTATAAATGAAGTTTCAAATGCACTAATTCACCTCTGGACACAAGAATTTAACAAAGTTACATGGCATGATACAATTCATACATTCATTGACAAAGCAAACAATGGCACTCGGACATTTTAACTAGTCTTTTACAACTGAAAGGCCTTTTTCCTCTTAGCTTTTTCTGGAATTACTCAGCCTTATTACTTCATCAAAAGTATTTGCAACTATTTAAGTTTCCACATATCAAATTATATTTTTCAATAAAGACAGACCCTAGATAATCATCTGGTACAGAGAGTCCATGAGGAAAATCACACCTACAACAACAGTACTCCACAAAAGGTACAACTACAAGGCCGAACATATTACTTCTGAAAGGTGCAAGTAAGCAGTGTCACAGCCGAAGCAGCCTTTTCAAAAACAAGTATGTCAGATTCATCTTTGACCTTTCCTTTTACAAGCTGACGCTGACAAAACCTTTTAAAGCTGTTACTTACTGGTCAACATTTCCACCATGCATTAGAAAAAATTATGGGTAGGATCTTGTTTACTTAAGGTAGACCATACCCAAATTCTTGACAGTGATGCCAAACCTCCTATTCTCTACAGTCAGTGGAAAGAAATAAACACTCCAGAGTCATGTTCAGGGGGTAGATCTTGTCTACCTAACTTAAATAAGTGAACTCCAGACGGAATGGTCTTCCTCTGGCAAGTATCCAAAAGCATCTACCACCCTCTACTGACTCAATGATTAAATCAAGTGCTAGAGTTGCAAAATTGCTTCATTAAGCACAAGCTAGGCACAGAATTATGCAGTCTAAACTTGTGCTTTGGACACTTTGTTCTTTTAATCTCCAGAACAGAGTGTAAAAACAACCTTGCTAAAAAAAAGTTCTTGCATGACTGGGTAATATAAATTGATAGAGCAGACAGGGAAAAATGTTAAATTTAAATGTCGCTAAGCATGAACAACCCTTGGTTGTATTAAGGTATGAGTTGTTCCACCCAGGCAACAATACACTACAAAGAGAACTCAAGGCCTGTGACTGACCCTAAATCTCCACTATGTCAGAAAATTCTAGAGAGACCCACTTTGACTACTTTTCACCAAATTCCTGTTGCTTTGTTCCTGGATTCTGAACATCCAAGGAAGTCCACTCACTGCACAGGTATCTGGGTTCCACAACACATCACCAGTTTGCGGTAAGATGCGTACAAATGGCCACAAAATTTTGAAAATTCATGCTTGAAAATCATATCAAATGGCTTTTTAAATGGAGAAGTAGAATGTTCTTGATAGTGAAGTAACGCATCAACTTTTTGAGTAATTGTGACAACTTATACACAGGATTTGCCATATATCCCATCAGAGAATATACTGAGAGAACATTCATTACAATTCTAGTAGATAAGTAATAGTAACTAACAGAACATTCACATGCTAGACTACTCGTGTATGTACAGATGCAATGCAGTATTATGTATTATTGCACGAGTTCTATTTATTTAGACAATTTATTTACACTGCCCAGTTTTGTTTCAAGTTACACACGGGAAGTTTCTTAATATAACTTCTGAGGACATGAGTTGTGTTTTTTTCCGGAACAACTATGTCTTCACCTAGAAATATGAGATTAATGGTCTAAGTGGGAAATTTAGGACAGTAACTACATTGCATATAGCAAATACAATACGCAAATATTGCTGCAGTCTCCCTTACATGAAATTAGGGTACAAGGGACGATTCTATCAACAGAACTATGAGATACTGAATTAATTTACCCTCAAATATTAGAAGTAGTAAACTTTCTGCTCATTTCCATCTTTCTAAGAATCACTTTAATACTAAATATGTTAATGTATCTGTACTTGTTAATGCATTTTTATACTACAATGTTCTTTGCAAGACCTTGTGGTTAATAAACATTATGTATATTATGTTTATTCAGTTTTAAATGTTAATAATCTTGGTTTTCAGAAAAATAAAGAAAGTGTTCTCATTGAATGTCACTTAGTCTAAAAACTATGCAAGTGAGGGATGGTAAAGTACCACTGTTATAAACTCTCCTTGTTTTCTTTTTGTTTGGTTCATCTAAGACAGCTAGATATACAAAAAACAGTGAATAAAAAGAATATTTAGGACCAGTTATTCAGACGTACCTGCCAGAGCTGCATAATCAAGATGGATAAAATCTGTCCTACAGCAGAAGCATTTCTGCTTTTTACAATCCCCTTTATAATTTAACTAGCCTGAATATTCTGTTGAACTGCAAGAACAGAATTTAAAGATGATTTTGATGGTACTGTGAATCAATTAATTTTTGGTTCTCCTTTTCATCATCAAACAATTATATCTACAACACACACCCCCCCCACACGCCCCAATTCTAATTTGTGCTAACTGCACACAAAAGACAAAAGATGAGAGAGAACTGTATCTATAGCTATGGCTGCATACCTTTCATTGACAGTGACATACTTCACTATTTGCAGAGTAACTAAATTGTTTTTCTACATTAGGATTATTTGTGTCTCACATCTCCACAATTCTACCATTAAACTTAGTAAGCTTTTTTAATATCTCATTTTCCTCAGTAACTCTCCTATTTAGGCCCAAACCCCTAAAAAACTAATCATTAATACTTTTTTCCCTTTACGCTTTTTGTGTCAGACCATCATCTCCTTCAATTAAATGTAGATATGGACTCTGAAGGCAGCTACCTAAGGCCATGCCAGTGGGAAATTACAAGTTACCAACTCCCCAGCTATACTAAAAGGTCTGTAGGAATTTTAATTTTCCAGCAAGTTAATACTTAATTTATCTTGCTTTGCTTATTTTCCAACCAGAGGGTTTTTTCCCTACTGTTGAGAGCACCTCCTTCTCTAATGATATCAATACTATCTAACAATCTACGTGATGTTCACTCTTCCACAGATTTAATGTTTAGTCGCTTTAGCATGTCCCTGACCTTACTATTTTGGGGAACAGAAATACAGCAGGAAAGGACAAACTGAAATGATCGGGTAAATGAGTTTCCCAAATCATTAACACCATGAAGAGCAAGGATTCAGCACGTTACTTCAGCTTCATAGGATATAATTACATGTTTTGATTAGCAGATATATTTTCCCAGCCTCAGGTGTCAACAAGGGTTCAAGTGTATAACATGTATAAATGGGTGCTAATTTTACTAGTCATGAAAATGTGTTTCACTAATTACATTTATATCATCTTAGCCAATTTTAATTCGATATTGCTCCTCTATAGCACATCTTCCTGTTTATTTCCTTACAATGACATTTGAGCTCTTCCAAATGACACAGTGATTCTAAAATTCAGCAGGCATGACAGGTTACTTCCCCACTGAACAACTGCCCTAGTCATGAAAAAGTAAAAAGATTTACAGAAGTCTGTTCAATTTTGTGGTCATTTCTGTACCTCTGTGAATTGCATCCCATTAAGGATGTTATCATCTGGGACTAAAATCTTATGGCAAAAGCGGTGCTTTTCTTTCACCCAGGTGATTGATAGGAGTTTAAGAATTTCTGATTGTTGACACCAAAAAATAAGGAAGCAAGCCTGTTTCAAAAGGGCGAAGCCCTTTTCTCTGCCCTGCGGTTTCCTGACAGTGTCTTTCAGGTTTTGCTAACAGAAATGAGATGAGGATTGACAACTTTAAGAACCTCTTTTCAGACAAATAGCCATAGAATGGTTTGAGTTGGAAGGGACCTTTAAAAATCGTCTGCTTCCATGCCCTAATAAGAACTATTAGCAAAAATATTTAAGGCTTTGAGATAAGAACGTGGGATAAAACTAATAACCACAAGCTGCTGGAAACTGGAATGCCTAAGTAAGAGCGTGCTTCCACAATTCAGAGTGCAAAACAAGAAAACACCAATGACCCAAAAGGTTTCTAACAGTGATATTGCTGTCAATATATCATGATCTTTTGGAGTATTTTTCTAAGAGCCATCTGGTGCATGAATGACATATAGGCCAGATAGCGCTCTCTTCACTGCACCATCAGTGTTACTCAATGTTATGTAGGAAATGGAGTGGTATGAAATGAGTCCACTACCTCTTCTGCTGCTTAGGCCTCTCAGTATACTGAAAAATCCATCACGATGCTGAACTGCTGCTACCTACAGGCACATACAGCAGCACAAGGAAAGTAAGCACCATTAAAATTATAATAGAAATCTTACTCTCCAGGCATATTTGTTGTATATTTAAACATGAGGCAAATCCTTAAAAAGAAAAGTTATGAGATTTAACTTTTCAGCATGAGATTAACCTTCTCAAACCAGTGCTAAGATCTCTTACCTACCTTGTATAACTGGATGGTTAATATGAAGCCATAATTCACTAGAGAATATTAGCCAATTTAGCAATCACCTAAAGACCTCAACACTTCAGCCCTTCAGCTTACAGTGTGGCCTCACTGTTGGCATGGCTGAGGCAAAACTTCAGAGTCTGTAAGAAAGAACAATAGGCCAAGAACAGAAAATTCCAGTGTGGCTTAAGAAGTTGCATGAATGCATATGGTAAAATATTGTTTTAGAGTACTCAGTCTGCTCTTGCCACTGATACTTCAAGACCCTCACTAGTTGTTATAAACACGACTCCAAAAAATAATTAAGGGGGAAAATCACATGGAAATCACTCACGTATTCAGAATGTTAAGTTATTGCAGAAGGGTGATGGTATAGGGACTGGATTTATAAGCCTGCACATGGATTGCTACAGTTATACTATAATTACTACCAACTGACAGACTAAAAATTATATTAAGAACTTAATGCAAAAACCTTCACAGTGAATGGATTTTTAAAAAAGCCTAACCATGCTGCCAAAAACAAGTACAGGTGATTTACATTTTCCTTGTATATATTCTGACAGTTTAGTTACAGAATAAATACTACGTATTCTTCTGATAAGACCTGAGAACACTTTATGCTTATTCAGTAAATAACAAAAATACTATCTCAATGCCTAAGTGGCACTCAGCAAGTACTTGAGCACTGTTGTGAGTATTTTTAAAGAATATGGTACCAATACCCTTAAAAAAAGGTAAAGAAAAATTAAAACTTTCAACTTGTAGTAGGTGCAGTATGAGAGAACTGAGCCGTGCAACACCTCACTGAAGCTGCATGCAAAGCTTATTACACTACGTAAGCTTTAAATACCAGTCAGCAGACTTATATATTGTAAAATATGACCTTAAAAACTACTGTCATTCAGCTGGGAACAACAAACCAAAACCTTTGTTTTTTACTTCTGATCCTTTGTACAAGTTGTATTACTTGTCTTTCGAATTATCTAGTTGGATGGAAGGACACAATTGAAGTAATCAGATTTATGATGAGAGGCTTCTTTTGCTTTACTCCAAAGGCTGCAGATAGAATATTAAAACAAAGGCAAAGCTAAATTTGAAAAATGGGAGCAATAAGGACGTAAACTTAAAGATATTGTATGCATGTTTATTTTAACAGAGTCTTCAGCACTATTTAGTTACCAATGCACAAAACCTCTTTCATATGGCCTTGCTAAAGATTTTAAGCATAAGCAGCCTCATTTCAGTGAATCAGAATACTCACACACAAAGGTAAGTGCATGTTTTAAGTGTTTTAATCAAAAGGGGTTTAAATGTGCGTGTTTGGTACTTGGATAAAAAAATTAAAAATATAATTTTCTGGGTTTTATTTTTTACCATTAAAGATATTCTTACTATATACAATAATTTTTAGCACGTACAAACAAAAGCACTATGGGTAGCACACTATTTCATGCACATGAAGAATGTTTAAAAATTAAGTTTTCAGGGTTTTAATTGTATGTACATCAAGTCAAGTCAGCTGCCATAACAGAACAATTGATACATTCATGCTGTTTGTTAGGTACTATAATTATTGGAACACCTTTTCAATCCTGACAACTTATATATTAATTTGTTCTGGATTTTTTCAGGGTTTTTAATGCTAGTTCTGTTAATAACAGAGTCAGGGTATACACTGTACTTTTATTCCTGATCATTACAAAAGTAAAGCACAACATGAACCAGAAACTGTAAGGGAGGGAAAACCCTCCTTAAATATAAGGGAGGGGAAAAAAGGAGCAAAGCTGTGCTAAAACTGGATGAATTATTAAATGCTGATTTTGCCTTTATCTTCAAAAAGGAAATACATTATGATTAAAACTTATAAAATAAAAATTGTGTACAGTAATATTTTTTGTAAAAATCAATGACTTAAAGAACATTTCGGTATCACACACATTCATGTCAAGAATAACAAAAGTTGAGCTTACAGCTTTCAATGACATACTTGAGAAAAACAAACAAAAAAACCCACAACAAAGAAATCCCACCACACACCAAAAAACCCCAAAAAATCTCTAACCAGTTAGTGGTTATCTCAGAACACTCAGAGAGGAAGAAGTGTCCCAGATGAACGGAAAGCAGTATCTACCTCCTCAAAGCGATGGGTAGGGAGAAGAAAAGGAAATTAACAGACCTGTTGGCTTGACTGATATCAAATGACATGGAATCAATTGCTAAACATGAATTTTATGAAAATAAGAACTGAAGATAAGGAACAGTCAACACAGATTTGTTACAAGTGAATTAAGAACCAATTCAACTTTGTATCTCTAGCTAAAAGGGATGTGGTACTCTTGGAAAGGATTTCAATATGATGTACCAGATGATATGTTTTATAGCAATTTCATCTTCACCATGAAGAGATGCCTGGCCCAAGGCAGAACTAACAAGTCATTCATAAACGATACTGTAAAGTGTTTTTACCCTTAAGGACTACAAACTTCAGAGCTGGTTATCCTTAAAGCCTTTGGTATGTAGATTTTATTTTACACTTTTTTAAAAATTGACAGTAAGTCTTCCAGAAATCATCAAGTAAACATCTGACCCAACTCAAAGAAAGGGAATAAAACCCAGGTGTACATTTCAATCATGCATACCATGAACATACAATACATTTAAACTCTATGAGTATTATAAGTATTATTTATGACAGTTCCTACAGTTGAGATTTTCAAGTGAAAAGAAGAAAGAAGTGTTTCAGAAAAACATGAAGAAAAATAAGACTTGCTAGAGAAGCCTTAGCAGGAAAGCAATCCCCACTCCCCTGCATTTCTCAAACTTATTTTGAAGTGACAGGGAAACAGATGATGTGCCATTTTTAAATTGTTACCGAACAGACCAGGTGAAGAGGAATGCATCCTTCAAAAAGCCACAGACAGCAACCATTTCAGGAACATGCTAAAAAAGCTTCCCTCCACATCTGTGGAGAACAGCATTAAGGATTTTTTATTTCGTATTTTACTATTTGTCATAAATAGGGGGAGTCCTTGTTGCAATGGTAAAATAATAACTTTGGCCTGGATGGGAAATCCCAGAAACAGAACCGTTGGGTGTGGAACGGAACTGAGACATTCTGACCTTTCACATGCATTACCTTCTCTGTTTTCTCAGGTGGTGATGAAGGGATTGCCTGAAAAGTAAGCCAATTCTTAACATACAAATAAGTGATACTATGCAGTTATTACAAGGCAGACTTGACACTTTCTCTGAAGAATGAGAATCCCATTTCTTCATTGCACTGAGACTTCTAGCAGGTGTAAAGCACCCCTCTCCTACTGTGCTGTACATCCAGTCACCACATTAGATGCTCACAGATCTCCTGCTAAAAAACATCCTAGATACTATTTACTTGCTTAATTCACAAATGAAAATTTTCAAATAAAATATAAATACACCATTACCTTGCCCAACCTAAGCACACTTTTGATATACTTTCAGGCTGTTATTAGTTCATCTTGTTATTCAGAACCAACAAGATATAAAAAGTTCATTTCTAGGTTAGCACAGCATGCCTTTGGGTAGCATTATATAGCCTGGGAAGTGAAATAATCATCATAAAAATACATGGCCTGCCGTGCAGATGTTACTTTAACAAAATGCACTCTGTATTTAAAAATGAGGAAAATAGAGATGAACAATATTTGAGTATACATGCAATGACATCACTACCACAGCTTTAGCAGCCCTCAAATCTCAAGTATATTTTAATGCTAAATTAGCTTATAAGCCATTTCTATTTTCCTACTGTGAAAATCATTGCCAGCTTTTCTCATGAATTACACTGTATTTTTAGGACTTCTGTCAGGGGAAAAGTTATTTACAAACACCTACATGCTATTTAGCATGCCTAAAGTAAAACAAAAAAAAACAAACCCCAAAATAAAAAAAACCCCAACGAAATGAAAGAGATCCTTTAACTCTTACGTATAGTACAAGCACTACCCAGCTAAAACCATGATACTAATACATATATCAACTATCTGTGGTGTACATCTTTGAAAGGCAAAGAGCCTCAAGATTATCCTCTCCTTTTGGAAGAGAAAGAAAAAGTATTGAGGAAAGAAATAAAATTAACAGAAATTATACTATCCTGTTTTCATATACCTTTATTTCATAGCAATATTATACATAACATAAAACTGCCTTTACCGTTGTTAGTAGTATTTACACAGCAAGCGTACTGCAGAAGAACAAATATTTTCCATAATTAATTCAGTGTTACATGTGGTTTGTTGCTTAGCTATTGATGAAAACATTTAATAAAATTCAGCCTTTTCCTCTGTATTCCCTCTCCACATTCTATTGTCACCAATTATAGCACCTTTCTCTCTCTCTCTCTCACACACACACATGCACGCACACAGGGAAAGCTGCCAAGCAACTCCCTCTGGAGCCAATGTCATGGCTATTTTTCAGATTACTAGGAGGGAATATATAAACTGCACTGCCAAGTACCCTATACAGAGGGATTAAGTGTGTCGCTGCAGAATACATAGTCTCAGATGAGTCAGTATGAAGTCCTCTTGCCCCACTCTGATACCTCAGTCAAGTCACCCCTGCTGGCAGCTAGTCACCTTACACTGTACTGTTGCCAAAGTTAAACGATGAATGCTTATGTTATGTCAAATGGGCACCAAAATATTTTAGTACCAAAGCTCCTCATTCATAACCAAACTATTATTTAATTAAATTTTAAATTAGATGTTGTAGTTTTCAACAAGAGTTCAGAAAATCTGAATTTTGATACCGTTACAGATAGATGTTTGCTAACCCAATGAAATAAGACTGCACCTGCAAAAACTTCTATCACCCTGTTTTGTTAATGCTCATTTAGAGACACACTTGTGCTGAGCTATTTCATTCATTATTCCTTGCTTCTCATTAGTTTATCAAGCATCAAACGAAAACATTGTTTTCACATTTTAAACATCTGTCATTTCTTGAGATGCAAATCTGTGAAATAAAAAAAAAAAAAGAGGCCTTTATTGTCAGTCATCTTTGATCATAGTTTGCTCATCCAGATATAAATGACTCCTCTAACTCAACTGGGATACCTCAGTTTGAATGACAGGTAAAGCAGGAGCAATGTCTTCTGTTGGTCAGCTCCATACACAGCAATCGCCAGAGCAGGTGTGTGCAGCCAGAAAGGGCTGCAGTGAGCTCTGCAAAAATGGAGTATTGATCTTTATTAAAGAAACTGTTTCATTTAGCGAGATTTCAAAGGCAATACCATATGCAGAGTGAAAAAATCCCAGTTGTGATTCTATATTAATAGCAAAGCCACCTTGTAGTTGCATCACTGCTTTCACAGATGAAGTAACTCTTATGGTGCCTGTCCCTTTATATGTGCATTAAATTTCTACGAAAAAGCTCAGGCACCAGCTCGCTTGATTTTGAACAGCCTTCTGTTTCGCATGGCTTGTGGAGAGTAACCTCAATTTGTTTGCCCCATTTCCAGGCTCTTCTATTACCCCATATTGCACACCAGTACTTTCCACTGTAACCACATTCTGCCAAATCCAAGAAGCAGCTAAGAGTTTGCCCACCAGGAAATATTTTGAAACATGGTCAAAGAGCATAAACTTCTGCAATGACATCTAACTTCATTGAATGCAAAATTCTTATCTGCTGATGTAAAAGTTTGTAATTTAATTCAGTGGGAAGATGACTTCACCCACCAGATCCCTGCTGTCATTGTACAGACTCAGAAAGCTCTGTAACTTAGGGCTACCACTGCTGTGTATCTCTAGCAGAAGGAAACAGAGGTTATCTTTTTTCTTCCACATATACTTACAACACAATCAGGACAAGAACTAACGGAGAGTAAGGAACAGATGGGAAGAGAAATGAGCATAGAGGTAATTCTGCATCCTTAACAGAATATTACTCTATTGAGCTGAAAATCATATTTTATTTCCTTATTGTTTTGAGAAAAATAAACTTGAATTTAGCAATCTTAGACCCCATTGCAGGATAAACAAAAACTAGACAGACTAAAGAAAAATACAGGCTCTTTTGTGATGGGCAAATGCATATAACTTCACCAGAATAAAAGTAATTGGAACAAAATGTCCCACCACAACAGCAAAAAACCTATCTGACCAGAGAGGAGGAGAAAGAGGGGGTTTTTCATTGTGCAGGAAGATATTCTTTTCACCAAAGAGTTCTCATAATTTTAATAACAGCCTATGAAACTAATATTCCTATATTAACTATAAGATTACAATTCTCTTTTTTTGGAATTATTGCTTGATACTTGTTTTAGAATATTCTGCACAGAATCTCTGATTTTTTTTCAGTTGAAATTCAGTAAGGACAAATGTTAAGGATGCAATAGCTGGCAATATCTCATCACAGCAATGTACATCTTATCAAATGATGAGCAAAATAATTCTGAATATTCAAGAAATCAGTATTCAAATGCAATTTAATGTCTTCTTTTCCAGTATATTCTATCTTGTGGGGACAAAAATAAACATTCCATACTATCTCATTACAAGAACTATAACAAAGATACTGGCAAATTAGCACCAGTTTCAATACAGACAGAGATAAATAAAAGACAAAACAATCACCAAAAAAAGTGATGATTCCCAACTCAAGCTCTCTCCAGCTGTTCAGTTGTGTACATACAGAAAATAACTGTAAGGCTGTTTTTCCTTCCTTGGGGAACTGCTGTCTTTTCCATCACTGCAAACACCACTTTAAGCAATTGTCATGTCTGAAGATCTGTCTCTCCCCTACCCTCTTTTTAACAAAATGTGCTAAAAAGCTTGAACTAGAACAGTAGAAAATACAGCAAAATTGTCACTGAATCTTAAATGTATTAACAAAATTCCTTCATACACTACATTTTAAAATACAGATAAATAAAGCATTTATCTTGAAGTAGTATCTTACTATTATCTAATCAGATAGGTCAACTTATACAAGAAAAAGACAGCATTATCAACTGCCTTAATTCACCATGTTAATAAAGTATAAACTTATACTGTTGTAAGACATAGCAAAGTAATATAATGTGACTAAGAACAAGTATGTAAATAGTTTAGAGAACATACTTGTTGGTTGGAATGTCTCATTTCAACTTTCTGAAGTTTCAATTTCATCTCACTTTTCTCTATCAGCTTTAATAGTCCTGTATGGAGTATTCTGAACACAGCATGATATTCTTTACATAAGCAAGCAGCATTTTTCATCAAAACCTAGAGAAGTTGAATACACACAGTTACAGACACTATTGTTTCACTATTTTCAGGTGGCCTATGACAAAAAGAGAAGTACACTAGCAAGGTAAAGGATAAGTGAATTTTCCAAACTAAATAATGAAAGGCCTCCAAGAAAGGGGCCTTCCTTTTAAGGAAACATCAAAGTTATGTACAGAAGTGTGCAAATTTTTGTGACTCTACTAATGTTTGTTCAAAACATAGTATATTGAAAAAAGGGCTTGTCCTCTACAAAGTATCGATTTTTAACAGTCAACTCTGATACTTTCAGTATCTTCTATTTATATTAAAATTTCAAGGAGACAGGAAAAGTCTGAAAAAGCAGACACACGTACAGATTTAGTGTAAGGAAGATCAGCTAAGGCCTAATTCTCCAGTTTTGACAGCTGAATGAACATAGTCTCTCACATTTTAGCGCACCATTGCTGGTTCTGCCAGAGATAGAATTGCAATGAAAGAACACATTTATCCATCTGAACCATGTGCAAATGGAGAACACATCTGCACTCCATGGAGAGTAGGCAAATGCATAAGGCACATGCAAAACTGGGATGAAATATGCAAGCGACAGTATCCATAAACTACATGTAAAGAAAATACTCTGAAATAAATAATCATAGAATCAGATGAAGTACAGCTTCTTTAACACAAAGTTTTGTATCTGTAAAGACTCCTCCCATTACTGTAGCAGAACAGTTCTAAGTATCCCACTATTTTACATAGCATTCCCCTTCACCGGTTTCATACAGCTCTACTCCTATTCTGCCATATGAATACTTGTCGGTAACAAAATTGGAAGCGTAGCCTATCATTGTGTTTCCTTCCTGCCCTAGTGAACTTACTTTAAAAGCCTTTGAAATGGTCTATCGACCACACCCCTCCCTTATTAACTTCTGAGACATACTGATGCTGTAATCTATAAACCTCAGGGCTTCTTTAACAGTCCACAGAACAATCATTAAGTTAGCCTTTCCTCATATATCCCTGTAATTGTATTCCAATATGCAGTGGAATGCAGTAAAAATATTGTTAGAGGAGCTCACTAGAGAAGATTAGAGTTAGCTGGAAAACCCAGCTGTCACAGTTAATTATTTTCAACAGATTCCATGACAGCCTGCCAGAACTTGCCTTACAAATTGTTCCACACTGCCTTAAGAGAGAAACACTCCAGAAAATGCCTACAGGTTTCGAACTCCACCATACCTTCTTAAGACAACAGCTGATCTGAGAACCTGACAAGACTGCTCAGGGTTCCTGCCGAGTAGTCATGAAACTGCTGGGAATTGCATTTCTTACCTGCACTGGTGTGTTCTGGGCAGAGAAATGTTATGGAAATTTCTATTTTCCAGAAAAATTAAAAACGACCTGACTTTTACACTGTTTTGGAAGAAGATCAAATTCAAAGAGCTAACTGCAGATTTTGATTAGCTTATTGAACATTTTATGTCTTATGCTCTTGGTTGTGTGCAAATCCCAATCCTAAATAACATTTAGAGACATTCTTTATCAAGCTCGGTGAGCTAAACATGGGCTACATTTGGTACTGTAAATACAACGGGTGACATCTACTCAGAACAAAAACAGAGAAGGGCACAGCAACAAAGCCATGATAATGGAAGGAACGTTTATCTTCTCAAGACACTGTTTTATCAATAAAAAAGCACAGAAATCCACATTTTCATGCATACCAGGATATTATAGCGAGAAATACGTAATATCTAGACAATCTTTCACTTCGTTTCATAGGTTCAAAATAAACTTAAGTAATCATTTTTTACCACTAAGATCTAATTTTAATGGGATGTTTCTAGAAAGAAAAAAAAAAGCCACATGAAAAAAGCTGTTTGAATGTTTTGGTACAGGATTACTACCACACATCTGCAGATGTGAGAAAGGCTTAGAACACTATGATCCAATGGAACCTCAGTAACTAAAAGAAGAGTTAGTGTCACATTTTGAAACACACTGCAACTACCTTTTTAAGAAAAGATGTGATTCTAGTAATCCATTCTTAATTTAATTGAGACAGGGAACATACATACGCGAATACTTCTCAAAGCAGGAAGATTATAAAGAAATAAAGCAATGGTGTGCCCAGGTTAACACATGTACGTCCACATTTCAAACTTATCTCCCCATTGTTTCAACTTGGTAGCAAATGCTGCACTGCATCAAACTCTCTAAATGTAGTTTAAATTACTGGAGGAAGGGTGCATGATAAACTGGGAGATCTCTCAATGTACGAAATCGATAATTTCTGTTTTGCAGAAAAGATGTTTAAACTCAAAACAGAGAGCATATCCAACAATTACATGTGAATAATCAAAGATGTCAGTCAGCTGGACCAATGTATAGAGTGACTTCTGTATACTGAGCTTCTCATCCATACTACAAAGTCAAAAGTATATCAAGGAGACCCACAGAAACACTAATGTATTTCCCACTTCAGAACAATTTCCTTTTCTCTTTCCTGATGAATGCAAGTTTAACCATTCACAAAAAGAAAACTAATATCTAAGAAAAATTCCCACACAAGAACCTATGTGCAACTGAAAAATCAAATGCAGCTTTCCCCCAGGCTAACTTTCCTTTTCAATCTATAGTGTTTGGAGAAAGGCTTTGTTGTTTAGATTGGTAATACTCAGGGTAGGACAACTGAGAGGTGAAGCCTTGAAAAAAAACCAGATCACAAAAACTCCACATGGGCAAATAAATCAGCAGTTGATGGTTTTTGAGATTTCTTAGCTGCAATATTATTTTATTCATTCACTGTGAGGTGTTCTCTATCACATATTTTGCATTCTTTTTCAAGTCAAATGAGAGGTTTGAAACATGAAATGGAAATTCTTCTACAGAAAAAGCTGTGTTGGAAACAGTGTTGGCATCACCAAAAAAATAAAGTACTGATTCCAGAAAAATGCCCAAACAGTTCAAATGCCAACACATTTGAACTTAAATGAGTCACTCTTTCTGGAATAATTATTTGGAGATTTATTAAATCTATTATCCATTGAATACTGACTAATGAATGAGTGAAAAGCAGAATAATTCTGGTTCTAATAAGCCCTTAGGCGTGGCAGTTTTACAATATAGAAGTCATACCAGAGTTCTGCTGTTTCATTATTGGAGAGGCCTAAGGATAAAATCAGATGGTCTGTATGGAAACCACTATTTCCAGTGATTTGTTTTACCATAAAATGATGATCTTTCTGTTGAATTCCTTAATTCTGGATACAGAAATCTTCAGGGGCTTTATCATTTATGAATGATACAGAATAGTAGAACCAAATAAAAGCAAACCACAGGTACATCAGCAATCACCAAAAATTGTTCTACATCATGTGATAGAAGAAATTTTCAGTAAATGCTCTCCTGGTCTTCTACTTCTTAGATTAGAAGCTATGCGTACAACCAAGATATGAAGAAATCACTATATTGCTTATCTGGTTTAAGGGTATTCGTAAACTTGCTTATGGATTATGAACATTCAAGACACAGGATCCTTCTGAAAAGTCAATCATGTTCATTGGTGCTTCTACTGTCTTACAGGCAGAAATGGATGTACTAACTCTCTCAATCTACCTCTGAAGGTTGATGTACCTGCTATACTGGATGGGGTGTTCAGATTTACATGCATTTGTTTTTGCTAAGGTTTATTCCACCTGTGTTGAAGAAGGAAAATGTTTTTGAAGATGACTAAAGGTGAAAAATGGAGCAGTGCAGGTCATATCTGAAGATGAATTATGTAAATAAGTATTCAGAACAGCTTTCTTGACAAAATTAAACAACTAAGTTGTTTAAACAAACTGTAAATTTTGTAAACAACAGTAAGTTAAGGCAGATCTGTTTTCCAATGAAATAAATCAGTTCCATATTTACTTCACCTTTTATGATAAAGAAATTGTCCTTTTATTTTAAGGTTTCTAACTTTCCAATGGTTGGACACGCATACACAACCCTCAAGAAAGATTGGTGAAAGATGCAAGAATAAGTAGAAAATATCAGTCCATATCCAGTTCCTCAATTAGTTATATATTTGAGTGAATTTCTAGTCTATAGTTTCTCCATTAGCATAAAGAAACCCCACAAACCACCTGAATTAGGCATTTCGAAGAATTTTTACAACATGCATTTTGCTTCCCTGCCACATTATGCATTCTATAGAATACAGTCTGTCAAATATGCTTCAGGTAGCCAAAGCACTCAAGAAACTTTTCAATCATCCATATCCAAAGTTTGTAATTCTCCCTTTTTAATTATCCCATTGCACTGTGCAATAGAAAGTGTTTTCTCAAAGTACTGGTCAAGCCATTTTGCAAATCTGCTGGCTCCTGCAAGTCACAACGTAGCAAGCTTTAGTCCATTAGTATGACAGGTAGTGCTCTTACTAACAACTGCTTTTTACTCCCTCTGACAAATGTGCTCTGTGCCATGGCTGACGTTTGTGTAGTAATCAGGACTGATGGATAGGGACGCCAGTGCTGCCGAAAGTGCCCCCCATTTTAATGTGAGCGATTTGTCAAATGTGCTGCTATCGCACTGCTGTCAGGCACAGCCAGGAAAGCACTCTGTCATCTTTCCACCAACCAAGGTCACTTTGGCAGGGACAGGAGAACTCTCCAATGAAATTTTCATCTTTACTGCCTATGTGAATGGCCTGGTCTTCACAGCATTTAGTTTATTTTAGGCAGTCCTTAAAAGTTCTTGCAAAATGTCCTTGTTACTAAATACTAAATTAAAATATAAAAATAAAAGCACATTGAAGAAAAAGTTGCACAGCTAGCTAACAACACAACTTTGGAGTTTCAGAAATGCGGACTTATTGTAACTTCCTGCTTGTCAAGTTCTCAAAAGACAGACTTAATTTAAGAATTATTTAAGAATCCAAGGACTTTTGCCAACGGAACACCTGAAAATACAGAGACAACACAGCATGGAACAAGGATTAAAAGACCAAAACAAAAAGTCTACAAAATATGTCTGTGTATCATCATGAAATTTGGCTAAACTGGTGTCTCCAAAAACAAAAGATTCAGAAATCCAGAGAACAGTACAAGCTTTACTCTCCACCACATAAAATGTAGCAGCCTCCAATTCTTAAGCATTATTTTTTTTTTTAACACATTTTTCTATTTGTTTGTGCCAACACTCAAAAATATGAGCACACCAATGGGATTTAGATGGTTCCGCATTTTACAGAACTTCTATCTATATCTTCAGTCACTTATATAAAAAACCTGGTCTTCAGCGACTAAGGAATTTAAAGGACTTAGTTGGTGACCTTAATGCAAAATTGAGAGAAAAGTTATACCAAAGGCATTTTTGAAGTAACGGGCGGGGGGGAAACAAACCCCACAAAAAATCAGCACCAAACAGCTGGCCAACCCAGAATGCAATAGGTAAGTCATATCATTCCTATCACTTAAACATAATACAAGTTTATCCATGAGGCAGAATACAAATCAGCGCACACACACTTGCCTACAACTCCATCCTAAATCTTGAGTATTTACTGACAAAAAGCAAAGCCTGTAAGAAAATATCATTCAAGGTAAAAAGCTGTAATATACACAGGCAGAAAGTAGCTGAAATAACAGAAAATGAGATAAATCAAACCACATGAATCTTTTGCCTACTGCAAAAACCCAAATGGTGTGGGCAGCCCTGCGCAGTTACTCTCACAGCTACATCCACTCCAATCCTATTGGCAATTATTTTTGTTTTCAAGGATTGGAAAGATGAAATAAAGAGACTTTAGCCCACAAACACTGATGCTACATCCTTTTTAGCTCTGCATTCCTCCAAAGCCCCAAACGAACTGACAACAGCTTAGAAAACCTCTACTACTGCAAAGGAACTCACAATGCTCCTACTCGCATTCTAAACTGCGAGCACCACTGAGTTGTTTTATCAAACCTTCATATACTGTGAATGCATTATCTTGAACTTGAGTGAACATTCATTGTATGACTGTAAAGCAAATATACATTTACTGTTTTAGTGATCATAGTAAAACTTCTCTCTCCCTTTTTCTATAGCATATCATCACTTCAAATCAAGAGAGACTTAAGGATTAAGGAAAAGGGATGCTCGAAAGTCAAGAAACCAAAAAAGATAGATACCATTTACGTTTTATTTAGAAATTGATCTATCCCTAGAATGGCTGTCTCATATAAAACATGTTAAAAGCCTACCAGGACATTTGACTAGTCTCTCTGTAAAGGTCTCCTGCTTTTCTTCTGACCATTTCTGTAATAAAAGTTTGGATCGGGTAGCGATTTCAACTTGTTGTGACAAAGGTAAACATGCCTTCTGTGCCAGAAGACCTTTGGCTGCAAACTGTGGCTTAGCATTACTATGAACATAGAAGGTAAGTAACAAGTAAACATCTACCTAGTTAATGTTATCAAGAACATTTTATTCAAAGTCAAATTTCTGGGAAGCTTCAGAATAATGTAACAGCAGCATCTAGGAATATAGTAACGGAAAATACAATTTCTTGCAAAGGCCTAAACTGTTCTGTTTCTTCCGTTGAAATCTGGAATACCTTTACGTTAGACAAAGAGAGAGTCATCCTACAATTCTGGGTGAAACTTCTGCTGTTATAAAAGTTCATACCAAAATAGTCAATGTATGAGACTCCAGAAATTATCACTTGTACAGGTACAGTAGAGATGTACAAAAGAATAGCAGAAAGATATCCCCAAACCCTGTGTTCCTTTAGAAAACAGTATTGCCACATGAAAGCCAACCAAACCTTTGTGAAACCACAGTAACAATAGGCATGGGACAGAAAAGAATATCTGTGCTGCTGTACTTTAAGTTGTGGATGCCCAGAAGATAAAAAATAAGAAAGCAGCTGAGCTTGAATGAAATGACTTGAGAAGCAGCATGGGGAAAAAAATATGATAAAGGGAAAATAAAAACATTGACAGGTGGAAAATGCAAAAATCTAACTGCAGCAAAGATTAATGAAACTGTGCATTCAGGATGTAGGTATGACTATGTATATACATCTCCCTAATTTATAGAAATACATATGCAAACCCTATAATAAAAATGTTTCAAGTTGATCAACCACGATGGAAAGCTTTTGCCAGTCTCAGTTTAATCTCTCCAGATCTCTCCTCAGGTGAAAATATGGGTATCATAACCAATTCCAAGACACAAGCACTTGCACAGATTACAGTTGGACAATCATATATAAACATACATATATGCAATACTAACACATAAATAAATGCACACGGAAAAAAATACAGACAATCCTTTGGGGACGGAGGACTCTGGAGACAGAACAGCAGCAATTTAAGATCTAAAAGTTAAAGTGTTTGAAATTTTACTTGAGAACAACCCTAAAATAATTTAAGTTTCATCGTTGCATACAGTATCTGTCAGCAAAATTAATACCTCATCACACTACAAAGTAATAAAGAATGCAAAGGCTTCAATAAGAAAAAGACCAACACAAAAAAAAAAAAAAAAAAAAAGACCACACAAAAATTATCACCATCAAAACAAAAAAGAGAGGAATTCCTAATCTACTCTTATGCTGGTATCAAGGAAATTTTCAGCATTCCTCATCAAATAGTAAATATTCATAGTCTCATTCTCCCAGATTCCTTGCTAACAGTACTCCCTGAACAGAAAGTGATAAATTTAACCCATGTATGTCTTCCAGTTTCCTTAGCTAAATGCTTCATAGCAACTATTAAATATTTGAAGATAGTCTAGGAATTCCCACATTATTTGAAAAACTTCAGGCTGAAACAACAAAATATTTACTTACTGAAAGATAAAAGTAAGCATAAACCAAAACTAAAAATACTAAACTGTAACTTTGTACAAGATGACGAGTTGAGATATACTTATATATCAGTTCACTCTATATTTTAGGAGGAACTAGATAATTATTCAACAGACAAAGAAGAGTTATTAAGCATGCTAAATAATGGTAAAATGATAATTACACTGGAGATTTGTCTTAATAAATGAGATGCGAAGGGGTCTTTATTATCCAGCCATGTGCATGTAGAATTTAATTAGTTATCACCTATAAATGCTAATACCAGAGCTGCCAATCTCCTATATAGTAATTGAGGAAACTCCCAAAAATATCAAAAGTGAATGCTGAAGAACTCTTTGGTTAGAAAACAGTTAACCCAACAGCAATATGGAGAGAAGGAATTCCTTAGAGAGCCTAAAGAGATGTTTTCATCTCATTACACCTACCTTCATAATTATAACAAACTCATCAGGCTCTAGATGAATACCATGTATAATCATTTTCCTGCATATTTTCCAAAGCAGGAAACTTAAGAAGATATAAATGCTAGGACTAATTTAGGCTATTTGCAGTTCTCATCTCGTCTTGAACTGAAATAAGAAGAAAAGAAGTACAGTTAAGCTAAAAATAACTAGACAGGGACTTTTGCTTATTTATTTATGGTACTTCTTGCTCAGAGTAAGTAAGCGAGGTACTTCTGAGTACCTCAGAGAGGTAAGGAACAGGTTTGTCCTATTTCAAGGGAGGTAAATTTAGACCATGGCTAGGATTATGGTCTTTAAAGACCAAAAAAGTAATGGAAATAACTAGAGAAGCTGGCGTGCTTCTAATCTACCTAAACGGTGCTTTCATTAAAACATTTTGAAATACAGAAAAGCAAAAGAGAAAACAAGCCAAAAAAACCCACAAAACAAACAAAAAATTTGAAAAGATCAGCCCACCAAAGACTAATTTCACTTACACTAATACGAGAAAACAAGCAAATTAGAGGGTTCATTCAGCTGAACAAAATCAATCACATAAGAAGTACAGTAATAATAATCAGGAAAATCCTGACCCACCCAGTGAAAGTGGAGTTCTGCCAGAAATACATTTCTTGGCAAGGCTCTGTGCCCACTAATTAGAGACTGAACCATTTGGGGAAAGTTACTCTGTGTCCTCAGGAATTGATACAGAGCTGTCCAAATCCACCTACCTCTCCAAAAGTGAAATTGTGTTGTTATACATATTGGCACAGAGTAGGATCAGGCAATAGCGTCCAATACGAATCAGGAGGATTACAGATGAACTGGGGGATAAAGGGTGGGTGTATGTACACATGCACAACACCTGCTTTGTATTCCCCCCAGAAAGGCAATATTTTTCTTCATTAGCTGACTGTGCTGGAGAGCGTGCAAAGCTGCCAAACCTTTGCTTCCACAGTCGCAATGCTGTTCCATAGCTCCATATGAAGATGGCTGAAGGAAATAATAGTCTATCCCCTGAATAAAGCTATTTTTCTTGACACATACAGAAAAGGAAACCAGTGAATATCCATGTACTCATCCGACACCAAAGACAAATTTCCTGTTTAATCCCAAACCTTCCAAATCTGATTTCTTCACAATTTACCTCAGTATCGGAATGTAACAGTAGGGAGAAGAGATACAAGAGTTATCTCAAAGACTGGTCCCAGCAATGACTTGCTCAAACATGGCTCTATGTTCCCTGCTTCACATACTCAAAAAGGAATTTCCTTCTAGAGAGTCAGCGTGCACCACTCCAGTTAGGATCGCCTAAAGTTTTTAAACTAACTACGATGAACAGTGGGATGCACCCTGATCCTATTTTGAAGTAACCACATTTCTAAAGCCACCAGGGCAGTGGGAGCTCTGCTTCAGCAAGCCTTAAAATCTGGCCTGATAAGGAAATTGGTTTTTAACACACAAAATAGGCTGAAATCTCTTTTAACACTTAATAAGCATAATGGGGGTCTTTCAGATGTGACATGATTAAGCTGTATGCTGAAGGAGAATCCCGCTTTCTTTTTCTACTTTGCAACTTAAGAAACTTAAATTTCATATATTATGAAGTATTTAAAAATTCTACCCTGCCCCCAAACTACAAGCAGTATTAACAGATAACTCTTGACAGATAACAATGAGCAAAAGCATATGGATAGAGGCAGTTAAAAAGAATTGATGCAATCATTTCTGTTTTTTGACACAATATCCAAGAAGTTTAACACAAACCAATTTAATTTTCATTTTAAATGTTTATTTTCTTGCCAAAAGCATATTTTACACAAACATTGAAGACAATACACAGCTTTGCAAAAATAGCTACTATGGCTGAAGGGCTAAATTTGACCTGAAACAATGGGTTAAAACCATGTGAGTACAAAGATTTCATAACTTTTTATTTAAAAAAAAAACACCCAAACATATTAGCATAGCAGGTGTGTCACTGTCCTTCCTGTCAGCATGCTTTACACTGCCTTTGTGCACTGACTGGTATGCTTGGAAAGGTCATAAAAGAAAAATGACAAAAAGAAAAAAAGTGGAGGGAATATCTGAGAATATCAGAAAACAACCTGAAGTGCTGACTCATGCTGTAACAATACAAAGCTGAAAAATAGGCCACTGCAGAGAAAATGTGGGTAAGTCTGAAAAATTCACTGCCTTCAGTAATGTTTAAAATTCATATTTGATAAAACAGCATAAAAGGAGGAGTCCAACTTTCAAGCAATAGCCATAATTGGAAAATGATGTGGGATGCATTCCTGTCCTTAATTCCTTGTGCAGACTACAGACAAGAGGAGCAGGGCGGCAGCCCTCTTACTAGTCACCCTCCAACAAAGGGGAGCGTTGTTTCCCTGCAGGCAGCCACAGCTGCTTCCCGGTGCACTTGTGGGGAAAATTTCTGAAGATCTCAGCCCAGAGACTCTGAAAACTGATGGTACACTGGAGGTACTACCTGCCCCCGCCTCTGACCCTCGGTGTCTTTTTAGTTGACTGTTATTCTGTACTAATCAAGTAAAGCAGACTAATAACTTTCCTATTCAGATATAATTCATTATCCTTATTTACCCAAGCTGGCAAAATTTAGAAAGATTATTCCTTCCAGCCTTTTTAATTACCAAAATTCCACTTGCTTTAAAATACCATAGTCTCCCTTGAGTATTCAGCAGAGCTGAAGATCACCATGGCAATAAGAAAATGGTGCCAATGTTATCTTGGCACTAACTGTCTACAGATCTCAGGAGACTTAGCACAGGAGAAAATTGAGCTCACGTAAAAGCAGGAACTCACTCACTCTAATGATTTTAATATACCTTTTAGTTTTGCTAATTTGATGTTAAAGAAGTTGGGGAAAAAAAACCAATCCAACCAAAAAAACCTTAGAAGCATACACTTTCCTGAACAAACAAAATAGCTAATGAGTTTAGTATTTCAAGGTGAAATCCAGTTTACTTACACAAAAAAGCAAGGTCCTACAGTTAGTAGTTGGATATGTATGAAAGTGCTACCAAAGCATTGGAGGAAAGAAAAACAACCCACATGAAAACAAAGCTTGAGAAAAAAAAAAATCTGGAGTTCTTCAGATCCCTTTAGATTTTAGATTCAGGCATGCAACAAAGCTTTCTCTACAACCACAACACATGCAGAAACCTGTATTGCTGCTGCCCAGCCCGACAATGCCTACGTTTGGGGGTTGGTTGTTTGCTTCTTCCTTTTTTTTCCCTTCCCTAAACTGTGTCAGGGAGACAAGGGACACCTTTTATCAGGATTATATCAGTAATCTAATAGACAACACAATCACTCAAAACCTCATAGCAATACAAATGAAATGTCCTGCAGTGAATGCAGTACTGCTCCAAACTTTTAAACTAGCCTTTCTGTAGAAAGCCAACACAGCACTGGAGTATCTCCCGAAGGCCAAGTACCATACAGACAACAGTGACAACATATCCCAGAAGAAAATACTACTAAGCCATGCAGGTCAAGATATAAACAAAGAGCACCCTCCCTTCAAATTTACGGTAGTGCCAGTACAACTGCAGGTTTTCTTTTTACTGGTATCAAACCAGCCACAGATACATTAGGTTCTTTTGTAGTCAGCAAGCAGGACAGAGGGGGAAAACAGATTACGTATCATTCCAATGCCTATACACACAAAAAGACAAGCTAATTCTGTACTAGTTGAAAGACACATTCGAAATCTCAAAGAATGAAAATGTTATATTGCGAAAGCCAAAAAAGGGATTTAACTCCGTCTAGTACTGAGTGATTCTGAATTAGCAGACTTCAATGTGAAAATGCCAATTCCCTCAATTCTCATTTTACAAATTTCATTTCCAATTTGTGTGTTCCACTCTCTCCATGTACACACAGAATAATTTTGTCAGTGGTCAATGTAAACTTGTGCTGACATTTTTCTTAAGAAAGTAAATGGAATTTATTAGAATATTGTTTTACAATGATGTATTAGTTGCAGCAGTACTTCTGCTTAAGATATATTGGGGGGGGGGGGGGCAAGGAGAAAGATTATAGCAAGGGGTAGGGGAACCAACAGTGACTGTGCCACTTCCAGCATTCCGATGGTCAGAACATTGGTATCAAGTGCATAAAAGCCATATGCAATGCCTGCTTTTACAGAGTCAGAAGTCTCTAGGACATTCAAATCTTCAATTTGAATCAGATGCTTGCTTCAGTCAGCGTCACTTGTGTCTCTCACAAACACCAGAGCTACCAGGGTACAAATTCATTCACAAACTAAACTGAATGTTTTAATTCAAAAAGCAGGTATTCTGATGCAGATAGGCTTTTTGTTAATGTAGATGAAAGGTTCTTTTTTCATCAGAAGGCAGGGAAGGAATAAATACTAAAAAACTCTACACGTGCCACCACAAATTATTGATACCTGAATAGCTCTAGTTTAATATACAGCTATTGCAAACACACTGTACAAACCTGCATTTTAGTGTGGGTTTGAAATACAGTGCCAAGATTGCACAGAAAGCACTCCTACTTTGCAAAAAAGAGATTACATTTCACAATATTAAATGAATTCAGATCATCATGAATACTACCAATCCCACTAGTGAGGTCAAAAAAGGCTCACTGCTTATGCAAGCTCATCTTAGCAAGAAATAAAATGACTTGCACTTGGGATAAGTATGGCTGGTAAAGGCAGCAATCCCAAAGTTCCCATAACGGAAAATGTGGTATCGGGTAGAAAATTATTGGAGTTTGACACGGAAAAACATGAACAGAGACTGCTGTCCTCTGCCATGCCAGCCTTAACTATCTAAAAATTCCAATCACACTGTTCAGCTAACTTGAAATCAGCAGAACTACCTTTTGCACATCACTGTGAAAGGATGCTTAGCTGGTCACCAACACACAAGAAAATCTCAAGAACTAATCACCACTTTTTAATAATGGAATTATAGGTGGATGGGTTATTTCCTGCTCTCAAAATATATGCATTTCAAATAAATGTTCCTGGAAGTAGCTTTCTCTCAAACTTTCGAGGATGGATTCTTCAATGGATCAATTTGAAACTGCAGTTCCTGCTGTTTAAAACACTGGGGGTGAGAGGTAGGAGGAGAATGACACCTTTCAAACTGCTGGGCTCCTGATATTTGCTTAGTTAGCGTTTTTTGAAAAATAACAGAAATATCTGCTGGATTACAGTTAGAACAAAGCTAATCCTACCTCAATTAGCTTCTTGGCTTTCCCCCCACGTAGTATGCCAGTATCACAAAATTGCAAGAAAGAATTAATTAATTTACAGTTATTTTTAGATATTAAGCTCAACCTTTCAGGTTATTTGCCTTCCCATAACAAGGCTCTACCCTTCCCAGATTAGTTCTTCTAAGGAAGTTATTTCAGATGTGACCAAGACACAACCTGTGATCCAAACAAGAACAAATCATCTTGCTTAGCTTAAATGTCCTATGCAGACAAAATTACTCAACCAAGTACACACAAAAGGGCATAATCTAGCTCTTTAAATATAAATGGATGCTGCAGATTATAGTCCTCTGTGTATAGCATTCATGCATTTCATTCTCAATTCTTCATTCAAACCCACTCAACTGAAACCATATTTGGAAATACATTTTTTGCCATTTGAAATACAGAACTGTTTCATAACAGAAATATAGAGAATAATGTTAGCTGTAGAAAACTTTCTGGCATTCAAAATTTATTTTGGTTTAAAGGGACTAGACTACTTTTTAGACTTCAATCTTCCTTTTGAGCCAAATTGAAGTAAAACAAAAGTGTTACTGAGTCCAGAGATGATCGAATTTCAATTAAAAAAAACCCCAAACAGTTACTAAGTAGAATCAATGATCTTCAATAGTCAGATACACTATTTTACTTTACTACATCATAGAAACTAGACTGTGACTTTTCTCCTAAATTATTTGCCCAGGATTTAAGAAGTGACCACTAAACCTGCATGAAAGTTATTTCATTCATGACTGTGCAATTCTTTACCTCTATGTTTAGCTACTTCACCTTCCCTAAGTGTTTCCCCTAAGCACTGCATTTTTGTTTTACAGATTAAAATGAAAATACTGCATGCTTTATTAGGTTCAGCTCTCTTGTAATTACATTTGGGCTAAGAGACCAATGTTGTTTGTCAATGTAAAATGCAGCTCCTTGGCACAAACGTTTTATTTGCTTGTTGTTTCCCCCTCCACCTCTCTGGCATATGTCAAACATTTAAACAATATGATCTTGATGGCAGATTAATGTTAGTACTTAATGTACAAGGTCAGCTTTCCAATGCAAAAAGCAAGCTGAGAAAATGTAACTGTTTTAAACCTTTTTTTAAAACAAATTACTTTAAGCACAATATATTTAAATGAAAATAAAACTCACATTTGAAAAAAAAACACAAAACAAAACCCAAACCCCATAAATCCACACCAGCTCTTTCCAGTTTACAGTACATTCTAAAACAGCAGTTTAGAAGCATACAAAAACATACATAGAAGCATATACAAAAATATAGTAGTGTAGGTTTCAAACCAAAAAGTTGTAATGACACACCTCCTGTAAAAAAAGCTGTAGCGCTACAGAACACAACCCAGTATGAAATAAAGGTTTCAATTAAAAGTTGGTTATATCATAGGAAGCAATCAAACTGTAGTGTGCTCACTTGTGACATATCAGTAGACTAGTGGCTGAACCACACTGTTAGATCCACAAAATAGCTTTAACCAAATGCAGTAAGGCTAAAGGGTCCAAAGATAACAGCAGTTAGATAATTCATCTATATATAGTCATCACATCCCTGAAAAAAATTTAATCTTCAAACGGTCATATTTCACTCCACTCATTCTTTTGTGGATGCACTAAGCTTTGCACCTACACAATGCAGACTCAAACCCTTCTTACTCTGGCAACGGTCATCATGCATATCTCCATTGTTCACACAAAAGTGTGAGCGAAAGTCCTGTAACATTGCCCTTTGTTACAATTTTGCCATTAAAATGGTTTTTATTTTTTTTGCAATACCTGTACTGACAAATGTTGTTAATTGACCTCAGTTGATTTTACACTTGCTCCATCCCTGGAAACATTTGAGGTCAGGTTGGACAGGGCTCTGAGAAACCTGATCTTGTTGAAGGTGTCCCTCCTCATTGCAGGGTGAGGTTGGACTAGATGACCTTTAAAGGTCCCTTCCAACCCAAACTGTTCCACGATTCTATGCGGAACTGTATCAGAACTGCTACTTACTGAAGTTTTGTTTTACTAAGTATGTTCTGAAAGGATGTAGCAAAATTCTGAAACTAATACAAAATTCGAAAAAAGAAATGTAATATATGCTTCCTCATTCTATCATTATCATCTAGATCCCACTCATTAGAACAAAGACTAATTCTGAGATTTACTAGAACAAAGTAATTTTCTAAAGTAAGCACATTTCTGTTAGTAGCCTATGTCCTGGTTTTGGGACGTCTTTATCCCAGTAACACCATGAATATCATCATGCTGGGATTTCTTATTTCAAATTTCTCATAAGCAAGAAGAAAACCCTTAAAATACCCAGATAATACATATTTATGTAAGTAGGTTATAATTAGATTATTAACACAACAATGCATGGATCACACCTTCCCACACATTTGTTCAGCACTTAACACAACTAGAATTTGACCTACTGAGACATCGGACCCTACCCAATGTAAATCAGGAAGAAGGTGGTTTCAGCAGGGAAAATAGGTTGCTGAAATCAGTTGATTTGGTTCCAGCTATAACATTGACCTACTTATATAACATAAAATTTCACTACTACTTGTAAAAGAGAGGACAACCTATCTATTCCACAATGAAGAAACTGGGTTACTGTTTCCTGATTTTATATTTTAAATGAGCAGATGACTTAGGTATAATTCTTACAGCATATGAATTCAGGCTTTCTCTTTCCAACATTCATAGGAAGGATGAGCAATTGTGATATTCCAGTCTAGGAAGTAATGAATCCAGAAAGACAAGAAGGTATCCAGTCTCTTTTCTCAAAGACCCAGTACTACCAGTGACATAAAACATATCTAAGGCCTGTCACATGTGAGCAAGCATGAGTACATAACAACTGCAAGGCCCCACAAACTTAACGGCGGGAATACTGCAAAGATAAATTAATTAGTATTTATAGAGCACTCAATCTCAAGTGCTTCTTTAAAGATCTCTCTGTCTTTTCCTTTCTTGGGTTCTGTTATCAAACACGCAGGAGGCATCCATAAATACAGGTAGGACATAAAAAGCTACTCATATGACTATACTGATTGTGCTTTAAGAAAACATAGTCCATTTCTCTCCTATCAGATCCTCCACTAGCCCTTCTTACTACTTGCACCCAAGACCCTAGCTATTCATAATAAAGTGAACTGCTGTATTTATAGGCAACACTATGGTAGAACAAAGCACAAACATTGAAAAACATTGAAGAAAAAGAAAAATCCATTACGAAGAATCCAACCCCTGCAAGTCTCTTATGATTCCTAAAATAAATAAATAAATAATGGTAAAGTAACTGCCTTAAATAATTATCCCTTTTGTCTTTATTTAAAAAGAAAAGTATTAGTTAGAAACATTTCATGAAATAAGCTAATCTCAACTCAATATGGTATGCACTTCGGTGTATCAGATATTGTTTATCTGAAAAGTTACACTGACAAGTCTCTCTCAACGTATCTTTCAGTATCTTTTTGAAATCTTCCCCTTTTTGATCCTGTTCTGAAATCAGAAGCAAGTTGCCTGTAGCATTTGGAATTAAGCTGTGAAATAAACCTCCACTTTAAAAAAAAAAATCGTATCAGGTGCTGAAAAAGTTACATAGTGGCCTCATTCACTACTGAAGGCTGACAGAACCTCTATACATTACTTTTTCTACCCCCACCCAATAACTATTAACACTTCATGTTCCTTTCTACTATGAACTTTTACAAAATCATTCCTCTAGTAAGACATACTGTCACTGGAGGTAGTTTATACAGATCAAAATCAGCTACCATTCCATGTACAAAAGTTTCACTCTTACCACTTACACCACTTATTTTCCTCATTTGCTTTATATTTTGGTTTACACTTTTCACACTGTACATTTATGAGGAAAGGAATAAAGTACTTTCATGTTTTTGGAAACCAACCAGAATACTACAGTACCAATGCAATTAAAAAATATAATGATCTTGACTGAAGACATATTTCAATATACCTCATGGCACGACAGCAATTGAAAACCCTTCTAGACTGCAGTCTCCTTGGTACTTCCTTATTTATCAACTTATTAATTTCTATTCTGTTTACAAAGTGGAGGTAATGAAGGAAATATCAAGGGGTTTTGGTGGGTTTTGGGGAGGCCGGAGGGCGGGTCTGTTGAAGCCACTCTCCCAGCATTAAGGAAAAGACTCCCATTGAATGATAAAGGACTCACTGTTACACTATTACAGGAGATGAATTGCATTAACCCCTGCCCTTCCCCATTGTACTTGCTGCCCACTGGAAACAACAACAGAATTACTAAAATCCCACACTCTCTAATGGGATGGTAATAGGATTCAGAGGCCATTAGGGTAAAGGCAATCCATATTTTACAGTTTAATAAGCTCTTGCTGAAGACACTGGATCCCTTTTCAAAGCCAACAATTACTGATTTAGTATTAACAAATCCACAACAACTGTCAAGACTGCAGAATGCATTTGAGATGAAGTCAGCAGCTTATGGTGACAGATTTTAAAATGTGTGTAGAAAAAATGAAACCACTTAAATTGAAATAATTTGTAATTTTACAGTGATACTGGTTATTACTGTCATTTCAGATGTCTTTACATCCAAATGTCATGGTTACTCAAGTTTGCACATAATTGTCTGAGTTCTGTGATGTTTGTTTTAGAAGGCAAGCACTTCTGTCCTGTTTTCTAAGCATATACCGTTGTCACAAAGAAATAAAACAGTGAACACAGAACTAGAAGAGACAAACTGAGTCAGGAAATTAAGTTCTCCACAATCATAGATAATCACACAATTTATTAATATTATAATTACTGATAAAAGGATGGTCTGCTAGGCTGTAGACTCAAAAGAACCTATCATTCTCCGATACCATGTCTTGAAGTGTAAGGTGTAAAATACATACTTACTCTGTCTGCTGGCACCCTAACTATTCTTTCAAAACACCTTTTTATATATTTTTGAAAGGTGAATGTGCTGAATATCTTCTTAGGTCCTTTTAAGATGGAATCTTATTATCTATATTTTTGCTGTATCCAGTTATTCCCCATTCTCTCATGTAACTGACTGAGGACATAAAGGGCAGTCCTCAGAAGATCCAATCCACTCCTTACATTCCTGAAAGCAGAAATATGGCTCATTTGGATACCCACCATAAGTGCTGCTGGATCTAAAACCCCCCTTTCCACCATTCTTTTGTTTACTTTTCTGATGGGGGGAAAAAAACCCAAAAAACCCAATGAAAATGGATGGTCTTTCTAGAAGTGATAATTCTGAGACTCAGTTTTGTCCCCACAAACACTCATACAATTCTCAATGAGATAGACAAGAGCCAGTGTATCTAAAAATCTGGACCACTGCTGGTATAGTAAAATAATTTTGTGTCTGAAAGCTCATAATCATATAAACACAATAACAGGTAAGCAAAATGAAATATACAGACATAAGACACAAAAACAAATGCCTGTCATAATTTCAAACTGCTGAAACTGATTCTTCACCATTTATTTTCAATAGCTCTGACAACTTTGTCACATTTCTGAACTTTAATAAATATTCATTTACAGAGGTAATATTTCTCTTTTCCTTATATCAACTTCAGTTGGTCTTCAGTGTTATATAGATAAACTGGGAGATCAGGCTCTTCAGCATTCATTCAAGCACATGAAAGAACTCTGTACTAAAGGCCACAATATAAAATTCTGAGGGGCCATACCAGTTTCTTTTTGCCTAAAATAGAAAACAAGCAGGTAATCCCCAAATTAGTGGTTCTTCAGATATTAGTCACCTAGTAAGTCCCCCTCTTAGAATCCAGCAGAGCATCCAAGGGAAACTGAATTCAGCCCAGCTTTCTTTCTAAAAATGTCATCTTGTCCCACACTTCAGTAAGGTACTTCTTTGGAGTGTCATCTCACCAGATTACTTAAAAAACACCCTAGCCAGCTCCCTGAAAAATAGTAGAGGCATGAATAGGAATGCCGGGGTTTAATGCCAAACTGACTGCACATTCCTTTGCAACAGACTGAAAACACAGGCTTTTCCACAAGTCTCTTGCCTTCTCAGCATGTCTGTCACTAGGAACCCAAGCAATGGACAATAAGAAACGGTTATGTTTAGCTGTGCAAAGGCACTGCACCTAGACCTCCTTCATGCAGACGTGTTACCCAGTCTTCTTTTCTGAGGTGATGTTTTCACATATTCAGATATTGCAACTTCACGTACCAGGAGCAAGCTGATCTTCAAACTTTTCTGTACCGTTTATGTGGAAAGCCACCAGTCTTCAATAAGGACATCACAGAGAGCTCTAAAGCATACCTTCCAGGCAAACTAACAGAAATAACTAGAAGCCAAGTAAAAAGAGAATTGATGACCTAACTAATTCTAGGAAAGGAATTGTCCTATCTGTATTTTACAATACAAAACAAAAATACAACCTGAAGAGAAGAAAGAGATCAAATGCCAGAGGAGCAGCCTTTCTGAAGAGAAAAACAGAGCACACGGACCAATAATTTATAAGGATTTGCTTATACAACAATATATATGTGTCACTGTAACATAGACTGGCTCTAGAACCAGATTTATTTTTGAGTTTAGGTAGTTTAGGTGGTTAGGTAGCAACTGCAAGCATCTTCAAAGATAATAAAAGCGACATGTAATCACAGTGGTGTAAAGAGAGCACTAAAGCTACCTTAGTACACTTTCTCATGCAAGTATGCCTCCAAAGGACCTGTGTTGCATCAGAATAATTTATCAAACTGAAAAATAATTTGTGTGTTATGGATACATACTAGCCAGTTCCACCTTTTAAGAATTATTGTGTTTTCTTTTTGTACTAAAGATGAAAAACATTTCATCAGTGGTTGGTGAATTAATGCTTGGTGAGTATAAGTGTGTTTTAGAAGCATTTTGTTTTCTTTTCAGAGGTTTCTTAAAAAGATGAGGAAAAATATGAAGTTAGTAAAACCAATGAAATAAAACCCCACAGTGTAGACAGTACTGAAACCAAACACGCCCAGCAGGTGCCACCACGGGATCAGCTCTATGAATGGACACAGAACGGAATTGTTGCTAGCAGAATGCTATCAGATTAATAAAACTTATTACATCTATGTTCACTACAGTGGACTCAGATTCCAGTATCTTTTTGGTCTAAAACTGACTAAAAAAACAACCAACTTCCATAATGTAATGTACTTATCATTCTCCTCCAGAAAGGATGGAAACATAAAACAATGTTCTCATGTACTTTCCAGAATCAATAAATCTATTATAACATCTACTTTTTCATGCAGCTAGCTCGCATACTTTTATTGTTCAGAACAGTCTAAGTTGACTTTTTTCAATGTATCATTCAAAATTCTGCACCCAAACCACATGAAGCATGAATCAAGCAAATGAACAACAAATTAAAAACCCTGCACACCCTGCTTGCCTGCTCCATTGCAGATCTCCTTGAAAGCACCATATCAGTGTTAATTCACACTTCATCTATAATACCCTTTCCTACCTTTCTCAACTACTCTTCAGCACAGAATTATAGTTGTTTTAAATTTTGATGTTAGATCTATAAAACACCACTAGAAATACAAAACTCCTTTTCATTTGTAGCATAAATTAGAATTCGAATCAACTCCTTCAGAGATAAAAGCTCTACATCTGCTTAGTTTCCCAGAAAACACAACAAAACAAAATCAAGTCACGGAATATTAAAAAAACCCAGAACTTGCAGCTTGTAAAAATCCCACAATTTTTACAAAAGAAAATAGAACCTTAAACCATAAGCGACCATTTAATTCGGAAGATTTCATTTTGGAATGTGGTGAACAAGGGTAAAATGATTAATTTGTTAAGGCTGGCCAAGGGTAACTGGGTAAACATGAAAAGAAAATGTGTTGCCTGCACTGTAGTCCCAATTTGCTTAGCATTTGACCTATGCTGTCTCAAAAGACCATTTTAATTTTTATTTCAGTCATTTTAAATATCCTCTCAAAAAAGGTAGTAAGGAGATGCGATATAATGAACTATAATACAATAATCATGGTTTGGACTTCTGTCAAGTTTCTTAGAATGTAAATGAGCATTTATCAGGAATTTTCCCCAAACAAATAATTTACACTCATTTCCGCAACAAGACAGACATGATTCTCTTTCATTCAGCTCTTTGTTAACTCTGATTAATTACTTCACTTCCAAATTTCATTAGAAACATATTCATCTTTTCTAGGTAGCAACAACTGATATGCTGCATATCAAAGTCTCATATTAGAAAACTGAACATCTGCCCATTCCTTACATTCTACTGACCTCTAGAGACTGTATGTATATATATAGCACATATACATTATTTATGTGCATGTACACATACTAAAGCAATGTCAAAATAGGTTGACTTTAGAGAAATCTGTATGCAGTATTTGATGTTACAGCTTTTACACTGATCACAAATTGTTCTTAGAAACATTTTCTTCTTCCCTGTGTTTTCTAGACATAACAAAATTCTTGCTGGTTTTTTCCCTTTCCTCTCTGTGTTGTTCCAACACCATAGCCTTCGTTATCTATTAAGCTACAAGTATGACTACCAGTGCAAATATTGAGATAATCCAGGTTTCAGTTAAGCATGAACACCTGCCAGGGAGGAGTGTCACAAAACCAGAAGCTCATAGTTATTGGAAAATAGTCATTATTGTATGTAGGGAGAGAAGAAAGTCTCCCTCAACTCGGTGTTGACACTTCTTCCCCCCACCAACTAACATCTTGCAGCACTGCCTCAATTTGCTGCCACAAAAAAAACCTGTACAAAAGCCTCTGTTGAGTTTGACATTTAGACCAAACAGAAAGAGCTGAAGGACTCGAATTTGTCATCTAAAACCTATTCAAAATAGACATTAATCCAATAATAAAGAGAAACGAGGACAACAGAAAAGACTATGTTCCTCCATAACAGTGTTAGCGTAACTGACATTGTTATGAGCCATTACTTGGTAATAATATGTGCCCAAGTATAACAAAAAACATTACCATAAATATATGCAAAATTAACATGTGAAATTTAAAGGTGCATTTTCCAACTGAAAATACTTTTAATTATGTTTCATATCAAAACGCCCAGGAAAACATACAAAGGGGCTTCTAATTCTGCTAATGTTTCATAGAGAAGGACGACTCAGAAGATATCTTCATATGACTTTATCCTCTGGAATCTCACAAAGATAAGTTTAGGAAAATGATCTGAAAAAATGTCCTACTTCAAAAAGCTTTAGCTGAAAAGCTTTTAGCTTTTTTATTTTTTTACTTTGGGGGTGGGATGGATAAAGCTTTTTAATACAATGTTTTACACTGTTATATTGCACATAGTAACAGAACATAAATTTTATTTGATTTAGAATCAGCGATGAACTACAGGTTGAATTTTATTAAATCAATATAGACTATAGATAGCAACTGACTGAACTCTGTATCTTTCAAAAATTGCATAAAGATAGAGTAAGAACTGCATTGGCTAAATGTATTTTACACAATACAGCTAAAAGAGAACCTACATCCACTAGTTCAAGTTATTCAGGAGTTACTTTAGCATAAGTGAGGAAAATATATACAACCATGTCTTTTCCTTTAGAGCTAATATCCTTAAAACAACTTCATTGCCAAATCCTATTTCTATTTTTTAAAATTATTTTTATTCAACTATATCAAATTTCAATTAAACCATCAAAGTAATGAAACAAATTATATAGATACATTTGAAAAAAGCTTCCCAAATAAGTCATTAAATCACTATTATCTGCAGTATATTTTCCTATGTACACATCACAGCTTTACATTTCAGTAAATAACTGCAAACTGCTAAACATCCATTCCTCCTTTGTTCCAATAATGTGAGACTAGGTATGTATTTTTAAATTTGAAATGGGCTTAAATTAAAATACATGGCTTCAAATTTGTGTGTTTGTTTATACATATGTAAGCATCCACAGACGAACCTAGAAACACAACATTGCTGCTACAGAGAAATGTGGCAACTAGGCTCAATTGTGGCCAGAATTATTTACCCCATTCAGCTATTCTGAGCTTTTTGTAGTGTACTCATAAATAGAATTCCACTGTACAAGTGTGCTTGCTTTTCTCTTCATGACTTTGAGAACAGAGAAATACAAAGATAAAAGTTTATTCCTTAGGGCTATATTGTGTCATAAGCCTTTAAACTGAATTTGCCAATGTTTTCAACAGGGAATTCTCTTTAGAAACTGATGACATATTACGATCTTTTAAACTAAATTACGTACCATTTCATTGAACTGACAAGTCTGAAAGTAAACCGAAGTAGGGAAGGTACAAGAATGTAATCCTGGTAATATTCTCTCACTGGTAACAGTCAGGCTTATTTTTCGGAATGACATAGAACTGTAAAAATGTAAAAGTGCTCCTGAACTTTTGGTAATGCCCAGCTGAGATGCACAATGGTCAATATCAATTGCTATTTGTCTCTAAAGTCCTAGGAACTTCTAAGTTTGAGCAAAAAAAACCTGCAAAAAATGACACATGACTACTCAGTAAATACATATAGCACTGAGGTTTCCTAAACCATACTCATGAAACAGGAAGATTTTGCTTCTACCACGTTTAAAGTATGTAGTCTTCTGAAGGTTAAGGAATTACCTTAGTATGTACACAGTTGTACGCATGCACAAATTCAACAATAAATTAAGGAAGCAGAATGTTAAAGGAAAACCCCTACTGGCAACAGCAAATCTGTATAGGAAAAAACATCAACCTAAAGCTTGTTGGGTTAAAGAAATTTTGGCGCACACATCTGCAAAACCCCATAAAACTACTAAAACCAAACTACAGTAAATAATTTACAATGCAAATGACATGGGAGATGACTATAGAGATCTGCCACATATTTTTCTATCTGCGTTTTTTCCAATTATAAGCATAGCTGAAATTTTCTTACATAGTAAGTAGCAAACTAAATAAAGCCATACTGCTATGCATTACAAAATTCAGTGAAACATAGTAATTTTAATTCTAAAACCTGAAATCTCTTCTCTAAGAGGTGTTCTACTAATTCTTGGTTTTCCTTTTTTATTTAAGGTACAGGTAGGTACAAACCAGCTGAATGCAGATAAATCACATTTTTATTATGACTAGCCCAAGTTTCGCATGTTTATCCTACTTTACATGGAAAGCTAGAATGATAAAAACAACAGAACATACGTTACTGTTTTGAATTTGACATCATTTCTGGTTGATGATCATCTCCAAAAGCAAATATTCCCACAGATAGAGGTCAGTGGTTTCCTGAAATTGCATCAGTTAGCGCCTGTATACTAGAATCCTCCACTCCTTTGGGACTGCTGTATCAGATTAATTAGTAAAACAGTAGTTTTAGCATAGGACATCAAGTTTTCTGTCCACACATTTGCCATTAGTTACTCTACAATTATAGGATTGTAGGATTTCTCTCAGAAATTAAGCACAGAAGAAGATGGTAACTCACAATTGTTCATAGCTAAAAAAAATGTACAAATAAAATAACGTGCAAATTAAAAAAGAGGGTGGGTTTTTTGCTTTTAGTCATGTTATGCATTGATCTGGTAAGCTCTTACTGTTCTCAAAGGAAAGCAGCTTCACTGCATTGGAGTTATAATTTTGAGGTTGCATGCATTTAATTTCTTAACTTATAATTAAATATTTGTATTTTGTGAGTGTATTTTAAGAAAACCCCAAACTTCAACAGTTACTCTTTCAGCCCTTCCTCTGAGAAAACATGCATATGAAACAGTGTTAATACCAGTGATAAAATATTAAAAGTGGCAAGTCAAAACTAAAAACCTTAAAAGGCGATGGACAGTTGCCTCTACACGTGCCTCATTTCAGCACATGTACCTCTTCAGATTTTCAGATTGAATAGAACCTCGGATGATGACGTAAAAAATATTAATCTCCTATTATTAAACTACCAACAGCCAGTATAACCATTTGCCTTGAGATTTTTCTTTGGCTTTTGTAATCTCACTGCATTTCTTTTTGTCTATGAAATAATCTTTACTTTGCTCTCCAGCAACATCTACTGGAACATCAGTAAAATGCTGCTATTTATATTAGTCACCCATTTAACATCTAGTAGGGCAGAGCTAGCAAATGCCAAAATAAGAGATAAATGATCTGCAATTCAGCTCCTGCATTCTGGGCTCAAACAGATCAAGTTAGCTCGTCTTCAACCTTCTAGTTTTCTGCCATTTCATGAGAAAAATTCTTTATGACTAATTCATATCGAAAGTCACCTACCATTTACACTTACACGTACTTTATTTAAGTCACAAAATATCATTTAAAATACCACATTACATTCAGGACTTCCATTTTTGTCAGGCAAGTTTCTCCCCATTTCAGTTTGATCCAACACACGCTTAAACAGATCTGAAGCAGAAAAAGAGCTGGGAAGAATGTATAGAAACATTTCGAAAGGTGGAAGAGGGGTGTAATGGCAATTCCAACGCCAAGTAATAAACAATAAGTTCATCGAAACTACAGTTAAAAAGCAAAAATGTCCACTGCGAATCAGTGAAACATTTACAAGTTCTTTTGTCTAAGTCCTCAGAAGAAAAATCTGTCCCTTTATATGAGGATGAATTTGTACAATTAACTACCCCTGAAGGTAAAAGTAGTAATGTATGAGCTCCCTCTACACTGATGGGAGACTGGGATAGGCTTCCCTGGGGGCTTGATCCCATTCAGCTGTGTGGTGGCTTGTCACTCCCTATCTTGTAAAATCAGTTACCGCCAATGTACACAGAAATCACTGCCACTGAGGTACATAGCACTGCACATTCATACACCTGCATGCAGGATTGAGTCATTAGGATAAACTTGCATAAAGACAAAAGTTATCAGGTAAACATAATAAACTCTATATGCAGTATGCTCATTTGTAGGTCTGCAACACTAAAATCTGCCTATCAAACAATGTTTACTCTAGGACATATTATAAAGTTAGCTTTTCATAGCTCTGCTTTCAGAACCTGTTAATTAGTACTCTGCTTTTACAAATAACTCTGATCACTGCAATATTATTTGCTGTCCTTTAAATCCCTAATAATAGTCCTACTATCCTAGAGAGCTTGTTCACTTTTCAGTATGGCAATGAAATTCAGAACATCACTGCTGCTCACAGAATCCCTTCCTTCTATTTAGAGTCTTAGTTTGCTCATACAGAGAGCAACTGTAAAATATAAGCGCAGAAACATAGGGAGAGAAATAAAGGCACCAAAGCCAGCAAAGACCAGAATCAGAAGTCCCAATAGCTAAAAACTCCAGTTGTGAATAAAAAGCACTTAGTGGCATGCAACGTTTTAAAAGTAATTAAAATTATTTTTCCCTTTAGAATCCCCACAGAGCCTCAATGTATTTTTATAGAGAATAAAAGGGCATGTTTCCCAAAACCACAAACGCTTTACGCCATATAATTTTATATTATCACAAGACTGAAGTTCATAGGCTTTGCCTGATAAATTAGCCCATCTCAATAACTGCTAAACAGAAAGCCCTTTATTGTAATCCAAGTGCACTTGTGGACAGCACTTTCAGAGTTAACTCCATTTGACAACTGACATAAATCCATTATTCTAATTTGGTGATTGCTTTACTAAACACAGATGCAGTTTATGAGTTTTAGTCACGTATTTCATTCAGGATGCTACTTAATCTCAATTTACAAAACATAAACACGAAATAGGTTTTACAGTATATCTAAAACGGTATAGCTATTAATCCGATGAAATGCTAGGCAAACAAACCATATTCACCTAGACCTAAACCCAGTGCTAGGTTTCACCTCACTAAATAAATAGCAAATAAGTACAATTAATTCCAGTTCAGCTCTTGCAACCAAATTGCAGAAAGCCAAGCTCCTCGAGGGTTATAAGACTCAAAAGCTTTTCTTATATGGAGATTTAAGCACTGAATTTAACCTTAAGCAAAGTCCAGCTTTCACAAAAGCTGGTTCTCTGATTTTGATACAGAGAGAAAAGGGGGAAAACAATCATTCAGTGTGAATACAGCATCTTCACAAACCCATTTCTAATTCAATTTATAGCACATACTTTACATCTTAAACAAAAGGAATCTGATACAACACCGATGCTGCCTCTTGCTGCAGTTGCTTGCCTCAGTTACAAAACGCTGAAAATCTACTGCTCTGACCAAGACACTCCATAAAACATTCGGATTCAGGCACTTCTTACCTGCCTCAGTTGAAGGCTTCCTTCCCTTGTTAGCAGTATGAAGCATCCTCTAGCCTTCCCAATTCTCACCACCAGCCTCAAATTGCACAGCTAAGTCCCCTTTTTGCAAGAAAACGCTTATTGAAAGTGATTAGTTTTTGTTGTCCCTTTTAAGTCCCTCCTGCGGGAAAGAGCAGGGGAGCGATGTGATGCCACCTTTTAATCTTTTGCAAGAGTGAAAAGGCAGAAAAGGAGCGCTCGATCAAACTGAGCTTCACACATGACTAAAACTCGCCTGAGAGGCTGCAAGCTCTGGCTAAAGCACCACTAGGCGTAAGTGTAAGAACAGAGAAGAGGGGAGAGTCAATGAAATGTGACAACGTATGTGCATCAAAGACGGGAAAAGAGGGAGAGAACAATAAGAGAGGGATCGAGACAGCAATGATAGAAAGAGAAAGAATAAGAATGTGAGGGAGAATAAGCATGAAGAAAAGATAGGAGAGTTTTGAAGCAAGGAATTCACAGAATAAAGCCAAAGTGTCTGGCAGCTTCTGTTTTTATCTCAGTGAGCATGACATACTGCCTCTCTCATTTAGCAACACATTCTTGTCTCTTCCAGGTTTGAAAACTGAGATAATCACAGTGTGTGCCTGTTTTTGCCTGATTGGCATACTTGCGTGTGGTATACCTGCGATTCCCCTCAACCATCTCCTAGAGATGCATTTATGTGCAATTAAGTTCATATATTCATTAGGAAAGGCACCTCCCCCCAGCCCCCAAAAAACAGGAGCTGCTAATTTCTACATCAATTTACAATATAGTTTAACTGGCAGATGGAATTCTACTTATAACTACTAACAAACTGCCACTGATAAACAAATGACTGAACAAATGTTTAATGTTGATAACTGAGTTTTCATAGCAACAAAACATATTAGCATTGATAAATGTGTTTAAAAAAGAGGTATTATAGACGCTTTCTTCTATTTATCTTGTTATTTCTATATGAAGTTGCACGAAGCAGTAGGAGGCAAAAAAACCCGACCTAGAACTCACATTTTTAAAGGAATCAGAGATAAAATCGGATATGAAATTTTTTAGAAGCAATGGAAGCTAAGGACTAAATTTTAAATTTCAGATTTAATGATGAATTTCTAGTCATTTCAAAAAGGTCCATACACTAAGTCCTTGAGCAAGTAGGGTTCATTTTCAGGCAATGATGGAGGGTGTTTTTTTGTTTGTTTGTTGGGTTTTTTGGGTTTTGGTTGGTTTTTTGTTTGGGTTTTTTTTTTTTTTAGTTTTTTTGTTGATTGGCTTTTTGTTTGTTTTGGGTTGCTGTGGGGTTTTATGGGGGTTGGCTTTTTTTAACATTAGATTTTTGTACTTTGCTTTGTTTATACCTTTTATCTTTCTAAGGTAAAGACAAATAGGTTTTTAGGCAATTCTTCAGCTGGCCAAAAGGAATAGTACTTGCCTGCAGAACCAGCGCAAGTTCACAATGAGATTGATCATTACATGGAGATGTAAGGTTAAGGGGGCAGCAGCAATGTAAATAAACCTGAAAAAGAACATATTTTCTCTTTGCTGCAGTACCCTGTTTGGGCCTCCCCTTGGATCCTAACATCTCGACTCTATTAGGGAAAAGGAAGGATTATGTCAGTGACATAAGATTCTGGAGATCTGGATCTAGATCTCAATGGTATTGTGTACTTCTGTGTTAGCTTATGCAAGCCACACAGAGCTACATCCAGGCAGCTGCATCTTAAGGTACCTCGCTAGCTTTAAAAAAAAAAAAAGTTTTAACAGCTCTACACAACTCGCTATCCTCTTTTGGAAGGATTTCCCAATTCCAGACAGGAGGTTATGAAGATGAATTAATGAATGATTATCAGGGAATCGGTGGCCAATTTCAACACTGAGTACTTATGTATCATTATCGCACCACAAGTTTTACAAGAATTGATGTTTTTCAATGAATGTTAACCTCCAGAAGCTCACCACAAACTGCCAGGTCAAGCACTGGGCAGACAGAATCCACTTTTCATAGTTGTAAAGTAAAGCTTGAAAAACAACCCTTGAAGCCTGAAAACTGTCCCGAACTCCACACTTTTTGCTAAATTTGTGATTGTTACAGTGTTTCACCTATTATTTTTTGTCCCCTGGGGGTTGGCAATGCACTTATTAAATACAGATCCATTAAAATCAGATTCTCACTAATCTTCTTGAGCAACCTGCAGCTCATGAGCTTAGAGTAAGATTTACCATAGGGAGAAAAATATTCATATGAACATGGGGCTTTTAAACCTTTCTCCATAGGGGTTCTGATGCAGCTTTAGCCTGACCTAACGAAAGAGCATTTTGTGTGATGATTTACACCAAGTATTTCTCCTTGCTGATGTAAGGAATCTAACTGAAGCAGTGTAGCTGCTTTAAAGGCTTCCTGTTTTGTCTTTCCAGACATGAAGGAAATAAACACCACCTGAAGATTCTGGGGGACAGAAGGGGAAAGGAGAAAGACATCTATGTGTTCAGTTATTGCAAATTGTTCCAGAGTATTATTAGTAAATACTCCAATGGAATTGCCTAGCTACCTTTTAAAAAGACAAAAAAAAAGAAAAATAAAGAAGTCCCAAGTCCCCGTAAGGAGCTCACTCTGCTTATGCACTGTGTGCATAGGAACGTGCCTGTGCACACTTAACTCAGAATGAGTAACTAACAATTAGGGAAGAGTTCTTTCCTGTCTGTTTCCCACTTCATTTTCTATTTTCTCACCCTTATTGGTAAATTGCTTTTCTCATGGAAGCCCTGACAAGCAGTTTCCATATATCTTACAATGTACTAGATTATATTCATGACAACAATTTACAAAAAAAGCAAACACACACATACATACTTCTAGAAGTCTAGAATTTATTCATCCTCACAGGCTTATCTGCAAATTCACAATGCAGTCAAAACCCTGTATTTACATCCAAGGTCAACCAAACACTTGAAAACAGACGTGCAGTTGGTTGGTTTGTTTTCACGAAAGATACAAGATTGTGTGGCTAAAACTAAGCATAAGCTTACATGCTATACTAAATTATTTCTCTTCTACAGGAGCTGACCTTGTCTTTGAACTAAAAATGTTTGGACACTGAACTGCTTGAGTCCTGACAGCTCCAGTGAGCAAAGCAAGTTATTCTCCTATGGAACTAAGTTATTCTATAAATCGGCCACATTTCCACAAGACACACTAGGTCTTTGACTAACATGAATGCAAAAACTGTATTTTGCTGCTGTTAAACATGCTTCCACTTAAGCTTCCTCAAGCAGTACTCCAGTAGCATACGGGCACCACACCACAGAACTTTCAAAAATAACTACACAACGAAATGTACTAGCAATGTCATTTTGTGCAGAGATATAAATAACTGGTTTCCAGCCCATTTTTTATACTGTCACCATTACAGAGAAAACAAGACATCAGAGCTTCCCCTCAATCTTACCTCAGGAAGCCAAGCCAAGTTTAATCACAGAAAACCTCTTGACCCCTTACTTCTCTACTCTACTAGAAATCTGGATCATTCTTCTGTTTGTTGTAGGGTCTAGGATTTCATTAGCCTTCATGCAAATGCATACCCTATGCCTCTGACTTAGAACTTGCGTAGTAATAGAACAGTGAAGAACTTTCACCACATTGCATTGTTTCAGTGATGCTGAATCCCCCTCCCGGGAAAATGTATCGACAGTGCCATATATAACATGGACCATCATGACAGCAAATTATGGGGAAATAAAGTGGCAAAAGACTACAAAAGTATTGTGCCTATTAAAGTGACTACTGGCCAGAAATACTCATGCACTACATATCCTTTGGAGCTAAAGGAAAGCCTCTGGCTATGCACAAAACCTAATGATCACTTCTTACCAATATCCTTCCGTATTTTACATCTAGCAAAGACGACTTCTTTGCCAATTATCTAGCTAGATGGCGTGAACACAGAACTAATTTTTCCAACCTTTTGTTTCTTCTGTTTCAGACCTGAAGAAAGACTGTGTCTGAAAGCATCTATTTTTTTCAGTTATATCAGTTGGTTTAATAAAACATACCACCTTTCCCCCCCACAAAACTTGTTTCAGCAATACCTTTGGATCTTTCTCACAACCACTGTAAAAGTAGAAGAGCACTGTGTGGCCCTTTATCCCTCCCCAACCACCATTCCCTAGACTGCGATTTGTTCAGTGCTCAGAGGAAATACAACAGAGCAGCACAAGGGCTAGAACAGAGGCAGAGCATATAAGAAAAGTATAGACAATATAAGACACAAGGGATTAACTTCCCAGCATCCAATTTACGACAAGAAATGAAATTGGCGTGGTAAAAGAAGTGTCATGATCAGACATGACGTTACTGGTGAGAGGCACAAGTTAAAGACCTTGCACAAGGATAAGCTACATGTAACATCCTGGCAGGATGAAGGAAAACGTGATACTATTGCTGTTATGAATTATAAAACCACCCAAATACTGCCTTTTGAGCATAACTGAATACATGTGGTAGCACCATTATGAATTAAGATAGTTCATGACCTCCATTTGGTCCAAACACTACAACCTTACTCACTATATGCACATTTGAACAAATTTATCTATGGCTGCTGGTATTATACCATGGAAGAAATAGCCAAGTGTCATGCAAAGGAAACAAAGAGAAAATACCAGCAGAAGCCGCTTGTAATTTGGCTCTGAGTCATATGGATTTCTTAATGGCCACTGAAAATAGTCTTTGGTTCTTACCACTGTCAACTCAGTAAGTGATAATAACTAATACCTAGGTTATTACTTGTTTATAGTTATTTTTAGTTTTCTCTATTTCATAAAATAAGCGTTATTATTAAATCAGTCATTTCATGAATGACAGGAAATCAGTACTTTTGTAAATTTTGTCTGACAGAAGAACTAAAATAGGAGATAATTTGTATGTTCCTAGTTATTTGGGAATACTAATCCAAAGGACATGTAATTCCCTGCCTCCCCCATTGTATTTACATGTAAAACCATAGAGGGATATGCATTAAAATGACATTTCAGAATTCAGTCTTCTGTGGCACCCACTTGTACTACTGTCTGCTTTGTACTTTTCCATTTAGAATTTTTGCTCCAACTACAGCTCTGAATAGTCACACAAGCTAAGGCCTTTTAAGACTGTCATCAGTACGTCAAACAATTCCTGAACTATCTCCCACCGAAGATTTACATTTTTTTAAAGGGCAGGAAACTGATTACCTTTATCTGTGCCTAAATAGCAGCCAGTCCATGTGAACCTCCTGTGCCTCAATTAACATTAGGGATGGAAAGAATAACTTACCTACAAGGTACAGGTTTGCCTGCCATGATTTCTTCCTCTAACATGGGCTGAGAGCTCTTTCACACTGAATAGATACATTCTGCTTGCAAAGACAAAGGCCAGCTTCCAGGAGAGCGCTGTATGGCTCATAAAGGATTTTCTTCACTACTCGGTAATTTATGTTCTCTACATGAAGTACAAATCTACACTGAGTCAATAGAGTACATAGCTTCCCAGAGCATGCAATTTATTTTAGAGTACTGGGCAACACACTTAAAAACTGAACAAAGCCTAGTTTTACTGCCCAGTCCTCTGAATTAATATGCAACATTCATGCCTTAAGTATACCCTCGAGCATTCAGTACTTCTCTGAGCCACAGCTTTGAAGATGTGTTGGTTTCCTATGCACTAACTTGACCTATATTCAGGCTGACTTCTATTCTGAGATTATTTCTGCTATGAATTAAATTCCAGATGCTATATATGTTGCTTTGCTACACCTATGATACAGATGCCAAAAAGCAGAAGGATGTCAACAAAGTAAAAGTCCACTGCTATCATAACCTAATACTGGGGCTCGTCAAAAAACATGCTTTTTTGTGAGCTGACCTTGGCACAAGCGTATTTCCTTGATAATGTGGAAGGACAGAACCAAATCCAGAAACCTGCCTAAATTATTTTTTGTCATGCCAGGGTACAAAGACCTGCTGCCTTGCCTGGAGCTGTGCTTGCTCTGTGCCATGTGCCACAGTTGCCTTAAACTCTTTCAAAGGGGGAAGGCTTCCCTAAAAAGGGGAAATAAGCCTGGAAGAGATGAGCAAAAAATGAAGGTGGGTTGTAGGTGGGGAACTGTAAAGCCCTTTAAGTCTACTAGGTCAACTGAAAGACCCCTAGAGAATTCCAAAGACTTCCATTGCTGCATGTTTATAACAGACCCATGATGAACAGTTAACTTTAGACCAACAGTTACTACAGTAGTGATGATGTAAGAAATGCTGGAGAGACTGCTAAACAAACCCCATAAAACACTATATAAAAACAACTGCACAGTCTCCACTTGCTGCCTGCATATGTGCGGAGTCCTACTTATAACACGAGTCATGAGGGTTCTTTTATTAAACAGTTTCATGCTGTATCTATAGTATGACTCAAGCAAATGAGTAGATAAGAAAAAGGGTGGGTAGTTTCAAGAAAGTCTGGTTTACTATCCGTCTGTTGTGGTTCGCATATAGACTAAAATTCCACCAAGGCGGCTTGACGTGGCATATAAAAGCATCGTTAAAACTCTTTTCTTGGCATGCCATCAGCTCTCATCAGACACAGGATTTTGGTTTCGATGAACCTTTGGTATGAACCAGAACAGCTGCTCCTGTCTTTATCCCTGTCACACCACTAACAGAGAACGCACAGTGAAGCAAAAGACTAAAAAAAATTTGGTAAATGTAAAGTACTGATTATAATGTTGAGAACAGCAAGAACTTGACATGATTGACTCCTGAGAACTTTAAGACACAGTATTTTAAGCAAATTGTTAAAAAGTGACAGAAATGTTCAAAAAAAGCAGACATATATTAGAAGTTCTATAAAAAGCGAAGATGACATTACATTAGAAATGGTTAAAACTAAAAAAAATATTTAAATACACATTTTAGTTTTGGTTTTAAGACAACTGTTTCACAGTTCTGAAACGCAACCAGATCACATTATAAATAGCCAGATGTGGCTCTTTAGGTGTGCTCATTCCCTTAAAAATATCCATAAGTAATTTGCTGTATTTAAAAATAAACAAAATTTAATAGTAACATTCAATGGGTTTTTTCCATATCTTTTTTACTTTAGAAGATACAGATTTTGATTCCATGGAAACTCAACTGAGACTGTGTCATTTCTTCCACTCAGCTGACTAAAAGCACTAGTGAACTCTCTGGTTGTTATTTGAAATGTTTTTCAACCTTATGAAGTCACAGACATCAGAGCAAAAGCTCTCCAGCAAACACTTTCTGCCAAAGTGAAGAAAGTAGTTAAAAAAAAAAAAGCGTTAACTAGTTTTACTTGTAATGTTTTTCAGCCGACCAGTTCATTACAGCCATTGTAATTGTTTGACATACTCTCCTGCGACAATCACAGAAGCAACTCAAACTTTACTTATCACCCAACTGTCTTTTACAATAATCTGATTCTTACTTGTGAAATCTGGAATAAAATGGTACAATTTCAGATGCTGAATACCTAAAAAAACCTCTGGAAGCCACCAGGAATAGACATGAACTACACTATACAACACAGAGTCACCACACGTTTCCTGGAAAGTGCTTTTGTTAATGCATGACACCAAAAGCATGACAGTCAAGGGGTCCAATCTAGGGAAGAAAACAGAGTGACTACATTACAAATGCTCAAACTGTTCAGTAACCTCCATCTCCTCTTTCTCTGAATCTCCTGGTTCCTTTTTTTCAGGGCTTTTTAAAATACACTTCCTCTCTCTGTGACTCAGTACCCCTATCTATGAAGAGAATATAGAGATAACAGCTGGTTTGTAGGGGTACATTAAAAAATACTGTTGAAGACATCAGAGACATAAACACCACCACAACTTTTTTAGCCCCCCCCCCCCCCAATACTCCATTTTTCTCCATTAAAACTGTGCTTGTTGACCTCAATGGGAAAACGTTTGGATCCCTGATGGACTTTTAAATAATCTTACTCCTTATTCATGATAGATTTTCTGCTGATTAAGGTTTCACAGCAACTATAATAATGTAAAGCAATACTATGCTATCTTTTTTTTTTCCCAGTATAAAGGATATGACTGCAGTCATGCAATGCCTAAATCTAAAGGATGTTTTAAACATTCTGTCGCCCTGCTTACCTCTATTGTATCACCTAGTCTTTGTCTCAATTCTAACAGATTTTCTGCTAACCAAATTCACAGGGCATTAATTGATATCAACTGATACATGTTCATGACAAAGAAAAAAAAAGTGTGAAAGAACATATAACACCGTGGATTTCACTTTAAAAATGCTTCTCAGTTTGATAAGAATCAGCCAAACCCATTCTATCGTCATAAGTAATGTCTGAATCAAGGCCTAAGTAGTTCCAACACATTTTCTGGTATTCACTAAAAAAGAAACATATCTTTATGCTTGTCAAGAAGTCCTTTAAGAGCAATGAAAGGGTGTTATCGAAATACTTTCAACTCCTACTGATATGTAAACCTCACACGATAAAATAAGTGTTTACCATAAAGGTAGCAGGAAGAAAATGTTAGTCCAGGATAAGCCACCTGACACTAAAGACATAGATGCATTTCTCTAACATATGCCACTGAAACAACGGCCACGCAAAATCAATCTGCAGCCCAGCATTTCCGGAGCTAGCTGCTATCCTCAGGTAGCTCTAAATGTGATTAAATGACCCACCTGCATTTGGACTGCAGAGAGCACCTCTGGTGATGCCTAGACCACAGGAGTGGAAATCAGGAAAGTGATACCTACCCCACATCAGCTTTCCTTCCCTCGGTGGCGTGAGGGTGTTGTCCTGAGCAAGAGCAATCACAGCCCTTGGTCACAGGGACACCTGGACAGGGAAACCACTGCCCATCCCTGCTCCACAGGTGCCACCCATGAGGAGGGCAGGTGTAGAACTACACTGCCTTGCCTGAAGGTCTCAAAGCAGCTCACAAAGTTAGGCAAGCACCGAAGTGCTTTGCTATGTCACACTGTGAGTAACCTCTTCTTACGAAGATGAAGTATACCGAGATGTAATAGAGTGACTTACCTCTACAGAATGAGCAAGCCTGCCAAACTAGAGTTGTATTAATCACTAGGTCCAGAAGGCACTTACAAGTTTTGACACCTGATATTTACTAAATCAGCAGGTAAGGAGGATGCTAGGGCTCAAGCTATTCAGCTACAACCACAGTGTTCTGCCCCCCAAACCGTTAGAACTGAATTTACGTTTAACACAGCTGTACTGGTGGCATCCATGCAGAGGGCTGGAGGATTCACTCCAGACGCTTTCATCTCTAACACAGCGCTCACTGAGACACTGAAACTCCTTGAAGAGGGAGCCTCTCCGGGTAAAGGTGCTCTGGCCGCAAGAAACCAAAGCTCTTCCCCAGCCGCGCCCGGCGGCCCCGCGCCGCCGCCGCCTCCCCTCCCCGGCGCCTTGGCGTCCGTCCGAGCTCTGTAGCTCTTTAAACAGGGAGAAAAGAAAGGATGAAAAAGGAAGAAAGAAAAAAATCCTGAGTCTTGCTTTGGTTGTGGAGGGGGTTTTGCGGTTTTTTTTTTTAGTTGTTGTGGGGTATAGTTGTTTTTATCTCGGACTCGGACACCGGAGCTGCGAGCGCGGCCTCGCTCCCGAGAAACACCCCCGCCCCCAGCGAGGCGGGACCCGCCGCTCCCCGGCCGGCAAGAGCGCGGCCGCCCGGCCCCCTGCCGCAGGAGCCCACACGACACCGGGGAAAAGCCCCGCGGGGGCCCCGGCCCTGGCCGGCCGCGGCACGGCCCCCGGTAAGACGAGGCACTAAGTCGGGGCGGGGGCTCCCCTCAGCTCGGTCCCCGCCGCCCGCCTTGGCTCCTGTTCGGGACGGCGCCCTGGCACCGCCGAGGGAGGGAAGGCGAACAGCGGGCGGGTGCCCCGAGCTCAACGCCTACCTGAGGGGGGGTTTCCAGCAGCGAGGTTTTCTGTGGAACAAGAGAAAAAGAATCCTGTGCCAGGAAAAGTGGCGCGAGCGAAGCCGGCAGGAGCGTGCCGGGTGGCGGCCCGGCACAGGGGGTGCTCCGAGCCTGAGGCGGCCGCGGGGTGCCGGGCCCGACCGAGAGCGGGACGGCATGCGCCGGCCAGGACGGCCCTTCTGAGGGAGGGCGAGGAGCAGCACCGGATACAAACCGGAGCCGACAACGACTGAACGGAGAAGAGGCTCCGGGAAGAAGGCAGAGAGCCTTTGCATACCCGTTGGGGCCGTGACGCGGGAGGAATACCAGAACAGCTCGGCAGGGCTGGCGGATCGGAAAGAGATGCCAAAGGGCTAACGCTAATGGCAGTCCTGGTTAGCCACAGTCATCAGCGTGACAAGGCTGATGCTGCAGGTGCCTGCAGAAACAGATCTTCTGTTTTCTTAGAGAGCCAGGCACAGACTGCGGGCTTTGCTCACGCATAAAACCCAAAATTTGCATGACTGATAGCTCCTCGTAACGTGAACAATTAAGGTGTATAGTTTTCACCTTAGATTAACAATTTTAAACACAGGATTCCTGTGAATTTTTAACTCCACCGCTGCTGAATGAAAAAAACCCTACTCTGTACATGAGTCCAAGCAGAACTGAAAACGTTAAGTTATAATCAAATAAAGCCATATTAAAATTCAGTCGCCCTGTTAGCCACTCAGTTACAAATCAAAACCAAAAAAACCATTAAAAAGCACACAAAAAAAAAGGAGTAGGAAACTGAACAACAGAGGGAGACAGGGACACGCGGAATCGGAGCATGTTCCAAAGAACAATATGCAAACATGGAAATGTTTTTGCTGCGGCCATGAAGACCTCACTCAATATCTGGGTGTTTCAGTCGTTAAGAAAAGCACTTGGACTCTTACCTCAGCCAGTTCCCGTATGCCCACAAAGTACAGTGAAGTTAATTCCTCAGTTGTATCTCTCTTGCATACGGATATCCCAGATTCTAGACATGCAACATACCATCCCCACTGTACACCATACGGCCTTATGTATATGGGCCATGAGGGACAGGAGTGTGCTGTCTTTACCAGTGCAAATGCACGTTGCCATTGCATCACCTACATGTTCCTAGGCAAGGATCGTTATTCTAGGCCGTAAAAGAAATTAAAACAAACAAACAAAAAAAACCCCACGAAACCAATCAACACTTCCTGGAAAAGAGAGAAACGAGAGCCCTGGCTGACCTTCCACCTCTCAGTCTGTCTGCACAGGTGACAGATGCTACCTACTCCCATACCAACAGTCACCGAGTAGAAAGGGAGGTTGCATCTATTTCGTTTATTAAGTGGATAATGACTCCATATGCTGTCCTGCAGCCAAACAACAAATAAAAATTGTAATGTACAGGCCAAATAACTTCCTTGGAATCTAGACATGCTACTGTGCATAATTCTCTTCTTAATGGTTATAAACAGACCAGAGCAATATACAAAAATAACATTCTACACAGAAGCATGATTAGAATCAGCTATGTATGACATTTCTGTGCCATTTGGGTTAACTTCCAACAGCACTCTTAACATAGCTTTTCATTTTTCAGGTATTATCTTGCTTTAGTAACTTTATTTCAAAGTAGAAAACAACACCGAAGGTCACAACTACAAATACAGTTATAGAAGTCGTCGCAAATACAAAAAATGTATTTTTTGATTTGCAATAGGCACCCTCCAGAAAACACAGGGCTAGTACTGACACCTTATTTCTGGTGTGATGACTAGAAAATAAAATGTAAGCAATAATTTTTTATTGTTCAGACAAGTTACATTGAACTCCTGGGAGTCAGTGTGTTAAAGCATGCAAAATCCATAGCTGAAATAGAGCTTTGGAGATCAAATTGCAACTCAGTTTGTGATTCACTGCTGGAACTTAGGAAAGACAATTATCTTTGATGTGGTCAATGTTTTCTGTTTATATAATAGTGGTAATGATACCTCATAGGACCCATTTAAGGGTTTAATAACTAATGTTTACACAAAATTTTCAAGTTGCTAATTATGATTATTTAGCTAAGTGCTAACCTAATACATATGTAAGAAAACAATATTAATGTATTCCCAAAGATGATTATGATAATAATTATTATTAATGCCACATGCACAAGTGCAATCATTCCTCACCTGCCAAGGCATGATGTTTGTATGACATTATGGGTACCTGACAGGAAAGGCATGGTGTGGTGCACCTATGCAAATTGCTTTGGCCAACTTAAAAGCCATAATGCGTGGAAACTATGCTAGAAAAGGATATGCTGGAAGGAAACTATGCTAGCAAGCAGAGTTCTGAAATGCCTGAAAAAGCCCAACTAGAGTCAACCTGAATCATTTAGACTTTGCATTGTGACTTGCTAACTCTGTTGTCAGGCAGCAGCAGACCTGTGAGGTCAAGGAGAAAGCAGCAGGAGTCCTAGCACAGGCAACCAAGGAAGCAGCTGCAGCAATCCTGAGACAGAGGAAGAAGTGAGGATGTAGCAGGAGTCCTGGTGAAAATGGAAGGACACTGGGAGAAATCTGGGGAAAGAAATGTCACTGCCGGTTTTCTCAGGTAATGTTTCAACCAGAAAAGACTGGGAACCACTGCACTTGGCACAGTCCTCCTCAAAACAGAGCAAGGTTTTATTCTAGCAAATATGAATACATTAGGGAAGCAAATAATTGAGAAGACTTCAGACGGCCCAGGGAACAGAAAAAATCCTGTACACAAGATTGAGCAACAAGTCTTTGAAAGAGTCCTTTTGTTCCCAGCACAATGCTCCCAAAATCTGCTTCTTCAGAACAGTATTCATCTAACAACAACAAAAAAAAAACCAAACCAAACAAAAAAAAAAATTAAAAAAGGAAGAGATTGATAAAGGGAAAGCCAAGAATCCATTTTAAGTAAAAAAACCACTTTAAAATAATTTTCTTACTCTTTTTGCACCTATGCCTGGAGGCACACACTCCTAAACACCAGGGGTTCTACAGCTTTGCTGCTTGCATGGTTTTCACGCTAGCTAAAACAGTATTTCCTAACAGGGCCAGCACAATTTTGTATTCAGCAAAAAAGAATTCCATTGATTAGCCTGCCAGTAGCTAAAGGACAACACATCCTATACAGTCTGTCCTGGTGCTTATGGGGGCAGCCAACCGGTGAAAATATATATACCTCTTAGGTGCAGCTTGCTGCTCAGAACACGTGTTCCCAGCTGTAGGTAACAGTGAGTGTTCAGCTGCAGTTAGGAATGACGTGTTTGCCGTTTCAAGTTGGGCAAAAAACCACACCATCCATTTCCCAGTGGAGCAGTCAGAAAAGCCAGCTATCTATCTGCCTTTGGCCCGTAGGACCTTCTGCAGTGGTGGGAGGAACGTAAAGAGGAAGCTAGAGACTAAGGTTTACGAGGGCAGAGTAAGAGACAAGGCAGGGTGACAGCCGCAGACCAGAATGGGAGCACGTGTGGCTCAGCACTGGTAAGCTGGAGACGTTCAGTGACCCTTCACTCTTACAGGGACTGACTGGCAGTGCTTGCATCACGGGGTATTAGGATCAACTTTCCATTGATTAGCTTATGGCCATGTCAGATCAGAATGAAGCTTCAACATAATAAGGATTTCCCTAAGAAACAAAAAGGGACTGCTACTAGCATATCAAACCAAAGCACAGGTTTCATTTCATTAAGCAGTGCAGAAAAAAAAACTTAATATCTACACTTGTTGCTCCTCTACTGGACTTTAGTATAGCCCTGAGGCTGTACGGGTGATTGTCACCTTTACTAAAGATCATAGCCAAGCTAACTCTGCCCAGAAAAGGTGAGGCTCATACTTCAGCATGTCACGGTCTGTTGCACCTAAAAATACCAACACTTTAAAAGTAAGAAAATCCTAGTTTCTATAATGAAGGCCAACAGCTTTAGAAATCAAGCATTAACACTGGCACATTTTTACTCTGTCTCTCTGAGAAAATCCTCTTTTCTGTCAGTCCTTCCTTGAAATATTTAGCCAGCTAGGTACACACAAATTTGTGTGAATCTCAAAGTTCTGAAATTCCCCAAAGTTTCACAAAAACTGTGAGTACAGAACAAGTACCAAAGTTGTCCCTCTGACAGAAGGCTTTTGACGCAATCCAAGAACTGTCCGTTCTATTAGACCTGGCACGCTGGCGTGCACGTACCGATCCGCATACGACCTGTGCCAAACCCGACAGCTGGCATCCCGCCAACAGACTGGGGGTAAGAAGAGGGAGGTGGAAGGGAGGACTACTGTGAGCGGGTACAGGGAAACAGAGGGTGCTGCTGGCTGGTGATACCCAGGCATGGCTTGGTTTTCCTTTTTATTCCTATGTGCCAAAATCTGAAAATGCTATACGCTCCACTGAAGTCAGCAGGGCTGTAGCAATTAAGTAATTAAGTCTTCACTTAAGTCAATCTAATCAAGTCTTTACTAGAGTAAACTTGTTTCTAAACTCTTCCCAAAACCCTAAAATAGTTTCTGCAGCCTGTTATACACATAGCATATTTCTCAGAGCAAAAATAAAATAACTAGCTTTTAAAAAAAAAAAAACAAATTGTAATTAACACATATGTATTTTGGCTGCAGTCAGTAGTAAGAAATACATCTTACTGTAAGGGAAAATACAATTAAACATATTCATGGCCTTCAACATATTAAAATTAGATGACAAATCTAAGATAAAAGTGACATTTAAGTGAATGATTTCCATAGGCTACGTGCTCATATGTTGTCAGTGTTCAAGTGCTGTCTTTCTGAAGGTATCATACTGACATAGAAGCCCACAGAGATTCCTTTCAGGGCACTTAAAAGTTTTCTATTAATAACTAATGAAATACAGCGACTTCCTGCAATATTTTTATACAATGCACTTCCTGCTTTGAAACTAAATCCAAAACTACACCATGAATGAGAAACATAAGATGCTCCCTGAAGGGCTGTAGTGGTGTGGGTGACACATTTCTTGTCTCCCCAGAGGTGAAGTATGTCACATCCTCGGTACTTCCCATCTCGCCCATCTACAAGCTACTGTCTGTTCCCAGAGCAAAATAGCTCATATTCACACACACTTCTTATGTGCTGTGGGACTAACAAAAGCAAAGCAAAACAAAACCCCATTTTTCAAGCATACATAAATCAAAACCTAAAAGTAGAAGAAATGTATAAAAATAAATTCATCTAGAAGAAATAATTTAAACAGCTTTAACACTGGACTTCTAGTGTGTGTGTTAGAAAATAGAGTAAAGCAAGCAGTCAGTTTAGGTTTCACTGACTTAGAGGCAGCAGGCCCATTGACTTTAATGAGGCCAGGATTTCACTATGAATTTAATCAGGAAATACTGCAGTAGGATTCTTGCAGGATAGGGCAGGGCAGACTGCTACATGATTGAAAGGGGTACATAAAAGCATAAAAGTATGTCATCAAGATACACAAGTCATATTTTGATGGAATGAGAATCCAGCACAATGCAGTGCTATATATTGCCTTGAAGGCTTTTTAGCTTTGGTCATTATTAGGATCTATTATGACTGGTTTTTATTAAAATCACACATAATTGTAATTGATAATGTGTTATTATATCCTCCTCTATGTGAGAAGTAATTAATGTCGGAAATTAAGCAAGGAAACAAACTTGTAGGTGAATGCAGGGTTGTTCACATTGTGATTTATTGCAGGGAAGTATTTATCATCTTATGGACAGTTTTAAGACAAAAAGACAATTTTCTGACTTTTTTTACCAAACATTCAAAGTTTGGGTTTTGGTTTTTTTTTTTTTTTTTGAAACACAAATTGGAAAGGGATCCAATAGGTTAAAAAGCACATAGAGTTCTACTTTATTTATTTAAGTTTTCAAAAGTAAGCATTTAAGAATGTACATTTTCCAGTAGTTCATAGGTAATACAGATCTGGGAAAGCTGCAGCATAGGTGCAGCTCACTCAACCATATGCTGCTTTCCTTAAGTAACCCGTTATACAAAAAAATAAATATCTTGTGACAGATTGTTTTGACAGCTAAAAAGATTTAAATTTTTTGAATGCATTTGACTGAAAGGCAAAAATGTTAGATAGATGTTAATTTAACAGATGTCTAGTTTTGCATCATCAGCCTGAAACAGGCAATTTCTAGCAAGTCTCCTTGCTGTATCACAACATGAAATTCTATGAATTCCATACGGACATGCCTTTCACAAACTTCAAATGAGCCATTCTCATTCAAAGGAAAGTAAAATTGTTGTGAGAAGATGGTACCACCTGGTTGTAACTCTGATCAAGCAAGTAAACACATCCAGGTATAATAAAACTTATACACTATCATTTACATTACAGTCTGGAATAAAAGAATATTATTTGAGACTACATGTTAAAAACATTAATTTACATGAGAGAAATAAATTAGATGGTCTCCTAAAACCCATATAGATTCTTGCAAATCTAATTATCATATGGCTAAATATGAAAGTAGGATTCTTTTTTCTTTATTTTGCTTTGTGTATCTTAAATAAATGTTTTGTATGTTGAGTATACTGTCATACTCCATATATATCTGTAAAAGAGTTTAATTCTGGTTTTATATTGGTTGTAGAAGAAAGTGAAATAACTATAGCTTAACTAAAGCTGTTGATGCTAGCACCATTACCTACAGTCTTAGGAAGCTTTGGGATTCAATCATCATCATAAAAACCATTTTGATGGTTTCATGACTTCAGTGGGTTATACTGCATAAAATAAGTTTCACACAGTGAGAAATTTTCCTAGAAACAGTACAGCACAGTTGGCTGTATCCATTTTGGATCTCACAAGTGGCAAAAATTGTTCTGTGCATTTTTATATTGAATTTGCATATAGTGTTATTGTTCCCATTTTACAGAAGAGGAAACAGAAAATAAAGAGATTAAATTATGTGGGCGACCAGGAACTACTTACTACTGATTGAGAAAAGATCCTAACATTCAACTGACAACCTTGAAAATCTGTTGCTGAAATGTAATGTGTGTTTGCTAATGCTGCCTGATCTCTTAATAATGAGGATCAACGATATTGACCTACTTAATAGGAATATTATGAGGCAAATCTAATTCATGAAAGGGTACTTAAAATTACATTCTCTGATTTATATGCTGATATAAATTGCATTTACCTGTTCTAGTTGTGATCTGAATCTTGTGGCAAGCCAGTATATTTGTGAAATTGAATCCAGCCTTAAAATCTGCAGTTTCGAAAATGGAAAATACGCTTCTCCACAAACAACTTTTCGCTGTTCTAGATTCTTTATCAAGTTTGTCACCTTTTACTAAGTAAATACATGTTATTTCATGAACCTGACTCAGCTTTAACTCTTTTTTAAAGAAGCATTTGGGTTGAATCTTTACAGTTTTCTGTTATTTGGGAATATGTCCCATTTATTTGATTAAGAAAAAATATGGCAGCACATGATTTATACAAGCTGAATAATATTAATGATAACTCAAGAAATTCTGGAAGATAAAATAGCTTATTTCTAAGATTTTTGTTTTCTTTAACATAAACAGAATGGAAAAATTCTAAGTATAATTCAGATTGTGCACAACCAATTTTGTCAAGAATCAAAATTTAAATGTCAGGTTAAAGGAATGACGTTTCTTTCGCTGGTGAAGCCACACTCTGAAGTGACTTGAAAAAGGTGTTGGAATTTATGGAAATGCTTTTACTGAATCACTCTTTACAACAGAGAAAGGTTAAAAACACAGGGACACTACAAGCTAAAAAGTAGGAAATACAGTCAATGAAGAAGCCAAAAGAATGGGTTTGCATACGTATCTTCACAGAAGAATCATAGGATGTCCTGAGTTGGAGGGGACCCACAACGATCATCAAGTCCAACTCCTGTCCCTGCACAGGATAACCCCAAATTCACACCATGTATCTGAGGGCACTGTCCAAGTGCTTCTTCAATAGCGCCAGGCTCGGCGCCATGATGCCTCCCTGGGGAGCCTGTTCCAGGGCTCCACCACCTGCTGGGTGAAGAACCTTTTCCTAATACCCAACCTAAACCTCCCCTGGCACATCTTCCTGCCATTCCCTCGGGTCCTATCATTGGTCACCAGAGAGAAGAGATCAGCGCCTGCCCCTCCTCCTCCTTTGCGAGGAAGCTGTAGACCGCAATGCAGTCTCCCCTCAGCCTCCTCTTCTCCAGGCTGAACAAACCAAGTGACCTTAGCCACTCCTCGTATGGTTCCTCCTCTAAACCCTTCACCAACTTTGTGGCCCTCCTCTGGACACTAGTATTTTTATATCCTTAATGTACTGTGGCACCCAAATCTGCACATAGCACTAGAGGTGAGGCCGCACCAGCATGGAGCAAAGCGGGACAATCCCCTCCCTCGACCAGCTGCAATGCAGGGCTTGATGCACCCCAGGACACAGCTGGCCCTCTTGGCTGCCAGGGCACACTGGTGGCTCATGTTCAACTTGCCATCGACCAGAACCGCCAGGTCTCTCTCTGTAGAGCTGCTCTCCCTCTTACATATGTCACTATATCAAGCACAAAATATCCTTTTTTGTTTGTTTAGTGTATCTTTAGAGTAGGAAGGAGAAAAATGAAATAAAACATGGATATGAAGGTTTCCCTCAAGTAGTAAATCATCATGGGATATAAAGAATCTGCTTATGATTCACACTTATGGTCTGGTCATTGTTGCTTTATATACACGTCTTTGATTTTTGACCTTGCTAATTAGGCTATGTGGAAATACCATCAAATGTTTGAGACAGATGTCAAACACCTGCAAAATCTACGATAAATTGATCTTTACAAGCTTGATTCCATCTGCTTCACTTAACAGAAGTCTTTTTACAAATACTAGAAAACGTTCTACTTTAATGATACAATACCGACTATTTTCATTTTGCTTATTTTTCTGCTACAAAAAAATCAATACAGAAAAATAAATCTTTGTATATGTAGCACTTCTTAAGCTGATCACAAAGAGAAACTGGGCTTAAATTAAAACAACCCCGCCTTGCTCCTGGATTGACACAAACTAAAAGATGGCATACAGGAACGGATCAATTGAAGGCATTTCTAGAGATCCTTTGAAGAGAAGATAACAGCAGTGTCTCAGTAACCCTATCACCCATGGGGGGCTGGGGGGGTGGGTTGCTTTTGCATTTTCATTGACATGTCAATTACTTGGAAGGGGAGAAGGAATAAAGCCTAAGGGTGTCGAGTTAGAAATTAGGACACTCGAGTTGACAGAGAGATTAGCTCAGTCTTTGAGGAAAGAAGAAAGACATAGAGTCCTATAGAATACCCGCTATCAACTGATTCTTCTTTCACCTTTAAGGGGTGTTTTAAGACAGATATTCTCCAAAAGTATGACAAAATTCTTGTCCTGACAAACATACTCTGCTCTGACGGTCATGAGGCATTCAAGAGAAATAAAAGACTCCCCCACGTTTAAACAAACACAAAAGTAAAACCCACAACCCAACCAAAAAATTATTATTCAATAAAAGAAAACCCTCCTGGGTTGAAATTTTCTATACATCTACTAAATTTAAGCTAGAGACACTTATATTAAAAAAAAAAAAAGTTCAAAATGGTAAAATGCATTGTGTACGCTATCTATTGCGTAGCATTTCCTGACCCAGTACAGCCTTAAAAACATGGAAAAAACCTGTAAAGCAAGACTGTTTACCTAAAACCACCAGTATACACTTTAACATTTTAGTAAGGTTCAGAAACTCTTATTTCTAGTTCAGAAAATACAGTAGTGAGGACAAGTGACTAGAGAAATGAACTGGAGTTTGGAAAAGGAGGTTGTATTCTCAAACTTGCTTCAAGTCATTTGCCTCCCTCTTCCTCAACATTCTCATCTGTAAATGGAGATAACGACACTAACCTTTCCCATAGAAACACTTTGCAACAACTGACTACAAGCTGTATGCAATAGCTAAGTATCATTATTGTAAACAGTAGCTGAAATTAGAAAAGTCACAAGATATGGAAAACTACCATTATGCAAACGATTTGTGCAGCATTTTGATGAAGAAAAAGATGTGCTGATATGCCCCCTTAAGTTCTAAGAAACATCAGCAGACCATACCGGTGTAAATCAGTCCATTTCCAATAATGCTGTTAAGCCATGCATGGAAGCGTCCCTAAACACACTCATTTTGCCATTTTCATGGATTCAGTGCAGAGAAATACCATCTCCTAAACATGCTTCATTGTCCAGAGGTCTCCTTCTAAACTTCCAATTTTTCCCAATATTTTTATTAAGTCCTCACACAACCTTTATAATCTAAACACCATTTTCACATTACATTTTCATTCACATGTTTCAAAATTTCAGCTGTACTCAGTGACCCATAATTTAGGAATACGCAGTGGTTTTGAAAAGAAGCTAAGACAGAAAGCAATGTAAAATAAAAACTTGAAATTAAGAGTTCACTGGGATTGAATATGGGGAATAAATGCTTTGCTCAGCAGTATAATGGATAAGAGTTTTAAAAAGCTGACACTTGATCACACAGTTGTTAGTCACTTGCTCCTGTTGTACAGTAGGTGTTGTTGACCTATTGATGGCTTTATTAATAAAACTGGGGTGTAGGTGTAAACCCCATGCAGATCTGGCTGCCTGAACAGAGAAAAAATTAAAAAAAAAAAAAAAAAGCAGACATCCAGCCTTTATGCTATTTATTTACATCTGTTTTCCATTCAGCTCCTTCAACAAAATAGACTACCCAATTTCTCTAATATTTAGGAACCAGATTATGGATAGTATGACAAGTTGCTATTGTACAAATATTGCATCATTTGGAGGAAACATTCTGCTGAGGACAGTTGAAACTTCAGTACAAGCCATTTCCAATGAAATGGAAATCAACTTAGTAAAGATCACAGATGAATTGTTTTTTTCTCTATCCATCGAAAAGCAATATTTTGAACCCACATTATCTTTAAAATTCAACTGATGGTAAACAGTTATTGAAAAACGTTTGTGAATATGACTTAGAAGGCACCCAGATTCGATAGACAGACATTTCGTTTTCAGAAAGTTGAGCAAAAAGGGTTGCATTATCAAATTCAGTAGAATCAAAAAAGCCTAATTCTTCAGTCCTCCAGCACTTTTAAATATTTTGTTGCATATTTAAACAGTGTACAAGTATTTTATTGTTAACATTATTTTCACACATTTCCTACAGTAGGGTTATTTTCAAAATTATGCTCTTCCTTATACTATTTTAGGGTGAACTTAGAAGTGTTGCCAAAACCCGGATGATAACAAGGAATGAAAAATAGCTGGGTTTATTTCATCCTTCATGTTTGTAATTTTGATGCTGACAGAAGCACAATGCTATATACTGAGCACTATCTGGTTCTAGCTAAAACGCATTTATCTGCTCTGTGACAAAATTACTAGGAAGGTAAATTTTGTTTATATAGAATTAATGTCTCTCATAAAAGAAAAATGCAAAATAAACTCCACATAACTTAATAATTAACTATCATAACAAGAAACTTATCAACAAGACATACTTGAACTATAACACTTCAAAATGGTAGAACTCCTACAGCATTTTGAGTATTCCATCCTTAGTTGTATTGTGTGTTCAACTGATTTAGGGTATGTGTAGTTATCTATTTTGTAAGTAGGAACATTACAAATAGTTTTTCACCTGGAAAGCAAAAACAAATCAAATTAATATTCTATTCTGTTCTGTCTAGTGAATTTACCAGCAACTGCAGAAGTTTCAAAATACCTATATTTTAAGTTTTCTGGATCTTGCCTCAGTGTCTTTCAATACAGCCATTTTCCCACCCCAATTACTGGAGCTTAATTTTGCTTTTTATTTTAATTCACGCAGTTCAGGGAAAAATAAAAGTTAAAGTTACAGTACAAATGTACCTAAAGTGGCACTATTTTTGCATGCATGAAAGCTCAACGCCTCAACAACTCCCATGAGCGATTACTCTTCTAACACTAATTAGATATTTGCTAATTAGTGTCTGATGTGTGAAATGAAAAACATTTTGAAGCTGAAATGGATAGGGTCTATAAAGATAGCAGCGCTATCCCAATTCCCTTTTTTCTGTTATCATATTTCATAAATATTAATAAGATCACATGATACTACCCCTTCTATAAAATTATCTTTCTGAAAGAAGTCTATTGTTTGGTATAATGGGCCTGTGTCAATATTTTGCATTTAGTGTAAAGCATTCAATTGAGGGAAGTGTTTTCTCTCAATGTTAAAGAGATGTCACATTTCATGCATCATTTTTATGCTGCATTAACTGGTCTCTCTTTTTAATAGTTTATCTTTATTGCACTGAAATGAAGAATGCAAAACCGTAGTGAATAATCCTTTACATTTCTGAAAAATCTTGCTAAATTTATCTCATTTCAAATGTATCTAAAATACAATATAAATGATGAAATAGGTTTTTTCCTTAAGCAGATACCGAGACCATCAAATTAGCGTCTCTGCTGGTCATTTCTAGGAAATACTTTGGAATGTTAGGATAATTAAAATGTAACAGTTTCTTCAAAAGTAACTTATACATTTACACTACAGATGTTTGAACAATATCTGTCTTTGATCATGCATAGAAAATTGTTCTAAACTGCCAGGGAGTTGCCAGTGTCACTAAATGATAAAAAACTATTTGTCTATCAGATTATAAATATTTAGATCCATGAATGAGTTTCAAAGGGGAAAAAAAGTCATTAAGGTCACACAGTTGAATAACTTCAGATGAGGAAGTTAATTCTGAACAGGAATACTGAAGTGCTGCTTCATTCATTGTAACTGCTCACTTGTAAATACCGGCCATATCACCAATGATATCTAATCACAGGATTGATACCGAAATTTTAAATGGTAGCTAAGCATGAATTGACAAAGGTGACATTGAAACATAATAACGACTGGGTTACCACTTTCCTCTGGCTGACATTTTGTGATTAGAATAATACCGATCAAGATGATTAAAACGATAATAAAAGGCAAGTTTAAGAACCCGAATAAAACAGACACAGGCAAGATAATATATGGCAAGTGACGCTACAATTCTGCATTACACCTTTTTCAATGAAATTTATTTGTTTCAGCTTGAAGTTAGGCAGTTCATTAGTCCCAAAGGTGTTTCTGAAATAGATACCACCTTTTCTACCAATACAATATGCTTTTCACGTTTCACATATTCAACAGAAAAATAGGTTCCTCAATGTCTTATTTATCCTGAGACAGTAATTTATACTTCACGTTGGTTTGATACGTTTATCTAACTTCCATAATTAAAGCATCACAATATTATTTGCACTGATATTCAGGGAAAATTCTGATTTCACTGAAATTTGTTTGCTTACTGATGTAAACATATTAACGTCAACTACAATAGCTATGCCGTCTACCTTTAATTACTTTTCCTTCTTTAACAAACATTATGGGTTATCTTCTAAAACATACTGAAATATTTTGTCATTTACAACCCTAAAGATCACTTCTGTAACAGACAGTGATAGGGATCAAAGCAAATCAACACAGTTCTGATTAAATCTACATACAAGTGGTCCACGGAGGCAGACAGAAAGAAGTCTGAGACAGAAGATGACCACATTTTCTGTGATTACACAGATAAGCAAGAACCAGTCGAGACAGGTGACTTTGACATGATATGGTACATCCATATACTTTTTTTTCCCCCTGCATTTTGGTATACCAAACTCAAGAGTTCCAGGGTTCCTATTACATGCTCCCTTATGTGTAGCAAACCTTCCTCAGCTTTGCCTTAGGAATCATGCTCTTTCCAAGTCCATGACAAAAGTGACAGAGTCACCGAAGGCAACTAAACCATTAGTTACTTTACTTTTAGATTCAAGACTTGTTTGGCTGGGGAAGGCAGGTGTTGCACTCTCAGCTGCCAATTAAAAATGTGGGCTAAAAGGCTTGCAAATAATTAAACTTTACATTTGTGAGTTCTACACATATTAATCTAGTTGTGCTCTGCTGATATTGTAAAGGAGTGAAAAAGCTACTGCTTTTTTGTTTCTTAGATCTGCAAAATAAATGACTGGTTAGAGCCAAATGTCTCACGAATACAGGATTTATGGTGCATCTACTAGCAAGAAAAAAGACAAGAAAATTTAGGCACTAACAATGTTTAAATTGTTAGTAAAAAAAGAGTGTAGAGCCACTCAGCTTTAACAAGTTGCTGTGTTCGGGGAAGTTCAAACTGATACCAAGCATGCCTGTAATCCAATTTTCCACTGCTCAGGGTACAATGAGGACATCTTTCCAACAAAATACAGAAATGGATTCTGGTTCAAACACATCACTTCCAAAACTGAAAGGCATCACTGGGCATGTTCCAGTATAATAAAATAATATAAAACATCTGTGCTAGCATATTTTTGATGAAAGTTTTGCCAATACATTTAGAGTTCAGTTAGGTTATACAGCTGCCTCAGTGAGAATTGAAGTCAAGAAAGTGTGCTATCTGAGGTAAGCACAAGTTGCTATTTCTTGTAGAAATCATTATGGTCCTAAAAAGATTGATTGTATGCTTAGTGCTAAAATTTACCTACTCTGTCATCAATAGAGTAGTAGCAACTGCTGTCCTGAAGCAGTCTGTAAGAAACCTTTTTACCAGGGATGATCAAGGGACAAATCAGATTTTCCTTCAAGCTACTTTTACTTATGTAAAAATAGCAGAAGTCTTGGAAGGGCAGGAATGTATCTATGTTCAGAGAACATGTAGTTCAAGCAACAAGCTCTATTTTTTTTAATAGGTAACTTCAAAGAAAACCTACATCATCAATGTGTAGAATACTAATAATCTGCACCTTTGTGTTCTTCTGTTTTTCATTGGTTTCAACCTATTAAAGATATTTCATAATATATTAAAAGTATTTCATATTCAATATCTAATTCTTCTAATTTCAACTGCTTTCTTGACACTCTTACAGCGCAAACGTATGGGATCCTAGTGTAGGGCTAATCAACCTCACTGTATGGCTTTAAAAAAATCCACTGATTAAAATTAATCTTTGATAAGACTTATTTTGTGAGCCATCATCTATATGATTAGGAAAAAGCTTGTCTAGTAACACATAGCAGTTCAGAGCTTTCTGTGCTATTTCTACCATTTCTTTGCAATATACTGAATTAACTGAATCTTCTTGTGCTTCACTTATCTAGCAGAGAATTTTTTCCTAAAGAACATAAAGAAAATCACAGCAGAAAAAAATTCCAGCCTTTACTTAAAATCAAAACAAATTTTTCAAAGTTCTTCTGTTATGACCAAACATTTATTCATTTCAATGTCTGGAGAAAGAGTAATAGCTTAAATTTTAATATAGTGAAACTCACTTTCTATGAAAATGAAATGGTATTATACTGTGTAATAAATGATTGTTTCTGCATTTTCTCTCTTTTTCACTAACTGAAATTTGACTTCTGTTGGAAAAGTTTAATTATTGAACTTTTTATCTAAATAAAAAATGGAGAAGAATTTGTCAGAAGACTGACTTTATACAGACTGATTTTTATCAGTCAGAAGATTGATTTTATACAGCTGTCAAAGAATAACGGGAACATATTCTTAGTAGGTATTAAAAGTATTTAATAGCCTTGGATTCATGTAGCTGCAGATCTTTCTACACCATGGTAGAAAGCCTGAAAACCCAATTGCATTTGCATGCTCTCCTAATGTTTCCTGGCACATGGAACCTGCTATTTTTTATCAAATGGATTTTGGTCTTTCACACAATTCCATTGTACTTTTGAGCTGTTCAACTTTCTACATTCTGTTTTTGTTTTTTTTTTCAAATATTTCCAAGTGCATGAGCTTTTATTCCAAGAATGAAAGTCTTGTATGACTGAAATTTAATGAGCCAAACATTCTGCTTTAATGTTCCTCCTAATGGATCAAATAGAGAATGTGTTAAAAAAAAAACAAACAAAAAACCCACAAAAAAAAATACCCCCCTCAACCTTCAACAAAACCCAGCCAAACCTAAACCCCAGAAGACAGTGCAAATGACAGGTAAGAGCTGGTTGATAAGCTGTACAGTAGTATCATCACCAAACCCCACAGAGCCAATATCCGCATGCTCTCCTCCACCAGTCCTTAGAAAGTTTGTTGCAGAAAGGTCCTGCGCTCAGGAAATTAAACAAATTTCTCTGCCCCTTATAACCACAACTGTTTCTAAGACTGATCTCATGTAGTTTAACCCCATGGATCTGTGAGACTGTTCTATCATATTCACATGGATTTTTCATGAAGGGTCGGTGGTAGGAAATGTTCCGGAGAAAAAGAGAAACTGAATAAAAATCACATACATTCAAATTATATTTATATGCATGAGTGTACAGAGCATAACAATGATAAAATATTTCATAGAATCATAGAATCATTACAGTTGGAAAAGACCTCTGAGATCATCAAGTCCAACCATCAACCCAACACTACCACATCTCCTAAACCATGCCCTGAAGTGCCACATCTGCACATCTTCTAAATACCTCCAGGGATGGTGACTCCACCACCTCTCTGGGCAGCCTGTGCCAGTGCCTCACCACTCTTTCAGTAAAGAAATATGCCCCAATATCCAATCTAAACCTCCCCTGATACTGCTTGAAGCTGTTTCCTCTCATTCTATCCCTAGTAGCTTGGGAGAAGAGACCAACACCCACCCCACTACAACCTCCTTTCAGGCAGTTGTAGAGAGCGATAAGGTCTCCCTCAGCCTCCTCTTCTCCAGGCTAAACAACCCCAGGTCCCTCAGCTGCTCCTCATAAGACTTGTTCTTCAGACCCTTCACCAGCTTCGTTGCCCTTCTCTGGACACGCTCCAGCACCTCAATGTCCTTGTACTGAGGGGCCCAAAACTGAACACAATATCCAAGGTGCGGCCTCACCAGCGACCAGTACAGGGGCACGATCACCTCCCTGCTCCTGCTGGCCACACTATTCCTGATCCAAGCCAGGATGCTGTTGGCCTTCTTGGCCACCTGGGCACGCTGCTGGCTCATGTTCAGCCAGCTGTCAACCAACACCCCCAGGTCCTCTCTGCCAGGCAGCTTTCCAGCCACCCCTCCCCAAGCCTGTAGTGCTGCATGGGGTTGTTGTGACCCAAGTGCAGGACCCGGCACTTGGCCTTGTTAAACCTCATACAATTGGCCTTGGCCCATCGATCCAGCCTGTCCAGGTCCCTCTGCAATCTCATTCATGAGATAATATGTATTGCTGTAAGGAGTTCAGAAGTTTTATTAAATAGACTCTTTAAGTACACATAAATTCATGCTTTTAGTATTTATTTTCATCTTGTTTTTCTGTTCTTTAGTTATCCCTTTATATACAGTAATATTTGCTAAATAATATTAATCTGTTGTGGGAGACTGAAGTCCTGGGGAAGAGGAGAGGGGCAGCAGTACAAAAAAGGCACATACAACCCATTGCACAGATGTGCTGCAGAGCGCCCAGGCAATTGTGCTGTTCAGTACCTACCGAGTAATAGGAAATACGACAGCAAAGGAGGTGGGGAGTTCAGTTGCATACTCCTGCTTATACATTTGCCCAGCTCAAGAAAGAAACTGGGACATTTGAATAAACTGTAAGGCAGTTGTTGAACAACTAATGTTAATGTACTGTTACCCTGTGGAACTTTTTGCCACACTGTCACTGGGATAAAATGCCTGAATGCTGAAATCCACTTGATATGGAAACACCAAACAGAAACAACCACAATCACAGTAATATTACAAAGAATAAAAAATGGTATATTGTATACACCTTCATGCTACCACTAGTAACTCTCTAAGGCTTAGATTTTTCTATTTAATAATTTACATAATTTTAGGGCTTTAGATATATATATAAAAAAACTTTTTAAAGCTTCCTATGACATAATTGCTGTCCTCAGTGGTAGAATGAGAAGCTTGACTAGTTGCACCGAACTCCTACCTAACCTAACAGTAGAATGGTAATAAACGGCAAGACCAAAATTGGCCCCTAAACCAGCTGTGGAGACATGGCTTAAAGACAGTAGCTACAAACTGCACAAAGGAGTTTCGGCAGCGCTAGGATTATAAAATACAAGCATATTGACATAATGTTTCTCATAACGTGACTGATTTTCCTTTTGTAACTTCAATGTGATAGATTTGAAAGAGCCACTCAGGTGATCAATAGATATTTCTCATGGCTTTTTTGCTATTTCTAATTTATTTTTCCTTTACTGTTTTTACATTCACTACACCCAAAGGATTAACCTCAGCCTCCATTCACAAATTATTTGAATTTAAGAAAACATATACAGTCACCTTCCATCTCTGCAAAACATCTGTGAAAAATATCCTTATCACATTGTAAGTATTCATACTACCATCAATGCCATCATCAGTATAAATAAATGCAGGTAGGGAAGACAAGCAATGTACAATGCTATCAAAATCAGGCAGCAGAGCTCTTGCTGTCTTGTTTATTAGTGCAGACATGGATGCCAGTAAAAAAGACGACGCCAGTGCCCGTGAAGGCACCAGGCTTCATGCTAACCCAACAGCACGGGCCTCTGGCCATGCCAGCCTTTGTCTGCACTTGTCCTGGCCTTGCTGGAGCTTTGCTTTTAACTCTAACAATGATTTTCTTAATAACCAAGTGGCTATTGACTAATTTGATTTACTTTTCCTTAGCTTTGTGTACTTTTGTGAAATAACTGTAATTTTTAAAGAACTGTAGTAACAAGTGGTTAGACTCGGCAGCATTTAGTATTCCTGACCCTAGCGTTATGACACAGCATGCTGCAGCGCAGGCATGACTGCAAAAAGAGGGGCACAAGGTGACAAGGGAAACCCCAGCACTATAAACGCTCCAGGGGTCACTTAAAGACAAACAGCCCTGGGAGGCGGGCAAAACTGTTTTTAAGGGTAACGAAGAAAATGAACGAGTCTATACCACATATGAGAGACGCTGCATATACAATGAATTCGGAAGTTACACAGCGCTGCAGATCAGTGAAGAAGGAGCAAGGTGCAAAAAGCATATCAGAAAATTAAAAGAAGCCCCAAGCATTCCCTAGAGTGAGGAGGATGAAAAACCACTGACAGCAGCGTCATGCTCCTCCCAGCAAAAGAGAAAGCTGAACTCCTCGGCAGCAGTGCCATACCTCTCCTCCAGCACAACCGACTCACCAAAATCTCCTTCCCAGACTGAGGTCCGCAGCTTCCAGGGGCAGTGGAAGTACAGCATAAAGCAAAAAAGGAAGAGGCAGATGCTACATAGTGTGTGCAAAAAATTTAATTGCATTATTATCGAGACTTGTATTATTTAATGCTTTTGTTGAGACTTTCCCTGCAATAGCTTTCTCCCCCTCCCCTTTCCTTCTTTTTCTGTAATAGATACATCTGGTCTAAGAGTACTTTTTTTGATTAGCCTGTTACTATCTCAATCACATTTACAGTAAATTCTTGACTTTACATATGGTTGTGTTTCTTTTTTGTCCATAACAAAGACTTGGGTGATAAAAGTAAGGAGCTAACCTGCAGTTAAGGCTAGGTCCCCAGTTCTGCAGTGGAACTGTGAGCTTTAACAAAAACAAGATCCAAATCATCTTATGCTTCTATAAGAGGAGGAGACAAAAGCAGATGTATTCTTTTAATTATTCATGTTCAAAATCCATATAGATTTTGTTTTGAAAGGCTAACAGTGTGATTAAGGAACAGAAGGAAAACATATGTCTAAAGAAGCACTGTTAAAAAAAATACTTCAGAAAAATGTTTCATTCCTTAAAAAAAATCTCTAACTTCAGAAGATATTTAGCTAGATATTTGCGTACAACCAACAGGAAAAAATGACTGAGTCACTCCAAGTGAGTGTGAATTGGCAGGTCTGCAGAGCTCAGCACTACCTCTGTTGCCAAGTGTCATGCTTCATACAGAAGACTCACGCATCAGGTGTCCATGTCACACTTTTATTTCACTCTGCATAAATCTCACACAGAGATATCTTGTCAAGGTTTGTTTTATGCCAACACAAGCACTCCATAAGCATTGCTCTGATGGGAACTGGGAAGACCAAGAGCTGGCAGCTAGATCAGCTTAGGTACAGTTTTGATTCCTACATCACATACAGAAGTTACCCAGCAAACTATTGCACCAGTCGTTGCTGGAGCCTCGGTGCTTACCCAGTAACAAGCGTGTCATGTCCTGAGAGCTTCAGCAACCCCAGTGGTCATGGCTATGTTCTGCTGCACTGTGGCAGTGTCCGCCCCCCACAAGCAATAACCATCAGTGGGGTTGTGATGGCTGCATCCGCCTTAAACTGGACTTCGGGGAGAGGGACAGCAACCCAGTAGCCAAAGGCTGTCTGGCACAGTGACCCAGATGTCTTGCTGGTGTGCAAGTATGATTATAAGTCAATCATCTGACTCCATAAATAGTGGACAGCCCAGGGTGCATTGAGCCCTCCTGCACGGCAGCAGGCTGCACACCAGGATCTCCCCTCAAATAGGGATGACTCGAGGTTGAGAGAATCCTTATCATGTCAGATACTCGGTAAGTAATTTGGGAATAAGCGTGCTGAAACTGTGTAATCTTAGATAAGTGATATAAAGGACTGTTACACGTAGATAATCCTTTAGACATAAACCATTGACTAAGTCTGAGACTAAGTCTGGATCCAGCCACACCTAGACTCCTCTCTGAGAAGGGGTTTAGAATGCAAGAGGGTCCTCTCTGAACCTCATGACTCAGCAGGAGGGTCTCCCTAAGAGTTTTGTCTAACCCTGTCCTCTGTGCAGTAGATAATCAAGTGTACCTTGCCTTTGAATATTTCTAAACCACTGTCACGTTTACCACTGAACTTTGTTAACTCACTGCCTTATATCAATATAATACATTGTTGCTACTCTTGCCAGTGAAGTGAAGCACTGTTTCTGCATCATGTACTAGCAAATCTAATACATGTTGACCTTGGTAATACTTCTGCTTTTAGGGTCTGGAGAAAACTTCTTGGTTTTTGTCAAATGATACAATAAAACCTGTCTATAATGCTACAGAAATTATATGACATATTACCATTATATAGCAAACCACACTCAAACAGATTTTAGTACGCCAAGTAACTTATTTTATCTTATATTTTGTGTTTTAAGTTCACTCTTTTATATGACACTCACATGTTTTGTTTAATTCTGTTTATATTTTACTCTATTTTGTCACATCTGATTAACCTCTGTTTGAAACTCTTACTTTGCATTAGCACACTGGCTCTATTATATCTGTTTTGAGCTACATGGATAAATCGTGCTTGGAGCACTGCCTCAGTAATCAAATTGTCTGCTGAGAGTGCAGTGCCATGCTGTAATTTTTGCTGGTGGTAAACCCAATGTAAACAGATCCTGCCCGCCTCCTCTCGCACCCACTCATCCCTGCCTGTCCTGCCAGCTCTCCCCCGCTCAGCACACTCAGCTATTTATGCTGATGAAAGTGGCAGGAGAAGGGGAGACAATGGCAAACATATTAGCTGAGGATCTGACTTAAACAGAATAACTGCTGTATCCTCGAAAACAAAATAAAACAAAGCAAAAAAACCCCTAAACAAACAAACAAAAACCCAAATCAAACACACACACACCCCTCCCCCCCCCCCCCAAAAAAAAAAAAAACCAAAAAACAACAAACCAAAACATGCTGAGTGTCATTTATAAACTGATCTGGAAATTTAACCTGTGCAATTTTGCCTGCACAAGTACAGGAACTGTCATAGGGGGCAGGAGTGAGAAGCTGAGAGGAAACTGGGCAGGTGGCCCTTAAATCAGCCTTGCTGGAAGAGATCCTTAGCATAGACCTCTGCCTGGAGGACAAGAAGGTGATGGGGGACAACATGCATATTAGAAGGGAGAGGTCATGATCCTATACATTCCCCAAAGAAGATAATTATGCTGAAGATTTCTTCCTCTACAGAAAGGCAATTTCAAATTTGAGCTCAGTTTCCTTTGTATATTTTGTTCAGTATGTATCATGTCATCCATCCATTATTTTACACTGTGTTCAAAGAAATATGGGTACACTCTGCAGTTATGGAATCTTTGAAATATTCCATGGCAATTTTGCATTTTTATCATGTTTTTCCTCTACATATTGTCCATTACTATTACCCATCTATTTTTTTAAAAATAATTTTCAGAAATACATGCCATAAAGGGAAGAAATCCATTCTAAGAATTACTGGAAGCTAACACCGTCATCCGAGAGAAGTGTTCTTCCATTTACAAAATCCCTGCAATAGCCACTGAGTGATTCAGACCACAGAGCTAAGCTGACACCTGCTTTACAGGACTCAGGAACCCTCTGCATTAGGCACCTCCAGGTCTTTTACTTTAATGTGATACTGGTTCTTCCTTTGCATCTGCTGCCACCCTTGATCTTCCCAGTACTCTGACACCACATGCAATTAGGCTGCTGGCTTACCAAGAACAGTTCTTATCATAAAATGTGCCCTACAATAATTTCATTCAGAGAAGGAGGTTTCATCCTGGGAATAGTAGTTTTCAAAAAGAGCAACATTTAGCAGGAAAAGAAAAATCGCTATTCCTTTATGCTATTTTATGAAAAGTCCCTTGCAGAGTATATGGGTAAGCAACTAAAGCACAATGTCTCTTTAAGCATAGGATTCCTTGGAAATTTTCTTCTCCAACACACAGAATGTTAAATCTGCCTATGTTATGTGTCTCCTCTGCTTGCACATTTATTTCCTTATCTCATCTTTTCAACTTGCTTCTTTAAAACACTTTACAACATCCCTGATTCTTGGACCAGCTCAGAAAGTGAACTCACTTCCCCATTAAAAATGACATGCATTATTCTGCACCTGAAACTTTACTAACCTGAAACAAGGTGAGCTAATTTATTTAGAGAGGAATGCAGGCTTCTTCATTAAGTATAATAATTCCTTTTTCCTTTTTAGTGACAATTTCTTGACTTCAGTTACAGCATCCCTTCTATCTGATATGACAGTGGAAAACTGGAAGGATCACTGGTACGTTACTACAGTTTTGTTTACCATGTGCGGTAAAACGTTCTTAGATAACACCCCTATTTGTCTGTGACACAGCAGGGAGTAAATGAAAATGTTTATTCTGACCCCTCAGCAGCAAGAATTCCCTTAATCCACTCACTGATGAGATAACACTGTAGGATTACAATAATCAACTTGCAGTATGTCCTCTATTAGGGCACTAAAGATACGGCATTTCCTATCCACTGGGAAATGATTCTTCGCTTACATAACAGTGGCAGGCTTTCGCCCTTTGAGATCACGTTTTTCACCCCATGCTGAGCCCTCAAACTGCTTCAGTATCAAGTGACTAATATTAAGCTAAATCCTACCATTCTAAAAGCCTGCAACTAAAAGAAAAATTGTTTGCAATGCCCACTATTGATTTAAGTAATGGAACGATAAAGAGACAGATGTTAACAATATACTTAAGCTTCTACGCATCCTCATAGTGGCAGAGTTACAATGAACTGCTTGTGAAGGGCTCTTATTTAAATGTAGATACAAATCTCAATCACTTCCTGCCCTAACAAATTTAAAAATTGCTAATACTGCCGGGTGAAGGGATTCCTAGGTGGATTCCACCACAGGTCAAGCCATGACCATTGCCTAATGTCATGCAGGAATTCTCCATTTGCTACAGAATTACTGAGTTTTGTCAAAATTCAAATAATGAAACAAGGGGAGGAGGGGAGGGAAGACTAGAGAATTCAGATAATTCATTCAAACCTGGATTTTTTCCATACGCTTTACTAAAGGAAATTTTAAGTGTCAAAAAATACCTATCTTGTGCTCATTATTAAATGCTAAATACCACAGTGTTTTGAGCTGCCTTGTGGCCATTGTAAAGAAAACAGGTGTTCTGATAGATTATAAAGTGTGAGTCAGAGGATGTGCAGAACAGAATTTTAATGAGGCTGCGAGCGCAGAAGTCTGACTAGCCTTTTGAACACGATGCTAAAACACTGAAAGTAGTCTTAAAAGAGACAAATAGCAGGAACACAACTAAAAAAAAATCCTCATTAATGTACACCAAGCGAATGTGATATAGAAAGTCATTAAGTCAGGTTTTGTAAGGTGTCAGTGGAGCTGATTACTGCAAGGTCTGCGGTAGAGGAGTCAGACGCGCCGGACAAGTCCCTCAGAGGTGGGGTTGGCTGGTTCAAAGCGGGATTCATCATTTTCGCCTTTGGTCCATCTGACTCCTGCTGCTAAAACATGCAAATTTCTTAATGATTTGCTCGGCTAAGTGAAGGTCCAGTCTGACGTTATAGTAACAATACCAGAAAAACCTTCACTGAGCACCTAACCCAGCCTCCAGTCTCCATTCTCTCCTGTACTAGCAGCAGATGGCACAGAGCCTCCGTGTGGGCTTGCTGACGCTAGCTCTGAGACCTTCCCAAAACAGGAGCTAAAAGCGTCCTTATCACATCAGATAACCATTCAAATCACTCCTATCGTTACATTCACACAGAGCCACTCCAACAGTTTTAAAAGATTATAAACAAAGACATTCTGTGATTGACATTTAGGAATAAAGTAATTTGGGAAAAAAAAATTAAATCAGTCTTGCAAGCCTGGTATCTCAGGAAAGTTTTTTCTGACTGATAACAAAACTGCTGGCTGAGAAACCAAACACAGGCATTACTAAAAGGAGCAAATCTGGGTGGGCGTGAATGAAAAGGACAAAGTGGTCTTTCAAATTGACACCACACCCATTGCCCTTTAGATAAGTTTTACTCACGCAATTAAACCACAGGAAAGAATAGAAGAAAAAAAAAAAGGCACACCTGTGCACAGTTTAAATGAGCACTTGCACAAATACTCAGTTTTGTGAAAGCATTTGTTTCCATATCTGTGAGATTCAAGTTAAGCATGAATGTAAATACAGGAGTGGATCTTTCAGTAATAGTAAGAGGACTGTGTCAGATATAAATCCATGTGCAAAATATAGAGAAAAAATATTTTAAGCAAAAATATGACTTTTTTCTTATATGAATTAACTATTTTAGTAAAATTCCATAAGACTGTTAATTAACCACGCACTTTATTAAGGTTATTATCTTCCTACAAATTTCTGTCAAGCACATACTATCAGTATCAGTACCATGTTTCTCCAGCTATCTAGTCCATGCTTTGTCAAGCACACAAGTTGTTAAGTGTATGCATTTTTTGCCTCCCACACACTCTTGGACATATGCTGTTTACTTCTGAAACTCCAAAAAGTGAGCATAGAAAATTACTTCTACACAGAGAGGACTTCTTTAGCTCAGCCTTAGAAGCAACATCCACTTGGGTTTCTGATGTTGGAAGCTAATGAGAAATGGCAAAGCATTAACAGTAGAGGGAAGGAGCTACTCATTACTGCAAGACCTACATTGAAAAAAACCCGGTATATAAGTCAGACCAAGAAAAAGAGCAGCAGTCTCCCTTCATAAAGTTCATTATAACACCAATGGACAATCTCTTTTGACGACACTGGATACATGATTTGTAACATGGAGTGAGGATCCACAGTCTCAAATACAAATGCAGAACAGTCTGATCAACTGGGCTGTACTGGTTTGCAAGAGAAGGGACAAGGATTTTACTATTTTCCTGAAGCACAGAAGGTAAAATGGCCAAATGATGGGGATACCCCAGAAAGGGTATGGAAAATCCAGGGGAGAACTTTCAGGAAGCCTGAATAACAGACACCCTTGGGAAAACCAGGCTGCCAGCCTGCTCCCAGCCTGCTGGCAGCTTTACTGGCTGGGCTAGCTGTCGCCTTCAAGACCTAGAAACTGTAAAAATCCAGAATGCCAGGACAAGGTTTGAAACCCAAAATGTCAAAAGGTGCTTGGAAAATGGGGTCACATGTTGTCTGAGGGGGGGACTGTGCTCTTCTGGTGTCCTTGTGGACATACAGATGTACAAAAGAGTGTGCATGTTTATATATTTATGCATGTGTGAGAGTATGTATCCTATGCATGTGAGAATATATATCCTATGGATATAAAAATGACAGCTTCAGCTTCCACACAAAGTGTCCTCTAGCAGGGGTAAACCTGGAGTGGAGGTCTCAACAGCAGAACTCATAAAACATAGGGCAGGTGCATACAGAATACTCCTAGGAGTAATCCTCTCATTAAGCCTTTAACTTTGTGTTATTTTCTGTCAGAGTTGTTTTACTTTTGTTGTTCTTCTGGATAGATTTACATATTTTTTAGAACTATGTCAAATTAAATTTCTCCATATTTAGATAAGCTTATAAAAACTTTAAGGATGTTTCCTTTTAACTTTCATTCTTCTCCCTGCTATTACAGCTCTGAAAAAAATAGATGGAAATAAACTTGGTAAAGCCTCTTGAGAAAATCCTAAAGTCAAAAAAGTGCATTAAAGAGAGAAAACAAGTGATTGAAAGAGAAAGTATGTTGAAATTCCAGTTTATATCCTAGTAAACAGAGGAAGGACCTATAACTAAAATCTATGCACCGACGCCTTAGTAAGTATGAATACAATGAAACTACACTGGCTTACACTGAAGTGCCAGCCCACACATAAAATGTCTCTATTATAGCTTAAAGCATACATGTAGGCGGTGGCAAAGGTGACTGTGAGTTTCATTTTCCTTGGCCATATACTCTGGTCTTTCTTAAAAAGAAAAAAAAACACAACAACAAGAAACTGGAAAAACAAGAGTACATCGGGATGAATGCCTCTAAATTATTCCACACACCCACCTCTCCCAATCATATTCAAAACAATTCATGATGCAGAAAACCTGTGACCCGAACACACTTTCTGCACTAAAAATACAATTTATACGACTTATTTGCAATGCTCATGAACAATACAACACAGGCAGCGGGTACATCTGTATCACAAGTATTCCATCTATAAACTGCCAAGCACCTTTAGCTAATTCTTTAGCGCTCCTGATTTCCCCCTTCAGCCAGCTGAAGATCGGTGGTGCCAAGGATACTCATTCAGCCATGAACGCAAGATCATCTCTGAGCACTTTGCAGGATTTTTCTCTTAAGAAGCTTTTTAATGTATAGTTAGGGATTTCTGCACTGAGAGGATACTTGTTAGCACTTCACAATCTAGTGCAAAACATATGTTCTAAAAAGGTATTAAAGAATAGCTTGAATGGGTATTTTGGTCACCTCAGCAACAGTTCCTATCTGGATATTCCTGTAGATACTGGACATTTTCAAGGCGCCTATTGGCACTCGCCCAGCCATAAAACAGGAGCATTAGAATTGTATCTTTTTTTGATGAAAATAAAAGAAGCTTCATGGATGTCTTTGTACCATGGACTTTATTTTCACTAGGATTTTCTTATTTCAATTTGTAGAATGAATTATACAAATTGAGATTTGACAAGCTTTCTTTAGAAGAATAAATACCTCTGCTTCCAAACCTGTTTCACTTAACTCCCTGGTCTCTCAAAATCATTCAAAATCTCTATTAGTATAATCCAGCTAAAGTGTGTAGCCATTGCCATTAGGAATAGATATTATTGTTTCAATTATCAACAAACGGCTTCCATGAATACTTTTTTCCAGTCTCACATTCAAATGCGAACCTGCTCTAACAACTTCTTCCAGGTTTCTGTTTTTTAGCGTCAAGGTGAATGAAAGGAAAGAAAGCCCTAACACCAGCCTGATGGAAAATGCATACTTAGATTGTATTCTTACTGGTTTCAGCAACAAAAGTTACCGGTAGTAAAGCCCAGTTTCAGAGCACGTAAACGTTCTAAAGTTTTAGCATTAGTGTGCTATAGATACCGTTTAAGTTACATTTTAAAATAACTCTGTTGTAAACGTTGCATATTAATCTCTTGCCTATGGAGAGTAGGTAGGAGTTCAACAGTGTTGCCAAAAAAATGCCAGTAAATGAAAACTAGGTGCCTAAATTTACGGTTGGAGAACAATAACCCTTCTAATTATTACCCATAAGTTAGAGCTTTTGTGTGGTAAACATCTAATAATCAGTAACTGAAAGTTAACTCTTTAGGTTTGAGAACAAAGCATTTAAAATATTTAAATGACAATACTAGTGCAACGACCCTTTAAAATCAAAAGGCTGACGTTTAATAGTTTACACTCTGCCAATTCCCTAATTCAGTTCAGAATGCTCAGATCTTCAAGGAAATAATCTTGTTAAAGCACTTCCATTTCATTCTATAATGTCTTCCATAGCACCTAGAAGAACAGTCAAAGCAAAAGGACCATATACCTTTGATTTTTTTTTTCTTTTTTTTTAAAGCTGATTCCTTGGCAATAACCAGTGCATGAGCAGGTCTTTAAATCAATTGCTTCAAAGACTTATTCCAGGCAACTAACTAAAGAGAAATGTTTAATTGCCTCAAAGGAATCTTTAGCTTTTCTTCCCTTCCCCACAATGATAAAACTGAAAATTGCACAAATATGCACCTAATTTCCAATAACAAATTTATCAGTTGCTGGTCTTGTAAAAAACAGTATAGCCATAGAGATCAATTTACAATTAACATCAGAACTGTATCATCTTTCCCTCATCCGCATAAAATAATTTCCTGCCAGCCAGAGCTCCAGGTGGGAGCTGTACAGCTCAGGTGGGAAACAGGAACCCCGAGATCTCCCCTTGGACCACAGATAGGCACAGCACAGCATCACCTGGCCATGTAGGGCATTTTGTCTGGATTTCAATGACTTAGAAAAGAGGTAGAGGCAACAGTCACTGACGTTGCTGTAATAATGTCTACAGACTAGTAAGCATACAAAGCTCCCTATTCTAGTCATTAATGCACTAAATGGTCCACCAAACTTTGTCCTTAAATGAAGGAAAACATAGAGTAAGATGTAAAAAAACCCACCCCTCTCTTTTTTTTTTTTTTTTGCAGAGATTTCACCTGCAAGCACAAAACACTTTCAGAGGATTTCCATATTTGAAGTACAGCCAAAAATGGTACAGTAGGAAACAGCTGTAACACAGCCCGTTAGATGTATTCATTTTTGTTTTCTGAGCATCATTCCAGTGGCACAAATGATATTTCCCACATGCCCTCAGTCTACAAAAATGATGATGGAGGCTTCATAAATTACTGATGCATTGCTTAGACATACTTTAGAAAATTAATAAATTCTTCATGAAACAACGGAATGATGTGAAAGCTTCCAATAGAGATTGTATGTAGGTCTTCCTTGGGTAGCTGTTAAAAAGAAAAGCCCCTTTAGAATTGAGATTAAGTTGGCCCAGCTTCACGATTAGACAGAGCAGTCACAGCAATGAAATTAGGAACAACTTCATTATTTTCCAGTACTCTAAAAAGAAGTATGCACAAAAGACTAATAAAAATTACACAGCAATAATGTAGAAGAAAGAGGAGAATCAAGACTGCAATAAGTAAAGACAGATTTGGCTGTGAATTCTATTGTGCAGTAGCACAGACTGGTGTGTACTACTAATATCTAGTAAAAATAGGCCTCTCTCTACCTTCTATCATCTCTCCTGGAAAACCGTCAATTGAGAAAGTAACTGACTTTACAGTACATTAATTAGTGCATGTTGTGTATCTAGCGACAACTTCAAGTTCTCACTTGGGTTACAAAAAAATCCACAAGGTCTGCAAAGCATATACCAACATGTGCTCTAATCTATTTCCATTGAATGTACAATTTTTCAGCCCTAGAAAACTCAGAAAAGCAGCATAGAAGAATAGAGAGGTACATATTAAATACTAAAATGTTTTCAAATTATTTATAGAAAGATCAGCTCTGCCTTCTCTCAGTGGATGCTAGCATTTAAGAAGTTCATATTTTCTTTTCTTCTCCTAAGTGTCAGATGTTTCATACTTCTTATTTTCACCTAAATACGCAGGACAAATGTAAACCTGCTCCTCAGATAATCCTGCATGGCTAATACACACGAACAAACTGAAAACAGTATATGCTTTTCTGGAGCTTATTTAGAAACAATATGCCATTTTCAAATTTAAAAAATCATACAACAAGCTTTTCTTATGCCAGAGCAAAACAGGAAATGAAACAGTCGCCAAGGTAACTATATCCAAACACCTATAAACTATATCATGAAAGCTGATGTCCTTCAGCCTAACATTAGGCAGTCGGGATTGCTGTGCAGTGGCGACTACAGCTGAAACACCGTTCAGGATAAATGCTAGACAGTTCGCACAGAGACACATAGCTAGAAAATTCTTTGGGACAACAGGACAGAGATACTGAGTGCTCTGATCCTGCAAGGTGTAAAAGCATGTGCTTAACCTCCAAAGCCTACAATGGACTACAAAGGGACTGTAGAAATGCTTGAACAAAATATATGCTTAATTGCTTTGCCAGACTTCAGGCCTGATTATTAAAGCATCTGGCAACCCTACTGCAAACAAGATTTGTATGTGACTATATTCAATGGAGCTAAGCAAGTCTGCTGAAAGATGTAAACGTTTTCAGCATAAGGGCTTCATTTGTTGTCACAATCTTCTCCCTGCTACTTGCTTATATTAGCATCACTCAGAAAATCTTAAAAATCCAACAGAAACATGGTGCTTTGTTTCCAAAAGTATCATCATACACATATTACCATCACTCATGCTGCAACTGGCTTATATCTGTGATAGGCTCTATTATTCTCCTTTGCTGCAATTATTGTCATCATTCCTGCAATGCCATGAATAGGCGTTGCACTTAAAATATTTTCTTCCTCAGGCTTCTTGGATGTACAATTGCAATATTGAGCTGTTTATGGTTACTAGATGCTACAAATTCCTCTGTCATTTCTAGGAATGATTTCTTTTAACTACATATTCACTTCTACCTTAAAAGGAACAGATCCACATAGGAGAATTTAATTCCTTAAAATATGCAGTAGGTAGCAGAGACTGTTTAGAATATGAGGGAGATCATATTTGTAAACCCATCCGTAAGCTTGAGATAAATGCATGTTTTAAAAGACTACTGAAATGGAAGTACTTTAGACAATGGGATTGAGGAATGAATCCATTGAGGAAGCAGAGATGGTTATGATTAAAAAAAATGGTTTGAAAGTTTGCAAACTGGTAAAAAGCATTAAACCCAATACTCTTCATAAACAACCAAGTACTTTTTATTTATAGAAGTATTTGGAGTTCATTATTTCTGAACTACTTATTTCACAAGTAAATTGATACATCCTTCAAGGCACTACAAATAAAAATCATGTGCAGAACATATGCCTGGCATATCAGAGTCATTCAGGAGAGTGAGAAATTACATTTTTTAATTATTGTTGGTGGGCTAAAACTAGAGAAGCCTTGTACAACTTCCTTTGAGCAATATTCTGAGTTGACACAAAGATCAATGTGGTCGTCACATCTTAATGAGGACTTTGCTTGCAGAGGAACCCCATATGAACTGATCCCTGAGTGTAGCCGCATATTATCAACATTTTTGTCTAAAAAGGAAGAAATCTGGAGTTCAAATACCTTTACAACCATAACAAGAACTGGTACTAGTCTCCAGCAGAAGGAGACTAGAAACAGATTCAGTGAAGGAATCAGCTAATTTTTAAAAAGTAATTCTCCACCAACCTTAATGACAAGAAGTTTGGTGTCACCAAAGGCATAGGTCTGAGAAAGAGAGAAAGGCGGGGAGGAGCTCACTCTGCCCGTGCCAGTCACCCCATAACAGTAGTAGTACAAGGCTTTAGCAACATCTTGCATCTTTTCAAAGAAATTACTAATGTGTGAAATCGCATATCATATCTACAAAGCCAGCACGTTGTCCACACATAGCAAGCAACACCTATCCACAGAAAATTGCACACAAACAAGGACCTCACAGTAGGTCCCCAAGCACATACTGCAAAAAACTGACCTCATCATCCTTGTAGTGAAACTACCCTACCCATAGAGGAGTCTGGGCAATAGTGACAGACAGATGGTTTCTTTAGCCAACCGAAATCGGTGAAAGACCTTCCAACTGAACAAGACACTACACTTCCACGGATTGTTAGGACTAAGGGTCTATTTTATCACTTTGTTTTGCAGAAGGAGCTCTGTAGGTTTTCTAATAGTCATGTGCCCCGAGTACTTACAAACTTGTACATCCTTACAGATGTGCGATATGCCTCTGGAGCCACTCAGGGGAATTCGTTCAGTAATGGTTTGTGGAATACATTGATGGAAAAGCCAGCACTGCTCTGTAGCACTTACATCCAGAAAAAATCACATATGGAAAAAAAAAAATAATCTAAGAATGGCCTGGCCAGTCCTACTGGGATACATGTCAGAGCTTCATGCTCCTATACCACAGAAAGACGTGATGCTGACCAACGTGAAGTTTGACATCCCAAACCAGTCATTATTTGTGTCAATTTGAGAAGGTCACATCCAGCCTCATAAGAAAACATACAGCACAATTCCACACAGACAGAAAAAATGATACAGTCTACTTCCTTGAAGGTTCCAGTACATCGCATCCTATACAACACAGAAGTATTTTTCCTGCTGCAAATATTAAATCCAATAGCATGTTTCGGTTTAGAGACAAAAAAGCACAGCCAACAAGATCATCTTGAAGTATTTGACAGGGTTTTCCCCCTTCTAACAGCCTGAGATTGTGAACATCTATCAAGCCTTCCTTTCTAATTTAACTGGGTTGTAGTTTACACTCATAACCCAAACAATAAAGTTAGAGTAATGAGTTTCAATCACAGGACTCTAGCAAAGAGATTAATTTATACAGATAATCAAAATCACCATCCTACTGTCCTTTCCTTGTTCTTTGTACTGTACTAGAAATTGTAGATAGTGGAACATTATCACCAGTGATCCTTTCATAGTATTAGAAACTTCTTCAGAGATGACTAGCAATTTTCCTGCCTGAAAGCAGTATCAGGCTTCACTACACTGAAATCAAATGAGCAGAGCACAATCCAAACTTTTTTACTTATCCCATTTTTTTAAAGATCCCATAACACCTTTTGAAAGGGCTTCTAGCAACGTGCTATGTTTTAATAGCATTTTAGTAGTATTAATAATTAAGTAGAGATTATAAAAGAAATAAAAACCATATACATCTTCTGACTGAATAATTAAACAGGTGCAGGACCAAACTTAAACAAATTTAACTTAGCATTCATTATTTTACTTAATTTAGAATCAAGAGCATTTATAACTTTCAAAATGCTAATTAGAAATGGGAAAATAAAATCTTAAAATGGTTTCAAAGAGTAACATTTTGCACAATTAACCTAAGCCAATCACTTCTTACTCCTAAAAATTAAACAAGAATTCAATTAGACAAAACCATTAAACTGGCAGCTTTAAGAGCAACTATTCTTTTTGCACTGAAATATAAACACTTATCTTAATACCAAGCTAGGCACTGTTAAAATCCCTTGTATTCAAGAGAATCATTGACTCTTGTTATATGAAGCAAATTTGATATCAGGAAATCAGTCGCTTGATTATTTTTGTTTATTTATTTTCCAAACTAAATTAGTATTTGCCAAAACACTTCAGATTAGAAAGCAGCTTTCTCAGGAAATTGCAGCTAGTTGATTCAGACTTCTTACAATCCCCAGTTCATGTAAAACGTCAGGTTTACATACTTAGAACTAATCTGAGCAACCAGTAGCAGAAGAACCTGGACACAGGATCCCCATTTATTTCTGGGGACTTTCTGAAACACTTGCAAAAATTGTATTCAGAAAAGGACTGGGAGACACCAACTGCCCATATTCTTCTGGGATCCCAGAAGGAAAACATTTTCCCACACTCTCACAAAGCTTTGCACGTACTTCATATCATCGTGTGTATGAGAGCTGGAAAAAGTATAACTTGAATCTGTAGGTAGTGTGTGAGGATGAGAGGAATTACAGGCACTATTCTGCTTGACATGTCAATAAAAATACCAAATAATTCTCACATCATCAGTTGCTTCAATCTCTATTCATATTCATCAGGGTATTTTCTCTAGGACCAAGTAACATTAGAACCTGCTCACTGTACAAAGGACAGATGTCTTTAAAAGAAAATAACCATCTGTTGCCCCTTCTTTGCTAAGTGATACTCACTTCAGAAGAGCATCCAACATTTATACATGCAGAAAATGAAATTTAAAAGCAGCATATCAAGAAACTGCTGGTACCTCCCTGTACCAGGACACCGAAATATCCATCACAGCACTTCTGGAGTCATGTTGCTACAGGGGAAGAAGCACAGCACATGAGAGGAAGAAGAGCGTGACACAGCACTGGCCTCCGTGCTCCTCTCTGACTGCCTTTTCTGAGAAAGGGCAAACGTTTATTTAAGAATGGAATAGCCATGAAAAGTCAAAGGAAAGAAACCCAGAAAAGTGTCAGTATTAAGAGGCCAAGGCAAGGCTAGAAGGAAGCCAAGATAATGAGAGCAGGAAAGGATCCAGCTAGAACTGACTGAACTAGCTGCAGGGCAGAGAGAGTCCCATCAAAACTTCAGAAACAGTGCTTCAATGGCAAAAGCTCCCTGTTTTGGCTACCTTTTCAGCTGCTCCAAACAACGGGGTTTCATCATGCTGCATGAGAAATGGAAGCAAGGTGTCACTTTGGCCTGGCAATTCTTCCTCCGAGGAAGAATCTTTGCATATTAATAGATAATTAACACCACCTGCTTATTCCCCTCCAGGCAAGGGAAAGGAGCACCTTCGAGATGAGACTGCTCGTTGCTCTTCTCCTTTCCCCTGCGCACACACAACTCCTGAACATGACCTCTGGTAACAATCACTCATGAGGAAAAGTCTAATACTTACGCCACCCAATGTTCCTGCGTGAGCAAGTATGGTCACTGCATTTCCCTGGATAAGCAAGGGTTTATTTTTCTCACTCTTGCATTGTCTTTTCTTACAGTGTTTTGCTTTTCAATAAAGCTAGGTACTAGCATTGTTGCAACAAGTTAATTATATTCTATTTTAATAAGGATCTTGGTTTAAACTCCGCTTGTATGAGATTAAACTCTCAACCTCACCCCTGCATCTTTCATCAGGGAAATACCAGTCTGTCAGTGGTAGTCACAAATTTTGCTTAACCACTGTGATAGTTATTAAGTATTAGTGCAAGTGTTCCGTATGGAGTATCTGCAATGGTCTTGGTGATTATCCCAGCCGTCGAAAGTTTGGTGCGAGGAATTCCCCTTGCACAGACTGCTAGTCAGAAACCACTGGCTCTGTACAAATCACACCAAAGTAACCAGCAGATGACAGTGAGGTGTGTCGACATCCCATCGTTTCTTACGGAAGAGCTTGGAGAAAAGTCACCCAGCTCCACTCCTCCTTCGTGATGCTGAAGCACGTGATGAAGGTGCCCATGCTCAGGTTACAGCACTGATGCACTTCTGCCACAATGTGGATCTTCGGGTAAACAAGCAGTGACAGCCCCTCCAAGCCCCTCCTCACCCACCTCAGAGAGGTCCCCCCTTTGGGGGTGAGAGTGTCAGGGAGGGGAGATTCAGCCCAGAGGGACAGATATGCCTCTTGGCCCAGGGGTTCTTCACCCCTCTGATTTTGCAAAAACAAAGCGCCATGTTCCATAGAAATGCAGAAAATAAACCAATTGTAAGTATGGGTTGAGAAGTTTACAGATTTATCTAAAACGCAATTTCAGCTACTTTTAGCAGACCAGGCCAGGCAGTTTTTTCTGACAAGTAGCTGATGCCTCCTCAGATGGTTCAGCGGTGTACTCAAGGCAGCCACCAAACTCAGAGGTGGGTATTAACCTGTGCCTACCTGTACACCTTCCCCACCTACTTGTCAAGCAGGAGATGAGAAACACTTGATTGCTTTTTCCTGGTGTGTCTTCAAACTTACGTTTTCATATCAGGTGTTCAGGGGCTCTTATCAGTGGAAGCTATTGGTCAAGTGACAAAACAGTGCAGCAAAGAGAGCGCATGCTTGTGCTTAAAAACTTTTCTCCATTTTGTGACTTGCTTAGGATTTGCTGGCCCAGTCATCGTCTCCTGCACAGCCACACAATTTTGGTTATTGGTGGAATCACAGTTATACGACCATAGAAACAACCATACCACATCCAAAACCATACTTCAGGACATACCGAATTTTCCAATCCACACAGTTGTGGGAAGAAATAAAGAAGTGGAATTCAATTATATGAAACAACCAAAGGGGAAAGGAAACCCAAAGGCAATTTTTTCTGTTCAAAAGCATGGACACGGAAGAAAAATTAAATCTTGATTTTAACCAGAGATTGCAAGGGGGAGGGAAGGAGGGTGTCCCAGATTTGTCTCACTTCAGTATTTCTACAGCCCAGTGCTGTATTGGAGCCCTTAGTCACTGTCTCTCACTGGCAGGTTAAAGAAATATTTTTCTCCTGCAGGATGCACATGAATTTTCATACTATGGTTTTAAGACAAGCTTCATATTCAGGAAACAAAAAACAAAACAAAAAAAAAGAAAAATCAACGTTGTATAGTATTTAGATTCTGCATATCTAAGTAGCAATGATGAATCAATCATAGCAACAATGAACTGGGGGGGAGATCAAGAAATACATCAAACTTTCATATTTTACATTGAAGTTATACAATACAGTTATTATAACACTGTTTTGGCTGTACACAGTCAGTTAAATAAGACTAACTTAGCAACTTTCAAATATCAATAAGTAATAAACATCTTCATGTATAGGCCATGCTTGCTCATTCATGTGCTTTGGAGTGTATTAAAAAAATGATTTCTTCAATTAGCTAGACATAGTGTCTAACGGAGGACCTACTTCTCATTAAGGATTATTTAATCACATGTGTAGATTGGAAGACATTTTCATCATCTGTTTCTGAGTTCTTGATTAATTTAAGAGATGCATAAAATGTTTTTCAAATGTATTTTCACCCTATAATAATCCCAAAGAATTTGCTCTATCCCAATCCATTTTTCTACTACAGTCAAGCACAGGAAACATGCATATGTCGTCAGAGACGTGCCAAAAGACCTCCACCTATAGCATTCACTACTCTGAATCCTGCAACAGGAAAATGGAAAAAATAACAGTCCTTTCAAAATTACAGGAAAAAACCCTGCAAGATGCAATCCTGCTGCGCAATTCCACTTTGTCTTATAATAACTTTTTTGGTTTTTCTCTTTTAAAAAAAAATTTGTAAATCTCTCATAGTATTATACTAATAAAGATTTTGCAACTTAACACCTAGAAACTACAACAGTAGCACTATTTTTACTTTTACTTGCAACTCATTATTACCTTGGTTCTTACCTATGGAAGATTACATTAGAGCGGGTAAGCTGATACTTTTTTAATCATCTGTCCTGAAATCCATGCAGAAATGCATCACACAACAAAAAGGTCTCTTATAAAATACTGTTTTCACTCCAGACAACACAGACAATGAAGGAGACATGAAATTTGTAGCTTAAGTACTGGAGCAAAATAAATAAAGCAGTAGATGTTAACATATTAACAACAACTTAATCTCTTGAAAATGAGAAGCAGAATGGAATCAGAAAAAAGTACGCCTGACAGCTACTATTACAAGTGACACGCACAAATCTTGTTTATTGTCCTTTTTCCTTGGTAAGCTGGTATTTTAAGTATCCCACTACTTGGGAGATGATTATGGAAGCAATGCTGGGGTCAAAGATTTTCTTACAACTATTCTCCTGTTTTAATTCCCACAAGAAATGCAGAAATAGGTCACACCAGCTTGCACACCGCTCTGTCTAGCTAATTCGGTACGCTAACTCCTGTTAGCAGTACACTAATTTCGCCTATAGCACATCACCAGCTGCTGACACTTTTAAGCATACAAATAATTGCTTTTAAAGAAATTCTTATTTCACCAGTACTAAGTTATGGAGTACTAAGTAATTCGTGTGAAGCTCATCTGAGAAGTCTACCACATGGCAGGGTTTCCCATTCATTTATATAAAAACAGGTTAAGTGTTCCTCTTCCCTCTACTATTATTTCCATATATCATCATGAACACTGAATGAGCTCCAGCAAATACAGAGTCTGACAAACAGCATTGCTTTTGGTGAGATACATCCTCCCTTGAACAGCCTCATGACCACATTCCTTTTCTGCCATAGCTGTATTCTGTGTCTATTCAGACCACTATTTTCTCTGACAGTCTTCTAAATCCTTGGCCTTTCTCAACTCATGTTCTGCACTTTTACTCTACCCCCAATGACAACTCCTGCTTGTCCGTATTTTAGCTTTATTTCTGAGGTAGGAGAGTGTGTTACAACATGTAAGAAAAGGCTAACTGTTATGAACAAATACTAGGAATCAGTACTCCGTACCTGATGCTCCATTTCTAACATACCTGTCAAACACACATAATTTCAAACATTGGGCACGAGACATTAAAGTGAATTCACCAACATCAGTGATTTTCCAGGTTCCACACTTCCCATAACTAGACAGCAATGTCATTAACAATAGCACATTTTCTGTGACATTTTTGCCTGAGTCCTTTTTCCCTGAACTGATAACAAGAATAGAAAACAAATTATATGGTCTATACACTTAAGTGATTTGTAATGGATTCATTTCACACCAAGACGTGATAAGTAACACCAGCCAGCATGCAAAGTCAGTATCACAGACTTTGTGATTAACTGTGAACCATAACTGTACAAAATGCAGGTAAGACATCCAGGAAAGCTGACTGAGCTCTCCCAGTGCCCCTCAGTGACAGGCCACACTGATCAGCTTCCGTAACGGCCCAGAGCGGCAAAAACCCAAGGATGTTTAGTTACAAAGGCATGGCTGTGAAGCGGTTAAACTATCCTGATTCCTCCTGAAGATTAAAGAATTCATCTTTGAGAGCAGGGCCTCAGATAGGCCAGAGGGACTGGGAAAGCTTGTGGGACAGTTGCAGCAGCTCTAATATACTCAGTGTACTTGAAACTAAAAATACCACCCCAAAAACCAACTAGCTGTTTGGAAAAGGAGATCTTACTCCACTTCGTTTTGAAATTTGTTTCTTTGATTTCTCTTCATAAAGGAAATTAAGTTGTCTCTCAAACTGGGAAGAGAGCGTACAGGGTTAAGTCGCATGCAAATCTATTTTCTTTGCCTCTGAAATTTTGTAGAGTCCAAAAAAACAGAAGACACTTCAGGATCTCTAGTGATACAATTCCCCAGCTCAGTCTTTACAGATGACTGGAATGCCCAGCATTGTTATTTTTATATGATGGAAGAGTCTTTTAAAAGGTAAAATGAAGACACAAAACTAGGAATTGAAAAGGAATATTATTCATGCTACAAAAAGCCTGACAGTGTGAAAAAAAAAGGAAGAAACCATACAAACCAATGCCGCTATCTACAAATATAACAAAAAAATCGGAACTACAGAAACACAGAACTAGCACCCATTAAAAAATTACTAGAAATGCAGAGGTGGCCAATTTCAGATAAAAAGTTTTGCTCAGCAAGGTGACAGAGAAGCACCTAGAAAAGTAATGACTTTAAACTAAAATTGATAGAATAGGGCAACCTCACTAGGTACACACCAAGTAGCATATTATAATGGTAAAAGAACTTAAATATTTATTTCCAGTTGATTTGGGTTCCGATTTATTTTGTTGTTGATTATTTAATCCTCCTTTTTCTTGCTCTCCCATTGACAAAACTGAGATAAGAGAATTGCAGAACCACTTGGGTTACAAGGGACCTCCAGAGATTACCTACTCGGAGCTGCTGCTCAGATCAGGTTCAACACAGACTGGAGACCAGACTGCCCAGGGCTTCCTGCAGTTGCTTCTAAGGACCTGCAGGGGTAGAGATTTCCCCAGTCTTTTTTGGGCAACCTTTTCCTGGATCTTTTCAACAAAGGAGCCTAGTGCCTCCTACCTAAAGAGCTACCTGAGCACAAGCATTCTGCAGTCAGGATTTCTCAGTGGGAGTTTTTACTTTATCGAGGAAGAAAAACTGAGCAAACTGAATTTTAGGGGAGAAAACAAAACAAAACAAAAAACCAAACAAGAGAAAAATTTATAGTTTTTCCTTGCCAAGACTTTCCAGTCCCCAATTACGATGACTGATAGAAATGGTACATACATGAAACTGATACCATTCCTTAAACTGATTCAAGATGACTGCCTCAGTATATTTCTCTGAAAATCGTGCATAATCCTTGCTCTAAATAATACAGTCACAAATAAAAAAGTAACACTGAAATCAAATTACTTACCTTGCTTGTGCCTTCTTTGACCAGACTCTGCAGTTAAGACAAACTTTACAAAGTTTTCATACTTACTGAAAAATTAAGAAGGAAGCAACATAAATACTCCATGTATCTCAAATGTTGACACTTGAGAAACACATTGTATAGGCGCGCAGGGTATAGTTATGCATATGGTGCCTCTGTTAAAGGCTGAAGAGATTATAAATTTAGAATTCTCCCACACTGACCTGCTTAATTTCTCAACCCTAAAACTGCATTAATCTTATGGTAGCTTTTGCACTTACTATAAGACAGTTTGATCTTGTAAAGCTTTGTATCCCAAGGGAAGCCAAAGCACTTACAGCACTTTAGAGATAGAGAACATCTCTATCCAGGTTTGAGGCAGGATATTTTTTAGGGACAGGACTGATAACCCCACATGCATTACAATAGAAATCTTCCTCCTTACATGAAGAAGGGAGATCATTAGTTACACAAGTCTTTACCCTAATCTTCAAATCACCAAGGAAAAAAAAACAGAAAGAAAACACCACACCAAGATTCAGCTTTGAGGATCACAGTTGTGGTCTAGTATGTTGACCAGTATTTTTACCAGGTGGTTACCTTTGATTTGTTTTTAAAAATGCATTGCTTGAAGAGTCAAGCAAAAGTTAATCCTGGTATTATGATTTTTATTAAAATCCCAGATCGTTCTACACTTGTGGATTACTACGATTTTGAGAAGTACCACTACACTGTAGAAAAAGCTTCATGAACTCATCAGCAGACAAATCCCTACTTCTAAATATTATACAAACTCCTGCTCAGGAAATCTTATAACACTGAACCCTCTTTTATTAGGAATTTTATGATTATCAACCTCAGCACAGTTTAAACTCTCTGAATACTTCTCTCACATAAATATGTTAGCTATATTTGACTGTAGCATACTGCATGGCCTCAGCTTCAAATCCTACTCATAACAGTTATATTGGCAATAACACAAATGACACATAATTGGATTTTTTTTAAACTGCTAGTCTCCCCCCTCGCCACTAGCAGAGTGCATAGAAACCTTTTTGTCATTAAAAACTTTCATTTTTAAACTTTTTTTTAAATTCCATTTCTAAAATTCCAATAGACACAAGATACTGTTACTACATAGCAACTGAGTGATTCTCTACAAAACTTCTAGCCATACTGAAAAGAAATGGTATACATTTTCGTTCAGTCTATCTTACAACTTTTACTATATTTGAGACCGTCTTTTACAAGAACAAGGTACTGAATATGTAATCACATTATTTCACTTTGAACATACAGATGGTACTAATAAAAGTTTTTTACTGTAGATAATTAGTACATTACTTTTTAAGTAATGGAAAAATGTAGCATCTTAAGATTCCTCTTAAGTATGATTTATGATAAAAAGCTAAAATTTCAGGTTTTCTGCATAGATTAAAATATTACAAAGATATTTTCTCAAAGATACTGTAATGCCATTTTTCATAAGAATATTTACTTTGAATAATCGTGATTATTTATGATGTACTTTCTACTCATCCACTTATGGATTAAGCTTTATTATAAAATCTGTATCAAAATGATAAACTCAAAAGAAAATGCACTTTTTTCTTCTGAATGAATTCCATGAAAGAGCTTGTCAAAAGTATTCCTATCCTGATATTTCTATTTCTGTCTATTTAACAGAAAACTGAAGTCATCAAACCTGATGTAAACAGTTCTAATTTTACCAGCTTTAGGAGTCTCCTTAAAGGGCTATAAAAAGATTAGTTGTAAAAAGCAGGAATGATTTTCTAGATATGATCATGGGAAGGGAAGCTGTCTCTTATGGCTGCTCATGACCATCAGCAGGATATTTTTACATTAGGCGTTGGGCAGACAGAATCATCCAAGCAGAAAACTTGTGTAAAAGACCGTTTTTGGAAAAGGAAAGACATACTCTATCTTTAAGGCAACTTGTTTTAATGAAGTGAAGAGTATTAGTAGTATCTCTCTTTGAATTCTTTGGGGTTTCTAAAAGAGATTGACTTGCACGATACACAAAATCATCTCAGGTGAAACTCCTTTGCTATACTGAAACTCAAATGTAGTATCATTCTGGTAACTAAAGTAAATTAAAAATAAGACATAAAACCAAAATTGGGCTTCTCTTAAAACACAAAGAAAGTGAAATGCAAAATGCAAACAAAAATAATGTACAGGAACATGAATATTAATCACTTAAAAATCTAAGTATTAATCACAAATAACTAAATTTGGTTAATAGTTGATGGGTTTGTGTGTTGTGGTTTTTTTCTCCCCCCAAAAAACCACAACAGCATGGGGTACTTCAGGAACATCAATGTTCTTTAAAACTAAGGTAATTTGCTCCAGTTGTATAAGGTGGGGTTTTTTTTCCCCCCTCTGCTCCATTAACAGTATAATTATTTGTAGAAACTAATCATTAACTTTGTGTATTTGTCACAGCAAGAATCTGAGTCCATTATTTTGAAGGTTTTTTTGAAAGCTCCCCATGATTTTTGACATTTTGGAATGAAATGAGTGAGTGGGAGGGTAATGTGCAGGTGAACAGCTGTACTAACTTTCCTGAGAGCTTAAAATAATAGTTCCTATCACTGCATACGTGGCTGGCAAGGAGCAAGACTGCAGAGCTGCACTGCAGGGGGCAACAGCATCAGTCCAGCAGATTTGAACAATGAGCTCAAACACCTGAACTGGCCAGATGCAATCAAAATTAAAGAAAAAAATCTTTAAATTTAAAGAATCCTTAAAATCCTCAAAATGAAGAAAATTATCTCAAGTTTTCAGCAAAGAAAGGGATCCAATCTTCTACCTACCTCTGGAATATCAGGCATTCCTTTTGTGTTTCTCATCCTTCCACTGTAGAAGAATAAAATACATGCAGATTTCAACATGCCTCAGGGCCTCTGAACAGCCTTTTAACATAGATGACAGACCTAGTGCAGGACCAGGGAGTTAAAGCAAACTCTCAGGGGTAGCACATGAATATCTACGAGAAGGTAGATTTTATAAAAGTGAAATTAAAAAAAAAGATCTATTGATTAATGCATGCAGTACTACAGAATGTACATGTGTAGTTTAATACAAAATCAATGGGGCATTTATTCTCATGGCAATTTCCAAAGTTCATTCCATTTGGTTCCTTTGCCATTCTTTACATTTAAGAAACCTACAATAGTATTTGTAAACAAGAAAAAGACCACCAAAATATCAGAAAATCCTCTTTGAGAAGAAACTGGGGAAACTGAAAAAAACCCATCTTAGGAAACAAGTATTATATTTACAACATAATGTAACTTCTTTATATTAAAGACACATTGGAGAGTTGCAATTGACAGTATCTGAAAGCAAAACAACTGTGAAATTTTTAACACAGCTACAGTTTCACTGAAACCAAATTCTGGTTTGTTTGTGTTTTTTTTTTTTAATAAATCAGAGTTTGTTTTGACATGTCAAATATAATAGATAATTTCTAAGTTATCATGGAAGTGAAAGAATAGTTAATGTTTGTACTGCAAAAACAATAGCTACAAGAATGAATCATTTGCTCACAATCATGAACTGCTAAATAGAACAGCGTGAGATGAGTCTCACATGCCTATTTACCAGAGCTAAAAGCAACACTTGTTAGAGTTTTCCTGTCTTCATTTGTATGTGTTATTTATTCAAGAGACAAGTAGGCAATAAATTATCCATAAACTTAATTTTAGCAACTAAGCATAGAAGGGTTTTGCATATCACCTGCAGGTGGTTTGCTAGGGGTAGCTCTCTGGGTATCTAACAATCACACATACTGCTGACACGTTTCCTTGAGGAACAGCATCACCGACGAGCAACTAAAATTCATGGACAACATGAACTCAGGGGAGTAGCCTATTTGTGCCACCCTGTTCTATATATTCAGATGTAGAAAAGGGCTAAATACAGTGAGAGCTCATAAAGCAGCTGGCACCACATCAGTTGCAGGTAACTGCCCAACTTCTCTTTTTATTGTATGCCACGTTTAGAGAACAGGTTTTTTTTCATCTTTGAGCAACACTGGTCAAAGGTGTGCTGATCTTACTATGATAATCAGAGTATGTGTGTTATAAAAAGCAAGAACGAAAGGAGAACTTTTGGTGATATATTGTAATGATGCAGTTAACGCTCTGTACCTGGGACCGTAACTCTGCATGTGGGATGACACCTGGTCCCACTGTCTTCAGTGGGAGACTCAAACCCCAACAGTTGCCACACATGCTTAAAGCACATCCGATTTCCTGTGACCTTACTTATGAGCAAGTTGCTTGAAATTAGCTGCTACTATTGAGTCTCTGATCATCAAGCAGTTTTTCAGCTCCATGCCTTGTGTCTGGGTAAAAGTAATGCTCCTACTGAGTGTCTGTAATACCTGCCTTCTGTAATTCCTGAATAGTTCTAAAAAGCCCAAACTCCATGATGACTTTATTAAAGATTTTTATTGTAGCTGATGATTTGTATCATCCAAACAGTTTTCTCACACAGAATATTTTCAAAATAAGAGAATATGTATTGTGAAATCAAAGAAAAAAACTAAGTTCACTTTAAGAACAAGGGCAATTCAAAGCAGTTACTTGCTTGTCAGTTAGGAATGTGATATTCAATGGTATGTACCTTAACGTACTTGAAAAAATAGATTTGGGTTTTTTTTCTCCCCTTTTCCCATACTGTTTTATAGACACAAACATCTATTTCAAATACTGCACTTTAGATCATTAGTTTTATAAATATTTTCTTTGCCTATAGCACTGATAGGTATAATCAAATAGCTGTAATGGATTAGCCTTACAAAGCCAGAACTTTCGTCATGATATATATGAGGGCCTGGTACAGTAAGAGAAATGGACCAACTCCACAGCTGGTATTAAGCAAAACCACTTCTTTACAAAGCCAGAAGTTTTACTACTGGAGCTTGGACTTCATTCATTGACTTCAACTTACATAGACAAAGGAAATAGACCACAATTAAAAATTAAACTTAAACCAAATAATTTAAACAAATCCCCCGTTTCCCTTTTAATGGCCTGATATTTCTATTCTTCCCCGATTGTGGATTACGCATCATTAAGGAGGCTTGCCTGGCACTTATTGAAACAGTGAGTTAGACGCACGTAGCACTGCTTTTATGAATAAAGTTTACCTTTGCCCTAACAGCCTGTCTGGTAACTATTAGTCATGAATAGCAGCATTCCAGCAGGTGGGACATCTTACAGGAATAAGGTCTGAAACCCTTAGCTTTACTTCTTGAGATTGCTGTATTCACTGGACAGCAACTGAATAAAAATAACTCTCCGAAAACCTCATACAACTGCCTGGAAACATACTGCTCCTACAAGGCTGACAGATTTGGTTAACTGTGAGGAACTCCCTCACTCATAAAATGAAATGGCTTCATGTCATTTCAGGAAATGTATACCTGGGAACTACGATATGAATTAGTCTTAATTTATCTGCAGTACTGCCTGCACACTTTATGAAAAGTATATGTGTATATACAAACAGGGTAGAAATTAACTTCCGCCTAAGGCTACTACCAAATGTCAATTAAACTGCCAGACTTTCAGGGGTTGGTATTCTGTCTCTCTGCCTGGGGGGAAGCTTTGTATTCAATTTATTGTTGAATAAGACAACCAGTTTGGCAGGGAAAACAGATTAACAAATTATACAACATTTTTTAAAATGGTGAACATAACTTACTGAAAACAAATTTAAGGAAGCTTTCTTATTATTGTTATAACTATTTTTTCAGTGTATAAAGCTGGAGAGGGGGAAAAAAACATTAACTGTGTTTAAGCAGGATCTAATATGAGCAATAGAAGTTAAAAATGCACTCTTGGATTTGTTTTATTATTTCACCATTTTATTAACATATAAATATTGGTGGGAGAAGCTGCTACCATAGCCAGCCAGAGGATGTAAAAAACAGCTGTGTTCTAAGCAAGATGCTAATCCACTGACTGTTAAAAATTATTTGTTCCTTCTATTAAACAAACACATGAATTGTCTCCGAGTTTGTCTTTCTCTTTGCAAAGAGATACTACTTACGATTTGAAGCTTAGGTCTGCCTTAATATTGCCATACCTTTAGAGATTCTCAAATAGCTAGGTGCCAACTGGTATGCCCGTTCTATTCAAACACAGCCATTCAAGCCCAAATTAATTAATTACACTAAAATGCACAAGGTGCTATTTTAGATAGAAAGGATAACATGGTTGGGTTCACCTCACATAATGCCTACACTGGTTATTTCCATACACAGACTTTGTGATTTGAAGGTCCTCCCCCTGCCTCTCAGTCCCCAGAACTGACAAAGTTTCCATGTCAAGCGGAATGTGAAATTTCCAGCCTGCTTCCACGCTGGGTTCTCTGCATGCTGCTGCTTTTGCTCTGGTTGGGAGTTCCCATTTAAAATGGCCTACTTTTGGCATTGATTCTGCTGAGATAAGACCTAGTGTCAGAAAGGGAATGTGGCCTTGTCCTGGTTTTGGCTGGGATAGAGTTAATTTTCTTCCCAGTAGCTGGTACAGTGCTGTGTTCTGGATTTAAGATGACAATAATGTGATAACACACTGATGCTTTAGTTGTTGCTAAGTCATGCTTACAGTAGTCAAGGACTTCAGCTTCCCATGCTCTGCCAGGTACACAAGAAGCCAGGAGGGGAGGGGGCCCAGCCAAGAGAGCTGATCCAAACTGGCCAAAGGGATATTCCGTACCATATGAGGTCATGCTCAGTATATGAACTGGGGGGAGTTGGTGGTGGGGCAGGGACTGCTGGGCATCAGTCATCTGGTGGTGAGCTGTTGCATCACTGCTTTTTCCTGGGTTTTGTTTCTGTCTCTCCCCTCCTTGCTGTTTTCCTTTTCATTTCATCATCATTAATTATTATTATTATTATATTTCAATTATTAAACTGTTCTTATCTCAATCCACAGGTTTACTTACTTCTGCCCTTCTGATTCTCTCCCCCATCCCACTGTGGGGGTGGGGGGGTGAGCGAGTGGCTTTGTGGTGCTTGATTGCCAGCTGGGGTTAAACCATGACAGGTCTTTCATGTCATTGGCTTTTCCCTAATTATGAACAGAACTCTGTTTTCTCTTATCTTGTGATCAGGGGAAAATCAGTGTTTACAGAAATTTTCTACAATTGCAGGGATAGGAGGACTTCTGCCTCCTCAACATGTAATTAATTCAGTGTTCTGAGAGATTGAAGAGAAAATAGAGCTATAAAAGTCACCATGTAAATGCACATTTTGTTTGTTTGGAGAGCACAATGAGAACATCTTCCCAAGACTGCAGGGGGTCCAAGAATATATATGTACCATCTTACACTGGAGAAAAGCTTAAGCCAGAGAATAGCGTGACTAGTATGCTGGATTGAACATGGCTCCAGGTACTGCTACAGCAGTGCTCATGAAACATACAAGTCTCTTTCATCAGTCTGGCAAACAGTGCAATGGGGGCAAGGGGACATTGCTTGTATGAGAGCCAGGTTTCTTCCACTCCCTCCAAGTAACAGTTTTCCTGCATTTAACTCTCATTACAACAATAACATAGGGACTAGAAAATGCCATCACTGTAGGTATCCTTTAGCTCAGATGCTTGGAGCACATGCTTTCACACTTTCTCTCCATACCGTGAGTGTATTCCACAGTGTCTCTGCCATTCAGCGTACACTCAGCTTATGCTTTTTCAGGATCCATTAAAGGTTACCAACATGCTCACCATCAGCTCTTGGTGTTTGGCAACAAATATTGGCTAAAGGGTTCTTTGCTTCAATTGAATGATTTGCAGAAAGTTACCAGTTTACAAACACAGAACATCAGAAATAAAAAGGCCCAAGAGAGTGCTGTGGCAAACAAGAAATTCCTCACAGATGGAGCATCTACTCTCATTTTCTCTCCAGGAGTATTCTCTGCCATTTAGATTCTTCCCACATTTACACATTGTACAGTAAAAATATCTTTTGCTATCTTTCCTCAAGCCGTCGTGCAGTAAAGCATGGAAAAGGATTGAAACAAAAATCTAAAAATTACTAAAAAAGAATAAAAATAACTGTGCAGGACTACTATATTTTCCCTTAGAATATTTTGCTTGTCATGGCTATGCTAACTTTTAGTCTCCTTTTCCACAGGGCTCAATGGGCCTTAACCTTTGCAATGCTAAGGGTCTTCCTTCTGCAGTTCTGTAGCTGCCCCCTGACTTCACCTCACAACGGCAGGGCAGAGTTTTGCCCCCTGCTCCCATGCTGATGTTCCTATCCTGTTATTCTCACCGCTTTGCAGCTGCAAATCCTGATATTGTTGTTATGTTGTGTTCCTCATGGCATGAAAATCACTACTTCTTTCCTCCCACTTTTTCTACCCCTTGTTTTGTAGCTTCTCCTTTCTGTAGAAAGGAAAACAAGACTTAATGAATAACGAGGTAGATAATAGTCATTTAAGTAGGTGATAAGCATGACCCAATAATATGCCTGCAGAAAGCTTAACAGCCAGAGAGTGTGCAACACCCGCCCTGGTCACATCACACACTGCAACTAATAAGGGCATTTTAAGCAGGAATGAGCACAGGGATTAGCAGGTCCTGATGAGAATTATATAGCCCCTGTGGGACATGTACATGGAGGGGGACCACCCGCAGCACTGGAGAAGGCACTTGCCTGGGAGACCCTGCCTTTCCTCTGCCCAGCTCACCACTGGGAAGTTGTCCTTTTTGCCGTCTCTCTCCCCTTTTCTTTTTTACTACTTACACCCTTAGAGTTGACACACGCCATTAGCTATGGCCCCCACAAGTAAATCTTGCAGGATGTAAGCCTGTCTCACCATCCTTTCTGCAATGCTCTGCAGTTATACTCATAAACTATGCCATACTAAAACTCAGAATAACTCCTGACACCATTTGCCACAGATGAAGGTAATTTCAACAGGAAACTGAGTTATCACATGAGCAAATTTTCTGGATTGCTATCACTTTAAGACAAAGGGCCAAATAAGGCTGTACAGAAAAACAATCAAGTTCCAAAGGAAAAAAAAATTCAACCAAAGCAACTGTACTTGTTCTCAAAAATTATACATTTGACTGTATTTTGATTGTATTTTTTGCCTAAAATATTCATTCTTATGGCATCCTTTTTTTTTTTTTTGTAATTAGTTACAAGTGTACTATTTACCATGGCAGCAGTGCTCAAATCTCATTTATTGAATGGACATCATTAGAGCAAGCAGAGCTCAGAAAGGTTATTAGAGCCTCATCTGAACTACGAAAATGTCAAGTCAAGTGGGAATGGTGAATGGTGATATGAAACTTACTCTAGTTATCTTATGTTAATGAGAAGAAACAATGCAGAGTTTTCCACAAAACAAAGCAAGGAAAACAGCAACATGAGATGCATTAGTGACCAGAGCCAACAATATATTCAGTTTTATATATTCCCAACATCATTAAAATATGCCCATCTTACCATTAGTTGATCATTGCTTTTACCTCCAATCCACCAAGTTAGCTTTAGCATGCTAGAGGTTGCTAGTTACAACATTGACAAAAAATAGCTGTATATGTAGGCAAGTAAAAAACAGTAAAAAGCCTCTCTGAAAACAGTGATTTATAATTGTTCTTCTCTCACTAGTAAAAGTCATGTGTCACATCACTTCTTTTTTCATAAGCTTTTCTTTTCCCCAGGACATGTCTCTCAATTTATTTGACAAAGTCAGAGAGGTCTGACAAGATTTTAGAAAAAAACAAGTATCCATTAATTCTATAAATTCAAAAATATATTGGTCATGTACAAAATCCCTATTTTTTTCCTTGTTACACATGTTTACAGTTTCAGAGTGAAGATGTCTTAACAGGACTGTCAAATAAATGTGTGACTGTGAAGATGCAATTTTTACATAAATTTCAAAATAACATGGAATCCAAATTAAATTAACAGGGATTTTTTTTTTTCATATAGAATATATCCTTCCTGGTTTTTCAGATACAGCTTTTATACATGTAGGAAGCACACTAACTCAAGGCCATTACATGTAAAATACATATTGCAAAAAATCCCAGACAGAGCCTTTTGAAAAAATACTACATAAGAGCTCACTTACATTGGCATACGGTGTGTATTGAGGGTAATGTGCACAAAAAAGGCTCTTTTTCAAGATCAGTAAAGTACTGGCTCTGATCTTTTTTCTTCTTTAGTATATGTCTAAGTGTTGTTTTTCTTTCAGGTTCTGTTTTACCAAAGATCCTTAGCATCTGTTTTGGCAAAAGCTTAAAATACTATGGCAATTGGAAAAGAAGTGTAACAGTGACTTCATAGAAAATTGAAGCTGAGCAACAGAGAGGAAAAAGGACCTTCAGTAATCCTGAATATAGGGCATCTGTTTGTTGTTTTGCTTAGGCCTGTTTGGTATAAATTAATACCTAAATTTTGGATTTTTATTTTTTTTTTTTAAAAGACCTCTTTGGTTTTTCATGAGCTATGCTTACACAATAAGCCTATCTGCAACCCCATGAGTGGTCATCTAGATAAACCAAATCTACAGAGCAGACAAGACCTGAATTGGAAGACTTGATTCTTGGCCAGAAAAAAAATTCAAGTATTATTAAAAAAAAAAAATATTGAAAGCTCACACTGTAGTCTTCCTATATATTCCACACTAAAAATGGTATGATAAAATAACATTTTAAAAAAATGACAGAGAACCATCAGAAATTAATAGGTAAGAATCAGTACATCATAACAAAAAGTTTCACCTCCTTATTTTCCTTATTTCTGCTTATTTAAGACCCTGTCACATGGGAGGATTCCAGTATTGCTGTCTTCGATGGGACTGCAGTAAACTTGAGACTGCAGAGCAAATTTCCAACCATAAACCTGCACATATTTATACACATGTTGCAATAAAGTTAACTGGATTGTTCCTATGCTCAGTTTACTAAACTTGAATTGGAAAATAAAAGTTCCTAGAGGCCTGATAATGTCCACCACATCACTATAACATAAACCTCCAATACAGAGAGACTTTCAAACTCAGGCCTAAATATAACAACACCAGAGACAGCACAACAGTTCAGAACAAACGGAGTTAAGGCAGAAAGGGCAAAGGCACCACACAAGAAGGGAGAGAGGCAGGAAAAAAAGCCAGAATAAAGAAGCAAATAGAACTTACGCTCCAGGTCTCCTGAAGTCATGGTTGCATAGTTCACAAAGTTTGAAATTTGAAAGGCTATGTTGCCTTATTAAGAAATGTTATCTTGATCTATAATTACATCTGGACCATATAAAATAAGCAATTAATTTTTATCGATACAGATTAATACAATTTATGTATTTAAGATCCAAGGAACTGATCTGTGTGTTTGTAATCTTTGCTCATTTCATTTCGTGAGGCTGCCTATTACTGGCTTATTAAAGCCTCATTATATTATTAAGTCCAAATGTCAATCTTGGTTTGAGTCCAGGCTCTTCTATCTGCATTCAGTAATTACTAACAGAAGTAATTTCTAATAGCGATGAGTTTGACACTTGCTAACCAATACAATGTTTACAGTAACATTCTGAGACTTCACTTCTTTAGCTAAAAGGATATATTTACTCGAGATCAATTTGCAATATTGGGAAATGTGGAGCAAGGAAGATCTTTACATCATCTGTCTTTATATGGAAATTATATATATGCATATATTTTACATGGGGAAACCTCTCAGCAGAGCCACCCAGTTTACACATCCATCTGTCTCACCCGTTACAAAAACAAGCCACATATCCTAGTAGGCTGTCACATGTTTATTCAAAATGGACAGTAGAATCTGCTCCAGCTCACATCTCCAGCTTTCACGACATCTAGAAGGTAGAAGCAATTATGTGCTTTCTACCACAAGTTAAGCTTGTCATATTTCAAAACTCACCTCAGTAGCTATGACCATAAAGCAACTAAGATTAGCTCATTCCTCCAAACAGCAGTATTTTGTTGTTGTTTTAAAGGTATTATGGCATGAAATTGTAATTAAAACAAATAAGTTAAAAAAGTGAAAATTGTCTTTTAGCATTCCAGAAATCAATGAAATAATGGCTTCATACATAACCATTCTGTATTTAGGAGAACAATCTGAAAGATGTCTAAGTAAATAATTAGCTATATCACTGTAAGCCTAAAAAGCGTTTAATAATTACCCCAAATTACACTGGATTAGGAATTTTTTAAATATTCCTCATATTAAAACAAGACAACCTAATCCACCAGGAACAGCTTTCAGGATTCTGTCTACTGTGTTGTCAGTAGATTTCAAATTCAGAAATTTTATTTTAAAAGCAACAGATTTTTCAAAGATTATTCTCACACTGGCTATATATGATACCCATCTGTGAATTAAAATAAAGGCAACTATCAAAATGTTCCTTAAAATCAAACATATGGTAAGTGTTCACTATGTCAGGCTTGAGGTAATTTCTCCAGTAGCTGGGCCTCTCCACATCTGACCAATTTCAAGTGTTTTTTTTTCTTTTTTTTAATCTGTTGCAAAGGTTTAACGAGTTCAACAGGAATATGTGTAAGATCTGAAAGAATAATTTAAGAACGTTTCATTTTAAATGCAGATCAGAAAAGTGTGGGTTTAGTTTTATTTTCAATTTAGAAAAATAAAACACCATACTGATAAAAGGCTGCTTATTATTAGGAAAAAATGGATGTTTTAAAGGTTTTTTTTGAAGAACAGCCAAACTAAAGGAAAAGGCTCAGCTACTCAGCTTACTCAGTAATATTTTGCTGTGTTATGATCTGAACCAATTCCAAATGATACACTTAGAACACAGTTAGCAGGAAATAGAAAAGTGGGGTCTCAATCCTTCTGTGAATCGCTCCATAGGCCCTGAGACCAATACCTCTGATATCCACGTGGAGGAAATAAAAAGCCTAGTGGGAAATATCCCCCCCCAAAATCTAATGTATTAGGGGAGAGACGGGGGGACAGAGAGAGAGAGCGCGAGCGAGCAAGCATGCACTTCCTTTGCCTGAATGCAAGCAGCCTCTTTCTTCCTTTTCCTTTCTCTCTCTAGCGGGGCTAAGAAGCTCACATAAAGACGTCCTTGAGTGCACAATGTGCTGGCAGCGCTGCCTGCACCGCACAGGAGGCTGTGGGCCGTGCCGCTGCCCAAGCTCCTTGTCGGCTCCCAGGAACAGCATCCCTCTCAGACAGCGGCACCAGCAAAAAGCATCTTCCCTCTAAAACATGCATGCACCCACCTGCGAAAGGAGAGTGTGTTTTGGGACAGAGAGCTTTAATAATTCTAGTACTAAAAATACAAGGTTTTTAAAAATGTAACTCTGTGCTTTTCAAAAAAAAGGGAAAAATATTATCAATAAACCATTTCATTTCAGCCGGTCAATAGAAGAGACAGAGAACATAAAAGGAAAGCAAAAAAAAATAGTAGCCTATGATGATAAAAATGGAAGAACACAATTTCCAAAGTTAGGAGCCTAGTTCAACCTGAACCAGAAACTTCCACCATCATTTTCCTTTTGCTTTATGTATCTGTTTGTTAACTTACATTTCAAGATGTTTTTTTTAAGGACTCAAACCTGTACCGTTTGGGGACCTCTGCTAGAAACAATGTTGGGAGATAGATTCTAAGGGACAATTTATTTATTTCAGTTGTCAGGCTTAGAACTAAAATTCCAAACACAGATTTTTCAGATTTCTCTATTAGTCTTTCCTGGTTTTCTAAAATGTATAACAACGTCTTTATTAATACTTTTGGCACATACAATGGGTGCAAGTTAGCAAAACCACAGGAAGGCTGTGGAAGCCTTCTCCAAGGCTGCAAGTATAGAGATGAGGGTAATTTCCCACAAGCAGCTGGAGAGGGGGGTTTAACGTAGAGCACATGAGTTTCAACAGTTGTTAACAGACAGCTCTGGATGCCTCACTCAGCAGTGGCTAAAATTTCCCACAACTGGGTTACTCAAATTGAGGGTTTTGTGCTCCTAAGTTTCTCAGCCTGTCCTGGATAGGTTTCTTATTTAAACAAAAACAAAAAAAAAAGAAAAATCAGTTAAAGCTGATCCAGTCCATTATTTTTAGGCAGCTACCTTTGGAGGCCAGTGGATGCCAACAGAATGGAAAATTCCTTTCCTTCTGCAGCTCTGCAGGTGCACTTGCATCATGAAGGAGCTTCTGAATAAAGCAAATTGTACATATTACTACTGTCTTCAAAATAGCTTATGAACTTTTCAGTCCATCGTGATCACAGTTCCCTGTATTAGAAGGGAGCCTATGCCCTTAAATCTTAACTCTGTGAACTCTTTCCTTTAAAGTACCCAACATGAGAACTTTTTCAGGAACAGGAAAGTCTGAACTCTAATGAGATCCTCTCTGACAACTGCAGAATAAAACCTTCTATTATATGTACTACAGAGATTGGAAACACATTTGCTATACTTCTCATTTTTCTTTATGATCCTCTCAGTCCTTTAACTATACTACATTGTCCCTGACTTGAATTTATATCATGCTTTTCAAGATGCAATAAGCAACAGATTGCAGAACCTAATCGCTTAAGGAAAGATAACTTCATGGAGAGACAGACTATTGTGAACTAGACTAAACAAAGCAATATATTAATGCCTGCAGTCATAAATATATAAATACGGACAAAGTGACACTTCATACTCTTGCTTCTTTGAAAAATCAACTGACTGAGCAGCAAACAAAAAAAAAATTCATTGTAGAGTATCTGCTGTTAGGCAGATTTTCTGCTCTATAGCAAATGACTAAAGGTTAAACTTATTCTAGAAGGTAGGATCTAAGTATCTGAGTCTCTGTGTATAGAAGAGAGAGAAAGGAAGGCAATGCATAACAATATGACACAAATCTTGGTATCTTGAGTGTATATCCTTTGCTATCCTGCACAACAAATTTAAGTGTAAGGTACAGGGAATAAAACACAGGGCCTAAACTTGGAAGTCTACCTAAGGAGATCACTGCAACACAGTTCAGGGTTCAAGAGTTCCCTAAAGCTCTGCTAGAGCCAGAAAGGAAGTAAAATTTCCATTCCTAAATAAACAGGATATCAGCTGTTGCTATTTCAGAACTACGGAAATAGCTTTATTGATTTTAATTTTAAAGTTTAGAAACTGTGACCTTCATAAACACATAAACATTAAGCTCAACTGAAGAACTGTATCAAGATCCTAAGACAGCGCAAGCTTGTAAGACTTGTCTTCATACATGCTGCGAACTGTGGCCAAAAATTATGGCTAAATTGTGACAGCAAGGCAATGCCAGTGTTGTGGGGTTTTTTGTGAGTTTGTTTGTTTGGTTTGGTTTTTTCCCCCAAGAGGACAAAAGGAACAGGTGCTGAAATAAGTATCTCAGCTATGTGTCACACGATACTACTCATTCTCTTCATGATGATATTACCTCTATCACTGTTTAGATGGAGCTATCTGGCCAAGCAACATGAAGCCTGATTAAAACTCAATTTCTGCTGGAAGTGGAGTGCAGGTAGCGTTACTGGTATGTTATCAAATGTCCCCACCTCTTTATTTGCATAGCGTCATCAATGTTTGAGCTGAAGAAATCCTAACTACTGACAAAAGTGAACTGCAGATTTAGTCGTAATATCACAGAGAACAACTACAGGCTTATGAGTGGAACCAGCACATCAGCCCCCATTTGTAAATGGCATTTGAAGCCCTTTAGCTATGTCCAACAACGATATTGTGTAGATACGCAGTACGCTTCATTGAAGGACACTGAACAGATTTACACACAAATGTCTTATAGCTCAAAGTGTTCTTGTGGTTAGCAGGTCTCACTGCTATTACTGCCATCCTACAATTCAGGCAAGGAAAAAAATAAATAAGAAGACTAAAAATTATCCCCAATGTCACAGCAGTCACAAAACAAGCAACAGCACTCAAGTCCTCCTCTTCTTTGGTCGTTATCATTTCTTGCAAAAACACCCTGTGAGAAAACGCTTCCTTCCACCCTTCGCTACTGCATACATCACTTCACAAATTTTTCTTTCAGAAGAGATAATTCTGTTTTCATCACAAAATTCTGTTTTATAATACTGGAAATACATCTCAAAACAACTGAGTCTTCAGCAGGCCTACCCTAGATTGTGTCTACAGTGCTGCATGCTCTACACAAGGATTTCCAGAATGTCAAAAGAATTCACTATTAGTTTTTAAATTTCTAATTTTGGGGGTTTTTTTAGTATTACATGTCCTCCTAAGCTCATTGCATGCTTTCATCACATCTGCCCTACACAGGCTAAACACTTGAATAAAAAAGTACAGTGTATATTCTCTCACAATGCTCCTTTAAAAAAAATCACAGTAATTTTTTGTTAAAAATATTCTACCTCCCTTTATTTTGGCTTTTTTGTAGGGAAAGCCAAGTGATGAAAAAACTTCATGTGCAATATAATATCTCCTAAAACTAAATTTTAATGACTGTATTAAATAATGGCTACAGGCCAACAGGAAAAGGGCTTGCATGGCAGTTTAATTGACAGGGTATATGAAGTGCCCTTGAAAATTATTTAAAAGTTTATTACAGTCCTGGAGGTCAAGAATGAAAGGCTACAAACAGCAGTTCTGCTGAGGTCCTTCTCTGACCCAGATGCTATATCTCTGATGTTCCTATTAATTCAAAAATTTAACTTAACACGCAGATACCTTCAAAAACTCTCCTCTTTTGTAAATGTGCAATCATTCACATACCGTAGAGCTCAATAGCGTTTGAATCTCTGACTGGAACATAAATCTGTGATGAAGCGTAATTACTTTAAACCAAATAACCTAAAAGATGCCACAAGCTATGGCAGAACACACTTTAAATGTCACTAATTTAATATTCAAGCTGTACAGAAGTGAAGCACGTTGAAAACAAGCATATAGTGACACAGTATTTTATATCTTTATGAAATACCTTACAATGTACTTACAGCATTCCTTTCTCATGAACATTGTCACTGTAATGAATTTTGCATAATACCTGCTAAATAAATAGTTATTGCTGTACTTAGTAATAAAGTTTGCAAAAATTAAATCACTTGTAAGAAAGGGAGCTCTCTACATCGGCAATGCCTCCGCTGGACATCTTGCGATAGGGTTTATACATTAGAAGCATTCCAGCATAGATATTTGTGTAGAAAATAAAAAAAGTCTTCATACTGCATGGGAAACCTAAATTTACATTCTGCCAGAGGACAGAGAATACTTTAACAACTCTACCATATACACAAAATTACCAGCATGGCAGGCTGACAAAAAAGAGGTTAACTGACAGATACAATAGCTTCACCTTAACCCAGATGTCAGGAAACATGTCATTATTGATATTCAAAGCTGGAACAGAACAGTTAAGTGAGTCACTTAAAGCTGAATAGTCAGGTATTTAAAACATCACGCGCGTAAGAATAAATTCATAGCTCACCTTATCTTGGGAAAATTAGGCCTTTTTTGTTTTGTTTTTATTTCAGAGCTTATCATTCTATTAAATGTCTTCTCTATATGGCTTCGGATGATTCTACAATGCCCATCTGTGGTCTAAGATAAACTGACCAATTTTTCTCCAAATTTTCTGGACTGAATCAACAGAATTATTCAAAGTCTTATGAAAATTTGAGCTCAGAATTCAGTCTAACTGATCTCACTGTTATATATTAATATAATCTCCAATCCAACATGAAGCGCAGTTTAAACATGTTGATGACGGTCAGAAAAATGTACATGGTAAAAAACAAATCTGCATGCTTCGCTTGCCTGATTTGCAAGGATGCAGAGCATTTAACTCATGTTTTAATTCTGACAAAATAGGATAAATGTTTCAAGGGAAATGAAGGACAACATATACAAACTCCAGTTTTAATTCCTTTCTCCTCTTCCACATACACATCAGGTATTCTTAAAAGGACTTACAAACTGTCAAAATAAGGCTCATGTTCTTACTACTTTCACAGCACATATTTTTATATCTACATAAAAACCCAGGAAGGTACATGATCACCATTCCATATGAAAGCCATAACGCATGCCATTACAGAGGATCATGTTATGGATCACAGGACCTTGCTCACATACACAGAGTATCCGTACTGATTCTCTTATTGAATTCAACTAGTTTTTCATATTTCCAGCAAAAGCAGAGTTATAGGCATTTGAGGAGAACTTACTTTGAAAGAAACTAGTCTCTTGCTAACACCAGTGAAAGGAATACGAACGGTGAAGGGATATCTAGCCTTAGTCTGAAAACAGCTATTGGCTGTAAACTCCACATACTGAAATTATGATATGAATTAGTATCTTCAAAACATGTTAGACACTTTTCTTCACTTTCCTTAGAACAGATTTCTAAATCTTGTCTCCTCAGTGAAGATGAGTAATTTACAGTTCCCCACCCCTAACTTGATAATGAAAATGAGTCCAATTTGAACTTTTAGCTCTTTGACATTGGAGAATATATAACGCAGAATTAGAATGTAATATAAATGCAGGCTGGATCAACCTATTAATCATTTTGTGATCGTAGTAAAAAAAAAAACTATTAAAAAAATTGGTCATTCGAATGAATCATTACATTTCAACAAATGTTAGCTTTTGTATTCTTCATTTAAGAGGAATCCCTACTTTTACCAGAAGTATTTGTCCAGAGCCACCTTTTATCTAAAACAGACTGTAGTTACCCCCAAAATAAATTTGTCCCCACAAACTTAAATAACAAAGATAACTTTTAACCCAGAAAGAAAAGTTTCAAGCATTTCTTCTAAAAAAATAAAATCATTAAAAATTCTTTTCCACTTTGTGCCCACTTTTGTAACCGCATGTATCTTTAATACAACTGCATACAAAAAATTATAGAAGAGCAACAATGCAATAACAGCAAGCTAATACTCAGGTAGCAAAATGACTTGATACATAGATTAAAATTACGAATTATGATGCTTTCATCCCTTGGTAATGACACAGAATGACTTCTACGGTCAAGATCATGAAATTCATTGCAATCTTCACTACAATTCATATCTCAGTTGAATTTGAATTCATAACAAAAGGAATAAAAAGGTCAATGTACCAAGCCAGACAAAAAAGAAGACGCCTGAACAGACATGGAATATTCTATTTCAAGCATCCATCCTTGACAAGCAAACTGCAATTAAGATAAGATTTACTCTTATGCATCAAGTCCTTTAGTTTGATCTGTGTAGCTGCACACACTTTCCCCCTATTGTTTGAAGCATCATTTCAGAACGTTCAGCACAAAAATACATTAAACACTATCAGAAAATACAGTTGTTTCATTCTGTCACAGAGCTGGTCTGAATCAAGGACAGAGAGGATGGTCTGAGCAGCAGTGCACTCAGCTACAATTCAAGACTCCCAGCTTTACTTCCCAACTCAATGACAGCCTCACGCAGCCTTAGACAAATACCTTCCTGTATGTGTCGTCCTCTCCAGTCTATAATGCAAGTGTGTTCACAATAATGGCATCAAAGTGGTAATAAAGGAAGAAAATGTATTAATTAATTTTAATGCTATTTAACCACCACTGAATGGGGACAACTATCACCCAATGTATGGGCATTTCTTATATATGCAAACCCCAGTATTCCAGTAGAGGTAGTTACTCAGCAAAGGCCCCATCCCCTTGTTTCTAACCCTACTGAGAAACCAATGAATTTGTATTAAATCTGCCTACTGAGCTTTTCTGTGTCATTGTAATGGAAGAAAAATCACACAGCATGAGTTCAAATATAGGCTTAAAAAAACCTAACCCAAAGCAGTAAAAGGTCACACTGCCTAGTATAAGTAAGTCTAGACTTTAACCTTCCTCAAATAAATGGATATGCCAAAGATTCATAGAATCCTGTATACTGGAGAACTCCAGAGGTCATCTAGTCCAACTTGCTGCTCATAATCAGGTCCATATACACCAGGATGCTCAGGATGGAAAATGAGGTACCTCTCCGGGCAACATGTTCCAGTACTTGACCACCCTTATGGTAAAAACTTTTTCTTTCTATTGAATTGGAATTTCCCATGTTGCAGTTTGCATCTATTGCCTCTTGTCCTACGACTGTACAACTCTGAGAAGAGGTTTGTTCCCCTCACTCTTCCATTAGGTAGCTGCCAGTAGAAATAAGGTCTTCTATTAGGGAGAACAAATCCAATTCTCAGTCTCTTTTCTAATGTCACACGCTCCAGACATGCACTAGATGGAGCTACTGTGTGCATATCTTGCCTTGGTTATAGACAGCATCTCAGTTGCAAGAATAGTGATCAGATCTGTGAGACTTCTCTGGTGTGGCCTTTGTCTTTTGCCTTAAACAGAGTCTGACTGAAATTAGAGCTTCAGCTGAATGATATGTCACTCTGTCATTGAGTCACTTTAATTGCTACAAGGCCTGCTAACAAAAAGGATTAAATATTTTTAAAAGGTGTGGCTCTTGCTCCTGTATCTCTGATACTAATTTTCTTCTTCATGCATCAGATTTGTCACAGCCACATGTCGGGTAAGTCACTGGTTGATGTACTCTTAAACACCCATGAGTTATAATAGGAAATCAACATGGGACAAAAATATATTATAGTTATAAAAGAAGAAAAAGGCAGAAATTGTCAGAACATGTAAGACTAGGAACAGTTTCTGTGTATACCGCCTTATAATAGGGCAGAAAAGGCTCTAACCTGTTATTTGTTCAACTTCTGTAACACTGGAGTATGGCTCAAGAAACACCTCGTGAGACAGAGATAAATAACAAGATAACGTAACTGTTGAATTGCTGGCCAGCATCGTATTGTGACTGATCATTTCTGTCTTGAAAAACATTACCAGGACTGAAATCTAGCTCCTTCCCCTTCCTCCTCCTCCTTGTTATGTGACGCTGTGCCATCGGACCAGTAGCAGCAAACACATTCTTGATACGTAAGAGGCCAGAAAGGAGAACAACAGATTCCCAAAAGGGTTCACAGAATAGCAACCTAATAACCAAATAAATGATTAAGGGGATTGAACTTAAAAGCACCGCCTAGAAATTGGAAATCTGTGATTGCAAGCTGTAAGAGAAAATCGTGTCCTCTTTGTATGATGTGAACAAACATCAAATACATATATGAAATGAGCATCAGTACTAAAGAGCAACCATTTATGGATGATAAAACCAAGAACTTAAAGAATACAACTAGCTAATAATGTGGATGGTTTAAAATACATATTTTCTTGGCTATCTGAATACCCACTACTTCTTTCAAAGGGGTATTTTTTGTTTTGTTTGGGTTTTTTCTTTTTGTTTTAGTTTTTTTTTCCCCTTCTCCCATTGTCTACTTTAGAAATGCTTTAGCCCATTGCTGCTTAAGTTAGGTAAGAACTAGAGATAGTAATTGGATAAAGATCTAGCACTCAGTTTTTTAACAGCCTAAAAATGTTCAGAGATGCCGGATATTTTCACACAGACCCATTCTGTCTTGTATATTACAACTGAGAGAATGTGAATGAGAATGACCATTCAGGTCATTAGAGCAACATTTTCTACTCACCTAACTGTCTTCGGAGCCTAAGCTTCATTGATTTTCCATGGGACTTATCTTCCTCAGTCACTCCAGGGCTTTTGAAGACATAATCATTAAGCAGTAATCTAATACTTATTTTCATCAATTGCTACCAGCCCTGACTAGTAGAAGCCAAAACCACCCACTTGCTGGGTTAAAATAAATACCTGAAACTAAAGCATACAGTAAAATTTTGATTTGCTATAAACAATATTGACAGAAGACCACAAAAACCTGCCTTGGAAGCTGATGGGTCTTGCTCAGTGAAGAGAAACAGATTAAAATAGTCAGAAAGGTGAATCCCCATTAGTCATCCAGCCTGTGAGCAACACATAAAGCTCCATTTTACCATACTTTTAAAATAAACTACTACCTTCAAGTATTAAGGTGGTTCAGGACAATTAAATTGCCATCTCAGATAGGCTAACTTAGCACAAAATTTTAGTTATGTGACTAGATTTGATCTATTCCAATCTATTACAGTCTGATGAACTGTGTGTACTATGACAGTGAATGAAAATCCCCTTACTATGCTGCTAAAAATACCAGGACCATGTTAGAGATAAGCATTTAAGCCACACAAAGCAACAAAAAAAATGAGAAAGTTATTAAAATGTGCATTTCTCTGTTTCTTGTATTTTGGGGAAAACCTGCAGCAGCCCAAATTCTTTTTACGTACATGTCAGACATTACAGGGCAACGTATTGACAGGTGTTCTCTTCATTTTAATAAAACCTGCAGACAAATGTGGCTGAGAACTTACTCCCAAAATAATCAATAAGATATAGAAAGAAGGACAAATTCCAGAATTTTTCAATACTCAACTCTAATTTTCATCTCCATAAATTGCAGACTAACTCCCTGCTTGTGTGGGCTGGTAATGGTTCTCCCTCGGGTTATTATACACTCAATGCTTCTGAGGCCAGACGTGCCCTCGCTATACCTCCTCTCTCATTATTGTCCCCTTTTGGGAAGTGGGAGGTATTCAGTAAGTACCAGCAACATGCTCATCAGAAATTTTGAAGGAGGGTTTTTTCCCCTGGAGGGCCTTTCAGCCCTGTCCATTCTCCTGCATTCTGTGAAACATTTTTTGCTATATTTTGGGCTTGGGTATTTAGACAATCTTGGAAAACAAAACCAGCACTGTATTTTTTAAAAGTGGACTTGAATTAACGTATCTACAGTATAGAATTAATTTCCGTGATTATTCCTTGACTATCATGTTTAAGGTCATCCTACCCCCAAAAAGGGCACAGCGTAAATATTGCAATTTCTCAGAGACCTCCAGTTGCAAGATAAGCTTATATCCCTTATACTTCTGCAACACATTGCTCTCTTGTAGGTCAGTATAAGGGGATAAGGAGGTAATTATCCTGCATTCTTCTCACCCAGCTGCTAATAATTTCTTCTCTTCATCCCCTTTCTATACTTGTCAGCATATCTAGTGATAGACAAATGCTACTTCCTAGCGAATACTGAATATTATTCCTACCTATTTCACAAAAGCATAACAACAATATTATGAGGAACATTACGAGGAATATTATTAGGTGGTTTAAGACTTCCATGTCTGGCCCGATTTCAGCTATAAAATGAATTAAACTGGAGAGAGTGTCCATTTGACATTTATACAGAAGCTTTTGTGACGAGTCTGTCTCCGAAAATCATGCATGTAGAAATACTCTTGCAAATTTGCTTTTGCAAGGAAGTTGTTTGATATGTATTTCAAGCTGATGAGACCCAAAACCAATCGCCAGTTGCTAGTTGATTTTTGGAGCTTCATTTTAGCTGTGTTAGCTCCTGTTTATTAAATTTAAGATATGTATGTTTTATTTTTAAACAGCACTTTGTAGTTTTTTCCGTTGCAGGCAATTAATTTGTTCAGTGAAGAAAAAAAGAACACTTTCATGTATTGCTATGTGTTTTAATTCTCTGCTGATGTGTGATTAAGTATTCTCTTTCACACAGAACAAAGAGACTTGTTTCTCTGTTATTGTCTTCTCTTTTGTTTTAGGAAATACAGATGAATTGATTTTATCTTAATTTGGTATTTGTAGTAAAAATTAAACTGATTATTTACTTTATAAAAAGTTTTTTAAAGTGCCATTTTTTCCCAAAGTTATACATAAGCTGAGAATTACATATTATATGTAGAACTTTTTTGCATGACTGCGATAAACACTGTGAAAGAAAGTTATTGTAGGAAGTGTAGACATAAGTTTGATATGAAGGTCCAAAAGCACTTCATGTTCCACAAGGACTTGCCTTCACCTTACATAATTTCATTCTCGACCTTTTCCAGAAGTCAAAACTATTTTACAGAAAGGAAGGAACCACATAGTTAAATGACTTATTTTTTGTTTAACATAGGAGAGCCAGAAAAAAAGCAGTTAGATCTAGTTTAAATTAGCAAAGATGAAACAACAGTTCTCATCCTGATCCCACATTTCAAGATATGAAAGTTAATATAAAATTGAAGTTATGTTACTTAAAAATGATAGCTGTCAATTTAAGAAATAGGCTGAATAAGCTCAAGAAACTGACTGTTGTGATTTGATTTCAAGAAAATAAAAAATAATTGTGATAACAAAAATAGAAGACATCAAGACTGGAAAAATTTAGGTGTCAGGTTATGGTCTGGTCTTACAAAAAAAAAAAGAAAAAGGAAGGCAATATTAAAGAGAAGGCATACTGTTGCAAGGTTAATAAAATGGAAATTAGATATAGAAAAGATTAGATTATTTTTGGCAGCATTAACATTTACTATAGACTGCATCCCCAAACCCATATTTATCCAGGCATTTATGATATTTTACTCCTGTTTGGGGCAGGGAGGAATAAGTATTTTAAGGAACAATGACTTTCTGGAAGCAAGAGATGAACCATTTTATATGTAGTTAAGATGCGTATTGGACAAAAAAGGCTAGCTCAAAAATGTCAAATGCTTATGTTAGATAGGTTATTTATGGCAGACAAATCTTCCAGGATGAGAAGACAAACAAATGCAATAGTGGTAATAGAATGCATGTTGAGAATGGCTCATTGCAAAACATTGTAAAACCACGACCGAGTCCTATAAAATCCTTAAGATGCCGTCCCTTATAGTCGTGGCAATTAAACAGACACAACTCTTAAGTGACTGGCAAAATGAGTTTGATGAAATACCATCTAATATAACTTTTTAAAAGCAAATATGTATCACTGGATTTAATAAACATCAACATATGTTATTTTATAAAGCAAAATGTAAAATGTTAATACAGGCAGATAAGTAGGGAATTACCTTTTCAATATTTGTTTATTTCTTTGCTCCAACTGTACAAACAAAATAAGCTTTATGTAAAACAAAATCTAGCAACCTACACATCATAGCATACCTTCCGCTCACGTCTGCATACCTTCCATTACATTAGATGGTGTCATTTTAAGAAAAGTACCAAATACCCTATTTTGCTTAATCATTAGAACAATAATTCAGTGGAGCTGACTTATTATTCTTCCATTTTAATAAGCTTTACAAATGAAAATCTATTATGCCTAAACAGCCTGTATAAAAACATAAATGAAAAAAATCTGAGGATATTAGAAAGCACTGCTTCCTTTAAAAGTGTGCTCAAAGGCTTTAGAAAACACTTAATAATACTTGATAAAGTGATTCATTCTCTTTCCTTTCCTCAGCCATTGGATCTGTAATAGAGATGAATCCCTACAGAAGAGGTCCGTAGGATGGGTCTGCATACCCTGAATGCCATGATGTCCCTCTTTGTTGGGCATCCTAGGACAGATGGCTCTGCACACAGTCTCTTTCATAAATCGTATGGCAATGCCAAAAAATCAGTTGCTATGCAACCTCAGTATCCTTCACACCAACAGAAGCAGATGACGTATAAGCTTGAAAAAGCTAGTTGTTTAGGGCAAAGAGCTTGCAAAGATGTTACAATTCCAGGCTTTCTCATAAGTCATTATCAAAATAATCTGCAGTAGCTGAAATGGAGCACTACGGCAACTTGCTACCACTGCCTGCTGACCTGACCTGAGGTGAACCTACACCCGGTGTGTCAGCTGGCAGTCTCACAAGCGAGCAGCAAGGAATCCTACGACAAGTGGTTGGCCAGTGGATCTCCACATGCTAAAACAACGATTATTTTTATTTCTCAGAGGAGCACCGGACAGTGAGACATGTTCAACAAGAGGAACAGAGACTACAGTATCCTACAAAGCGACACAAGTGTTTGCCTCTCTCCCTCAGGTTGTGGAGGAGGTGAAGAGATGACACCACTGGAGGTGTAAATGATTTAACTGCTAAGCAATTATATGAAGAGGGGACTACAACCTTTATTTTGCTAACTGTCTATTAGAAGAACTTCTCTGATTTTGACTGGGACAAATTAGACTATTTCCAGAAATAGTTCTTGACCTTCAGCGCATAAACCTTGAAGGCAGCTATCACACAGCAAATAATTAACTGATATATTACCAGATCATACTATAGCGTCCTTTAACAAGATGACATTCTACATATTCAAGCAGTGAATTCCTATTTTCCAAGTCCGAGTTCCGCACAGATAAAAGTGAACGTTAATAAGAGAACAGAAACCAGAGGCTCAAGCATCTGAACCATGGAGAAGAGAATCATTTAAATTGTTTCAATCTTTTGTTTCTGGCACCATGCCGTCTAGTCATATAAAGCTGTAATTGAAACCATGCGGTGTGTGTAGTGGGTTCATTACTGGCTCCAACTGAGTTGTCTCATGTGCTAACCATGTACTGATTTTTTGCATCCTTAGGGTCAAGAACTCTTCAGCTATGTATTTGTTAGCAATATGGGTTCTTATTCCTTCTAGGAAATTAAAACTATCTAATATTTAAGAGCCACAAATTGATTTCTGAGTCCAACTCCCATGTGATACTGAGTGGCATGTCTAAGCATCCATAACATAAATAATCTGTGAAGATATTATATTCATAGACTTAAAATATAACAACGGTTTAAATAATTGATTCGTAATACTTTGCTATATGATAAATAAGTTTACTGCAAATCCTTATTTGCTGAGTAATAGCTTTTCACTGCTAAAAAGAATGCATCCATTTTGGAATGAAATACCTTGCCTAGAAATAATTAATATGTGATTTTATTATTAAGTATAATTTTAATTACGTCTGGAGGAGATACCATCTAAGTATCTCCTCTAATATGCCCTGAAATGAAACCCATATATTTTACACAACATATAAAATTAACATCTGATAACATGACTTTTGTAGAATTCAACACAATTGTATCTATTTTGTTAGACTTTACTCATTAGCTTCAGTGTGTTACAGGATTAAACTTTCATTCAGGAAATATAGGTGAAAAGTCTGTAACTGTTCAAAATACCCCTTGTCCTCTAAAGTAAGGTACTGCCAAGTAAGCTGAAGCAGCAGAAAAATACAAAGATACAGGTCTCTGCAGTGCAAAAAAGCTGTAAATTTTGACCTGAGAACAGCGAGAGGTTTTCAGAAAAAGTACTACACTTTCAGGCTCAAATCTTGCTTTTTTTGTAATTGTTCATAAACAATAAAAATATTTCATGCAGTTGAAGCATTTACTACTAAACATCTGACATTTAAGCTTCTTTTATTCTCACATGACAGATTCTGCTATCTAAAATAAGATTTTGTAATGTTTTAATAAACAGTTCAAAACAAGAGGATTAAGTAAAAACATAGAGTCAAAGGTCTGTCCTTATTCCTCCCCTAAAATGTTTTTCATCTTTAACATCAAATGGGCTTGTGTTATCACACAAATAAACTAAATCTATGGTGAAAGCAAGAAGAAAAAATCCAAAGAAAATCAAGCCCCACTTTTTAGTTTTACGAAAGTAGCACAAGATATTCTGAGGAGGGGGGCAGAGATATATAGGGAAAGAAGAATTCATAGATTGCTTCTATTCCATCCCGATTTCACCTTTCTTCTGTTGAACAGTGTTAGCCATTTCATCAGCCCATGACACTATAAGCACTTAACTTTTATATTTCAAGCTCTAATAATCCATGGTTGCCCTGGGAATTCATGAGGGGAATAAGTTAAGCACTTCAATTTAGGAAGCAATATCATTAACATGAAGTATTTCAGCTTGTATTTATTTGTGGGTACGAACCTGGGCTGTATTGTCTGTGAAACTACTTTATTTAGACACAAATGGAAGTAACTGCAATTCTTAAATAAAAATGTATTGTTCTTTTGTACTATACAGGAGTTGGTCATATTCACGTCTGTACATGTCTGACCGATAAGCTGCTTTGACAAAGAAGCTGATCTAAGCATAGCTGTTTTGCTATTTATAGGTACAAGTATTCTCATAACAAGTAAAGACAGGAATATTTTAAATCTAAGATGGTGGCTTTAAAAAAAGTGCCCATTTTCTTTACACTAAATAAAAGCTAAGCTACAGCACACGATTAGTATAACATTTAAAAGATTCTGTGCAAACAGTCAGCAACTTGTAGATTTCCTCAGCATGATCCATTTCCTTCTGTAGCTTAGCAACATTAAGACTATAACAAACAAAAATTAATTGTGCCAATGCTAATTTCCATATGTGATGCTCATCCAAGTGCATTGGAACCATTTACATTTTAACCTGCAACATACCCTACATCACATGCATACAATAATAAATTATTACAAAGCGGCTCAGGGAAGCGCAGTGGTGTTGTGTGGCATGCAGGTAGGAATTTCACCGTATCAGTAATGTTGACTGTCAGTGGGAGCCAGTGCAGCTGAAGCAGATGTTTCATGTTGATAAGCAGAGACTGGAAAAGAAATTTCTAAGCCACTTTTTCTTTTTCCTTCATTTTCTCTACCATACTTGGCAATAACTGATCTAGTACATTTGCCATGTGCAGCCACTCTGCTTGCTGTAGACTTCCTCATCGCTTTCCATAAATCCAAATTAGCATTAGTCATGCTAAACCACAAACCTCCTCATTTCAAAGCTCCTTCCTACTCCTCCAATCGGGAGCTCTCTCTTGCTATCAGATAGGGGTATTTAACTTTCTTTTGGTTATCCTTTCTTAGGGATTTAAGAGGGAAAGACTCTGCCTATGTCAACACTATTTATCAACACAGCTATAAAAATTCACATACAATGGGAATCTACAATCTAAGGCATACATTATCTTATTGCTAAGACATCTGAATTACAAAATGCAAGTGTCAGCACAATTCTATAAAATTGTAATTATACCCTGCCATATTCACAGTATTTGTTAAATCCACCACAGCATGAATAGTCAAAACTAAAGACTAGCATTACAAGCCAGAACTAAGGTAATTGAAACCTCATTCTGAAAATGAGCAAAACAGGTAGGTTGCTACAAAAGCTACCCTAAATTTATAGAATAGTTTATATTGGATGAGACCTCTAGAGGTCATCTAGTCCAACCCCCCCAGCTCAAAGCAGATCTAGTAAGACCTGGCTGCCCAGTTAAGTTCTCAATATCTCCAAGCACGGAGACTCCATATCTTCTCTGTACTGTTATTCAAGCATTTGGCCACATTGAACAAAATTTATCCGATATCAATTGAAACGGCTTGCATTTCAACCTGCATCTATTGCACCTTGTCCCATAGCTGTGCATCTTGAAGAACAGGCTGTCTCATCATCTCTATACTCTCCCACTTGACAGCTATGGACAGCAACATATGTCGGAGAGGCATGGGAAAGGTACTTATGCCAGCCCTGTGTGTACTTCCCTGGTGTTTTGTCATCTGAGAGAAGAGGTAGATAGAAAAAGGTTAATCACTTATCCACCCCTATCCCTGAAGAAATAACACAGTCTACATTGCTGTGGTCTCACATTACATGCCTGCTTGTGGAGTCCCTTCTATAAAGCAGTAACTTTCCCTACTGCCCTTATGACATGACTTTGGATAGCCACACAGGTTACAGTTGTCCTGGATGGTGTAGTTCCCTCCACTTTTCTCTGATCATTGTTTAGATTTGGGAATAAACCCCTCCTTGTAGGTGACATTGCAAACATTAACTTAAAAGACAAATTATTTTTTTAGTATCTCTGCAGTTTTCCTCTCGTTCCCCACAGGGAATGGCCCGTGTTAGCTGTACATCCCAAATTTTTGGAAGTCAGCTGAGCTATGCAGAGCTTTAGGAATTGTGTATCAGCTTAATTTAAAGGGAAGACAACCCTTTCCCTTACATTAGTTTATAAATTAGATAACAGTTTACAGATAGGGAACTATGCTGGAATGCATTCTGGAAGATTTGAACACACGACTCAATCCCATTGCAACCTGAGGTACAATCATAAAAAATGCACGGAAGTCTAACAATAAGATAAATTATACCTTCCTCAGTGGTTAAAATACTTGAAGTAGAAAGAAATACTAAAAATCTATAAAACACACTCTGGAATTTATTGTCCTTTAAAAGCTCTATAATATTAGTTGCAATCACATCCCTACTAATTAAATATATATTAGCCTACAGAAATCAATGTAGTTAGAGAAAGTAAATCAAAGGCAGACTGTAGGTTACTGATTATAGTGACAAGAGCTTGCTGAAAATGTAAGGACTCCTGAATACTGTGAGGCTTTTCAAGATATTTCCATATCATTAGGCTGCTAGTTTTGTGGTCAGAAAATATTTAACATTTATTAAAATTTAGTTGCAGAGGAATGTTAACATGTAAAATTTTATTTTAAGAGTACAATTTCTTTAATTTATTTAATTGCTAGCATAAAAATGGCAGGTGTTACAGGACATTAGGGACAAATTTTTAACATTAAGCTAAACACCAGAAAAAAAAATTCTACAAGCCATTATCTAATGGCATAACCTACATTGCCAAAATCTTCAAGTGTAATGCAGGTAAAAGGCGGCTGTTTTAAATTGCCAGAGGTCTTCATCACCGTCATTGTAACTGTGCAGCCTCTTCCCAGTCACTGATCACTGTAATATCTGCCCACCCTAAAATGGCAACGAGTAAATACCAGTTATTACAAAACTCTGCCTTACGGGTTCCCATCCTTTGAGGCTGGCTGTGAAGATCTACATGCACTGACTCCTCTTCCACTGCGAGATGAATGCAGCCTGTTTGATCCACTAGGTCAGGGGAGATGCTACCCCGGGAGGCAAGTCAGGGGTTGTGATGCTTCAGGGGCTCCCTGGGAGTGAGAGCTAACTGCGATCCACTGACCACTGCCAACAGGTGAGCAGCAGAACCACTGGTCCAGTTCAGCCTCCACTGGTGAGAGTGGGAGCTGAGTACATGCGTGCAGCAGAGAAATAGAAGGGGACCACCGGCTTTGCCCTGTCGGAGAGCTGGGTAAAAAAGGGCAGAGCTTACACAAGGGAGAAGGGCTGCTCGTATAGATCCAAACTGCTTCGGAGCCATGGTTTTGGGGAGATATTCCCTGTTTATGCTGTGCAGGAAAGAGGGAAGCTGCTCTGGAATAATGGCACTGGACAAGAGACAGCCCTTTGACAGAGATATTTCTGGAAAAAAGGAGAATTCACACAAATAGATTTATTCAGGCAAGTCACTGCACATGAACAATTAAAATATGGGAAAGAACAGGGTAAAATACTCTGAAGCACCTACATGACTTGGCAATCTTCATTTTGGAAACAGACCAGTTTTAGTGGGAGTCTGAAATTCCTGTCTGCATCTGATGGTATGTAAAAATCTCACTTAAGTCCTGTGAAAATTTTATCTTCTTGTAAACCATTAAATCTGAACCAGAAGGTGAGCTTGATTTCATATCTTCTGGTACAGTATATTTAAAAAATAAATATATCTATTTAGCTTGCTATGTATGTAACAAAAAGAACACTACTGGATTTCTTAATTCTTGGATTAAAAACTGTAGCATTGTTAAGACACCCTAGTCACTGATAAAGACTTCTGTACATATTATTTGTATTTTAAGTGAAAAAAATGCAAAACTAAAATAAACAGACCTCTATAGCAATGAAAACACCATGAACCTGGTGCTGCCTGTCAGAACTGTGCCTGCAGGTAAAAATTGGTATGTTGCAATAACTTTATAATCATGCATAAAAAAGAAGTATCTTTCCATCTGGATGTAAATGAATCATTTAAATACCATTAAGATTCTAAACTTGGTGGTTTCTATATACACATAAAGCTTCTAATCTCCTTTCCTTTCTTTTCACCATTCAACCTTTGTGGTATTTATGACTGGTCAAACATTTATGTTTGTTTAAATTAACTAATGGCTTAGGGTTTTGTGAAGGTCACCATCCTGGTTTACACACATGGCTGAATTACACATCTCCAAAGCTAAAAGCATCAGATATTAAATTGAGTTGAGTATCCTTCCTAGCAGGGACTGCAAATCACCATCTGCAGCAATGCCTTCCTTCAACCTTGACGCCGCCCTAAATATCAGGCACCAGCACCCAGCCTTCAAACCCATGCACCCTTCTGAAGGTCACTGCTTTCACATCATCCAGTCTGAGCTCAGACAGGATGCAAAGATTTCTGGCATGAGCAAACCCCCGTCCCCACCAGCATCCTGCAGTAAGCTGGGCTACACTAGCAGCCCTTCAGCACAGCCACACTCACCCCTGACTCCCTCTCCTTCCACGGAATGGGGCACCCTGTGAAGAAAGGAGCCTGCAAAACACACTAATCTGACAGGTCCGTTGTTTTGCATCCACTATTGAGCATCTAGTCCTACCAACAGAAACTTGAGCATATGAAAAAGACCCTGAGCATCCACTCAAACCCACAAATATTTCTAGAACCGCAGGACAGATTTAACATGTGAAATGCTCACTTACTGTCAAAAAAAGTACTCAGTAATAGCAGCTTCTGTCTTTTCCCTGTATCAGCTTTGCTATAGCTATTGCTCCCATGGCACACTGCCAACAGGACAAGAGAGGAGAGAATGAGAGGAAAGAGAAAGCAGAAAGAAGAGTAAAATCTTAGCCAAACTTGCTTGGCTTAGACACTTACAAGAGGAAGCAGCCATCTCCCATAACCACACTTGACTGCAACCCATCACAGAAGGAAAACACAACAGGCAAAGAAGCTGCAGCTGTTACTGGAAAAGATGTATGAAGAAATGCTGCCAAATTTATTTCCAAAAGTATCACAAACCTGAACACCCCAGGAACATTGAGAGTCTGCAATACGGCTGTATGTAAAGGAGATAAGAAATGCCATTATATATGTTTATCTGCCTGCATGAAATAAAGGAAAGTGTAAATATTAAATCTCTCTTTCACAAAAACCAACCAAACAAAAATCCCACAACTTTTTAGCAACTACTGTGAGGCCAAAGGAAGAAGAAGCCATAGACTCTCTTTGGGGAGTCTTGTAGGGTGCTGGAATTTATGCTAAACCTTTTACTTCAGAGCTCTTTCTAAGCATTATTTAGGTGCAACTTATTAAATGTGTAATGGAAATGCAGAGTCATATAAACATAGGCAAAAAGCAACAAAAATGCATATATATAAATTGCATAAGCTAGTGCTATCTGAATAGCTAACGTTTTAATAATACCTAATAAAAATTAAATGTACTGTGGGCAGAAGCAGATGCACATTACAATGTATCTGAAGCTTTTTTTAAAATTTCCTGTATAACTGTACTACAAAGTATAACTCTGAAAAATTCTTTGTGATCACCACCAGAAGGGCTAACCTTTCACATTATCGAGGTGCAAGAATATTTTCTTGAATACAGTCACCCAGAATGACAGCACTTAGAGACGTAAAACACCGCTGTTCATCACAGCACAACATTAAATGTGAACCTTTCAATCATGACTATTTAGCTGTCGACTTTGTTGGCTGCCTCATATAGCTTCTTAGCTGGTTCAACGAGCTGATGTTGGTAACACTAACTTATCTATCTGTGCATAGTCAGCTACTGAGGTGATGGTAACACTGAGCCAGGGTGACAGGTTCAATCATTTGTGGGCAAAATGAACAGATTTTACGTCACATTGCTCTCCTTTCCCTCTTCTAAAATGAACAGTAAGGAAGTTGGTAACTTATTTTACCTTTACCAGAAGCCTTAACCACCATCCAATACTAAAAGTGTGTCTTGGAGGCTGACCAGCTGAAGAAAAAATATATTCACATTATGCTGAATTCTCAAGGAACAAACAATGACATTCATTTTGAGTCATTATTAACCTAACAGACCATCAAATACAAATACTCTCCAGTATGATTCAGTTAACGTTTTAACAATTACAGCTTTTCGTAACAAACACATCCATGCCTGCTACAGATCATTACAAAAAAAAAAAAAAACAAAACAAAAAACCAACCAACCAGCCAACCAACCCTCAGTTCCACTGACATTACTTACTGGCTTTTAATAAAGTATAATGTAACCAAAGCAGTGTTTCAAATGAGGATGTATTTGCACAAAGGAAGCTTGAGGAGGCAAAGACACATATTTTATGTACCCAGCATCATTGACCAGCCTTACCAAACTTGGTAGAATTTCAGTTCAAACTAGTTTCTTATTAAGATCAATTCCCATCAACACTGAGATGCAGTATGCTTTCATTACTTAACAGCTCAATACAAGGTCTCCAGTTTCTGGATTACCAACTGTGCTGTCTGGCTATGCAGTGTGGAGACTACTTCTCACCTTTTTGGCATTGTAGGCTTTACTGCTTCGGGAGGTATGGAGGCAAAGTTAGTTTCAACTTTGTTAATTGATAAAATTTGCCTGAAGTTGGCAGGCACGCATCTGTGTGGATGTTTTACATATGTGTATATATATATATTCCTTCTCTTTTCTCTCCTTGTTCCCAAAGACTGACTAGAAAGCTGCATTTGGAAATTCAATAAATAATCTGAGAAAGGAAATAAGATTTATTTTTTATACTTTATGAGTTAGTTGCATATCGACTAATGATGCTAGCAACACAGGATATACGGCTGAGTGAGGGATAATAAAACATAGGGGCCAGCATTTCAGCTCTGCCACTCAGGAGGGTGTCACATTAACTGATGATAAACCAACTTCAGAACATTTCAGTTTATGCAAGTCAGTTTAAAATCCTGAAATGTACAACATTTTGGATCTTTGAGAAAATTAAACATTGATTTGTTTACAAAAGATTTGGCTTTGATACCAGCAAAAGATAATATGGTAAATAAATGGAAAAAATCTGGAGTTATTTTAAGGGCAGCAGCTTCTGGAAGAGGAAATCTTAGAACTGCTATCTCTGGTTGGAAGGCATCCGCCATGGGCTAAGAAGGGAACAATATTTCACAAGCAAGAAAGGAAAGTCATTGCAAACACACTGGCTTTTTTTCAGTGAACCTATCTTATCCTGAACTTAACTTCTAAAGTTAATTGAGCCCAATTACCCAGGTTTCTATACGAGGAAAAAAAAAAAAAAAAAAGGAAGAAAAAAAAGGAAAAAGCTAGCAGGGGCATTGAAATGAAGCTGCAATATTTAATCGGTAGTAAAACTGAGTTGGGAGCCAATCAATACCCAATAAATTCATTTTGGTGGCAAACTATATAAGTTACAGGCTATTAAAGGCTTTCTCTCCTCTAACGAATTGATGTCTCACTGCTGTAGAGAATTTCTGCAGTGTTTTATTTAAAAATTCAATTAACCCTTTGATGAATGAAACAGTAATTTGTCGTACTGTTCTGACAAGCAAAGGTGTTATAGACTTAACTAACAGATATAACAGATCTATTTTTAAATTATAAAGAACTTTCCTTTTAATTTTATTTTGAGAATCAATCACTTTTTTTTCCCTATATTGCCTGGTATTGCATCAGTGGTGCTGATGAGGTGACATTAACTTCAGCTAAAGTGAATGAATATCCCTCAGATCCTTGTAAGATCAGCCTTTTCAGCACCAACTCCAGAGACCCTCACTTCTCGATCTGCTCGCTTTGTGTAAATAATCCCATTGACACACAGCACAACTTCTGTGGGTAGAGCAGATCTGCAGGAATTCATGTTGGTTTCCTGATCCAGAAATTATAAAAACAATAGCTGTTCTCCAAAATACACTGATACACTTGGTGTTAGATCTACAGCAAAAGATAAAATTTCATGCAACCACTGATCAGAACCCGTCTGCATAATTGTTGCTAAATCCTCGGGAGCTTCACCAAATTTTGTATTCAGCAGAGGCACTTTATCCCGTACCACTGCTTTTTTGTTTCGGTAATTTAAAATGGACGACATTTTTTGTGACAGAAACAATTCATGATGTTACATGAATATTAACACTGCAATAAAATATCTTCACTTTGACAAGATAAAACAAAAAATGTAAAAAGTTATTAAAATAACGTGGATCAGGTTATTTTCTTAATCCACATAGTAAAAAGTTCCCGATATAAATTGTTCTTTTAACATGTATATTGGTTCCCTATCTTTCCTTTTCCCATGCCTAAAACCAAGAACCCTTGCATGTTGCGGTGTGTGCTTGTGTGTGTGTGAACATCATTGTAAGACTTAACCAAATCAGAGAGAGAAGAATGTTTGTCACATATGAAAAGCAGCACCAATAATTATTCAATGAATTTAGAAATCAGCACCAGCAGTGAAGCATATGAAATTCCTGCTGATATTGGTCATCTGAGAAATAATGATTTATTGCTGTTCAGTGCATGCTTACTTATGTGGATACAATTTTCCACTAAGAAATCAAAACAAAATAAGAAGCCCAAACATTTGCATGGTTCTTTCAAAGACACTGAAAAATAAATTTAATATTAGCAACTATGTTTAGCACAGCTGATTTAGACCATGTCCATGAATGGTAAAACATGCAAAAACCCCAATGTAGTCAAGTTACCTTTATATATTTTTTCTGTAAATGGCTTAAGAAATAAGTACTCTTCTGCACAAAATTAGAGGAAGACTTTATAACAATTATTTTTTAGAATGCTTTTAATGCTTGCTACTACTTACTTTAACCTCCATTCACAACTTCTTTCAATTCAATGCAGCTACTTTTGATTTACAGCAAGGTAATCAGACTCCACATGTGAAATTTTAAACCAACTCTGATGGATTAACAGGAAAACAAAAAACAACTCCAAAAAACACCCAAAACATTCAAATCTGGCCTTTCAATTTGTGCCTTTAACTATATACATATTTGATGGCTGGGTCTGAAAATGGGTAGTAGCATATGCATGAAAAGCAGCCAGGTATCACAGTATATAGAACATAGAAATATGCAGCACTATACCCTACAGCCTCATCATAAACAGGATCGGTAGCTTGGATTACTCAAAAGGGAAGTGGAATCCCCCCCAAAAGTATCATTGGATCTTTTTTTTTTTTTTTTGCAGAGTACTATAAGACCTACCCAGTCATAAATTTAATTCTAGTATGTCATGCATTCTGTACAGTTCTAAAATCATTAGTAGGGTCAGAAATCTTTGTAACCAGCACCCTAAAATCTACACAAACACCACCCCCCAAAAAAAAACCCCAGGGCAATCATAATTAAAGCAAGCCTTTCGAGATGCTGAGTGAACATTAAACCAGTTAAAAGGGTAAAGTGTTGCCACTCATTTCTTGCAGCAGTTCTCTGGGGGCTCCATCCGTGAGGGAGGAGAGGAGACACATAATTCCTGCTGCTTTATTCTACACATGAGCAAGACTATCACCATACCTAGTTCTCTTCAGTTGCCCCAAAACATATAATCAGTATCTCTAAGGTTCCTGTTTTAACTACAAAATGCACATTTGAACCAATAAAAATAAAGTCTTCGAGACAAAAGAAAAGCAATGAGAAGCTGTATTGTTTTTAGGCTGTAATGCTTTTTCTTTAATTTTGTGTGGTTAACCTACATGGTAATAAAATAGCCTTAGCATTTTTTTTTTCTTTGAAGCAGCCTGTTCTTCACTTCATTTTACAGTAAAAGAAATCCAAAAGCATTGTCTTAATGGTAATGCTTAGATTAAAGAGATTTTTAAAAAGAAAACAAATTCCTCTAAACCTTTGCCTGTAGGTGTAATCGAACATTCCCAGAGTTGGTAGAATTAACAATACTAAAAATGTACAGTAATGCCAGATGCTGCAGCCAGTTGTTGTTGACTATTCAAAAGAAAATGTAAATTCGAACACATCCTGACAGTACAACGCTTGCTTACAACTCTTATGTTTCTTACAGAGTTCCAGCTGGGAAATTATAACTGGAAGACATCTGTCCTTACATCTTATATTCCAAAAATCCATAAAGGACAAGCTTTTTATCAGGCGGGTGAGAGCTTTTTGTTGAAAATATAATTTCTCAGATAATCAATTATCTATCCAATTAGATAGCTTTTTGAATAAATCCATCTTTTCACAAAAGGGAATGACAAACTCCTCAGCCTCCCACTAATATCCTACAAATATCCTAATCAGCTTCCTACAGTCATACATGCTCTGCGAAGCAAAAGCCTGATTGGGTCTCCTTGTAATTGTGAGCCTAACTTCATCTAATAGCTCTTGCTAAGTAATAAGCTTAACAGATATCACACGAAAATTATGGCACCATGTTGAATACATACTTTGTACTGCTCCTGAATGAATATGAATGCCTATTTAACTTTACTTAGCACTTGATCCTGATTCCATTCAGCTCACAGAAGGAAAACAGTCCTTGATATTAATGCAGCAGAATCAAGTTGGTAGGCACGTAACCCACTCAATTTCCGCAGAACGCTCAGTTAAGAGTATTTAACTCCAGTTAAGTAGATGCCTCTGCACTCCTAAAATTGGGTTTAAATATTTGAAATTCAAGAGCCAAATATTACATGGTGAAAGCTCACTTCCTTCTGATCCAGCTGTCATGCAACTGTTGACAGGCTTGAGTCAAGGAAATTGGATCATTCTACTTCCTGAGGTGTCTAGGACCTTCCTCTGCAATCACCACGTGGAAGACAGTAGACAGACTGTACAATGCTAGGGAAACACAAGGCAAGATGAATAAAGCACTTTATAAGCAAGATAGTGACCTCTATATGATCTCCTCTCGTTCCAATATAAAATGTTCTATGGTTCCCTAACGCAGACTTAAGGCCAGGACAGCAACTGTCTTTTTAAAACATTAATAAATAAATAAAAATAGCTCGGTAGCTCCTAGTACGAGCCCACAAAAGAGAGCTGGTTGTTCAAGGGAACTTTACAAAGCCAGAATACAACTGTGCATTTTGAAATCTGATTTGTTTTATTTATGCAGTCCCTCATAAAACATAATCCTCGGTGAAGTCCCAGAGAAGTCCCACTTCCAATTGAGATGCAAACAATCAGGAATGGACTTAATTCTGCTCACAGTAAAATTGTTGCATACTTAAGAGAAACTCACACGTTAAAAGGCTTTTGATGATCATTTTAGCTTTAAAATTCACCACAAAAGTAGCTTTTGCTCTGCAAGACTCCCTTAAAAATCTTCCAGACATTTTTACTAAATTAAAATCTTGCTAAACATCACAGTCAGATGTTAAGATACTTGCAGTCTATCAGTAATTTCACTTTCAATGGTCTAACAGCAAAGTCAACCAATTGCTACTTTGTTCCACTTGCTCAAAACAGATGAAAAAAATATTGCAGTGGTAAGCACAAAAAAGAAGCATTTGAATTTTAACTGGAACTGGTAAGGTCAAAATGATCTGTGCTTACGTAGCCAAGTCTAGTAACATGGGGTATGAAATGACATTAGGTGAATATTCCAAGAGTTAATGAATACCAAGGGGGACACAAATAAATTTATGTTGATATTTTGATGGAGAATTTGAAAGAGATTAGGTTCATGGCATGCTCCTGAGGGAACCATGACTAAGATAAGAAGTATGAGCTATGAGACTTCATTTCTGAGAATTACTTAGAAAATAAATAAATAAGCAGCCACAGAAGTTTTGATGACTGGTGTATGGAGACTTATACCTGACTTGCAACCCTTGGGGAAGAGTTAAAAAAGAGAGCCCAAGAAATAATGGATTTCCAAGCAAAAATAAGGTCTACAGAAAAGAATTGATTCAAAAATCCAAAGGGGGAATGTTGAAAATGAAAACAAGGTGATTCCAGTCAATCTACAGAAAACTAGCAAATTGTAAATAACACATTTAAACCATCATGAAGATAGATTCATTGAAGTCCTTGGTATCTAAATGCCATTGTTCTAATTTTAGGTGTCTGGCATTTAACACAAAATATGACCTGTACTAATTGATATTCAACTACTGTATTCAATTTGTAAACACGATATAAAGGAAAAGACAAGATGAATGCTTTACAGACATTAAGAAGACGGTGTCGGCAAGGACAGTGATGAAAATTGGAAGGGTTTAGTTTACATCCTCTGAGATCGCATACTGTACACATCAGTCCCTCACTGTCTGTTTCACTAATTTGCATGAGCACTATAATTGACAGCTTGTTAACAGCTTATTAGGGACTCTGAAACCTTGTAACAAACACCACACACAAAACAACAGTGGACAGAGACTCTAGTTATAAATTCTATGTAACAATCCCAACCGAAACCCGCAGGTCAAAAACTGTATCTTGATTGCATGAGAAATAATGATGATCGGGGTGGAGCTAGTAAATCAGCAGATACAGGAGCAAGAATATAAGAACAGCCACACCGGGTCTGACTAATGGTCTGTCCAGCCTCGTTTCTTGTCTCCAACAGCAGCAAGCACAGGGGTAGCTCCAGCACACTCTCTCAGCCGCAAGCAATCTGCAGCTCTGGGACTGCCTAAGCCAGGAGTGGTGTTTCATGTTTAATAGCCACTGATGGATTTTCTTCTGCTATGAACCCCTCTAAATGCAGTTTGAACCTCTGTAAAGTTTGAGCATAATTAAATGGTTTAAAATATCTTGCTCTTGCCAGTCTTTCTGTAGATATCCTAATGCTCATTTTTGGGGGTTAAAATAAACAAACAAACAAATTAATAGGTAAGCTGCAACTCTGGTTTTTCTGCATTTCTAAATAGAAAGTAGTTACAACGTGGCCTTACCACAGTGTACGATGGAAAATGTCTATTAGCATGAATTGCAACATATCACACGAAAGACAATAACAGCATCATAACACATAGAGAAAGCTATTTGTATTTTCTGGTAAGGGAGCACAAAGCTACTGAATGTTGTCCTTACTTATCTTAGGATGAAAGCCTTATTATAAGCTCATTTCAGTTGAACAAATCTCTCTGGGCTCCCTGCTGAGCAAGGCATTTAAACTTTAAAGCTAAAGGCATTCATTTTCCTTTGCTGACAGTGAAAACCTTACTGCACAAGCTCCACGATGCACATGGAAGCTTTTAGATCGCTCAGTGGCAGGATGCATTAAGGCATTTAGCTGCTTACTGCGTTTCTCTGCAGTGAACGGACATCAAAGGCATTCATTTCCACGGGTAGCAAGAGCGGACTCTTCAGTGCAACTATTGTTATCCCGCTCAGGTTTAAGTGATCTTTAGATTCCAAATACGGAATATGGAGACAAAATATTCTGGGCAACATTTTTCAGATCATTCTCACTTGCTGTTATTTCTGAGGAGTATTTAGCATAGTGGTCCGGGCACTGGAGAGTCGAGAGGCCCTTCACTGGGTCAAGATATCCACGTGATATCCCTCAATATGGAAAAGATGCATGTTACAGAACGACAGCTTCCTATCTTTCACTGTCCATGTTCCCAACAGCTTCTACTAGCAAAGCTTTTTTTTGTTTTCCTTTTAAATAAAATAAGCTTTTGCTTAGTCCAGCTGATGATCTGTGTCTCTGAAAAGTTGCTGTCAAACACAAATATTCAAAAGTCTGACTACACACTACGAGAGGGACCAAGCACTTTTGTATACATACTTAGAAGCAAGATCTTAAATGCTTACCTTCTTATGTATTGGGTGACTCAGAGATCAGAGCCAAAGTTTAATCACTCCAGTTCACCCAAGTGTAACACGTCCCCAGATCCAACAGCCAAACCATAAAAACTCCCCGCCACATACAGCAAGGCAAATAAAAGAAATTATTTTCATCTCATGTATCTCTTCAATTTTACTTAAATGTTTGACCTAGTCCTACACTCACTGATACTCACTAAAATCAACAGAAGTGTGCTTTATTTCACAATGGCAGCTTTTATTCATCCATTCTCAGAAGCTGCTTCTTCTATTGAAATAGCAAAAAAAGTATTTTTAAACAATGATGCTGTAAATATGGCAAAAAGAACAACTGGAAATATTATGTTGTCTGTTTTAATTTATGTGTAGGAGGTTTTGGGTGGGGTTTTTTTGTTGCTTAGGTTCTTTTTAACATATTCACAGTTTTCTGTTGCATATTACCATGAGAGTAACTTCATACTAATTGTTATCAGTACCTAGATCAGGAAGATTTGGAAATTACTGTGTGACTGTAGTGTTCATTTCCTAGACTGCATGCAGATAGCAATACACAGTTCGCAATGCTGCAGGAATAATGCATGAGACCAAGCCAAAATCTCACTGAAACACAGACTAACTGACACCTGAAGAGCTAAATAGATGAAATAATTATGAAAACACCAGCTTACCAGATCATATTTTTTAGTATCTCTATGACAAAGGTAAAGGCAAAACACAGAAACAAACCACCAGCAAGCAACATTATTATTATTATTAGGTCAAAACTTCAGGGAAGATTCTGTCCAGATCAGTCCAAAAAATCACATAGCCCTAAGAACCCGTTTTGTTAGGTGACAAGTATTTTATCTCAGTCTACAAAAATATCTATGTATGGTACTAACTTTTAAATGTATGAGTATTCGAGCTATTTTACATTGAAGTCAAGGGTCTATTTGCTTAAACTAAAGAACTGTATAAATAGTTTTCTTAAATAAGACCAGTATTAACATTAGTATTCAGCACTTTACTACTACTAAGATTTCTACCAGTAAAATAACAAAATCGATGCCAGTTCATGTTACTGAAAACTGTGGTGGGGACATTATGTTTATGACTACATTATAATACATGTTTTGCTTAAGATATTAACTCTAAAACATTAATATATATGACTCAAACACAAGATTTGAAATTTACCTAATAATTAAATGAAGACAGAAAATATTAAGCCGAAGGTATAGTCCATTCTTCATTAAAAGGCAACCAACCAAGAGCGGGCTTCAACTGTGGTAAAAAAGGCTTAAATTGAACATTAAGAAAATTTTTCTAATGACAAAGATAACAAAACAGAGGAACTAGAAGGACTAGAAGCGGTCAGGTCTTCATCATGCGCATAAACTGATATGCCTTGCCTATGGACTAAGTAATCTTTAGAGGTCAACTTCAGACTACAGCTATGAAAATGTTTCTCTAATGTCAAATTAGAATGTGAAATTGTTTTATGAAAATGAAAAATTGTGTTTGTTCTTACAGCTGTCTAACAACAGGCATAGAGAAAAATCTGCCTGAGTAGACACAAAGACAAAAGCAGTTCTGCTATCTGGGCGCTAGGTAGCAAATACAGAAGTGAGGAGAATCATCTCCAACACGTATGCACCAGGAAGTGATCCCAGGTGGGGCTGAAAATTATGTAACGATTACCTATAAAATTAAGAATTCCTTTTACCGCTCATCATATACCCAGTAAAACTATAACAGAGTATTTCATGCTTTACCTTTCCTCACAAGGGTTTTAACTGACATAACCATTATTAAGAAAAATTACTTAATACTGCACTTAATAAAGGTCAACAAGAATCTTAGGCTGCTGTTCAGCAAGTATTATATATCCATAGTACTACTGACATGTCATTTATTAGGCTCACAAAAAGAATGAGTTAACTGTACAATCTGTTGTCTTTTGGTGTAGTCTGCTTGCTTTTATATTCAGGCTCTGCCTGTTACTACTTTGAAAATATATTTGTAGAATTGGCTTTAATGTTTAAGAATATTACAGAGCGTGCCAACCCACAATATGGTAAATGTTACAGTGGCAAGATTTTAAATTTAAATTCCAAGTGTCCAGCAACTAAGCAGGGCAAGCTGAAAAGAGTGGGAATCACTACAACGTTGGCCCTGAATCAATTTTTACATGCTGATTACCTACTGTAACTACTAGGAATTTTGATGGTGTTTGGCAATCTTTATTTTACTTACAAATATTTGCACAAAGGCAAAATAAGGCATTTTAAATAGCCTTAAATCAGTTGTACGAATAAAAACCAGCTGTATTTACTGTCCTCCTAAAAGGGCCCTGCTGCTGTATCAAAATTTGTGGTGCTTTATGACTACTGAAACTGTGATACAAGATCACATTCACTTTTATCTTAGCCTAAGTAATACTATTTTCTACAACTGTAAAGGAACTGCACCATCATATACTATGCACTACCCTATCAAAATCTATTTAAAAGAACTGGCACAGCTACAATAAAAGTCATCCTTTTCCGTAGCTTGTTCTTTGCAAATCACCCAAATGCTAGCAGCTGAAGAGAGCCTTTGATTTCTTTTCATGTTGGCACTGTAAACCCCCTCTTGTTCGATACACACATATCCCTCAACTTCTGTCAAAAGCAAGAACAAATTTCCTAACCAAAACTGAAAAGTCCTTGGCTTTTCAAATGACTATAAATTGCACGGCTAAGTGCATATGGCCACAGGGCTGTCACAGTTACTTTTCTTGACAATTCATCATAGCATACTAATTCTGTAATATCATTACTGTGTCTCTTCTCACTGTACTGATCCAGCCAGTTAATTTAATCAACTAATAATAGATTCAGAAATGGATGCAAAGGGGCCTAGCACTTCAAATTATATTACTAGAGACGCACAGCAGTGAAAGCAACGTATTCTGTACTTGGCATTAAATATAACCCCAATAAGTTATATTTGTTCTAGTAAGTTGGAGTTTTTCATTTAAAGGGAAAAGAAAAAATATTTGTGGAAGTTCAGAAAAGTTCTTTTTCAACAAGATTAACAAAGCAGTTTATTTCACACTAAGCATAATTTATATTGCATTAATTTGAAGAAAAAATTACAAACAGCTATTTAATAAAGTATCATAATTAGTGTAGGTAAGTTTCAAGGTAAAAAAACACTGCAGGAAAGAAACATATATCTGTAGAGGAAGCTAAAGGTGTATGATTAACTGCAAAGCAAGCCATTCAAACATGGACAATTAATTTTATTAAATTTTAATCTTCTCTGAAAATGTCAATGATGATTAAAAACATTATTCTCTAACATCTCAGTCCATTTTGCATGCCATGCAGACTAATACTTAAACATTGTATGCTAAAAAAAAAGAAGGACCCCAAAATGTAGGCAGAACTGAAATGCAGACTGCATCCAATTTTTGCTTCTAAAACACTGATGACCGAAGTAGTACTCTGTGAAATTCTCAAGTATGCAACACAGACTCTGATCTAGTATCTGCTCACTTTAGCTAAGAGTTCTACACAGTCCAAAGGGCACATCCAGCAAGATGCCACAGGCCTAACGTAGGGACAGACATACTTTATAGGCCTGTAAAAATTTGTCATACTTCAAAAGGTGCTACCAGCTCTCAAAAATAGTCTGATATATATATATAAAAGTGTGCATGTGTGGGTGCACAAGTGTACCTAAAATACATAAGTGTATGTTCAAAGTAGCTGTACCCTTCATCATCAACAGAGTTTTGCTTTGCTGTCCTCACAAGAGGAGAAGCAGAGCTCTCGTGCATGGCCGCATGGAGCAGTCGAGCACTAACTGCGTGGGTGGCTGTTCCCCAGTCCTGGCAGGGACCAGGGACTGCACTTACCTGAAGCTGCTGACTGAGCTGCTTCAGGTCGTGTTTGCGCTATTGGAGCTTCAAAAGGATTTAAATAGGACAAGGATGCCACTCTGGATATGGTGTGTTGTGAGGAAACCATGTTCAACAGACCTGATTTCAACCCCAATGTAGAATTTTCTACTTAAGATTAAATCTAGATGAATTGCCAAAGTCAATCCAATTAATCTTTGGGGAGCTTAGACTAAAGTCAATGAATCTCTCCACTTGCTAAGGCATTTTGTGTATTGGGGCCTAAAACAGGGCAAAAGCATGTTTCCTGATGTAAACAGAGTTCATTTTGGCAAAACTCAGTGAGCAAGGGTGATAGAGATTTATAGACTTACTCTCTGGCCGTGATTCAGGAAGCCAGATCTTTAACATTCTAAAAGCGATTAGAGGCCTCCAAAATGCAATGAATCTTCTGTACCTGCCAAAGCACTCTCCCTGAAATGAGGGTGCCTGAATTCAGACTTACATTAAGGCCAGACTAAATATATATTTCTTAAAACACATTATGCAGAGATCACTGTGGACTCTTTCTTTAAGGTGTCCAACGTCACTTGTTACTAAGCATGATTCAAATTATTCCTACCTAGTCTAAAAGCAAGGCATCTGCTTGAGTACCATAATCTAACAAAACAAATAATTTTCCTTTCATCAATATACAACAGCTTTGTTCATTACTGGGAAACGTTAGGTGGTGAAGTATTGAGTGCTATGCATTTTACGTTTAAATCAATGTACTGTCTTGCAGTTATGCCACCTAATGTGTTTTTAAGCCATGCGCTACAGAAATCAATGTGGTTCTTATTTGATATTCAGTGTTAAGTTCAGCCTCATAAATTTAGAATTGCACTCTGTTATTTTGATGGTTATGTATTAACCATGTCCTGTAAGTTTTATGATTTTATATTCAGACATGCAGTAAATCACGCCAGTTATACACAAATGGCACATGGTGGCTTTATTTTTACTGTCCATTCTGGAAGAGAAAGAAAAGGATGATTCATTTGACCTATCAGGGAAGAAAAATACAGTATATCAGACAAATTTCAGAAGGTGTATCAGTAACAAAATTAGGCTCCATAAAATTTAACTGAGTCTCTTCTGAGACAAACTGATTTGCAGCAGATAAATGTGTTTGATATACTTCATCTTACCAACATTTTACACTGGAACAGGCACACAACGGTTGATCATTCTTTGTAACACATCTAGCAGGTGCTATGCTATTGTCTAGAAATCAAATGCTATATTGTAAATGTTTTTTCTAAAAATTGGTATTGGTATAAAGAATGAAAACCAAGCCCTTTCCCAGCAACTTCTATGTTGTTTTAATAACAGAAAAAGTTTTCTTATGTTATTATTTTTTTGAAGTACCTAAATAAACTTTCTTTTGCACTAGAAGCCAGAAAACCAGTACACTGCAAGGTATTGTTTTTTGGTAAGTGGAAATTTTATTTTTCTTCCAATTTGCAATTTAATTTCTTACCATGAAACAAATCACAGTCTCCTAGACCACATGGCAATATAAAGATTTTTTTGCTCGTTTCATTAAATATGGCTTCCTTTCAGCATTTTATACCATATTTTTTTCATGCAATGGTACTGTCACTGCTTATTCAATATATTTCAAAATAATTGTCATCCATAACGACTGTTCCTGTCACACAGGAAATTTACCTGAATAGTGTCAAATCTGTTAATTTGAGAATTGTTCTTCCCTTCATCATTGTACTGCTTTGGGTTGGGGTAGAGTTAATTTTCTTCATAACAGCTTGTACGGTGTTGTGTTTTGGATCTGTGGCCTAAACAGTGTTTTAGCTTTTGCTGAACAGTGCTCACACAGTGTCAAGCCCTCCTCTGTTTCTCACAGTGACTCACCAGCAAGCAGGCTGGGGGGCACAAGGGGCTGGGAGGGGACACAGCCGGGACAGCCGACCCCAACTGACCCAAGGGGTGTCCCACACCATATGGCGTCACGCTCAGCATATAGAGCTGGGGGAAGGAGGAGAAAGGGGGGGACATTGGGAGTGATGGTGGCTGTCTTCCCAAGTCACCATTACACATGATGGAGCCCTGCTTTCCTGGAGATGGCTGAACACCTGCTGCCCATGGGAAGGAGTGAATTAATTCCTTGGTTTGTTTTGCTCGCGTGTGCGGCTTTTGCTTTACTCACTAAACTGTCTTTATCTCAGCCCACAGTTTTTCTCAGTTTTACTCTTCTGACTCTTTTCCCCATCGTGCTTGGGGGCAGTGGGTGAATGACTCGTTCCTGAAACAGGTACAAAACAGCCTCACATACCACTGAACTGACCAGCACTACCAGATTTTCCCAGTCTGGCAAATTTCCAGATCAAACGATGAGCCAGCAGCGACACAGTGTAGAGCCCTTAGTGACAGAGGACACTACAGTTACACCAGACCTCCTCTATGGTTGCCCACCTTCTCAGGTGACATCCTGAAACCCAAAACCTTTTTCATGTTCCAAGATTGGAAAAAGGCAATTTAAAATCATGGTGTGCCGCACTGGAATTTTTTTTTTCATGCCACTATAGCTTAAAAACTAAATGGATAAGAATCACAGGAAAGACTCTGTGTTTCTCCTGACAGCGATTCGAATCATGGAAGATAATCTAACAGTATCTACAGTGTAATCCAGGAGAAAAACAAGAAAGCTTTTCTTTAAAGCTAGTAATATATACACTGGGCCTTTGCATGGATTCCTATCTAAAGATACCTCAGCAACTGCTATAGCAGAACAAAAAGGTGTTAATTTACATCATCCCAGTGGGCTGGAGTGTCCTGACTCTGGGGGAGGCAGCACTGTACTCATCTGCCCACCGTTTACTCTGTCAAAGTTTCTTGGAGTTAACCCCTACATTTTCTGAATTACATGTTAGATCTATATTCCATTATGTGCTGCACTTTACAGTTCAGAATTAGCCCTGCCACTACAGTAATAAAAGCTAAACATAAACGAACCATGAAATGTATTAAATGAGGCACTGTCAAACAACTGATTTGGGTTTGCATGACTTAGAATAGGCAAGTAAGCTTGGTTTATCAGACCTCATATTTTATACCGACTTGGTTTCATTTTTGAACTTATTTTCGTTAGTTGCTTTTGTTAATAAATACAGAATGACTCCACAGGTCGAGTTTGGGTGAGTTAAGAATCACAGATAAAGCCACTTGGCCTTGTTAGAGGAAGGCGACGACAACGTATTCTGTTACTGCCTACACAGCCTTTGCCTATGCACTAGGATAACTACCATATACAAGTCCTGATGCCATGAATTCTTTCAGTACAACTTTTATTGACTAGGTCTGCAAACATCTTGTGGTAGGAGATTTATTATTAAGGCTGCTTGGAATTTATTGTGAAGCTAAAATACAGTTTATGCTATGCATTATTAAAATATATGGTGGCATTCGATTTGTCTTGTTTCTGCTAGCAAACTCTCATCATCTGGTGCTAGGAATTAAGAATAAATTCTCCTGGGGGTAGGATCTATCTATTCTAGAAGATGCATCAGTGCAGAGGGCTCTGTAGTTTTGGAGGTCCACAGGACCTTCCTTTCCTTTTGGAACAGTGATCAAACACTATCAAGTGCACTGTACACACAGAGAAAAAACAACCACAACAGCAACAATTGCTAAGAAATTCCAAATGACTGATAAGAAAGATAATCATACTCAAATTAGCTGTTGTAGAGTTTACTATATATACTGTGGTACTTGTATTCTTTTGTGGTATTTTTTTCTAAAACACAACAACATGCTGGCAAGCAAAATTAGATGCTCTTATCTTCCAATTTTCACTACAATCCTGAGTCCTGATTTTCTCTGCACAAACCACATACAGATTTATATTTTGACAGTGGGAAGTGGAAAATATTTAAAGAGAAGGAAAAAAAGGAGAGCGCACTACAAAGTATGTTATATAATTATCTCTCTCTAAATGAGAAATGTTTTTATTCATTGTATCTGGTAAGTTGAAGGAGTTCACTGCCACGGTAATTTATGGAAAGGATTCCTTAGAACTGAAGCAACTTGTTGGTTGACTAAAGCCTACAGAACAGCATCATGAGGACTGTGGCAATTTTCCTTTGATGAAAAACTTCATTTTATGTTAACAGCTAAGGTAAACGTCCAGCTAAAAGTCATCTCGTGGAGACACAGAAGTGAGAGAGGGCAAGGGGTGGAAGAGAGATGATAATATGGAAATATGACTTTATTGAAAACATTAACCTACAGGGTCCATTTCTGCCTTATTTCTTCAGAAAAAAAAGTTTTGGGCAGGTTTCACCGGCGTACCAATAGCCCATATTTTAACAGGCCAAGGGGAGAAACAAAGGCAGCAGACTCCTGGAGGATAAAAAGATGATCTGTGCAGCATATTTCCAATTTTTTTTATACTGGCAGGGAAAAAAGAAACCTGAACAAACAGCAGCAACAAAACCAACCCCTTTCTAAACCACAAACTTTGCTGAACAAGCTAGCCCTTGGCAAACCAAGAAACCAAACTCTCTAGGAAAGGATAGGGCTAGAACAGATCAACACAGTGACTTACACGGAGCAAGGGAATATAGGTCAGAAAAGTCAAGAGAAATGATTCCTCCACACTCCCGCTCTGGATCACACCTGCCCAGTGGCTGGCAGCAAGGACCAGCTTTTAAAGAATCATCAGGTGACACAGACTTTGCACCCGAGAAGGAGAGGTGGGAACACACTCTGTTGGCTAGAAAGGGAGAGCAGGAAGATGCTCAGAAAAACCTCATTCCAGGTATTCTCTTACCATTTTCTCTGAAGGAGGAAAGGAAAAAAATCCCCTCCACTACTGCCAGACTCTTCACACTGCACCTATGCCTCACTCAGTATTAGCACCACAGTGCAGAGGAGCCCTGGCTTATGCCAGTATCCTTGCACCTACAGTAGGATGCTGCTTCAGCACTTGAGCATTTGTATATGATGTTCGTTTATATATCCAAGGTCATTAAAACTTGCTTCTGCTATAAATACCAACGCATTACATCCATCTTTTTAATCTCTCCTTCTCACAGGGAGAGCACTGTGCTTTAAAATCTGCAATGTATTTTTTCTGAAATGTTCTTCCTGCCTACCATGGGAAAAGATTTTCCAGCAGCCATTAGCTCCAGCCATTTTCACATCTCATTTTAACAAGCTATAAAAGCAGAACGACATGCCAATTACATGAAATAAATAAAATGAGTGGGTACAAGATGGCTAAGAAAACCTCTTGCACTGCATATATTTGTTAGGGAGTGTATTAGGGTTTCACTAATGCATTTATAATCCAGCAGAACAGTCTGGCACATCTGCATCTTCAGTACAACAGAACAGCAAAGATGATACAATCCTCAGAGAATTTCTATTTGAAATAATTTTAGATCTGTTTTATGTATACCAAGGAAGCTGCCAGTCAATCTGATCTTCAAACACGCTGAACTCCACAGAGGGAACTCTGGTAAACTGCAGACTGTTCACCTAGATGCATTTATTCTAGCAACATGAAAACCAGTTGCTCTATTTGGCTAATAATACATTGCACGTTTGGAACTTTGTTAAATACCTTAATTGTGTAGCAGAAAATAAGGCAGTTAATTTACAGAAAAGGACACAGAGGTGAATTTTATGTCTACATCTCAGAACAAAATAAGTAAATTCACTGAACATATGGCTTATTAAATTTAATAGTTCCTTTCCAAGATGATTCTGATTGCCATGTTTTGAAAGATAGGATTTTAAAAAAATTTCTTTTGGATATTTGCCGTTAAGCAGATATGCCATCTGCCTCCCCAAACGAAATGAAACTCAAGAGTTTGATTACTATTTTTCTAACCAAGATTTAGGGTAATGTATTTCTAGTACACTGATTAACCAGATCTGACATCACATCTTGGACCTGCTTATTATTCGTTTTCAAAGAACTCCCTGCACACATGCAGATATACGATGAGAGAACCATAAGGAAGCACCATCACCTCTTGCATCACTTTCAAGCACTGCTGGTGACACCATGTTATTCAAATAGGCATCTTGTATTTTCACTCAAGTTTTAAGGAGACAGATGTCTAAAGCATAACACTCCAAACCGGACTTAGAATTTCTGTCATAAAATGCTCACGTTTAAAAAGAAAATAAAAAAGGAAGCCACTCACAAATTTCATTGTAAAAATATATATCACAAATAAGATGCTGGATTAGGCAGATCACACAAATTCTGTATACCAAGGGAAAAAATGTAAGCCCGACAGTATGCCAAATTATTGTAATTTACATATTTTATACATCAACTCCTCAGAAGTCCAACTCATTTTCCTGTCTAGTTATTTTCTAGGGAAATCTTTTTTCTAGTAGCCTTCAAGCCAACGCAAGCAGTAACTCACCTGTGTCTGAACTAAAATGATTATTTCATTCCCACTTATAAATGTATAGATTATGCATCTACTTCTTAAGCTACCAAGTGTCTCTTTTCACATCCAGCGTGAAGTGGGAGAGAAGCCCAGGAGCAGCGATCAATGGACTATTGGCCCCTAATCAGTCATAGGGGCCAAGAAGACAACACAGCCATCGCTACCGCGGCAATACTGTACTGTTTGGTCCTGGCTCACAAGGCGAGTATCACTGTCCATTTTAATCACATGAAGCTTCACTTGGGACTCTGGGGTATATTATGTTCAGGACATTACAACAGAAGCTGAGCAAAAATAAATCCTAGATATAGTCAAAGCTGTGGTGGATAATCACAAGTGGCAAAAACCCCCAACATAAACAAAAAAAACCGGTTTCACCACCCAAGTCCTGTGTATGCTACAGAACTGATTTGTTGCTACAACACTTTTCTGCTGTTTTAATAACTGTATTAATCAAAGCAACTTTTAAACCAGAGCTTGACTCCTAACCGACGGCTCTTCAAACAGTGAAAGGTCGGCGTGGCGCTGCCCGTGTGCCCCCGCTTATCGCCACGCGGCAGGGCAGCGTGCGGCAGCCGCAGGCAGCTCTAACGGCTCCCTTTCCGGGACACTGTGGACAGAAATGGGTTATATGAAGGTTGTAATGATGTAAAGACGAAAGTTTTAAAGGTTGCATTTTAAGCTAATCTTTTTTTTTATTCTTATTTTATTTTGTCCTGAGGCAACGCAGCCGAAGCAGAGGCTGCTGTACCCCTGCGGCTGGACGCCTGCCCTCCGCCCGGACAGAAGGGCTCTGGATAAAGCCTGCACAACTTGCAACAGCGTATGAACGTCTTTTAACATTGTAACACTGCAAGAAGCACACCCGGCCAGAGCGCCGAAGCGTTTGGTAACACTGCAAAATTAAGTACATAAATAATGTATAACCACAAAGGGGCAAAAGGAGAGTTGTGATAGAGTTGGACAAATGGGGCACAGGAAAACATGCCAGAAGTAAAATCTGCAAGATAAGAACAAGGCCTGTCGAAAAAGCAGGAAGGGTGTCCAGAGGAGCATGGTACTTCAAATAAGATACACTATGTTGGGAGCAAATGAGATCCTTGCTTTAGGGGGAAGGGGACAAGAAACATAAAACCAAAGAGCGGTAAAACAGGGAAGATCAAGTTACTCGCTTTGGTTCAAGCTCCTCACTCCCACGATCCCTGCAGCCGGCGGCCCGCCCTCGGCAGCAGAGAGCGCGGGGGGGCTCGGGCACCAGCTCAGCCCTGGGTACTGCACATGCACCGCTGGCTCGGCGTGAGACTGGGGAGCACCAGCTCCCCACGTGTGGAGTGAACTGTGATCAACTACTAGATGTTTATTGCTAATGAATATCAATCTGGTAGAGTCTCATTTTGAACTTTCAAACTGGCTGCTCTTTCCAACACTACCCTAACTGGTAAATAAACACACTTCAGCTGACATTCAGTTTCAATACAGAAGGCTGTTCGCACCGGGAGTTCGGCAGTCGCAGCTGGGAAGTGATGGTCACCACACACTAACACGAGGAAGCTCAGCTCAGTGCATGGTACAGACTGTGCAGGTACCTCTCTTCTAAGGCAGAACAAGATAAAAAGAGACAAGGTGCAGCACAACGCTGGGAGAGCCTCAGCTGAGGGGCTGTGCAACACCATCACGTCATCAAAGGGCATCCTTAATCGGGACATAAAAAGCACGGATGCTCAGAGACTCTCTAGACACAGCTTTAGGTTTGAATCAAGCACATGGTGAGAATGCATTTCATGTGCTGCCTGTTATGGTCCCATGTGAGAGTATGCCTGGGTGACAAGTAATAATTTTTACATAACGAAATTACCATGAGATAATTTTTCTTCCCAATATTTGATTTAGAGTATGAACCAGTACTCAAGCACCTGTTCCACCTGCCTGATGATCTTGCTATTGCTAAATAAAGGCTGCTTGGCAAGGGCTTTAAATTACCTCTTTAATACTAGCAGCTGAAATGAATTTACCTAACGGGATGGATCTGCCATAGAAATTCTTGTACAAAACGATCAGAATTCACTTACTGAACTTTATGTTTCAATAGCATAAGAAAGAGACTGTAAAAATGTTGCCTCCCTCATTTTCATTCCTCAGACTTCAGAAACTCTTCAGAAGGTAAGTATTTTGAGACCTCCAGTATACAGGACTAATTTAATCAGGTTTGCAACCGTCTCCTAGACTGATGAATACGTTTTTGTTCACAAATAAATGGAGCACGGACTACACATTAGTACACTCAGCACTGCTAGAACGGTGCATGGTTATTCTAGGTTCCATATCTACAATCATCACATTTTTATAGCATTGCCATAAATTCACAGTTTGTATGCAGGCTACCTGGAACTTCCCTTCATTATTATTGATAAATCATAACAATGAATTTACTCTTGGGTCATTTCTCAAAATCCATCTTAAAATAGCATTAGTATTATTTAATTAAAACTTAAATGGACTTGCAGAAGCAAGCTTTTTGTTTCTAATTCCTGAAAAACTCCTTTGAATGTTAAGATGTAGTAAACTTGATGACAACATATTCTACTTACATAAGCATCATAACAGCTCACAGCGTTGTAGAATTTACCTTGCCTTCCACGAATAAGTAAAATTAGATAAATTGCAATGAAGAAACTAAATTTAATTACAGTGCATCTTTCTTTTGGGGGGAACAGGCAGGTAAGGCTTATTTATGAGTCTCATATGGAAAGCTACAATACAAACTCTCATTTCCTGCTGCTACCTTTTTTCGCAGCTGATCTGTTAGAACAGGTTTCACTATACTTGTATTCTGATGTAAAAAATATTAACCAAATGATAAATCCATTCACAAATGCATTTTAAGCATGAATGAATCATAAACGTGCTCACATAGGAAATGTGAAACAGAAATTATTAGGTGTTTTGGTCCAGCATCTGCCATTGGATACATATGTCTCATTGCTATGAAAGTCTGTTGGGATTTTATCAAATAGCAGAACTTTTTCATAATTACAGAGTCAAGTCTGTTGGTTATAATTCCTGTCAGAAATATGCAACTTCTGTCCATACTGATGTATGTTAGCTAATTACTTTCCATTTTAAGAATCTTTTTTTTTTAAAAAAAAAAAAAAGACATTACAAGAAGGTATAATTTTATTCATGCTGCTTGGTATACAGCTTACACTGCACAGGAAGACTTGAGTGACACCAAAGGCTAATGCTGGGCTTCTGAACAGTCATTGCATTACTCCTGATTATTTTATGTCAGAGCATTCTAACACCTCTGTAAATACAAATAAATATCTGATAAAATAAGATCATACCAGTATCTGACAAAATGTGATCATATCAATAATTTTTCTCATCACACTCACCCTGACGCAAATCAGATTCCTCACAAGGGCATATGCCACAGGCTTGTCTGCTGGTTTATAACAAACTTCTGAAAGTATGTCTTTAGGTCTATGTCTACAGTCATTTCAAAGCCACTGTCTACTTTCTCTTCTCTCTTCTTGTGCAAGTTTGTACATCTTTATAATACCTTCTGATTAATTTATCACATGGTAAAGATTTTAAAAAATCATTAGCCTTTTGATCTAAAAATCCTTGTATTTCATCTTTAATATGTTCTTTTGAGAGGATCTTTCTGGAGAAGTTGCCACGTATGTTCTACTCCTCTGAGACATAACAGTAGAGCTCACGTAAGACTTTAGAAGCTTCAAATCACATTTAAAATTGTTTGAAAAGTTTTTGTTTGTTAAAAGAATCCCATTTCTTTCATGCTAAGAAAAATGAGAGTACTATTGCAGTACATGTGGCACAAGAAGACTAACAAAAAGGAAATACATAAAACCAGTGTTTGAAAGAATGTCAAAATTTATCACCACAGAAGTGATTTGAAGCATTTCTAACATGCAGTTATTTTGTGAAGTAGACTCAAATAAGGGGGGACAAAAGTGGAGAAAAAAAATATTGATTTCCTCAGATTGTTTTTCTAAGATGATCATTATTTCTGTAAGATGATCTATTCCTCCATTTTTTTTAAGCCATGCAAAGAATTCATCATATGTAGGAAAAAAAATAACCCTCACTTTGCACATTCCTACTGTAATATTCTGCTTTATAAAGAGTGCTTTTAAGCCACCACGTGTCAAACAAAACTAGGAGATTATCTGGAACCACATTAAAGTCTTAAGCTCAAGGCACTATGATATATTAAAAGAAAAAAAATGCAGAAAGGGAGAATAAATGGTCTTTCAGGCAAAGACTAGCAAATGCCACAGTATTTTTATGAAGACTGAAAATGATAGGAGAAAAATATGGTGAAAAATACCAGTAAAAAAATTGAAATACATGAAAAAAAGTTAATACAAATTATCAAGGGTTTGACCAAAGCCATAGAAAGTGTACAGCTAGCTACCCAGTCTACCTCCTTTACACTGCACCATGTACAATTATTTTTCTTAACGATGCTGACCGTGAAGGCCTCAGAATTATGTTCACATCATCCTCCCCCAACTCCAGCTTTCAATTTAAAAGGCTGCAGTACTGATTGCTCCCAGAATGTTTCCTCAGGATCTTTAGCAAAACAACTAGACTGAGGATAAGACAGAACACAGTGATTATTAATGTCCCTTTTGTCATTTTAGGTCTGTCTTCTAACATTTTTCATATGTCTCTTATTTATCTTCCTCTCTTAAAAAAAAAAAAAGTGCCACACAAAATATCATAATTGTAATCACACCCAGCTGCCTTCATCTTCTTGATATCTGTGGAAGTAGAATGTAATGAATTAATTAAAACCACTCAAAAACCCGAACACATAGGAGAAATTCTGCTTTTAAATTAACAGAAACATTCATTTGAAAATATTAGATGGCATTCTGTCACCTAAGAGAGTCAATACAGAGCTCTGTTAAGTATAGAATGCCCTTACTTCTGGGTAAGGACATTAAGTCCACAAATAGAGTGTCCACAGTGGAGAGGACAATGAGTCCTGATTGAGTCAGACAGAGGACAGGCTTGGAGTGTGATCCAATCCCCAAAAATTCAGGATTAAACTAAGTATGGATACCCATCTTCAGGTACTCTTAGGGAAGTCAAATTATAGCTCAAGAAAAAAAGTATCTCAAAGAATAAAAACTGGCTAAGTACAACAATAGAAGCAGTCTTGAAGTATGCAGTAATTATCCTGAAAATTAGAGCTGGCAAATCAATCTAGACAACCAAGACTCAAGGAGTCTTTGAGAAGGTCCCCAGGGATATATTGACAGGACTGGGCAGATAAGGTTTATTATTTCACTGTTTAATACTGAAAAGGTAGAGAAGTCCACAAAGGAAGGAAACAAACTGAATTATTTACATATATTGTTAGCTTTAGAAATAACTATGAAATGCATAAAAATGAGAAAGAAGATGAACCTCCAAATATTTGTATCTCATTCACAATCAGATAACACAAACTTGTGGCATTCACTGACACATTAACCCTTGAAGGCCAGCAGCTTAGAAGCTTTACTATAGTAAAATAGGTTATTAAAGTAAACATCAGCACTTATATACAGATGAAAACCATCAAAACTTACTCTCTGTATTGCTACAGCATGCTTTTGAAAAACCGCATACACACATGATTAGTAAAATAATTTTTGATGGCACATTCCTACTTCCTTGCACAGGTGTGTCGTTTCATTGGCTGTCCTAAACCTAACATTCGATGAGCTCTCTGCAGCCTCCTTGGACTACTCTCCTTCCTTTGCACCTCATGTCCCACTGCCTGTTCTCACCCACTCATCTTTTCACACTGCAGGTCACGGTCTTAGCCTTCAGCTAATCCTTCCTACCCCACACCTTCTTTCTGTGCATTGTACAAACCTGTTCATAAACAACTTTTTAGCACAAGTGTTAGTGATGTTGTTTCACTTAGAAAAAAGAAGTTTAAAAAGGAGAAAAAAGAGCTACAAAAGACAAACTCTACTCTTTTCAGCAGTTATATCCATTCCTTTGTTTTGTCCTTATTCAGACTGTGTAATACAGCTTAAAGCTACAGCATTATGTGGGAGATACAAAAATAGCATACGACTCCTTAAATATAATTCCCCTCTTTTGAAAGAAAACTAGAGAGAGGGGTAACTTCACTGTAATTCTTCTTATTTGAAGTTCACGAAACAAAAGTGTTCTATAGAAAACTGATAAACCCAGTTCTTATCTAGTACCACCCAATTTAAAAAGAAAAAAAAACCCAAAACAAAATACCCACCCCCCCCCAATTTTTTCCCCACCGGAATCATGGTTATTCATTCTTACAGCTCAGCGTCTGAGGAAACAGAAGCTATATTTTCACTCTTGAACGCTAATTTGATGTTGAGAAAAGTTCCTTAACCATTTGTGTGAAAAAATCCAACTGCTACCATTCAGTATTCCTGAATGACAGTCATGGCTCTAAGCAAACAAATGATGCTCACATATTGTGTCTTGCCTACAGGCATGTTGATATAATTGAATGATATTATGCCTTCTTACAAGATGGTATCTCATTTTCAATAGGCAAGGAAGTATCAGCTTCCACAGGCGTCTTGAACTTCCTGGCAAATACAATTTTATCAACTGAATGGTCTTCCTCTCTGTATCAGCAACATGCTACTGGAAAGCTTTTAGAATGACTTGAACAGTCAGCAAATTCTGAGATATTTATAATAGTTTCAGAAATCACAAACCCCATCCTTTCCACTGAATTGTTGCTCAGCTCTAGAATTGGTCCCAGAGAGATGTTATTTGAAGGTCCTCAATAACACCAGCATGGTTTTGAAAAATTAAAAACTAAAAAACCTACCAAAACTTCCTCTTCCACCTTAGCCTATAGGAAAAGAAGTTTGATAATTCGTATTTTTATTTCATTTACCTGGATAGCTGCATTGTGTATGTGGGATCGCAGAGAAAATACCAAAGGATGGAAGGTATAAATACGAGTTCATATTGCACCTAAATACAGTCTGACATACTCTGTGAATAGACTGTACCTCTGATATATTCCATGAATCAACTAAGCGTCTTAAAATCCAGCTTGTGTAAACCTCCCTTTCAGAGCCCATCACCTGACCACAGATGGATAATCACTGCGCAACCACAGACTTAGGTGGACAGATAGGACATACAAGCCTAAGACTCTTACACATTTTTAATATTAGGAAAGGGACCTTGACCTGGACGCCTTGAACAGCCAGCACAAAGTGTATCAGCAACTTATTTTGCAGTAACCGTACCATTTTCTGTGACTTAATTCACAAATAAAACTGCCTCCTCTTCTGACACCAGTGATGTTCTGCTGCTCAGTACTAAGTAACTAGAAACTTGAGGTGATTTTCTCGGTAAGGAATGAGCGAGGTAGAGTTTCTACACAAGTGCAGTGTAAGTGGTGCTAGTTAAAGGTATTTACATAACAAACCCAAGTGGATAACCAAGAAACAGCCCCTTTTTAGGACTTGGTTGTTCCAAGGACTGATTGATTTCCTGAAAGCAACAGCATCCGTAGAATTGAATCTACACAGAGTTCTGATGCCAGTTGTGCAAAGTATTCTCCATAAGGCCACTTTTTCTTGCCCTTCCTTTACACAACTGAAGGAAAAGGTACCGTTTAGAAGCAGTACCTCCTCCAAAATTCAGTCGGTTTTAGCACAAGAATGTGGAAGATCACAGCAATGGCACCCTCTGGTGACAGAGAGTAACACATAATAATGAGATAAATTATTCAGCCTGGAAAAACTTTTAAAGCTACTGCTTCATGTAAACCTATTCACATGGAAAGCATTTGTACAGCGTTGCAAAATGTAGATGGTTATTTTTAAGAACAATGATAACTAGCCTTCAGTAGCAGGTAACTTTACTGAAAAGGCAAGTTCTTCAAAATACCTTCGTCTCTCTGGTATCATCATATCTTCCTTTTATGGTTTCTAGTCTAACCTGATGTTCTTTAACCATCAGACAGACAAACTATAAATTGGAAAACCGGTCCTTTATTTTTAGCATAGATAGTATTTCATGTTCACATTCGTTTAAGATTTCAGCATGGTCTCTGTAGTGCTACCAACAGCTTTTGAGATGTTGAAGAACACTGATGGGAGGTCTGTGATCCAAAGACTTAACAGGCGAGTGTTTTGGAAGTGGACAAACAGCTGCTCATAGAAAATCTTTCACTTGATTCAAGAGGCAGAACTTCAGCCTTTCTGAAGCACTGCCAATCATCCCCATAGCTTCTTAAAGCAAGAATGTCAGAGAGTCAGCAGTTTCAGATGCTCAGAAAGACTGAACAAATATATAAAAGTTTTTCCCTTATCAATGTCAAGGAAGGAGACTGTCATAGAATGAGGAAAAGCTTAAATTAAGCAGAAAGTTGTCTTTAATCCATGTGAAATATAGTGAAATTAAAAGTAAAGAAAGCAGTTGATTTCCAGATTGCTCCTATAATATCTGACAGAAGTCGTCCAATTCTGCCAGGAGCTTCTGCAAAAAGATGAGTTGCAAAAAAACTTCATGGGTGAAAACATAAAACTTGGCCTCATGAATTAGATTTCCTCTCTTCTGGTCTAAGGAACAGAACTTATGGCACATCTTTAACATTTACTACTTAAGAAGTAAATAAAAAAAAAGTTTTTTAATAAAAGAGAGTAAATTAATTACCCCTCTTGAAACTCAGTAATTATGGGATTATTTAGTTTTTAACGAGTTCTGCTTATCCTAATACATACATATTAAAATTTTGGCAATAGAAGAGCTAAAGTATAGTTTCCTATCCATTTTCTAACTGAAGATGAATTCTATTCTACCTAAATAGAATGTTACATTTCAGAATCGGATTAACGATCAATTCAAATACATTGTCTTCAACGAGCTTCCAGGTTACTTGAAAAGAACAGTGTGCAGAGTGTAAACACAAAGCATATCAAATGAAATAATTAGAAAGAGTTGTAATACCTAAGCAGCCATATATGTGTATGGCAAACAGGCATTCACTGTACTATCAAACAGAGTTAATTGGTCACTCAGGCCAAGCTTCATAAATGAAGGGTTGACTAGGAAAACCAGTATGTAACTTGACCTAATTATGCACTAATCAGTGAAATAGGCAAGTCTTTGTAATTAGGAAGATTATTAATAGGGGATTATGCTACGTAAGCAAAGGTGCCAATATGTGGCTTGAGAAATTTAGAGAAGGCTTTTGGTAGAATTTCAGTCTTTTGAAAAGGAAGACAGAAAACAAATTCAGTGTATGGTTTCCTGTGATGTGTGCTTCAGTTTACAACAGAAATGTGAAATACATTTTTTTTTTGTTTCATGTTTTTTTGTTATACGTGTTTTTTTGTTAAATTTTGTTAAACACCACATACAGGCAAACCTTCCTGTGAAGGTTTTATCGCTCATCAGCCACTCACAATGCACTTATTACCAAGCAGGATTAACTTTATCAAATACACATCTCTGTTACAGAGAAGCATAAAAAGGCATTATTCTAACTCAGTTATACTTCGAACAAAGGCACTGCCGCTTGCTTACCTGGGTGACCTATATCATCTAAGTTTGCTTTACTAAAACTAATAATTGACAAACTGAATGATGTGCTGTAATGGAGTTCTTGTTAAACATAGTTTCATAATTTCTCTCTAGTAGATGGAAAGACTCATCATTAAAATATTAACTGAAAAATCTCATGGTTATTTTGAGAGGTTTTTTTTAAATCTCTCCATGTTGTGACCTTCACACAATGATGTAGATACAGTTACATGCAAAAGCTCTTTCCCTATGAATTCAGGAAGAAGGAAGATCACAGCTAGCCTTAGCAGTTTATGAACCCAGCTACTGCAGTATTTTCCAGGTAGTCTTAATTCACCACCCTATATTTCTGTTTTCCTCAGTTTCCTGGCTAAATGCTGGATTTCATCTCCAAGGTCTCAATTCCTGGTTGCCTTGGTTCATGCAGTTATGTAGGGGGATTTCATATAATCCAAAAAAGTCATTCTGAAGAGAGAGACTGCAGAACAGGACACAGCTTCAGCCAGATCCTGGTATAGTAGATAGATAAAAAGCACAATGGCCAAGGCCCAGCAGCCAGAGCATGCTGCTAGCACGCTACCCCAGCATGGCATGGACAGTGGCAGAGGTACTGAAATCACTGACACCTCAGAGAAATGACAATTTACAAGTTCCACAGACACTGAAGCCCAGATTCAAATGAATGGGCGAGAAGATTACAGACACCCATGGTATATGACCTCACCACACTATGCATAAGAGGGTTTTTTCTTTTTCTTTTTTTTTTATTATTTACACTCCATCCATTTCTTCTATATTAATGAGGGCTAGAAATATGTATATCTCTGGGAAAATTAAACCTGGGATCCTGGTGTACATCTCTCTGGTCAACACTGGACTGAATGGAAGATCTAATGGCTGCCAAATTGCTGAATGCAAGCTATAAGCAACTGAATGTCAAATGGCTTTTTTTTTTTTTTTTTAAAACCCTTTTAGGTTGCTTAAGCAGAACTGTCACTCTTACCACATCTGCATGTTAATCTCCAGAATATAACCAAACCCTGTGTTCCAGGTAGTATTTACTTAGCTCTTTCAATATACCTGTATGTTTAGCACTACTTCCATCGCATCATCCTGCCGACCCACACTACAGTGTTATTGGGTTATATTAAAATTGTAACAAATGTTTAAGAATTTGTATATTGTCATTTCATATTCTTGTCTTCCACAAGGCTTTAAAGTTACCAGTACTACGTATCCATTTTTTGTCCTTAACCCCATCATATAGCCTCCCCCTACACTGAATGCATAAGCCATTTACCTGGACAAGATTGTAGCTGATGTGTAGTTAAGTCTTTAAAAGTCATCCCTGGTAGTCAATTCCCTCATTAGGAAACCACTTCCTATCAGAAGTGCCCTCAGGTTTTGAGAGCACATCAAAATTGGATCCACTTAAGCAACCGAGCTTTGATACTGTGCTTAATGACTTTCTAAATTTGTCATTTACAAAGTACTTAACAAGCTTTCCTAAAGAAGAGATAAAGTATGCCCATGCATGAGCTAACCTCCCTAGCACTCCTTCTTAAGAAGTCTAGTTGATGTATGACGTATGCGATTCCATTTTCTGAGTATATGACATTTCATTTAAATCTCATCATTTCCTTAGGACCATCTGGACACTTTCTCAGTTATGAACAGATCGTACAACTGTGGTGGTTCTTCCTCTCTTCTCTTTCATATCTGTCTCTCCTGCTGTTTCCAAGCTACCTGGGTTGATCTGGGAAGGAAATGGGAACTTACATTCCCAGACAGTACTAACAGCTGAAATGAGCACTCTGCTATGCAACGTGCAGTACGTCCACAGCTGCCCTGCTTCTTCTTGTACACAAAACATAGATATTCTGTCTCAAAATGGTAAGGTCATATTCTCCTTTTCCCCCAAATTAAAGACTTCACAGATCTGCTTTCACTGTATCACCACCGTTTACACACCCCATTTTCGCAAGGAATGTACTTCCTATAGGCGAAAGTGAATATCTGTTAGTAGGAATATTTAGGAAGCAAGCTTAATCACCCACTTTTTAAACCCAAACAGAATTCTGTCACCGGGAAGGTTAAAACCTTCTACTTTTAAACTGGTTTTGCCACTCCCAGACATTAGCGTGCATACAACAAAACCAAAATCTTCTCAAGAGCAGAATCAGTTTCACCATAACCTTTTCTGCAAATTATGAAGTATGAAATAGGGAGCTGAATAAAAATTCAAGAAATAAAATATTGAGAACAACATGTCAAAATTGAAACAGTAAAAATAAGAAAATAAACTCCTCGGCTGTCCTGTGAAAGTCCAGTGCCTCTCTGTACACTCCTCTGACGCAGTAATATCTTTTCTTTGCCATTGTACATCTAAGTCTGTTATTCAACAACATCCCAGGAAAAGCCCAGATTCTACTGCTCATAAAATTGAAGCAACAATAAAATATGAGGTCAGTTTGAATTATGTGGTATGGTTTGTTGTGTTTGTTGTTTTTATTTTTTAAGATTTACTTTACATTTGCACTTGAGAAATTACTATATGAAATAGCTACTGAAAACTTCATAGGAAGAGGGAAAAAAACCCCGAAAATTAATTTCCCTATTTTTTCATAAGATTCAATCAGAAGTACAACACATGAATACAGTTGCTCATATTTTATCTTATAATTTTCCCAGCTTCAATTTACTTTATTCATGGTACTCTGTATTTTTTATAAGTGATATGCACACATGGTATTGTCTGGTATCCAAACTTTTAATTACTACAATATAAACACCATCAACGTAATGTGGAAAAAATAATAGAATTCATTGTCACCAATATGTCTAGCACAGCAAATATTGGTGGATACTGAACCTGAAAATATCTGCGAAGCATCTTACAAGACCTTTCTCTGTGACTTGAATCCTCACACCTGATGCTGGAGACAGGCTGGCTGCAGTGGAGTAGGGAAGCTCTCCAGGAAGAAAGGGAGATGAAGGGAGGAAAGGGAAAGTGCATGGCACTACCGGATTCAACGTCAGGACTCTCTAGGTTCATTCCAATAATGCATCACTTTTCCAGACCGCACCAGGTACAGCTGGGCCATCAACATAGAAGTGGTTCTGTATATTCACAATTATTTGCTTTTCATAGGCATTATCTACACAGAGCTACCAAAATCACAGTGTTTTATTGCTGATTTCTTTAAACACACACAGACTGACACAGTATGACCTTGAACTATTTCTCTTGTTTTGCTGAAACTTGAGATTGCTTTATTTCTTCCCATTCATTCTTGTCTTGCTGCTCAATTCAGAATCACTACTAGGAAGATAACAGCATCCCTTGATCATTTTTTGGTCTGACACCATTTTAATAACATGGTTTCAGTCCTGGAAGTTCTCCTCCTCCCCCAAGACATGATTTTTTTTTCTTTCCTGACACGCAAATGTAAACCAGAAACATCTCGACTGTTTAATATTATAATATCAGAGTAGAAATCTCATCATGAGCATTTTGTTACGTCCCATTCTACCAGTGATATTACTCATTATATACAACAATGATACTAATACAAAAAGTGCCAAGGTAACAACCTTCTACTAAAGACAAAAAACAGTCACCAACACCATTCCAGATGCTTTCTCTTTTACAATAGGAGAATTAACCTGATCTAAATTCATATCAAATAGAAAGCCCTCCTCGTGGATTTCCATTTGGTCTACTGGTTCATTTCAGCACTCTGAAATATTACCGAGATCTGCTCTGAGTTTACATGCTACTTTTCTGTTCTCCTTTCTTCTACCTAGGACTATGTTTCCTCTTCTGTATTACTGGTTTGTTCAGCTTTTCACTCTCATCTGTCTAATGTCGGTTGAGTTAACTGCCTCCTCAACAGCTCGTAACTGGTCATTCAATAACAGTGAAACCAGGAAAAGAGAAGATTGCAGATCTGTTGCAAAAGCATTCTGAACATCAATTCTGTTTTCACAGATTTTTAAACTGAAAGTTACTTTATTTTACAACAGGTCTTATATTTTTGAGAAGAACATAATTTTCAACTCAACTTATAAAAAAAGAACAACTGCTCTACTTAAAAAAAAAAAAAATGCCCTGGAAGAGTATTTGCTTCAAGCTCACTACCTAAATATAATCAGCACGTAAGCTTTACTCCGGAAAAAAGAATACTGTAGGCTTAGGAAAAAACACATGACAACTGATGGCAAACACCACTTTTGAAAAGTTTTTTGTGATGTTTTGGAATAAGCATTTACAGGATTGAATAAAAGGAAATTAAAAGTAAGCATTCAGGAACCCTCTGGTTTATTCCCTATACTCTGTACCTGTGGGTCCCACAAATAATTCCCTCTAAAAGCTGGCACACGACATCAGAGGTGAGCTATATTTCTAATTGACTTCTTACATTCGTATGTATCACAAAAAGATTAATTATCTTAAGTCTCACAACTCAATACATCACGTTGAATTACAATTTGGTGACAGATGTGCTGTTATACATTCACATTGCCATGCCTAAAGAAGAGATGGCCAGATCAAGACAGCAGTAAAAGCTGTGAGATATGATAAAAATTTAGAGCCTAATCAGACTTGTGAAAACAAGAGTGTTGATTTTCAAACTGGATTGTCAATAAGGTGGTTTGTCAAGAAGGATTTTAATATACAAAGTAAAACATTGAATTTAAATGAGTTTCCAGTATTTCAATTTATCTATAAGCATTTCACAGAATCACAGGTTGGAAAGGACCTCAGGGATCATCTAGTCCAAACTTTCTACCTGCTAATATTCCAAGGTTCACAGAATTCTAATTTATGATAAAATTAAATCATCTTAAATCTAGAGGTGCAGAAAATGGTCATATGCTTTATGAATGGATTTGAATAGGAACAAAATAATACTGTTAGAGCAATTTCTAGAAATGAAGCCTCCTCTGTGCTACCTAGAGATGTACTAGTTGTGACAAAATAGATTTAATATTACAAGAAAAGTGAGAGGTATGTTTTGTTGGTCTTGGTTTTTTTAATTTAAGTACAATGATATAAATTGTGATAGAACCTCAATATTAAAGAAAAAAAAAAATCACCTTTTGGAGTTGAACTAGTGTTTTGTAACACAACAGTTGAACTGTAACAGGAAAAAAGCCTCAGCAGTACCTTAAATAAATGCAGTGGTCTATGCATCATGAGTTCCTTCTAATACTGCTACATATAAATGGATAAAATCTCATACCAAGAAATGTCTTGTTTTGTGCTAGCATCCTGCAAATCAGAAACCACATCAGAGAGTGAATTCCTCTTGAGGTACAGATTCTTGTTACTTCCTCTTCAAGACAAATACCTAGCAGGCTATTGATCTGCTGCTGAAGGACACAGTGTTTATTATGTAGGAAACCACTGCTGGGCACAAGCGTGAGAAATTAATCATGGCTTTGTAAGTGTCCACACTGTGGTGCTGAACCAGTGGGGCAACTGTCAATCTATATGATAATGCATCCCCAAACTTCATAAAATCAGTGATGTGAAGAAGCATTGATTTTTGAGCTAACCAGGATTTGTGAGAGAGTAAGACTAAAAAGTTTACTGAAGTTAACACCTCTGTGTTTATAATAGTTGCTTCATACTTGCGTGTTTTTTTAAAACAACCAAGCATACAGAAACCCTTATCACAAAACCTGTCCAAGTAAAAATGAATTCCACATACTAGTTTGTTTCTTGTGTGACATTTCATCATGCCCTCCTTTCTCCTATGAACACCGTTGTTAGAAACATTACCTATTCAAAATGGATTCACTGCACTGTGTTTCCAATTACTTAATAATTCACTTCATATAAGCAAGAAAATGAAATGCAAGCAAACGGACCCATTCTTTTATCAATGTCTGCAACAGTACGAATGAAAGTAGGTCCTGAGATTAAATTTTCTCAGACAAAAGGTGTGGCACAGTGCTTCCACTGAAATGGGAGATAATCACATTCAGAGAAGTGAATTCATGCTACAGAAATAAATCCAAATCATTCCACGGTGCCAGAATTTCAGTAGTCAGGCTTTTTATTTCAAATTATGCACAGTAGCCTTATCAAAACTATATGAAAGTCAAGGGAAGTTGTCATATTTTCTGTAAATGGTATCATTAAAAAAAAGGACAAAAAAAAAATCAATTAATCAGTCACTGATTCTTTTTCAAGTACTGGCTTCCTTGTATGCATCACTATTAGTAAACATACATTTCCTCTTCGGTTTGATGAGGAAATGCATCCTGCTATGCCTAGGGAGAGGGCACATTACTTGAAGATTCAATTTAAAACAAAAAAAGACGGGATTATAAACAAAATCAATTGCACTTTTCTGGAGTTTTTTCTATCAATATAAAAACTGTAATTCAGTTTTGCCTTCTTTGCTTTGACAAGCAGTCGACTGTGTTTCTAGTGCCTGGCAAACTGGCTTTGCTGAACTGAGACAACTGTCAGTAAGCGTGGGGAGGAGCCTAAAATAAACATCTAAAAAAATCCTCTTCAGAGAGGCACCCAACATGTAAAAAATTAAATTTTATCACAAGTAATATATGCAGCAGAGACCTGGCTTCACTAGTTGGTATCAGCTGCCTGGATAGTTGCTCTGAGGGCATAATGCTTGGGAGATTCCTCTTCACCTTCTCAGAATGGCAAGCAGCAAAACCTTTAGTTCATATTTTAACTAAGCTGAGTTCACACCTTCATCACCCTACAGGATGGAGGACAAATTCCTGCAAATCCATTTTTATTATTTTTCCTCTTTGGTTTAATTTAAAAATATGTGAGCACAGAAAATTCCCCAGGTAAAAATTTTTAGCTGAAGAACACGAATCTGGGTTACATGCATTTGAAAGGACAGCTAGCTTAACGCAGCTTACTTTGAGAATCAACCAATGTACAGGAGTTTTGTCACAAATTATTATTGCGCTGTCTAAAGTCTCATCTCTATGAGCTTAAACTATACTAAACAGAAGTGCTTCGCCTCAGTCTGATGCATAGGTTTGCTTTCTAAAAGCCCCCCAATACTTACCAATAAGCAAAAGGCAAATTAATGGGGTGGGTTTTTTGTTTTTGTTTTTTTACAACTTCAAAAATGTGAAAAACCATACAAAATTAAATGTGATTGTTACAAATTAGCACCACTGTTAAAGCTATTAGCATATTGTAGATTATTAATATTACTTCAAGCTGTGTCCAAAAATCACATACGAGAAACTATTTCTCTTAAGAAATTTCTTTCTGCTTATCATCATTAAGTTTAATTTAATGTACTCTGAGCACAAACTCCTGTGGAAGATTATTTCATGGAAAGTAAATTTTATGCTACAACACAATATATATTGTATTATATGATATACATTTAATAGAGTTTCCTGATATTGATGATAAAAAAAAAATAAACTCCACACCAACATTAAAATGCAGCTTTAGTCAGACTGAGAAAGAAAACTGAAAAATTCATCTTTAAAGGAATACTCATGTATTTTTAAGGATGATCACATTCTCATACATGTGCTTTAAGAATATATTGAAGAAAAAGGCCTACCATTTTCCTCATCTGACTTATTTTCATTGTCGGAGTCGGTAAGCGTGAGTGCTGAGTTTTCACGACTTGACAGACCGGAACTTCTCCTGGACTTGATCCCTCTTCCCCACAGCCTGATGGCGTGCTCCGGAGACATTCCTCCCTCCGTGTCTGAGTCAGCATCAGAGCCAGTGCTCAAGGAATAGCCTTGATGGAGTATTCCTATGTCTGAGCAGTAGCCACTTCGATGGGGAGAGGGCTCACAAATTCCTAGTTCTGCAAGGGTGAAGTTTGTTCCTAGAAGGGCATTTAAAATCAAATAAAAAAAAGTTTAAAAGTTAGGGGATTTATTTTAAGTTTGAAAAATAACAGACCTTTTTAATTTGTCTTAACTATGCTGTATGCTAAACCTTTGTAATGAACTACATACAGAGATCTCTGGTGCACATACATAGCAAGACTCAACTAAAACATATTGAATGTAGTTAACATGGATGAAACACAAAGTTAAGAAAGGTCTCTAAATTTTAGGTTACTCTTTTGGCCCCGAATAATTAATCACTTAGGTATGGGATTAACATAAAGCTCATGACAAGTCCTAATGACATGACCTTCTTTATTATGTGTCTAACCCTGTATTTGCAGGACCAGAGCATGAGCTTTGAAGTCGAACGTTTGCTTACTTGAAAAGAGGAGGTTTTTTCCTTAGGAAGCTAATTTTCTCACACACGAATCTTCCACAGAGATAGGATTTTTTATTCTAGTTTTCTTATAGTTTCCTATTCCACAGAAAATAAACACTTATTTGGGAACAGTTTCCAGATACAGAACTTGAAAGAATGCAAACCTATCAGTGATATAACTCGAAACCTTGTCAGCAGTTCTGCACTTTTACCTTTGGTAAGATTGGTAGTTTAATATCTGCTATAGAAATGAAGAGAGACCTCATAATCACTGTAATTGTTTTCTACCTTTTTTACCATATTCAAGAAGAAGGCATGCATCGACACCAAAATCAAGAGGTCACTGGGTTTAAAGGCAAAACTTTCAGGAACATTGTCAAAACATGTGACCTTTAGTGGCTAATAATGACTCAGTGGACAAAGTCTCATACATTTTTAAAAAACATGGAGACCCCTGGGGTTCCCAGAAAGTATGGACTTGCTGGCTGATTTCTGCTTATGTCTTTGTGTCCTACAGTAATGAACAGGATGGCAAAAAAAAAAAAGAAAAAAAGGATAGGGAAATATACATTGGTCTCTAGGACTTTCAAAGGTTTTGAAAAGCAAAGTGATTTTACCTAGCTAATTTTTTTTTAGTTTACTTTAAAAGCTTTGTTACATTGGGCTACAAATGAAGAACAAACACTGAATCTGCCAATTATTTAATTAATTTCTTAACTCACAGGGAACCTAGATTTCTGGTCTGTTTTCTAAAATGGTAGTTTTATTTTGTCCACAAGCAGTTTATATTTTCTCCTCTTCCTCTATATATTTATCAGAATGAAGCTATACAGTGGAAGTTCAAATACTAAAGAAAAATCATACTTAAGTGTCTTTCATTAGTAAAGATGCTAAAAAAAAATCCAGTGAAGTATTACAACTTCTTTCACAGATTAGCCAGGGAAGATTATACAGTATGAAACCTATCTGGGTCATCTATCTGTATCAGCCCTCTCCAGTCTCGCACCTAGCTGTTAAACTATTTTTTTGATATGGGCTGTATGCACACATCCTACTTAGCATTTATTCCTAGAGCTCATCAGTTCAAGGAAGATGGTTGATTTCTTCTGGAAGACTGAGCTCCATCTTAATCCAGTTACAGCTAGAGAGCAACATAGAGCATGATGAGAAGAATGAAGCATTTAGTGGCAATGTTCAAAAAAACATATATAAAACAGCTGAAAATAAAAATGTCAAGCTCTCTTTCATCAACACTAAATTAACCCAAACCCTCCTAGTTAGGAGGATATTTTATCCTGCCTTATAATATTTATTCTAGTAATCAGAAATTTTGTGGTTTAGTCAAAAGCAATGATCTGAATAGTCCTAAAAATGAGCTTCTCAAGTGCACTTCAGTCTAGAGATTTTTTGCCCTTTTTCTTTTTTAAAATAACTAAAGAGCTCTAGCATGACACTTAGATGAAACAAAGTTACTTTTAAAGAAAACATAGATTTTAATCAAGTGCAATTTTAGTAGAAGACATTAAACAAAAACAGATCGATTGAGTAGAGTTTTGTTTTAGCCATATTAACAAACTAACCTTAGACTCATTTAAAAATAGGTCAAAATCAACCCAAAATATAAAGTATCTATAAAAAAATGAGTCAACTGAAGCCTACTGGCCCCACAGTTTCTGACCTACACAGATAGAGTGCATGTTGACATTAGATACACATGAAAATCACAAAACTCATCATGAAAGTGAAGTTTTTCAAGTTTTTTTTGTTTGCTGGTGGCACCAATGTCTATAAATACACACTGATTATGAATATATTAGCTTAATTAAGCTGTTTTACATACACAGTAAAACATTTTAATGATATTCTGTGGATTTTAACAGCCATTAAAAGCCCAGATGATTTCACTCTGATTAGCATCCCGTATTGATGTCAAAATCTGACTATAACATCTGATGCAAAAAGCAATCTTCAGAGAAATTCTTACTTCACTTGTCTGAGGAAAATAGTAAAGGCCCTGAAAGTGGAAGGAAAATATAGTATGCACAGAATTCATTCATCCGTTTGAGTTGCATTATCTGGTAACTTGGCATCTTCCAGAAACGTATAGAAAAATACTTGAAAACTGACCAAATTTTAAAAATTTTAGAAGTGGATCAGATCAACTCAAGAAAAAAAGATGGAATCAGCTGATAAGCTTCTGGGAGAGGATTTTATATTCTGCTTCTTGGAAATCTCCTTACAGCCTTACAACAGAAAATCTCAAGCATTCTGATGATCAATATGAAATATTCTAGAGATTTCCCTCTCTAGCAAAAACATGTTCTTCTCTGGTAGACTCTAAATTAGTTTTATTTATTGATTTTCAGTGTTTGCTTCTGCAAAATATTATTTGAGAGTGTTCTGTAAGACAGCATACAATGGCAGAATAACTTGTCCTTGGATAACCACATAAGAACATATTTTGGAGGTGTTTTTTCTAAACTTTTTCTTGATCTGGATCATATTCTCCTACATGCCTTGTTTCCCTAAAATGAAACCGTCCACATCTCTTGGATAACATATGAACTGCTTTCACTAATGTAATATTGTTTTATTTGCCTAGCCATTATTGCGCATTCAGGTATTAATGGCATTAGTAGACCACTCTTGTAAATTCAGATAGAGAAGAGATATAGTTCTGGATGCACAGAAATAATTTATCCAATAATTCACAGCAGAAAAAACCCTACTATTACTTTTCAAATAAAGTACAGTCTCACAAAAAATAAGAAAATGTATAAACCATTTCATATCCATTCATACTGGCAGAATACTCCGTATGGGATCCTGATGACAGAAAGGTCACCAAGAACAATGCAGCCTTCCTTGGCCCCACTGTCAGTAGAAACTATAAACTGGAGGAAGCAAACACAGATACAGCCTGGCCTAGGGTTAAGCATCTCCTTCAAGAAGCATCGTCCTTACAGCTCTTCAGGTGATTTGGAAATCAAGCAACTCAAGGCCTCCTAGAAGGAAAGCAAAGGAAGGAGGGCAGCAGTACCTGTTGCTTGCAACACCCTGGGAATTAAAATTGTCCTGCTGTGTATTCAGAGAGAGAAATCTGGTCCATGAGCTAAAATGTGCTACTAGCTCTAGCCATCAAGGCAGATGGATGGCTTCTTACAGTTTATACAGCACACTCTATATCTAGGGCTTGCATGGGGGTGAGAGTAACTGCATTAAACTGAAACTTCACTTGCAGAGTAGGATGAAAATGTGCAGGCAGAATCCATTCTTGCACATTCAAAACTTAAGGGTGTTTTCTTTCAGGTTCTTGTAGCACCTGCTACACTGCTGGTGACACTAAGTGAAAAGAGATAAATAATATCAGATCCTTATTGGGGGAAAAGAAAGAAACATCTTTCTCTTGTAGAACACACCACAAAAAAAAAGGTCACAAGGTTTTTTGCTTTTTCATATGCAGCAGAGCTTACTACCCTCCAATTCACTGAAAGAGCGCTCAGGCACTGGAACAGGCTGCCCAGTGAGGTGGTAGAGTCACCATCCCTGGAGGTATTTAAAAGATGTGCAGACACAGCACTTCAGGACATGGTTTAGGAGACATGGTAGTGTTGGGTTGATGGTTGAACTTGATGATCCTAGAGGTCTCTTCCAACCTTAATGATTCTAAGATTCTATGATTCCCAGTCCCTTCTTCCCCACCTGCAGAAATCACTAGACCATTTTCATTAAAGAAAAGCAGTTAATACCAGCTGTTCCCTTAAGGTGTATGTAATCTCTCACACAAAAATAGACAAGTAGCATACTAGTTTAGAGGTGTAATATAATGTTATGCACTTGATCATGATTGCCCATAATCTACATGCTGTGAATAGTCTCTCAATAGACTAGAAAAGATGTTTTCCTTTTAATGAATACATTACTGTATTATCTCTTGAGCACATTTCATTTTACAGAAATTTACTACTTAAGTTATTTGGTATATAAATGCTTACTAAAAGTGTTTAATTGAATGATGCACAATTCTACTCATTATCTCAGCTAAGACTAAAAAGCACTAACCATATAAGCAAAGGTTATTTTCACCCAACCTCTAGGAAGAGGTCTCATTTGGGTAATTACAAACTGCAAGAATTGCCCTTCTGAAGACTAATCTAATCCAGCTGTGAACACTACAAGATGCCTCAGAGGAAGATATCTGAAACCAGTAATGCAGAGATATGATAAATTGGCCTTCAACACTAGATCAGCAGTTCAAAACTGGGCTAACTCTAAAATCAAAAGGATAAATACCACTTACGTTCTTTGCTACTATAATCAATTACAAGAAGTAAGACTAATAAGAATACATTTATTTAACACATTCCATCCCTTCTCAAATTTTTGTTATGTTCATAGCTATAATGATTTTTGCTGGCATAACTACGACAATTTAGCTCCAATCTGTGGTATATGAAGAGGCCATCCTTTTTAACAAACTCTGATGGACACTCAATTTTTCTCAATTCTTTATGAATTTATTATATATTATTCTCATTTATTATAATGACAGGAAGAACAGATGATTACAACCTCATTTTTTAACCACTCATTGTACACATTTTTATCATTTGTCCCTTTTACTCTTCTCCCCATCCAATAAACAAGAGTTCTTTGTATTTCACCTGTTTCAATACCGTTTTCCCATGGATAAAAATCCTGAACAACAAAATGTTTCACTTAATTTTGCTTCTAATTCTGCCCTACCAGATACTCAAACTGAGACTCCAAACCTAAGGTGGGGGATACACTACTGTCTTCCTGAATTTTTTAAGCTTCTCAAATATTTTATTTACAACTTTTGAAAAAAATTATATTAATGTAAGCCCTTTCTTTGTAAATGTTCTCCTCCCCTACCTCACCCCTCCTTGATACAGAATTGAAGACTGGTAGGGGTTGGAAGGGACCTCTGGAGATCACCTTGTCCAACCCCCCTGCTTGAGCGAGGACACCCAGAGCAGGGGGCACAGGAACGCATCCAGGCAGGTTTTGAATATCTCCAGGGAAAAAGACCGCACAGCCTCCCTGGGCAGCCTGTGCCACTGCTCTGTCATCCTCACAGGAAAGAAGGTTTTTCCTCATATTTAAGTGGAACTTGCAGTGTTCCAAATTGTGCCCATTGTCCCTTGGCCTGTCATTGGGCACCACTGAAGACAGCCCACTCCCATCCTCTTGACGCCCGCCCTTTAGATATTTATAAGCACTGATGAGATCCCCCCTCAGGCTTCTCTTCTCCAGGCTGAACAAACCCAGGTCTCTCAGCCTTTCCTCATAAGGGAGGTGCTCCAGTCCCCTGATCATCTTGGTAGCTCTCCGCTGGACTTGCTCCAGCAGTTCCACATCCTTCTTAAACCGGGGAGCCCAAAACTGGACACAGCACTCCAAATGTGGTCTTACTAGGGCAGACTAGAGGGGGAGAATAACCTTCCTCCACCTGCTGGCCACACTCCTTTTAATGCACCCCAGGATACCATTGGCCTTCTTGGCCACAAGGGCACATTGCTGGCTCATGCTCAACTTGCTGCCCACCGGCGCTCCCAGGTCCTCCTCAGCAGAGCTGCTTTCCAGCAGGTCACCCACATCCATGCGGGTCTCCGGGCTCTTCTGCCCGATTTCTTCCTCCTGGGGATGCACCGATCTTGAGCTCTGAGGAAGTGGTTCTCGAACACTGTCCAGCTCTCTTAGACTCTCCCGCCTTCTAGAGTCCTAGCCCATGGGATTCCTCCAAGCATGATTATACATGATTCTAAAATATACTGCCTCTTTCTGGTGGTTTAAATATACTTAAATCAGAAGTATATTTTCCACATACAGGAATTTTAACTACAATGACTAGCCTCTGTGGCAAGTTTAATATTAGCATAAAACATTACTGGAAAATTCTTTCTCTTAACATCATTGATATTACAATGACTGCAATATTCCATCTCTGAAGAAAGCACAAACTCAACAAGGAAAGCACAAGGAAAAGCTAAGTTCCTCTTTAGCTGTGATCCCTCCAAGTAGAGGAAACACCCCATAGCTCGGGAGGCCAGGTAAGAGAGAGAAACCAGCCGCTCTAGCCATGAGACTCACCAACGTACAGCATGTTACTGGGGTAGCTTTTCCTCCCCGTTATAATAGCCACAAACGTTACTACATAAACTGAACCGTTTACCTGAATTCGGCTAACATGCTTACTCCTAATTCTCTATTCATTTTCCCTAATAATAGTCCCTTGGTACCATGGGGAAGGGGCAGTGTAAGCTCCTGTGGAACAAACTCACCACTGATCAAACAGTAAAAATACCAGAGCATGGATTCCTTAGAAATTAGACAAATCACAGTAATGAACAAGTTATACCTTCTTTTAAGTTTTAAAATCTATAGCTGGGGATTAACTACAAGTTTCTGTTACTGCCTACTAAGAAGATTTGCAGATGACATTTTCATTTAAGATTATTAAATTCCAGGAATTGCTAGTCAGGAAATTTAAACATTTTATAACTAAGCAAATGTTAACATTTAATGATGAAAAACCTTACTTTTGTAGATCACATTTGTGACAAAGACATCAGGAAATGCATTATAGATGTTACTGAGAAATATGAGAATACCATGGAGGTCTTGATGCCTATCTCCGATGTGCTGTCACCCAACCCACACGTGTGTATATACATACACACCCCGCTCCAGTAACACTTACTACCATTTAGAATATACATGTACATTGTGAAATTTTGTGACAAATACAAACACAGCGGTATGCGGACAACAAATTCTCAAATTGAACTGAAACACAATGGTTTTCTTAAAAGTTACACTCTGGTAGCCTTGGTCCCTTCTGCAGCAAAGAAGGCTAGAAGCAGCAAACAGAAATCCATACACAAATTACAACACGTGGTTTGAATTTGAAATAAATTTTCTAGCTTCTCTCATCAATGACAGCAAAATCCTTTAATTGTCTTTTTCATAATCCTCTTCTGCCTTGCTTCTTTCTAGCAGCGGAAATGATTCGGAGATCCCCCAGCGTAATACCAGGATACAGATGTTTCTCTTTTTGACATTAAGTCTGTTGACAGTATTAATACAGTAGATTCATATCCATTAAAAAAAATTACAAGGTTTATAAAATCTAGCATCTAAAAAGACTTCATTCTAGCTCACAATATTATATAATCTTCAGTTACGTGATTGTATTCTATTTTTGCAGTAAAATTTCCTCCTTCAGTGACTGTGGAGCTGCTCTCATTTTTTTTAACCTTCTTCATTCAGTCTTTATGTAGGAAATAGAGAATACAATGTTTTTAACTACTTCATATGCATTTTCTACAGTTATGCTTAATGTAGTCTCTGAGAACATCACAAGCACTACTTTATTTATCTTCACCTCCTTGTGAGGTGAGCTTTTATCATCCCCATTTTATAGCTTTTAAACTAAGGAAAGGGAGAACAGAACAGCCTCTTTCCGGAGCACATGCTAATTTTGGCAGAACAAGTGCCATCTAAAAATTGTATTTCTGGCATCACTTTATGGTGATGAACTTCTTTTTAATGATATGCTGGTTTAGTGCAAAGTATGTATCTATCATTTTCTCCTCAAATGATGATGTTAATTAAGGACAAAATCAGATTTGGGAGGTCAAGAGGATGGAGCAAGGTGGCAAGCATGATTATTATTTATTTACTATATTTATTTACCCAACACAGCCCAGGTTAAAATGTAATTCTTCAGGCTAACATTTTACTTTCTTAGGCAGTCTTTCATTTATTGTAATCTTTCCAACTTTTCCAAGCTCTGAGGAATGGTAAAAGGAGAACAGCTTCATTTATTACAAAGGGATCTGTTATTCCTACAGATCTGTCTATTCCGAAACCTGAAGGAGACAGGAAAAAGAAGTATGGAATTTTAGAAGCAATTACTCTGCTCTCCTCTGCTGCTTCACCCTCATGCATTCTGGCTAGGCACACTTCTCCTCCTCGCTGATTAAGTGCCAGCAGAAGGCAAATTCAGGGCTGAGCCTCCCCTATTATTCCCTGTGCCGGTGCTCAGCAGCAGTGCAGGAAGAACAGCTATGGGAAAGTCCTGCTCAGACCTGACCCCACAGGCTGGCAGCAGCTCCTCGGCATGCATGCAAGCTTTCATCTGTTCTCCAGTCAAACGCCAGTAACTTTACCATATTTCAGCAGAGATTATAGACAGAGAGCAAGAAAAGTTTTTTCCAAACTGGGAAATTCTGATTCAAAGGATGGAGATACTTTAATTTGATCAACACAATGGTCACATGATGTTTTCACTGCAGGCAAAATCACATATTTTCTCTAGCGTCATTCTTAGAACCAGTCAGATAGTCCCCGTCCATCTCCAAACAGATCAACCCAAAGTATTAATGGCAAGTTTCAACCTGAATAGTTCAATCTATCGAAGTTTTGAGGTGTTATTATAAGAATTGTATGCAAATACAAATATACATGACACATCAACATGCAAATAAGATCTTCCTTTCTCAAAGCAACTTTACGCTTCTCTGTGTATCTACTTATCTCTAATAAAATGCATTATCATAGAATCATAGAATCACAGTATCATTAAGGTTGGAAAAGACCCTTAAGGTCATCGAGTCCAACTGCTAACCTGTCACTGCCAAGTCCACCACTAAACCATATCCTCAAGCACCACATCTACCCTTCTTTTAAATACCTCCAGGGATGGAGACTCCACCACCTCCCTGGGCAGCCTGTCCCAATGTTTGCGACCCTTTCGGTGAAGAAGTTTTTCCTAATGTCCAACCTAAACTTCCCCTGGCGCAGCTTGAGGCCATTTCCTCTCGTCCTATCGCTTGTTACTAGTGAGAAGAGACCGACCCCCACCTCGCTAGCTATCATTTAGAAGGGAATGACTGCTTTGTGATCAAAATCAAATTAAAAATCCACAGGGTTTTGTGTGCTAAACATGCACAATGCGCACCTGTATTTGCGTAAGTATGTCCCATATCAGTGATGGCTTCCTGGGCAACCTCCAGCATAATGGCAAAAAAAATCTGCTCTTTTTAGGGCTACTTAGAATCTACTGAGACCATGAATATGACCAGTAATCTAAAACAACTCTAGTCCAATTTTCTGCACTTTTTGCTAAAATGAGAAGAAAACATGATAAATGTTTTATATTTAAAAATACAAGAGAATACTTTTTTCCTATGTGAACAAGACTGGAAATGCTTCTGCAGATGTGATAGTAGACATTTTAGCATTCTGAAATTAGTTGTGCCACATTACTCATGCCAAAATACTAAAGCACAGAGTTAACAACTGGGTTGTTGTGCAGCGTTGGGGGCTAGCAGAAACTAACTTCCACATAATGAAAAAAAAAAAAGGCTGAAGGCAACCCACAAGAACTGTGACTGGGGAAAAAGGGCACGAATTCTGTTCTTTTCATCTGTAAACTGTAGACGACAACCTAGTGCTAACACAACTGTCCAAATGATCTAACATACCTCTGTAGTAACAAATAGCGCATTTTGGCGATAAAATCTGTACCAATTCACAGCTGTGTACTGTGATACACTCCAACAAGAATGTGGTTATCAATGACTAAAATCCAGTTCCTATTACTTTTTATTTTACAAGCAGCAGAGAAAGAACAGAACATGAAGCTTCATAGCAAGTCATGATGTTCTTGCTGTAAACTTCCCAGCTCCAGTCCAAACTCCATCAAAGTAACAGTGGTTTTTGGAGGGGCTGTCGGTTGAGGATTTTTGGATGGAATCTTATGAAAAGGAATTAGGGTGTATATTTTCTATTCCCAGTCCAAAATGACTCAAACTGTGGCATAGTTTTGTTATATGCCAGTTTCCTTTTTAGAGATCATGAATTGCTAAATAAAATTCACCACAGAAGCACCAAAAAGATTAAGAATATACTGGATTTGTATACATAAAGTAATAGCTACCATAAAGGAAAATGAAAAGGATTATTTTCAAATTGCTTTTTCATATTAAACCACCTGCTGCACACCTGATAATATCTCCTGTCACACTAAAATAGTATTTTCCTTTGAAGGAATGACAACTATGGCTCCATGGAAAATGCAAACTTTGAAGAGGAGTCAGTTTTAAAGATGGTATAAGGAGAGAATGGAGTGCCATCCCACCAGAGAAGAGTGCGCATTTAGTATCTGTATTGACTCTCCATGTCTGAAATGCACAGTTAGATGCATTTGGCACAAAGAGGTACAAAAATTAGACTACGATATCCACATAATCTAAGATCTCAGTTTTCACCACTAAATAACAGTATGAGCCATCTGCATTCTAGTCTAGCTCACGAAGATGCTGGTCTTCTGTTGAAAAAGCATTTTAGTTATCATAGAAAAGGACAGTGAGCTGTCCTTGGTCTCCAGAAAAAAAACCCTCAGTTGACCATAAATATAAAGATATGAGTACTTTTGGATAAAATCACTGTACAGCTACTAATCTTCATTGATACATGACTCTGAGTTCAATTATAAAGAAGATTTCTAGGAAAATCTGTAGGAAACTACCAGGGGATAAATTAGCTGCTGATAATTTGCTGAATTCATGAAAAGCTTTTTCCTATTTTTATACTGTTAAATCAAGATTTAAAAACAGTTAAAAAAAAAAAAAAACACTGCTCATGACTTGATAAATAAATTGTGCTCTCAAGAAACAATAGAAGTCACAAGGAAAAAGCTTTCATACTTTCATAACTTTTTAATTGGGAGCTCTCCAAAAACCTGAATTGGCTGTCATCACAGACAAAATGTTAATTGTTTTCGTTTATACCTTGCTTCACAAGTTAGGAACATGGATACTCTATATTTTATGAAGGTCCCCAGGCAAATATAAAGATTCCTTAGCACTAGCAGCTGTCAGCTGTTTAGTCACAAGGTGCTTCTTCACTGCAAACATCATGTCACCTAAAAATAATGGTAATGTAAATTGTATCCTGTACAGTAGAATAAAGGAAGTTTAAACCATTATTTGACTCAGAACTTCTATGTTTACATTCTGAATGATGTTGCTCATAACAGGTTTTAGAAATGCCAGAGATGCCAGCCTTTAACTCTGCATTTCTAATCCGGCTACGAGGACAATCAGCAGACTAACATGAATGACTTTGCGGACTGATAAAGGAATTAATCTAAAATGGAAAGAGCTTCTCAAAAAATTAAAACAATTTAAATGCACCACCATATGAACTAAAAAATTATATTGAACAAATCCAGATAAACTTTATGCCAAACTTGAAGAATGATGAAACTAAAATCATTTGAGCAATGTAATTTTGAAAACAAAGATATATATATATATATAAAATGATCAGGTATCAAGGAAAACAGATTAAGCTCTTTGAGACAGTGTACCTACTAAGAAACAGACACAACCACATTTTCTTTTATTCATCATTTGCGTTCATCTTATGAAGAGATCAGGAAACTTCTTTATTTATTTGATTGAATTATAAATTGCTTAAAGCTTTTAATTTTTAATCCCAGTAAAATAATCAGTTACTTTCATGGCCAGTCAGTTGTGGTATTATAAATGCAACAGTTGGCACCAATTCAGACTATTATGGGTCCTGAACTTTGCTCCAGATGAAATATACACCCTTAATACAGGATTTCTTCTATCTACCAATGACTATAATTTGTAGACTGCATATACAATCACGAACACAGAAACTGAGTGCATCCTGGCTTTTCTGGCATGTGCCATAGCTGCAATGCTATAGGCAACAGTGCAGCAGATCCACCAGTTCCATCACTGGAAGTGACTGGTCATACTAGGTTTCTGCAGAACTATGGAAGGAATCATAGAATCATTAAGGTTGGAAAAGACCTCTAGGATCGTCAAGTCCAACCATCAACCCAATACTACCAGGCCTTCTAGACCATGCCCTGAAATGCCACGTCTACATGTTTTTTGAACACCTCCATGGATGGCGACTCCACCACCTCTCTGGGCAGCCTGTTCCAATGCCTGGACACTCTTTCAGTAAAGAATTTCTTCCTAACATCCAAGATAAACCTTCCCTGGCACAACTTGAGGCCATTTCCTCTTGTTTCCACTTGTCACTTGGGAGAAGAGACCGACCCCCACTTCACTACAACCTCCTTTCAGGTAGTTGTAGAGAGTGGTAAGGTCTCCCCTCAGCCTCCTCTTCTCCAGACTAAACAAACCCAGTTCCCTCAACCTCTCATCATAAGACTTGCTCTCCAGACCCTTCACCAGCTTCATTGCCCTTCTCTGGACACGCTCCAGCACCTCAATGTCCTTCCTGTACTGAGATGCCCAAAACTGAACACAACATTCAAGGTGCGGCCTCACCAGTGCCCAGTGCAGGGGCACGATCACCTCCCTGCTCCTGCTGCCCACACTATTCCTGATCCAAGCCAGGATGCTGTTGGCCTTCTTGGCCACCTGGGCACACTGCTGGCTCATGTCCAGCCGACTGTCAGCCAACACCCCCAGGTCCTTCTCCGCCAGGCAGCTCCCCAGCCACTCCTCCCCAGGCCTGTAGCACTGCATGGGGTTGTTGTGACCAAAGAACAGGACCTGGCACTTGGCCTTGTTAAACCTCATGCAACTGGAAAAAATATGACCTCCTTCCATGCAGTTCTTTTCCTTCCCTACAGTGGCATTCTCCACACACGCAAAACAAGCTGCTATTCTGATTCCCTTTTTGCTAGTCGCTGTATAGGCAACTGCAACATCTTCATTTCAGCCTGTTGCACTTGGGCTGCTGTGTTGGCAGGCACCTGCTGTTCCGAACATTCTCTTTCTACCTTAGAAGCACAGCTCTGTTTTGGTAATGCAATCTGTTTCTCTATTTTATCACAATTTCTATCTGTTCCAGTGATATAGAATTTCAGTTCCAGTGTTTTAATTTTAATTTAGATTACTTTCTCTTTTTTCTTCTTCAATGAACAGAAGTGAAGATCTGTGGTATGTGCCAATAAACAGATTATAGATTATGCTTATTCTAACTTTCTGCTGTTTGAAACTATGTCTTTGTTTTTATAAAACTCCATTTTAACAATAAGGCCAGTTGTTGCCCTTCCATTGTCCTTTCCCTTCTATTTTTGTCTCAGATTTGAAGGACTGCTGGCACTGACTTTAATCTGGTTAATAACAGAATGAAGATGCAAATGTGGCAAGCAGTAAGTTAAGCTCCAACCACCACTTCAGCATTGATTCTCTGACAAGGCAATATCAAGGTACCTCAACTAAAACTGGTTTTGTCAAATCATCTTTTATGTGTGGGAAAATGTTGACCTGACTTTTAAAAACTTTTTAAAAACTAATTTCCTCCCTCTAGGTCAACTATTCTACACAAGAACCAACTGTAATAAAAAAACATTTTACTGCCTAGCCCTTCTTTATTGCTTAGTTCTGCATTAAAAATCTTCATCTAAAATGAAAATCTTAGTGAGACATTATTAGAAGATAACACAGTAAATGCTACAGAGAAAGCCAGACCAAAATCTGGTTCATTTGAAAGAGCGTTACTGTGCAGGCTGTGAATCTGACTATTTTTAACACACACGTCATTTCACTTTGTAAGTGCTTTTTACTTGCTTCGTAAGTGCCTTGCAGATCAGGTGAAATGATAAATTCACATCTCACTGATAAAGGTCAAGTATAACTAGGTATTATATGATGCCTTTTTTTTTTTTTTTTACATTGCTGACCCGAATTATATAATTCCTTGGCTTTAACAAAAGCAAGATTAGATTGGATTATTCATTAATCCTCACGCTAGTTCACACTTTTTCCAGTTGCCAATCATTTGCAAAGAAGCATTTTAGGCTAGTTCACGTATTTTTTTTTTGGCTATATGGAAGTCAGAGCTGTTTTCAACCTAAAATCAGGTTTGTTTTGAAAGGGGTATGGAGTGAGTAAGAAGAGCACTGAAGACTAGGGAAAGTAAAAACATCTCCCTCCTGCTCATAGGATACCTTACATGAGAGAACTCGCCCATTCTGTCTCTTTTTCCATTATGTGAATACTGTCAGAAATACTGCGGCTGTGTGATACTGTTGTACAACTCATGCCTGTGGCCTTTCACTCACTGCCCTGTCTGAAAAAATTTTTCTTAATTATAGGTGTGATAGAGCACATGAGCTAAGCTGGCCTGTAGCTTCAGATGGCTTAAATACCATGACAGACTCTGGATACTTCACAGATTTATCCATCACTTTCAGCCTGATGAACTTCTGATTCAGTTAAGCATATTAAAACTCATTAGCACATCTATTTAAATTTCAGATTTGTGGTTCTCAAAGGCATTTGGTTGTTCTATTTTCTTCTTTGTCATCTTTTTAATTACTTTAGAACAGGGAAGAGGCATACGTGTTGGAAAACTACCCTTGATTTAAGTTATGCTACAACTTCCATCATGGAAACTGAACACAGCCTATATTTTATAACTTTTTTGGGCTGTTTGTTTTGGGTTTTTGTTTGTTTGGTTGGTTGGTTGGTTGGGTTTCTTGTTTTGTTTTGGGTTTTTCTGGTTTATGTTTTTTTTTAAACTGGTAATTTGGTAAACAATGCGAGTGGATATATAATCAAGGAGAAAGCCATTTCATTCAGTCTTCAAGGGGAAAGCCAAAAGTAACAACCCAAAAGTTTCCAGGGATTTCTGATCTGGAAAGTCAAAAGAGAAATCTATAGCTAGATAATCAGAAGTGTACAGTACTGGTTAACTGCGGTCCCATAAGTCATTTTAGGAATAACTTTAAGAAGTCCAAAACTGGGGATCCACAAATCAAGACATTCAAAATCAACTATGTTCTCTATAGCAGGGAAAGATGTTTTTTTTCTTTTTAAAGCAAAAATGATCTGTACAAAATCATAAAATGTTATGAAATATGGCCTGGTTAAAATCAAGCCCTGAACTAATCATATTCCTGTTGATTCTTTTTAAAACTACTAATATCTAAGAATATGTTTGAAAATGAGCTTTAAAGTAAAGTTGCTTTTAAAATTAAATGCAGGATAATGTGCATGGAGACACCCTCAGGAACTACTCACCCAAGTAAATACTGTGCACTTACCACGTACATACCAGAATTTTCCAATGTGGTTTTGAGGGTTGGAGCGCCCTTGCTAGCACTGCCGTCTGTATGTCTGCCATCTCATAAGACCGGCTTGACCAGTCACATCTATCCAGAATTAGTAAAACCTGGCTTCAGAGGACTGGTAGCCAAAAATTTGCGATCCTGAAACAATGATTATCAGGCATAAGCTGTCTTCTAGCTAACCCACCGGAGCTATATTAAAATGACAAAAACATTGTCATTTAGCTTCCACTTTACCTAAAAATTTGGCTTTTGATCTTTGACCTATTTCACAATACCTGCCTCCTCAGAGTTCTACTGCAGGCGCAGCACATGGCAAATGGTAATACTGCTGAAAATTTGTTTCCATTGCAGGCTGATGTCACTGCTATTCTTTTATCAGCTTTTACAATTCTGTTATCAGCAAACTGCCCTTTTTGGAGGGGGAAAAGTACCTAGAGAAGGCTGCTTTTATGGATACCTCAAGCCTTTAAAATAAACAGTGAGAATCCTGTGGTCACTATATGCTCCTGTCTTAAGAGCAGATGTGTCACTGTATAGTTTTGGTATTAAGTACTGTCAAGCTTCCTTTCAAGCAAAGAACTATGTATCTACTTAACACAGGACACAGGCAACTTTTGTAAGTTTTATATATTACATTTATTTCAAAATGCTTGGCATTATTAATCCTTTTTATATTGTTAATATAAAGATTGTACTTCAAAACCTCAAAAACCCAGAAAGTTTATTTTTTTCTCTCCTTTTTGCATTGCATGCACTGACGAAGTAGCCTGCTCAGCAAGCATTTAACAGATTAGACACTTGAACATGGTTTCAGGCAATGCTCTCTCATGTTTCTGCGTATTGCCTGATAAACACTTCAAAGTAAACCGCTCATAAATATGAAATGAAAAGCCGAGAAGTCGTTATGCACAGCTTTGAGATACAAATCTCTTTATTCCCCTCTGAAGTGGAGTTTGATTGACGTAATGAGTCATAGATCCTGTCCAGGGACACACTGCCTTATCCCCTTTTCCTCAGGAGACAGGGAGTCTTTAAAGAAATCCACTTCAGAACTTCCTGATAGACAGCTACGAAAAGTTGAACACTACAAAAATTTATTATTTTGTATTAATACCTACTTTAACAACTATGACATATGTCAAAGATTGATTCCAAAGCCATGAACAGGCCCCAGCATCTAAGCCTTTTTAAGGAGGACAAAGAAAAGATGTATATTGTATCTAGTTATCACTGACACGGCAACACAAGCCTTGGTTCTGCAAACAAAGGAAGACTCTTCAAGCCAGAGAGAGCCCTCACGGAGCTGGGTACTGTGCCCTGCCACTGCAGGGATCTGCACACCCCCAGGGCCTCTTTGTGAGTTTGGGGAGTAACAGCTCCATTCCCACCCATTCAGGAACAGCTAATAGAGCTTCATGAAGAAACAGGTGAGCTCTTTTGGCTTGGGCTAGTCCAGTACCACGCCTCACATGTCCCCTTTGATGTTTGCACAAGCAGCTCCTGACTTCAAAACCTCATCACACACATGTACAACACAAGAGCCCTTTACTGCTTTGCTTTACCTGCTAGACTTGTCTCTCCTCCGAGTGAGAATAGAGGGAGAGGGATGGCCAGAGAATGCTAGCACCGTGAGGAAGCCCATATTGCTATGACCCTCATTAGAAGGCATATTTATCAGGTACAACCCCCCTATAGTCATTTCCCATACCTAACAGGTCTATGCTCTGAAGGAGATTAAGACTTTCATGAGAGAAGGAGCAGTCAAAATCATGTAGCCTGAAAAACCTCTGTAATGCTAATGTAGATATTTCTGTTAATAAATTATATCCATACGAAAATGACAAAAACTATGGCATGTGCAATTGCTAGCCATTGCTATTCCACAAAAAGTCGAGCTTTAAGCCACCACAGTGAAACTGCTAAGCAGTAAAGTTATAAAAAAAAATTATGGTGTAATAAATTGCTGCCCTACAATGTTATATTCATAACCTCATTTGTAGTATTTGTGGAGGTTTTTACAATGAATCCAACAAATATCTGCCTAAACTGAGATGCAGCTTCTGGCACTTTATTTGCTAGCCATACTGTATGCATTAAATTATACATCGTTACTGGCTTTTGTTAGTAGCTACTCCCTATGAAATAACCGTGCATAAAGCATACAACACCCACCACTCACAACTTCACTTTCTTTTGTTACTGGTAGTGCTACTAGACATAAGCGATTCACATAATTTATACAATAATACATGCATCATTAAGATTTAAAAAGCAACAGTAAGAAATTAGCTTAATTTGTGATGTTCAAATGCACTTTAAAATATTTTTATTTTGCCAACAAAATTAAAAAGGCTAGTATCTATAAAAAAGCATACAGTGGAACAATGAAATGATGAGAAGACAAAATATTAAAAGAACTGAATTCATATTACATGTAAATAATGAAACATTCAAGCCTAGTTTTGCAGCAAAAGGCTGAAAGGGAGATTTAGAAGCCTAAGAAGGTGAAAAAGGCACAATGTGGTATCGCCATCCATCTACAAAGAACGCTGCTGCTTCTTGTCAGTCCTCAGTGACTGAGGTTACTAAGACATTATTTTTCCCTCTCAAACATTCATTGTTAAAAACTTTTACTGTTGTTGCTTATTGTTTGCAAACTGCAAACACATTTTGACCCTGCCCTATATATTGCGAGCACTCTTCCTTCTCTGCTGTACATGATCATTCCCATCTTAAAAGTCAATAGTCTGCACTGGCTTTTCTAATCACTAGGAAGCAATATATATTTACATCAAAATACAAATACGTGAATTGCAACTACTGAGCAAAATGGGGAAGTACTGAAAAAGCCAAAAACTAAATCAAAGCTTATGACTATAAACAGCCGTTCTCCAATTTTGAAATTTTTGATTATAGATTGCCCATTCTATCTATTAAAAATCTTTGGCCCAAATTGCAACTGTTTGTAATTGTTTTGACTATTTGTGAGGAATCATTATCATACATACAACTAAGGAATTACAGGCATGCATCTTGGCATTTCTGTGAAAAAACTGCTGTGCACAAGTATTAATTTTGACACATGTATTATTCCAGGGTACTGTTGATAGCTTGCCACGCTGAAAGGTAAATGAGGAATCTGAAATGTTCTGAATTACTGAAAGTCTTCACAAGATCTTCTGCAGCACTCAAAATTCATATGCAATTTAATTAATATTAGACATATTAGTAAAATTAGATACTTCAAAAAAGAGCTAGCCCCTAAAATAAACAAGTCTTACTGATGATAGCTATGTTAGAAATAACATGTGTTTCTAAAAACTAATGTTATTTTAACAGATTATACCTCTGATACTAGCTTTCATTACAAGATTTGAAATATTTAGAAAGGGCTTCAAGCAGCATTAGGTATTCTGGTGAGGTCCAAAAAGCACAACTGTCAGTCATACCCTTGGCTCTGTCAGTCACTTCAGCACACTGAAACCAAGTTGTCTCCAGGATAAGTGCTCCTCAGAGATCTGCAGTTGCTGCTTGACCTACAGCTCAACAGCAAGTTCTTCACTCACTAGATCTATTAGCCCTTTGACTTCATTCATTCACTAGCTAATATAAACACATCATTGAAGTGAGTGATTAATTCAATTTCTTTAGAGAGAGTGCTAAATTCTTGAAGCCTCTGGTATGACTATCCACAGAGGCTCCAAAACATTTACATAATTAATTATTAATTATGGAATTGCAGTTAGAAGTCTAGTAAGAGCCACTAAGTTTTAAATTTTTTTCTTTTCACCCTCCCTCTAGAAACACCCTTTCCTTACTGCACCATAGTTTCATTTAATACAGACACTAAACTAAGCATCATACAACAAAATTCAACAAAGGCAAGTGTAAGGTCCAGCACCTGGGGAAGAACAACCCCATGCACCAGTACATGTTGTGGGTGACCTGCTGGAAAGCAGCTCTGCTGAGGAGGACCTGGGAGCGCCGGTGGGCAGCAAGTTGAGCATGAGCCAGCAATGTGCCCTTGTGGCCAAGAAGGCCAATGGTATCCTGGGGTGCATTAAAAGGAGTGTGGCCAGCAGGTGGAGGGAGGTTATCCTCCCCCTCTAGTCTGCCCTAGTAAGACCACATTTGGAGTGCTGTGTCCAGTTTTGGGCTCCCTGGTTTAAGAAGGATGTGGAACTGCTGGAGCAAGTCCAGCGGAGAGCTACCAAGATGATCAGGGGACTGGAGCACCTCCCTTATGAGGAAAGGCTGAGAGACCTGGGTTTGTTCAGCCTGGAGAAGAGAAGCCTGAGGGGGGATCTCATCAGTGCTTATAAATATCTAAAGGGCGGGCGTCAAAAGGATGGGAGTGGGCTGTCTTCAGTGGTGCCCAATGACAGGCCAAGGGACAATGGGCACAATTTGGAACACTGCAAGTTCCACTTAAATATGAGGAAAAACCTTCTTTCCTATGAGGATGACAGAGCAGTGGCACAGGCTGCCCAGGGAGGCTGTGCGGTCTTTTTCCCTGGAGATATTCAAAACCTGCCTGGATGCGTTCCTGTGCCCCCTGCTCTGGGTGTCCTCGCTCAAGCAGGGGGGTTGGACAAGGTGATCTCCAGAGGTCCCTTCCAACCCCTACCATCCTGTGATTCTGTGATCTCTGTTTTTATGCAGTTATTGTACAACTAATCATCATGTTTTTATTTCTTGTCCACGTTTTCCAGGTTTGACATCAATACAACTGCTTAAACAGTAGCTTACTGTTGGTCCTAAAGGAACAAGATTTCCATTAAATACTGCAGGAGTTTGAGAATTTAAAAAGCGAGGAAAAAAACCCAGAACTCTTATGCATGTGCTGGTGAATGCAAGCCTTTCCCTCCATTACTGGAGAGAACCAACAAATATTTAAAATTACCTATTATATCAATGTATAACAAGGAGTCTGGAAAGCATTCTGACATAAAAATCTGGGAATCTGACTTGACAGTCCATTGCTGTGACACGAAAAATGCCATCTTTTGTATTCTATATGTAACATATAATATACCTTGGCATCTTCTGATCCAAATATTGCACTGTGATGAAAATACTAATCAACACAAGTGTCCAACCTAGAAGAGGATGTTCTCTGCCAATCATGGTGACAATCTTTTTTCATTTCTAACCAGACAGGGAATATACATAGCCTGTTTGGATTCCTTCTTAAGTTTCGCAAATGTGGCTTATGTTAATCAAACAAGCTCCACGTAGCTGCACTTATTGGGGTAAACAAATCCACAACATATTTTGGAAGCATCTTTAGGGACTTCCATCCCTGCTTAAATGTCATTCTGTAGAGAGGAAAGGAGGAATGTTTTCACATGTGTTATAGTCAATTCTAGTTTTACATACTGGAACAGCTATAACCGTAAGAGAGAGGCCATACCTGCTACTTCACTCATCTCAATGGGCTTAAGCTTCCGCAGTTTTCAAAAAGCGAACCAAACCAAAGAGCATACACAAAAATGCCGCAAAAGCCCACAGAAGTCTGGAAAACATGCAAAGAGGAGTGCTTCACTTGTCAAGCTGCTGGTAATGCAGGCATTCATTTTCATTACACACAGAACAGTTGCAGCTTAGTCTAGAGTAATGAGCAAGAGTATTTTCAACTCATGCATATGTTTATATTTACAAAAAAATCTTCACATTTATGCCAGTAGCTAAAAATTATTAAATTAGCTAAAAATTTCTGATGAATAGTCAAACATTCAAGGATGTTGTAACTCAGAGCTTATATGAAAGCAGGCAACCAATTGGAAGAAAATGTTTTTGAAGTCAAACTAAAAAAAGTAAAATATAGAAAACTATATGCACTTTGCTTGCCATTTTCAACAGTGACATATATATTCTAGTACCCTCAACTCAGGAAACAATTATTTTTGGATAAAAAGCACTTACTTGGATGACCTGCACTGCACAGCTGTCTGCGCAATGGCCAACTTGCTCAGCAATGGCTGAGCTCAACTTAACTTGAAGGATGCCTTCAGAAAGACTGCGTTTCAGTGATGGAAGGCATGATCCTTCCTACACAGTATGCACTGTACCACACATTTAGTCCTTTGAGAGCTTTCAGGATGAAAAGACTACCGTCTACTACCATCATTATTATTAATGAAAAATACACATGTAAAATTAGGTTTCAAACACAATGTTTTATAGCCCCTATTTGTCTCTGTGGACATACACCATAATGGCTTTAACAGACCTTTAACACTCACTGACTAATTAATCTTTACACTCAGGACCTAGCACTGAGTTTTATTCAGTAAGGAGCAGAAAATAGCATCTGTGGATTGGGCTTGCAAGGTCCACTGCATGAATAAATTGACAGGCTACAGGAAGAGTCGGTATTAAACAGCTCCTCTCGTCCCCTCAGTACTCCTGTAACAGCCTTCACCAGCCACTGAAGCTTCCCTTCGCAAAATTCTTACATACGATTTATTTTTATTTCCTGAAGTGACTCTATTCAACCTTACAGAGACTCAGCCTTCCAAATACCTTGACAGTGATAGAAAAAAATATTACAGGGACTAAATATCGCTTTAAAATATAACTGCATTTCTGACAAAACCAAAGTATGCACCAGCAAATTCAGCTTTGCTATGGAGAGCAGAAATGAACCATATAAATTAACAGACCCCAGCAATTCATCAGAAAAACCTTTAGGCTTCCATTTCAAACTCAAACATGTTCTAAATATGAAAAAGCACAGCGAAAATATTCTGCAAAAAATAAAGCACAAAGAGAAAATACACCGTGCAATTTCTTAATAGAATAAATTCAATATTTCCTCCTCTTAAAAGAATTTTAAACATATTGTAAAAGAACAGGCATATAGGGGTAAATAGCCCTCATTTCATTTGCGTGATACAGTTATAGTCAATATAGCTTAAGTCTTGCCTTACTTTAACTATAAAGCTGGAAAACCAGAACACCATCTTCAGTTACAAAGAATAAAGTGTTATGTGTTTATTACTTAAACTTCAGTGGTAGAGATTTCATCAAGATGAAATGATTAAGGATTCTAATTGTCTTTCCTAGTATAACTATAGGCAAACCCTGGTAACACTACAAAATTCAAGGGCATGCTATCTGTTTTATTCCATTAAGCTAACTTCAAGAACAGCTTACTCCATTTCTTTTATAAGTAAAATCATGTTAAGAAACAAGCCTTGTGAACTGCAGCACAATAAGCAGTAATTACAACAGTACTACATTCATTTTGAGAGTCAGAAATTACCTCCCTAGACTGTCACTTGATTAAGGAAGATCACAAATTACTTATGGTATATTTCTTAAAACAAAACATTTATTTTTCTGTGTGCCTATAGAGATATTATGTCAGATTAGCTCTTTTTCCTTTGGAGTTGTTATCCACTTGTTTAGCAAGTCTACTTTTCACAGCAAAGAGCTATTAATTAAAGTCAGGTGGGGCTGAAGTCTGCATTTATTAATGCCTGGACAAAGCCAAGTAAAGACAAGTCTACTCCTACACCTCAGTCTACTCTCCTTACTCCCCTTAGTTTTCCTCACTTGTTGAAGCATATTTTCAGTTTCCCTCCATAAATTCCACAAAATCCTCCCTATCAATGAGCCATATTCTACTCAAGCCACCTCTAAGTGATTTCCCAGCCTGAAAAAGGGAAAGGGAGGTGAATCAACTAGGAAACAAAATCCTCATCTGCCATTGCTTGATCAGTTACAGCTTATGGTTTTATCTCCCCAAACATTTTCCTATTATAAAAAATGAAGGCTAGTAATGCCCTATGTATCAGTATATATATAAAAAAAGACTTCAAAATTTAATAGGAGTTTATAGGGACTCTGTGTTGTGAATTATACTAATAAAAAAAAAACCTGAAGTAATTTCTATTTGATTTGAATCCCATTTATGTATGACAATATCTGCTATGTTAAGAGATCCAGAGAGGAACAGTCCAGCTGAAATTGCAAGCATGTAAAGCTGCAGCTGGCTCTCTTCCCACTTACCTGCTATCCTCTCAAGTGAGGAAGGAACATTACCAAGCACTGTGTAAAGCTTCTCTCCTGCTTTAGAATTAAAATAAACCCTGGTATAAAAATGTAAGGAATCAATTAGATCAGTTTTTACCCGATTAATTGTTTACTGAAAGGCCACATTTAGACAAAATTCCTAACTGGCAACATATTATGCATACATTTTAAAAGCAATATGGTGTAGAAATAGTCGTGTTGTGACCAGCTATATCACGTTCATCATTAGGACTGAAATAGTCATAGCCCTGACCATCAGAAAACCGTAAGCCCAAGGAAAATATAATTCCAGCATGAGAAAGACTGGAAAAAACAGCTGCATAATTCCAGTCTATTGGTTCAGTTATCAGAAAACACAATAATGATTCACAACATACCACTTATATGTAACATGAAGGGTATGGTTCAAGACCGAAAAGTAGATCAGCATTAAACCAGAAACTTAACTTCTGTACCCTACTACCACAGCCTCACCTTCACCGTGACGCAGTTTCACGGCCGGGAAAGAACAGGCTAATGACCGCTGTGAATTGAAAACTGCATTACATGCAAGGCAAAACTAATGTAAGACTGGGTCTAGACAGTATCAGATGTGCCTTGATTCTTTCTGCTTCGTGTACATGAACTGAAAAGAGACAGTGACCCTTGGACCTAAATTTGTTAATGGCACCTCCAAACTGGAATAGTAACAAGGTTTTTTTTTTCAGACTAGAACAGAAACTAATGGTAAATTACAATGGAAAGGGCATGACAGAAGACTCTGGTTTAGGTTTCTTGGTTTTGCTACACCTGTTCTGAACAGAAAAAAGAATCATCATCAAATGTCTCATAAAATAGGTCAGAACATACATTCTTCATAGAACAGTGCCATTAAAGTGCTTATTTATATAGAACACTTAGTTTTACTCAGAACATTTCTCATTATTATTTGGAAGCTCCTGAACAAAATATTCACCCCCCTCATTCTGTGATATCAGTGCTGTAGCTGAACACCATTTGCAGCCACAACTGTGACATGGGAACAGAAGCTTGACTTCTGCTGGGACTTCTGCATTGGATCACTACCTTAAAATGCTTGAGAGCCAAAATCTTCATAACAACTGAATTATCTATATAAATATGTCTGGGTATGAATTTAACTGCACAAACCCAGAAATGTTAAGAAGAAAATTAGATGATTAAACTAATAAATATACCTATACAAACTCCAATTTTATAGAAATGTAATAGCTTTACTTCGATGTAATGGCTTCCAAAAAAATCAACTAACAAAACTGAAGTAAGGTCACTAAAATTCTGAATAAGAGTGCCCACAGAGTGAGTTAATGCAGTTTTAAACTCCAATGATTTTTTTTTTTCTCAGTGTCTTCACTTGGATACTGCTAATGTTCTTGGAGGCAATGATAATTACAAGCCTTGTCTCCATATAAAATTTTTTTACTTTTGTGAATGGATTTTTAAGTTACTCAAGATTATGTATGGATGGGTTTGTTTTGTTTCACCATGTACATTTAAAATTACCTGGAATTTAAAATACTTATTGCATGCATTTTTTCTAAAGTTCCATGAATTCTTAAGATTTTATCCTGCACTTTACAGTTACCTGAGGGTAACTCATATTTTCTTGCTTTCTCAATATAAATGGGTGGGTAAAGAAACTCCTGTTTTCCAGGGACAGATGAGGCTGGTCACCACACGTATAATCTCTACGTGTACATTCAGCACTGCCCATGTTTAAGGTACCTCATACTTTGCAAATTTACCGAAGTATCACACAGAGAAGTGACTCATACCATTGCCCTCTGTGTTACAGAGAGCAAAACAGAGCTCTTAAACGAGTGCTTGCCTGAAACTTAGAAGGATTATTGGCCAAAGTACAACTCCTCAAACCCTGCATTTTAACTTCATGTTTTAAATCAAGGTTGGCTAGATAATTCTCTAAAATGAGTATTTATTTTTGACAATGAGATACATCCTAAATTTCAGAAAAACAGCAAATTATCTTGTTTCAGGTTTTTAATGAATGCAGTGCATGATTTATATTGCTTAGAAGGAAGAGATAGTCTGCATAAGCCAGTCTGGAAGTCTAAGCGACTTCATTTTTTGCTAAACACTGAAAATATTGCAGCTGGGACTACAAATTATACTGGCACAAGCAATACAAGTTGTTATCAACACTAGTATTGCAAAGAATCAAGTGACCACAACAGCATACTTGAAGCATAATTTTCCTTCTGCACTTCAACCACAAAAGCACTTCTCTGCTAGAATAACGAAAATCCCTCAGATTTAGACTAAAAGGGCGGCTGAAATATTTGTGCTAGGGCTTCCAAATATGAAAGGGGCCATATCTGTGCCATGTTAAACGTTGTTTTTTTTCCTCCCTTGTGATGCAGGGACACCCACCCATGCTCAGATCAGGGGCTGCATTTTGCCTGCTGCCTTTTCCCCGTGGTAAGCTGATTTATGATTAGATCTCCTGACACCACAAGACTCTAATAAATAAGAGAGTATTAATGTAATGGAGGCTGGGGTAAATTTTCATTTACAGTATCACTCAAAGCATCAATAAAAAAATCTTATCTCTGGAAAGATCCTGCATAGTGAATACCAGGTTTAGCCAGCAAGGCAAAAGTCGTCTTAAAACATGCTCAGCCAAGTAGTATTTATATCTTTTGTGGAGTCACCACAGTGAGAAAATGAACTTTGATTCACAATGAAAGGCACAGTTATCACTGACTTCGGAGATCCTAGTCCCACTTAAAAGTCAGAGCTAGATGTCTTCTAAAAATTTTGGCAAATTCAGCTAATTTTTTTCTTCCCTCCTTCCTTTAATTTTCTTTTCCTTTAATTTTAGCATTCAACTCTAAGATGTTAGAGTTGTCATTCAGCCTCTACTGTTGTTTCTCTTGAAGCCTACATTTCCCATTTCTTTGACTATCTTTTGTTTTCCCCTACCCAGCAGTGTCAGACCTCTTTATTAAATAAATTATATTAATAAAGCTGTCAAACTGCTTGAACATGAGTAATTCCTATGTTAATAAAACTGAGTAGAAGTGTGTCTTTGACTTCACTTCCATATTTTTAAATTCTGTTTTGCATCAACAAATAAAGCACTCTAAGCTTTATTTTCCTAAATGATTATTTAATTTCTGTGATGGATAAAGGCAGTATGTATTTGCCAGAAACACCAGAAAATTATACAAAGGCAAGAAACATGGAATTAACTGAACTGAAATTCTCCCTTGTGATGAATGGCTTGAAGTTTCACTAATCAGAGAATTTTGCTTAGAATCAAAATAATTTTTGATCTGTTAAGAATACATGCTAGCTAGAAAATAGATAAGGAAGAAAAAACAGTGAAAGTATTAGCTAATATAAATAAAAATGGATTACTAATCTAAGTGCAAGATTTTTTTTCCCTTTTTTTGCTCACAATGTTATTCATGCCCCTAAGCAACTCACTTCTTTTTTTCTCTCACACTTTCTCTGTAAAATGGGAATGAACCAACATAATTTATCCCAATGGTATAATACGTGAGTTAGAATAAGACAAAAAAAATAACAAAATCCAAACATCTCATAATTATTTAAATAGGATTTAGTACAGCAGTATGACATACAGAATCTTAGCTTTTGTTCTCTCCGGGAAAAAAAAAAACCACCACCTATGAATTACTTAAAATGCATACATTTTTCACTCTTAAGCATTCAACTAAGTCGTTGCCTTTTTCCATTTTATATCATTTTCAGCTACACAAAAGATGAAGTAGATGGATTTCAAGTTGTTTTCCTTAGACTTTAAATCTTGGGTAACTCTTCACATTTACCACCTTTCACCACAAATTAGCATGCACATCAAGGCAAGTTCATTATCATTTTGAGGCTTGTTAAAAAGATGAAAAAAGAATTGCAACTTAAAGTGTCCTGGCTTACCTACTGCTTAATAAAATCAGTTCTGTGTAATTTTTTAGTTCATAATAATTAGTTTGCTTTTCTTCCTTTCTAATCAAAAAGCTCTGAAAGTAAAACCTACATTCTAAGTAAATAAATGTTCATTGTTGGAAAGTACATTTGTTTTCTGAAGGTAGGAATGATGTCTATATAAAATAAACACAATTCTATTAATAGATCTATTACATGAATGCATTTTGCAAAAGGAAAAAAATACAATACTTTGGGCTCTGTAGTTGAAAAATTACTCTTAACATGTAAAAATCTTAATTCAGATAAAAATGTTACCTGCATCTTATGGATTTATATAAAAGTTCCATTATTAATAACATTTAAAATATTTGTACACTACCTAGGAGAATAATACATGACATTCTTCTGGAACAAATAAAACCAAGTTAGCATAGGATTGTCCTGCTGACATGAAATTCCATTTCACATTAGCAAAGTGACAGTTGCTTTATACACAGCCCCAATGCAGAACCATGAAGTGAAAGAGCGTTCAAGTACATGAAAAGTAGTGGTGGCAAAACTGTCACAAAATCATTGCAAGCAAGCATTAATAATGTCATAATGAAAACTGTAAAGCTGCTTTTTTACAGTGAACTCAGATATACCATGTCTGCTAATTATTAAGTGTTTGGGAAAAAAAAAAAAAGAGAAAAAAAAAAAGGGGGAGGGAAAGAAAAAAGGGGGGAAGGGAAGAAAAAAAGGGGGGGAAATGAAGAAAAAAAGGGGGAAATTAAGAAAAAAGGGGGGAAATAAAAAAGAGGGGAAGGGAAGAAAAAGGGGGGGAAATAAAGGGGGAAGGGAAGAAAAAAGGGGGGGAAGGGAAGAAAAAGGGGGGGAAGGGAAGAAAAAGGGGGGGAAGGGAAGAAAAAGGGGGGGAAGGGAAGAAAAAGGGGGGGAAGGGAAGAAAAAGGGGGAAGGGAAGAAAAAGGGGGGGAAGGGAAGAAAAAGGGGGGTAGAAGGGGGAGAAGGGGGGAGCAAAAGGAGGAAAAATGAAAAGGGGGGGAATGAAAAGGGGGGGAAATGAAAAGGGGGGGAAATGAAAAGGGGGGGAAATGAAAAGGGTGGGAAATGAAAAGGGCGGGAAATGAAAAGGGCGGGAAATGAAAAGGGCGGGAAATGAAAAGGGGGGGAAATGAAAAGGGGGGGAAATGAAAAGGGGGGGGAAATGAAAAGGGGGGGGAAATGAAAAGGGGGGGGAAATGAAAAGGGGGGGAAATGAAAAGGGGGGGAAATGAAAAGGGGGGAAATGAAAAGGGGGGAAATGAAAAGGGGGGAAATGAAAAGGGGGGGAAATGAAAAGGGGGGGGAAATGAAAAGGGGGGGGAAATGAAAAGGGGGGGGAAATGAAAAGGGGGGGGAAATGAAAAGGGGGGGGAAATGAAAAGGGGGGGGAAATGAAAAGGGGGGGGGAAATGAAAAGGGGGGGGGAAATGAAAAGGGGGGGGGAAATGAAAAGGGGGGGGGAAATGAAAAGGGGGGGGGAAATGAAAAGGGGGGGGGAAATGAAAAGGGGGGGGAAATGAAAAGGGGGGGGGAAATGAAAAGGGGGACGAGAGGGGGGGACAAAAAAGGGTGGGGGGACGAAAAGGGGTGGGGGGATGAAAAGGGAGGTGGGAAACAGGCAGCATTCTTCCTATAGGCCCTGCAGCAGCACGGTACTTCAAGCTCTGAAGTAGTCTCACTCAGCTCAGTCACAGACATGACAAGTATGGATTGTGGAGAAAAAAAAAAACTGAGGTGAGGAAAGATGATACGACAAGAGCAATTCAAAATCCATGGAAGTCTATGCAAATGCTGCCTGTTGAGTTCAGCATTGCCTGAGCTTCAGAAGAGCACCTAATAATGCACCACACACTAACTCTGCCCCCAAACTCAGGTACCTCGGGATTTTTAAAATTTTTTTTCCCAGTACTATTAACTTAGACCTCCACTGAAGTTCTTTAAGAAACATCTTTAAACATATTCTTCAATTTTTATTTTTTTTTTTGGGGGGTGGGGGTGGTGGGCAGTGGTGTGTGTGTAAAAGAAATATATTTTTCCACCACCTACTACAACAGCACTCTCAAAAATAATTTTTATGTTGCTTATCACTGTATGTGATTTCATACTGTATTTTTAAATGCACTTGAAAATTTAATCATCAAATAAAAATCCCTAAACTCTGCAAAGGGTGTCAGGTGACCACAGAAATCCTTATCCTGCTTAAAGAACAATGTGTTCTCAGATCATAAAGTCTTTTAAAAAAAGACCGAACCTTTGCGGTTGATAAAACACAATGATAAAACACTGATGTAAAAATATATACAGCATTTCAATTGTTGTGTTCACACATAGAACATCATTGCTTTCTGATCTTTTGCTTTATTTCCACAATTTTTCCTTTTCCAGTCTCCAATTTACTTTTTTGTCCAAATTGCTTTTGAAAGTCTTACTATGATTTGTTCTGGAAAACAAACAAACAAAAAAATAATCTCCATATAATATAAACATCATTGTCTTTTCACCTGTCAGCAAGATGTACTGAAACTTCATCTAGCTACAAAAAAAAACCCATTTACCTTCAACTTCGCGTTCACCCAATGAGCAACTTTAGCAGATCAACTTGTACATACAGAGCTTTTTAATATATCAACATTTTAACATGCCACTTACAAGCGTAGCACTCTTAGCTGTATCTATCCTACAAAATGAACACAAAATTACCTGGAAGGTGGAATCATCATACCTACTTCATAATATTTTGTTATTTTAATTCCTTGGTTTTCTATAATATTAATGCATTGTTGCTTGACAAAAAAATTGAAAGAACATATACTGCTAGGAAAACATTGGATTCCATTCAACAGTTCAACATTCCTACTAAATTCTTCTTTAATGACCTAGTGTAATACTTAAAGATCACAGTTAACAAGGAAAGCTTTTTTTTTTTGAACTCTACTTAGTTAGGTAGAACTGTTTCCCAAGATGCCAGCAACGACTCCCCTGTACAGATACCCTACCAAGGTACCCTACCTTTCACATGAGCAAAAAGGGTCTCAGCACACCACCACGTGGGCTGCAGATCCACAGAACCACAAAATGGTAGGGGTTGGAAGGGACCTCTGGAGATCATCTTGTCCAACCCCCCTGCTTGAGCAGGCAGACCTAGAGCAGGGGGCACAGTAATGTGTCCAGGCAGGTTTGAACGTCTCCAGGGAAGGAGACTCCACAGCCTCCCTGGGCAGCCTGTGCCACTGCTCTGTCATCCTCACAGGAAAGAAGGTTTTTCTCATGTTTAGCTGGAACTTGCAGTGTTCCAACTTGAGCCCATTGCCCCTTGGCCTGTCATTGGGCACCACTGAAGAGAGTCCACTCCCATCCTCTTGACACCCACCCTTCAGATATTTATAAGCACTGATGAGATCCCCCCTCAGGCTTCTCTTCTCCAGGCTGAACAAACCCAGGTCTCTCAGCCTTTCCTCATAAGGGAGGTGCTCCAGTCCCCTGATCATCTTGGTAGCTCTCCGCTGGACTTGCTCCAGCAGTTCCACATCCTTCTTAAACCGGGGAGCCCAAAACTGGACACAGCACTCCAAATGTGGTCTTACTAGGGCAGACTAGAGGGGGAGGATAACCTCCCTCCACCTGCTGGCCACACTCCTTTTAATGCACCCCAGGATACCATTGGCCTTCTTGGCCACAAGGGCACAGTGCTGGCTCATGCTCAACTTGCTGCCCACCGGCGCTCCCAGGTCCTCCTCAGCAGAGCTGCTTTCCAGCAGGTCACCCACAACATGTACTGGTGCATGGGGTTGTTCTTCCCCAGGTGCTGGACCTTACACTTGCTTTTGTTGAATTTCATGAGGTTCCCCTCGGCCCAGCTCTCCAGCCTGTCCAGGTCTCGTTGGATGGCAGCACAGCCTTCTGGCGTACAAGCCATTCTTCCCAGCTTGGTATCATCAGCAAACGTGCTGAGGTTACACTCTATCCCATCATCCAGGTCATTGATGAATATATTGAACAGGAATGGACCCAGTACAGGGCCCTTGGGAACACCACTACTGACAGGCCTCCATCCAGACTCTGTCCCATTGATCACGACCCTCTGAGTTCTGTTGTTCAGCCAGTTCTCTGTCCTCCTCACTGTCCTCTCATCTAACCCACACTTCCTTAGCTTTTGTATTAGGATGTTATGGGAGACAATGTCGAATGCCTTATTGAAGTCAAGATAGACAACATCCACTGCTCTCCCTTTGTCGACCCAGCCAGTCACGCCATCATAGAAGGCTATCACGTTGGTCAAGCACAATCTTCCCTTGGTGAATCCACGCTGACTATTTCTGATAACCATCTTTTCCTCCACACGCCTGGAGATGACCTCCGGGGTGATCTGCTCCATCACCTTTCCAGGAGATGGAGGTGAGGCTGACTGGCGTATAGTTTCCCAGGTCCTCCTTCTTGCCCTTTTTGAAGACTGGAGTGACATTTGCTTTCCTCCAGTCCTTGGGCACCTCTCCTGTCCTCCCTGACCTTTCAAAGATGTTGGAGGGTGGCTCAGCAAGAACATCCACCAGCTCCTTCAGCCCTTGTGAGTGCATCCCACCGGGGCCCATGGATTTGTGAGGATCCAGTTTGCCTAGGTGATCTCTGACTCAATCCTTCTCAATGAAGAGGAATTCCTCCTTTCTCCAGATTTTCTCTCTCCTCTGGGAGCTGGCATGCCTGAGGGCCAGCCTTACCAGTAAAGACTGAAGAAAAGAACGCATTCAGTAACTCTGCCTTCTCTGCATCCTGTGTCACCAGGGCCCCTTCCTTGTTCAGCAGTGGGCCCACTGCGTCCCCAGTCTTCCTTTTACTGCTGATATATTTAAAGCCCTTCTTGTTATCTTTGAAATCCCTTGCCAGATTTAGTTCCAAGTGGGTCTTGGCCTTCCTCGTCGCATCTCTGCATACCCTGACATTCCTGTATTCCTCCCAAGTAGTAAGTCCCTTTTTCCACATACTGTGGGCCTCCCTCTTCGATTTGAGTTTCTCTAGAAGCTCTTTGCTCATCCATGCGGGTCTCCTGGCTCTTCTGCCCGACTTCTTCCTCCTGGGGATGCACTGATCTTGAGCTCGGAGGAAGTGGTTCTTGAACACTGCCCAGCTCTCTTGGACTCTCCTGCCTTCTAGAGCCCTCACCCATGGGATTCCTTCAAGCAGGTGTTTAAAGAGGCTACAGTTGGCTCTCCTGAAGTCCAAGGCTGTAATCGTACTTGTTGCCCTGCCCTGCAACCATGCAGGATCCTGAACTCTACAATCTCGTGATCACTGCAGCCAAGGCTACCCCAACTCTCACATCTTCAACCAGCCCTTCCTTGTTCGTTAGTGTAAGGTCGAGCAGCACATCATGCTTTGTTGGCTCCTCTACGACCTGCATCAAGAAGTTATCCCTGATGGTCTGCAGGAACCTCCTGGATCATGCATGGCTCACCGTGTCGCTTTTCCAGCAAACATCAGGGTGGTTGAAGTCCCCCACAAGAAGTCAATGCTGTCCATAGTAATTCTACTATGTAGGCAAGAAGCAAAACCCAATCTTGTATCACCACCACCAGCTGATATTCCCAAGGTGTACAGAGCAATGCCAACTGATAGATTTGGCACATGCTTTTCCTTTTATCTCCTTCTAGGCTGTTTTGCAAAGCCATTCTTCCAGTTCTCTCCATGGTTGGGATGGCCATTGTATTGATAAGACTTTCCAGATAAGAGCTAGTTCCAAAAATTCTGCTAATGCCTTCTCTTCTTGGTGCTTCTGTCCAGAGTTAGGACCCTAAAGCCCGTACTGATACCTTTCTTTCTTCATCCCTCTTTCGACATTGCTCCTGACTAGCCTTATTCACTTTCTCTTTAACTTGGCAACTCTCTTTATCAATCCTCATACCTCAAAATTTACCTTGCCTTTTCAACACTGAAGATACTGCCGCTTCATTTAGCTTCACTAGAAAACTTTTTTCTGGGATTTTAAAAGCCTTTGTTTACCAGTATCAGTCTGCAGAGGTTAGGAGTCCTTAAGAAAGGACAACCAACATAAGAAAATCGTGTAATTGGTTGGTAAGTGCAGAGAAAAAAAAGAAACCACAAATGCATTTGCCAAGAATCTAAATATTCTTGCAAAGAATTCCTTGACAGGAAAAAGAACTAGAAAATCTGACATACTCTACCACCTGCATGTCCAAAAATATCTACAGATTTCAGCAGAAATATAAAACTTCAAGCAAAACAGTCTCCTTGACAGTAAGACAAGAAGCCACTTTCCACAAGTGCCCTCTCTCCCCTCATCTGCATTTCAGATTATGCTGTATGTTAATTTACAACCTCGAGTCATCAGAAATTTAAGATAGTCCATACAAAGATGTTTTTAAGTGGAACAGGAGGGAGTTAAATGATAAGGATACACAGTTTGCCCTCTAACACAACAGGGTCTACTTACTACTTCAGTTGCTCGAACTGCTAACAGATTTCCTTTGGGGTTTTTTTGGGGGGGAGGTTTGTGGCTGCCAAAGATCATACACAGAATTAAACCACAATACTCTCTTCTCAGAGCTGCTGACAACAGAAAATTATATTTTAATAAAAAGGCTGTAGGAAGGTAAAGTTTGTACAGAGATTTAGCTCAACTTCACCTTCTCTCTTGAAAGCTGAAGTGATAAAGGCCGTTTAGATATGTCATCTCTGTAGGGGAGAATTTCTCTTACATGAGCAAACAATGTATGTTCTTCTTTTAAACATCTCTTTAGACATGAATGAGATTAATGTAAACAACAATTTCGCAATTTTTTTCAGGCATATTGTATAAGCATAGCTCTAAGTAAATTATACTGCTGGACTTAATGTAGGCTTTAAACACTTTAGGTACAATACTTCTTATTTTGAAAAGCTTACTTGATATTCACTGATGCTACCAATAGCCACGAGTCTGTTTCCTTACTAAATAGTCATATGACCTCCAGAGACATAGATTTTAATTCCTATTCAGAAACAACAGTACCGTAAACATGTCCAGGGCCTTAATTTATTCAATCATTTTGTGGAAATTTACTGTGCATTTTGGTAACAGCATTTTTCAATATGCTACCATATCTTTTCTCTTGTAGAACATTATTTAAGTCACATGAAGAGGATCTAAAGTAAATCTCTATCAATTTGAGCCATTTGTTTAATGTTTGCACATTCATGGTGTGAATGCAAGTGTATTTGTCTTTCCCAAGCCTGACAAATACACTAACTACTATAATGCCTCTGTTATCTGGAAGAAACTGAAAGCAACAGAGAAAAAGAGCATCAACTTCTCCTTCTCCAAGTATAGCTTAAATAATGAAAATATTCTTAGAACAGCCTTCAAAACCACTATATGTTAGGAAAAGCATAATTTTCAGGAAAACAAATTTGAACCTAAATTAAATTTGTATTCTCCCAATCCATTACTCCACAGCTGAACAAATTGATACTTTAGATTCAGTAACTGAATCAGTACTATTAAACAATATTTGTATATTTAACAACAGAATATTACAACTGTGAAAATCACCTCTTAATTTTGGGGTTCTTTAATTTGCCAAGTCATTCTATTTATTCTAAGTTGTACCTGTGCACATATACCTCATCTTGTTCGACAGGTAATCATCACATTTCAGAATGCCACAGTTTCTGTTATAGAAATATCACATCTGTATGGTTACAGGATACGTTGCCACACTTCTGATTTGGGTTTTTTGGTTTTGTGGGGGTTTTTTTTGTATACTTTTTCTTAAACTGGATACTAAGATCCTCAGCAGTAAAAGAGACAGGGGAGAAAAATTGGATAAATCCTATCCCATTATGTTTTTGCAAGCTGTAGAAATAATGAGAAAACACACAGATCAAGAGAAAATTCACTCAAACAATACTTCAGAGGAATTTTATTAACAATGACTGCTCTGCCTAGTATAGTGATGTCCACAAAAAAAAACCCCACCAAACAGAAAACCCCGTGTGGGACAGATACACTTGGATCAGGTATAACATTGTTATGCTGTCAAAAAAAAAGAAGGATGAAGATGAATTCAAGAGACTGAATTTAAGATGGAGGAGTCTGTCATGCAATAACAGCTTATACGAATTAGAAAACCGACATATAAACATAAAAAGCAAAGCTGACATACTTGATAACCACAAAGCCTGCTTATTCCAAATATACTTTCAATTACAGTCATTCTGGATTACACAAAATGAAAAAACAAGTTTAGGAAAGCGCAGTATTACAACGCTTGTCTCAGTTTCTATCCTGTCAATGTCTCAAAGCATCCCTACATGCAGTGGAGTCTCCCCAGTCTCTCGCCTGGGCAAACACTTGTGGTAAGAGAGGCAGTTTCACAGCTTCCAATCACGCAGCACATATTCCACCCCTGCACTGATACCTGGGGCAATGCAAGAACACAGAAAACATGTCACAACAGCTTCTTGTGGTTTGAAGCTGAATGTCATCATGGAAGTTAGACGTCTTCTTGAAGGGTCAATTCTAAAAATCAAGCTAAGTCTTACCTGTGCAATACTGTCTCTCAAAGGCAAATACTTGTGGGTAGTGGACTTTTTTGAGAAGACCTTAATATATTAATCCAGCACCTCATCTGTGTTGCTTTGTTGCAATTACCCCAGAATAGCCAATGCACAGTAACAAAAGCCTCATTACAGTTTTTTAATAGTAAAAGCAAGCACAAAGGTTCATTTCACTTAAGAAACGGTAGAGAAATGGGCAAACACAGATGAGAGATTGTTGCACTGAGTCAACAAGACAGAATCACGTAACTGAAGTACTGAAGACATCTAAAGCCACAATCTGTTGTGTACACAGTGATTTCAGAGAGCAAATAACATTTCATTTTTCTGTGCTGTGTTCTGGTTGAATCGTCCACATTCCAACAATCCTAAACACAAGTACAAGATTTTTGATGTATATTTCCAAGATAACATATATTTCCAAGTCCAAGGTTATTTTTTCTAATTAGGCTGCTGCTAGATCTGTAGCCAGTCTTATAAACCACCTTAACCTTATTTTAACTTTTCATTATGAAAATTATAATGTTCATTAACTTTGGAAGACACAGCATTACAGCTATGATGTATCATTCCTCACATTATTAACAACCTACTTTATAAACTCAGTGTTTGAAGCAGATGTGGGTAATAACGTCTTAAGAGCTTTCTCTTTGTGTTTGTAAGAATTCAGAAAAGAAATTAATAGGAGCACACACACTTAGTTGGCTATCCATACACAAATTTTTGTTCACTGTCATGATTTTAAAATTAGTGCCAAAATATAATTGCACCAAATTTAGCAGACTCGTTAGAAACTAAAACCCAAACCAAGAAACTATCTGACTATTACAACCCTCCCCATCTCTCCAACTCTTTGGTAGGATCACTTAAGCGAGAATGATGTCCAGATTATCACTGTTTGTGTCGTCAACTTTTAGCATATTGTGAATAATTTTCAAAGGTAATAGTTTCCCACAAAGATTAAGCACCATTTTAGCTTTGCTTCAATACTGTTCAAATGCCTCAGGCATTGAAAAAAATCCAAGATACAATTGGATATTGCTAAGAAATCAAATGGAATATTACTTATAAAAAAGCTTTTTGTTCCTGTAACTACATAATTTGAAATATTAATATGTTTATAATATTTAATACATCATCTTAAACTGCCATCTTTAAAACCGTATTCTATTAGAAGTCAGTCAAAAAAAGCTAGAATACTGTGCTAGACCAGCTACCACATTTGCAACCTGATGGTTGTTTGGGGTTTTTTTTGTGTTTTTTTTTTGTCTGTTTCTCTTTGTGTTGTTTTTGTTTTGTTTTGTTTTGTTTTTTTAAGATTATCACACTTGATAATCAGAGACTTAGTTATCAGAGACATTGTCTCTGGCTTAAGTAGCAAAACCTAAAATATTGGTATTTTTTACTTCACTATTTATACAAACTGGAGCGATTAGTGTATTTCAGAAGACAAAGTTGTACCAAACTGAATCATCCTGCAACTGAGCAATTACTATTTCATATAATGAAAATCTAAACTTCTTTCTAGCCAGCAGTCAGCAAACAACTTGCTGATTTCTAGCTAAAACTGATCAATTGCTATTCTACCTTTTTCACATGCAATACCGGAAAAAATACTACTGATGTTGGATAGTTGTTTAAATTTTCTTAACATCAGATATTTCTTTACATTTTACAACACCTGGTAGAACTGCCAAACTAAAAAAACCTTAGCTATAGCTCTTTGTGTAATCCCATCATACGTGAAACTTCCAATGAAGTTTAGGTCACACATGAATACATTCAAAAGGTGCTAAGAGAGGAAACACAGTGACAGTAAGTATGAAGATTCAGAATTTAAGAGTGGATAAATGAGCTGATAAGGAAAGAAGGAATAGGACAGTGACAGGCATGCAGCTAAAAGATGTTTACAACACTAGGAGTGGCAAGGCATACCTGGGCTGATAACGTGGATAAATGAAGGATGCAAGGAGTAGAACAGGATGGATATTGGCAAGATCTTCCAAGCAAAATGTTTATTAAGCTGAAGAAGCATCTTGCATGGTAATCAACAGAAGACCAAAGTTTGACTTTCAAAATTACACCGGGCAAACTGCAGTGAAGAGACATTTCAGCACTGATGATCAAACTGTTCTGCTCTTGTGATCTACTTCAAGCAAGTATCTTACTTTGAAAGTAATGACTGTGAAAACATTTGACTGTCATAAGGAAAACAGAGCTAACTAGCACCATTGAACCTGACGGTAGTTACACAGAGCTCAAATTAGAAAATCGTAAGCAAGACAACAGGCACTGTTTTTAGTATTATGTCAAGAACATTTTCAAGTGTCAAATTCAGTTTGCAACATCCAGTTTTTGACTAAAGTTCAGAAAATAGCCTAGTTCTTTACTGTGTTTTCCATAACATTTCCTTAGGTGGATAATTCCTCTCTCAATTTCCTGGACTTGCTCAAATTCAGCTAAAATTAAATCTCTTACTTTCCTTTTCACTGCTTTAAGAGGAAACAGAGAACTCTCTTTTTGAGTTTTAATGCATAAGCTTTCTGCATCCATTTTAACAAGGTTCTATCACACACACACACAAACATCTGAGACCCATTCTATATCATGTAAAAGAAATGGCATTCCTCAGAGAGGCTTTTCTCCAAACAGTTTTAAAAGATATCTTTGGATTCTGAATTAAACCGGATGTAGGGATTGCCACCAGCAGAGAAGTAGAAGTCACAAACAGCTATAACCCAAATATTCTAAGGAAGTGTAAGCAAGTAATTACAAATAAAACTGCTTACATGCATGCAACTTGTTTGGCAACAGCAGTATACCATAAGGAAAGCTGCTACAATTCATAACAGCATCTTGTAATAAAACAGCTTTATGCATCCTTCTCAAACTGTTTAGTGCTCAAATCTAATCAGATGGCTGAGTAAGCATTACGCTTTGGGACAGTAAATCTCTGTTTCCAATATGGTCTACATTCACAGACATGTACTTTGGCATTGACTGTAAGACACTTCCAGCTAAGCGCTCATATAAAAAAAATAGCTATATATAAAATATATCTGCATGCTGTTTTGTCTAGTCAGCTATCTAGACTGAAATAAGTTAGGAACCTTGCTCAACAGGACCTGACTGCTACCAGAAAAAGCTAACATGAAAGTAGCATGAAAGGGCTATCTTTATACATGTCACTGTCTCTTCAACATGTCTTTATCCACGTCACTGAGAAATATATGGCATTGCTATGGTACCTTTTGCTTCCTTCCGAGAAAAACAAGTTAGGAAAGTGCTTAGAAATGAGCAACAAATCTGAATTCAGGACAGACGATGACACTATACAGGCAGAGGCTTGAAGAGCTCTACCTCGATAGACAGGTAGAGCTCATAGGAAAGATGACTGTCTTAACTGTAGCATCTAATCAAATCTGTGAAGAAAAAACAGTGGGTTTATGTGTGTTCCAATAAAACAGAAAAGGACATCACCAGAGCAAATGGCTTGCAATTAAAGCGAGTTTCCAAAATCCAAAAAGAAGCTGGTATCTACTTTTAATGTGGAGGTGAACTCCCCACAGACACTGCTCACCAGTGGAAATCACGGACTTTCTGCCTGTTGATGTTTTTAAGACTCCAGAATGTGCTTCATTCAAGGAGAGATTACTGGGGTTAATGTGGAAATAATCTGATTAAAGTTAATGAGCCGCTGAATAGGAGGCCAAACAAGATAACTGGTAAAGCTTTTGACCTTAAACTCTGAATCCAGAGACAATATAAAACAAAAAGAACAAATAAAAAATGCTGGGTCCTGCTTACCCAATTATACTTGTGGCTCATTTTCTTTTCTACTAATTTTGATCCCTATTTATAGGTTTTAAATTAATTGGTCATCAGCACTTTGACCCAATTCCAAAACACCCATGGTTCTCTAAGGAAGAAAATGAGTTTTGGGTGTGGTTTGTTTGTTTGTTTGGACATCTCCTTATGTTTTTCTTACTAAGTAAACTGTGTGTATTTGGGTCCAGTCACAGTATTTGAAAAGCTTCTGAAAATCACATAATCCATTGAGGTATTAGGAGAACAAACAGGGACAAGAAAACAAATATAAACATAGTAATCATCACCACAGACCAAACAGTTATCCAACTGAGTCTAGACTTTAGTTCCCAACAATAGTAAGATATTTCAAAAGAACCTGGGGAAAAAAATAAGGTGTAAAAGACAATTACAGAATAAACACAACAAACACCTAAAACCTGTTCCCAATGCATTTGAGCTGAAAACTGACTTGCACACTGAAGCAGTGCAGAGCACTCTGGTGCTTAAGCCATCTTCCACACACTCCAAAAATATACAAATGTCTAATCTTTTCCTTATTTTCCTGAAGATGTGGCCCTCAAAAACATCTGGTATTGAAGAGTTCAACAATGTATCCAGAAAATAATTTTACATTTTAAATTGACAAAAAAAATTTTCAGATTTCAATTTTAAATATTTTTTTTTACCTCTGTTATGAGAAAGGAAGAGGAGAAGCAAATGGCCTAATTTCTTTTTACCAGAAAACAAGCTTTGGAGGGGTTCCCATGTTCACAGCAGTAACAAAGTGATACTCACTAATGCAAATTCTGGACCTCATGACTTGTGAAGACTAATTTTCTGGTACATGCCTAGGATGCAAGGACAAAGATGCCCAATTCAAACCCAGATTAAGTGTTAAATCTTTTTAAATCTGAGATTTCCAGAGTAACAGGTGTACTAGAAAAGCATCTGACTCTCTTCCTTTCATCAGTTTGAGAACACTTACAAGTAATCAGCCTCCCTTCCAAACTCTTCTTGCTGAAAAATATACCCTAAAAATATCTATGTTAAACTGCAGATCCTTATGAAGACAGGAATCCAGAGAAGGTGGAATATTTGCAGAATTTGTGCAAGTTAGCCATTTTTGTTAGTAGGATTAATCAAGTATTTTCATTTAGAGGATGTTATTTTAAAAAGAAAAATATTATTTCAGCTTCTTAGAGTACCTTATTTCCCTTTATGATGGATTTTAATATGAGAAAGAACATCCACATGGATGTGCCTAAATATTATAAACTTCTTAGAAGAGTGTGCACATGTGTGTCTGAGAAAATGGGGAAGGTTTTATAGGATCAGAAATTACTATTTTCAATATCCAAAGTCTTAGACTTCTATTACATAGCAGAGCCAAGGGATGAGGAGGAAAAAAAGTATATGAAGAACAGGATTTCTTCAACATTCACATAGGTCCTAGCATTATAAGGAGAGCAAACACTATTTTGAAGCTCAAGATCTTCTTGCTTGATACAAATTTGTAATTAAAAAGTATAGAAAGTATAATTCTTCTTAATTTTGAAGTGCTTTTGAAAAGGTATTTCCATTAAAATGGTTACTAAGCCTATTCTAGAGCAGAACTGCAGTTTTAAAAAAAATTTAGCGTGCACTAACTACCTGAGTTGGTAACATCTACTTTTTAGAAGTTGCCCTTTTATATCTAGTTCATATAATGTTCATGTAATTTTGTAAATGGTTAAAAAAATAGAATCTAGTTTAACTTAATCATCAACTAATGAGGAGTCCAGTAGAGCAGCAGTAAAAAAAAAAACCAAAGCTCTTTTTGGAAGTTAAATAACTGTTTAGAAGAAAAGGAGCATAAATCTATACATACCTATATATTTGCATCAGAAATCCCTGCATTCTGATTCTCTAATTTAAACTGTAAGCAAATACTGATTTTTAATAAGGATCACTAGAGAGAAACTGCCAAGAATAAAAATTATTTCCTGAGAGAAACTGTGTGTGTACACAGAATTCGCATATTATGTCTAGCTGTTTGTTGTTTATTCTACAAATACATATTAATATTAGAGTAGCACTGCGCTTTTCAGCACTGGCCATATTAATTATTACTAGAGTCCTCTGTCAGCATCATAGCTTCTCTATATAAAGTTTCAGAAGACAGTGTTTTATTAAATTCCAAGCGCATCTTTATTATGGTCACCTAGAACCAGATTGCCAGTAATACTTTAATTGATTACATTGTGTATTTAGCTTCCTAGTTGATTACATTCTTTCCATAGCAATGACATCTGAAATACTTCAACATGTTGTATTGCAATGGCCACCTCTGAATTGCTAGGTTGGAATACCTTGGACCGATGGCCAAGATGCTGATCTAGAAGCTGGTTCAACTAGGCAAACAGCTAACAGAGCAAGAGTTACATCTTCATTCAACAAGGCCGGGTCAGGCGGTCTGACTTCCCAATGGTTAGTTCCAGCAGATCTGAGCAACCAACCACAGGAGGCAAATTAAGTCCCAATGTATGAAGATATAAAATGGTGAAACACCAAGAAAGGAGGATTAGAGGGGATTGAAAGGTAAATGGAAAGCAAGAGATTATCAGAACAACCGATTTAAACTACCATTTACAAATCAGGGAGCTTGCTGCTCAAGGGGAGGGGCGAAACAAAAAACCAAAACCAACAACAACAATAAAAAAAACCCAAAACTAACCAACCAAACAAAAACAACCCTAACAAAACCACCACAAAACCCACCAAAGAGCAAGAGGAAATTATTTATGCATATGTACTTGGAAGTATCCCAAAGACTTAGAGTCTATTCCATGATGTTTCCCTAAAAAGCCACTTCTAAAGAGATTTCCTGTGACTCTAATATACACAGTTTTAGCTTAATTCCTATTTATCAGCAGATTTTAATACTACAGCTTAAAAGGCCACTTGACTGAATCTAGAGTATAAATGAAAGGAGGCACGTTAGATTTTTGGGTTAGACTTTCTTACGTTTTCCCTTCCTAAAAGCACACTGGGGGAAGCATGCAATAAAGGTTTGTACTTTTATTTATTTGCCAGTCTAGTAATGCTGCCACTTAGCTCCCTTATTAACAAAATCAACACAGATTAAATCACAGATGAAAAGTGTTTTCATGTTTTTAAACCATGTAACAATAAGAACCATATAATCTTTTATGAACTGGGGAGGGAGAAGGTAGGGGAGGGAGTTTTTATTCAACATCTTTGCTTTAGCAAATAAAGTATACGTATTAAAAGATAAATTTTTATTTGTCATTAATACCGTGCTTTCTAGAGAAGAGAAACTGAATGCAGTTGTCTCACCTTAATAAATACTTTACACTGGATTGCGGATCTCTTAGGTAACCATTAAAACCAAAGTAAATCTTGATTCAACAGCAATGCAAGTTACATATGTGTACCGATTATAACAGGAAATTTGCCTTGAGGTCTTTTTCCCCACACAAGCTACCCTACATCTGATTCCACATCAAGGGCTTCCTCCTTAAGATTCTGCCACCTGCCTCTAACCTTGGATTTTGTTTGATTATGTAAGTGCACGGATGTACTGAAAAGAAACATATTGCAGAATGCCACTCAAAACCTAATGTGACAAAGGAAAACTAAGAATGTGCTCCCACTCTAACCAGAGCACATGGAAAACTTTTCTCTAGCGACTTTAATCCAAATCTATATATACACTATTTAATTTTCAAAAGGTCACAGGTTCTGGAAAGAAACATTAAAACTAAAGGTAGTAAAACTCAGTTGGATTTGGAAGGGATACACTAATTTGAGCTTAAAAGTTGAGTATGACTCATGTTTGATGACAAGGTGACGAAAACTTCATCTTGGTGTTATTGAGAATACAAGCAGCGAGACAAAGTCTAGTTAGCCTAAGAACTTTTAACAGCAACTATCCCCTCTATAGAGCAGCCCATTAGTCGTTGCTGAACACAGCATACCTGACCACAATAACTTTAAATTTGAACAAGCTTAATCACACTCATGAAATGTTCTTACTGCAGTGTGGTTCTTCGAATGAGTCCCAGTAAATTCTTTGGTGACAGATTTATGATGTGAAGAACAAGAAGAGAAAACAGTATTTGTTCGTCTCAGCTATCAGAGCTGCCCTAGATTCATCAAACTGGTTTAGGTTGCTTTGGGTTTGGAGCATGGCCAGGGGTGTTGCTATTTTTCTTCTTTTTCCAAGAAACCTCTTCAACATATATATACATAGAAAAGATGCAGTATGAAATTCCTAAGAGGTGATGAGTAGTAAGGCATAGTAACACAACTTCATGTGGAAGAAAACTGAGTGCACTGCCTTCCCAAGGGCCCCTCTCTGAGGACTGTACTGTGATAGCTTAATTTTCTATTTGATGTTAATAAAAATACTGGACAACCTTAAGGGACGTTATAAGGGATTTATTATAATAATTCTCACCAATTCTAACTCCTGTTAGCATACCTATAGTGTTAAACAGGATACAAAAAGCACTCATTTTTAGGTATAAAACAATAAGAAAATTGAATTTGAGCTGATATACAGAGAGGTTTTGGCTGTTGTTCTTTACTGAAATTATCCTGCCATACAAAAGAGATGCTGTGACATACACAAAGCAATTCAACTGTGGTAAAAAAAATTCAAAATATTTCAGAATACTGTTGGGTCCAGTTAAATATGATTGGATTTTTTAGACTTATTAATAATAACTTCAATCATATACTCTAGTTTTTATACCATATCACAGAAGAGATTTACTGCCAAACTAGATCTGACCTGAGAATGAGAAAGCAGTCAATTCAGTATAACTATTGGCAAATAAATTTTGCATTAGCTGAAGCCTGGCATTTGGCTCAGGCAGAAAAAATCCATGAGCTATGAACACCAAGTGAGGAACTCTGGAATCGCCCCTTTGAAACTGGCTTTAAAACCCTTGGTAACTCAGTAGAGTGTTCTTTTAAGCACAATTTGGTTACAAAGTATATTTGAAGAAACGTCACCTTTCAAAGCAACCTCTTTAAAAAATGGTTTTCCAAAATCCTTTTTTTGCCTTAAAGGACATCTACCTTTATCATGCTGCATCAGCAGACAAGGTCAGAAAGAAGGTATTTTCTTTAAAAAATAAAAAAATTATAAAGTCTGATAATTGATTCTCTTTGGTGGAAAAATACACGGCCTACAGAGAAATTCACATATTACCAGATGACTGTAAAATATTGCAAATATTCAGAGGTGTCAGAACTATTGTCAAGCTTTTGACATAGCCTAGCCAAAAGTAAGAAAGCTTCTATTAATCTTAAAATACAATATTCAAAAAGGACTCCTCAACTTTCAATAAAACTTGTAATGTTTGAATGCTCTCTCAGATCCACCAAAGGACTATTTTTCAGATCAAGTGACTAATGAATATCCAGTGCAGGTATTGAATTACAAATACATTTCCATCTATATTAGGTAGAATGTAAGACAAATTAGTAGGTCGAGCATGCACTGGACCTGTCATTTTAGCCAAGAATCTGAAAACCTGTTTTAAAGACGATCAGAAAATAAGCTTGACACAAAAATACTGCACCTATTCTGAATGACTTTGTACAAATACTATTATGGGTTCATTAGAAACAGACTTTAAAAGGGGAATTTTATTACTTAGAAAAATTACAGGTAAACATCTTAGGAAAAGCACAGCAGATGTAATGCCAGACTAAACTGCTTCATGTAATATATATTCATGTCATCCTTCATGCCTTTATACCAAAACTTCCAAATGCCACACCAGAAAGTGGCATCTACGTCCAAGAGGAACTTTCTTGGGTAGGCACATTTGTCAATGATTAGCACAAAAATCTTATTTCAAAACATGCAAACAATGACAACATTTTTAAATTGTATATTCAGAGCTAAACTTCTACCACTATTCAATTTTCCTATCCAATGCTTTATTCACACTAGCTCAAAGAGTTATTTATGCTTTGTAGATCTGCTTTTTCGTGAAGAATGAGACAAACAAGTCAGAACAGAAGGACAATAAAACACTAAAGCGAACCAAGAAGATCTGTTTCAAACTTCTGAGCTCTGAATACAGTTTTTGTTATTAGCATTTCACTGTTGAACCATCATAAACAAAAATGGAAGTAGTACAACTCGGTCTTGCACTTAACAGATTTTCAAAACCAAGTAACATATGAGCAGGCAGCAGCTAAAACCAACTGCTTTGGGCAGTTCCAGTGCCATGGTTAAACCAGATCCTTTTCAATAAGTCAACTGCATATAGTTTTACTAACAGAAGAGACAAAATATTGCAGAAAATATCTATGATTGCTTAAAAAAATATGTCAAGGTTTTTTTTATAATAGAAGAATACAAAATTCTCTAAAGACTATTTATTTTAAGCATGTTTATTTCCTACAGAATTTAATCCCATCAAAACACCCACTCAAATTTAGAATAAATTTACATGCATAAATTCCTAGATGTCTGCAGATGGAAACTGCATGCATAAGATGTAATGAACAGTATTTCCTACTATATTAACCACATTTTTATCCATATAATATTAATGTAGAAAGTGAGAACGTGTACCAAGTCTTAACCTAGATCTACTTTCCCCATTACCTCAAATTTCATGTCAGTAGAGGAACTTTACCATCGGAAAGATACCAAGTTTTCAAATGTGAAGAATCATCATACAGACTTATTTTCTAAAGAAATTTGCTTTCTGAACTTAACTAAAAGCAGGAAAATAAGGAGTTACTGCTCATATTATTTAACACAAAACCTACTTTAGCTCTCTAAAATAAACATTATTCATCTAGACATAACAACACAGACTAGAAGGCGGGGGTGGGGGAAAATAAAATCTTCAGAGCATTTCAATTCAGTCACCAACAATTTGCACTCCCCTTCATAAAGAGGGCAGATAAGAACACATTAAGAGCAGGAGGAGGATGAACAGTCGTCAAATCAGTAATCAAGAGAAAAAGAACACCCTCATGAAATGCCGAATAATGACCTGGAAAATAAAATGAGGCACTTGAGCTGAAGCATCAATCATCCAGATACGGAAAAGTAATATTTAGATGACTCCTGTACACAAAGGCTGAACAAACCACAGTGCAAATGGCTCCAGTAGCTCATATGATCTAGTTACAGTTTGATGCATTATCTGTAGATAAATCCCTACAACCAAAGAAAGACCCTAACAAGAACAGAGGTTATCTCAGAAAATAGAGCTGGGTGTTTGAGGGACCAAGCACAACGCAAACACTTCCAAATGTCAGTACACAAATGTTAGAGAAACAAGGGATTAGACAAGGGTTTAATTAGTGATGCTAATTAATAGATATTTTGCTTTAAAGGTGAAGACAGACACTGACTGCTGGCAGAATGCTTTGAACAAGTTGCATGACATGGTATGAAGTATAAAAAATGACCTTTCATTGAATGATCTCCAAAGAGCTGATAACTTAGAATAGCCTGAGTCACAATATTAGAAATGTGTAGTAGAGAACTAATATACGCCATTAACAAGCACATACATAAAAATGTAGTTTCAGCAATTAAAGATGTACTAGATAATTTACCTTCCATTGAGAGGGCCACAAAGGGCTATACGTTTATGCCTCAAAACTGCCTATATCTTGCTTGATACAAACCACATCTGACTCTTCAACTGAAACTAAACCAAGTAATTTATTTTAAGAAACATATCTAGTTGTCGACTGAGTGACAATTTAACCAGGCTATTTGGTCAAGTTAACCAGATGATTAAACATGGTTCCTATGAAGCAATGTTCACTAATGGTTTCAAGACACAGACTTATGATTTATTCAAACAAGTAAATACCGGAATGAGAGTAAGAATGTGTGTTACAGTGCAAAGGCATAATCACAGTTTTTTTCAACCAAAACCATTTAGATTGTTAATTCATTAATTTATTGGACATAACAGGTATTTAAAGAGAGGAACATCTTACAAACTAAGAGATTACTTCACCTCTCTTACAAGTTCACACAGGCAGTTTACTTCCAATATTATTTCTAAGATCTCGATGCTGCAATAACGTATTACAGCCCATTATAAAAGTAATTAGATGGGTTTCCTCCTTCCGGTTTTTATGAGGTGAAGGGTAAGCAGTAAGGGTAAGCGGTGACAAAATGAAGTCAGAGCAAACACAATTCCCATCCCCCCATTTCGAGTACAGAGCAATTAAGAACAGCAAAGGAATTCTGAGGCACCTGATTAAAAATGAGTATGTGTTAGCCATATGGGGTTTTACCATAACAGTGTTTTAGTTATCTTTTCAGTACAGGTACTCTGTTTAAGACAGGCAAGTTGAGGTGAAAATGCCGTTATTATTTCTAAAATGAACCTAGGAAACAGAATACGGAGGTAGCATGTTGGCCAACCCTAAGATCCATGACCAATATAACACCTGGTTAAGGGTCACCAGCATTTGTGTTTCTCAGATGTTCTGAACGGTGTATCCTGGTTTGACCCATTTACAAACAGTGAATTCCGACAGCATCAGAAATCTGAGAAGAGAAATAGCTTCCTAATTTAACACAAAACAGTTGAAATAATGGTCAAATGGCATCCATTCTCCTACAGTTCTTTCATTCAAGCCCCTTATAACAGAATTACTGTAAAAGAAACCAGTTCTGACTTCAAACATACCTTGCCTTGGAAACTCATCTGACTCCCTGTGAACCAGGTCAGAAACTCGATTTCCGTAGTGCATCCTGGTGTCATGATCATACGCCTTCAGTGTCTCACTTGAGCTGTAAGACTTCTGAGTTGGTACTCTGCAGTCTTCACTGTCCAGTGAAGAACTTGTATAGCGACATTCCTTTCCGCATCGGCCCCTCGTCAGAGAACGGTGTCTTCTATCTTTTATATCCATTATTCTGAGTCAGGTAGGACGTTTTCAAAAAAGCCACTCTTGTATTTGGGGTAAGTCACTGCCACCTAAAACCAGGAAAGGATAACAAAAGAGTGAGCAGTGTTGCTACTATTTTTTTTTTTAAATCTACTTTCCCTGACTTATCCTTGAAGAACAATGCAGCACAGATCAAGAAGAAAGAGAAGACCCACATGATGCATCCTTAGAAATTGATATAATTGACCTCAGTGGGAAGGGGGAAGAAAATCAAATGCTGTAGAAGAACTGCATTCTATCTAAATTATCATCTCATTGAAGAGTTTAAAAAATAATGTTAAAACAAAAACACTGTTATCTTTTGATTTTTGAATGAGAAGTGATAACAACATGGAACTGACAGAATAACATTTGTTCCTGCTTTGCAATAGTACAAAGAAAAACAGCTTTAATTATTTCCGTTCTTCCTGCAGGCAGACTTGCAATTAAGAATGAAGCATGCAGGATTGTTGCATAGAGGACATTATACCTATTCAGCATTAATGCATTACAAAGGCGTACATTATCCTTTAACAACGCGTTCACATGAGGAGGCAACTGATTTTATTCATAAAATATGGATAACATAATCCAAGGCCCTGTTCTGAACAAAAGGTTGAACAAGGTATCTCCAGAGGTCCTTTCCAGCCTTGACATTCCTGCATTTTTATGATTATCTGAACATGCTTTGGGAATGGGCTGTTCTTGGGCACCACAGAACATGACTAGATGCTCTTCTTCACAGTCCCTTAAGATGACCAGTTTATCCATCTCAGCAGTTGGAGTTCTTCAAAATTGTGCAAATATCTTCTTGCTCACTGGACCAGAAAGAGATCGATTCTTAACAGTCTGCTTAATTAGGATGCCCTTACTGTGGCATATATGCTTTAATATATGCACAGTTAGCATGCATAAACTGCAAAATGAAAGAAAGTGTGGAAAGCAAGAAATACACTAAGCATGAGCACCCTAACCACTGGGGTACTAATTATTTTGAGTTGGTATTTGTATGTATATCTTTCTCTCATGGCATCCTATGCCCAGGTCTTTATGAGTCCTGAGGAATCCTCGTGACAAAATTTTTTGCTGGAAATTAAATCTTCCCATGCAAAAACCACCCAGATTTGCTAACAAGCACAACTTGGAACAAAACCTCTGCTTTTCTATACATGCATGGCTAAACAGGTGAAAAAATGGTTTTGGCAAATGTAGCTGGGAGAGTTGAAGACATTTTCTTTCTCATTGTCCCCTCTCAGTTCATGTGCCTACACGAAAGCCCTCCCAGCAGAACAGGAGCAGGTCCTGCAAGCCAGCTATACCCAGTCCCAGGCCAGTCTTACACTACCCAAAGCACTGCAACAGTACAATTTCACAATTTCTTCTGCCGCCTCTGCAACCAACGTAACAAACTCCAGCAAAAGATGATAAAAAACCCAGAAGACAGTCATGTCGTTCGCTGCTGTAGTTGTTTGCACCCGTAGGAGAGGAGGTCATAACACTGGTGTAAGTATTGGCTAAATCATTGCTTTTTGGGTGGAATAGATTATGCCCCTGAGATAGAATAAATGTACTTGGCCAGAGGAGCTAGTGAACTTGAGAAGAGGTTTCTTGGCTTCATTTAGACTCTGACATTTAGACTTGTTGTGGTTTGTTGGTTTTTTTTTAATTTATTTTCTTTATTTTAAAGAAGAAAGTTAGGTAACCAGGAGAAACAGCTGCTTTAAGACACCCACTGGTATTCTGCAATCTGTGAGCAATAAAAAGTGTAAACATGCTTACTTTTCCCTCCTTTTTCTCTTATTTTTAACTATGATGGTACATTTCAGAGGGGGAGAAAAAAACACCCCAAAAAACACCACACACAGAAAAGCCAAAACAAAACCCGAAAATGTTCAGCACTTAAAACTGGGAGGGTTAGTTTTGAATTTTAGATTAAAGGGAAAGGCAGCCTCCGTATACACTCCCATTTCTCACCTCTCTGAACATCTAGTGGCTAAGCTGACTTCTCTATATCTGAATTATTCAGTTCAATTCTTTGGTCCTGTAATATTTATTAAACTGTAAAGTATGTTAACTGTCAAGCATGTTAACAGTGGTGGCACAAACACTTGCTTGAAGTTTGAGGAGATATATGATGGTTTAGATTAACAACACCTGACTCTTTGATCCCTGTTCAATATTATCTCATCAAATTCAGATATCAATACATCACAACTATAAAACACATAAACAGATAATATACAGTACAGTATTGAGCAAAACCTGCCAATTACTGTCTGGATGTCTTCACTCTACTGTTCAATACAAAAGCCTATTATTCCATATGAAAGTATTGTCTATCAGTTCAGAAAAACAAACAGCTTTTTGTTTTTATGATTGCTAAATTCAAGCTGTCTGGCCTGATTTCTATGTTTTTTGAAAGAACATTTAATTACTTGTTACTATAGTTAAAAGAAGGATTTACTGTGACCAAGACAGAACTTCTGAGTATTTCCATGATATTAGCTTATTAAAGCATCTTCTCAGGCAGACAAGATTTCTTCAAAATTGTTCCTTCAATAAACATTCTTTTGTAGAGTTTTGTGCAATTACCCTACAAATATAAAAATAAAAGGAAATAGTAAGACAATGCTCTAACTGTTGATAATGCCAAGAACTATCCCTCAGCCACCCTCATGCAGAATGCAAGGCACAATGTCTGCACTGTCATTACCGTGACAAGTCCAACAGGTTAACACAAGAAAACCAATCTAGAAATATGAAAAATACAGCTTTACTTTGACCTTTCTTAAGGAAAATCTCGTTACAAGAATCAGTCATCGTAATAATTTGGTGAATAACTTGATCTTTATAATGCTATACTATTAAAAATATCTTGAACTTTACTAAATTTTAAAAGATGCTTAAAAATATTATAGATAATTTGAAAAACATTTTTATTGGGGTTTTTATCCAATGACCTGTTCATATTTATTACAGTACCTCTATGTTTTTTTCTGATTTTTCTATTACTTGAGGACAAACCCCAAGCACCCGAGAGTTAATACATTTACCTAAATGCAACAAAGTATTCTCATAGATTCTTCTCTCCTCCTCATCTTTGCTTTGGGGATTTGTATGAACAAAACAGTCCAGCAAAAAACAGTTCCATAACATTGTCAACAAACCACTCTTAAAAATCAGACAAGAATGTCACCATCTGTGCCTTAAAATATGATGAAGTTGTAACACTCCTAGAAAATTTGTTTCACATTTTGCTCATACTTATCTTAACTAGATGAAATACTGTTTCAATTCAACGTTAAACACCTTCCCTGTTAGACAGTCAAACCTTTATGTAATGTATTCCAGGAAAGGTAAAACGCGATAGCTTTGGTTAAGCAAAAATAATGGTGATATTCAATTTGAGTTTAAAATTCCTAGTACTCTTTGACTTGCCTGTCTCAAGGGCACTCTGTGAATGGCTTATTTTGAGTAACTGACCTAAAGAGTAACTGATTTAATAATTTCTTTTGTTTCAAAGGATTCCACTACAGCTGCTTAAATTCACCCACTTACAGTACAGAGTAGTACAACCACTAACAACTGACAACTGTTTTTCTCATCTGTCATTGTTTTAGTTATGTATGAAGCACTAACAGGAGCCCCATCTAACTTTCTGAATAAGGTATTTATGGATTGCAAAAGGGTTGGACAAGTTTCCAAGGTGTGCAGTCTCAGTTGATCTAGACCTTCCAAGGATAGTAAACCTAAAGCAATAAATGGGACATGCCATATTTGCTGCTGGTGCACAGACATATGTCGCATGTGGTGCAAGTTACATGTGTCTAATAAACTTTGGACTCACTATTCACCAAATGCAAGTTTTCTTGTGTTCATGTGCAGTAACTCTTTACCTGGACACAACTACAGCAGTGATAACAACAGCATAAGGGGTAACCATGGGGTACTCCAAGGTCATTAAAAAGTTGTATGAGGAGAGGAGAAAAGAGGAAGAGGAGAGAGGGAAAAGAGGGAGAGGCAGGAAAAACATTTTTTTTGTTTAGGGTTTTTTTAAAAATTGACCACTTCTTTTTGTGTTAGCAAAGTCAAATCAATAGGAGGCATGAAGGGAGGACTCAAAAAGAATTTTAATGGCTTAGCAAAGCCTACGCTAAAACTCCTTTTAAATCTGAAGTTGATTTGTACACTGATCTTAGTTAAGTTATGTGTGTTTCTTGCATTTTCTAATGATCCTTTATACTATTAAAGCATACATGGCCATTAGAACTGCCACTCACAATAGACAGAATGCAGTAATCACTTGGAAGTTCAAGAGAAAACAAAGCACTTCACATTTACTTTGTGCCCCTAAATAACCTAGCACAACTAGATCAAAACATTACAATAGTGCATACGATATTAGAAACAGTCTTTTTTTCTTTTTTTTTTCTTTTAAAAGAAGTAGTACACCATGTACCAATCTGTTCATTAAAAAACAGGTCTCTCAAAGCCTGTACTTCTTTTCATCATCAACAATTGGAAACAGGCTTGTGATTTAGAGATTCAAATGCTGTTCTCATTATTTTATGCAAAGACTATTTTTGAAATGAGAAAATTCAATAATTCAGCTTTGGCACAGTATAAGTTTTCAGGGAATAAATAAAAGGGTTATTTAACAGCTGTATTTTTTGCTGATTTTAGTATTAGTGAAAAAGTACATCTCTACATCTGGATCACTTCTACTTTTTTAAAAAAGGCAATAAATAAAAATCAATTTTAAAATGAAATACTGGTATAGTATGTATACTTTGTTAGATGAAATAATGTTGGTGAACAAGTATGGTGGTTTTGATTCGGGCCAAAAGTCGAAGTACTTGGACAGTCCATTTAGTGTAACGTAATAATGTAATCTCATTTTCCACTGATAAGTCTTTCTTCTGAGTTTTTGCATTTTTTCCCCCTCTCCAAATACTGAATTTTCCTTTTAGTGTAACTACGCTATGTACTGTGTTGCAAATTAGATGTATTTAGTATGACATGTGAAATAGCTATTTCAGAACAGTTTTGATGAATGATTCAAGTTTAAGCAATAGAATACATACAGTGCTTATAGGCATTCTGTGTTGTTTTACTGCAGAGAAAACCAGCTTTTTTCCTTTTTTTTTGTTTCTTAGTAAATAAAAGCTATAGAAAGTATTTTCAGACTAAGGGCAGTCAAAATTGTAAACACAACAACAGAATCAAACACTGTGCCAAATATTTAGATTATATATGTATTTTTATCTACTTAAATATACATATTTTTATTTCCAGACTATCTTCTGGTATTTCTGTACTCCAGGAACTTCTTATAAATCCCAGAACTGTTTAAATCTATGATTAAAATAACATCCCATTAAGAAAATAACATGCCATCAAGAACTGATGAAAAGCCCAAGAGCTATGAGACAGCTAACAATCTTAGTCTCACATCAGTCACTGACTGTGAAGGATTAACCCCTTATTTTCCACTGAGTGTTGGGCAGTCATGGTTGATACATGTGAGCACATCCTCTTCTCCATACCGAGTGCCTTCAGAATCACAGTTAACCAGTTGACAGTGAAGAAAAATGGGGAGTTTCTTTCTTAACGATACTTTGTCGGTTGAAAAAGCAGCTCAACACACTTGGATACAAATTCCTAAATGTTATTAAATGTGGCTTCTGATTTATGAACCTCATAAGTTGGGGATGACCAGAGATTCAGAAACTGTACCTGTAAAATCTCACTATTAGCTAAGCATCTGCCAGTGTTCAAGGTCTGAGGTAGAATGTGGCACAAATGAATTAACCAATTCTTCATTTTCATTTTATCTGCTATGAACTGTGAGCTTCCCCGCCTGAGAACGACACGAGAAATAGCAAGCTTCACAAACACATGTGATAGGTTCCAGAGAAGGAAGAAAAACATCAGCCTTTAAGCCTCCATCACACAAAACCAATTTAGTGCCTCTATTAGCCCACACAGTGTATTTACATGATTTTTCCTGAAAAGTTTTTATTTTATTTATTTATTTTTTATTTTTATTTTATTTTTATTTTATACTCACTAAAATATTATTTGCATTCTATATATTTCAGTAGCTGGTCATCAAAAGAGTATGGCAACTATCATGTTGATTCCTGTCCTAGATGTTACACCAGCCTTAGAAGTAGATTGCATCATACTGATTCAGAAAGGTGGCCATGTTTTTTAAAAACACGTGACACAAACAATCAAAAAAGTACAGACATCTACAAATAGCAAAAAGTTTAACTCATTTTTCCTTATAAGGGCTTATAAACTCACTCAAATTAGTACTTATTAGAACATTATTAGTCATATAAATGAGGATGAAATGACAGCTACGTCCTAGATGCACAGGGGTAAAACAGTAGAAAGAGTTGAAGGAGAAATAAAGAACAGAAAGCGACAGTAAAAACTTTTTTGTTTCCTGGAGTTTCTCAGCCGTGTGATTTTTTTCAAGTTTTTCCTTTCAGAGAGTGTTTCCTTCTTTTCTGAATGAGGCATTAATATCCCCCCCTATTCCAAACACCGTCCAAATAAAAAAAGTAGATGTTTTACCCTGGGATAACATAGGTCCACTCCTAACTCAAACCTATTTAAAAGGTGGCTACAAAGATGACGGAGACTCCCTTTTTACAAGGATTCACAGGGAAATGATGAGGGGTAACGGCTATGAGTTACTCCTGGAGAGATTCCGACTGGACAGAAGAGGAAAATTTTTCACAGTGAGAACAGTCAGCCATTGGAATAATCTCCCCAGGGAACTGGTGGATTCCCCAACATTGGACACTTTTAAGACTTGGCTGGACAGGGTGCTGGGCTGTCTAGATGGTGCTTTTGCTAAGAAAGGTTGGAACAGATAATCCTTGAGGTCCCTTCCAGCCTGGGATTCTGTGATTCTATTTACAAATATTCATTAGTTCAACAAGGAGAAGTGGAAGGTCATGCACCTGGGAAAACATAATCCAGGAGTGCAGCACAGACTGGGATCCACCTGGCTGGAGAGCAGCTCTGTGGAAAGGGACCTGGGGGTCCTGGTGGACAGAAAGCTCAACATGAGCGAACAGTGTGCTGCTGCAGCCAAGAAGGCCAACAGGATGCTGGGTTGCATCAAAAAGGGCATTGCCAGCAGAGATAAAGAAGTCATCATCCCACTCTACTCGGTGCTTGTCAAGCCACACCTGGGGTACTGTGTGCAGTTCTGGTCCCCGCGATACAAAAAGGATGTGGACAGGCTGGAAGGGGTTCAGAGAAGGGCCACCAAGATGATCAGAGGACTGGGAAGCTGCCATACAAGGATAGGCTGGGAGGGCTGCGTTTATTCATCCTTGAGAAAAGGATGCTCAGAGGGGATCTCATCCCCATGTACCAGTACTTGAGGGGCAGCTGCAAAGAAGATGGAGCCTCCCTTTTTACAAGGAGTCACACGGAGAGGACAAGGGGGAATGGACACAAGTTGCTCTTGGGGAGATTCCCAATGGACATGAGAGGGAAATTTTTCACAGTGAGGACAGTCACCATTGGAATAATCTCCCCAGGGAAGTGGTTGACTCGGCCACGTTGGACACCTTCAAGAGTCATCTGGACAGGGTGCTGGGCCATCTTGTCTAGAGTGTGCTTTTCCCAGGAAGCTTGGACTAGATGATCCCTGAGGTCCCTTCCAACCTGTGATTCTGTGATTAGGCTTTAGGACAGCCATGAGAGATAAATCTGTATTATTCTTATTCTACAGAAGTTAAACACTGGAAAGATAAGTGTCCAAGCTGAGGTCATACAACGAGTTTGCTGCACACTGGGAGTCACGAGACCCAGTTTCTGGTTTCCTGCTCACAGTATAATTCCTATCTACATAGTTGCATCACTCTACACAGTCAGATAAAAAAGAAAAGTCAACTTCTTAATATAATTACTTAAAATTAGTATAGCTAAGCAAGTTCACAAAATAGATTTGAAGATCAAATATGAACTGTCCACTTCAAAAGACTGTTTGCTAAAAATAACTACCTAAAGAATATCATTACTCTTCTATTGCCTAGAAAGGACAAATAGTACTATAATCTACTGGTAAAATGCTGTGAATAAAGAAAGGTAGAATAATTTATCATTGCATAATTAACACAATGCAGTTAAGCATGCTTTAACGATTCTGTATAATAGTTTCCTATCACTAGAGAATACTTTTAAATCAGGAAATAATTGTCTAAATAATTTTTTATTAAGTCTTTGATCAAACTGATCAACATTTATAGAAGGGAGATAGATCTAAATGCAATGAATGACAACTTACTTTATCTAATTGTCCATTGGTGATGTTCTTTTTCCCCCTCTAATCATAGGGTAGAATGCTATCTTTAATTAAGTTAATGGGATTTTTCACCTTACTAGCAATAGAGCCAAGACACCAAGCTGGTTGGAGCACAAGCTGCGCTCCAGCCATTCCCTCTCTCTTTTGCTCTCACCAACGCTTAGTCATTAGTTCGTTTAATTTTTTACACACGTTTTCCACTACTCTGTCCTCTTGTCAGGCTCCTCTGCCTTTCAATTTTCTCAAAAATCTTATTTATTCCCATAGTTTCAGTTACTGATTTGAATGCTCTTCCTTTCCACCCAGGCTAATCCATCCGCGGTCTCTGAGAACTCCTGGTCACTGTGCTTCCACATTAGACTCACTGGTTTTGATTTTAAACATATGACTGTGCTATACAGTTGGAGAAATGTAACTGACAGGAAAGGACTTTTCCTGCACCAAGCAGGTCCAATGCCAAGAATTTAAAGACAGTTCCCTCCTAATTCTTCTCCACTTCCATATATAAGACCATTCTTTAATTCTACACCTGTTGAGCACCTTCATTGCTGCTGGCTATAGCAGAAGCTGTATCTCTGGGTAAAAGATCAGCCAAAATAAAACCATTAAGAACGCACATTTCATTCCTGCTTAATATTAACAGATGAACACACTGTTAAAGGGGAACTTTTCCAGAACGTGAGATCAAGCAAAGTTCCCATGTACATCTCTTCAGAGGATGTTATTATAAGATGATGTTGCTGAAGAGGTTTCTCAGCTATTTTCAAACCTTTACAAGAGTATTCTCAGAACTCATCAAATGTAGTAAACATGCCAACAGTTATGAGTTTATGTACTTTACTGGTCATTTCAGTTGAGACCACCTGCTTTTGACTCGAAACTTACATCATTCTCCCTCATTCTGTGTAAGAAATACTCCCCTTCTTTCTTTAAAACTTCCATAGGATCTTTCCTGCCTCAATTCGATACTAACAATTTTCATACGTTCATTAACAAGATGCTTTAATGTGCTTTCTCCCTGCTAGCAGTGTCAAAGTAGGAAAGTATTCTTTGAGGAAGGTTTTACTAGAGACCATTATTAAGGCTGTATAAGCTTATCATGGTAATAAAATGCAACAATATTTTTAAATGCCTAATAGTATTTTGTAGAATTTCAGTAAAGACAACTATTCCCAGTTACACAAGTAAATAACCCACTCAGATAAGCTCTGATACTCCTCTCTATTGGGCAGAAAAAAGGAAAGAGGAAAAAAAAAAAAAAAAAACGAAAAAAAGAGTCCTTTTTTTGTGTGTAAACTATTAGCCTTACTCCTTGGGACCTCTCTGCCTTTGTAAACACATAGGTTTTATCAGAAATAACTTCTCAAAGCAATCCTTTGTTTTAAATGTTCAAAGTGAGCTAAGAGAAAGTTAAAGGGAACAAAGAAATATGAATGGAACATCATGTTAACACACAGGAAATAGATGACACACTATCTCAATGGCTTCCATAAAAGAATTTTCTGAGGCATTTTAAATTCTATATTGCCTCAGCCAGCCATGAAACTTGGCATAACAAAGTAAGAAGGCTGCACCGAGTTTCTCAGCTACAACTACACCTCAAGTGTTGTTGCATCTTTCAATGAAGGAAAAGTAATTGCTTTATAAAAATTAATTAAACCTCACAGCAAAGGATAAGATGAATACAACTACTGTATAAAATGACCAACTGTAACTCAAAATCTCTGATGTAAATTTCCAGTATCCACACAGCAAGGGGTTGGCAGGAGCAGAATTGAGGTCATGTCACCCTGAAAGCTGGTCCACCCAAACCTGCAGTGCAAGGTTTGCTTGCATATTATCATAGCAGAAGAGGACAGAAAGGGTTATCTTGCTTAATGGAAATCTTTTTAATAACTTAAGAAAAAAACACGTCTAGGAGATCAACCAGTCCAAGACAACAAGAAGCAGCAAACACCTCACAATACTGCATAGTCACTGTGCAGACATTACTACATACTCTGTTCCATCTCCGAATCACCAAGAAAAAGGCCACATCACACTGGAGGAAAATGACTCTAGAAGAAAAGCCACATGCCTCAAGACATGTTAGCAACAGGTTTTTTAGGACAGTAGGTGTAACCTAACACGCACTCTCATACTGCAACTTCCTTCTGCAGACTTTTTGGATAGGACCATCATTTTGCTTAGTATCCTCTATCTGTGGGTATCTCCAAAGAAATCCTGGCATTTGCTGGTAGAGAAGAGGTTTCCTCTGTGTCGCTTTGTCAGCAGTCACTGCTCACGTGACTGAGTTGTCAGAAGCAAGCCCATCCTGGCTCCTCAGCTGCCACAATTCTCAACCCTGTATGTGATCTTCATCCAACACCTAAGCAGGAGGTGCCTGAGGGCACCTGGAGACAGCAAGGTCTTAAGCTGTACCAGCACGGAACACAGGAGCTCGCATGGGGATATTCTCAGATAAGTTATCGCATGAGAAATGCAAACAACCATCTCCTATTCACCATGCATGGCTGAATTTAAGAAAGTAAGAACAGCCACAAGGAATTAACCAGTTTAAAAACACTCTCAAAATTGCAAGGAATCTTTACAAAATCCATTTTGCCCTTTTCTTCACTGCTATTTCACAGAAAGAACAATAACAAAGCTGCAATGTCTAATTTCTTCTCAAGACTAAGCTCACTGCGTTAAAGCCAGCCCCCACAATTTTGCCATCTGGTACCTAGACTGCCATGTATCCAGAACAGACATGCCTACATTCTTCGACTGCCACGGACAAACCTTCCAGGCAAAAGTATCAGCATTTTATGACAAGCATAGAGATAAAACCTAAGGGAACCTGGCAAAAAAGATTGAAAACTAATTTCAAACCAATGTTAGTTCACCTACTATTCAGCTGTATCACTGACTCCTGCACCATAAAATTTATAATGTCAATGAAGACACTTGGTTTTAGCTATCTATTGTATCTGTACAGCTATACAGACACCTGTTCTACATCTACAGTATATGAAATATTAAATATTTTTAAATTGCTATTAAAATTACTTATTCTCTAAAGGGTTTGGAATTGATAAAGTTTATAGCTTTGTTTTTCAAAACAGAAAAATAACTAGAGGTCCAAAACTTAGCTGATTCTCCTACTAAGGATTAGATGATATGTACAGAGAACAAAAATAAATAATACACTTTAACAAAAACTACATCATGAAACTAGAATTTTCTACAGTCATAACCAACTCGTTAAAAGTTAAACACAAGTCTTAAAATGCTGTCTTTGTTCCAATGCTGTATTATCTACCTAGGTAAATGATTTCTTAATAGTATTTTTAGCAGTACTTTACAGATGGTAACAATATTGCATTGAGTTATGCTCCTCCACAAAACAAGAATGTTGTCCATGAACTAGAACAAGTCCAGGGAAGGATGCCAGTGTCTCAAGGGACTGATGCACATGATCTGCATGGAGAAATGAAGGAAGGGGGCTTGTTTAACCTGCTGAACAGATGGCTAAGTGGGACCTAGCAGTGGCCTTCCTGTACCTAGGCGGCTATGGAGAAAAGGGTGCCAGGGTCTTTAGTGAGGGGAACCACAGGCAAGGGAGAAAACAGGTGCAAGCTGAAGTACAGGAAGTTAGTTCCGATCAGAAATGAGGTGTGTAAAAAACACTGTGAGGACAAATATGCACTCGAAGAGGTCTGCTGCAGAGGCTGGCGGATTTTGCACGCTTTTCAAGACAAATGCACAAAGCCCTTAGAAACCTGGCCTCAGTTCAGCTTTGAAGCTTGGATTAGGTGAGCTCCAGAGGCCCCTTCCAGCCTCGATGGACTGTGACTCTGTGATAGGCTTAATTTAGGAAAAGTTCCATAATTATTAAACAAAGAAAAATCAAAAAAACTTATTTATTTAGGCAACAAGACCATAAAGCGAACACATGATGGAAGTTTGTAAGCTGAGCACGCAGGTTAAAAAGTCAGAGCTTTTTAAATTTGAAAATTCATCTCAGCTGGCAGGTTTAAAGCTGAGTTCAAAGCTTCAACAGCACAATAAGGCAGAGGCTACATTATGTCTGCACACACGGGCAGATTGCAGAGGACCAGTAACATCACTGCAGCAGGGTCCTTGCTACACAGTCATGCTGATGACAGAAAAGGAAGCCACACGGAAATGGTATGGCACAGAAAGCAGAATGGGCTTTGTTGTTTCTCCAGTTTCACAATACAGACCACGCGAGGGAACAGAAAATGCCTGAAATGCAGTTCTAGAGTGAAGAAAATCTACAGGAACTAAAAGCAGAGTTTAACAAAAGTAACAAGCAGAAGCTCTATCGAAACTCCCAATACATTTCTGCAAGCTCATACGTTTCCAAACATTTCATTTGACAGTGCTGACTTTGAAACAGTCACTTAAAAAAATGAAGATAAATCCAAAAGAAAACAACTGTGCCATATGTTATGACACCACCATCCCATAAATCTAATGAGAAAAAAAGCATGAAAAGGAACTGTAACCTCTAACACCCGAGAGTCCACCTCTCCACTAGTCACAGCCACGTTCCCATGTCATGTAAATCAATGCAGACATGTTCTTTTTCCACTGAGGATTTTGTCTTTTGTTTGGCAGCCCAGCAAGCATGGTACTCATCTGTGCCTATGCTACAGATATGTGGCCAATTACCGACTTTAGATGTGTGTGCATGATACCCTGATATATGGTATATTATTCTGTCTGGAAAGCTATATATTGTCATAAAACAAAAAAAAAAATATCAAAAGCTGAAGTTGTTATAGCGATTTACCTACCAAATTCTTCCATTTCTATTTCCACTGCAGAATATAGCACAGATAGCAGGTATGAACCCATGACCCCACAAAAGTCAGTGGTGGTTCCTCTTCCTGTAGAACCCTGTCTGCCCAACTGCAAAAGGCTTGTTAATTTTAGCCAATATATAATTTTAGCCCCCCTAATGGGAGCCTAACATTTCCTCTCTGCTGTATTTAATTCAAAGCGTAAGTTATTCTCTGTATGTGGACAACACAAGCTACTAGGCCTGCATATACAGACGGCACAGTCACATAACTGCATTCCTGGAATTAGCATAGGAAAGGTTTGGTCTCCCAGGACCACCCAGGTGTCCTGGTGAACCAGGAGGAAGTTTGTCCATTGTTAACAGTGGTAGTTTTTAGTTTTTGTCAGAGGAGGAGTTGTCGTCCTCTGAGTAGGGCAGAAAACCCATTAAAGTTATCTGGGCTTTTTTGTTCTATTTTCCAGTTTTTACACACCACACAGTCTTGTTCTGGAGGAAACACAACAGAATTGGAGCTGATCTCTAGAGAGAGCATCACCTACAGTAACTGCATCAAAAAGTTGTGATTGCTTTACTGTAAAAAGCAAACAAACTAACTAAATACTCAACTTTTCTCCCAGCATCTTCACTTTCCTACAAGTTCTTCAAAGAGCTGCAGACCGTCTGCAGGATGAGGGACAATTTCTACCAGTAGAAATTGTGAAGGAAGGAATACTTCTGTACATTACATGAACTACTGTTGGTAGTTCTTGAGATATGCAGAGTCAATAAAGTGTCCTAATTAACCATCTCCTTTGTAACTTGCCTTTTTTGCACTTAAGTCTGAGACAAGTTGCCATCGATGTGGGTAGGTCTAGGATTTCAAGCTATATTTTCCTATGTTCATGAAACACCTCAATCCCCCAGACAAATACTAAGTAACATCCTACTACATCTTTCACAAATGATTTTACTAATGCTCCACCTTTAAAGCTTTTCTCCTCTTCACAAAGAAAAGCGCTGCAATCCCTTATCTTAATACATAAAGTTACTGAGGCAAAGAGAAGAGCGAAGTTGCAGGGCAACCCTGCTATTTAAAGCCTCCCTTAAGCTTCAGTAGGTTGTTCTGCCTTACATGCAGTGGGAAAAATAGTCTCCTATCTCTGTACCTCTGAGAGCAGGAAGCAAACTGGAAATAAACACTATAAGTGCTTTATTATCCTAAATAGAAATCAATAAGCTATGAACAATTTTAACCTAATTTGCTAGGAAACAGGATAGGAAAGATAACTGACAAAGCTTTTCATATGCATTAAGAGCCATCAGATTGTACATTTAGGTCAATACCTGGACACACAATGACCTACAGGTACAATGATCCACATACCATTACCACTTCACTCAGGTGTCCAAATGACCTCAGTAATTTCTGACTTGCATGAAATCTTCTACGAAGTATTAAAATCAAAAATAAAAAGCAAAAAGTAAAGGAGAGAAAAGAATTATCTATCTTGATGCTGATTTTGGTGGTATGTTTATGTTGCTCTTTGAAAGTAAATTCTGCACAAGCAGGTGTTGAGACTGTGACCACCAACTCCCAGAGATGCCAGATCCGCGAGCTCAGCCTGTGACCAGGTAAGGCGGTGGTCCTCAGGTACTGACAAGAGAACTCCAGGTAGCATAGAATTAAAGAGCTTCTTACAAACCTTAGACCTCTCATATTCCCCCAAAACAGAGCCTCCTACCCAAAAAAGAGCAGGATTGAAAAGTGTACATTTGAGTATTCCGTAAGTGGCATAGCCAAAGCCACTTAAAGCAACTTCTCTTATCGCACTACTGTAAAGATTTACTGCAAGACAGAAATTATTGCAGGACTCTGGACAACTTTATTTCTGTCTTTCCAGTAACACAGAATAACAGGTGACATAGAAGACTGTATCCAAATGCAGTGCGTTAGGCAGCAAGAATACCTCCTTTGTTAGTAATTCACCCTGGCTTTATTCTAGAAAAAGCTGCTACCTGAACCATACAGCCAACTTTCTACAGACAAGAGTTTTGTGCTTATGCAAGCAGCTAGAATGTAAACCAGAAAAAGGAAACAAGTATTTGTTCAATCATATGCAATTAGACTAAAAAACAAACCGAGAATTTGTGAATAAACCACTAAGCCACTTTCAATTCTAACACCATTAAAGGTTCCATGATCAATTTTTTTAAAATTTCAGCTACCGTAAGAACAAAGGATTTTCCATTTAGATCACCGAGCATCCCCTGTTTATTTCCCATTTCCTGAGAGGCAAGCTAAAAGAATGACAACCTCCAGCCTGAGTGAGCACACTACGAGTCAACAACTGAGAACAGAAGCAAAAGAAATCAAGCTTCAGCAATTTAACAGAACAGTCCAGCTCCACAACTGTGATTGAAAATTAAGATTTAGTCAAGATCTGATATACATATGCAACTTACAAATTTCCCTGCTTTAATTTTTGCATAGGGTATTCCTCCAAATAAATAAACAAGTTATTTATTTACTTTGGTTGTAAGTCCCATTCCTCATTCTCATTGATATATTCTCAAGGACAAAACAGTTTGCATGAACCCTTATTCCTTTAATTTTTTAAAAAGAATCATTTAATGTTATTTTTAAGTCAACTTTCAACTTTTTATTTTAAATAGTGTAATAACATGGTCACACACTAAAATAATAACATGTATAAAAAGAGCACAAGAAATAAATATGATTCCTCAAGTGTAGCTTTCAGATCGGGTTTATCTCTCTGCAATTTATATTTGCAGGTTACATTTATATATTACAAGATCTGCAGAGGAGAGGTTCTATAACACACAAATCTCAATGCCCAAGACTTGGGCAACTCCCCAGAAGACACACCTGTAGTAACCTGAATTGCAACACAATTTATGTAGGTAGAATAACCTTTATTTGAAAATAGTGATTCTTAAGCAGAAAATAAAACTAATTATCTCATTTCCTGTAAATATCTTCAAAGGAAATCTAGGTACTCACAGAATATCTTGAAGGAACCCTCAGTTTTCTTGTTGGATTGGCTTAAGTTTTCAGAACTAATATTAGTTCTCAGAAATTGTAGCCTGAACAAGCAATCTTTCCTCTCTGTTTTGCAGAGGTGAAAACTGATAGATATCTGCCTTTCTTGAAGTCATTTAGCCATCTGAAATGTTTTTATAGTCAGTATTTAAAAAACAAAACAAAACAAAAAAACCACCAACTTCCATGAGGCTACTGGAATATTTTCCGATAATCGAAACTACTGAATTAGGAAATGTCCCATTTAGAAATTGAGTTTTAAGTGATAAGAATGAAATACAAATTGGTCTGTAGTTCCATGACTCCATTTAGACTGCAATAATATTAGTTCTGATGCAGTGCAAGCGCATCACCGGATAGACGGTCAGATCAGTGCTTCAAATGGGTATGATTTAAAAATTGTAATTCAACATGAAATTATGACATATGAGTTAATTAGATTTATTAAATGAAGAATAAAAATGCTTTTAAAAGTCATTTCTTCATATGTAGAGACTTATCCATACTTCATAAGAATTCCAGAAATCAGATAAGTCTAAGGATAACTCTACTTATGTATGCAGCACCAGGCTAATCCTCATTTTACTAAGTAACGTAATTTACCAGAAGGACCAAAAGCATGTTTCCTTATCATTCCCAGGAAGAACTTAACTATGGAAAAGCAAGGTGTCATATCATGAAAACCACCCACAATTTCTACTAAACTGTACAGGCATTAGATTATAAGCGCTGTGTTCAAGCTCCACAGCTAAACCAAACCTCTCCGACTCATGTTAGAGCCCTGTACAGTAATAAAAGCCAGAGTAACAACAATGGAAAAGAATTCAGGGCAGCAGAGAACTTTGCTCTAGATCACAGCGTGACAAAAAGCAAAACAAGTCACACTGAAAGTGCCCAAAACAGATTTAATGGACAACTAAGTATGAAATTTGTAGAGCAGTAAGCGATACTAAAAGATAAAAAGAAATAAAAGGAAACCAATAAAGGTCAGAGTACAGTGCACACATTTCAGAGACTATACTGCCAATACTGTAAGACTTTTCTCTTTTCCATTTATAATCAGAACTTCATTAACATTCCTTGGGTTTCAGCTACTTGATTTTGACCCATTTTTGCCTCTCAGCTTTTATAAGCTTCTTAATTTTGACTGTTCCCTAAACCCATCTGCATTTCTGGAAATCCTACTCCTTCATTTCTCTTCATTTCACAAATTCTAGGTGGAGTTGCACTTGAAACAATCTACAGTCCTCTTTATAAATGAATCCAGCACGGGGCAACAGCACAGATTTGCAAAATGCAGCTATTCCTCATGTGCATTTCCAAAATTACTGAAAATTAATCAGTTTCTACTGTGTATATTTATATGCAACTCTTTGAAGTAATCATTACTAGCCAGTAAAAGTCACTTGGAGGAATGGGTTGATAAAAGAAAAATAGCTAATCCGCTATCCCAGTATCTGCAGTACAATTCATTAATACTTGTAACTTGCCCTTGTTCCAAAATGCACCGACAGACTAAACTCTATATCCAACAAGTAATACTGACAAAATTATGAATTTTTAAGTATGCTGAACATGCGTTAAAAAGTCAAGTCTGAAGACTTTTCCTCCCTGGAAAGTAAGGTTCTTTTCTACCAAGACACAATTCCATTTTGTCCTAAAATAAATAAGATTTCATGCACAATTGAGTTTATCTGCCTCAAATCGATAACAGCATTAAAATCAATCTTAAAAAAAAAAAGCATAGTTAACCAATCTGATTACTACTACAAGTCTTGTAGGAACACAGATGTGCTGAATAGCTGAATATGAAATTTACTGGTTGAAAGGTACTTTGGAAGGTTTTTAGGCATTACAAGAATGCTTTCAAAACATGTGCAGCCACTCATAAAAACTATTCAGGTACTTTACCCAGTTTGAAAACGAGTGCTTTTTCACGCATTACTTTTATAATGAGTCTTTTCAGGCAAATTTCAAAGAATGTATGGTTCACATACTTTAAACTGAATTCACTTATAATTCAGTATTTGACAGAGCTAATGCTTAATTGTTTCTAAAGAGTCTACAAAGGAAAATATTTCTTTTCTTATTCAACAAACATTTAACTAAAATTATGTTTTGCTTTGTTTTCACACTGAGGATTGAATTTGACACTATAATAGAGAAAAGCAGCCTGTGCTAGTTAATATGATTTTAATTACTGTAGTCACAATTCTCCTTGTTTTGTGTTAGAAAGAATTTAATAAGACCTAAATTTTGGAATAGGGCATTAATGCTGATAGAACAGGCTTTCTTCCAACAAATTCTGTTTCATCATCCAAGTAATTCAAAGAATTATTGAGAGGTTAGTGCGAGCAGTGTGCAGGTTTAAATCCAGATATGGACACAACTGCATGTTTTCAAAAGCCTACAAAACCATAGACATAGCTGTTTCAAGCTATAAGTAATGTTGATGAGAAGGCCAAAGTTATTGTTTCATTTTCAAGTCTTATAAATCTTGCATTTTCTTGTAAGACACACCAGAAGATACTTTCTAGTTAACAGCGCAAGGTTAATAAACACTTTTCAAATAATGTCATTATCTACTGGGTAGATCTTCAGTGCCTATTTTATCATCTTCACACAAAGATCACTATGATTATCAGCTCTGTAGCTCCTATAAATCACTTCACCTCCACTGAGTTGATGGAGATATGTTGATTTGCATCAGCTGAGAATTCTGCCAGTCTCTGCTCCCAAGCAGGGTTTGCATCACCATTTTGAAAGCTCTTTTTCAGTGAAAATGCAAAGTTGCATACCAGTAAAAGTTTTGGTTTTGTCAAAAATATGTTTGCATTAAAATTTAAATACATCATTTAGACTTTCGGTCAGTTCAACACAGAACAGAGTTACATACCAGCTGATTCTAAATGTCTGAGCAAGAGTGAACAATAAAATGGTGTTGGACATGTATGCCACGTTCACACTGTATCTGCAGTCTCGGGTGTATGCACATCTCGGGTGTATGATCATCTAAGAAGAGGTATACTTCTCAGGAAAGAGATCTGTATCACATCCCAGTCTACAATTCTGTAAAAGGCCCTTCTGTTTCTTAAACTTCAAACATACTTAAACCACAGCAAAACAATGCTGATATCCTACCATTAGCAACAGAAAGTTTCCCAAATTCTCTCTCTACAGGACACTGTTAGATCATAGACAATTGAAATGTAAAATTAAGGCAGCTGGTAATTCTCAAATTCTCAAAAAAATTCTCAAACCTGCAGTTGTCACGCCCGGGGCCTCCTCCCTTTCTGCCCCACACTTACTGCTTCCCAGGAGGACGAAGGGTTTCTGACAATGGGTCCATCCCACCCAGTACCCTGTTTACAGCAGTAACAGTAAGTAGAATTCCAGGGAAAAGGAAGTAGAGAGGATGTAGGTCTCATGCGTCCAAACTCAGAGTCAGGATTTACTCAAACTGATGTGAGGTAACTCAAGTTGAAAGTCTCCTCTGGAGCCTACATCAATTTTTTGCAGCCACAGTATGCGTTGGCAGCCTGGGCTTGTGAGCCTCCACATCTGCTGTATGAAGAACCGTTTTCATTTGTTCATTTTAACTCCAGCTGGAACCCATACTTGGCCGTGTGGGGACTGAACATGCTTGAAAACGGCATGGGCTTTATTTTTTTAATAAAAAGTCTTCAAAAAGAAAAGAAGAAAACTGAGATATCTTACATAATCTAGGGGGTGGGCAAGGTGACCTCCAGAGATCCCTTCCAACCTCAACTACTCTGTGATTCTATGCTTTTTTATCTCTAAAATAATAACTTTTTTTAAAGGACCATTATGAAGAATTGTCAGCAATTCCCTGTATATATAGATGATGGAGAAAAAAACACAAAATAAGATGTAAGATTTGGACCCAGAACTTGTAAATGCTTCATAAAGTTGAACTAGATGATCCCTGAGGTCCCTTCCAACCCGTGATTCTGTGATTACAAAACTTGAAATTAGTTGCTTTAAGGTACTTCCCAAGAAGGCAAGGACCAACACGAAGGCAACTTGGTGAATTTCACATGCAAGCTTTACCGTAGTTTTCTTCTGGAACCAAAGGTTTTGCTCCTCATTTCCCCTTACACATAACATACACAAACATTTAAAACATGCAGAACACTTTTCCATCATGGAACATTAGAAGATATGAGAATAAATTCTGTGCATTTCATGTGTTTGGATGTTTATTTCTACAAGCAAATATTCTGGGTAGTTTTAGTAAAAAACCTTCCAGTTTGTTATTACTTGATGGTTTTTTAATCTGAATAGGTAGAAAATATTATCTTCAGATTATTTTCAGAATCTATGGGAGGCTTTAAAACCTCCCATAGACCTCCAAAGGCAATTATAGCAGAGGAGTTTTTCAGATTTACACCTGACTGAGATGGAAAGGTCTGTGTACATCAAATATTAAAAACAAACTCACTATAAATAACCTGTAACTGAAGCACAGCTCCAGTGACAACTAACCTTTTTTTTTTTCCTTTTTCTCTCATTTTTGCCCCTCGACATAGCAGTGTGAAAACAGTAAAAGATGGAATATATATCTATTGAATGACCTAAAATTTTCTAATTCTCATTATGTTAGCAGAGAAGGAAATGTACAAGCATGTATGTGGTCATTACCTTCACATTCCAGTTTCTTTTTTGCATAAACAAATAAAATTGACCAGAAAACAGAGCACAGTGTTAATTACAATATAAACTCCTGCTACATAATTTGTAATAAGATATTTTATTTTTTAATAGTACTAAAAATACGACTATTCCATACCTCTCCTAAAATATTTGTCAATTACATCACAGATTAAGAGGTGGACCTAACTATCTGAGCACCACTTGATATTTGCTTTATATTAATAGACCTTGTCTTGAGTAGTTGTGCTTGAATATGTTATAAAGAATTAAAGGGAACACTATTTAGCAGTATTTTTAAAACCCTGAATAATACCCACAATCTGTGACAGTCAGCAGATTTTGATAGCATCGCACATTGATTTTTATGTTTCAGGATGACAATCATTACACTATTATCTGCAGTTTGAGCAGTGGAACCTAACCTCCTAATTAGGATGAAAAACTGCTCCAGTTGCAACCCCAGTAAGTCACAACAAGTCAATAATTTTACCAAGAATTAATTTTAAAAACTCTACAAGGTTGTATTGGAAGTTATTCTAGCATGTCTGTTGATTAATACTTGGTATTACAACCTATAAAGGACTCATTAAATACAGCATCAATTTAAATGTAATATTTTGGTATTTGATTTTTTTAAAATTTATTATAAAGTGAAATAAAATAGAACAAAGCACTAAAAGACTATTAAGGTAAAGCAGTTTTTTGATTGGATGTGTTAACTTCTCACTACACTTGAGAGTAGTACGATGGAAGACTTCACACTGTGCTATACTAAAAGGATATATGACTAAGAAAGCTGGTACTTCCTTTCTAAGTCAGCATGAAATATCTCAACAAATCTCACAATCTTCCAGAAACAAAGTATCTAGCTGCTGCCACATACAGAATAAGTCTTGTCTTGATTACTGTGACCCTGTTTATTACCACCCCACAGACATGTTTCCTTTTAGGAACATGTAAATCTACATACACTAAAAACATGAGAAGATTTCTTCATTTTTCCATTTTCTACTTGATCTTGGAAGGACATCACTAACTGAAAATGCAACATTTTATTTTGAGAGCTGCTAAAACAGTAACATTTGTTAACATGGCATTTACCAAGAAAAACGTGGAAACCATTAATATTAGCTACAATATTATTTTATCTATTTAATAAAAAAAGCTTTTACTACCCCATGTCCATTTGTCTGAATTAAAAAGCTTTTCACATTAATATTCGAGGCTTGAAGAAATGTCTTTTTCAGCACAGATGCTTATACTCTTAAAGGTCATAACCAGGTTGAACAGAAAAATAAATTTAAGTAAAAGCCTGACAGTGATATAGTTGTAAATCCACAAACACACACACAAATCTGTGAGTTGATGCTAGGTGGCAGTACTGTGTAATTAAACACCGAAGATTTCTTCACTGTATCTGATTCACTTCAGGCATTTTTCAAAACAACCAACTTGAACACTTTGAATAATAATTTAAATGACAAACAGATCTCTTTTTTCCTTTAGTTTCACCTCCTGAGAACTATATTCTTTATATATAAAAGGTCTCAAAATTAAATTTCTTATCCATAAACCTGTGTTCTAGCACAGCAGCATTATATGAAACAGCTCACAAAATACAAGCCAGACTTTGTTTCCATCCTGCAGTATTACACCCCTATTCTTTGATATCACACAATTTCTAACTTCTATGTAGGTTCTGACCTCGCTTTTCTCTTCATCGCAGAAACAGAATTAGCTAGTGTTTGAGGTATGTACTTTTAAAGCCTGTTTTAGTCTCAAGATGTATTTGATTGAAGAGCTCACTTCTAATCATTTGATCCCTTTAAATGCTACTGCTTTTAACAAGTTTCATGTTCACCACAGAGTAGTTGTAATTATTTGTAGCTACCACAGATGACCAAGGGTTACACATAGTTTCCTACACAGAATTTTGGGAATGTGTCTCACTTTGTTCAATGTTTATTTCCAGACAAAAACTTGTGCAGTTCACACAGTCACTTCAATGACAATTCAGAAAAGCTTTCCCAAGGTAAGTCAGCCTATTCAAAAACCATCAGTGACAGAAAGCTGTGAGGAAAAGTTTCAGTATTGTTATGACTACAGTAATTACAATAACATACAATGTCAGTTAAATTCAGCTTATTCAACAGCGAGTACTGCTTATATATTATGCAGTGTATGTAAATAATACAGTGAGGATTTCTTCTTCATTTAAACACATAACCAAATGGGGATACATAGGAGCTCTTACTATAATATTAATACAAGAACAACATATTTGTTTTTGCTGTGAAACAGACTGCTAAGGACCTGAGAATCACTGATTATGTATGAAGAGGTATCAAATCTCTCTTCCCAGATTTTACTAATGATGCACATACATTTACTGTATTCATTACAGAGTATTAACTGAGATGTACAGAGTCCCAACTCAATAAAAAAAGCAGAGTAGTCAATTAACAGCCCTCAAAATTACAGCACTGAGGCTTAGAGATGAAAGTAGAGGACACATGGCTGCTCCCTCGCTATCAGAGGTAAACTTGCCCAAAAGTTCTTGGTGTAGTTGCAAACACATCTGATGTCATTGCTTCCATTGCCTGCCCATGTAAACTCTCTTCTTGTCCAATTGACCTTACCACTTATTTCTAGGAGGTTAACTTAATGTTCCAGTACTCATATCACATTTCTCTTTCTTTCCAGTTTTGACCATCACTCCACATTACATTAATCAAAAATTCTGTTTACTTTGGGGTTTTCTGGTGCAGAACGTGGACACTTTGGTGTCCAAACATATCTAACAAATCCTCTACAATCACAGAGTCCGAATGTTTCAAATACACGTCGGGTTTTTTCTAACTCCAACAGAGTGAAGAAACTAATTGTGTCACTGGAACAGAGTAAGACTTACCATGACACTACCTATCCGTAACAAAATTATAATCTGCAGAAATGTTAAATAATAGAGAGGGCGGTTCTATTTTGGTGTATCATATTACCATTTACATTTAAGAATGCTAATTTCTGTAACTGTGGCCCATCACTCAGTAATTTTAATGCCTGCCTGAATTCTTCTAAGGCACACAGGGGAAGTTACTCAGGAACAAAAGAAAAGTGGTTTGTAAACAATCCACATCTGCTGAAGAGCTGAGTCAGTCCTGTAATGCCTGGTGTTGTGCCACCCTGCTGAAGGAATGCCTGAAGAACTAAACTGCAGCTGTGAACATTCTTCTCAAAAAACTCTTTCCTTCTCACTAGTCAAATAGTAACTGTGGCCCCTGTGCCCTGCAAAGACAAAGGATCTTCATTTCAATCTAGCATCTCAAACTAAATAATCTCAGAAAGAAAAGGAACTCAGCTAAGGAACACTGAAATTTCTAACTCCTGTGTAAGTGAAAGCAACACCACTTTCTTCTTCCTTTTTAGCAGCTTTTCTAGATCTTTCCCACTGAATCATAATCACTTATTTTTTAGTAAAAGGTTAAACCCTTTCTGGAAATGACAGCAAACCAATGTACTGTGTTTTTTTCTACAATGCAACAGTTTATAATTGACTGCTTATGTAGTAATTGCTCTATTTATAGTGATTATTTGCATGAGAGAAGTGATTGACATCACCTGGTATTAATGATAGAGGGGGTTTTTTCACATTCATGACCTAAAGCTTACATAAATGATTTTCCCTTCCTAAGATGTTGATGTTCTACAGTCTTAGGAAAGCATCTACAAAATGAAATGCCAGCCTTATCTTGTCTACATTCAGTATGGAATAAATATTACTATTCTTTCAAAATTACTTTTACAGTCTTCTCTTTCTGTAACTGTCTAAAAAAGACTCGTCCTAGTAACTGAATGCAGCAACGCTTAGCAGCTCGGATCTCTGCCTTTTGGGCACCCATGTTTGTAATGTTGTTTTTCCTGTAAGTATTCCGGCACAGTATGTATTACACATCCTTTAATTTTGATGGACAAAAGCTCAAATATGCTATCAAACAATAGCATTTGGCTATCACAGAATAAAAATAAAACATTGGCAAAGAAATTAGGGATGGAGAGAAGATCCTCCTTCTCCTAAGTTCTGAATCTGGGAGAGAAAAAAAAAAGGAAAAGGAAAACCTATAAAAGTATTATAGCCATTTTCAGGAACACGGTTCTATCCCACAGGAAAAAGTAAAGCTGACAAAATTAATCAAAGAGTATTTCAGATTGTAACTAATAATCAGATTCACCTCTCATATAATTTCATTGAGGTCAAGTGAGACTAAACAGTCATTGTGCAAGAAAGCAAAATATTCACAGAAGGCTTATAACCTTGCAGTGTAATTCAGCTATTCATTAAAAGGATAATAAATACCATGGCCTTTGAATTATTATGCATTTATATTTCTTTTCCATGCCTGTGTTCTAGAACTGTAGCTTGTAGATATTTATACTTCGAATGGTAACACAAAGCTACATTTTATAGGAATGACTGAATATATTGCCTGTCCCGGATTAATTTGTTGAATTAATTCTTAAGAGATGAGAATCTGAATATGATTTCAATTAATCCCTGACAACACCTTTTCCTTACTAGAGCCCAAGCCTAGGAATGAAAGGAAATGTTCTTTTTTATACAACACGCTTGTTCTCTCACACCAGAAAATGCACTTACATTATCGTTAAATAAATTATTAAAAAAAAAAAAAACCGAAGACACGGATCTGCACTTGTGTGGCACTATCTTCTTAATGCCATCACAAATCAAAACTTCCCATTTTGGGAAGTTATACTGGGAAGTTACAGGAGGGACTGATAAGACAACTTGTACAAAGCTTAACATCTTAATTCAAGGCTTAGCTTCACATTTTACAAGCTACTTAGGAAGTACTAAAACCTCTGTTGCTCACAGTAAACCTTTGAAATTTATGAAGGAGATAGCCTAAGGGTTAAAGAAAACATGCCTTTTCCCCTTATGAGAGTTTATTTAGTTTGAGCAGAGCTTTAGCACAGAATTTTGTTTCCCCCTCGCCACCCCCTTCTCTTGGCTGTGCACAGATGTCAGTACAGTAGCAATAGTGACAACTTAGGATGAACTTTCTCGAGACAGGTCCCCTCTTTGCTGCCCTAACTGAGGCCCTGTGAATGCAGAAGGGGTACAAAGAGATAGAGGAAGATAGTAGGGAAAAGCTTCCCACAGAGCTGCAGCCTTCTCTAAATTGAAAATGTAAGAACTGAACTCACAGCTCTGCACCAGCAGCTGCACCACCTGTTCTTCCTCTTCCCGCTCCATACAACATACAAAGCAGTGCACTTTCTGGACTGCAGATACCCCCTGAACTTGGCATCTGCACTGCGCTTGCTGCCGAGCTCACACACCCTCCTTCCATGCCAGCTAGCCTAACTCCAGCTCAACTGCAAAGAAAATTCAAGTTTCAATTTATGATGAGAATCTTGATAGGGTTTACTACAGATATGTATGATACAACGTGCTATGCTTTTTGGAATTTCTTTGAAACCAACTTAAAAGCACATCCACACACTGATTCTTATTTACAGCTAGACATATTCAATCCCGATGTACCAATGCAACTCATTAGTTTCTTTGTTGTGCTTTTAAACATACTGGTAGCATCTTTCAAGTCTACACCACAATATTAAAACTCTCTAGTTAGTTGAAATTTATTTTCAAAAATGTAAGAAAAATTATTAAGTATAAAGCAGAACATCAAAAGAAGTGCTTTAACACGATAAATATGTATCATGACCCTAACCCAACTATTAAGTCTGTAAAATTAAAAGCAGACAAAATAATTGTTAAATCATGTTTGTGAATATTGGCAAGCCATGAAGAAAAACGTTTGCTTCCCTCTCTCTCTCCATTCTTTTTATTTTTTTCTAGAGGCAATTTTCATCTGTTACTCTGTATGGAACCAACATCCGTTATATGAAAAGATGGCATCTTAATCGAAATGACTTCTTATACAAGCCTATTTAATAAAAATTCATTGTTTTAATCCAGCAAGTCTAATATTCATGAAAACTAAATGGCGTCGCTTTATTATTCAGTTGCTGATGCTCTACTGCAGCTTATGGAACTAGTTCTCTTAAAGCTGAATATACTTTAAAACAACAAAACCCTCTCATTTTCTAATGCAACACAAAATGGTTAGGCCAATACCATCCACAGGCTCTACTGCTATGTGACTTACACACCGCTTCTGGACCATCCGCCTTATCTTATACCAAAAATACAGATGCAAAAACTATACTCACATAACTAGGATGCTTAACAGGTATATTAATCTTAATAAAAATCAACATATCTTGGAGCGAGCAATCAACTTGTAGTCATACATTGGAAGGATATGCTTTACCTGACAGTTTTAGAGAACATTTCACTTAATATGCATGTTCTGAAAAGAACTAATGAAAATGGAAATAACCAAGGACAAAATAGCTGTTGTGATACTGCATGAAGAATTTTTTTTCTTACATTACACTGCTAAATGTCCAATCATGTACCCCTTTGGTCAGTAGGTCTCCTGCCTCAGCACACGAGTTCAGAAGACAGAACAATAGACAATTTAGGTATACTACTGCAGCATACACTCAGTTCTTGAAAATGACAGTTTTTAATAAAGAGCTGAATGCTTGCAGCTGTTAGGGAAAGACTGAAAATACAATCCAGATTTTTCATAGATCCATGAAAAACTTCACCTGTAATGACACCCACTAAAAAAAAAGAATTGTCTCCGTGAGTAAGACCTCTAAGTTTCTCACCTAATGTAGGCTTATTTAGACCAACACCCTCATATGGTAGGAGAAGCATGATTTCTTTAATCTCCCATCTGAACTCTGTTCTTCAGATAAAACCAATTCATTGGACTTCTTCCAGAACATAATCCTACAGATCTCCTAACGTTACTCAGAGTCTCAGCCCCACTATTTGCAAATGCATTGAAACAACAGACCAAACTCTAATTTACACCTTTAAGAGCTTCCCCATTGGAAGCCTGTGTCCAGCAGCGTATCTGAATAACTCAAAGCACAGTTTTCCTAACAAATTTATTTATTCAAACAATCAAAACCACAAAGGATTGCTTTCATTCCTATCAATTGCTCCCCACAATCATTTAAAGTTAACTGCCTCTGAAATATGCCATATAGCCTCATTCTCAGACTCTCCCTGCCCTCATAACTAGGCCATGCTCCCCAGTTAGGAAAAAGTTTGTTGATGCTTAACAAATTTATCTTTATCTCTTGCCCTTAACCTTTGTGTACAAAGTGTATGACACTGGGACACAGAGGAGAAAAGAAGAAACAACTAATTAGCGATCCAGTCATGGCCCTAGATACTCTCTTGAAACTATTTATCTTGAGACACTTTATCTCTGGACATTGTTTCATTCATTAAGAGACTAAAAAACTACAGCAATTTATTATGAAGCAAAATCACTGAAACACACTTGATCAAAACAGAAGCACAGGCCTCTCCCACATCTGTCATAATAACTAATGCAAAAGAAGGGCAGTTGAGACAAAAAGCAACAGGTCTGAAACAAAGCGCAGCGTGCGCCTCAGGCCTGCAAATCCCGCCAGCACTTCTTCAGTGCTGATGCTTCCCAGCTATACAAGCGATATTTTACCTGCCAGTGTAAATAGGAGGTGGCTGAAGTCCTCTTTTAAACATGCTTTTCTAAGGGATTTTCTCATTGCTCTCATCTGTCCCCGCCAAGCCACATTACTGCCAAGTACAGTGGCTGAGGTATGAGTGTGGTGGTGAGATCTTCTGGGAGATGATGTCATGGTATAGCTCAGAGCTCAGTTATACTTCTGTTACAGGAGAGTTTTTTCCCTATCCTCTCTGCCATGTGACATAAAGCAAGTAACAGCAATACCTCTGCACGTTTCATATCACATACATCAATCTTTTCTAGGTTATGAAAAGCATTTTAATACTTAGGTTTGTTTAGAAGCCTTTCTGTCCATAACTCATTTCTTTTTTCAGGTCTGGTACCATCTCTAATTGCCCATTACCTACAAAGCCTCCACCAGATTAGGGCAGCACTCTCAAACTTCTGCTAATGGTTAGCGTTAGATTTCTTAAACTCTAAAGAATCAAATGAAGCCACACTCCTCTGGTGGTATTGAATGCAATAGGGAGAGCTGATTTCGATTCCTTTCACTGAAATCTGATGGAGAGGAAAGGAGAATTTATTTTCCCTCTGCAGGGAACTGCCATGCTTAATGGCTAACAGAAATGTCTCAGACCTCTTCAGCTGCCTCCCTCCCTAACTACTAAGTTGTGGTAGGTAGCTACAGTGGAGCTGTAATCATCTAAGGATATAAGCAAGACAAGTAACAATAATGGCTGTCATTAGACCAAATTATAGGTAAAAAAAAAAAGTCTGGCAAACAAGTTGCAATTTTTCACAAATTTCTCATTCCTCTTACAACTGAAAAGCTGTCACTGAAATTTCAGACCCCTGTCCCACACAGTACTGTGTAATGCTCTTTCACTTCCCACTATCAACTTATAAAAATGCATATTTTCTTTCATATACAGGTCAAACCTTGACATTTATAAGCATTCAGAATTGAGATCTTCTCAAAATCCAATATGAAAAGTACGTGTGCCCCTCAAGACACATTCCTGGCAATCAAATCTGTGGCTACTGAGAGCAGCACTATGTGACAGAGTAATAACTACAGTGTACGACTACATACACTATCCACACTAAAGTAATGTTATCAATTACAATCAAAATTCATGAAGCTCTACAAAATGCCAGCTCAGTATGATTTAAGTGCCATTTTATATTCTAATATTTACAAGCTAATGTTTCACAAAATGAGAAGGATATATTCAGTAGCATCACACTTACTGCCTGTGGAGGCACTAGCTAAAGCACTCCTAACTTTTATGTTAGGATGATAGTTGAAGGGTGTTGACAGTTTTAACCTACATCCTTTTATTCAGAAAGACTTCTAATCCCGAATCTTGGTTCTTTGTTTTAAATCAGGGATGTATTGATTAACTGTGAGGCTGAACGTATCTCAGCGGTGGCTGAGTCGGGTATCCACTATGGAATTAGGACAGTTAAACACTAGAATCGATCCTCTCATTGTAGAGCCACGGCTGCTGTGGCAAGCAGTTTCTCTAAGCTATTAATTTTATTATTAGCACACCTGGAGACATTGTTTCCCTGAGGGAAAAGCAATTCAATTGTGTGTGCTGCAACGACTAGTGGCATATGATCAATGAGACAGCTGGGACCACAAGCTTTCCCTTGGAGCTCGGGGTGGGTATGACAAAGTAGTTTGTAGAAGAGTGACGATACAAAGTAATACTGCTTTATGTTTTATGCACCTCATTGCATGCATATCGAGAGCTTACAGTTTCCAGTCTCTGGTACTTTTAAGCCTTTCTGAAGCAGTTCACCAGTCCCAGTCTTTCAAAGGTATCTTCCCTATGATATCTGACATCAATTGATGATCATCCTTTTCCTGACCACTAACTCCATCCATTGTTCCACTGTGTCTCCAAGGCAGCAATATGCCACCCTCCCTTAGAATGCAACAGCAACACCTGTTTGATACAGGGGAGAAAGACTAATTACAAGTTTCTGGACATTTAGTTTTATTTCATAAGCATGATAACAATGAAAAGACACAAAGCCCAATAAGGCCTGGCAGTAAAGCATTAGCTATAATTGACCTTCTAATCACAAAATAAATTATGTGTCTCAAAAACTATGATCCAGCAATATTTGAAATTTAGTCAATATTTAAAAATGAGTCAGTAGAACTTAACAGGAAAAGAGGATAAAACAGGGACCACTTAGGTGTTACAGGCATATATATAAATGATGCACTAACATTTACACACTCACAAAAAAAAAAAAAAAAAGGACACACTAGAAGAACAAACCAACCAAACCTCTCATACAAATAAGCTGACGACAGCGCTGCATCTGGTAGAAATTGTAAAGCTACAATACCCCTTGCAAACCTTTCAGGAGCTTCTGATCATTCCCGTTTCCTTCTGAATTGCCATTGTAGCCAAAGCAAGTTCTTTGTTGTAAAACTTTGTCAAAGATGCTACACATGTTGTAAAGACCACAAATTAACAGAATTATTTAGCATTTAAGACTTCCTGAAAATTATTAGGCTAATTTAGTCCCCAAGCCACTGTCCAATTTATGCGTATTGACGTATCCTTATTCAAACATGCTTATTGGTTTTTGTTCTGTAATATTACATTTCTGAAGTCAAATACAGTCCCCAGAAATCCATCAGAACGTATGCTATATTTTGGGGAGCAAAAGGAAAAATCAAAAAAATTATTACGTTTGGGAAAATACAAAGCTATTACTTTTTAAAGACCAACTTATATGTTTGCTTTCAAGATGCTTCTCCTACAATTTTTAAATGTGGTAAACTGTCTTATTTTAAAAAGTAATCCATTGTAGAGCAGCAATTTAACAGCAGATTCTATTATTCTTCAAAACACCAAATGATTATTTTCCATAAATTATCCCACTCCTTGCATAATTATTGAAAAACGACTACTGTCTAAAAATCTCCCCCCAGTACTCCCCCAAAATCACAGAAACACTACAGACTTATTTTTATTCCGCAGGCATCAAAACTCCAGTTAAAATAAAACCAACTTTCTATTACAGAATCACAGGTTGGAAGGGACCTCAGGGATCATCTAGTCCAAGCTTCCTGGGAAAAGCACACTCTAGACAATATGCCCAGCACCCTGTCCAGATGACTCTTGAAGGTGTCCAACGTGGCCGAGTCAACCACTTCCCTGGGGAGATTATTCCAAACGTTGACTGTCCTCACTGTGAAAAATTTCCCTCTCATGTCCATTGGGCATCTCCCCAAGAGCAACTTGTGTCCATTCCCCCTTGTCCTCTCCATGTGACTCCTTGTAAAAAGGGAGGCTCCATCTTCTTTGCAGCTGCCCCTCAAGTACTGGAACATGGGGATGAGATCCCCTCTGAGCATCCTTTTCTCAAGGATGAATAAACGCAGCCCTCCCAGCCTATCCTTGTATGGCAGCTTCCCAGTCCTCTGATCATCCTGGTGGCCCTTCTCTGGACCCCTTCCAGCCTGTCCACATCCTTTTTGTATAGCGGGGACCAGAACTGTACACAGTACCCCAGGTGTGGCCTGACAAGCACCGAGTAGAGTGGGATGATGACTTCTTTATCTCTGCTGGCGATGCCCTTTTTGATGCAACCCAGCATCCTGTTGGCCTTCTTGGCCACAGCAGCACACTGTGGCTGACTACACATTCTGAACTAGGATTTTATTTCTGCTGCACAAACCAGGCACCCATCTACTCTGCCCTAGTGAGACCATATTTGGAGCGCTGTGTCCAGTTTTGAGGCCCCCGGTTTAAGAAGGACAGCGGAGTGCTCAAGTAAGTCCAGCGGAGAGCTACCAAGATGATCAGGGGACTGGAGCGTCTCCCTTATGAGGAAAGGCTGAGACCTGGGTTTGTTCAGCCTGGAGAAGAGAATCCTGAGGGGGGATCTTATCAATACCTATAAATATCTGAAGGGTGGGTGTCAAGAGGATGGGACTGGACTCTTTTCAGTGGTGCCCAATGACAGGAGAAGGGGCAATGGGCACAAGTTGGAACACTGCAAGTTCCAGCTAAACATGAGAAAAAAATTCTTTCCTGTGAGGGTGCCAGAGCAGTGGCACAGGCTGCCCAGGGAGGCTGTGGAGTCACCTTCTCTGGAGACATTAAAAAACCCACGTGGATGCATCCCTGTGCCCCCTGCTCTAGGTGTGTCTGCTCAAGCAAGGGGGTTGGACAAGATGCTCTCCAGAGGTCCTTTCCAACCCCTACCATTCTGTTATTCTGTGATTTTCATCTTTATATAAACAAGGTGGGTATACAATATAAATAGTAAAGGTAAGAAATTTACTTTCCCTTCTTTTGGGGAGTACAAGCAGATCCTGAATATTTGGCGTTTAGCCTGATGTTGTAAAAGGCCCCAGAACAAGTCAGAAAGATGCTGCCAGTCAAATGTACAAAAACCAAAGCATGCAGGTAGAATGACAAGAGACTCGCTAGTTGTATGTACATCCTCTTAGATTTTACATTAGGCCAAATACTAAATGGGAGGAGGAAAGAAGATGGGGTGGAATGGAACTTAAAAACTAACAATTACTTGTTTGAGGGAGTTGCTAATTGTTTCCTGTATGTTTCACAGAAGAGTATTAAAAAACTGTAGTAAAAGAGAAAAATCACCAAGTAAATCCTTCTTTCTGCTTGCCTCCCTTCACAAGCTTTATAATAAGCATTAAGTATTTTATAGACAGAAAAGGATTTTAAAGGTAGGTTTACATAACTTGAGAAAGACCCCTGACAAAAACAGATACAACCCAGCCTGACAAACAGCAAAGGCTCAGCTATCACCTTCCAGACTGCAAAATCAGACACTCCTTTGTGGGTAGCTATCGGTCATTATTGAATTTAAGCTCTTATTAATTCCAAGTGTGACTACATAAAGTTGAAGATAAATCAAGCCCCTGCATCAAGCTTGAATGAACACATGACCTGTTAGTAGTGTGCAGTAGAGACCTTCAGTGATTGCAACCTAACTAACCAATCACAACAGCTATTTGATCATCTTGCCAGCAAAGAAGGCAGATTGTGTATGTTTAGTTTGTCCTGGGGCTTATGAACTACCCTTTGAGCATTTAAGCAATAATTAAAAAAAAAAAAAAAAATCAGGCATCTCTAAGATCAACAGATGAGCAGAAAGTGTATGTGCTGACTGGTTGTTTTCAGCCAGAAGAGACGTATCCCTGGCTTAGACTCTAAAAGCCTGATAGAAGCTGGTTTGCATTGTGAAATGTACCTTCGCCAGCTTATGTGAGCACACTAGAAAGACTGTGTATTATGACAAGGAACAGGGTATGGTTTTCTGGGTTTCTGAATACAGAAAATATACACCAGGTGCACCCTCTGATCTATAAGCTCCTGTTACCAAGCATGCTCGGTTTCACCAAAGGAAAAAGGCATTCCCTCCTCCGGAGCCATATCTTCTCCTCCCTCTTAGTACCCAGCACCCAGAAAAATGTAAAGATACAGCCTCCTGCTGTCCACCCATACTTTTTTAACCAAACACAACATAAGAGTAATTACTCATCAAATGGAATAACGCCACCATTTTAGGACATGGTCAAAAAGCATCACAGACTTGGGGAAAAAAACTTGTGGTCGGTTTGCTGTGGAGAGCAGCCACGTATCCTCTTTGCTATCAGTCACTATCACTAGAGAACAGAGGCAGAATCCTAAAGAGGGTAGAAAGGAAGTATGAAATACGGAAGCAGGAAAGCTTTAGTAACCAGGAGGAGAAGCAGAAAGACAGGGATGGTGTGCAGCTCCATGCTACTGCACTACAGTAACCTTTAAAGCCACACATGGTCCTTGAAGTAGGATTTTGTAACTCAACCATATTAAAACCCATCTTGGTCCATCCATTCACAGTCCACAAACTTAGCTACTGTCCTGCAGGCTGGCAATCAAGGATGACAACACGCTATCCCATGTAATTTCCATTTCAGGTTTTGATGAGAAAATATTGATCGCAAGCATAATGAAATTCCCAGATTTTAATGATTATTTAATACATTTAAAATTAACCTATCATTATTGCCACTTGTGTGCTAAAATCATTCTATCGGCCTGCTGTATCCATGTCTAATCTGTGCAGTCAAGAAGTGAAGAGACTTGGGATCCACTACTCTGATGCTGACAAGTTATTCCACATAATCTAATTTTTGAGCCATGTTTCCCAAATCAGTCAAGGAATCTCAGTGACTAACCAAATAACATCAGGTATCCTAGTCAGCAGATATTATATCAAACCCAAGACATAACCTTTATCCTTCAGCTTCCACTATTTCCAAAAGTGAAATAAAGTAACACCTGCATAATTCACTGTATACACATAAAAACTTGGGGGGAGAGGGGGGAGGCAAGGGGAGCAATCTAGCCAAACTTTCTAGTTACTTTAGTTACTTAACTTAGGGATCTCTGCCTCGATGAGAATTTTTCTGCATGGAAAAACTATGACATGGGTGGGTATTGGTCTCTTCTTCCAAGTAAAACGCGGTAAGACAAGAGGAAATGGCCTCAAGTTACACTAGGGGAGATTTGGATTGGATGTTAGGAAAAAATTCTTCACCAAAAGAGCTGTCAGGCATTGGAACAGGCTGCCCAGGGAAGTGATTGAGTCACCACCCCTGGAGGTATTCAAAAGACATGTAGACGTGGAGCTTAGGGACACAGTTTAGTGCTGGGCCTGGCAGTGCTAGGTTAACAGTGGGACTCAATCATCTTAAAGGTCTTTTCCAAACTAAATTATACTATGATTCTATTCTATGATTCTGTGCTTTTATGTCAGAAGATTCGAGACTGCACAGTTCTACAGTCAAAATCTTTAACACAAAGCTTCAGCAATATAGTCAGTACGACCTCCTACACAGGACAAACAAGACCACAGGTTTAGGGACTTAACTAGTTTCATTTACGAACAGATACGAAGGTCTGAGTTTAGACTTATTTGGCCTGTACTACCTGTCTGATGCTTTTTACAAAAAGAACATTAAGAGCAGAAATTGTTACCACAGAACACATATTCACAGCAAAGCATGTATCTTGAAGTAACGCAGGCTTTACAGAAATACTAACATCATCAGCAAAGAATATAATTAATCTAATGAGATTACCTGTTTATAGATAATAGACACTTCCATTTTCTCACACATTTAACCAAAGGCCTGCCTAGGCACTGAACACCAATTATGTTTAATTTGTTATACAGCAGAACCACGAGCAGGTTTAGAGTACAAGCTTACTGAGTAACCAATTCCTGCCTTGAAGATTTACATAAGAGTTCTTCCAAGCTGTTTATACCCAATATATTCCTCACCCAAAAAGAATGCAGTCTCAAAAATTACATCCTAATATTTTTCCTTTAATATTTGATGTACTTAAACAGAAGGTATCATAACACGTCACATAAGATGCGTGAGGAATAAATGAGGAAGCATCAACACATGGTACCTGGTCACTCAAACCAGAATTAAAGGCAGGAGAACGTAATTTCACTGATGTGTTTCACAGTACTCTCTGTTGCTGGTGTGTAGAAAACTTCTTGTCTATTTTGTTTTCTAGCCCACCAATTCTGCCAGCTATACACTCATATGAATAGCCTTAGGAAGACCTATCCCTGGTCTTAATGAGTTAGTTCCAAGATTAACACAAATTTGTTTAGCTATTCAATGCCTACATTATTTTAACGGGAAAATTTATTGCCAAATTATTTTATTTCTGCCTAGGGATGCGATCACATAAACATTTACATATTTCTTGAAATTTAAATCAATTAATAGGCCCAGGTAAGCTAGCAGGACTACTCACCGTCTTAAGCATGTGATCAATTATTTCCTGAATTCAACATTAAATTAAATTTATTTAAATTAATAAAAATGTCTTTCCATCATTTTTGATAAGAAATACCAGAAATACAATTCCTACGATGTAACACTGCCATTTACCATCTTCATCCATTTACAGGATAAAAAATAGCAAAGACTTTATGATTATGTTTTGGAAGATACCTTCACTTTAAACCCAGCTTACCTTGAACATCCAACATTTCTCCCTGCTTTTACAGGTGCTGGCAATTCATAAGTGAAAATCTGTCTATGGCAGGATTTTATTCATAAATTTAGGAAAGGCAGTATGACTTCAACTTGTAGTGGGTCAATTATATAGACTGTAGCTTAAATAAGATTGTTTTCCTAAACAAAAAAGCCCTGGATATAGTTTAGAATTTTAAATGGGAAAAAAAAAAAGAATCTTCTTGCAACAGATAATCAGACAAAAATATATCAGGAGACAGCTATTTTAAAAAAATCAATCAATAATATATTGGGGGAAAAAAAAGAGTCTAGTTTCCAACAGAGTACCTGGAAAATTATGCGCAAGCATTTTCATTTGCCTGGCTGTAGACAACATGATTTATATCGGCAGTAACACAACAGTTCCTGGAAGCACAGAACTAAACCTCCCTTGGTTAAAGTTGAAGCTTTTTGAGTTGCAGACTGAAACCCAGCACAGTCAGACGTAGTTGTTGTGAATTAACAGATGCCTGAGCAAGACAAATTTTCATCAATTTAAATACCCAAAGCTTCCTAAATCCTACACTATATTTGCTATTCTGCTTATCGAACAGGAAAAGGAATTACTAAGAAAATGTTTTCTTCTAGCAACAGACCAGCTTTAAATCCAACAAAATATGGGCATAATGTCTGAGTTGATCCTATGAGGGGAGGCTGCAATTCTCCTTGGAGATCTATCATCATTAATTCCTACCTGGGCAGAGGTTCAGGGGCATATTTTCCATCCCTCAGAATAGTAAAATTCTCACTGCATTTAGGGAGACCTGACTGATGGTTTCCCTAGTTTTTACTCTGTATCTTTGAGATGCTTACTAAGTAGCTGGGTGGCTGTACAATAAAAGTACAGTAATTCTCACTTTTGCAAGTGAACCAGCCCAGGACCTGCCATGACATTCAGTGATCACCCATGCCAGGGAAAAAAGGAGCCACTGAACTTTTTCCTTCCCATCCCCAAACCCCACAACCACTTCATTCTCCCGTTTGTTTGAAACATTAAGTTAAGAGTAAAATTAAAAGATAACTCAAACTGCAAGAAAGCAGAAAGAAGAAAGCAAGCTGGCATCCATATAAAAGCATGTAGATCCTTTACAGAATTCACTCCACTTGCAATAATTTTAATAAAAAGACATTTGCTAGATTCCTTTCTGTTTGATTCCCATCACCTGTACAGGCTTCAACTAAACTGGTGACGCATCCACAAACTCAATAAAAGGAAACAGGCTCTTATTCCACGTGGCTTTCTTTTGACAGGAACTGGTTACCATTCTACTGAGATATGTCAACATGAGGTAGGTATTACTGGACAATGCATTAACGAGACAAAATATTAATAAAGTTACTCACATGCCAAGATACATATGCAAAATAGGCTAATATTTGAGTTGCCACAAAAAAGCAAAGTACTGAAATAAAGACATGTTTTTTGTATTCCCTGGTCGGATTACAAAATCCTTTAAGAGTTGAATAAGTTGCTTTCATACTGTTATCTACCCGAGTAAGAGAGAAGCATATGTAAGTGCTGACCCTGCAAACACTTAAACACAGACAAAACTCTACTGACACGTAGTTCCTGTCTTAAATGGTATTCCTCATAATTCACAATGCAAAGCCCTTGTACCTTGATCAGTGGAGGACATAAAATATGTGTAGTTTTATAAACTATACATCATCAGTGTTGTCATGGTTTTAGCTGGGATAGAGGTAATTTTCTTCACTGCAGCTGCCATAGTGCTGTGCTTTGAACTTAGCAGGAAAACAATGTTGAGATAACACACAGATGTTTTGGCTGTTGCTGGGTAGGGCTTGTGCTAGTCAAGGACTTTTCCAGCTTCCCATGCTCTGCTGGGTGCACAAGAAGCCGAGAGGGCAGGGGGCACAGCTAAGACAGAAGATTCAAACTGACCAAAGGGATATTCCATATCGTGTAACGTCATGCCCAGTATGTAACTGGGAGGAGCTGGCCGGGGGAGGGAGGCAGCAATCACGGCTCGGGGACTGACAGCATCAGTCGGCAGGTGGTGAGCAGTTTTATCGTTTGTGTTTCTGGTTTTTTCCCCTCTTTTCCTTTTCCTTTTTATTATATTATCATTACTGTTATTACTATAATAACCACCACTATTATCTTATTTTAATTATTTGAAACTGTTCTTATCTTAACCCACAAGTTTTTTTCCTTTTGCTCTTCTGATTCTCTTCCCCATCCCACAGGGGTGGGGGGAGTGAGTGAGCGGCTGCGTGGTGTTTAGATGCCAACTGAGGCTGAACCACAACAAATGTAAAGATTTGTTCCCCTTGATAACTGTAGTATTTGATTAATTGCAAACAAACCTGAAAACTTCATAAAATAAATAATACTTTATAGCCCTCCTAATAGTATCTATTTATTTTTCACCTGCTTTACCTTGTTATTAAAGTACAAAGAGATGAGGAGAACAGTAACATATTGAATAAACTAGATGTCTGTATTATATATGTTTGTAAGCACACTTTTTAAGATTAAAGAATAAAGATTTAAAAGGAAATACATGACATTTTGCACATGTGTGAGAAACAACAGTTTGGATTCCTATGAGCATTGCAGAATGACTACTATTAACAACAAATACTCATACATAATTTTTTTACTTATCTATGTGTTTCCCTCCTGGTTCTAGAGTGTATTCTCACTGGATTTCAAAGCACACTAATGTTCCAGAAATATGTCTTTGAGGAAAGGACTTCGAAATGTAATTTCCACAGAAATGTTCTAAGTGCTGCACTGAATGACAAGCTGAGTATGCATAATTCAGAGGCTAGTACTAGCCTAAACTAAAGAGTACTTGGATGAATATAGGAAATAGGCAGCATATGAAAAATGAGGATATGCGCTTTTTTTAACAAAATAACAGGAAAAAAACACGTCTCATACAACTAATGGAAAGGGACACTCAAACTAAGGAAAGTAAAGTCTGTTGTAAACATGCTGCATCAACATGCCTATATGACTGTGTGACTCCTTGTACTCCATGAATATAAGGTAGTTTGCGTGTAAGTGACAAAACCATCTGATGTAGTCTAAGAACACGATTAGTCAGTCACCGCAGAGCAGATGACTTGTGAAAACAGCCTGACTTACTCTGCAATAACCTGAAAACGTGCCCATGTCTGAAATGCGACCTGTGGAGAGGAAATACAAGGAGATGCTTAAACACACAGGTTTCATACATTTCTAAATACTTGAAATGAGATAGCTCTTTCCTTTCACTGCATACATAAGGGGATGCAGTTATGCCACTCCCTCAATCCCGAATGCAATAATTCTGCTCATCCACTTGTAAACTATCACTTCACTATATGTTGCTTCTGGCACTTCCTATAGGTCTAACTTAACTGAGGTTCAGAAAAAAAGAATAAGCTGAAATCCAGGTACATTTATTCCCCTAGTCCCTGGCAGATGAGAGGGAAAGTGTCTATGTCTTAAATAAGACAGTGTTATCAATCTGTGCAGAGAACATTTACAAAACGAAACCTGATGAAGTCCTTAGATATTTGATGAAATCTGAATGAATGAGTGCAGATTGCACTCTGAGAACTAGGACTTTGCATATACGGCTAACTGCCATCGGCCAAGGAGTTGAAAGGAGGGGAAAAGATAATTTATGACTGCCTTATTCTGCAGACTGGAAAGATTCTTCAGTGCTACTGTAATCTGTGAGGTTACTGGAAGACACCGAGGCCTGCTGTGCTGTCCCCATTCTCCGCCACAGGGAGAATGCCTATGTCTTCTATAGGTATTGCTGGGTATCTGAGCCCCACAGTGTGCTAAATGAGAACAAACACAGAGAAGGCAAATTGACTGAGAGAACAAATTAATGTTAGTATATAGGGACAAATATGTATATGAACAAATATATCTTTAATCACTACAGATGCAGTATTTAAATACACACCCCTAAGCAGGAATTATAGATGCCTACAAGCTGGACATGGCTTTAGCAGCCAACAGTTCAGCTCTACAGGCAGACCTAGAAAGCAATGCAGAACATGGAAGTGAACCTGATCAGAAAATGGATGTATTCTACAGTTACGTGGATCTTTCCATTATACATTTTTACATGCTATGTGTCAGAAGGGTGTGTTTTGAGAGTAAGATTGCACTATATGCCACAGATTGGTTCTGCATCAATCCTACCACAGTGTTCAGATGGCTTGCTACTAACCTGTGGGGTCTGGCTTCAAAATTAAGAGCCAGTAATAAGCACAGCATATATATTTTTGGCAATATATGAGCAAGCTGTTACATGTTAAAGTTGTAACACTGTAGTTTCCACTTGAGATTGCTTGTAACTTTTTTTCTACGTTACTTCATTAAGGTATAACATACACAGTTATAAAACTTCTCCTCTCAATGCAAAGCAGACATGCTTAGGATACAAGTGAGCAGCTGTTTAATAACTCAATGCATTATTATACTGTAGTTAAGAACAAGCTGCAAAGAATTAAACTGGTAGGAAATTTAGACCAAATCTAATTTCACAAGTTGGAATTTATCCAAGACACTGCATTTAACACCTTTACTCCTGTGAACAGTGAGCGAATTCTTTAATGACCACAAGTGGTCAAGACCTCAGTTTCAGATCTCACCTGACAGACAGGCTAATGAGATTTCCACTACTACTAGGTTTTGCTCAGATTGACAGACACTATTCCATAATATTTCCACGTTCCCTATCCCTAATGGAACCAAATAGCAAAGCTGTGCAAAAATGGCAATACAGAACTTTCTTTTCCCCTCCAAATCTCAAAAGCAGTTGACTCATGGGTCAGGATGAGCTTTAAGGGTACGCATGCATCAGTTCTTCTGCCTTATATATTTTTTTGCAATCCTTGACATACAAACATATACACATAGCTCTCTGAAAGCCATCACCATCACAAAACCCCAAACATGCTTTCAACATCATGACTATAGACAAATTTACACAAATTTAGAGGATTATTAGTATATCTATGCCTTTCATACATAAAAGCATAATACATACACAATAGACTGAAATGTCTAAAAGGATGTGCCTCGTGCTAGCTATAAATAATTCAGATGGAAAAAACCCAAACTGGAATTAACCAGAATATCAGAACTGAATAATTATTCAGAATGCATCTCTGGAACACAAGTATATCATTTACCCAATGATTACCACCTCTCAGTTTACCAAAGAATCATTAATACTTTTTAATGTTATGGCTATCAATCAAAAATAAAGGCCCAAACCCTCAACGTAGCTCCACATAAACCACATCACTTCCTAAATACACACCTGAAGCACTGCCAGTGGCTATGGAACAACCCTTGTAGAGAAGTGCTTAACTTGTAGAACATGTGCTGCCTTCAGTCTGCTAGAATTATTAATCTCAGCCTGTGATCTTCACTTGGGAAGCTTATTTTTTTCAGGACAGGGAAGGTCAGAAGTACAGATTAATGGACCAGCACCAGTATCTGCCCATTCACAAGGGACATCTTTCACTGCAGCGTCTCCCTTACAAATCTGGGAGGGGATGGCAATGAGCCTCTGGGAAACAACATGCTGGGAAATAGGATGGATAAAGTTCCTGGTGTCAGCTACTTACTCCCAGCTACTGTCTTTCACAAAGCAACTGAAGTACACAAAATGTGCAGTATATTCTACGTGCACATGGGCAATACACCAAGTACTTTAAGGTACAATATTTTCCAGCTATGGATTAGCAAAACAACTCCTGTGTGTGGCTCTCCTATAATGCAATTAAAAAACAATGGCTCAATACAAAGCTTCTAAGACATCACAGAATGGTAGGGGTTGGAAGGGACCTCTGGAGATCATCTTGTCCAACCCCCCTGCTTGAGCAGGCACACCTAGAGCAGGGGGCACAGGAACGCATCCAGGCAGGTTTTGAATGTCTCCAGGGAAAAAGACCGCACAGCCTCCCTGGGCAGCCTGTGCCACTGCTCTGTCACCCTTGCAGGAAAGAAGCATTCTCTCATGTGTAGTTGGAACTTGCAGTGTTCCAACTTGTGCCCATTGCCCCTTGGCCTGTCATTGGGCACCACTGAAACAAGTCCAGTCCCATCCTCTTGACACCCACCCTTCAGATATTTATAGGTATTGATAAGATCCCCCCTCAGGATTCTCTTCTCCAGGCTGAACAAACCCAGGTCTCAGCCTTTCCTCATATGGGAGATACTCCAGTCCCCTCATCATCTTGGTAGCTCTATACTCCGGGGGCACAGGGTGGTGCTCAAGGTGATGAAGAAAGTACAGCACATTACTGTGCATTACCAAATGCATACATAACAACACAGTAAATTTTTTTTCCCTAAAACCTGAATTCCTGTATTTGAGCAACTACTCTATTGTGACTATGCTGGACTGTATGACTGTGTTTAATGCAGTGACACCAGTGTAATGACTTTTGCTAAAATTACCACATGAAGATTTTTTTATCCAGAGTGTCAATATAGTTTAGAGTGAAAAGTATATGGGCTTTTCATATATTTATTTTTACTTTTCAGGCACAGTCCTATTAACTGGCTTACCCATAACTTTTTGATATATCAGTAGCAAAGGCAACAACTGTTCCAGTTGCAGTTTATCAACCCAAACATCTTACCACCTTTTTTTCCCTCTATAAATATTCTTGATTACATCTCACAGGTAGAAAAATGAACTTCGAAAGAGATAACAGACATTCATCATTTATAAACAGTGGTAAAAATGAGTACATCCTCAGAATTATTTTTTACGTAAGTACCCATGCTTGCTAGTAGTCTGTTTATAAGCAGATTTTCATTTTTGCTATCAACCACCCCCTAAAGGGTTTCAACTATCTAAATTAGCACGGAATTTATCTTCCAAGTACACGTTGTATTTTAAGCCAATACCTCTCCAGTCCACCCTTCCGGGCCTGGGTTCATCCTCAGACTTTAATTAATTATACTGGAATTTATCAGACCTGCAATCTAGATCATGAAAAAGCAGTGCTTTATTAAGGTGCATATTTTCTTTACTTAAACATAGAAATGAAGTATTTTAACATTATTAGTTTCATACTATACAACAATAATAAAAGTTAGCTAGATAATCATTAAATCAATACTGAAGTATGTCATTAGCACCAGAGAATCAGGATCTTCAAAACAATGAAGCACTTCTCTACAGTGTTAAAATTACTTAAGGAAATAAAGAATTCTGCTTTTATTTATCAGATACTTCATGGCATATATTGTACTTCCTAAGCTCTGTGAATTCCATTCATGTGGCCTGTGCATACCAGAGATATTTTTTAATCTATTCGCTATCAAAATAATGGAAAAAATTACAATTACCTGGTTTTTGCCCTCAAAATTGATTTTTATAACAACTCATTTTGTCTTGAATACTTTTTTTTCTAAAAATATACCTATACTACATGAAACAAAAAGAACAGAGTACAGCGTTAGGTCCGGCTTCAGTGACAATCAACTACACGTTTGCAGTCCTATTGCTTTGCTGGTGAATAGTAATCTATGTAAACAATACATTCAGTGGATCACTGCAATATAGTCAATGTACTTAACCATTTTTATTACATCTAAAATTGAATATAAGGGATTTAAAAGTTTATTTATGTTATTCATTATAACAACGTACAGGCAGAAGAGTCTAAGGCTGAACCATCCTGAAAAGCAGAGCAGTAGGGGGTTATCTGAGGCACTGTTTCCCTGGAGTTATTTTCTATTACTCCTGTCTAAAGGTAGCTACTGGCAGCTACTGGCTTCTTCCCAATTAATTGCTGAACTTCCCATCTGGACAAATCATCTATGGGGCAAGCAGTCTTTATCACAAGACACAGGACTGACTGAGATGAGCAGGGTTTTATTTGCAACTCTGCTATTTTCCGGAAGTCTTTGTATTCTTGCTTCCACATCACCAAAACAGAAAATCCGTAACTTCCTCAAAATACAGGTCACGTAATAGTTGTTACCACACTGTTCGAGAGTACAAGTGGTAACATTATTCTGGTAAAGAAAATGGAGAAGTAAAGATACCCTGGTATGCAGGACATGGGATTTGGTGGGATTTTTCGTGGTTTTGAGGTGGCTTTTTGTTTCAGGTTGTGTTTTTTTTGTCATTTTTTATGTTGCTGCTGTTGGTTTTGGTATGGGTTTGGACTTGTTTCTTTTTTTAAAGAGTATTCTCTTCAAGTGGGTCACAGAAATAACTTTAAGATAAATTGAAGTTTAGCACAAGGCACTTAGGCTTGGCTGAACCATCAAGGCAAAGCTGTGGAAGAACTCCTTCCATAAAGGCCTGCAAAGCTGCATACAAGCAAAAGCTGCAAAGCAAAGCCTGTGCATCGCATTCAAGGACAAATGACCTTTGGTTCTAGAGATGAGGCACTTCGGCTATGGGGCAGAGGACATGACAAAACACCACTACTAGTGCCTGCCTGAACAGAACAGCCAATTTCATTTGGTTTTTTTCTGATCCCAGCTCTGCCTCAATCATCTGAAGATAATGTGCCATCCAGTAGGGCACAGAATAACAGATCTCAGCATCCAGTCAGATCTACAGCACTCAACGCTTTTCTGGTGATTTTCAAAATAGAAATTAAGATCTATCATATTAATATATTTCTCGATAAGTACAGGCCAACATTTGAAGCAAGGATCTGCACTCCTGAACTGAAAGACCTTCAGCTTTCTTTTGAAAGCCTGGGGTACTAGTGCTTTAGTAAGCAAATATTAGTGAAAAATTTTATAAGCGTCTTTTGCAAGTGCTGCAGCAATGGAACCGTGTGTAACAGAGAAGTGGGAATAACACAAATATTTATGAAAAGATGTCTGATGCTTTTTGTTAAAACTTAGACAATCTTTTTCTCTCCTACAGTACAAATAACCAAATAATGACTAAGTAATATATCCCAGAATATGGGGAGGAATGGGGAACTGAGTTCTCTAGAAAAGCTGTCTGGTCAGAGTTGAAAATCCATTGGTTTTTGGTTTTGGTTTGGTTTTTTGTTATGCTTTATATAAAGTGAAGTTGGCCCTATCACTTGCATCCACAGATATAGGGCTCAAAAATAAATAATTATTCCAATAAATGTGAACTTCCACTCTGTGGATTTTTTATCATGTGTATACTAAAATGCCAACAATATGTCATGCCTAGGAAACATCCTTTTATCCTATTTTAAAGCCAGTATTCAACTTAAATGGTAAAGCATATCTCTTGATCTTGTTTTGTAAAGGTTGTACTTGCTACAGGCTTAACACAACTGTGGGAGACAGTATGGAAAGGATCGATAAAGCAGTATTACCCTTTGTGATAGTGAATCTCTGCAGGACATTCCAGCTTAACTCTGTTGCCTGCACTTATGCTTCACACTTTCCCACTGGGAGAATGGGCTAAAACATAGTAATGGAGTAACAAGACAAGAGGTGGTGTGTAAAAATTCCCCTCTTGTTCCTGCCCTACAGTTGCTACCTTTCTGTAAGAGCCATAAAATAAAAAATATTCTGTTAATTTACAGGGTTTGTTTATTAAGACAAAAATATACTCTTAGCAGTACAATTAAAGAGAAAAAAATGGTGCCAGAGAGCTATATATTATCACTGTGAATTTTACCAAATGGCAACTTGCTTTGGTATTATAGAAGCATATAACATGAGAGAGCTTCTGCTTCAGTACAAATTGGACTTTGAGAAATCATGTGCGGGTCATTTTAGTGAGGCCAGTAGGCTATATTGATGACAAGTTCTCTATAGGAGAATCTGACTTATAAGTAAAGAGGGTTCTTGATCTCTGAAAAAAGATCTGGAGAGACATGTATTTTGAACACAAAGCAAAGTAAACAGCTTCAGTTGTAAGTACTAGCATGGAAAAAGTCACAGGTACTTAAGTGGGTCAGCCATAAGATGAAGACTGGCACAAAATCAGCAGAGAAGAAAAGAGGGGGATGCTAAAACATATGAAGTTTTAAATAGAGTTTGGAATAAAAGTTTCAGAAATTAGGACAAGTGTTTTAAACTTGAGTCAGACATGAAGGGTCTGACAGGTAGAGGATACAAAAGTGGAGATGACATAGCTAGTATAGCAGAAAGAGAACCTTCTTTTAATACACACACAGATTGCTACAGAATCACATTGCAAAGCATTAAAAAAAAACACATTGATACAAAGACTAACACTGGAGCCAAGAGGCAGTTGTGTAACAGTACTTTATCAAATGTGCTAGAAATATAAATACACACATATAGAAACAAAGTCAACTATCAAGATCTCTGCGCCCTTTAAAACATTAAAGCATTCTAGAACCGATTACAGTGAGCCACTCGTACAGCGAGTCCTTGAAAAGGGGCACATAATATATGTCTGCTATTCTTGCTCAGACTATTTGGAGCTTGAGATAAGAAACTTCCTTTGCGTTTCTCAAACAGTGAAAACTAATAAAGAATGAAATGTAGCGGCGAGGTAGGCATGAAATCACAAGCAGAAGAGTTAAAAAACAGGTGATAGCAGCACGTGGAAAAAGTAAATGACCCATTTGGAGACACAGACAGACAAATCCCAAAGCTGTTTGAGTCAAAGGAGGCATGGAAATAACACTGATTAACTGAAGAGGCCCTAAAGCCACTGAATTTGATCGGAAAGCTATCATGTAAGTATGCCTCTCTGCTTTCACCAACTGTAGGAAATTGTTGTTTCCCCTCTTATTTTTTCCTCCCACATCAGCAAATCAACTACTTGCATCTCTTCACCCTTCTCTCTTCCACCTTTACCTGCAACCAACTAAATCCCAAGAGGTTATACCTGAAGGTGTGTCTGGGCACAATGGGTATGTACCTCAAAGCAGTGATCTGTGGACAATTACAGCAGTCAAACATGAGCATTTTGGGGGAGAAAGGGAAGCATGTGTGGAGAAAGACTATACAGGTCTGATTTTTTTTTCCAGTGGTCTATTTTGATGCCTCTACATTTCCTAACAGCAGAATGACAATACTCTGCCTCCTAAAGGGAATTTATAAAATGTCAACGTGACAGTGTGCAACTGGTGCAATATGAACAGCCCAACGGAGGAACATAAACTGCCACACCTCTCCCACAAAGTCTAAACTAGTCATTTTAATGAAATAAAAAAAGGGATTAAAAAAAATTTTTTCCAAATAAACTCTCAAGAACAACTAATTGTGTTAGAAGGATGTTTCCCGAACTGCACAATTTTAAAGTATGTACACGTTAACAACTTCATAAGACAAACTTCCAGTCAAGCTACAGGATGTGAAAGCCTACCTGATATAAGTACACTGCCTGTCTGGACTTCAGAATTGTAACCTTTCTGTGTGCTGTTTTACTTTGTTTGGGAGCAGACTTTTGTTTTGAATTGTTTGTTGGTTGCTTTTTTTCCTTTTAAACAGCAATTAGCTATGAGTCTGAGTAACACGGAAGACAAACCAAGCATGGTCTTTCTTGGCAGGGAAAAGCCTTATAAATGATTAAGTGGATAGAAACCCTTCTGAAAGAACCTCATATGATGCAGACACGACATATTTGTTCATGATACAGAGATAATGTACATGACTTTTGAAATTTTCTGGAATATTAGTTTGAATGTATTGCTTTTAGTATTTCAAATAAATCCAAATAAGTGTTTATTAAGGAAACGCATTTCATTTGTTTCCATCGTTAGTGAAACGGGCAGTGTCGTTTACCAGAGGTCTGTGCAGGTACCACATGGAACCAACAACTGGAGTTCTCACCCTGTAACAACTTCTTCCCCTCAGGCCACAAAACAGACAACCTTTTATCTCCAGACAACAAAACAGATGGTGAGATGTTTAAATACTCAGGAGGCCAAGAGGCCCCAGTGCTCCCGAGGGTGGGCGATATTTGAGCACAACCCTGCCCCTTTGACTAACCACCCGGTAAGATCTCAGGCTTGATCCAAAACTCGACAGGAGTCTTTCCATTGGCACCAACAGGCTGTGAATCAGCCCCCAGGGTTTAGCGGTAGGAGAAGAAATTCATCCAGTCCCAGGGGTAAGTCAGCCAGCCAGGGTACAATACCGAATGGCTCCCAGTGAACTGAAGACTTTCCAAACCTCAGTTCTCCCACAGTACCCAGTGCTCCTGCCAACAACTTTGTCACCCCATAAGCAAAACCTTCCACAAATATAATAAAAAAAACCAAACCACCTTGTTTTATACTCAACAATCCTGTAAGACATCTTCATTAACAGGTGTTTCTGCTCTAAACATATTCAGAACAGACTTATGAATACAGATTTGAGCTAGTTACCCAAAGCAATTGGTGAATAAAGTAATCTGGAAAAATAAGTGTAATTACATGTAAAAATATTGCCTATCTAATGATATATGTAAGTGCTTTTATTACACAGGGGTAATAAAAATAGGGTAAGAGGACAAATTTTGTTCATGCTCAAAGTAAGTATTTTTAATATATACACCATATTTACTCATGTTCAGTACACACACCCCTTTGAAACAACGGAAAGTGAAGTTATTTATGAACCCAGGTCTTTTGCTAAGTGTTGTAAAACAGCTACTATACTCCTCCTCTTGCTGGCTTTAGCTGTGGGAAATATATTTAGATACTGCACACATGAAACAGTTTTGTCCTTTTTAACCTGCCCTATGACTTCTTACTTGTGCTGTCAGATTGCTAGAGAATAATTTGTCATTTACTGAGATGCAGAACTCTCAGTTTATCAGCCAACTGTTAAACTTCCCACCCAGCTAAGCGCAGGTGGGATAAGCAGCTTTCTTTGGAGCTATTGCAAAATTGTATGTATGATACAGTTTATGTATGGAATTGAGTGCCATGGTCTTGCTGAAAATGAACTACAAAACTAAGCCAGAAGTACTAGTAAAGCTCTATTCACTGCATCTTGATACAAAGTGGAACCCATTAAAATAAGGAAGTTATCTGTAAATGTGTTGATGACTGAAATAACTTCATATTAATGTTAGCACCCACACAATTAAACTTCAGAGTTATTCTGCAGTTTTTCTTACGCTAAACAACGCAGAAATATATATAAAGCTATATATATTGCTGTGTATGCATTTATATTTTATGTATATAAAATATAACTATATGTAATAGATATTTATGTAAATATAGATGCCTCTAAAGCAAGGTAAATAAATTAGAATAATTTATAACTTTACTTGAAAAACATTATTTTAATAAAATTATCTTGCTAGTCCTTGATTACTAAAAATGTAAATGAATAATTGCTCATTTCCTAATAAGCCCAGACTGACTGATGAAATTTCAGCCTACTAGTGGTTAAAATTCATCGTAGCTTTTCAATGAAAAATTGGATTCCACTTTATCAGAAAACTTTTCAATGCAATATTATTTTTCGTTACATATACAGCCTGCAACTTACCTAGGGCACTATTTATCATTCAGACAACTTAAGTACAACAGAAAAAAAATCACCTTGAGACAAATGAGAAATTCTCTCTTGGGAAACCCAAAGCAGTATTAATATGATAAGCTTTAGAGCTTCACTTTTCCTTCATTAACTCTAGCAGATATTTCTGATATAGCCAAGTAAGAAGCTTAAAAAAAAAAAACAAACAACCACACACACAAAAAAACCCCACCAAAACCCCAGAACAAACAAACAAACCAACCCACCTCCAACGTTCAGACGTTCTTCTGGTCATATCAATCATTTTAAGCTCAACCAACTTTATTCATTGTTACAAAAGCATTAAAATCAAGATGGAAATCAGCTGAAAAATTCAATGCCCAGAGGGAATCCATTTGGGAAACAAAAAGTTCATGTCACTTATTTAGTAACCAAAGCAATTATCAGAGGCTCATTATTGAAATTGGGCTGAGTAATATTTCATCAGATTTCTTCAATCCTACTGCAACAAAGAAAATTGTGGGGGAAAAAAACCACTCAGTGTTGGTTATGTAGCTGAGATAAAGATAAACTGAAAAAAACATGAAATTATCTCAGTTATCTATCTTTGTAATTCCTAAATACATTGCTCAATGTATACTAGAGATAATATCTTCAAACCACTGAAACATACATAGCAGTGTAGCCATTTCTATGTCTGTATTTGCAGTTCAATTATGTTATCCAAAGCTTTACATGCATTCTGACTGTGTGCACATCTCTCGCTCTTGCCAGTCTCATCTTAAAAGCAGGAGAAAGATCTACCCCAGAGTAAGCAAGATGTTTAACACCCTGGGATTAATAATATTAAGACCCATTAGTTGAGCAGTTTGTAGCAAGCCAGTCTGTTTCATGTAATCAGAGGTTTCCAAAGCAAATGTGCACGCACAGCACCTACCAGTGTGCTAGAGATGTTTAAAAAAAGTACTTTCACTGAAGATTCTTTAAACTAGGATTTCTTTAAGTTAGGATTCTGGAAATAGTTAACATTTCACTGAAACTCTCAAAGATTATGTATTTGGGAAAGTTTGCTGAAAAAAAACCAACCATATTTTCAAGACAACAACACTGTTTTAAAAGAAATTTCTACCTGTGAACATAAACTAGCATCCAGGCAAACGTGCTTTATGCCTGTAGAATCTATCATACCAGGCATTTCAGTTTGATTAAATATTTTATGTTTGTAGTTTAAGGTGGCTTTATATTTAGTTTAAAATAAAACCCCTCATCATCTTAAAAGATCATGAAGTAGGCTTTGAACATACAGACATTATGCAAATGCTGTTTAACAGATAGGCCTGTGTGCTTATATGGGTGAGCCTTACACTCAGCTGCTTTGGAAGTTTACTGAGTCACACTTGAAAAAGCAGAAAACTTTCCACTCAGAAGAAAAATCCTTTAGTTTACTAAGTTCCCATCAGCAGAATGGGATTTTTCACAGGAAGCTGTATGCTGAAGACCAGTGCTTACTCATTTAGCACCAGCTAACCTCGCGTCTCTGCCTAATTAAAGCGAACAGGAAATTCAGTCAGAGACACATCTACAGTTGATTCCACGGTCCACAAACAATCTTATATCTCAGTAGAGAGGAACATCTGAGGCACCACTACAGCTTTCCTTACCCAAATGATGTTTAAGGTAATACATGGAGGAATCAAGAAGACTGCTCAGCAAACAGCATAACCAGTTAGCTATCAAGATCCAGGAAGAAATGGTAAATATAAATTAATGTTTTTGGATCAGTATTCATTTGGAACAGCTGCTGCTTATTGAACAATTAGTGTCCAAGATGCTGGAAGTGTCTTAGATGAATGCTAAAACCAAACACAATGTAAAAAGATAAAAGCCTCTCATGAAAAAAAAATTAACATCATGGCATGCTTTGTCAGACCAGTCTGTCTATGTCAACTATGTTTATGCTAAATATAAGAACATTATACCAGTTTTGTCCCTGAGATGCATCTATTTAGTTACGTTCCTAATAAAACCTGTTCTTTTCCTGGAGTCACTAACGTAGACAAGAATGACGTGTAATCCTCTGCCTTTGTACCTTTTCCTCGTTCCAAAGGATTCTAGGTCTCAAATATTTTTCCAGTATTAACAACTCTGCAACAGTTCATCTCATTACACAGTTCGGAAATATAGAATTTATACTAAGGCAAATTAATTATGTTACTGGTCTTCATATGGCAAATGTTTGCAAAGAGTTTTTGTGCAAAGCTGCCGTACTTCAAAGAGTCAGTACAGTTATTAGAACAACAAAACTTTTTAGGCAAAACTAGGTTATAGGATATTTATGAGGAAAAAGATAATCACCTTCAACATATCTAAAATCTTCTTGTACAGTAATTCTTAACCCATGATTCACAATTTCTCTGAAGAAAATACTGAAACTTACCAACCAATAATAAAAAACCAGTTTCAGGATATTCATGACTTGCTAACAAGCATAGCAGGATGGACAGAAGTAATTTAACTCTGCCCTGCTGAGTCACTTTGGCTGTCCATCTACACCAAATGAACCTAATTAGCTGGTATCAAAAATGCCACGGCTTGAGCAATGGGCAAAATGTATGAGGGAAATAAAAATCAATCAGCATGAGACACCTTCATTTCCATTTACTAAATATTAAGTGCAGTATTTTGTCACAAATTAACTAACAGCTAATGAAGGCCTTATTTAGCAGTATTCTTCTCAAATTCAGAATGGAAGAAAAATTGTTTCTGAGTAGCCAAGCTTATCCATCCATTTCAAATTCTTACAGAGTACACTATATCACAGTGTATTTCAACTTGCATTTGTAACAGAACATGCAAACACAGAACGCTATATTAGAATAACGTTAATGGTCTGCCTTTAACCCTAAGCCAGATAAAAGTAGAGACAAAAAAAACCACATGCTGACACTTTATTATGGTCACCTTCTGCCATGCAACATACACACCCCTGCCTCTACCAGACACAATAGCTTAGATTAAAACAAGAGTATCTGTCTGAATTTGTAACCTTTACCCAAAATGCTCTTGCTGTACCACAGGTACACAAGCACCTAACACCTTCACCTTAACATTTTCTGTAGATGCCTGTCTGTCTTCAAGGAGCAGGTCTGGATTTAAAGATGAGATGCATAATTTTCACTTTTTAGCTGTGTTAACCATCACTTTCACATAGAAGCACAACAGCTAGTTTAAAACACACACACACAAAAACCCCACCACACGTTAGTTCAGAGAGAGAGATATACATATAGTCTCATTGTGCTGGTTTGGGCTGGGGTAGAGTTAATTTTCTCCACAGTAGCTAGTATGGGGCTGTGTTTTGGATTTGTGCTGGAAACAGTGTTGATAACCCAGGGATGCTTTTGTTCCTGCTGAGCAGGGCTTACACAGCACCAAGACCTTTCCTGCCCCTCACCCCACCCCACCAGTGAGGGGCTGGGGGGGAACAAGGGGCTGGGAGGGGACACAGCCGGGACAGCTGACCCCAACTGACCCAAGGGATGTCCCACACCATATAACGTCACGCTCAGCATATAGAGCTGGGAGAAGGAGGAGGAAATGGAGGGACATTGGGAGTGATGGTGCTTGTCTTCCCAAGTCACTGTTACACATGATGGAGCCCTGCTTTCCTGGAGACGCTGAACACCTGCTGCCCATGGGAAGGAGTGAATGAATTCCTTGTTTTCTTTGCTGGCGTGTGCGGCTTTTGCTTTACTCACTAAACTGTCTTTATCTCAGCCCATGATTTTTCTCACTTTTACTCTTCTGATTCTCTCCCCAACCCCACCGGGGAGTGAGTGAGCGGCTGAGTTGCTGGCTAGGGTTAGACCATGACACTGATTAATGCATTCATTCTATCAATGTGAGCACGCTACATACAATAAGAGGATCTATTTAGCATACATTTAATTTCACTCTCCTCTTCAGCTTTTACACAGGTTGTAGCTGACATTTCCACCTAGTCCACATAGCAGCATTTTGATCTTCCTTTTAGAGGCTCTTTAGCATACAGTAATCTTTGTGGTTAGAGCCTGCAACTTATGCTGAATTATGGGTACTTTATAGTAAGGAAATAAAAAAGCATAGTCAAATGCTGACAGTACTCCAATGCTTTTCCCACAAGTCCTCTGAAAAACCAGCCAATTACCCTGCAATTGACACAAGTGACTGAAAAAAGCATCCTCATTTCTAGCATTCGTAAATTTATTTGCAAGTAGCTCATCAAAAGTAAATGTATACTTATTACAGACACAAAGGCATGTTTAAATCACATTAAAGGGATAATTTTATGATACTTGTAATTATTTTCCAAAAAATTCTTTTTCTATGCTGTTTGTTGTAATCCTTTGCAAGCTTTAAACTTAAATCTTTTTCTTTACTAAACTGTTCTCTTGCAGTGTATGTGAATACTGGTTTACTATAATAGGATTGCTCATGAGCATCAGGCTTCTGGCATTGATCTTTATAACAGAAAAAGGAACACTGAAACATTTGCTCCTGGGGGTGAAAAAATACACAGAAAGGACTGCATGGTGTTTTAGGGAAAATTTACAAAAAAGGAAGCAGATCAAAACTGTGACTAAATCAAAGATGTTTACATTCCTTTTGCAGCCATGACAAACTGTCAAACATTATTGACATTAAAGAGTCTTATCTAAAATAAATCATTAAGATCTGGTGTTAGGTACCAAACATTTCTGGCAGAGGACAAAAAAAGGAAGATAAAAAGCAATGTGAAGGGAATAACGGTGGCACTCATGACTCTGTTTTTAAGCTTTACTTAGAAGTTTATTCACAATGCTTGTCACTTGTTTATCTCAGTCTTTAATTCATATGTATTTATGGTCATACAGACCCATCTTTTTCCTCTTTTTCCCTGCAAATGTGTGAAGCCTTTTATTTCTCTAAATAAAAATATGAATTGACAAATACAGAAATTTGTGGCAGAAAATACCCTGGATAACACCATTTCCATCAATCTTGCTCCTCTAGTCTGTGTTATTACTTCAATTATGAGGGTATTATACGTCTTTTTTGACAGAATGTACCTTAGTCCCCAACAAACGAAACAGCACTAGGGACTGAAAGCATAATATACTTTAAAAAGGCACATAACTGAACAATAAAGAAAAAAATATAATCAAGAATTAACATTAAAGTTACAACATGAAATAGCTTGCTCTATCTTTCAAAAAGAAAATCACATTTAAAAGCCAGGAAACAAACAATTTAGCAAAGGACCATATTTAAATATTCTCCAACAGTTTCAGAAAACATTCCAATGGTTTTTTTAAACTTGGCTTGACTCTTCCTCAGTAGCAACACATAGATCACAGGTATCTGTCGTGTCCACCTCATTTAGAGTTTTTAAAGCTCACTTCTAATCAAATTATAGCAAATTTCAAGCTTTAACATTCAAGATAAAAACCAACCCTGTGCCTGGGTTTTCTACTTTTATAACAATAGCAACTCCTCAGCACTTAAAATAATCCTTATCTTCTAGTTCTCATCCTAGTCATCTTCCAGAGTTGACACCTCTTTCTGATTAAGGCTACCTTTCATAAGGCCACACACATCAAAACTGTCCTGAGCACCAGACTACATTACATTCTAAACCCTTAAAGTAAGCTTTATGATGTATTTCCCAGAAAGCGGTTAATTTGCACTGATCCACTATGGTGAGCTCCTTCAAAGCTCCTAATTCAAAAGTCTCTGTGTTTGAAAGTCTGGATGTGAACTGTTCCAAGTGTCCCTTAAATTACAGAACAGAAGAAAAGACTGCTTTCACAGTTCCTGTGCCCAGTGATGCCACGAAAAGCCAAAATGAGAAGGAATGAGAGGGTTCTAGTCCTCATGCAATAGGCTTATTTTTGAATATTTTTCTCTCCTTGCATATTTAGGTGCTCATATATTTATTTTTATGTTTCCATCATACAAGATAAATAATGGGATGACATTTCGTAGTTAAGTACAGAATAATTGCAATCAAGCTTCCAAGCTGTGACATGGCTAAAGTAACATGTCATTGTTGTGGTTTTCTGTATATAAGCCATGTGAATTTAATTCTCATCTATTCTTTGTGAATAAATGGCACCTCTCTCACCTGCAAAACAAGACCTCTGAAACATGGAGAAGCAGCCTCAGTATGAAGGGTATGTTTCACATGATGTAACATAGCCACTGGGGCTAGCGCATAAGATTTTCTCCTGCCACAACAGATTGTCAAATTATCACATTGGGGTAATGATTTCACACCTAACTAGACATTTCTGCAATGCTAGCCCCACAGACATTTGCTGCAAGGGCAGTGACTTCAGCTGAGGGGAAAAAAGCACACTGAGAAAAAAGTTATAAATCATTGCAAATTTAACTCGTGCAGAGTTAAAGCTTTGTGGAGAACAAGAACAGACGACGCAGGGTCCACCCTAAAAGTCAACACTAGGTGACCTACAACCCTGAGAGATCTCATGGGGAAAATGGAAAAGCATCGTCACTAGTGTTACGGTTTGAATCACAGAGGAATTACAGTGCTACTTAGCAGTCCACCTTAATGAAAGGTGAAAAGATAAACGCTAACGCTACAAATCTAGTCTAATTCCTCACCCAAAGACTGAGTACTTGAGACCTACACAGAAAAGGGTAAATTTCATCTTTCATCTAGGTTGTAGCAGCGAGATAAATTACAGAGGCCCACATAAAATTTATCTCGAACTACCACTTTCTGATAACAGAGAGGAGTTTCTCACCTTTTCTTTTATCAGATCTGTCTCAAAAGATCCTGTAGCAAGATTTCCCTATATTTAAAAACCAATCAGTGCCAGCAGCTGCAACATTTGCCCTCCAAGCAATCAAGGGTAGGAAATACATAAGTCAAGAAATCCAGTGAGGGAGAAATTTGTGATCAGACTGTAGAGGAAACTCTTAGGAATCTACATTCCTCTAGAAATGAAGAGGCAAATCCTTGACTCTTGCAAAGCACAACACTCTGAGGCACAGTTCTGAGGTTGGGAGTTTTCAGGCTACATTTCAGAACAACAGTTTGTGTGAGTGGCATGAACCTATGAGGACTGCCAAAAACTACTAAGCAGATAAAAAAGTACATGATCACTACGAAGTGCAGAAACGATCAGTACAGCAGGACACAGGGGAAACATGAAGCTCTTCGGAAGCAGTGTATTGCAGTCTTAAAGTATACCCATCTGGATACAAGGTGGTTGATGCGGCAGCACTGGATCTACAGCGTTTGATCACAGTATCTCCAAACACTTTGTATTTTCAAGACTCTAGAACCTAAGTTTTACCATGCATAGGATGCAGAAAGGGATGTTACTAAAAGAAGATGAAGGATATTTTTATTCAGCATGATTATATCATCTCATGTTCTTCCTCAGACTGAAACATGGTACAATGGGAAATACTTCCTCACAAAACAGAAGTTATAGCATTGCCACAGGAATTCAGAATCACCCAATTCATCTTAGGCAAAACTATTGGATTTCAGAATTGCACTGAGGCCAGAGAAAGGGTAAGACCTAATAAGCAGGATACGTCATAGCAGTCAAGTTAAAGATTGAGTATCTGTTATAGATGTGTTCTTATCAGTACAGAGGCACATATTTATCTTGCGTTTTTTTCAGTGACAGAACAATATAAACTAAGGTCATGCCTATCTCTCTCTCTTTTCATGGCACTGAGCACTTCAGCTTCACCAGTAGCAAGATACAACATACAGCCGCAAAGGCAATTTGCAGTCACCTATATGCTGCACTCGCACTAAGAAAACCCTTAAGAGGTAACAAATCTTTCTCAAGGTAGGTGCAATCATGTTAGTGTTAAAATTTATGTCCTGGTTTATTGAAATTATGATTCTCAGGGTTCCCCCTTAAACACAAGTAGAAATAAAGGTTAAAAAGTATCTTATAATGTATTTCAGAAGAAAAATGTGAACTCCTAAATTATTTAGAAAGTATGCTTCAATACAGAGGTGTTACCAAAGAAGAGTATGCTGCAAAGTTACACAAACCTGTCCTGAAATACTGTCTTAAAAGATTGCTGTTCTGCTATTAGATACTTATCATTTTGCACAGATTATTTAAAGATGTAACAAATATTTAGTATTACTGTTGCCTGTTTGCAAATTCTAATATTTTTAGTTTCCTATTTTTTACAAAATAGGGCATTTTGCAACCGTTTGATTTGCAAATTGCTTTAAAGAAGCTCTAATCACAAAAAGCAGGCTATTGCACTTGCCTTCTGCAAAACATATACTAATAGGAAACTATGCTTGCTTCTCATCTGTTACCACTTATCTTCCAATCATTATTTTGGTATCAGCAAGCTGTATCTGGTTTAGACAGAATAAAATCCAAACAACCCTAAGAAGAACTAATCGGTGTTTATTCTCACATAGAGAATTAGAAATTATAAAAGTTGCTTTCCATTTATTTTGTGTTCTACTGAATTTAAGTTTCCATATTGTTGTCAGAAATGCAGTTTTCCACATTCAGAAATATGTACCCCAAAATTAACAAGTTTTTCAATAAAAACAGCTAATGAATCTGCTCTTCACAGCTTTTCTCATGCAAATTTCAGACTATAAACTAGAAAGATCAAATTTCTCTAGAAACTCTAAATAGTTATATTTCACCAAAGCTTTTTTAAACTGCTGGACAAATAAGCAAAGTTTCATCAATAATAAGGGGTAAGGGGCTAACAAAACAAAAACAAAAGGCCAAAAAAAAGAAAACACAGAAAGAAGGCATAATTTTCTACTTTTAAAAGTAAGTTAAGGTCATAACTGCCAAAAGCCTGAAAAATATGTAAATCTGTAATGAAGGCTTAAAAAGGTTTTAGTATCTCTTACAGTATCTCTCCTACAGCCAAAGAGAAGAATGGAAACCCTCAGCTCAACAAATTCCCACAACAAGGTATTGTGGACAACCGATGAAGCTTATTTTTATTTAATTAAAACAAAAGGCAACTATGATCATAGGCATCTTCTACCTCTACATAAAACCCATCTTTTTACAACTCTAGTGCTGTAGTCATATTGCAGATCCTGTTTACATCTCACAATAAAAATACACCCTATTCTTAAAACATATGAGATGTACTAAAGTAATATGGTATTCATTAGTTCTTCCAACTTCAGTAACATATCTTTCCATAAGAAGCATAAGACTGACTACCTCTGATATTTTGGAGATAAAATCTTGAATTTTGTGCAATAACTTCAAAAACACAGCTCAGTGTGGAATTGCGCTTTTACAGGAAGGAACCAGAAAAATCCGTGATTCTTCTTTTTTGACATGTTAATCGTTCTTCCATACGCAAGGAGAACAAAAGCAGCAGCATGCCATATTTATTCAATGAAAGTTGAGCCACAGGGGTTATGGTACATTCTTTCTCCAACATCAGCCAAATTATCTCAGTGCCCAACTTTTAAGAGGCTGCAATAATACTCCATCATTTGAGGATGCCGGTAGGCTTATGCATCATTTTAACAGCATGAAGGCAGATTAAGATCATCTCCCTGTTACAGGAACCTGGAGACAAGCGGCAGCCCTGGTGAATCATTTTCATACATCCTTACTCTTAACAATAATCTTAAAGAGACACTACCATACTAGTCAATCTTCATTCAGCATACAGAGTAAGGTTTTTTAAGGAGTCAAAATGAGTTTATGTTGTGTCTACAATACCTGCTATTTTCTTTTTTTATTTGTATATTTGGAAGGCTCCAAAATAAGGTAATTCTGTCTACCAAGAGAACCCAGGTTCCCTGAAATAAGTTTTTTGGGGAAAAAAAAAAAAGAAGTAGAAATAATCTTTGCAAGTATGAGAAATTCCATGATACACAAATATTACCTGAGCACATTTGATTGTAACACTCCAGAAAGAACAAAGAAATTTCTCTTGAACATTTCTATGTGAAGTTATTACTAACAGAATTAGGTGGCTATGCATGCAAACCTGCATATACACACAGGTATTTCTTTAACAAAATGAGAATTTTAGACACAACAGAATAGCGACTGATGAAACATAAGTGATAAATTAATTTAATTCTTAGTGAGAAAGCTCATTGCCCTCATAAAATCAGTTTACCTGAATATAAGATGTTAGCCTATGTTCTTCCCAGAAACCTAATCTTTTAAAGCAGGCTTTTTTTTTTCACTTTTTCTTTTTTTTAAAGTAATTTCAATTAAAATACATTTAATTATACAGAATGGACCCCTCTCCCTTTCAAAGAAAAAAAAATTTAAAATGTGAGGGCACTGAAATTCTGTTGAAGTTTTTTCTTCATGTTTGTAGGAAATTTTGGTATTTGTGGATATTTGTTGGAATATCCCTTAGTTTTATTTTCAGTCTGACTTAAAGTAAAACAGACTTAAAATACAGCACCAGAGGGGCTGCCAATTTTTATTAGACAAGCAATACTTACACTTCTCCTTCCAACGTCGCAATAAGAAGTATAACTATTTCTAATTATGCCACAGAGGTTATTCCTTCACTTTTCTAACATTTAACAGCAACAACAACAAAAAAAAACAAAACAAGAAGAGCCACCCAAACAAACCCAATGCATATTTCATTGAAGTACTTGGAGAGGGTAAGTTGATCTATCCAAATGGAAGTTTAGGCAAGAATACTATCCTCAGTTTTAATATCTAACATGTTTCCCAGAGCACGAGCAATCAACATTGCCTTACCTTATGTCCTCTGCGAATTCACACAGGAAAGGCAAGGAAAATGGCTAAGGATGTCCCTGAGTGAGTGGTGTTTTAGAGAACGGGTATCGCCTAGTTAATAGTGCTTTAGAAACAATTCCCATTTTTCTTTGAAGATGCAGCATTGTCTATAAGCACTGATAAACACAGCCGCCTATGCAGCGAATGGCTGCAGATCTCAAAAGGCCATTCGTTGCCTAGTGCAAGTTTGGCAAGTGGGGGAATGTCAGGGAGAGCAGGAACAGCTGGCTGAGCCAGAGAGCTTCATTCGCTTGGCACACCCCAGGACCCAGAGATGAAGCAGTGAGGCATTCCTGTCGCAGGGTGTCGGAGCTTGGGGCACCAACGGCCCAGAGAGAGAAGTGAGAATGGCAAGTGGGTTTCAGGAGTGCCTCCAGGGAAAGCAAATAAGAGAGACAGACATAAATGAAGACTGGCAATTCAGAGACTAAATCTCCAAAAACACTTTGATTTTTTTGGTAGACCTTCATATTTAAAAAGTACAGATTCTTTCAGGCCATTCTGAAATCCACAGTCATATGTTAGAGCTATTTTTTCATCTAAATCAACACAGAAACTGAGGCACAAGGTATCATCCAACCCAGACTACAAGATAACACAGTGCTGAGTAAACTTCAATGACTTTGGCCCCTCTTGCCACCCAGACATTCCCAGGCTGTAGCTCTGGGTTACACACGTCTATACTGTGTTTTATTACACAAAACAACAGTAGTGGCACTCAGAGAGTGAGATTACAGCAGGTAGCTCATTACCCAGCAATATTCTGTTTGCAGGCAAGCGAACTGGCAACCTGACAGTCTCTCATCTGCCTTCAAGATTGGAAGAGATGCAACAAAAGGTTCATTAATAAAAATACCCAGAAGAGCCTATACATTGACTGACTTCAGACTCAAGCTAAACGCCAGGCTAAGTACCTTTTGCTTTCTCTCAGGATAACAGAGATGTTCTTTGGTCCTTGAGTCATGAGGTAAAAGAAGCTTCAAAATCACATTCGAACAAGCACAGATATTCAGAGCAACTGCCCCAGGTAAATTTTTGCTAACAGGAGCCACCATTGCCAGGGAGGAAGCATGTCACTCTATGAGAACCGCTAGCACCGGAAGAAAGGACCACTTTAAAGGGATGTCAGTATGCTCTTCAGATTGTGACAGACAGGAGCACTAAAGGCTTGGCAGGATGTGCCTGAGGGCTTCTACTTGATCTTTCTTTTAAAGAAATGCCAACAAGCTCAGAATCGTGGAAGGAAGCAGGCATTAAAAAATACATATCCTTATCAGAATTCTTCTCCAATCTACGAACAAATATAGTTGGAAGACTTTCAGAAAAGGTAGGTTAATTTATGGTGTGGCAAGCAGTGTAGTAGTATACAGAATCAAAAGGCAAACAGTCAAGTCCCCAGAGGGCCATATGGTCAGTGAAGACTCTGCTTCCCTGGCCATGATATAACATTCTGGTTTTTGTGCTGTGCATATGCTGCTCCTGAAAAACAGCTGAGCAGATTATCTGTCCTTCTTTCAGAGAACAGAGTTAGAAATCTGGCACTCAGTGGTTCCTGGGAGTCCATGACCATTCATGCCCAGCATTGGAAACTGGGAAACGAATGTCTTTCTGTAAGGTAGGAGGTTTCCATCAAAAAAAGAAATATTACTCTAAATGCAGGCTTTCATGTCATATTGCTTAGTAATTCACATAGTTGATTTGCATGTGTAAATGACACAAATGCCTGATGAGAAGGGTGAGGGTGAATTCTTTTATATGTTGCTCTTTATAGATAATAGGTATTAGATTAGATTAGATATAGATAACAAACTATTTATTTCATGCAGTCTTCCTGACTTCCTTCTCAAACCTTTCCAGGCAAGTGCATTTGTCTCAACATGTTTTTAAAATAAGTTCAGCAAGATACATAGATTGGCCAGTTTGTGAAATTTAACAGAAATTAAAATTTTGTTCACTTAACTCACTAACCGGTTTCTAGTCGACAGCAAGAGAGTAAGTTTTTCAGACAGTTGTTAGTTTCAGTGTCATCACTACTTGACTCTTGCATCATGAGGGTTTCTGTTTGCCTTCCTCAGCAGAGACGGGTCAAAAATCAGATTCCGTTGATCAGACCCTTCAAAAAAATCAGCAACTACCACTTGATTCACACCTGCTACCTAGATGCTTTTCCCTTTATTTAACTATCCTTTCCATTTGACCATGCACTTGTGCCTCCTTTGTTGCAGACCTTCACCTATGAGAAATCAATAGTGAGGATATATGAACACTTGCTAAATCAAACTCACAAAATAGCAGAAAGAAGACAGAGCCAATTATACCTAGCTTTATCACTGGTGTTAAGGTATACTGTAGCAGCTCAGCAAAGGCAGAGGTGTTTGGAAACAGTGCATACTGTGGATTTTATCTCTATAAAGAAACAAGGAGCTAGGAATCACTTGCTATTGTTACTCCTTAAGTGGGAGAAGACAACCTAAGGACTACTTACAGGTCAACTCTCACCTAGTTTTAAAATTTTTTCTATAAAAGACTAAGGTTCACGCGGCCAAACATATCCTTTCTTTGCCTGATGAAATGGCTCTATACTAACCTAGTCATATCAAAGCAAAATCACACAATTATAAATTCACAAGAGTTGTTCTGTATGTCCGCAGTATGGTATTTAAACACCACTATTGAACAATACATTAATTCACAGCTGTTTTGGTATCCATTAATGAAGTAAAAGATTCATTATGTGGCTGGATTCAAGAGCAGGTACTGACTGCATACTGCCTCTTGGACATGTCATACTTCGTGACATCTGACATTTAATTGCAAAAGGCTGAGCACAATCAATTACCTCTGTGCCCAGGGCTCAGTAAGAAGTGATGTTAGGCAGACTGGGCAAGCTTGATACAGGGAAAAATACCAACCCATGGGAGTAACTACCCATCAACACAGGGTTTGGTAAACAGAAGAGCATAGACTTCTTTAGGCACAATTTCCCTCCTTCCTTCCTTCTATTCAACTTGCACTGAGTGATTTTGGCACTGCCCAAGACATGGATCACATGGCTGAAATGTCAAACTCAGAAATGGAAGATAATTTGTACCCCAAAATACATTTAAAAAAAAATTGTGACCTGCCTTTATACATGCAAATTCTTTGATGTATATAGCTTCCTTTAAACTGCTGTTGGCCATTTGGCCTAGAACCCTACGCTATGGCCAAGCAAATCCTGCTGTGAATACAGATGGATATTTACAGCCTTCATCCTCTGCCTGCTTAACCCTAGCGAGAAGGATTAGGAAAAATAAGAGAGTATTAAATGTCTTGACTCAAATCAAAAAATATTTAAAAACACCAAATATTTAACTTCAAACCTGATAAACCATTTAAGACACTATGAACATGCAAAATGTTACACACAAAATGAATGCCCCTCAATATCATGGCAGAGAGCCTAATCCAAGCTATCTGCACTACTGAAGAAAGTCCACAATTACATATAATAAAGGTGTAAGATGCTTATGAACAAAAAAAAAATCAAGTTAGTTTCAGTTTTACTAAAATATCTGTACTGTTTGTATTTCAGCCAACGAAGGACTCAGATGTAGGCACCTCAATGCAAGGTTTTTCAACTGCCATTATCAGTGTAGGAAAAGGCAATACTCTGCCAGCAATATCCCTTCTCAAGTTCTCTCGAAATAAATGAGCTCCATTTAGTTCCTTTTATTATGACAGTGACTGCATCCATTGAAGTTGAGGCACTATTGTTTCTCAGTTTGCTTTCATTATTATTTGGCCCTACCACACAAGGCCACTGCAAATCATATATCCATTTGTTACAACTGTAATTACTGCCAGTCTTTACACCAAACTCTCTTCAGAATACGAACAACAGTTTTAACTCATGAACAGAGTAACATCCTGCTGAAAACAAACTTAACACCATATTTCAGGGTTTTGCAGAATACAGGCATCTCCACCAGCTTTAAATCACCTACTTGAATACTATGTTAAATTCAGGCTACAGCTATACCAAAGGCTACAGTGTTTCACACGTCATTGAAGTATGAGAGCCAAAGATAATTACAAACAAAAGAACCATTTATTTTATATTCTTTCTAATTTCTGTGCACTTGGCAGCTAGGGGTGAAAACACAGGCCTGGAAAGGTAACAGTCAAACTACCATCAACCTCTTAAGAGCCCTGCTAATAAGCTTATAAATGTCAAAGAGACGGTCTTTTAAAAAAACAAACAACAAAAACCAAACCCACACCCCACCCAAACACAGGAAGAAAACGAAGCACATAAAAATGGACTGTATCCTTTAAAGACTATACCATAAAAATTGACCCAGCCTAATTTTTTTTATATTGAATTTTAAGTGTCCCTTGACAGAGTGACTTAAAGGCATTTTGATTTTGATCATTTGTTCAGTTCAGCTTGATTACAAGTCTGCTACTTTGACATTATCTACTTAGGAGATACTGAACTAGTATTCAAATATTTGACATTAGAGTGGCAAATCACTCGACTGACAGACCTTGAACAAAAATATAATTAAATCATTATATAGATAGGTATTCCTGTAAAAAACAATCATATGAGGTATCATTACTGGTGAAGATAGTCGTCAGCTCTGTGAGTCTCACCTATATTCACCGATGTACAATATTCAATGAGATACAAGAGTGCTCTGGAACAGCTGCAGACTGCAGTCGTCTTTCATCTAAAAAGAGTAACTATACTAACAATAAAACTTCTGCTGTGTAAGGAGGACTAAATAAATACAAAGACCAAACACCTATTTCAGCCACCAGACTGAAATAAAGCATACAAGTTAAGGAACATATAAAAACAAAAGACAGATACTGGCACCGTATGTGGGATCTGTAAGGAAAAAGCACAGGTATAACAGATGCTGAAGAAGTCCATTGCTCTCTCTCACTGTCCCAAAGTCCTGCTGTAACAAGACAAAACCATAAAAAGAATGTCAAGGAAAACAGTAACTTTACCTCATCTTTTCTCATCTTTTATCTTCTGACATTATATTTCAAATGCTAAAATTTCTACCAAAAAGCATAGTTTTAACAAGACAGCTACATTACAACTGAACTCTCTGTAATATAGGAGACACAAATAAATTACAGTGTAGTTTGATTTCTGTCTTTGAAACTTATGCATACCCATGCAGGTGCCTTTTTTGTTGTTCTTATCTTTTTTTTGTAAAAGAAATCATTAGGAGAAGCAGACCATTAAGTACAAATGGTACAAACACTTTTCTAATCGCAGATTTTCCCATGATGATAATCACGTTAGACTTGATTCTTCTTGTCCTGTTAAGAAGAATCAGGCATGTCCTTTGAGAGGGAAGCCATATAAATGCTCCAACCACACGGGAAAAAAGAAAAAGGGGGGAAAAATAAATAAAATAAAATCCAGAGAGCTAGTAATCCAGGAAAAAAAGGCTTCAGTCCAGGGTTCCTGTGGATAAGGGAGCTGGGAGCCTTTCTACCACAGCATCTCCAAAGGAAATTCACATTGCACATATAAAATGTAGCACAGTCTCAATACTCTTTCTGTTTTAAACTGTTGGTATGCATACTTCCAACACATTAGACTTGATCTTGGTCTGCAAGTCCCTTGGTGCAGGTTCCAAAGTGGCTGTGCATGCCTGCAGGCTGCAGCTGCTGACCTTGGGCAATCACAACCTCAGACACAGTGCTGCCAGGTGTCTGAAACCTCCGCCATAGAAAGGATGCCTTAAAAGACCCACCCAAACAAAATCCTTGTGAAGAAAAAGAGAGAATGTCCAGGAAACTTACGATAAATTTTCCGTTTTCCAGCAATGGGCAAAACAATTCCAGTCCTCCCTCAAGCTTATAGGATTGTCTATCCTATAGCCTGGCAGAATCTATCTATGTTTAAGACATTCACCTTTTTGTCAAATTTGGAAGAAGTCGGTCTAAAGTTTAAAAGTGAGTGAGGACAGAAAGGAAGAGGCAGAAGCAGGGAAAACAGGGATGGACTGACAGCATCATCACATTAAGACCAAAGGATAAACATTCTTAATAAAACAAACATCCCTCATAAAACAAACATCCCTCCCCTCTGCTGTCAAAAGCTCCCCAGCTACAAGGTTGAGCAAAAGAAATACAAGATTTTCCTAGCGAGTAGATGGCAAACTCATGGTCTTTTCAAGTCAATGTCAATTTTGCCTATTTAAGTAGTTATTACTGTCATGAATTCTAGTATACTAGCTTCTTTCAAAGTCAGCTAACCTACCCATGGTGTTTTCTACCATATTCAGAAATTTTTGTTGGGTTTTTTTGTTTGTTCATTTGGGTTTGATTTGGTTTTGGGTTTTTTTTCCATTCCTACTGCCGCAGTTCTGGAAGATATGTCATTTTATCTATCGCCTGAATTTTCTGACTTCCAGTTCCAAAATTTCATGTTCCAACAGGACATTCCATTCCAAAAGTAAAAACCAAACATAATCAGAACAACAGAAAAAAAAAAACACCAAACCCCACCTGCCCCCCCATCTATTCATAGCAGTCTGGTCTGCTATGCCATCACTACCATAATATTTTTCCATGCCGCTTCTGTACAATCCTCATTATCATGTGCTTTGAAAGCTATACATCTGAAACAAATAAAGCAGGAACATATGGGCTATCAAGGTCACTTATTTAGTGAAAAGTCCTGCTATGAGAAGGGACTGCTGCTGTGAGGGATGACCTTAGAGATGATAAATGCTGCTGTTCTTTACTGTGCATGTCAGATTAATTCACTTGATCTGATGGTTCCACAGAGAGCTAACAGGAGCTAAGTGCTACTGGCAATAGGAGGTGATTGGTTCAAGTGATGTCATTATCTCTGAATAAATGTATTGACAAAAGAGGATCATTTCAGACCAAGAGCTGACGGAAGTAACCGATATATCACCATAAATTTTTCCTCATTCATCTAATTCCCAATGATGCACATATTTGAGCGTGTGTTTCATCACTTGAGTGGCTTCACTTTTACAAGAACATCCTTTTTCTCTTTCATGAGTATTTCTATTAAAGTTCACATATCTGGTATACTGCTCAAGTAAGCACAATTCATTTTACAGTAATACCCTTTTCTTGCACTTACAGAGCTCAGTTAAAGAAGCGATACCATACCCCATGCTCCATAGTGCTCAACGTAGGAGAAAATAAAATTCACTAACTAGCCTTTTCCTATTCTGCCCTTCTGCCCCAGCGTTTGTTTACACCTCAGGTTCACGGCGACTAAGGAATGGGGCAATAGCGCTGCTGCCTCCACCCAGAACACGTGCTGCACCTCTGTGCGGCAACAAATACAGCACAAACCAGGTACCTGTCATTAATTCTCCTTAAAAAGTAAGACAGAGGGAAGGAGAAAACAATAGTGACAGTAACGCTGATGTTTCACACAGTAATAGGTAACCTTATCAGAGGACTATACTCTTGGTTTTTTAAGTTGACAGAGGCACCCTGGACCTTTTATTCAGCCATGTGTATCCTGAAATGGGGCAAGAGTCGAAGGATATTCGTCTGCCCAGAAGCTCTGAAAATAGCAGCTGGATGGAGAGCCATCAGCTGGCTTTATGCTCAGCACTGACAGCCCCTACAGGTAGTCAGTATCACTTAATCCGTACAAAAATCCTAGGAATCTAAAGTGAAGTATAAAGAGCCCACTTCATAAGTCTTCAACAGTGTCTTAATGGTACTTCATTTGCCAGGTGTTTTTACTGACCTAAGAAAACACTTCAGGTTCAAATCCTACAAAGATTTCCAACACACTGTGATTACTCCATTTACTTCTGAATATTCACAAGACATCTGCAAGTTAGCACAGTAGAAAGTCACTGCTTTATGGATAAGAGTTAGAAACGTTGAAGCAAGAGGCCTGCTAAACATATCAGTAACCTCTCATACTTGTTGCACACAAATTTCTATATAAAACACCCAAAATACTAAGACTTTCTTAATCCAAATTATAAAGTTCTGTGACACACATGAAAATCTTCAGTAACTTTGCCAGAGCATATTTCAATTATTATCAAATAATATTTCAAAATAGTATGTGTACATACTACCTCCATGCTATTTATTCTTTCTGCTATGAACATAAGGATGGAGCTTAACTACTTTATTTTTAGCATACTCTACCTCCATATTGGTCACTATTGTAACAGAGCGGCATCTGCATCACAGTGATGTTTCTTAATTACATTAAGCCCCGGTGGAATACTTCCAAAAGAACCACTCAAAATTCTCATTTTTCCAAAGCAATAGTTACAAAAAATTATAGTGTGATAACTCGCTAAGTGTTCTGTCTTAGAAAAACACAGTTTAGCTTTGGTTCATTTTGGAAACAAAAAAAACCCCCTTCAATTTCAAGCAAGTAGAATTTACATTAGGCACAAAAAAGAAAAATTTCTAATCACATGGGAGAAAGGATCATCTTAATTAGGACTACTGTTCGCTTTCATTTTGCCACCTATGCACCAATTCTCACATAGCACAGGCTCTTTAGTCCTTAATTTACGCAATAGAATACTTTGGTTTTAGGGTAATTCAAACGATATTTGGTTTTACCTTGAACATTCCTTGAAATTATTTTCATTTAAAAAAATTAAAAAATCCAGAAGACTGAAACCTGATATGAGACTAACTTTGTGCACATTTTCAGAATGCATTTTCAATAGCTGTTAATAATTAACATGGTCAATAAAGGGTTCCTTAGCTACTCGAGTGCAACAATTGTCACAATTGTCACAATATGTCACAAGCCATAAATTTATTTCCCCATACTTAAGGGCTAATCCATATAGTCTGGTCCTTCACTGAAATTTTTCTGATGTTCTCCCTTAGAATTCTGCGGATAAAGTATATTTTTGACTGCCCAGGAGAGCAGATTACCAAATTACAAGCATATGTTAGACAATTGCAAAAAGCAATAACTTGTGTCTTCTTTTTTTCTGCCTTCAATTAGGTATTTTAAAAGTACACAAACAATAATGTAAGTGAAAGTAAATCACCTGTGAATTTAGGTTGTTGTGGGGTTTTTATGACCTCTTTCACAGGCACAGTGGGGTCTCTGCGAGAATTTACCTAGAAGTGGAAATTACATACTGACATTGTTAAATGTGTTAAATCTATTAATTATTTGCAAATCCCACATATCTGATGTGAGAAAAACAAACAAAAACACAGGACAAAAACACAACAAAAAATTCACAGAACTCAGATGCTTAAGCTTCCCAGGAAATTTAGGAATGACATAATGCTTCTATAGAGCTCATTTAAAATAATTAGGATGTAATAACAACGTAGGGCACACGCAAACTCACTGTAAACAAAGGATAATGCCATGTTTTTCTAGCTTCAGTAATTTCCCTCATTTTCCTCCATTGTACATGCTAGACATAATGCTTATAGTCTGAAAAACGACTAGAAAATTGTACCTTTTATCATCTCTTATTGTTTCCCAGTCATTCCATATTGCATTTGTTTATCAAAGCAACGCTCATGCCATACTCGTACAACTCTAGGATTTCTTTTGTCCCCTTTCTGCCTCATTAGAGGATATGTAACAATATCAACTATCAATTTCCTTGTCAGGTTTAAATTAGGATAGTTATTACCTGATCAATCAATTATTCATTCACATCAATAACTATTTCACATATCTCCTGCTTTTAAGAGTTCAAGCTTCCTTCTCTTCTATTACACAGGGCAGCTGTTATTTCATTGCTTCCTTTTACTTTGGCAGAATTTCAGATACGCTATGTTCACAAATGTCTTGTTTTAGTTGAGTATTTGTCATCTGCAGCCATGAACTTAATTAGCCATATTACAAGGAATTTGACTTTGAGTTGACAAAATTTTTTTTTAAATTAGGGATGCAAACTGAGATGCTTCACCTGAACATGTCATTTACTGGACTGTGCAGGAGACACACCTGGGTTCTTTCTTACATGTAAATATTGACATGGTTTATTTCTTTAAAAAATGGACCAAAACCATATGGACCAGAATAGCAAGTCTTGGTAAATATTTATGTTCTTTGGTATATTTTGATGCACTGATTATAATACATTTGAGAAATACGAATTGTATCTACTTTATAGAAATAAAAAAAAATATTGCAACTCCCTAACAAAAGAAATTCCTTCTTGAATAATCACACTGCAATATTGCATCAGTTGACAGCTTTTACCCTCCTGCTCCCCTCTTCTGAAGCGGAAAAACCTCACAAGAACTTTTAAGGCCATCACATAAATTAAGAAATCTTTTGCCCTTTGTGGTCCAGAGAATCTAGATTTTGATATCATGGATAAAATCTGACCTCATTGACGCGCATGAATTAGCCATGACTTCGCTCTAAATTTATCCTAAATCCTGAGTATACTTTTAATAACTCTTGCACATAGAACAGAACTCTGCTGTACACTCTGCATTGAAACATTCAGGCTAGGAAGATAAATTCAAAGTTTCACTGGCTTAAGAATAAACTGGTACCATGTGCTATCTTGGCCCTGTATTTTAAAAAACAAACCACTAGAAATTCTTGCTTAGTTTAACAAAGTGCTTTCTCGAGAACTTAACTGCAGGCTTGCATCAGACTGCTCGTACATTCTCACAGTTAAAGGAATACAACACGCAATAATTCAGGACATAAGGTCAATAGAACTCCTTCAGATCAGATTTCTTTTTTTAAAAAAACAAATAAGCATATGTACTAATCAGTATATAATAATCTCATATTAGTATAAAACTAATATAATGAGCAATCTCATGTTAGCTGAATTAATCATTTCCATTCCTATGCATTTAAGTTCTTCCCTTCTGTTAATCCGTTTATCTTCTGGTTGTTTAATTTTTCTTGTAAGTTCCCTGACTTAATTTTAAGGTTATGTTTTAGTCATTTTGCAATTATATTCATATAGTCAAAAATTGCATGGACATTATGTGGTCCTTTTTCCAGGTGATATATTCACCCCTGGATGAAGGCTTGCATATTACTCAATTCAAAAACCATTCATAATACTTCACAACAATTTGTCAAAACACATGTTTGCATAAAGCTATTTTACTGGTAAAATTTACACGTTGCTTTTTTAATCCTCCTTAGACAGTTGATTTTGTTCAACTTACCAATACTGCAATTCTCATTTACAGCTTAATTTAAAATCATACTGTTAAAATCATACTTTTTTTAATGTCAGTGGGTTTTTTTCCTATATTTTGTTCCTCTGCAAAACTAATTAAATGAATGCTTATTATGACCTTCTCTTGAAAATTATTCTTCTTTTTATGTTACAGATTGAGACTGCAGTTGCCCTTCCCAAGAACTGAATCCTCCCAACTCTATCAAGGACCATTTGAATTCCACAAATATTTTACATTTTCTCAACTTTTAACCAACTATTTTGCATTAAGGGTGTTTATATAAAGGACAAATCCAATTGCCTCAGAATTTCAGCACTAACATAATGTCTACCAAAACATATGCGAAGGTTTATATTAAGAAAACTATCATGTAAATTTTACTCCAGTGTAGTCAGAGGCCCACGACTGACAAAAAAAAGTTTCATTTTCAATCTCAGTTGTGCTATCTGTAATTCCTGGTTTTGGTAGCTCTTTCCAAACAAACTCTGTCAACTAATAATGAGAAATAAAGTCAGGGGACATCACATACATTATGTTACGAGGCACAGCTCTTTAGGCCTCTTTCCTACATATACACAGTCACACAGAAATGAGAAATTTAAAAAAAAAAAGCCATTTGAAAAAAAAGCAGCCACGTAAAGTACACTTCAGAACAATTTTTGAAGAACTGCAGCAACTGAAGCATGACATGTACAATACGGAAAGAGAGAATTTCGAAAGGCATGTATTATCACTGTGCCAGTTTGATGGCATATAATTCCTGTATCCACAACGGATATCGGAAGCCTGTTCAGTCAGAGGAGCAAACCAAAGCACTAAGCTCCATCACTTTGAGGACCACTGGTCCCTGACAACTTTTGTGACAAAAAATGCCACAGTCACAGGAAAGAAGAAAATCTTAAGTTCACACCGAAAATTTCAGTATAAGGCACTTTCCACATCATGCAATGATTTGCTCGCTACTGTGGAGCAAATACGGGCTTGTACTGCAAAAGCAAGTTGTCCATGTCAACACAGTTCACGTCCGAAGAAGCTGCAAGACCATCATAGTGAAAAGCTCTGATTAAAAGAGCTGACTAAAGGCTTCAGGAAGATGCAGTGTAATAAAGCACAGAGAAACACTACTCAGAAATACCTGACAGAATTGTTTAACTGACAGAAGTGACTCTGGCACTTAGGGTAATGAAAAATGTACTAAAACCCAGACAGAAATATGTCCACAGTATTTTTCAATGCCAAAATCCTTGCAGGATCCTATCCAAGTGTTCGAGGACAGACTTTCTTTATGTCAACTGCAAAGTCTGACACAAATCCGTCTAGAAATGTTATTACTCTTACAGTAATACAAACAAACTCAGTAACTGACTAATTATTAATTGAAAATAAGAAACTGTTGCTAATCTTTAAGTGGCAGCTCCAAGAAATACCTCTGCTTGCTCAACAACACTGGCTTTTCTATGAAATACCAGAAAAATCCAAGTTATGTTTTATCCACACAACACTGTTACACGCTTTGCTGGTAACTAGGAATGTTCATATCTCATTCTGTTCCCATCAGTTAATCTATGTAAAGTGAAAGAAATGGCAAGAGACAGATACTGAAGCAAATATTTTACATTACAAATCTATGAACATGAACAAAATAATATTTACTTCCAACAATTCCTATATAGAGAGGTGCGGTGAGGAACTCACGGGAATATCTTTACCCTTAAAATTGACTTGTGCAAATTTAACACAGTGTTTGCACACAAGAGAAATGTAACCCAAACATGGATGTCTAATTCCATCGCACTAGTGCTCATCTGAATCTCAGCTGCATTACTGGCTTACCACATCCTAAACAGTCTTTTAAGATGACAGGTCAACAACAAATGCAAAAGGACATGGAAAACCTGAACTGCAAAGGGAACGGCAACAGTGCATTTGAACCGAAATTGAATAACTAAAGTGGTTTCTATCCCTCAAACAAATGAAAGATCCTGGTTCTCCTGGCAACCAAGATTTACAAGTCAGTTTGTCCTCTCATTAGCTCAAGGTTTTGGACTGGCTGAGGATGGACTATGAGAGCACATGATGTGATGCAGGAGGCCAAAACTAACACCACCGACTGCCCCTCACTTTTTGCTCACCCTGAGCAATGACACTCAGGACCAACAATTGTTAATATAATTCATGGAGTTGATATTCATGATCAACAAGAGATATAGCTAGTTATCAGTGAGAAACTGACTGCTTCATTTCCTTCAAAAAAAATAACCCAAGTGTAAGGAACTGTTGCTAGAGGGAATCAATTGACAGTGAAAGCCTCGAAACCACACACTAACACAGAATGACAAGAGACACACACACACGCAAAATTGGTTTATATCACTTCAGCCAGCTTTTAAAAACCACTAAAGCAGCATGTATAAGTCTGTTTTAATAATTGCCATTTCAAGATTTTAGAAACTTACTCTAAAAATTGATGCAGGGCATTTTTCTCCTGAAGTGTTTTCATTTTTCTGTGTGTAATGCCACCTTATAAAAGTATCCAAATGAACATGCGCATTTCCTTTCCTCTTTTTAAAACTATTAGAGTGCTTAAATCGGAAGTATGCAATGTAACCTGAAGAAAACTCCAGCACCGTCTATGTACTCTGAACATTGGGACTGAAATACTCATTTTTGGCTTCCAACTATGAGGCCTCTTCAAAAGTAATTAAACTCAAATATTGTTTATCTCTAATCAATATCAGTGTATTGGGAAAGAATTTGATACTATATATCTTCATATAAGTGCAAATATATAGGACAAGAAACCACTTCAGAGACTGGATATAGAATTATCTACATTTACACTACAACCTCACCAAATTTTATCAGGTCCATATACATTTTCACGTATTTTTTCCCAGTATTTTAATTAATTTTGCATGAAAACTCAACATACCCATTTGAAAAGAGATATTGCCAGAAACAATAATAGAAAATAAGATGTGTAAACTACAAAAAAAACCCAAACCCAAACTATTTTTAAATCCCTGATGATGAAACCTTGCATTGTTGATTTCTTAATAAAAACTATTAATTCCGTGAGCAATGGAACTAATGAAATTCTGTTGCTGATAAGATACATAAGATAACTGGGGACAGGGGGGAAAGGGGGTGTTGATCGACTTTGGTGCCTTACAAGGTACGTTCACTGATGGACACTTTTCTGTAGCTGAGGCATTTTGAAATGAATTCTCTCTTCAGAGGGCTCCCTGTAATACAAGCATGTGAAAGTTCTGTGTCATTTTGCAGGAGATTAGTTATCTCTGAGATCTCTTAGCTGTTAATCAAAGTCAGTGGACATGGTGAACAAGGTCAAAATTCAGGTTGAACAGGTTGACACGAGATGCAGAAAACATGGTCTCATAAGCCTTGTTATCATATGCAGCAGCTAAAAATGCCTCAAGAACAACTTTGCAGTCCTGATCTCTGATAGCACCCCATCCTCCAATTTCACATGGAATAATGTGCATCAGGTTATTTAAACTGTAAAATACATTAAGTGGGAAGCATAATTGTAATCTAACCACACAAGAAGCAGCTTTCTGAAATTACCTTTTTTCCCCAAACTGAATGCAAATTGTACACTCAACAGAATAAAAAGGAGCATAACTATGAGTTGTACACATACTTCTAGCAGCTTAATGAGCAAGAGTGAGACTACTTTGCGCATTCTTTAATGAGAACTTTCCAAAGTAAAAGTCTAATGGTTGGCTTCTCATGTCAGTATGAAGGTCTAGCATTAAAGCTAACAGATTATTTCTACTATTATACTGTTTCACCCAGTTTTACTTCCTTTTTTTATAGCACGGAAGGAATATTTTCCAGCAACTTAAAAAGACTTAACTATTTTCTGGGCATTTCACTTACTCCTATCTGCAACCAGGCTAGCATTCTATGCAGTAAAAGTATTATCTCCATATTAAACATTAGTTACTCATTTTTACAGTACCTGCTTATTTCTCATATTTGTACCTGCAGACGGTCCTCATTCTTCCAGTAGCATTCCCCTACGTGCATAATAGGCTCTGAGTTCTGCCAATGAAGTGGCTCTTTACCTTCCCATATGCCTGATTTTCAGTCCTTAAACATCTATCTTCCTTTGTCTATGGCCCTAAACAGAAACAAGCTAGAAATAATATGTATGACTGACTCAAAGGACCCTTCCTTTCAAGGAACATAAAACTCTACATGAATAACATGGATTCAGACCTATGGCAAGATGTATATGTGAAAATGCAGCATAAGGTTGCATGAGGGCAATTGTAAGAAGTTTGTCTTCAAAGTCCACACGGACACATGCAATAACAGAGACAGATCTTCGGCCTATGTCTAAAGAAGTATCTTCAATGAAAGCAGCAACATGACAGGACCAACCATGAATTTAAGCAATGAAAAGAAACCATAATAGACCACTTTTACACTTCAGCTCTGGAACACCTGGTGCACTAACGAGCTGAAGCAAAAAGAATGGATTGATGTTTGAGCGCTACATATTCAAAAACCAACTGTATTTTTCTTAATTGGTATTTCATTAGTTGTGCTATATACAATTATGTAATAAAATATGAAATTATACATAATTCAAACACGTAATTTAAAAATCTATTACAGAGTTTCTTCTACAACAGCTATTAATCTTCAGACAGCTCCTATAAAGATTTACTGCATTAAATCACACAAGGAAAGAGGGAGCAATCCTGATTTACATTAAAATAGAAATGCAACAGCTCTGACATTTACCCAAGTACCCGAGTTATCCTCAGGTACTTGGGCTCATCTCTCATTTTAGCGATGAAGTTGTTCAGAGAAAAACAGCTCCTACATGCCATTTATAGATTAGTCTGCTTCTTGCCAAGCGAGCCCTCTGTCAAATCTTTCTCATGTCCCAAGCTAATGTGTATTTTATAATGTCTGATTATTGTGTTAGCTGAGAAACATGGCATTGAAAGGGAAAAGGAAATAATATCCTCCAAATTAAGGTGAAAATATCAGAACAAATATCGTATTAATAATTTCATTCAGGTAGGCACACTTCACTCAAATAATGTTAACAACAGAAGCACACTGGTTTGAAGGGGAAAGGAAGAAGGCATGCACTTCCTAACAATGTTCAGATAATATTAATAGTCCAGTTTTCCCATTTCTACATACACATGCATTTTCATAGTTAGAAAGCTTCTATTTTCTTGTACATGAAATAACATTTTCAAAAAATGTAATTTCTACTGTGTTGCACACAAAAATAAACACGATTATATCCATGCAGCTCTTCCTGAAACAACTGGAAAATTACCTGTATGGAAGGTGAAGGAACCAGACCTGTGATGTGTTTTCACTTGTAGCACTGTGTATTCTTGTTTCCACAAGATGCAAAAGCTTAGCATTAATTTCTATTTAGCCAAATACATTTATTTTTAAACAGACCTCAACTTTTCTTTACATTTATAAGTAATTCCTTTCTCATTCAAAACACTGTAGCGCAAACTTAACTTTTGAGTAGACACTTATTTAGCTGAACTAAAGCCTTTGCACTCTCCAGACATTTTCTTTTATTACTCTTGCAATCAGGAAAGCAAGCAACGATTTTCCTAACTTGAGTAGAGGTTCAGTAGCTCTATTCAGGAGATACTTCAGCTGGGTTGGAGACTTTTCCTTTGCTTTCACCTTCAGTTCTGTACCTCCAAACTAAAAATTAAAAATTTGCACATCTACTTATCACAACAACTAGTGCTTCTTCGATTGATACAAAGATAGCCTCGAAGTAACTTAACTTTTATTGCTTTATATGAAAATTCAGAGTCCTCATATGTGATTTTAACTTTAACAAGAACTATGAATAGGAAGCCCTGTAATCCTTTTTCCGAACATTATGTTACAGAGCTGAACTCTAGACCCCATAGTACAAACTTCAACATACATTAGTGTTCAAAAACTCAACAGGAGCCTTGTATTTCTCTAGAGATATTTAACTTTTTGGCAACCTTTTCCAAGAAGAATTATGTCTGTCTTCACAGCTACATAAGAGCTAAAGCAGCTTTGCCTATACACAATGAAGATCTTTTTAAATTTTTGAAATCAGTAAGAAATTCTCACTGAAAAAGAAAAATTTATTGTATCTTCTAACGGAATTATAATAATGCAAAAACTTTTCATTAATTTAAAATTGAGGAGCTATTCCTCAGCTCAGACATTCCCTCTTCCCATCCTGCAAATCCTTAGATAAGAATCTCCGTAAAAGTCAGGGAAAGGCTTAGCTGAGGACCCGAGGCTCACGTGTTGGCATAGGTAATGCAAGCTATATGACTGACAGAGCATGAAAATGTGAACAAGTACCAACATTTGCGTCAATCAGCCAAACAGTTACATACTTTGCTTTAGTACGGTGAGCAATTCACGGAAACTATTCACCACAGGAAAGCTAAATGCACCTAAGTCACAGCAACAGTAGCTGAATTACAAACTACAGAGGCATTATTTTATATGCAGAGTTAGGAAGAGAAGCGAGCATCTCACACCACAAACAGTGCATGTCCGCGGTTTATCATTTCAACTAAACCAATACCAGTTTAAGGTGTCCTATCAAATGTCTACCTTCAAATTAAATGTATTTTATCTATATATAATAAAATAAGGTTGATATACAGTGTCTGACAAAAAACCACTTTATCTACAGATTCTGAGCGACAGCAAATCAAAATAATTCAAGCAACAAAATGCACTTTGTGGAAGTAGCTTATTTCACTGTGTAGGCTAAACGTATTTTGAGGAAGGATTAGATTTTGTTTGGCGATTTATTTTATTGACAAAGTGTATTTCATCAGATATTGCTTCACATTTTGTAGACAAATGCATGTTGTCAAATACCCTGTTTCCTTTGGTGGATGAAAAGTATTTTTCCACAGATTCTAAACTTCTCCGGAGAGCACAATGGATTCCACACAACAGTAGGTTCTACAGAGAAGGTGCTTATAATATAAATTTGTTAAAAATAGTATGATTCTTTAAAAGAATACCTGGAATATATAATAAAAAATGGCTTTCAGTATTGATATGTGTGTGACTGTGATCTCTCACAGTACTGAATAACCATTACAGTAAGGTTAAAAAAAAAATCAATAGCTAAGTACTTTTGGGTTCTGTAATTCTAACTTATGCGGTAGTTTTACTGAAAATTTACCCTCAAGTCAAAATAAGTATGAGGTCTTAGAGCAGTAACTGCCAAACATTTGAAAACAATTACTTTTCATTGCTTTCTTTCTGAAATATTTTCTTTTATTACAGGAGTACAGTGTCACTTTATCAGACAAAGAACCTGTTCTAACATTGTGACAGAACCTAGATCCAACTTAAGGTGATTACTTCAGACTGTTCTTAGGCTAGTTTTAACAAACAAAAAAACCCACAGAAATCCAAACCAACCCTCCTGGCCCTCCCCAAACCACACAGAAACCACAGATGAAACAGTCCTTGCAAGAATACTGATTAAATAATTTGTGTTCACATATTTTGCATGCAGTTGTGACAACAGTTCAGGGAAAAAAAAAAAACAAACAACTAATTCTGAATATTCAATCCAGTTAAAGTACGCATTTTAATACCTATATTCTAACACCTACTTCAAAAATATTACCTTTATATGTATATTTTCTCCTCTGTTACCAACTGTAGTAATTTCAAGTTAAATCAGAATTAAACTTGAAACATGAAAAAACATGCCTTATTCACATTAGCATTAAGCAGACTGGGATTCTTTCTCTGAATATCAAAGAATTATTCTTCATGAGAAGTCTGCCTTTAAAAATAACTCTGGACAGACATCACAAAGAGCTGCAGAATTATTAGCTATTACCCTTAGTAGTAATTTACCGAGAAGGTTAAAAAGACACCTATTTGCTATCGGAAGCATTTGAAAAGTTATATCCATTAAACATACATGGAAGCACTGCCACCCAGAATGCTATCTTTGTCAAGCACCCTGTTTGCTATTTCTTTTTCACCCAGTGTTACTTTTTTACTTCACTTGAATGAAAAAAGAATTAGTCATTTTCACCTAAATAAATCCCATCGTAACCAAGTAAGCAAACCCATGGCAGTAACAGATAGTGTGCACATGAAACCTAAACATACAAAGCATGAAAGAAAATGCAGAGTTTACTCCAAAATACTCTGAAGGAATAATCTACATTTATTTACAAAGAGCATCAATATGTAAGCAATGTTTTTCCAAAATCCAGGAAACACCGAGACAGCTGGTGCCATGGGAAGTTTTGCCTTTTAGTGAAGGATAAAGCAGGAAAATGCAACAACAACAATGACAAAAAAAACTTTCATATTTGAAATGGCTGGATGGTCATCCCAGGAGACATCAGGTAACTGAAGCTTCTGCCTTTCTTATCTCAGACCAACTACTTCTTTTCCCACCTTGCAGTCATAAACTTCCAGGCACTCCTACAGAACTATGGCATCTTGCAAAGAACCGTACTGAGGACTGTATTATTTCTCCAAGTGACAACATATTTCCTCGCTGCCTGATTTACAGAGATCACAAAAGAGATCACATCATCTACTTCCAAGAAAAGGCCTCCTATTCCAACAATTCAACTAGAAGAGATTCGGAAGCTAACCTAAAGAACTACACATGCAAGTTCACAGGAAATACATGACCACCGATTTAATATACCTGTTCTACTTATATTGATAGAAGTTGATACTGGCAGTAAGATTTCAATTATTTAGCTACTCTTATTTTATAGGATTAATATTTGTTTCACTTTGAATAAAATCCACACCCAGCAGGAATAACCACCCACTTTAACAGCCTGGATCAGGCAGAAGACACTGCCTACAGAGAAGCGGACATCTATTGTGGCAGCCTGTCATGTGTCCCTGCCTACATAGCAGGACCCCAGGGTTTGGTACTTTTGTAAGGCTCTGCCCTGCAACAATACCTGTCATTTTTGTAATGCTGTCCCTGACCACAGCTGATTAAAGTCTTCCCTTCTGAGGTCCTCCTGCACATACCTTTCCTCCTCCTCCTCCATCCACAAAAGTTACAGTAGAATGAATAAACAATGGTGCCCATCTTCACTAAAATTTAGCCTCTCCCCTCCCAGCCTTTCCAAAACCATCTCTCTTTACCTGTCTACAGCAACCTCATCCCTGAGGAGCTCTGATAACCAGCTCTACTCTCAGCGTACAATGGATACAAAGACCACGCACTTACTGAGGAATCAGGAATGTTTTAGTGTTTGTGTTTTGGACCACTCTGCACATCTAATGTGAATGCAGATGGCTTCCATTATTGCTTTAGCACAACCTAAGGGGTGAATCAGAGCATGGCCTGGTATCTAAAACTCCCAGGGAAATGGCATTTGGGCAGCCTGCCCATCTGTCTGGTGTGCTGGCCAGTTAAAAGGGTTACAGCCATAGTTTACTGCTCACTACTCCACCCAGCTCATCAGTTCTTCCACAGACGAAGTTGTCAGTGTTCTTGGCCCTCATACAGGCACCAGATGGTTCTTTGGTAAAGCTTCTCAAAACCATTTTTGCCACCTACATGTGCCAGAAGTAGTCTCATGCAGAATTTTCAGGGTTGGAGAGAGACAAAGAAAAAGAAAGCATCTGGGAGAGTACAAACGTGATAGAAGGTTGTAGCATAACAGTCATTTTCTTTAGTTTTTCCCTCTCTAATTCAAAGTTTGGCTAGTCCTTTGAGGAAAATTCAGGTCAAAGGCTTTATTGGCTTTGTCATGCTGTACACATGCTATAGTCAGCGAGCACTACAAGAAATAAGAGAATATGACCCCACCCTGCCAAAAAAACAAAACAAAACACAAAAAACCACCCCAAACAAACAAAAAACCAAAACAAACAAACAAAACCCAAACATAAACAAAAAAAAAACACACAAAAAAAAAAAACACAGAAGAGAAACCACAAGATACATATGCTGTAGAAGTATCCGAGAAAATCTATTGTGTGGCTTCAGTGTGCAAGTGCACTGAAGAAGAACTTGGTACTAATGTGTAAAATGACTGGCATTGCTATTAACTTCATTGCAGAAGGTAAACAAATTGGTAAAATGCTAGTAGCCCTTTAGTAAATCCACACTACCACCAACTGCACAGAAGATATATGCTTGACGTCTTTGCAACTGGCTTTCCAATCTTCAGTCATGATCTTTCCCAGGACTGAGGTTAGACTGGTCATCGTGTATAACAGGCATAAAAATAGCCTTTTATCAGTCTGGCTGCACCTCTCTCCTCAAACCAAGATGGCACACACAGGTCTGGAGTTAGACTTTGCTTGTGACAAACAAGGCAAAACTGGCATCAGGTATTTACATTTTTTCCATAGTGTCCATCATTAAGTCTTCTCCTGCAAGGCCCCTCCTTGTTATTCTTGCTAGCTTTTGCTAGTTTAGCTCCAGTTGAACTTAAGCCTTTCCAATTTCACCCATCTAAACATTCCCCCCCAACCCAACACTGTTACTAATCTCCATGTGAGAAGCTAAGTAGGTTCACGCTAGCAAGAAATAAATTCCTTTTTTTTGCACTACTTCTCAAGCATGTGTGCAGGTCCGTCCATGTGCAGTTAGCTCTAAACAACAGTCACTTCAAGACTATGGTAGTAGCAAAGGGCCTTCCCTCTCAACACTGTAAAGGTAAGTCTGTTTCTTTTGGCTTGGAGAGACCAGTTCATATCCTGATCCTGCAGTCCTAACTCATTTATTTCTAAACCTCACTTGCACGTGCCAATTTCTTGTAATTTAGGAATGCACTCTTGGCCGTACAGACACAGATTATGGATCAGTAAGCCTTTTTGAAACCAAATAATTGCTTTAAATTAGGTTATAAAATATACAGGAAAATATACAGTAATTTGAAAAGAGCATCGCTATAAAACCAAGCTCGTATTTTGAATTAATTATACTGTTTCATATTGTAGACTGACGTACAAAAACATATATTTGTAAGGCCATGCATATTTATTTATATCTCTGACTTCAAGGCAAACTCTTCATCAACATGCTTTGAAGTTACAAATTAATAAAACATTAGGTGCAGCAACAATACACACATTGATATTAAGTATCTCCTAATCCTAAATAAACCTGAAATAGTCAAGCTCACTCTTGTCTCTGTCACACAGAAAAAAAAAATCACACAATAAATGCACTGTAAGAGCTGATAGGTTATAGCTAACATAACCAGCACAGGTTAACTAGGTAGCTATATTTCAATTACAGAAAAGCGCCAGTTGTTGCATGTCTTATTATCATACTAAAGCATCTTGGCAACAATTAATAGCTACCCAATTCACAGAAATTGCTTTCATTATTTTTGAAACAGCTACTTTCTTTGAATGTAATGACTAAGAGAAAAGAAACAGATGTTTCTGTTGCTAAGGAGATTGAATAAGAAAAAATGAGATAAAGCAAATATTTAGAATATTTTTTTGGAAAGGAAAATTCCTTCCACTCGGATTAAACTACTTGCTTTATAACCAGCAGCACTGCCAGCTATCACATAAAACACCAGTGTGTTTCTTTTTTTGCATTGTGATTGTTCTACTGCAATATATTCTGCGTATTTATTCTGGGACAACATAGCATAACAAATGAAGATGCCTAGACACATACACCAGCAACTCTATGTCTTGAGTAGCTGCAGATGCTCATTGTCAAAAGCGGGTATCTGCATAATAAGCTCGAATTCTACTAAAGTGAGGGAAACTTCAACTATCCGTGAAATGTGCCACATTACAGTTATGACAAAGCTAATATTAAAAAATAAGAAGAAAGACGCAATCTTGTAGAACAAAAAAATGTCTCTACCAGTAAGTAGGCTGTTTTAATGTACATGCTCACATTAGTGTAATTAACCTCATGTTGTACAAGCACAGACCAGATTGCCAGGGGCTATAAAAAGCTAGGTCAGTAAAGACCTGTATGAAGCAAAGCTGCTTCTACTGTTCATGCTCAAAAGGCAAGATTATACCCATCTGCCAGTAAAACAGGTGAGCAGGTGCTAGGTTAAAAAAAATAAAATAAAAACCCAGTTTATTCAGTTTATTTTATCAAAATTATAATTTTTAAATTTTTCTGCTGAAAGTGAGGTATATTTTGGTTTTCTATAGGAGATCATGTAAGACAATGCTAGTCCTACTGTCTTCCACTTCAAGACACTGTAAACATACTAACATTATGAGAAATGTTTATGTAAAAGACAAACTTGTATAAGGCACAGTGAAACTGAGACTAAATAATAGCTTGACGACAACTAGCAAACCACAACCTTCCCTGCATACAACTTCAAATTTAAAAGAAGAATAAAGTGTAGAACAAAAATTATTTGTGCTATGAATCATCTTGCCTCATATACCTACTGGAATTGCAACACTGCTATGGCACAGCGTAATCTTGTCACTCTCCAATGCCCTACTGACATGTTTTTCTACTGCACTATTAGCACCCTTGGAGGACTTCCCTATTACTCAAAACTGATTTATTCTTGCAAGGTATCTTGCTCACTCTAATATCTCCTTTCCTGGAGTCAATAGCAGCCATCTCCAGGATGACATCTGAGCCTGTTTTCAGGCTTATTGTAACTGATTCATGTCCCACCTTCAGTGGCAAATATATATAGCTGTCAGATGGAGTACTGATGGTGGTAGTTCTTCCTGATACCAAAATGTCTGTAAGCGCTGAACATTTTGATTTCTCACTGTGATGGCAGTTTACCTCTATCTACTTCTTTTTTCTTTCTCTAAAACCTGATTTTTGAAGGTACTATCCAAGCAGACATAGCTTGCCGACTATAAGTTAACTTGTGATTTGATTTCAGACAGATTCAGAACTGGACTGTATATTATAACAGGCATTCAAACTCTAACAAACCAGTTTACACCTCCTACATCTATAAACACACATGGTGCAAGGAAAAGCAAAGGAAAAACCTGGAAGAAATTGTCTACTTATACAAGATTCCCTTATCTTAAAGATTTTCCTTAACACACAAAAATAAGCTGTTCATGAGGGCAAAGGCACCAGCCTGGACTGGAATGAACCCGAACTGAAATGCAGCTTTATCCACTCATTCCTCACATGTGTGCTCCATTCTACCAAAGCCATTTATTCAGACACCTACATAGTCACACTACCTCAAACCCCAGTCACAAAGTAATTACAGAGGGTTGCTTCCATGAAGGATGCTGACTCCAAACCTTTTCTTTTTCACGAGGTAGCTCTGAAACAACTCAGCTCAGCATTCATCATCAAACATGAAGGGCTACATCATTCTCAAGCACAAAGAATTTCTTTCAAAATCACACCAAGTTTCCAGTAAGACTTCAGAATTGGTTCCACAAAAAACTAGAATTGCCAGCACTGAGTTTTCAGTACAGGAAAGAACGGATAAAACCATAGATAAAAGAGAGGTTACCAAGAGCACCACAGACTGGATTTTACATTTTCCTTCATGTCAGATACCTTGTTCAGCACTTGTAGCAGGTTACATGGAAGTATTTCAGAGAGTATCATCTGTGATGAGCTGTAACTCTTCTTTGGGCTCTCCAAGAACAGACACAGAATGCCATTTCAGTTTCTAGTCAAGATCTGTCCATTCCAGCCTTGCTTTAGTCAGGTAGTTATCCTAACATTTCCCTCAAGCTTGCATTGTAGGTCAGCCTGAATGTGTACAGCATTTTCCCCCCACCCTTTCACCCACAGTCCCATATTCCCATAGAAACAAAAAGATTAGTTTTCTTTTTAAAATTACAACATTATTAAAACCTGCCCTTAGTTAGAAAAATCAAAGGTCCAAGCTCAAATGTGTTGTTTTGGTTTTTTTCCCCCCCAGAGCCTTTTTTTCACAAAATTATACTGAAGTATATGAAAAAGTATATGAATTATACAACTTCATGGCACAGAATGCAGATTATTGTTAGTAAAATCTGTACCTAACTCCAAGAGAATCCTTATAAAATACCAAATACTAGCAGCATTTATTTATCTACACTCAACTTTTTATGCTACATAGTAATTACTCAAAAATCCAGGACTTAAAGCATCTAGTTATCTTTGCCAGTACATTCTTACTTGACATTTAATGATAATTTTGGGGTTTTATATAGTTAGTTTTTCTCATTACTGCCTCTCAGTCTGAATACTCATATCTAGAGTCCACTAAAAATATTTTGAGATACAGCAATCCTTTTTTTGAAGTAATCCTAGACTTGCTGTTCTGCTTGAATTATTCCCATCTTCCATACATCTGACAGAGCCCTGAATTTATCCAAAATAAGATTCAATTTCTCATCTTTTCATGCAGGACTTGAGAAATGACAGTGTCTCATTTATTTTCTCAAATCAAATATTGGGTCTTAAGAAATGCGGCTAAATAAATTTCTCTCCCATCAAGTATTTTTCGCAGTGCTAAGGCCAATGTGTGGGCATATGTCCTGATAAATTTAAAGCTGCTCATAAAACTAAGTAGGTTAAACCCCATTAATATTCTACTAAACTCCATAACAAAGATAGAAATGTAAAGAAATAGTGTTTCTTCTTACTTAACATATGTAACAAGTAATTGGTGATATGGCATAATACACAAAAGTATGGGTAACATTAATTCTACTTCCATAACCATCAACGATACTACTACAGTCCCTATCCTTGCTCAGTCATCATGCTGAACTACTGCTGATAATCTAGGAAGTATCCATTTTACTGAATTAATTAAAAAAAAATTTTGCAATGCATTGTTTCTGATTTGGGATACAGCTTTTAGGTGACGGGTGGAGAAAGGGAGAACAATGTAGCACGACTGATTTATGGGTTAGTTTATAATTTAGAGTAATTTACTCTAAATAAGTTTTATGCTTACACGGGATGGTATTCTGCCTTTGCTGCCAAAACAGTTAAGTAGGAGAAAAATCAATAGCAGAAGTTACACTGGTTTTGTGGTTCCATTTCTGAGTGCAAATATTTTATTTATCAAGTTCTGATTGTGAGTTTGCTGCTTAGGAAATAAAAGACAACTATTCAAAAACACAATGAATTTAAAAAAAAAAATCAATGGAAAGGAAATAATTTGCTTTAGGGATGGATAAGAGCATACTTAAAAATAAAATTGTTTACAAGACTACTTATTTAGAAAATATAGACTTCTTCCTCACATCTATTGACTACTATTTCAGCACAACGATATCTTGTATCTTTAAAAGGTACAAAGAAATGCATTTATGCAATCTCATGGAAGTGAATCTGTTCAATGGATGTGGCATTTGGATTTTTGCAGGAGGGCTGTTTTTTGGTGGTTGTGTTTTCATTTGGGGTTTGGGGGTTTGCTTTTTTTTTTGCAGGAGTGGGGAGTGGTGGGGACAGTGCAGCTGTGAGCACAGAACTACACTAGAAAAGGGAAAGGAGACAGAAAATTAAACAATTATGAAAAGCATTAAGCACAAGCACACTAGAAATCACTGTTAACTCTCACTGGAGGTACCCCTCAAGAGCTGGCCAAAACATAACAGGATACAAAGGTATGTGTGAAGGGCAGAAGTAGCCCTGGAATTTGGTATAAACCACACAAATAAATCTTTGATCTATATGCTCAAAACCAGAGCATTACTGTTGGTGATGGACGCTGTCACTCTAGAAGATCCAAGAATTTTTCACATTATTTTGTATACTTCTGTTCCCTTAAAAAATCATTGAAAACTAACAAATCAAACACAGCAGAGAGGCATGTAAGCCTGACAGTAAAAAGAGGGCTACTTCAGCAATTTTCTGTAGTTTTGATTATTCGTACCAACGTGACTTTACAGAAAGTTTTCCAACCATACAGAATATGCTCTTTTATACAGAGCGGCACCCATAAAGATGCAAAAAATTCTGCATCCTCCAGACCTAGGACTAAGAAGAGAACTGAAAATGGGAGTGATCCAGAGGCTGTTTTCTTCCCACTCCCACAGAAGAAGGGAATTTACAGTCAAGATGCATAAAGCTAAGAAACTGAATCCTCCCCTGAGGATAAGGCCAGGAGGGTTTTGTTCAAGAAGTTAAACTTGTTTTTTCTTTAAGGTAGTGACTTTCTAAAGGCTTTGATCCACGATGAAGGGATGATAGCAGCCTTTGTTGAAAAGAAAACAAATAAACCCCAAAACAAAAAGGAAACCTAACAAATATGCTGAAACACTGATGTCACAGCAACTGCCACTGAATACCACAGAAGATGTTGGAGAAGGATACAATGGAGGGAAATGAGTCTCGTTATTTTCTTGGGAACTGACGGCAAGTCTTTGTCAGTTGTATAAAGAGGAACAAATCAAAAGACAGAAACAGGCAGTGCTCAGAGGGTGGGCAAACAACACAAAAGGGAAGTCATTGAGAAGTTAGCAGCACTTCATCACACAAGCAACTCCACAAGAACACAAATTTAATGAGGGAAATAAAGAAGCGAAGGTACTGGTTCAACACTGCGAAGTCAACAGCAGAGCCTAGGACAGGCTGAAAACAAGAGACGTCACCAGCACCCAGGACAAAACCCAGGACAAATTCCCAACCCCAAACCCGCAGCTAAGGAAAATTCACTGTGGTGTGTAAAGACAGAACATCTCCCAAAACCCCAAAGCCCACAAAGTAAAACCCCAAATCAGCTGAAGTAATACACTGTGTGCGATCTTCCTGTGGTACTTATATTCTCCCCCTGTCCTGGGGGTCTGTGAGGACTCCTCTCTAAGCTGAAGGAATTGGTTGAAATCCTCTTAAGCAATGACCTCTCTGCTACCGAATGAAGGCTCTGCTCCACACAAACAGCACTAAGCTCTCTTGTCCTAGCATGTGTCTAGCAAACTCCCACAGCCGTACAATGAGAAGCAGTAGTGTCACCAGGGTGATGGAATTAACCAACCATGGATGTTGCTATACTCCTTGTACAGCCCTATCCAACTGGACATTAAGTCTGGGGACATGGAGTATAAAAATCAGTGGATTCCTTGATCTGTATTTTAGTCTCTAGGTAATCATTAATGCGAACCAAACAATAGAGAATGTGTTTCTGTCAGAAGAGGATGACAACATATGGTTTCATGTAGTGGAATAAAAAAACTGGCCAGCACTGCCAAGATTAAGAGCCAAGTAGGTAGAAGGTAATTCTGGCAGGGGGAGATCGCGACCACCGACTCACGGACCACCTACCCAAGTAATGCCACCTACTCAAAAGAGAACAATGGGAAAGAACAACTGAGTCTGCACAATAACTTACAGGTGAAGCGAGCAAGTTTGTACCAATCACCAAAGAGAATAATATTGAATATGTACGGCTAAAATGAATATGTATATTTTTGGTCTATATAAATCACATAGGAAAGGTGTGTAAGGTATGCACGTTAGGTGGAGCGATCCCCCATGCATCCGGCACTGTAAATAAAGAATGCCTGCCTTTTAACACTACATTGGTGTTACAAGGTTTATTCCCGATTTCATTGTCAGTAAGAAGGTTTTTTTTTTTCCCCTCTGTACCTGTAAATCCTTCCTGGCCTCAGTATTTTCCAGAGCAATGTAAAAAAGGTTTAAATGGACACATTCTCAACCTCAATTACTGAAGCAAATTATGAATGCGATTTCACATTCAGCTTTGCTCCTGACCTGCTGTCTGACCTTGGGAGATCACTCGGTGCTATTCAGGTTCCCTCAAAAAAAAACCAGCAAAAAACCCGGCAGCAAAACCAAACAAACCAAGACTACAGCAGGGGATTTTGAGATTGAGCTATCAGGTGTTTTGAAATTTGCACTGAGGACCTACTTCTGCAACCTTTTTCTGACAAACTGCAGCTGAGATACAGAGCAAAAGCAAGAGCTTCTAGACCAATATCTTTTATCACTTAATGTTTGTTCCCCAAGATTTTGATATGAGAAGTACTTGTCAATCTGTTTTTTGACTATTTGAAGACGTGCTATGAAGATCCCTTAAAACCAATATATGAACTTTTACATAGAGTATATGGATACATTTGTAATAGGTAAAAACAATTTTCAGGAATCCCTATTTCATTTTTCTAATTATACAGAATTGGCAGAAAACTCAGACTTGTAAGAAATTAAAAAACCCCTCCACGATCCCATCAGATTTTCCTTCCCAATATAAAGACTTACTTATACTGTAGCATTTCTGTTTTTCTCATTTTAATTTTCCTATACTACATAAATTTTGAAAATTCAAAGATTCAGGCACTTAGAATAACTTTACAAGTAGGGAGCACAGATTTTAATGGTCTAATAACGGAAGAAATAGAGTCATGGAGTCAGAAAATAACCTTCTGCAAAGAATGCAGAAGGATGTGCTGACTTTTCCAGTGCAAGTGAAAGAATTCACCTGGAATTTGGTGCTTTCCATATGTAAAAAACCCACAATTTTGCCATGCTTTGGAAGAGATGTGATACAATTAAAAATGTTATATTAAAACAACTGCAATTAAACTATTTATTTTTACAAAGGGCATAATCTAGAAGTAGTTTTTAAGAAATACTGCCACTGAATTAAATAGCTTGAGTAAGAATTCTCAGGTGTATCACAAAAACTGTATTTGGTAAAATTAAAATCCACATGAAAATAAAAAGCTCTAAATTTAAAAAAAAAAAAATCAAAGCTTTAAAATTTTACCGGAATTGATGAACTGAAGGTTATATTTCCTTTACTCCTGAGCTACTCCTAGGCAGGATAGCCTACTTCCTCTGCTGGACACATTGGGGTAAGTGTGTTACTGTATGTAATTACGTGAATTCCCAGGGCGTATGTACAACATTAAATTATAGGGTATCTCATGAGCATTCTGTCCAGCAGTTAGAGACACAACAAGACAACAGATAATTTGAAAGGTTCTTTTCTGTGTTTATCTTTTCTTTGCACAGCGTATATTCTAGGACACGCAGATTTACAACTTCATGGTGCGCAGCCATTCAGAAAGACCAAACAGTTTTTGTGTTAAGAATCTGAATAAAAGTCCCACTTGAGTGAAGAAAAATTTTTTTTTATGACAGAAGCAATAAATTCCTAAGATCCTCATTTATTCCTGAATTTGTCAGGATGGGCAACTCCAGCAAATGAAAATGCAGGTAGGTAGGAAAAAGGCGTATTTCTTTTAGTGAAGCATTCTGAAGTAATTCAGTTGGGCTGGAAAAGACTGAAGTAGATTCTGTAAAGGAAAGTGCTGAGACAAATTGCTTTCTTCTACAAAAACACTTTCCCGCAGAGATCTTTCTAGGCATTTTTCAAGCATAGATGGAAGCACTTTGGCCGAATATAAACACATCTCAGAGCAAAACAACATACAAAACTGAAGTTGTGACTACTCACTGAAAGGGGAGGTCGGCAATGCTCTCTTTTGCAGTCGTTATGGGTCGAGTCTTTAGCGCATCAGGTGAGAGAGAATTCTTAATGTGCTGGGCAATGAAAAGCAAGAAGGATCTGTCAGGAAGAAAGAAAAAGTATAACCTTCAACAAAAATGAACTGTAAAATACTAGTAATAAGCAGAGACTTTAAAAGTACTTTGGTACTTATCTCACTGTTTTTACCTACCAAAAGGGCAACATAATCTACCTATTCCAGGATGTAAAAAATAATCTTCTAGATGCATCTTTCCTCATGCCTCTCATTTTCCCTCCTTTCTGCCCCAAATGCAGACACCCAAGCAATGAAATTGCTTAGTCATTTAATTTCTACGCTGCTAAACTAACAGATAGGAATGGACCATGTCCTCCCTACAAAATTCCCACAGAAAGAAGACATGTTAACCTCAGAGAGTACTCAAAGCTTTTGGTTCAAGACATTTTCTCCTCCAGGAATCTTCACTGCAAAAAGTTTAAATTAAAGTATTCCTAGATGTCACCACTTCACAGATCACTTCTTGCTTCCTCTGTCAATTTTTTTTTCCCTCAGTATGCAATGCTTTATACTACCTGTTGGTTCCCACATTTTCTTCAGAATTTTCATTATCCTTAAAAGTATTTTTGGACAAGAGAAATTGCCTAACATGTCCACAGCCTCAGCAATTGATTTATTTTTCACCTGGTCAATGAAATGATCCAGGTAGAGCCATAGCTATTTGGAGAAAACATAGGACCTGGAAGAAACATAGGTTTCACCTTGCATTATGAAACTAAACAATAAGAAACAACAGCAAAGAAGTGATTGATCATGCTGCAGAAGACATTTGAACAGCTGACACCCACCCGCTCAAAAAAATACAAAATCACCACAGGCAAGCAAACCATCAACACTAGAGCCAAATATTTCATAAATACCTACAAAAACCTATAAAGACAAGCTAATGCTTTCCACTGTTACACATGCAACTTTTAAGCAATTTTCTGTTAACGTTGGGAGTATTTAACACTGCCAGCTTTATCTATTGCTTTCACTGAATTTAAATTAATGGTACTTATTTTTGGTTAAAAAAGAAGCTTGATGTACTAGCACTACTTAACTGCTGAGGTCTATCTCCCTGGAAATGAATCGGCATAATTGTATTTCAGGCCAAGAGCTTTCCATAAAGCATCAATTATTTAAATAAGACAAAGAATTCGATAGACATTGTACATTAGTATCATGTAAAATCTTTAAGGCCAGAATCATGGCATAAGATCTTCTAAGAATATGAATCAATGAAAAAAAACCGTCAGTGCTTTTAATTCACAAGTATGAAAGCTGAAATACAGATAACCTCACTAATTAGGGGTTGGAATGCAGTCTTTACTTTCATAATCTCCTTATTTTCACTATTATGCTTACTTTCTTTTATGCAATCCTACCAACCTATGTCTCAATGCAAATTACACTTCTATTACATACCTCCCGCTTTGGTAATTCTATTTGCTTAAAATTACTAATTCTTTCATACCTTCCCTATTTGTATACCACTATTTCAGGAACTGCTGAATTTGGAACAGAAACATTCAGAAGGGCAGCATCAGATTACACCGAGATACAAACACTGACAATCTACCAAGAAAAAGAACAGCAAGTACTTTGGGAGAACTAAAATCCGCCTCAAGTCAGACTCACACAAAAACTAGCAACTGGACATGTGGGATCGCATTTTAATCCTCAAGACCGACCATCTTATACTGGCTTTTAAAACTGACTATGGGGAGCCATCGCTTAACAGAAAGACACGCGTGGCCTCTCCTAGCTAAAGTTGAGCAGTATTTTGACTTTGAAAGCCAATGTAATGGGAGCCCCCAGCGCCCCTGCTCAGGCCTGAGCTGCGGCCGAGCCCTTCACCAGGAGATGCCCTGCAGCCCACCGGCCCCCACCCACCGCTCCGCCAAGGGAGTGTCTCCCTGGAACCCAGCTGCACACACTGGCTCTGATTTGACTCCCACTGCGCTGCTGGCATCATGGCTTCTCATGCAGCAATTTGTAGGGAAGAGACAAGAAATTATGCAAAAATGACTTTGAAAGAAGCCTAAAGTAAGTACAGAGTTTTTCAAACTCACAGGAGATTTAAAAGCATTTGATTTTCTTTGTCCTCTCACACTGTAAAAAACTGCAGTAGAGCCCCAATTACTGTTTCAGCTTCTCCTTTGGCCTGTTTTACATGCGAGAGGTCCAAAGAAAAACAAAAACAAAAAACAAAACAGTCTAGCCATAAGTGGAAAGAAAAAAAAAAAACCACACAAAAAACCACCCTAAATCCATGTAGTAAATTAATTAACTAACAAAAATAAAAACAAGTTCCATGTTTCATTACAGGGTTCTTTAGTAAGCTACTTGTTACCAAGACTGGTTAAAAATGGATTCTGACAAGCTGAAATGCCTCTCTAAATCCTAACATATAATTTTTTACCTTCACGTGCCTTTCTCTAAGAGGACAGGCGAGAAATATTTGTATGCATCTACCAGCATTTACAAATAACAGAAACCAAGCAAGAAAAGAAGCAAAAATAGACAGGATAGAGTTGCTCCTTTCAGGCTCCTCTTACAACAACAAATAATACCAGTTTCTTTAAAAATAATTTTTGCAAATACTACACAACCAACATAAAAATAGAGTACACTATTTCTCAAAAGAGAAGGCATGTCCCATGGAACAGCCTGTCACTGACACCAAGCATTTCTGGAGTCTGACTCTATCTCCTAATTGATCAGCATCTAATGATGAGAGATGATTATTTTCTAAGCAGCAGGAGGAACAGGGGAATACCTTCCCAGTACCTATTTGCTTCACAGCCATACTGCAACTTTATGACAGAAATGTCATCAAACAGTCAATTAATCAGTGAGGAAGAGAAATGAGAATTAAGTATGTACTGAAAAAAGTAAAAAAGGGTAATTTTGCCAGTTACGTTCTGTTAATTATATGGGGTGCCCACACCCAGGCGCTAGCAGTGGGGCTGCAGGGGCCTCTGTGAGGACACGCCACTGCAGTGGGGTTTGCACACTTCCATAATCCTTCTCTATGTCAGTGAGAATGAGGCATGTGTAAAGATGTAAAAATTCCAGTGGGTGCCCATGTGTACAAACACTTACCATGCTTAGGCCACTGTCTATGCTGCCATTTAGATTTCAGCTAATACCAACAGTGCTAGTAACTACAGTAACAGTGCACCTAATAACAGTACAAAGAGGGTTAATTAAATGTAAAGAAAGGTTGAAAATTACTTCAAGTGCCACTGGAGTAATTGATACAAAAAAATCCATAAATTTACTATATACTGCAAGATCTGATCCTTATAGAGTAACCTGCCAGTACTACTGAGATGGTATCTACTTGCAGTCAGGCACTTAAACTTTGAGAGAGGAATTAGCGCACTTCATGCTGTTGCATGTCTCACCCTTGTTAAAGATTAATTAGTCTTGTTTCTTAGATGAACCTTATAGATTACACACAGAGTAATGATAAGAATGGAGCATCACAGGTGCAAGCGTATAGAAGACCAGGAACTGCAAAATCTACCTAACACAGCCAATTTATATTTCATCCTGGTCAGTACCTACTTTATATTGTAGTCTAGTATTAATTTTTTTTTTTTTTTAAAGTCACTAGATCATTTCATGCAAGGTATGTACCCACGGAGCATCACTAGAAGATTTCCTGCTCCTTTTTGAAACTGCAGCCCCAGGCCAGGCAGCCTCCCTAACTCATCACAACAGCGCCCAGTGTCACGCAGCACCAACCACTCGACATTCACCACACCTGAGAGGTCACTATTCCCATTTAATTGGCTGGGATCTTGGCACAGGAAGACTTGAAGCATCCACTAACACCATGTGTCCAATTTTCACAGCACTTAGCATTATACAGCACTTTGTGTGCTATAGGACAGCTCAGAACGACTTCAGCTGTAAGATGAGAATGATAACCATTTTTATAAATGAAGGTATCCAGTAAATAAGGAACAAGTAAGCATTTACTGGCTATGCCATGGTCTGTTTAATACAGGTATCTATCACCATACAGAAGGCTATGGGACACAGATTCCCGCTTGCATCTCTCCTCAACACTGCAGCCACGTGAATACATTAGTAGCAGTCATCATCTTTGTGTGCAGGCTAAAAGAGGCCATACTGCTACCAGAGGCAATTACCTCCTTCCCTCAGCAAGTGGCTTCTAGTTTTGGAACATCTCCCCTCCTCGGAGCCAGGACAGGAGCTGATGCTGCTACTCAGAGAACCTGATGGGGCACTTTACTAAAATAGTTTCCATCAGTTCTTTAACCTGGATCAGTGCCTTGCCATGTAAGTACATAATGCCAGCACATGGGGCTGTAGGGAGTGCATGGGGCAGGAATGAGCACGCAGGGATGTCCTGATCAGGTGCTGATGATTGATGGTGGAATTGTAGTGTAAGAGAACACACACAATTTACATTACAAGATTATGACCCTCCTCCTGAGCTCTTTGTTCTATTGACTTCACCCTAGCAGCAAAAAATCCCCAAACCAGTGACCTTAAAAATGACGCTATACTTGTGTTCGCAAGACTAATATGTTCATAGCATCTGATCAAAGTACTGCATAAAGGAAGTGTCCTGAGGAAAAGATATCATCAGGCAACTTCACCCAAAGGCCAGGACAAATTCAAGCTAAAGATTTTAGTTTTGCTATTCTTTGAATCCTCTACTTTCCGCCCCCTCCCCTTTTTTTCTTGGCAGCTTGAATAATTGTACTCTAATATAGCCCATGTTTCAATAAAGACAATAGATGCTTGCAGAAAGCCTACTTTTAAGTAAAAACAGTACACATCATTTAAAAAATTAAGAAATCTAGTACTTTTATGTCAGCTTACTTTGAATGTACAGTACAAACTTTATATTCAATGTATAGCACTATCATCCTCAAGAAATCAACGCTTTATAAAATACCAAACATTCCAACAAATCAAGGAATACTTAAAATTTTTTATTTAACATGGATGCCAATTACTGAAAGTGATATTGATCAAAACCTAACACCTTTGACAAATGATAGTAAAACTGTCAAGATACCTTCTTCCTCCTCCCAACATCACTACCTATAATGAAAATTATGTTTATGAGCTTTAGGCAAAACTGGAAAGAAAAAACGTGATTTCTTCATCCTATTAGCCAGCAACAGATATGACAGTGGTAGATTAGTAAATAGAAATTAACTGAATTTTTGGTAAATAATACTACTAATAATTATAATAATCATAATAGCAGCTTCACAGCCACGAATTTATAAACACAAGTTTTTTTCAATATATTACAGCTGTAGAACAAAAAAAAAAAAGAAATTACAAAAAAGAAGAAATTACAGATTTCTCAAGTAAGTTCTGTACCACTTCATAACTGACATCTTTACAAACCTCTGGCTTAAAAAAAAATAAATCTGTTTTTCTAATTAATATTAGTAATAGTTGAAGATAAGAGTTTAAATTTTCAAGAGAAGTACTGACCAAAGTCAACAAGAACAGGAATGCAGTCCTTGACGGTAAGAGAAAAGATCATGGCAGAAATCTAACAGCACTGCTTGCAAGAGGCAGAGAATGAAAATCGCAGCTGAATCATAGCAGAATACAAAACACAATACACGAGAGAAGTAACTTTGCTCACATCTTCAGAAACACAGCAACCTTAATCCAAATAAAAAGAAAAGCAGTAAAAATGAAAAATATACCAGCCTTTGTGACATATCTACTGAAATATGTATCAAGAGGAGCAGGGAGAAAGAATGCAGAAGCTGAAGTGAAACAATCTGGTCATCCAAAACACGAAAGAGGCCATGATTCCACAGATAAATTAAAAATGCTACAATGGAGTAACACTAAAAATTGGTGCTTAACAAGCAACAGCTGTAGTACCATCCCTGCAGGAAGAAGCCTCTTCTAGCATACAAATCAGGAGAACTGACACTAATAAAACAAAATTATGCTCAGTGAAAAAAATCATTCACCACCACTGCTGGGTGATTTATCCATGGTCTATATCTAGTTACAAACAGTGCTTTAGATAGACTACAAACCCCTGCATAACAAACTTCAAAGATTCTGTCCTGTTCCAGGGTATCACAAGTTCCTAAAACTGCAATGAGAAGAACCTGAAAGAAAAAGACCCAAAAAACTCTAGGGGAGAAAAAATGAAACCAAACATTTTCCTGGGAATTTAAAAAGATAAATCTGAAAGGAAAGCTTATTAAATTTTTCAAGAACAGGTACAGTGTGTACTTAACACCTACAAGTAATACTTCTTGCTAGCAAATAAAACAAAGCAAAGGAATGAAAAAAGCATCAGGTAAACACAAAACATCTATCAATAATTTGGAGAGTGAAGAAAAGGCCACTTGTGAAGAATTCACTAGTTTCTCAAGAGGAAGAAAAAAGAGTTGGAAGGAGAAAGCAAAGTGTCTGAGTAAGATTCATGAAAGGCACTCTGGTGCTGTGCAGGAGACCAGCAAGAAACAGATTCCGGGCTGTGCCCACCACAGCCTGTGGCTCAGTAAAGCCTGTATCTGTCCAACCAACGAGAAAACCACTATCCTCTTGATATTTAGTTTTGGTTTAGTTCTGCTTTTTAAGTAGCTCAACTAAGCAAAGCATTAATCAATGTCACTGCAGAGTACAGATGACAGAATAAACCTAAGCAATTACTAAAGGGTGCAAAGTGTTAATGTATATATGTGCACACAGAACCACAACAACTAGCAGTCTGACTCAGCTGAGTCCAATGGATTATATCAATTCAGATATAAACAGCCAAGTAGATAATGACCAGAGCAAATGAATCAGGGGTTTCACTTATAAGCATAAAAATAAATATAAGACTGTATTTACTATTACTTTACACTGAGAGTTTCCAATTACAAAGGATAAAATGGAGAAAAGAATAAAACATACAGTGGAAACACCAGAATATAATTAACACTCAAATCTGCAACAAAGCATCAAAGATGGTCATCACAGTAACTGGATTCAAACAGCAACAGTTACTTAGGTGAAACTGCAACCATCAGGGGAGGGGGAGAGGGAACAGAAGAGGTGGATAATCCTATAGTCCAAGCACAACTCACCTGAGGATGAAAGGAACTAAGGCTATCCGAAAGTGAAGGGAACCTCAGCAGGGGAGGCAGAAGCCCTGTCTTTATCAGCCATTTAGTGCTGCTACTAGCAGCTGGCACACGGTGATGGCTGGTCAACACCTAAATGGATCTGCAGCCTTGAATCATAACACACCCTGCAAATCAAGTCCTTGTCTTTTCTTCTTCACATTATGCCCGAAGGAGCTTCACGCATGGAGAAACATTCTTTTGGTGGGATGAAGGAAGCTCTGCAACCATTCACAGCACCATCATCAGGCACCACTAGAACTACAAGTGAAATTGGTGTGGATATAAGCAAATTTAACATTGCAATAAACGAAGAACTATTCCAACACTATTTTATGAAAAATCAGTAGTAACTGCAATCCCAAACACTGTCTTCGGCTAAGAGTTATCATTTACATGCACACTGCGACAACCAGTAGATTGTCTCTTTAAAAGGGATGAATAAAGTTACTCCAGGAGACTCTGTCTCTCATTCAGAGACATAAGTGCGTGTGTGTATAAACATATATATTTTTTTTTTTTCAAAGGGTTACACACACATCACACTCTATATACGAAAAGCAGCTAAACTGAGTTTCTGGAGGCACATGCATATGAAAGCCTGAAAACTGCCTCTGTCATTTACCTGATCCTGCACAGGTATGCATTCCTATAAACCATCTAGACCACAACAACAGAACGCCATGATTCACAGCTCTTTACATGAAGTGGTCAAAATCCCAGTGTGCTTTCACCGGATGTGAATAGAATGAGCAACACAGCAGCGATCACCTTCCCTTCCCCTGCCTGGGCATCTAGGGGGAATGCTTCCCCTCCCAAAGCCACAGGGCAGAGCCTCCTCATCCCACGCTGTGAACAGCACTGAAAACAGCAATACAGCAAACAGCGTGGAATGCACTTAACATATTCCCCTTTGACAAAATCATACCACTCAGAGGAAAAGGCACCACAGTGAAAGCTGCAAGGTATGTTATCCCGACCTTCCTGACTCTTTCCATACAAGAACCAGGGGACATCAAATAGAACTAGCAGTAGTCTGGTTCAAAACAGTTTGGTTTGTTTTTTTCTTTTTTATTTCTCTTACTTCCCCCCTCCTTAAAAAAGGGTGGTTTGTTACACAGCAAATGCGCATTTGCTGGAGGATGCTGGTGAGGCCACAGGTTTACAAGGATTTAAGCAAAGCAAGAAAGATCCACAGAAGAGAACCCCACTGAGGTTTCCCAAGAAGCCAAGACTACATCCAGCTTAGGAAGTCCCAGGACCAAAAGGGCTGAAAGCCTGGGAAAGAGTAAGTGGCATTTCAATTATGACTGCCTCGTTTACTGTCCCCAGGTATCCACTCACGGCCATTGATGTGAACCAGTATGGCCTACACTCTATTTATTGTTCCTTCTAGTGTCTCTCTACCTCTAGACAGAGACAGAAAAGCATTATTTGGCTTGATACCTACCAGTTCATCTTGCTAATGCCTTTTGCACAGGCAAATGACGACAAGAAGGTACATTTTCCCCAGATTATTAATCCGATCCCAGAACATTAATTCAGTGCATCAAACTCTATGCATTACCTTATTTACCTAGCACCACAGGATAGTATGACTTAGAGGCACAGAATTAAGCCACAGAACAAAAAACAAAAGGCATTATGAAGTGCTAACCCCCTTCAGCAAACAGCAGATTCAGAAAAACCCCACACAGTTCACAGTTGCTTTCTGTCCTTTCACAATTTTAGTAGATCATCTTTCTTCAGTTACAGACACCATTTCACAAAGTGTAACAAACACCATATATTTTCAAGAACTGTTTCACCTGTAAATATGTTCTCTACTGTCTACAGTATTAGTCATCCATTAACAGCAACGCTGCTGAAAAGCAATGTAGCACCTTGATGCTGATACATTGCTGCTAATGAGCATAAACTGCACTTTGCACTAAACCATATTCTTAGGAAGTGTGGAAACTGGAAGAAATTTTTCACTCCTCTATGTTTATCCACATTAAAAATACCTAACTATGGCCTGAAACTGCCTGTATTTCCCCCTCCTCACAGAATGTGAATTGTGTTCTAACAAAACTACTGTAATGAAATTTCCCCATCTCTAAGTATAGCGCTGCTCTAATAAAACAGTGACATAAAACTACATGGTTGGTTAATTTGTGACACAAAATAAAAGGCCAACTGAGTGGCAAGCCAGAACTGTCATCTGAAATTAGGGCATACAACAACCCTAATGTGATTTGAAATTCAGATTTTATATTAGGCTTCATTAAGCAGTTTAGAGAAATTCATAGATCTTTTTATTGTGTGGGGTTTTTTTACCTAGTTACCTTTGCAGAATGTTGTACATAAATACATAAACAAAAATACAGCACTTCTAAATCATAAAATATTTTAATATTACATATTTTCAAGTCCTATCATCTCTCGGCTATGAAAGTGGAAAAGGCAAGAGCCTTCACAGTTCATTTAAAAACCAAACAACACAACAATGATTAAAAAAATCTGGCATATATATTGGATGTTGCTTCCAAAATAATTTCAAAGTAAGCAGTACCAAATAGAATCGAGTTGCCAGTTGCCTTTTAGGTAAGGGTAATATTTATCATAAGACTGAAGCCAACTTACTTTTACAGACCGTAGTTTAAAAGGCAGATTTGCCTTTTTTTGTGTAGGTTCTGTTTATTTTTTCTAGTCCTTACCTCTTACAATACCTGTTAACTTCTTAGCTTACAGCTCAAGGCAGGACCTTGATACAACACAGCAATAAAACATGCATATGTGTAAATGCTCGTGGCTTATCAGTAGTCCCTCATTAATGGAAAAAATTTCATTTTTTTCATTAGTCCCTAAAGAGCCACGTGTACATTTTTTGCCTGTGCAGGATTCACTGACTCTGGTTTATTCGTCCGCAAAAAATTTCTGCTCGGTACATTTACATGGTAACCATTACAGTCTAAAAATCTCAGATTTTTTTAAAAAATATATTTACTGAGAAAAAAAATGTATTTTTTTCTTTTTTAAAGACACCTTTGGGAAAGTAATGCATGGAGAAAACAACTTTATATTCACCAGGAGATTTGGTGCTGTGAGAGTAAGCAAAAAGTCATCTTGCCAAGCACAGTGTAATTCTTCTGCTCCCAGCTATTTCTATGGCCAGTGCTCTGCACTGAGCAAACAGGACAACTTTAAAACTCACACATGGTTTCATTAAATAGATATTGATAAAAAATACGATGCAAGCTTTCATTTTTACAAAACACAGAAAAGACTCAACGCAACAAACGAGCTTAAAGGCCTCGATTGAGAATATTGACACTCGGATACCAAATACTGGAGAGCACCTAAGTGAGCATAAATACACTTAGATAGGATTTTCAAGCATTAAAAGCTAAGACAAGGAATCTATACATAGCCACTGATAAAAGCAGAGCCTAAAAAGACAATGATAGCTCCTGGCTTTGCTAACTTGAAACAATAACAGGCAAGAAGTTTGAACAGTTTCCCCTTTACAATGAAAATGGTAACCTCAAATATCTATACCTACACAGGCAGGTCAACTTTTAGGCAGTAAACCTCTGGAAAACATAAGAGTATCTACGTTTCAGAGTACAGAATTTCAAACAACCTTTTGAAAAAATACTTGGTTTATAAAAGAATACTCGAGTTGCACCTAGGTGTTCAGTAATCCAAAGCAAATATTGCTGATATAAAAAAGTATTATATACAAAGTGTTTATAAACATAATGGCTAACCATTCATCCCACGATGGGAAAAAAAAAAATATACCAGAATTGTACCTTCTGTAGCTATGGCTAACAAATTCTGTCTGAATGTCTGCTGGGTTTAAGTTTTTTTAAATAATTTCTACATTATCATGCTACTTGCAAAGAATCCTCAAGAAACCATCTTGAGGAGAATCTGTCATCCAACTTTTATTCTCACATAGTGATGCTCAGCTCTCAGACTTTTACATCTTTTTCTGCTTTCACCAGAAAAGTAAATGTTCACCTCTAGGCTATTATTCAGAACTGTTCCTTCTCAGGTAAGAATCTTTAATCTGTGACATTTACCCCTTAATACTATGGTGGTCAAATTATATTCATTTGTACATTGCACACACTTCTGTGTAATACAGCATATGACAGGCTGAGAGAGCTGGGACCATTCAGCTTGAAGAAGAGAGGGCTCAGGGGAGATCTCGCCCACGTGCACGTGTACCCAAAGGGAGGGTGTAACTGAAAAGAGCCCACTGGCAGGACAAGAAGCAATGGGCACAAACTGAGACACAGGACATTGCGGTTAAATGCTGCTTTCCAGCACCAGAACGGGTTGCCCAGAGAGGTGGTGGTGTCTCCATCTGTGGAGATACTCAAAACCCAAGTGGACACAGTCCTGAGCAACCTGCCCTGGTTGCCCCTGTTTGAGCAGGGAGCCAGACAAGAACTTCAGAGGGACTCTGGAAGCAAGAGGAACTGGTAGAATTTCAGAATTTCCTTCCAGCCTGATACATTCCATCATTATTTACAACATTTATATCACTTATATGATGTAAATGTGTGATCTGCTATTTTTTCTTTTTTGAAGCTAGTTTTTCAGTATTCATCTTCCTCTTTTCTTCTTGGTATGCTTAAAGGCTGTCATTTCATACTGTCCTCAAGTGCAAGATCTAGAAGTTTACTAATAGAAGTTGCATCCATGCCCTTAAAAAGGGCTCAGCATTCCTTTCCTGATCTGTGCTTGCTTTCTATCCAGTTAATAATTTCATTACAAGGGTGGTAACCACTGCACTTGATTTGTGAAACAAGAGAGAGCAAGAGAGGAGAAAGAGCAGCAGTTTAGCAAAAACAAATCAAAATTAGTCTAAGACAGACCAATCACTGGAACAAGGAAGAGGGAATAAAGACATGCTTTTAATATCTATTGATGCATTTCTATGAAATTTATCAGAGGGCAGTTGTCTTGAAGATATTAAATTCCCCTGAGCTCCAGGAAAATCTGTCAGAGAGTAAAACAAGAGACTCAAATTAGCATCACCTCTGAGAAGAGAAATCTGAGGCTAACAACTGTTTGCAAGTAGACCAGCTGCCACTCAGCACCCGCATCACCCAGGGCCAGGCAGAAGTGCTGTTGATGGTTACAGGGGGCAGGAGGAACCTGCAGAAGGTTTTGCAGGAAGGTTTAAAGGATGGAGGAAAACAGGAACTGGCATTACTGTAGGGGGAAAAGGACAAGGGGAAGATCATAGAGAATATGAGCAGAGAGAAACTGGTAATCCCTCTGGTGGGAGGGTTGCTGAGGGGATCAGGGATGAAGGACAGAAATCTGCAGGCAGTGAAGATTCATTAGTTCCACTAATCACAGAACAATTTGTTTACAGGAAAGTATTTTGGTTTGTTTGTTGCTTGCCTTACAAGGATGAACAGGTGTCTTAATACATTCTGTATGTGGAGTAACTGAGGAACAGCCAATACTGAGAGCACTCTGTTCAGGCCCAATTTGTAAATGGAAAAGTGATTCTGCATTCAACAGGAAGGATAAAAACGGTATCCTGCTGTTCACAGTGGGAGACAGAATTTAAATATCCTGTAATATAATTTGGTACATCACCGCATGTCAGGCTTGACTTTCCTAATTTACACCCGTAAATTCTTACACAAGAATAAATCTTCTCAATTCCAGGCAGTAACTCCTAATTTACACCAGGGCGAGTGGGAGAGCATGAGGCCCTTCTTATCTTAATAAAATTTGTCATCTACTGTTAAATGCATTAATGGCAGATATAATCATATGTTAGTATTGTATTACAAGATAACAATACCGGCACTGGATTTAAAGGGGAAATAGATTACTATTTGCTGTTAAATAATTTACACCGTCATTCACAAAAATCAACTAATAACTTGCAGTATTCTCCTATTTCAGTTGCTTTTTAATTAAAAGAATAAATCAAATCACAACTAAAAAGAAATCAGAAGTACCCACTTTGGGGAAAAAAGTTTTTAAAGGATGGCTTTAACATACACTATTATGTTCCATTTTAGATGACACAAGGTCACAACAAGCATATAATTTCTTTCAGTCAAGTCACACCTTAAACTCTATGGAGAGCATTTTTTCTCCTTCAGTTCCCAAGTTCTTCTACGGTACAATGGTGTTTGGCCACAGATACATAGTTTGTAGAAGACAGCGCCAACAAAGCAGCAATCACAATGCAAATGCCCCTTTCCTAAATGATTCTCATTAACAGTTTTTAAATACATTCCATTTTTAAACAAAGACATCCAATTTAAAGGTACAGCTTTCAGCACTATTCTCATTTTCAAGCTGAAGTGCCCCACGGCTCACCCATACAGATGCGATTCCAGATGCCTTCTCATACATTTCGTATGCAACTTTTGTAAAATATGGAACTTCATCAGAAGAGGGCATACAGACTACTACAGAGACATACAATTCAACTGTTGAAAATTATTTTCCTTTCTACATCAACAGGATCTGCATTAGGGAGAATTATAATTTTGCACCACCAATTTAAACTTTGTTTGCTTTGCCTAGATGCTCTAGTTCTGTGGATAGATGGCAGGCAGGTGAATGGACAGGAAAAGAACTAAATAGGTGGACCAATGCTAAGGAACACCAAGAGAGCAGGTAGCTACAAACACAACATAGAAGATTAAATGTATAGGAACTTATACAGCATGGAGTTTCAAGAAGAGAGAGCATACAAAATCCATCCATGAAGTAAACTGTTAGGCAGCTACATCCTTCTCCATACCGCACAGTGTGGTTGCTAAAGGCTTTATGCTTCTTTTGGCTGTTAGAGCATTCAGAATGAGAAAGAGGGAGGCACTAAACACAAACACACAGGGAAAAAGACGTTATAACAGGTTTTGGAAGAGAAAGTATATCTTGGATCAGTAGAGAAAGGGACAAAGTATACAAGTGACCCCAAATTCAGGTCCAAGACGCAACTAGGAGAAAAGGAAGTTAGAAAAAATAATTTAAAAAAAAAGATCAATAAAGACTTTCCATTTGGCTAAATTAGATTTCAGCCCTGAACTTAACTAGGATGATGAAGTCAGATTTCTCTGATCAGGAGATGGGTAGGTCATCCTTTATTTCTCCTTCTGAACCTTCTCTAAATCTACAGATGCCTATATACTCAAGAGCTGCTTCCTTTGATTCCCTCAAGCTTTGCAGTAACCTAGTTCTTCAGAAGCTCAGGAAGAGTAACAGACTTGTCTATCTTTGAAGGAGAACAGCTTCAGCCAAAGAATATCAGTTATATGAAGCAGCAATAAACTCCTGAGAGATAGCTGCCTGGACCTAAGAAAGAACAAATTGTTCCCAAGCTCCTCCACCTTTTCCTGCTCTTACCTTGCCATCTAGATCCTTCATGAGGAGAACAACGCAGAGGAGACATGTTTTCTTTCCCTTAAAGATTACAAGGCAAAAATATGTGCTTTTTTAGGGTACAGTGTTTCACTAGTAGAGACGAACAACAGGGCTGAGGCAGTAAGAAGGATCAGTAATGCTAAGAACCACAATTAAAACTTAAAATTGATTTCAGGCTGCCCTTGTAAATCTTTCATTATTCTTAGCATTAGTTAGACTTCTATAGCAACACACATATCATCCTTCAAAGGGCAGGTGGAGAAATCAGCTTTCATGCTTATTAATTGAAAGACCTGATAAAGGGTACTAAGTATTAAGGTGCATCTAGATCATTAAGTCTTTGTCTTCAAAAAATTCTCATCATTAGCCAGGTCCCTTTCAGAGAATTTTTGGAGGCATGTTAAAAAACATTTTATTCTCTTCAGATGTAACATAAAACTAAAACTTAAGCACTAGAGAAAACTAACATTCAGTGTTTTGCTAAATCTAAAGCAATTTTAGGATTATTAGGCTCAATCTTCTAGTGCATTACATGAACTTTAATGTCATCAATTAAAGCGGGAAGGGGGGAATAATCAGGCGTAATAGGTTTAGCCCAAATACAGACACTGGCACCGCACCATGTGCCAACAGTTGCAAGCTTTCTGGAACAGAAACTTACCACACCCTCTCTTATCGTACTGTACGATAAATTCATTTTCTAAAAGTATAGTCCATTTCATAGCCATAAAAACAAGGTCAAACTTATATCCTCATAGCTAAAATGACCCTGAAATAGTTAGAAGATGAACAGTTACCATTCATTTTTCTGCTCAACTTTGACATATGTGAAAGAAAACCCACTAATTTCAGTTCTGCTTTTCTAGCAATAGGTGGCACTATCAAATACCACTTAAATATCTATTGTGCACCATGTTCTATATTCAAGTGGAACATCTGCAGAGCAATGTGGCTAAAATTATTTTCCTTTCTGTTTCCCCTAAACAGAACATAAATCACATCTTGCAGTTGCTTTGTTTTCTGTTTTAAACCATAATAATGCTCAAATGCATTTTTATAACAGTTAGAAACTCCTTAGAAATATGTTGTTATTGTTTTGAAGAGTATGTTATTTGCCACAAGTGGCAAGCAGATAAACATGCTACATGCTCCAGCAACCTGTACGATAATATTAACATCTTAAAAAAACCACCAAAACAAAACACAGTTTTAAAATAGGTATTCTTTCAGCACTTGCAGCTACCTTTTTGTGACCTGTTAAAATACGTAATATTACTATTTTTTCCTTCATTTTCCATATTTCCCCAGATTTGTATATAATATGCAGGGTTGGCAAACAACACATCCTCTTATCTTGCGAAACAGGCACTTTGCTACTCTCCCCCTTCAACTTGTTGACCACCTTTCTCTTTCTTCTTTCTTCCAAACTCACCAGTTTCCTTCTCTGTGTAACATTCACTCTACATGCTGCTATCTCTTCCACTAGTGGTATGCTGGCTCTGCAGTCCTGATTTTGGAAAGATGCTTAACAGCTGCAACACAGAGTCAGAATCCTGAGCTCGGTATTTACTAGACTGATCATGTACGTAACATTGGTTTTGAGATTTGCCACTTCTCCAGTGTAATTGCTGAAGTCCTGACTCCAATATAACATGCTTCTCACCTAAGCTGTTTACGTATGGGATATACTTCCTAGGACAGGAAAGTATACCAGACTCTCTTGGATTTTAATGTCTACTGTTTCAAAGTAAAACACACTGGAAGCAAGAAACAGCTTCTGTTTGTCTCAAAGCAAGGAAAGAATTAAACACCAAAGTTATTTTCTTAAGTCTTCTCGTTATTATGGCAAAAGTATTAAATCAGTCTTAAAACTACTACATGCCGTTAAGCAACCTTCTACTCTTTCTCCAGAGATCAGCCACATCCCTGCAATTTCACAGCACTTTCTAATGCAAAGCATGCCCAGACTCCGCTGACAGTGCACTGACACAACATGCTTCACTTTCCATTGTCCGCTGTCCTTAGCCGTTCATTACCTTGACTGCTGTTCCTACAGAATAATGATACACTTGACCTCTGCCTGTGACTAACACATTTTGCTACAGGGCTTCTTTTAATTGAAGCACATAGCATATACTTTCTCTTTTGGAGCAACAGCCAAACATTTAGTAGAACTTCTTTGCTTCCCCAACTGGCAGAAGGCAAAAAGTAAATAAGTTTTTAAGCAGAGGGGATGCAACCCAAATATAATAGCACCTCCCTTGTTGTACAAAACTTGGGGATTCTCACTGTGATCTAAGAAACATTGACTCCAAGCTCTGCTGTGCTGAAAGATGCCTTCTGCCAAGAAATCCTCCAAATATAAACAGCTTCAATAATAATAAAACATACACGAAATTGCTAGAGAGTTTTCTCACCTTTAAGAAAAAACAAGCTTGCTTTATGACTTGGTACTCATTTAATGATTTCAATTCTAAATAACCAGAATGGATTATTTTAACTACAGAATGATTTAGAGTTGAGCTTAGCCAAAAGCCAGCAATCAGCTCATAACTACAGCAGATGTTTCCCCAGCTGAAGTCACTCAGTCTAATTCTCTTACTCAGTGACAAGAAGCAGGACATCTAAGACTCAAGAACGTCATATTTAGGTTCTCAGTGACATGGAATTACTACTAGAAAAATTATCAGGCATGAAAATGTTTCACATTTAAATGAGATGATAGCTTTGAATGAAAAATGTTCCCCCAAAAAGGGCAGCAGATTTTGTTTTAAAGGCTTCATTAGAAAAAGTCTGAACTGCAGAAATGCTCAGTTCTTTCAACACCAGTTGAACAAAGGAAAACAAACAGTCAAGACATCTTGCTGTCTGGCTAACAGAGTATCAGCAGCCAATGTGTACAGGAAAAAACCCAACAACCCCATATAGTATCTTCATGCACTGGGCAGAAACTGTTATTTTTAATTAAGATAAATTTACTAATACCTGACATTAATCACAACAATTGTCATTTCATTGAGTTCTCAGTTACATTGCCCGTATGTCAGCAATAAATCCTACTAATACATTTACCACTAGAGTTCCAATTTATATTGTCACAATACAGTCCTGTATATGTTTCAGCTGTGTCTTTGTACCATAATCTAACACATTCTGATTGCCCTGGTCCCAGACATACCTCAAGACAGCTTCAGTTAGTGCCAGAAGTAGAGTAAACTTGGCATAGGTGTATAAACACAGGAAACCTATGACAACAGTATCCAGTCTGCGACTACTTAAAGCACTCAGATGACTGGCACTCAGGCTGCAAGTCGGTAATGCACATCTGCAGCAGGTGGAACTGACCAACAGTCAGGAGGTACCATCCATCCCAATGCCAGAACAGATCCATGAAAAGAGAAAGGCTGGTCTTGATCTGCAGACGATGTGTGTGCCAACCAGTAAAGCCTGTGGTAGAGCAACGACACCCACTTTGGCTCCAGCTCCCTCCAAGAGCTCTTGAACCTGGACATTTCAAGTTCAGCAACACGGTATCAAATCACCAACATGGTATAATACAGCTCACACTCGCTGAACTAATATATGTCATTACTGATTGCTTTTTATTGCAGTCAGACAGATTTCCTAGTAGTTGTACATAAACACACACTTGTCTGAGGCCTGGAAATTTCCCTGGTGTCTAGGTCTCTCAGAAAGCTCCCATCACAGTGACCCCGAGTCCCCTAATAACAACAGCTACCACATCTTCTACCCCACTGACTCATAGCGCTGTACAGTTAGATGATGTCGTGACTCAAAACTGAGAAAGGAATGTCTCAGAGAAGCATACTCTCATTTATTATGAGGAACACAGTAGGTTAAGATTGAAAAGGCAGGTTTCTGTTGTGCAAGAGAAGAACTGTTACAGGAGATACCAACAGGTATGCTGTTTAACAACTTTTAAATTGTCATCTTGATTTATACGTGAGCATGTACAGCATTACATGTCTTGAATGATTACATGTAGATCATCAAGGCTGAGCTGCTAAGGGCAGTAAACGTTGCATTTATCACTGCTGCAAAGCCAGCTAATCCAGATATCTCTTTCTCAAAACCCTGTAAACTAAAAAGACATACATTACCTTCATTGAGCAATTAAAATGAAATTTTATTGACGAAAGTTTGGGTTATTCCAATCTGCTTTAAAACACAACAAGAGTAGACTGCATAAACAATAGCCTTTTAGAGAACTTTTGAAAATAAGCTACTAGTAAATCTTCCCTGTGTGTGGAACAATATTAAATTTCAGCTCTGCCTCTAGCATAATTAAGTACCCACAACAGCATAAAACCTTCATTAAATTATGGTGTTTGGAGTGAAATGTAAATTTGTCTTCAGATACGAGGTTGATATTTCAACCCCTTCACAGCCTGAATATCATTATGGGGGGCAGAGTGGGGGGAAGCCACAGAATAAGCAAAACAGAGTTGCTGAGCACTCCTCTGGCTACTGCATAATCAGTAAAGATAACACTTAAATGACCATGTCTCTGCCACCTCCCTCAAGAGACAAAAGAAAATTAAAAAACAACAGAAAAGCTAATACTTTCTAACCGCTGCCTCACTAGAAATAATGATTATTTTTTCTTATGACATTCACATGGAAGTTATTTTTTTCCATTAACAGCAGCCCTCTTCATGGGAAACAAAAACAAAACAATAAACCTCTTTCAAAAATAACAAAGCAACACAAAGGCTTGATTTTGCACCCAAAGTCTACAGCACTTGGTCATGGTTTGCAAGAGCATGGACTGGCTACTAAGAGTGCAGTACAATACTGGCTGCACATCACCAATGGGAGCAATTTCTATCACCTCCTCAATCCAACTACTGTGGAGGACATTGGCTGCTCCATGAAGATCCTCATCTGTTCTTGGTGCATTCAGAGAGCCTCGTCTCTGCAGCCCTCCATGTCCTTGAGCAGAGATCGGGCTGATGCATGCATTTATTTAACACCAGATGATTGCCCTGGCCAGCATGTGCCCATGTCTGAAGGCATCACTGAATGTACTTTTGCATCAGGCCATTTGTCCCTAGAGCAAGATGCTGGGTGCTGAACCAAAATGGCCAACTTTCTATATGTAATACAAACTTCCTGACCTGCGTATCTTGTGGTCACAGCTGTGACCTGCTTGAATGTTTATAGATGCATGAGTTTGATACCACATAAAGCTACAGGAAACTTGAAACATAGTATCTGAGGAATGACCAAACAAGATTAATTCATTTTTGGTAACAACCAGTCAAAAATAACCTTCAGAAAGATCAAGCTGGTTTTATCTCGATCAATACTTCAAACTAATAAAGATGACACTGGGTCAGCTTTATACCGATATTATCCTTACTCTTAAATAACATTCAAAAACCCTTTCATTTGCATGTATATCTCCTGACCATTAGGGAAAATGGAGAAAATATCTGACCTTCAAGTCGGGTTTCCTTGGAAGGCCGAGTATAGAAAGGAGGCACCAACAATACAAGAGAGAAAGAGAGTGCCTGTACAGTGTCACTTCCTAATTTTTTTCTTCTTTTAAGCACTTTACAGATTAACCTATCTGCCGAAATACAAGATACTAAAATGATTTGTCGATACTTCATGTTTTTTAAACATTAGGATTGAACAAAGTGCTTTTGGAATACATGTAATTCAGTATGCTCTTCTGACAACAAAACATCATCCCTTTAAATATTTCTGTGTATATGTATATTTTATAGATGACACTTTCATAAAGGTAGTAACATTATTAGTGATTTTTTAAAGAAAAAAACTAAAACACAAAACCTATGAGTACTATAGAACTTGTAAAAATATTTGGCAATTTATCATGACTTCTGGGACACTGTACACTCTCCTTCCTCAGAATGTTCAGAATTGTATCTCAAGTCCCAAATTCTTGTTCAGCTTTAATGGCCAGAAACTGACCTTATGTATTTTTTCCATCTATAAAAACATTTCATTAAGATTTATATTTAGTATTTTCTCCTACGGCATGCTTCTATTTCTGAATATGCAGATGTGGGGTATTAAAACACTTCAGAAAGCCTAATATACACACTCTTGTAAAACGATTACTATCAGTTTAAGAACGTTAAGATTCCATATATTACAGGAGCTTAGAAGATAAGAATATCTATGAATCTACCTTATCACTTCAGCTACTTACAATGTAAGTTAGAACAAAATCAGGTGGTTTTCTGGATTGTCTACATTTCATACCGTGTTTGAAGCCTCAAAAGACTATTTACTTCAATCAGTATTTTAGAATATAAGTCTTCATCTACTGGAATCTAGAAAGTATGTACATTAAAAACAAGATGGTACTATTGAGCTGGAAAAATAAATACTTTTATATATTTGTCTCCCAATGTTACTACAGCCAAGTAAGAAAAAAGCTAACATTCAAGCACTCATTTACAGATATGTTCTTTATAATGAGAACAACAATAAACAATAAAAGCTATTAGATGGTACATAGCTAAAGGAAAAAGCTTTTCCTTTAGGTCAAATATATCAGTAGTAGCTTGTAACAATCAAAACAGAAAGATTATTCCTTTGAAATCCTTTAATTCTTGATATCCACTGTTCTAATCCTCAAGTCATTGTTGAAGGCCACTTCAATGTTTGTGTTACACTTTAAATTTTGGTGTCAAGTCTTTTTTTTTCCCCAATACTAAACCACTCATGCTTCACTTTCATAATTTGTGTCATTTTAGAAGCCCTTAATTTAATTAAAACCTTGTAAAATGAAGCAGGTTCGACTTCATTTTCTATATGCAAAGGAAGAGAAGTACATTACTTGGATATTTTGTTTGAACAGCTCATTTCAAAATTTATTATAGGTTACTATCATACCGAGAATAATAAAGATATATTTTTAATTACTTTTGCTCACAAGAACAGGCTAATACATATTCCATCAATATTATGATCCCCTTGGATGGAGAGAAGCTAAATGCTAACCCAAACAGATTTTAAAGCTATAATTACTTGGTAAACAAGGGAATCATACTAAATAATTATACATAGAGTTCATATTAAATTAAACTAAAAGAAGTTTTCAAGATTCTCTGTATTGTATTTTCCTCTTTTGCTCGTGTCTGCTGCAGTGTCATTGAGCATATCATTATCCGAGTGACATTGCTCTCTGAATGTGTTTTACACAAAGCAGGCAGACTTCGTACAATGTAGTGTACTGCCTTACTCCTCTCTCCAGTGATGAAGTATAGGTAAAGCTACAATGCCACTTCATGTGCAGCACCTTAAACAGCAAAATGTTGCTTTGATGATGCAGTGCCCAACTAAGTAAAAAGCAACCAACCTGGAGGTCACCTGGGCAAGGTCATGCAGAAAGATTATTTCTAATCTGCTTTAAAAATATTATTGGGGCTTTTTGTTATGATGTCTGTAGAAAGGCTCTCTGGCTGGCTGAATGATACACATTACTATCTATAATGTTTTTTAAAAAATATATATATTCCACCTCTTTTGCCCACTCAGCCATTAAAAAAACCTTTTCATTTACAAGGACTGATGACCTCCTCTGCAAAATTTAGTATTTCAGATTTAGCAAAAAAGGATCTCCTTACAAGACCGTGCTAGAATAGAGCACGGCATATACAACACAACTAAGTTTCTCAGAACAGTCTTTCAAAGAAAGATACAGGCTGCAAAGACTAATCATTTCACTAGAACACTTAGCTTTTCTCTTTTGAGCATTCCTCCCCAGCCCTAAAACACATCAATACTGAGTTTGCTAAATCTGCAGGTATTACTTTTAAAGGTCACACCCCTGTTTCGCTGTGAGATCACCTAGTAACCTCATAGTTATTCAGAGACAGCATTTACCACCTTGCATTGGCAAGAATTTGCCAAGTTTCTAGAAATTCAAAGCAGCCATTTGTTCTGTACACACAGGTACATACATGATTAAGGGTTGTGCTTTTTGAACCTGACCCAAAACTTCCTAAGGTACTTACAGGCCTTTCCACAAGTCCACTGGACTTACACATAAGACTAAGGCAGCAATGTTACCAGGGAACTGGACCTGAAAAAAGCATGAGCACCGCTGGCCATACTGTGGAGCAGTACAGGATGATCATACTCATCCAAATACTTTACTTACAGGGTAAGAACTGGTAACGATGCTTTTTAAGCTGCTACGGAATTATGCAATTGTAGGATGGTGTTACAATTTTGTATTCTGTTGCAGATTTTTAGCTTTAATTGGACTACAGAATAGCAAATATGATTCACACCTTATTAAAAAAAGTTTTTTTTTAAATTGAACCTTGCCATTAAGCTCCTTTTACATGCTTAGAACCCAGAATATCTTGCACAAAAAGAAAAACACAGCAGTAGACGTTGGTTTAATCCATTAAGTAGCTCTAAACCACTTGGTCTTTGTTAAAGAAATTTGAAATCTTGATTTTAAATGAATTTGCTTATCTAGCCCAATACCACCATCAAAACCTGCCCCACTGTCCCCTACAGCCTCAGGACCAAATCCTAACCCTACAGGCCCTAACTCAGTCAATCATAGCACATGTGGCCAAATCTTTTCTCAAGTCATTAATGGTTTTTGATAATTATTCCTGCAGTTAAAGCTGTATAACCTCACCTCTCCTTGCAGCGTAAGGCCAGGCTGCGACAAATCTAATCACAGCTCTGCTTCTCTCTACCATTTTTTGACATAGCTCCCTCAGAACATAGCACCAACCTCTTATAGGTAAATTCATGCCAAAGTCATCAGGCAGCTCTCAATTTATCTCTAACAGGCACTTGATCAAAACAAGGATTTGCATCTTTTCCCAAAATCAGCTCACCACAGATAGGGATATATAGCAACAACTACTACCAATAATACACGTTTTTCAAAATGGCCTTTCGCCTCATAATGTCAAAACCTGGCATTCTGAAAGGGGCTGGCTTCTCCCATCTTAGTGCAGGATGCAGCTAAAATTGCTTTATTTCTCAAAATAATAAGACCATGCCCTGAGAATATGCAACTAACAACCAGGTACTGCTTCAAGGAAAAGCCAAATTAGTAACCTCACTTATGAGCCAGTTAATGCTTACACAGACCACCTAAAGCTTTTGTTTAACCCTGAAGTAAAGTAGTAGTGAGAAATTAAAGAGTATTTTCTTCTAAAAATCTCACAATTTGACCGTCTATCTGACAACAGAAGGGACAATCTGACCAAGTTAGTGAAGCACAGCCTAGTTATACACGTAAGGGGTAAAGGGAGAAAGCTATTTCCAGAATACTCTATCCCAGAATACTCTAAGGGATCACAGTCAAAATACAAGAATTCATTGTGGCGAGATCTGTAGGGACATATGCTGGCTGTAGTGCAACAAACACCTTGATTGAGAAGCTGCAGCAAGGGGTTGGACCAAATGACCTCCCAAGGTCCCTTCCAAATGAAATTATTCTATCTTACAAACTAAGATCTACAATATCTAAATCTAGAAACAAAATAAAGATGAGGAAGTAGTGCACTACCTGACGGGGTTCAAATGAAAATTCAGCTTGACATATGGGCAAAATATTTCTGAAAAGAAGAATCCGTAACAGTGAGAAAAAGGGCAAGATTTTTCCTTTATGCAAAAATACTCCACTGCACACCAACAGATGAGAAACAAGCAATTCTGCGCTAAAAAAAAAAAAGCTGTTGGCTGTGGCAGATCACAAGCTGCACATGCATCAACAATATCATAATGTTCCTCACTCTCTAAATATATGTTTATATTTATATAGGCCTGTATAAACAAAACAGACTCTCAAATAATCCTTCCAACTCTGCTCAGTCTCAGTTCCGCACATAGTCTGCAGCATTGCACTTCAAGAATGAGGAAGGCCAGACAGGGTCCAGAAGAGAGCTACAAGGATAATCAGAGAAAACATGGCCTACATAAAACCAGACTGAAAGAAATCTCGATTGTTTACTCTAAAGAGGAGTTGACACAATAGAGGAAGGGGATAGGACAAGATAATACACTTTCAACTGAATATAATGCAAAAGCAAAAAGAAAAGGAAGAGTTTTATTCATATTCATGTGACTACTAAGTTATCAACAGTAAGAAATCTAACAGCACAAACTGAAGCAAAGGTTGAGACCAAGAAATATTTTTTAATGATAGAGGTAGAAAATGACTTGGGTAGGTGGGATAGAGGTTTCATAGATTAACCATTGGAAGCCTTTAAATATGGCTTCACCAAGTACCTGATAAGAATGACATTAAGGAGACTGTATCCTGTCCTCAGGCAAGAAGTGAACCAGCGTCCCTCTTAAAGTCATCTCCAGCCCTATTTTTATATGATCCTATCATTTCTGCTTGGCTGGAGCAGTGTTATCTAACATTGTATGACTCTCATACCCGCAAACATTATTTGGTTTTCCTTGCAACTCACTGCCCTTAAAATCCTTACCTCCAACAGAGGGTCTTCCTGCCTTCGATGTCATTCAAGCATGCTCTGAATCCCAATAAACCAGCAGCAGTCCTCATGCAGAGAGAGGTTAACAGGTGAAGTCCAATGTAAAGCCCACTGAAGTCACATCCTAAAACTTGGAGAATGGTGCTGGCTGGTAAAACACACGATTGTGCATTTTTGGATCAGCCCTGGTCTGCAGAATAGCCAAATGCCCAAGTTCAGCATGAGGATTTTATACCATCTCAGAGTGTTGTACAGGTGTACATGTGGCAGGGGATTGGAAGGTCTATCACACTTATCTCTCAGTTATAAAGGGATCATGCAGAGACTGAATCTTTTATAGTCTTTATAAAAATATTTAAGAAAATCAGAATATTCCCCTTTTCCCCTTAATTCCTGCAACAATTTGCATTAAAATGGTGGGGGTTTTGGTTCTGACAACATTAATCTCAAACCAGTTCAGCTGTAAGCACACCTGGTTAAGGATTCGGTCTGCTCCAAAGCATCAGACCACCTCACGTACGGTCTGGTATTTCACAGAAATCATATTATTCCATTATGAAGTCCTTAGGTTAAAAAAAGTTACTATATCAATAAAATTTACATATTGTTTCCCACTGACACTAATTAAGTATTTAGCTTTAATCAGTGGAAAAATGTATGATTTATTACTTCTTTTCAAAACCATTATAACTTTAACTCAATGGCAGTGATTCAAAGATTCGAGTTACCCTCCCCACACCCTGGATGTGGGAACGGAGGCACATAGAATCATAGTATTGTTAAGGTTGCAAGAGACCCTTAAGATCATTGAGTCCAGCCGCTAACCTATCACTGCCAAGTCCACCACTAAACCATATCCTCAAGCACCACATCTACCCTTCTTTTAAATACCTCCAGGGATGGAGACTCCACCACCTCCCTGGGCAGCCTGTGCCAATGCTTGACAACCCTTTTGGTGAAGAAGTTTTTCCTAATATCCTTCCTAAACTTCCCCTGGCGCAGCTTGAGGCCACTTCCTCTCATCCTATCACTTGTTACTTGGGAGAAGAGACCGACCCCTGCCTCAACACAACCTCCTTTCAGGTAGTTGTAGAGAGTGATAAGGTCTCCCCTCAGACTCCTCTTCACCAGACTAAACAAACCCAGTTCTCTCAGCTGCTCCTCATAAGACTTGTTCTCCAGACCCTTCACCAACTTTGTTGCCCTTCTCCGGACACGCTCCAGCACCTCAGTGTCCTCCTTGTACTGAGGGGCCCAAAACTAAACACAATATTCAAGGTGCGGCCTCACCAGTGCCCAGTACGGGGGCACGATCACCTCCCTGCTCCTGCTGGCCACACTATTCCTGATCCAAGCCAGGATGCCATTGGCCTTCTTGGCCACCTGAGCACACTGCTGGCTCATGTTCAGCCAGCTGTCAACCAACACCCCCAGGTCCTTTCCCTTCAGGCAGCTTTCCAGCCACTCCTCCCCAAGCCTGTAGCGTTGCATGGGGTTGTTGTGGCCCAAGTGCAGGACCCAGCACTTGGCCTTGGTTAAACCTCATACAATTGACCTCGGCCCATCGATCCAGCCTGTCCAGGTCCCTCTGTAGGGCCTTCCTGCCCTCCAGCATATCAATACTTCCACCCAGCTTGGTGTCATCTGCAAACTTACTGAGGGTGCACTCAATCCCCTCATCCAGATCATCAATGAAGATACTGAACAGGACCGGCCCCAACACTGAGCCCTGGGGAACACCTCTTGTGACTGGCCACCAGCTAGATGTGACTCCATTCACTCTCTGGGCTCGGCCGTCCAGCCAGTTTTTAACCCAGCGCAAAGTGCACTTGTCCAAGCCGTGAGCAGCCAGCTTCTCCAGGAGAATGCTGTGGGAGACAGTGTCAAAGGCCTTACTAAAGTCCAAGTAGACAACGTCCACAGCCTTCCCCTCATCCACTAAGCAGGTCACCTTATCATAGAAGGAGACCAGATTAGTGAGGCAGGACCTACCTCCCTTTCATAAACCCATGCTGGCTGAGCCCGATCCCCTGGGTGTCCCGCATTTGCTTCATGTGAACATGAAGGCAGCTGCGCGCCCACAGAGAGCTATATTCTCTTCAGCATTCAACCACGTATTTTTTGCAACAGTAAGTATAACAGCATTGGAGCATTGGGTGTGAATCACTGCTTTGTTTGTTTCTGGTTTATTTCTGATTTTCAGGTAGTCATGAGCGCAATACTGTGCTCTGCCTTTCAAGCATTATGTGGACTCCGCAGTAAGAGACAGTTCACTGGTTAGGACTGCAACTTGGAACACGTGCAGCAGCAGTATGGCTCTTCTGCGCAAGCTCATACGCTTTCTTCATCTGGGGTCTCCACATGTGAAATAACTTCCTCTTACTACTCATGCTGTCTCTTTATTTTCAAATGTTCAGGTGTAGCTGACCTTCAAACCCCTAGTCTGGGCGTGAATGTCACAAATTTCTCAGACTACACTCCAGACACCTCCATGCTGCTATGTTAGACACAAGCACTCCAAGCAAGATTTATTTTATGCTCTTTACTGGAATACTTTGAAAAACTTCTTCTCAAAGACATAATTTCCAGTGTCCCATTTCCAACATTTTTCTCTCTTTTTGCCCTAATTCATACAAAAGAACCAAGAATATTCTCCTGGCCTCTCCCACCCAACTCTACACCTTCATCCTAAAGTCGGTGCTTTGTTGTTACCGACTTTTATGTCCCAAGTTCCCCCTACATTTAAGAAAAACTCAAATGCGTTTACATGTCTGGATTAATATTAACAGGCCTCACATGATATGACTACCAAGTGAGTAAGCATAATAATAATATGCCTGAGCCTGAATCCAGATAAAAGATGTGTAGAGCCTTATTCAATGAGAGCAGAAAATTCCTACTTGGCTCTGCTTTTTCATGGCTGTATTACAATCTCACACTACGCAACCCCAATTTTCCTGAGGAAGTTTGTTTTTTTTTTGCTGTTTTTCTGAACATAATACTAATCTCCTCATGTATTTGTCATCTCACTTTTATGGCTTCAAATACTTCTTTGTGCATCTATGCATTCTATAGAAGACAAAGCATGTGTCATTACCATGCACTTCACTTAAAGGATGCTAAGTTAATGACCTCCACAACATCCCACCTCTGGGTTTCAACAGCAGGACACCATCGTTCTGCTAATAGTCCTGCAATACTTGGACACAATTTTGTTGTCCATAGCAGCCCTATTCATCACTTTTAATAGAAATTTACTTATACCAAGGACTAAAATTAACTCACAAGAAAAAGAGAACACATCACTCCCCATCCTGCCACTCCCTTCTTCCACCAACACCACTGTCACACACAGAATCTCTCTGAAGAGCTGCTATCACCTTTTTTTGGAAGGTGATTTGAAACAGCATTGCAATTTAACTTAAAAAGGAAATTAAAATTTTGGCAGGGCTGGAAAACACAAATCCAGGCCACACTTCAAAAAAAACCCACAACAAAGCAAAACACGCAGAAAGGTGAATACAGCAGTCTTTATTTTTGCTTTCTTCAAGGAGTACAAAAAATTTTCAAGTCTGAGATGAAATCATTTTATCTTTGTATCTAAAAATATAACCCCTACTTTAACAGAAAACTTTTTATACTGGATGTAATGGTAATGCAAGTGTTAGGAGTTTAAAGAAAGACAAGACATAGGCACTTAAACTCCCTGTAAAATTGCTAACAAGTATTTCCTTAACCTACATCCAAGTCTGAATCATTCTTGACATATTTGACTGACTACAGAAGAAAATGTAACCTTTTAGCAAGGGCACTGAAGTTGGCAGCTTCTTGTTAGTGGACATGAATGCCTCTCAATACTAGGAATTACTAAGCAAGATGAGGGATCACAAGCCCAAAGGGAAGTGGGAAAAGTAATGGGATAAGAGGGGAAAGAACGCAGATCCTCCCTCTCTGCTCCTCAGAAGGTACTTCTACATTTGCACAGACAGTGAGCGCTGCTGAGATTGAGACTGGTCTGGGACTTGCCAATCCTTCAGCAACGCTCCTGCGTCCCAAGTACTGTGAAGGCTCCATATAGGTACTGACACACAGAAAGTGCAAGGTAAAGATAAAATACTGAAACAGCAGGGACTGTGGAGCATATCTGCTGCTTCAAAATATGTTAGGAAAAGAGCGGAAAGAGCCTCCACGTTTCCAGTGCTGCCACAACAGAATTTCAGTCCCTGTGAACATTAACCAGTTCTTTAAGAAACATGAACATCACAACACAGCACTGTGTCACCCTACTTACAAGTTCACAGGTGATTAGTTTAAGCCTGACAACAGGTGTCCAGGATTCAACTCCAAATCCGCCCTTAAAACCTTTTGAAATAAGTATTCCTACTTTCCACATCTAGAAAGAAGTTCCCTCCCTATGTCAAAAATAAACTTTTTAGGCCAGAATGGCTTCTTATCACAAGTCACAGAAGCAGTATGAAAAATGTATCTCATTCTGGGAAGCCTTTAATTTCTATAGACATTTTGCCTCAAACTTAAAAGGAAAAACAAATTAAAAAATCCCCAACATTCCAGACTAGCATGTTATTGTGCCAGAAAAATTGACAATTTAATTTATCTAGATTTAGCATGTGGGAAACAGCACATTTTAGAGCAGCCTAAAAATATAGCTTCAACCCTTAATTAAAAGGACAAGTAATTTCCTACAAGAAGTACAACAGCTTGTCCAGAAACGTTTTTCAAACAGTTTTGCAAGTCAACTTAGTACTTTTTATAGATACACTTCAGCCAAGGGGCAATCCTAGTTCATACAGCCCAACCTCTTGTACATCAAAATGCTGTGACACTACAATTGATTACTCCTGGTTTGAGCCCAATAAACCATGTTAAACTGTGGCAGAACTCCTAGTCTTTATGTAAAGGTTCAGAGAGGCAGATAATTCACTACTTCCTTTGGTACTTTATCCTAATGCTTGCAGATCAGTCTATTACTCACTATTTCTCTGTCTACGTAGGTGAGGATTGGGCTCTTCCTTGGATTTGTAGAAGTAGTCCTTATTTGTCAGTTTCTGAGTCCTGAGGTTTCTCATTTCTTCCATTTCTTATTAGCTTCTCTTAATAAGCTTTTACATCTTAGCTGTAAAGCTTAGCATCTGACTGAATCAGAATACATTATGTTTGAATACAGGCAAGATCAGTATAGATAGTTCTATATTATTCCCTGCCCTCATTATTTACTGCTTTGGTAATCTTTGTGTCATCTGCAAATTTTATCACAGTTCCATGTACTTCAGATCAATGATGAAACTGTTAAATGGTGTCAAGCACAGTGCTGATCCCTATGGAGCTGCACTCTATTATTATGACTAATTTTTTAGGTTTGTCAGTTAGCCAGTCCTTAATCCCTTTAACTTGTGCTTCACTGATACAGGGCAGTGCTATTTTTCAAACTGCAATGTCATGCAATGTGAAGAACTGTCTTTCTAAAAGGGCTGTTACAGCTACACCTTCACCTTTATCAGCCAAACTTCTGAACTTCTTTAAATACTAAAACAGAGCTTGCTCAAGATTCATTTCCTGTAAAGCTACGCATACCCAGAATTACATCCCTATTGCTGATTTCTTTGTAAATCAGTCTTTAGAAAGATTCCCAATATCCTTCCCAGGACTGGTGTCTGGATGTTCTATCTGTAGTTATTCCAAGTCTCTCCATATCTGACTCCGGAACAGAAGGTTTCTGAGCAGAAACAGACACAGAGAGACTTGGAATAACTACAGATTGAATAACTGATTTAACCATGTTCTTCCCATTAACTGTTCTTACCATGTCATCTCCTGACCAGAAACAGACATGGTAAGAACAGTTCATGATGCAAGTGCTGATGCATTAACACAGTTAATGACATGATTGTTTTGGTTAAGTCTTAGGATACAGAAAAATGCCTTTCAAATTTATGTCTGCTGTAGACAAAGCAAGTTCCCCTTCTCCTTCTGACCAAACTTTTTGAGCCCTATACAGAGGAAACTATAGGATTTTAACATCTTACTGTGGTAACTCAGCAACAAATACTGTAAGATCTGAATGCTCCTCACTTTTCTGAGCTTCAGATACCAAATAATATCCAAACACTGCTTTTTAGTGCCACTTCCCATTCATTCATTTCTCACCATTGTATTCCATTCTGTACTGCTGTGATGATCCCAGGGAAGAGAACTGCCAGAGTAAACTCCTTACATTGTGCTGAAGTCAAGGACTGATGTAAGGCAGAAAAACATTGTTCAGAGAAAGGCTGTAGATTAAACACACTGCCTATGGGTACTGACCACCCAAAGGGTCATGCATACGCCAAAACGCCAGCAACATAGCTCAAGTAACGTTCTACCTAAAAAAAACCCCAGACATGGCAGCCCATTTAGCCCTACTCCTTATCTAACTGTAGGTAATAGCCTAGGTTAGTAGTAGTGATCCTGATGATAGCACTTGGGTAGTCACACCCTCCATCTACAAACCAAACATCTTTGTGACAGAGCTAAGGCTGTTGTCTTCCCACCTCTCCCAGAGGGCTATACACACTTCCAGTTTAATAAAAGAACAGCACAAAGAGTTTTCTTTGAAAACATCAGTAAGTACGAAAAGAAAAAATACCATGAAGCTATCCGTATTTCATTAATTTGATTGATTTTAACAGCTACAATCAAGTTCTCTTTACCCAGCACCACTAAATTTTTAAACAAAGACCCCAAAACATGCCATCCCTCTTAATGCCGCACTGCATCTTCCTCCCCTACAATCAATCCTAGAGTAGACTGCAACTCAACGTGAGTGAAGGCAGCAGACTGAGCTGTACATAATTACCCATTTGATCTTATTAAGATGCCTTTTAAAATTATGATGAATTCTAAAATTACAAGGCTGAGGACTGTGCATTGGTGCACTGCCATATACATAGGTACTTAAGAAACTTCAGCCTGAAAAGCTACCTACAGTTAGTAGTTCAATTCCTCTAAAACAAACAGATACTTATTACTTAACATAATGCATTACAACAATAGAACTATTATGCACAACTTCATCGCTTTTAACATGGTTAATGCAGAGAACAATGTAAAGTAAAACTCTAGGAATGTAAAATATACAAATATATAATTTCTTTATAATGTCATTAATGAGCACATTAATGCATAGGTATTCATTTGACAGAAATATATAAAATACATGTGTAAATTAAACCTACTGTTGAGGAGATTCAATAACTTGATTTTTCATTATTGAATATCTGAAATCGCTACACAATCATTTAATGAAAATTATACCAGCATAACCCATGTTAACAATACTGAACCTTAGAGAAAAATATTCAGCACCACAGAAGCATACGATAAACTGCCAGAGCAGAGTTTGGCACATTGTGTTAACAGAAGTAGTAAGATACTTAATTTACTATCCCAAAGAAATCTGGTTATTCATCTCAACTCATCAGGAAGAAAATTTCATTCTGAAAAAAGCACGCATATGTTACCACAGCTTTCAGATAAACATCTCTATCAATCATTTTATGCTTATTTATATGATCATCTGCTTTGCTACCTCATCAATAGACAATAGTCTTCTACTATTAAAGTGCAGAATTATTAATCATAAATAATCTACATTTACTTTTAAAACTTTTTTTTTCTGTTACCTTCAATATATTTGTGCAAATACAGTGTTACATTAAGTTTAAGAGACGAGTAGCTCAGAGTCATCCCAGAGCCAGAAAACATTTTACACCAGGTCTCCAAAATTTGACCAAGTTCCATTCTCCTCCCCAAAGGACAGCCAGCCCCCTCAGTAAGGGGAAAGAAAGAGCTAGCACTTTATGCCCTCTTGATCAAACGACTTTCAAAGAAGTAAAACGAGTTTAAACAGGAGAGATAAAGGCATTCAGTTGCCACCAGTTGGAAGTTTTATTAAGAATAACACCTCCACCGCTGGAGAAACACACAAAGATATGAGGTAGCTGAGATCCTAACTGTTTACATTAAAGCCAGAGCTACTCGAAGATCTTTTTCTTCTAGATATTCTAAAATGTAATGTCTTAGAAAAATACCCTCCATTAGTTGCTGCCTGTAATGGAAGTGCAGAATGTCCAACCAAGAATTTTTTATTTTTAATTAAAAAATAAAACTTTCTTGGCAGCTACAAACAACAAACAGTATCTTGACAACCACAACTACCTGAGCTCTTGCTCAGAAACTGATATCATTGCTCTGCTGTCTGAGCACCATACAGTGGCTAAAGCCTCTTGAGTAGGTCTGTAAGAAAAACACTTTCATGGGGGGCTGGGAGGTATGAAGGGGGTCAGTGTCTGACTCATGGGGGGAGAGGTTTATGTTGATACTAGCTGTATTTTTTGCACAAAAGGAAAAAGTAAGGATTCATGGCAGTGTGAAGTGAATCGAATCTCAACTTCAAATTACATTTTTTGCTTCATTTGAAGATCACCTCATCACTTTTAATATTACCAGGAAAAAAGCATTTGAAATCAAGGAGTAAAATATTTTAATGATGAAACAATTATTTTCTATTAACCATAGAAATAACACTAAAAATCCCATTCTTTCCTCAGAAACCACTATCCAAACCAATTCAGAAAGATATCTGAATGGAGGAAGGAAAAGTGCAAATATACTTGTCTTAAAAACTGTCCTAGAGGCACCTTTCGTTTCGGTGGTGAGAATTAAGTTCCACAAGTCTTTGGCATACAATGTTAATAATCAATTAGCGAGGATTTTGTGAATGTTGCTGGACTGCCAAATTACAGTTTTGGTTATACACAAAGACATCAGGACCACGGAATGAGGCAGGAGTACTGAACTTGAAACCCACCCACATACCAAGCCAAACCCTTCTATCATGAGCTGTCCTAGAAAGCAGCAGGGGCAGCTCACCTCAGATGGTAACACACCATCAGATGCAAACCACTGCTTGCAGGATTAAGCTAACATTTTAAAAAGCGCACACAGGAAGCAGGACATTACACCATCAAGTTGGTACGGTACAGGTCTATTCTTCTACAAAAACGGCCTCTCAGAAAAACAGTAGTTAAGAATATGGGTAAAAACTCCTACTACAGCTACACATTTTTTATATGGGTAGCCATCAACAAGGTTTCGTATTTCCTATGTGTGTATTCCTATTCATCTCATGAAGGATTTTGAATACTGCCAGCAAATCTGTGATGCTACTGAACACAACATACTATTTATGTTTATTAACAACTAGAAGAAAGTGTGTTGAAAAACAAAATGGGAACTTATATTTTCAGGTCTTACTGCACTGGGCTAACTTAACTAGCTGTATATTTATATAGCGTTCTACATACTGTTACAGTACTGCTTAAAGAAAGAAAGGATTTGTTTGAAATAAAAATTAAAAGCTGAATAAGGTGTAAAATAAAGCAACAGGAATACAGAAACTTCTCAGTTGAGTTGGTAGATAGATTAAGAGAGCAAGATATTAACAAAATTTAAATACAAATATGTAAATATCAGCTAACATGGATCACTATCAACATTTAGTGAAAAAATATCCAAATAGTCTAGCATGATGCCCTAGTGAGACCACATCTGGAGTGCTGTGTCCAGTTTTGGGCCCCCCGGTTTAAGGTCAGGGAACTGCTCGAGCAAGTCCAGCGGAGAGCTACCAGGACAATCAGGGACTGGAGCATCTCCCTTATGAGGAAAGGCTGAGAGACCTGGGTTTGTTCAGCCTGGAGAAGAGAAGCCTGAGGGGGGATCTCATCAGTGCTTATAAATATCTGAAGGGTGGGTGTCAAGAGGATGGGAGTGGACTCTCTTCAGTGGTGCCCAATGACAGGCCAAGGGGCAATGGGCACAAGTTGGAACACTGCAAGTTCCAGCTAAACATGAGAAAAAACTTCTTTCCTGTGAGGGTGACCGAGCAGTGGCACAGGCTGCCCAGGGAGGTTGTGGAGTCTCCTTCCCTGGAGACGTTCAAACCTGCCTGGACACATTACTGTGCCCCCTGCTCTAGGTCTGCCTGCTCAAGCAGGGGGGTTGGACAAGATGATCTCCAGAGGTCCCTTCCGACCCCTACCATTCTGTGATATTAACTAATTTTCAAAGTGGTAACTTAACACACTAAATCTGAGCTGTTCCTCCCAAGTTCTACCAGGAGATTAGCTCATCCACAGAACTAAATGGGAGAAGTTTGGAGAAGAGTCATGAGCGTACAGGACTATAGAATGGCAAGTTCTCTTCATCATCTCTGTGTGCTGTTAAAGAGCTGAAGAGAATAAAGTGTTACCATTAGAGAGAAATAAAATGCTATCATGCTATCATACATAGTGAATTGACTTCCAACCCCTGCCATTCTGTGATTCTGTGATACTATATATGCAGCCTTTGCAGAAACAAGGAAGTCAAAGTTAAGGAGGTGAGGAGTGCCTTGGTAGGATTTAAATGCTTTGATCTGACAACTAGGTTTGAATTCTAGAAACAGCAATAGGATTTATAACCCGTAGAAGACTTCAGCTCTCTTTGTACCACGAATAATATCCATTTCTTTATTAATGAAACAGCAGCACAGTACAATCAACAAGCATGAAATTATGCAGAAAAGTATTGCCGAGACTCAAGAAGGAAGACTGAGAAAAATAAAGCTCTATGTATTACCCTAAACAAGTCCACCATTTAGAATGATACAGTCTGTAAATGGCTTTCAGCCCCAACGTATCTCAGAATCTGTCCTTTTTTCAGGGTGGATGGCTAGATATTTGTAATGGACATTTGTCTGGGACCAGGAATGCAGGAAATAATTTCATCAGCATCTACCTACAGTTGAGTGTAGCTAGTACAAACTTTAAATTATCTAATTCCAGTATTAGTTGCTTCGGAGCACAGCAACACAGCATGCTCTGCAAAGAATTCATAGAAACTAAACCTTAAGGAGCTCTGTACTGCCAGACCACTGCTTCCCTGACTGCAGCCAGCAGTCACAGATAAATCCGACATCTACAGTAGCACAAGTAAGCCTAATTTTGCTCTGGCTATACCAGCCTAGAGCATTTGGAAGTAGCCACCTCAGAGAGTAGCCATTGCCCCAAGCCCAAGGAAGGTGGCACATGCACAGGCCTACCAAGTCTAAAAAAGTCAAGTGGGATTGATTGTCAAATCCTTGACAATTTTACATATCAAGCTTGTACTTCCACAGTGTACTTTTTCAAAAAGCTTATTAATATTCCAACAAACACCAGTTGGATTTTAGACAACCAGAAGCATATTCCTGACACCATCTTATTCACCAGATCTGCCAATCATCACAAAATAAAAAGCCTTTTTCACAGAAGAAAACTCCAACTTTGCAAAGGTAACACAGCCTGCCCTTTTAGTCACTGAGCAGTCTGGCTGTTCTGTAAAGTGCAGGATCCTTAAAAGATGGGCCTCCACACAAAAAACAGAACTGCGAGCAGGACTGGCGCCTTGTATCTGTGTGCCCTTGCAAACTGAGTCTGTTCCCACCTGCCCAGCAGCCCCAAGGTGAACATAGCAGGTATAAGAACTAAATAAATTGTCACAGGCAAGACAGACACTACATAAAGCAGTACAGGTTCAGCAAGTAAACGTAGAGCATATGGATTTCAGGTGCACTTCAGTGTGATGCGTTGATCTTACAGGGGTAAACTGAGCATCTACCTGTGGTTTACACAGTTCTCTCTGCTTTAATAAAAATAGAAAAGTGAATACAGAATTTTAGCCTGACTATATGTTGAAAACTTAGTCTATAAAAATATCATTAAAATATTAATGTACTCACACTTTTTTGCTAGTTTAAAAAAACTAACCGAACAAATTCAGACATCTAAAAGAGAATTAAAAGTTTGAGCACATGCATGTTTGGAATACTCTTTGGAGCACCACACACAAACCAGTAGGTGAAACACATTCAACCCTACCTTCAACAGATACTGTGATAGATGACAGTTCATTTATTGAGCGAAATATTTCTTAACATTATAACAGTACTGTACATTAATGCTATTCTTCATTTTATTTAACAGTTAACGATGTATAAGCTAGAGGAGCCCGGGATGAAAATTGAGAAATTATTAAAAAGACAGGAGAGAGTAAAGCAATTTCTTACTCATTAATTTTATTGTTTGATTTTTGTTATGCCTGGAAGATGATGGGTTTATACTTACATCAGAAAATCTTGTTACAGGAATTTCTCCAGTGCCCCCATAATTTCTCCTCCGTAACATTTCCCACATTGCCCCTCTAGAAGTTAAAATGGGAAAAAATAAAAAATGGGGTCTCTCTGTCCTATAAAACTTCCATCCTGTTATACCCTTACAGCAGAGACCAGAGAGGAAGACTTGGAGACCAGCAGAATGGAATGGAGTGATGTTTTTACTAGCTAGGTAGAAAAAGATCAAGATCTGCCTTATTTTTTCAAAGATTCATTTCACCACCTGTGCTCATGACAGTTTTATTCTGGGCCAACAAATGGCCTTTTTTGAAATGTAAAATTAATTTGCACTGTGTTTACAAAGTAGACTGAAGAACAGACATTTCTTACAAAACCATCATCTTACAGTAAGTATTCTTTTTGTATAATAAATCAATATAGATGGTTGTCACAGAAGTGAAACATCAAGCACTTACAAAAAGACAGGTAGATGACCACATATGGACACAAGTGTGGATAAAGCATTGTGTATTTTCTGCCAGAAAAATAATTTTTAAAAAAGGAAGATATTTGCACATACATTCACAGAGAGAAATACAGACCTACCAGTTCAGTGGAGGGGAGGAAATCATAATGTCATTTGTCACATCTCTGTGCTCTAAGATAACCTTTTCCTCAAAAAAAACGAACTCCAACTCTATCTACAACCATCCTGAATATTTATCTACTTTGCAGTCCACAGCATTTTTTTTTGGCAAATGTATTTTGCTATGTACTTATTGTTTCCTTTTGCAGTTTTCTAATAATGGGAATTGTAATAATTTCCATTTTCAGCAAGTACCAAATAAACCTCCCATTGCTGTGTCACTCTTCATCATTGGTTCATAGCTTGTATAACCCAAAATAACTTTCTATTTCTAGAAAAACTATACTAAAACCTTATAGAAGAAAATTTAAAACAAACCCCATATATTTCCAAACAATGTATTAGAAACATTCTTTTTTTGTTTTCATGTGCAGACCTAAGCTTAGAGCATTGTCTCTCTAGCAAGAGAAGAGATTATCACTATCACTTAAATCACCACCAGAAATACTGTTCCAATTCTACTGACGTGTTAGCGATGTTATCAGCTCCTACAAGAGTAAGAAAATTCGGGGTGGAGATTGGCAAGCTTTAAAATAAAGGTTTTTACACTTACATCTTAGTATAAATCTTACAGACTTGATTCAATGTTGATTGACCAACCATGCTTCAACTCTCAGCTAAATCACAGTTAAAAGGCAGGTGAGAAGATATAGTTATGCTTATGTTACAAAAATTCAACCATTTTTGTCCAGTGAATAGCTATCAAACATCTTATTGAGTTCACTTGTCAGATACAGGAAATATTAACAATATGCAACAGGAAGGTAAACAAGTTGAAGGACAAAATGTTAGATTTCTGTAACGTATGATTGTGTAGCACTATCTTGCAGTAGTTTCATGTCATTAACACAATCTCTTTTTCATCCGAATATGAATTTTTATGATGAAAGTCTTTATGTAACACTAATCTTTCTTTTATGACCTGAGGGAATATACTGTAATAATATTAGAAATCTTCATTTGTTTCTTCATTCAGTGATTCAAAGATGATGTCCTGGTTTAAACAGAATTAAATGACTTAAAAAATTATACTTATACGGGCATTATGCCATGCCCTTTTAACTTCCCCTACACAGACCAACAGCACCACTCACTTACTGGGGGAAACTAATACCCTCTGAAAGAAACTATCACAGTATTGCAACCATTCACCTGTCATCCTAAGGTCACAGCAAAGTTGTTGCATCATCGAGCGTTAAGTCAGTAGGAGCTCCAGCACTGAGGGCATGCTTCTTTCTAAATGCTGGGCAGCTAGTAAAAGACTCAAGAGGCAAGAGAAGAGCTCTTGTACTAGAAACATCAGGTCAAGGATCTGGAATCAGGCTAAAAATCTGTTAAATAATAGCAACCATAGCAAGGACAGATTTTCAACCCTGTAACACATAATTCTTGCCATGTAAGCACTTCTTCCTTCTACTCCCTTCAAATGAAACGAACAATCCCAAAGCACGAAGACAGATTACTCCACTTTCAGAGTTAGGGTGAAGCCCATGGCTGCTGCTTAAGGACATTTGGAGAATTAAAGGGATAAAGAACAGAAATCCCCCTCCCAATTCTTGATAAAATGGGGGGGGGGGGGGGAGGGGGAAGAACAGACATGACCATGTGCCCCTCTTGTTTTCCCCCTCACTGAGCATTAACCTGCCCTTTTCAAGGATCAGTTCACCCCACCTGTCAGCTCTCATGTAGCTTTTACAGTCTGATATACCCCGACTGCACTGTAAATTATCACGCCAATTTAGCCCTCAAAAGATATGTATTTGCAAGGGTTAAAAGAATTTTAAGTCATACTTTCCATTGGCTAATCATTACTCAGCTTGAACTCCTGATGGTGAACTCCTTGACACTAATGAGCCTACGTCTGTTCCTCTAACTCAAGATTGCTTTGCTCTATGAGCTACTTTTATTAGCAGACCAATGACCATAATGAATTTTTGACAACGGACAACTATTCAGCACAAATCAACTTAAGCAATCCTTCCATCAAGTTTAACCATATTGTGTTAGAGGAAGCAATTGATTGCTACTGTAAACCTGCACCTCCGAGGCAAGCTGATTTCTTTTCATGCACAATTTAAGTAATGAAAAAGCAAACAAACAAAAACCCCACATGCTGGTTCTGGATAACCAGATCTATCTGTTATCAAGCAAGCAAAAAATAAAATATTATATTTTACTGAAAGTCACAAGGTTAGATTATAAAGCAGATTAATTAAATCAAGGAAAAATATAAATACTAAAAGCAACTCTGAACTACCTAATCTAAATTACACTGAGAAGTAAAGATACTAACCAGTCCCAATCCAAATGTACAGTAAGTAAAAACGCATATGTAAGTCCAAGTGTTGCTTTTTCCCCAGCAGTGTTGAAATGATTTGGCAGCTGGCCATAGAGGATCTATTTCTCCCTCTGTGCACAGCTTTTAACAATAGCAATACTCAAATGAACAAAATGGAGAGACTGGAGTAAAGCTTTCTGTGCTTGACTATATTGGAATGGCAGGAAGATGTGCCAGGGGAGGTTTAGGTTGAATATTAGGAAAAGGTTCTTCACCCAGCAGGTGGTGGAGCACTGGAACAGGCTCCCCAGGAAGGCACCATGGCGCCAAGCCTGACGCTATTCAAGAAGCACTTGGACAACGCCCTCAGAGATATGGTGTGAATTTGGGGTTGTCCTGTGCAGGGACGGGAGCTGGACTTGATCCTTGTGGGTCCCTCCCAACTCAGCACATTCTATGATTCTATATTCAGTCAGCACTTGAGAAAGCTGGTTAATTTTATGATCACTCGCAAAGCTCCAAAGCTGGTATTTTCTCTTGGTTGTTTTGTTCAAGTGACCACAAATAAGGTGGTAACACCTTGTTCCTATCAGTTTCGAGTAGGTTTTAACCACTGAAGTTTACAGATATACTACTTCTGTTTTATATACCTAGCAAATAGGTACAGGAGAAAACTCAAGCTGTATGCCTTGTGGTATATGAAATATGATATGCATTATGCCCTGACTTCCAAAGGCGGCGGGGGGGCGGGAACCACCACACAAAAAACCCCCACACAGCTCTAAATTCACCTGCAGCTTTCAATCTCAAAATAAAACCATCTCCTTCTGATCTTCATAATTTTAGACTCCCCTTTACACCCCAGCTGTAAAGCACAGGACGGTGATGGCACTTCAAGGTACACACACAAACTCTGAAGCAGAACACTAGATGAAATTTGTGGGTCAGATATGTCAAAAATACCTTATGAAAAAATCATTTCCTCTTACTAACAGTCTCTGAAAGCTCATAGGCATTGTCAGATATTTTCTATATTCAAACCACAGTGCTGATCTGGATATTTAGATATACATACATATATATTGCATATTATATGTGCAGATGCTGAAATATGTTTGTGTAAAATGCAACCTAAAAACCCCCAAGACACAGTTACTGCTGATGTCTGACACTTGACAAGGTCTAAAACAGTCAGAATAAAGGATTCCAAAATTCATTTCAGGAGCATTTCATAAGATGTCTGAATTTAAAAAGTCATGGTTACCAAATAGACAGCTGACAGTTATTTCTTGTGTAATGTATTTCAGAAATAACCTAACACGATCACAGCACCTCCAAACCTTACATTCTCATTAAGAAGTGAGCAGGTGGGTTTCAGAGTACATGAAAGCATCATGCTCCTCATAGAGGTAACCTTTTTTGTCCTCATTAGGATGAGTGATGACAGCAGTGAAAAAAATGAAGCATTTTCTCTTTTCTTTTTCCTTCCTTTTCCCAGTATAGTAACAATAACCAGCAGAGAGGGTTCTTTGCAGCTGATGAATGGATCCACACTAGTTTCATGGTTTAGTTTATTAGACAAGAAGTATCCCAGGTATTTCTATCTTGTGTTTGACTCAGGATGACATAAAAAGAAATGCTGCTTGCTATTGCAGCATTTGATCCCGAATTCTGCTTTCATCTTGTTCTTATAACTTTGCATTTTGTCTTTCCTTCTATCATTCTTTCCAAGATACTGCAGGATACAAATCAAACAGCATACCACCAGAAGGGCAATGACTGCAAGATTAATAGAACACATCAACAATCGTACGGCAAAAGACAGCAACTAAAGTTAGGAAAGACCATCCTTGTGTAAAATCAGCTGGACACTTAATTCAAAGTGAAATTGTACGACATCGGAAAAAGTTGGTAATTAAACCAAAAACCCCTAGAATTTATACTAAAGAATTTTAACCTTTTACATGACAACTCACGTTATCAAAAGTAAATACATTTACACACAAATGTGCCCTCCTAATATTTCCATCTTTCTATACTAATCATTACGTACAGCTTCACTAATACTCCCACCTTCCCAGGGAACGCAGAAACTGGAAGGCATGTGCCTGCTGGGCCGCTGTCAGGCTTACTGGGTCATTCTACTCTGTTAGAAAACATCCAGGAATATAATCTAAAAGTCTGCCCCAGAAGAAAGAGAAATAACTCCATACTGTTTCACAGGTTAAACCCCCCCAAAAATCATACTTCCTAATCTTACTTCAATTTTTTCCTATTCTGATCAATTCCCTGTACAACTCTTCTGCTTGCTCTTCAGCCCTCACGTAAATGGCAGAATGGACAGAATTTGTATGCCATTCCAGGTCTTTTCATTAACACTGCAGCCACAGACTACTGGCTGCAGCAAACTCTGCTGACTTGGAAGTAGTAACAAATGCAAGGACAGGGAGAGCTTTTAGACCTCTTCAGTGTCAGAAACCAGGGGTAGTCACGGCCCATTCTTCGAGGCCTACTGGAAGAAAGTCAAGGGGTTCTCTAGTTTGTTCCAGCCATGGGTACAGCAAGGGAAAGAAGGGGAAGAGTATGGAGGAGCTGATTCAGTCTCACAAATCCTCCATTTAAGAACAGAGAGGAACAGCCCATTGCACTTCCATTCATCATTATTTAATGCAATCTTCCCTCTACCAGTTTTTCTGCAAGCAGTAGGCTCAGAGGTCATGCAAGAACATATGTGCTGCTGCAAAACTTGCAGAAATAAAGGATAGCCAGAACTAAAACAGATGAGCCCCAAAATCAGCAAGAACCCAACTATGTTAGAGTACAATTGCACTTGATATATAGTTATAATTTTGTTTAGAAAAGTTTTTTATTCAAAGATTCACAAATAACATTGCACCTTCAAGTGCTCAAAAGGCAAAAACCCCAGCTCCATCTAACATGATGATAACAAGAAGTCTAAGATATGCCCAAAAGACTGAGGCTGTAGGCATGCCATACTAAAAGAGAACCAAAATGGTTGAAGGTCTTGAAGAAAATATAGTTGACATTAAATACTCTGCAACATATCATAAACAAGGGGGAAAAGAGTAATTTTCTTAAGTTTCTTAATGCTGAAATGCAGTTCAAAAACTTTCATAAAATTTTAGTTTTGAAAAGACACATTTTGTTTTCAATTAAAATAAAAAGCTTTCATTTTGTTTTCAAACAGCAGTGACAAAAGCAAATATTTGCAAAATAACTGTGCGTAAGAAAACAAAATAGGTACTAGCATTAATTCCTACTACTACAGAATGCTAAGTAGGTTGCTTGAAATTAATTTAAAAATATTAATTACATTCAGTCACAGGACCATAAAATTAAGCAGCCTAATGTATCAACACTTGAAAAATACACTTGAACATACTTCCCTAGTGAGCAGTGGTCTAAGCTATCAGCTTCTGTAAAATTCAAACACCGACACCTCTATGCACAGAGTTTCAATGACAGGACTTAGTTCTAACGGCTCAGGAAGTTAACAGCTACAACATTGCCTTCCTCAATCTATAGGCTATTTCAGCACTTCTCCCCTAGCTCAGGATACTGATGAACATTAGAATCAAACAACTGGCAAAGACTAGCTTCATAGCTCTTGTTCGGAAACTCGCAGGAAGTTCTGCAGTTTATTTTTTATGCTGCAGCTACTGCTTCAGAAAGTCATAGGGCTGGACTCAAACTTTTCCTTGAGAGAAGCAGAGAATATGAGGAACAGAAAGAATAGCATATCTATCTTTTCTTCCCCTCACCTATAGACAGGAAGCTTTGAAGGAGAGGGTAAAGACATAGGAGTAGTTTTGCATCCTTACAGATTTGGAGTTGAAGTAAGAGAGGCCATTGTGCTTTTCTTGAATCATCACATTTCTTGAATACCTTCCTGCCTGAAGTGGCTATAAAGGTTGAACTCTTGTCTTCACAGACAGCACAAGACATGTCCAAGGGTGTGGTACAGTAGAAACACCCCATCAGAAGAGAGCATGCTGTGAGAGGTAAAATTCTTTATACAGTACTGCTTCTGAACTTACTTGCCATCCACTTTCACCCTTTTCTCCCCTTTCATCTATTTTTGGCCAAGTATGTCAATTTTCTATACCAATAAATAAGAGTACCTCATAAATTATGCAGTTATTGGAATTCAGGGTTTAACTAATATTATTTCAGGTCTTGAAAACCCAGTCAAGCTCTTGGTAACCTTTCCTTTTCTATTTACCACATTATACAACGTTCAAAACATTGAAGATGAAGCTTCAAGTTCAAGGTTGCAGCCCATGTTTAATCTTCCAGTTCTAGAACACTACAGTCCTTTAGTTATGAAAAATTAGTAATGATTATCATGGCCATATTTTAAGAATAAGATTGTGCTCTTACTTCTGCAAGTATAATCAATAGTGTTCTTGTAAAATTTGGTTTGCTAAATTCACTGGAGTGGAAGGACTTGATAATTCCCTTTTAAACCAACTTTCACGATTTCCCAGCTGCCTAGTTCTCTACATTTGTCATAACAGACAAAGTTAAATTAAAAATTCTAAACTGTCACCCTAGGGCAAAGCTTGATAGAGAAGCGTAGAGCAATATTGTTTAAAACCAGTAACAAAATATATCCCAACACTATAGAGAAAACACACTGTAATTTTTCTGTGTGCATATACTACCCTAGCCCTTTTTAATAGGTGCAATTTTCATGAAATCTAATCACAATGCACAACTCAAATGGGTGTCTCACAGTATTCTTTTTTTGAGTAGTCTAATTCAATTGGTCACAGCAATGGAATCTCATATTCATGATGGCATGTGTTTAGGCACAGAGGTTAGATGTCACATCTGTGATTGATAATGTTTGTTTTGTGCTCTGCTTTTCAATAACTCTTCACTTTAAGCAGTATTTTGCTTCTAAACAGGAGTGGGTGTAAGGACACTCAGCATAATGGAATGGGCCAGGTTTAATTCCCTTAATCACTTGGTCAGGGCAAGAGAATTAACTGTCCACATCTGTTCCCTCAGAGCACACATGCTTAGTCCCTCTCTTATGCAATAAAGGAGTGCGGGGTCATAATGCCACATCTAGCCTGCCTTTTCCTCCAAAACTGAATCCACAGAGAGAACCCGCAGACTGGCTGTGGATCAACACAGACTGATTTTAGACCACAAAATACTTGTGGTGGGGCAAAATCAGCTCAATCTTGAGCCTCAAGAATAACTTTTTTTATAATATGCTATATGAGTCCAAAGTAAAAAGCAGAGCTGTTGTGCCGCTTCTAAATAGACAAACAAAAAACCACACTTAAACCCTGACAAAAAAATGTTTGCTACTGAAGGTGGTCTTGACAGACCACTGAAAATGGAGTGTAACTGCCTTCATAGTTTAGGGTAATCTGTTCAAACAGGTTCATTACAACCAATTTAGTAAAGTAGTAAAGATGATGTTCAACATCATTAGTCACACTGATAGAGCGCTCTTGATAGCTGCTTAACAAAGTCCAGGGAGGGTCAGAATCAAAATAAAATTTGGAAAGGTATCATTTAAAATGCCAATTAATTCAGACCCGTTGGTCTGTGCTTCTGGCTTGCCTCTAGAACCCTGTGTTTCTGTACCACTGAACGCCAGATGATGGAGGTCAATTGCTCCAAGACCCTAGTGTTCACAAAATGGTGATTACCATGGTGCTTAGTCTCAAGCTGGAGGAGTCAGCAGTGAGCCACCTATCCTCACCCACTTTAGACATTTGTGTCAACTATGCTTGTTTAAGGATGAATAGACACAGAAGTATTAAGTTCAGAAGAAAACCCACCAGAGTTCATGCTGGGAAACAAACAACTGAATCACCAAAAGGGGAAGGGGAGGAGTGACCAACAGCCAGGTAAGTACAGGGAACAAAACATGGAGTCACAGACAGGGATCCTCAAGAAAGTGACAACACCCAATAATTTATAGGAACAGCTGCACTATTTTCTGGTATAAGAAAATAAGGTCATTTTGGAAAGAAAGAAAACAGCTTTCTCCTTTAAGGCCAAGGACTTCACAACAGTATTGGCAGTAAATGCTACATTTCACTAAGTTGTTGTTCTCTGCAACAGGCGTTTAAGACATACTGGATGCAAAAGGAGAGACTGCCAGGAAAACCTACAGGTCAGTTGACAGTAGGAAGGTGAGGAAGAAATTACTGAATTATTTTTTGTAAGAATTAAGAATTTTATTCCTCACACTGTTTGCAGCAATATTTATGTTGTTTCATTTGGATGCTGTAACTACTTTCAGTTGGCTTTTTGTCTTTTGCCTGACCGGAGCTAAGGGTGGCTTCAAGACAGCAGGTTAAACACAAAATAAGCCCCTCTCAAGGCTGTGGCAGTTGATGAAATGAGGCAGGAGCTAAGACACCTCTTAACTCCCAAGAACACAATATTCCACACGCTAATCCATGAAACTAGAGGCTAAGAATGCCTGTGCAGGAGGCCTGCAGGTCTGGAGGGGAGCTGGCATACCAGGGAACAGGAGAGCAGCCAGTGCATTCTGGAGAGCAGGGGTGAAGCACCACAGCACTGGGGCATCAAGCAAGGTAGCAGGAGCACACCTGAGCCCCAAAGTCCCTCGGACTTTGTCGTTATCAGTGCTGAAACCTCATCCTCCTGGTAACTGCTACCAGTTTCTACATATGCAGAACCCATGACAACAGCACTGCAAACGTGTCTGTGGTCCTCTGATTTTATCACTATAGTAAATAATACAGAAGTGCAAACGAGGATGATAACATTTCTTGTTTTACATGCAGAAGGTCAGAGAGCATGAATCAGTTACTCTCCTGTGTAGGCCACTGCTGGCTCTCTGATGGCAAAGAACAGAGGACAAAGGACACTATTTCTTCTCTCAGAGTTACGTAGAGTCACATGGTGCTGTGATTCTGCCTCGTCTCATCCATGAGCCGACTAACAGCCAAGGAATGCGTAGGAGAAAATAATCAACTACTGTCTGGAGATAAGCAACATATTATTTCTCCAGGGAGCAAGTGGGAGAACCAGGATGCAACAGCTGTTTTCAGTCACACTATTTCTGCCTTGGACTGCTCCCACTTCATACACTGCCTTACTACAGCCTGAAAGGAATAGCCTAGATTTATAAATATAGAGAGATAAATCGATATGTCTGTGTGCATCTGGTTATAATGCAAAAGTAAGGAGAAAATATCCTTCCCACACACATTAATGCAAAAGTAAAGAGAAAATATCCTTCCTACGTATATTTATTTTAAAGTATGTGTGCTAGCATATTTTTATTTTAGAAAACTGGTTACTTTGTCATTGGATTGTATTCTTACTGAACTTAGCAATTCAAAAAAATGCCCAAAAGTATGAATTCAGATGTAAGTCACAAGACAAATATGTATTTATTTGAATTTTTAAACAGCCTGGCAATTTCTCGCCTCCATTTCCTACTATAATATAAAGCATGTTAAATGGAAAAATGTGTTATGAATGCAAATCCTCTATAAATGAAAGTGTATGGAAACAGAATTAACCTATTGAGCAAAGTCTAAAATAGTTTTTCTACCAGCACAAATGAAAAGTAATGTTGCCAAAAAAGTAAAAATACCTGCAAAACCACATTTAGGTAATAAATCAAATCCTCTGACCTGTATATTTTTGTAAATTGATCTAGAATTCATCCAGTAAACACTTAAGGACAGTGCTTAAAACAACAAATTTTTGTAACTGGAACTTTTAGAAACATTTGCTACAATATTGTGACGTGTACCTAAAAGAGCGATACATTTAACAGCATTCAGTCATCGTATAATTACGTGCACTGTATACAGCAACCATTTAATGATGTTGCTAAGCCAATTTAGGACAATACGCTCATCCACTAAGCTATTACAGCTTAGAATGACATTCTTATCCACTTTAAAGTTCAACTTACATTAATTGTTTAATGCTAATAGTGTTCTGAATAAATAAAGTCAACAAATTAGAATGCTATAGTTAATTGTAGTTAACACTGCTGTGTGTAAAATCCTACTTCCATAAAGAGTGAGATGGCAAAGAAGATAGCTGTGCATCTTGCTAATGAAGTTTGAATTCTTCTACTGCAAAACAACTACTTAGCACTATCACCTTCACCCAAATAAAAAATGGTCAGATAAAAATTAAGAACTAACAAAGAACCACTTACATTTCATCGGAAAAAAAATACTGTTGTTATTGAGTTCATAGCAAGGGCATCAGCACTGTAAGCCTTTCCACATACATATGTATAGACACATACAGAAAATATATGTATAATAAAGGTGACACATCTTCTCAAGAACCCTGATTTATAGAGTTTCTAACTGCAATGCACTGCCCTCTTTTCCCACATCTGTGGTGTTCTACTTTCTCTAAAGTTTCTATGTTCAACTCAAATCTCGGAGGGAAACCCAAAGCAAAATAACCCACAACAAAACAAAATCAAAGCCAAATACAAAGGATTTTCATCCTTATCTATCTGCCCATATCTCTTGGTTATATAATTACAGCTGTAATCTCTAGTAAATGCAGACTCAATCAGATAGGACAATAATGCTGGGGAAGATCCCTCAAAGCTGATGTGTTATAGAACCTAAACTGACTGTCAAAAAGTTTCCATCAAATAACCAGATGTGCATGCAATCCTTTCAAATCTTTTACAACAATAACTGTAGTGAGATCATGAAATGTTAGCTTCTCTATCATCTGTCTCAAATATTGGGAAAGGAATCTGAAAGAGAAACTTTTTCTCACGTTTCTCAAAAATTATGCATACCAAAACATATCCTCTTTTGTCAAATAAGGAGTACTTGTTTGTTTTCTCTTTGGTGACTCAATTTTACATTTACTTTGCTAAAATTAAACTGTAAAGTTTCTTGTGTATGGTGAGAGCATACACATTTGTCTTCCTGAAGACAATGCAATTGTCTGTTGACATCTGCAGGTCAAGAAACATTTTGATGTTTTAAAAATCAGTTTAACCCATATAATATGAAAACTATAGTCAAGATATGTGATTTAACTGCCTGAACAACAGAGCTCAGAGGGTTGTGATCAACAGGACAGACTCTGGATGGAGGCCTGTCACTAGTGGTGTTCCCCAGGGGTCTGTACCGGGTCCAATCCTGTTCAACATATTCATCAATGACCTGGATGAAGGCATAGAGTGTAACCTTCAGCAAGTTTGCTGATGATACTAAGCTGGGAGGAGTGGCTGACACACCAGAAGGCTGTGCTGCCATCCAGCGAGACCTGGACAGGCTGGAGAGCTGGGCCGAGGGGAACCTCATGAAATTCAACAAAAGCAAGTGTAAGGTCCGGCACCTGGGGAAGAACAACCCCATGCACCAGCAGAGGCTGGGGGCTGACCTGCTGGAAAGCAGCTCTGCCGAGGAAGACCTGGGAGTTCAGGTGGACAGCAGGTTGGCCATGACCCAGCAATGTGCCCTTGTGGCCAAGAAGGCCAACAGTACCCTGGGCTGCATAGAAAGGAGTGTGGCCAGCAGATTGAGAGAGGTTATCCTCCCCCTCTAGTCTGCCCCAGTGAGACCACATCTGGAGTGCTGTGTCCAGTTTTGGGCTCCCCGGTTTAAGGTCAGGGAACTGCTCAAGCAAGTCCAGCGGAGAGCTACCAGGACAATCAGGGACTGGAGCATCTCCCTTATGAGGAAAGGCTGAGAGACCTGGGTTTGTTCAGCCTGGAGAAGAGAAGCCTGAGGGGGGATCTCATCAGTGCTTATAAATATCTGAAGGGTGGGTGTCAAGAGGATGGGAGTGGACTCTCTTCAGTGGTGCCCAATGACAGGCCAAGGGGCAATGGGCACAAGTTGGAACACTGCAAGTTCCAGCTAAACATGAGAAAAAAATTCTTTCCTGTGAGGATGACAGAGCAGGGGCACAGGCTGCCCAGGGAGGCTGTGGAGTCTCCTTCCCTGGAGACGTTCAAACCTGCCTGGACACATTACTGTGCCCCCTGCTCTAGGTCTGCCTGCTCAAGCAGGGGGGTTGGACAAGATGATCTCCAGAGGTCCCTTCCAACCCCTACCATTCTGTGATATTAACTAATTTTCAAAGTGGTAACTTAACACACTAAATCTGAGCTGTTCCTCCCAAGTTCTACCAGGAGATTAGCTCATCCACAGAACTAAATGGGAGAAGTTTGGAGAAGAGTCATGAGCGTACAGGACTATAGAATGGCAAGTTCTCTTCATCATCTCTGTGTGCTGTTAAAGAGCTGAAGAGAATAAAGTGTTACCATTAGAGAGAAATAAAATGCTATCATGCTATCATACATAGTGAATTGACTTGAAACACTAAGGCATTTATACTGTATGAATTCAAGTCACATAAGCAAAGATATCTTCCAATTAATGGAGAAGTCGGTGGATAAAGTCAGAAGCAGGACATCCCAAATGGAGGGTTACTAATGGATCTTCACAAAGCACAGGGTGGAAAAGAACACTTTAACACAGTATTCACAACTCCTAGCTATCAAAGGGATGCAAGTTGCCAAAACTGGTCCAGATATAGCCTGACTTCATTTTCACCAATAGACTGGTTAAAAGTATAATACACTGGTAACGTTGTTAAAAAAAATAATGACGTAGAAGAAAACAATAGAGAACTTACAAGAAGGGAGTAGACCCAGTCTTTACTGTTCATACATGAAAGACAGGGAAGTCTGATCTTGTAGTGGTTTATTTAATACTGGATTTAATCCATTTTCATTGAGTCTGAGGCAGAGCTATTTCCATCTATTTAGATGTAACACCAGGTGTTTGAACACCACTTGGTAAGCAGTCTGAAAACTCCACATTAGGCTGCTCATTTCTGTTCAGCAGGGCAGGAATCAAAGCTGACTTTAAAAAAAAAAAAGAAGAAAAAGAAGAAAAAGCTATGATAGCTATATTGGATTTTTAAGTATTATGAAATACAGTCCCTTTTAGAATATATTTTCTGAGAACTGTGAAAGAATGAAAGAAATACGTAGCACTCGCAGTCTGAGTCACACACAGAATTCATATTTCTTGTAACTTTTTGTTTCTGAACTTCCTCACCTTTAACCAAGGTGATAAACCACCCACCTTTTATCACCAAGCTCCTCTGAAATGATGTGCTTACTATGCAAAATTGAGATGATACTTGCAAGTGGCCAGGATAAAGAAACACCTCATTTTCTTCAGATCTACCAAAAGAGTTGGCTGCAGGTGAGATTAGAATTTTAAGTCCATTCATGGTATTTGCTCCACTTACCACATCCTTTGTGGGAGAGAAATCATGGCTAACAGGAAGCTTGCATTTTCGATTGTGGAAGGGTATCAGAGTACCACTTACCTGGGCTTCAATATTTCACTTCTAATAACACATAATAAACAAATGGCCCACTTCCAGAGGATATGGCAATGAGAATAATGGAATAAACCTTGCTTCACCATTCCATACAGCTTGGAAAAGCCCAGAATTCAAAGTGCCGGTAGATTGAGATCAAGTATGAAAGTTCATAAACTGTTCAGGAAAGGCCTGTTACAACACACTTTGGTTTAAAAAGTTCATCCACAATACCTTCTGCATCTAATTTGGAGATGCACAGGCATATCCATGCATATCTAACCATCACAGGTACTTTCTCTGCACTGGCTGCTGTCACAGACAAGGTACTTGCAACCTAGACAGATAGATATGTCTGAAGCAGAAAGGCCATCACATTTTCTCATGTTCTGTCAGTTTGTCACAGATTACAAAATGAAAAATCTGTTTGTAGGTATTAAGCATCCACTCTTTAATTTCTCATGCAGGGTACCACACCGATAAAATGATGATGGACAGCACTACTGCATCAAGCAAGAGGAGAGAACAACTCACCCTGGTAACAAATCTAAGAATTCCTACCCTTCTGAATCAGCATAATTCATTCACTTAGTACTTCACGTCATAGATCCATTAGAGGGCTAGACCCCAGCTGCAGCATGGCAGCCATTTCTCTTACAAAGGGCACATATTGTAAAGGCAAAATAAAGTGAATCCTGCTGTCACACAGGACTGACCCAAGCAGTTCTGCCAACATCCATGCCTGGCTCATGCTGTACCAGCAAAAGGTAAATATTAGGTGATGACACCATGTTATGCAATTGGTTTTGATGTGCCTTGGTCATTAGGAAGCAGTGTGAACTGCTCAGGCAAAACAAGTTCTGCAGTTTTCTGCATTACACAGAAGAAAAATCACAGAGATTAGGACTATAACGAATTCAGAGCCAGCAAGACCACTAACTCTGCCCTCTAGCCTGCATTTCTGTCATCCTGTACGGCCAAAGAACCAAATGCACCTAGCATCAGCTATGAATTTATAATCTTCAGTGCATCAGCTGAACAACATACAAATTTCCTCTTAAAAATCTTACTGCAGAAAGCTCCATAAGCACCAAGCTGAACATATTAACACCACAACAGCTATTCCTTCTCAGACAAGGTGCTAGATAACTTCATTACATTTCTCCCACAACATAATCAAGGATTTAACAGTCATTGCGCAAAAATAATCGCTACACTGAAGATGTATGAGAAACCTGTTTGGATAGGTTTTGCCCCAAAAATGCATATTGTGAAAGGGTAACAGAGATGCAAATTAAAGAGACAAATGTTTTTGAAAATGACAAATAATTTAATAAAGCTTTAAGAGTATTTTTTTATTTCTCTGACACAGTAAGAGATGCTGACTGCTTGTATTTGTCTGGTTTTGTTATAGCAGTTAAATGCAGCCTAACGAGGGACACACTGATGCTTTCTTTTTCCACAGCAGTTCTAACTTGTTTTCTTTTTAATTTTAAAAAATTTAATATTAGGACAATATTATGCATGTTTAGTACAATCAAGTACTATACTGTGTTTTGCTTTTAAATTCTGAAACAATATATAAGCCCCTTCTCCAATATACTGAATGGAAAAAAATTTTTTTCAGATCAGTCATCAGAAGCCTTTTAATATCTTATGAAGATTTAGGGTTTTTTAAAATGTCAGTATCTGTATTCCTTTCCAGTTTTCACATACAGATCTTAAACTGGGAAACAATTAATATTTGGGTATTAAAAAGGTCAGACATTATCAGAATAATTTAATTCAATAATAATTCTATAGTCAAATACCTCCCCTTAAGAAGAATTCCTTTCAGACTTTCTCTTCCATCTTCACATAACCAGTAATCAGAAATTTAGCTTCCCACACTTACTTTTCTGAAGGAAATCGTATGTATACATGCATATCCTTCCAAAAGTTAAACAAATTTATCTCAACACAGGAACAAAATAACAGCCTGTATGGTGTTGTGCTTTCTCCAAAATAGATTCTGAGCAGCAAAGATTTTATTGTCTGCCAAGTCTTAACTTGAACTATACTTTTGTAGTATTACCCTCACTTTAAACTACTGATTTACAGGAGAAGGCAGTTCCATCATTTTTTGTTCATACTCAAAGATTTGAGACTATTTCTTTAAACTTATATTCTGCATTTGCTTTCTGTCACTGAAGGAAATAATCACAATTACCTAATGCTTCATGGATAAATGTTATGTAGCTAACATAACTAGGCCATAACAGGAATCAGTATGCTGTAGAAAAAAATTACTTTGTAGGTAGCTAACAGACATTCCCTTACTTTAGAAAGATCACTGGCTGATGACACACAGATGAATGATTCACAAATGCAAATGAGAAAAAAAATTATAGAAAAAAGAAAACACACTTAATCTTAGCCACAATATAGAAACGTGTTTACAAGATGCTCTAAGACAAGACACAACCCTTCCAATGCCCTTGTAACAGTCCTCTACCTGTCTAACACAAAAAGCCTCACCCACTAACCCAAATCAGCAACACTACCACTACAAACAAAAAACCTGCGAACTTACAAAGCTACAACCTCTGTCTAAAAGTTAGATATTCTTGCATCACTGAGTAACTGATTTAGTCATCTACAGTAGAGACATATAGCGGAAAGCATTTACTAGTTCCACAGCAATATATTCATGGCGCATCATGCCATCGGGTTATCTAGGACGGCTATCCAACCAGCAAGTAAATAGGCAAAATGCGACTTTGCACTCTCTTGTTTTAACTGTCAGACTCAACAGTGCCATCTCACCTAACAAGTCTGCAAACTGAACTGGGCTTTGACATCATGCATCAAGCTAAGCAGCACCAATTATCTTCAAGAGCCTAGTAGACTAGGTCTGTTCTTCCAACAAATTCACTGAAGTATCTGTAATGATCACAGCTCTGTCATTAGGGGTGAAAAAGCCTGTTTAACAAAACCTGAAAAAATTATTGCAAAGTTTGACAGATTTTTAAAACTGACAATTTAGTAGCCATTTGCTGTCTGACCTTCATTAGAATTTTTTTTTCATTATTGTTGCAAAAATCTATTACATTACTGACTGAAGCTATTAGTCACTAGAAAGCCACTACCGTGTTCCCCAAACTCAGGAATCATTACCATTAATTTCAAAGGATAGTATTAAAAGAGACAATATTTAATATTTTACTCTCTAATTCCACTGCAATTTATATTATAAAAGCATGCAGGAGGGTTATGCCAGCCTGAACGATCAGTCATTTTTTCTGAACCATTTTGTTTCCTAGGGAAAGCTTCAACAGTATCTAGGGCATCTGGGATACCTCAGTGGAATTCAGAGTTCAAGGGGCTGTTCTGTAGTACTGATAGTGGTAGTCGCAGAGGGCACCTATTTCCACATTTAAAGAGATCAGTACTGATGCAATACTGGGAAACAAGGAGAGAGGCAGGGCATTCCCTCACAAATCTATTATAGCTTAAATCTTTCATCTTACTCTATTTCATGTGCATTCTAGGGACTACCATGAAGACTTTGTTCCTGTTATCCTCTCCTCACAGCATTTCTGTATGATCTAAAGCATGATCTATTTTCCTCTGCTTTTATTTTTCTCATGTCAGGTTCATTTACCAAATAAGGACACTTTCATTTTCTTTACATGTTATTTGATGAAGTCTCATTAGCTATTTGGGTGCAATTCTTAGAATACATGATGCCAAATGAATTGCCTGGAATATACAAATACTCTTCAGTGCAAAATTTCAACTATGGAATTAGAAGTTTGCTACAGCACTTACAGAACAGCTCAGCAAAACAGCTACCTTATTCACGATCTTAGCCTCTTTCCATACATTAAGGGCTTGCTTAGATAGGAAGCCTTAAACGGGAAAAACACTAACAAGAACAACACAACATCCCCACCTTGTAATCACCCTTACACGTGCATGCATGCATAGATACATATTGTATACCTATTTAATCTCAAATAGCACTAACTGCTATAATCCATTCTTACCATTCTCAAATTACCTAAATTTGCAGTTGTCCTAAATCAAAATTCCAGTTCAGTACCTTGGAAATTACATTAAATTTCTAAGATACATACTTGGAAATAAATTGGAGCGTTTTTGGTAAACATCTGTTTAGATCCACCTATTTCTATTACAAAGTGCTAGTCCAGTACATTGTAGAAAAACAGGTGGCAGAGAAGGCCACTGCAAAGTTGTCTAATCTGTCCCCTAAATGCAAAACAGTATCAATGGTAATGCTATCACCCTAGATGGATGCTCATCTAGTTTGTACTGTAATACCCGTAATGGTGAGGATTTCATGGCCTCTGCAGAATACTATTCCAACGCTTCACTATTTTTATCATTTGAAAGAAGATTTGGGGGTTTGGTTTTGTTTGTTTTCTCTAACTAATCCCTCTTGGTGAAAACAATTCAAGCTTTAAGGAAGTCCTAAGTGAAAGCAGGGTTGTGCAAAGGGTACGTGAAGTGAAGCACTGTGGCAACTGTGGGAAAGAACAAATACTCTTTCTGGGCCTGAAGGCTCCTTTCTGCCAGGACATGGGAACACAGATGAGAAGGTCTGAGGAGAAGTGCCGTGGACCTCAAAACTAAGATGAACATAACTCAGAGGTTGTTGAAGTGGTAGCTAGGAACTGGGGAGCCAGGTTAAGAGTTCCTTTGTGGCTATGTTTTGTATGTAGGTATAAAGTCTTTGCCATTATAAGTCACGGCACTCAGAAGACAACAGTGCCCTGGAAACAAGCTTAAACTGTAACACATGCACACGATGGGGGGTGGGAGGGGAAATCTAATGGTGAAAGAAGCTACTCTGCTAATAAAACTGTGCAAATTCCTCTTGCAAAGTCTTGAATAACTCATATACAACAGACTTGGAGGCATCTACAAATAAACCACCAAAGAAAAGCAGGTAGCTCCAAGGTATAACTGACTCAGTTTTCCCAAAAACATGCTTCCCGTTGAGCCACTGTATTCCACTGTGAGCCTCTGTATTCCATTACTCACAGGTATAATGGATCAGGTCACATGAGAAGACTGAAATAGTCCTTGCCAGGTGTGTCCCTGGAGTAAGAGGAGCTCAGCTCTTGCATTCCAGAAATTCAGCTTTTAGTCAACATAAATCTTCAAAGATCCCAAGGAAAGGGGAAACAAGACGACAGCAGGATTTTAGTGCTGCCATGCAGTTTTCGTTCAGGAGAGGCACAGGTGCTTCTGCTCTATATCACATAGTCATGGGCACCAGTGAGGTAGTTCTGCCCGGCTCAGAGGACTTCAGTCTTCCAGAAGTTTAAAGAGAAGGGCTAAACAGGGCACTCATTCTACTGAACCTGAGCCTCAGTAACTGAAAGAAGAATATGGTCCCATAATGTGCTAAAAGCAACCAGTGAAGAGGTCTGCTAGCTACCATATATTTCAAATATAGCTATTTTAGTTATTTCAAAAGACTCTTGTACATGTTCAGACTAATCACAAAGGGAGAAGGCAGCCTCTACAATAAAGCTGTTTGTCTGAAATTAAAAATAGGATTAGTTTTTCTTTCCCTCCTACACTACTGGAACCTCATCCAACTTTGGTCATCTTCCAAAACACTTTAATTGAAACATTTGTGATAAAAAAGAAATAACATGGGCAAAAGGTGTGCAATTAGCAGACCTAAGGACATGCATCTTTCCACCAGGCTGATATATTTCAGGCAGTAAATCCAGTTCCCAAATGGATCTACTACAGCAGGTCTGGCAGGAAGGTGCAGTCTGTAAGCTGAGCGGGTGCAGCGAGCAGCAGAATTTTGTCTTCTCTTCAGAAGCAATGGATCCAGACCCTTATCTGTGGGACTGCAACAGTTCTTTTCCTATGTGAAGAATAAACCTATTTTTCAGTGCATTAGCTTATCCTGCACCACTGCTTCCTACTAAAGGAAGGATTGTTTTCCATAATACAAAAAGCTATTACAGATTCACTATGTGAGCAAACTGATATGTTGAATAACTGCTAAGTAGGGAAGATGAATAATAGCTCTATGGACTTCCAAAGTAATCAAAGTGGAAATAAACATTCATTTATAACATTCAACGTTTAGCTATAATCACTGGTAATGGACACAAATAAGATTTTGTACACAACAGAAGAGATGGCACCAAGTATTCATACAACTTCGGGCAGTAAGATAATTAGTCAACTACAAATATTAAACTATACCTGTAAAACCTTACCCATCAGTGGCATGCCTGAAGGGAGCAAGGTAGGGAAGGGGAAGGAAGGAAGGTGGAAGGGAGAAAAAGTACCACCATCCAACCAAAGAGATCCCTTTTAGGGTTGTGGGCAAATTCACCACCCAACCACCTGAAACAGAAAGCATTTTTTTAAAATACACAGTGATATGCATACCCTGACTTCTGACACAGGCAGACTTTTCATAATAAATCTGGGAAACTAGACTCCAAAATATTCATTAACTGACCAAACCAAGTCAAATAACCCTTGGTCATGGAGCTTATGTCTTGTACCCTGAAATACAGCTGTACCAGAGTTAAGTTTAGAGCAGATAAGTGAAATGAGAAGCAGGGCAACAAGAAAGATTTTCATCCACGTTTTTGCTAGCTCACTACCTGGACCCAGGAAACAGCACACCAGCCATAGTCCTTCCAGCCTGCCATGCCTGCCAATATTCTTTTTTGCAAACAAGGCAAGACACAGATGGAATGTCTTGAACTACTGGAGTTGCTCTTGAACTACCAGGAGACTCCCTGGTCTTTCTTCTGTCTGCACTGCCTGAATGGAGAGCAATCTTAAACCAAGGATTGGGTATTTCTAATTTAACCTCTGCAATTGTTCATGTAATGTGTGGTACCCCATCTTTAACTTCAACTGTCACAAATTCAAGCTCATATATATGTTTGTTGCTGCTTATCTTGAAAATAAAAATTGCAAGCTATAAATTATAGGTTCTGCTGTGCCATTATTATGGCCTACTAAGTACTAAACAGCATTTCACTAACAAAATTTAAAAGTGACATCTTTTAAGTGTCTGTCTTTCAAATACATCAATTAAACTAAACTGCAAATGGATGACAGTGGGAAAAACAAGTTCTAGCAGAGCTTGCCTTAAGTAGGTGATCCTTTCTCACACACAGTCATTTTAACAGCAGGACAATAATGACTATTCACAGGATCAGACCCTAATATTCAAACATAGCTAAGTCAGGCTTACCTGTCATTGTAGCTAAGCATTGTATTGTTGCAAATTTTAAGACCCTCCTACATTACAATTCATAGGGACAAATTATTTGTTTTCATGGAAACTGCTTAGAGATTTTTGGAATACCCACCAGGTTTCAGCCTTCCCAGGACTAACCCAACCTGACTATACGTAGGGCTTCTAACTCTTCATTCTAGGGGCCAGGAAATTTTCAGTAATCAGACTCTTTGGTATCCAGGGCTACATGGAAAACCTTTGGCAAATGGAGGTAGTACAATGCAGCAATCAGAGCTGCTTTTCAAAAGATCAAAACCCCACACCTCATACTGCTTCTTTTCTATAGGAGCAAGGGAATTAAAAAGTATTGCAGCTGTCTCCTTTGCATGGCATCACCAGGGAAGAAGGGAATGACCATCTGTGTTGCGAGTATCTACAGAATCAGAATTCTGACTTTCCCCAAGACAACTGCTGAGGCAAACAGAATGACACAGCTCTCCCTATCCCAGTACCCTTGCGCATAGGGGAAAGGCCATCCAGAAGCTGGCCTTAAACTAACTGGGGTACAATTGTAAATCTCAATCCTGTAACACACACTAAACTCAAGACCTACAGAACTGACAATGTATAAACTCCAATACTTGCAGTCAGTTAAGGTTATGGGCAAAGAGTGACAGGCATTAAGGAGATGCATAAGCTGCTCTGTAAAAAAGCACTCTTAAGGGCTTATATTTTGGATGGTTTGAGTAACACAGGGGGAAGTGATTACTGCTCCTTTAAAGGAACAATGCAGGAAAAAGAAAGACAATTTAAGCCAGGAGGTAGCTGATATAGAACACCGGCTAAACTAGAGGAACCTATGGAGGCCCCTGGGCTTGCTGGAGAGATGGAAGAAGAGTTTCAGTTAGGTAATTAGAGCTTCAATAAAAGAATAAATACACCACAGGCAATCCACAGGTTCTTCTCACCTCTCACCACTTCTTCTCTCCAGCAGTGACAGCTGCTTGTGAAAGCAAAGGTAAAGGTCTCTCTCATTCAACTCATTAGTTAGTAATCCTCACTAGTAATAAAACAAGGAGCACAATACCAGGAGGAGCTGCCAGCCCTTCCCTCCACTGCTCCGAGGCAGAATGCAGGGCTTGAGGTCTTGTAGGCACTCACTGTAGCAACAGTGAAGCAGTGGTGGAGCTAAAGGCCATGAATACACTTTTGAAAGGGAAAAGACACACCCCAGGGCAGGCAAGGCAATATTCAGGTCACTGTTTTCCTGCATTACTCTCCTGCTCTCCGCTCTTCATGCCCCAGAGGGAAAGAGGCTGCTGTTTGTAGCCAGGGTCCTGAAGCAGGAGGTAGCGCCTTGCAAGGGAATGATCCTAAATGAGCAGGAGGAAGAGAGCAATGACAGTGATCCACTGAGGATTCACTATTTCTGCCTTTTTTCTGTGACCGTAAGATCAGTTACCAAGAGGAGGCATGTCGGTTATCAGCATTGTGATCTGAAAGAGACTACTTCTCTCCTTTGCCCTGCAAGGATGAAACAGTCAAAGCACCATGAAGATATTTCCACCTTCCAGAGGGCCTGTTTTAGAAGGATTACTGAAATAATTGTGACTTTGATTCCCTAGAAAAATGCTGCAGCAAGTTCTGCTACACAGTGAGTCAGTCAGGCATTGGTCCTGACCACTGACATGATTTTCTAAAAAGGTATGTCCTGTACTGCTTCACTCTCATGTCATCTCTCAACCTCAAGTAGGTTCCACAGAAGAAAGAAGGTGACAGTGTTCTGGATTTCAGTCAGCATCCCTTGGCAGGCAGGAAAGCTGGAAGAAAGACAGCCGCACAGCTCATTCTTTATTCTGTAGCTGGGGCCACTCGTGTCAGCTAAGATTTGCACTAGAATACCATGTACTTCAGTATTGGTTAATAAAGCTGCAACCTCCAAATTTAGCATTGCACTAAGAGACTTTTCCTCAGACTGCTCTGTGCCCACAACAAGCAGCTGGAGAGAAAGGGAAAAGGAGAAGATTTAGGTTAGTCTCTATGCAGGGAGACAACTAAAGCTAGCTCACTTCTCAGCAAAAAAATCAGGTTTAGTTCCTTTTGTGACCAAGTCTATATACAAGTCTTCATTACCATACCTTGCTTTTTAGATTATTAGTAATCTACCTGGCAGTCTACTTCTCATATATCTTTCCTAAAAAGTCTTAACAACCAAAACCACGCATTTATTTCTGGTGCCTCAACTGAAATACCGAGATGCAGGTTTTTTTCCTCAAGGATTTTCTGCAGGTACAGATGCAGAATGAAGTCCAGAGGGACATTAAGAATTGATCTGAAAGCGAATAAAGCTAATAGGAAGTTCTGATCATCTTATAGGCACCCACTCATCTCTAAACAGTCAACCTTTAAAAATCTGTTCTCTATTGCTTCACTTCCAATAGCAATCTGCACATTTACAGTTTCCCTCAACAGTGTTTGTCGGTGTTCTTTAGCTGATATTTAGGCCACATGTTCCCAAAACAGAAGGAACTCATTGAAGCCATTCACTGTGGAAATCTTCTGTATCTTCATTGCTAGCAGATCTTCATGTGTCACATGAATGTTTACATAAACTCTATCATGTTTTAGGTAACTGTATACATGTAATATAAACACTCAGACAAATCAAACTATTATAAGATTATTAAAATTACAGATCCACTTTCATGGTACTGTTGTGTTTGCTTAGAGCTACAGTTACAAGTATAAAGTTTCAACTCATTCAAATATTCTTCTCTAATTTAAGATTTCTCTAAAACTTCCCCTTGATTGTAAGGAATCTGCTGAAACAATTATTTTTTCTATGAGATTCATTAATAATCCTTTTGATTTTAGTGCCCAGTCAGCTGTGCCAAAGTGGAAGAGGAAACTATTTCCCTACCCTTTTACGAGCTAATGTTTTTGTGGATGTTCATGTTTGTACGTTCTTACGCAAAACTAGTATAGCAGCTATAGCTCACTCTCTTAAAAACCAGTCAACAATAAAAACATTTTCTCTGTGTCACAGCTATGTAGCAAAAAGTTCGAAGAAATGCCTAGGCAAGAAAGCATGCCTTAGGAGAAAGTTCTGTGTTCCAGACCATACTCTCGCCAACTCCCAGTGGAGCATGGCTTTCTGAACATCCCTAGGTACAAAACCAAAACCGAATGCACCAAGATCCTGCACATGTGCACATCCAAACCTGTGCTCTATGTAAATGTGAACTGAGATAAGAAGTTCTTTTCTTTAAATGCCTAATTCTTCAGTAATGCTTAATGTAGGTATCTACACAGCAACACTGATAGGCATTTTTAATGAAATTTAATTTTTTAAATTTTCTTTAAGTGTATTAAGCTGCATATCACTTGTAATTTGGTTCAGAAAACTCGATGTTGCAAGTCTGAACTGTATAACATTCCTTCCTAGAGAATACATTTTTATATACTATGATGCAATTAATATTTACCTTTGTACTTTATTTCAATCACTCTAAAGCCAACACCTAATTTTCCCCCCAGAATCTGATTCAAACACAGTACTTCCTACAACATTGGCAAGATAAGTGTGGGAAGTAAAGTGAACTTTATTTTCAAGATCAAAAATCTTGCCTCTAGTGTCACTGTTACATTTCAACATCAAGTACTCTGCCTTTCTAAATACTCAACTATATTTGTTCGGTTGAAAAGGGTGCTTAGCATTATTTATTTTCAGTATGCAGTACAATGTTGGAGCACACTATCATGACAACTTATTTCACCATAGATGAAAGAGAGATTAGAAAAGTCACTAGGAAATCTATACTCGCAAAAAGCTTTGGAAAAATCTGTTGTTTACATTTAATAGAACTTTCTATATTTCACTGTTTTTACATGTGTTTACACGTAAGCCCTACGCTACTATGTAAGAACTACTTCAGAACAGAATTGTATCATTTCCGCTTACATCTGTTCATCCACACCTATTTAAACTTCTATTTTCCACAGTATAGTTTACTTGGAGCAGTGTACCGAGCCATTCAAAAATACAACAGAACCGACGCTCCTAACTTCATTAGTTTAGGCAAAGTGACTTTCCTAAACATTCTCATTTTCCTCCTCTAAAAAAATAATTCAAAAAAACAGATTTTTGTGTTCAGAGTTAAGGGAACACACATAAAACTTCCCAGGAGGCATCTAGATTATTACATAGCTAACCACAGAAGCACACACATGGGGAAAACGGGCTCTGTTTGCTCTTGTACATATCCACACTAATATAAAAAGATGACTCGCAATATTAAGGTGCTATGCTAGAATTCGGCAGACCTGCACACACATCCGCACTAAAAGCTTCTCTGGATCTCTCAGACTGTGGTTCAAAAAATTTACGCTAGCTGATATCCCTGTGCCCACAAAAGCCATACAAGAACAAGGATAAGCAAGAGAAGACAGTGTTGTTCCTACCACTTACACTGCTTCCCCCACACAGCACATCAGCATAAAACTATACGCTGCTCTTGCCTGCCGTGCTTACTCTGCATGCACAGCTACAGTGCAGGTACAGCTCTGGGCTTCAGTTGCTGCCTCTCCACATACTTCACACAGTATCTTCCACAAGGACTTTATAGAGAAGTCATTTCCACACTCTTAAAGCGTTTCACTGATATGTTCCTTAATGATTTTGATAGGCTCGCATACCCCTCTGACTGATCCCTGGTGCTTTCTGTGCCTATGTGGGCTGAAAAACAACAGATAAATCTGGAGAATTGAGACTGACTGAAAGCTTTAAATGCTTCTACTAAAGACACAAGGGCAGCTACCATGTACCCCAAACTATCGCGAAGATCCTTCAAGAGCAGCTACTCACCTATTTTACACAGTTTTAACACAATTTGTAATTCTGAAGGGTTATAGTTAGTGTTTTGGCTAAATTTAGACATTTACATACCAAAAAAGTCCCTTTAGAACAAAACTAGAATAAAGACACTATTATCCAAAACCAAAAAGGGTGATACCTTGTCGGTCATTTCCCCATACTGCTTGACTGGCAGTACAGTTTAAAAAACAAAACAAAACAAACACACGACCAAAACACAAACACCAAAACAAACACAAAACAACAAAAAAAATCCACAAACTCCAAAGCCAAACCTCTTATTCAGTGCAACTTTGCTTTCTATCCATCAGACAATAAAACATAGCCTCTACAAAACCTGTTCCTGACTTAAAGAAGTGTGAGTTAAGCGTGAAAGAAGCGTGAGTTGTTTCCTTAACCACTACCCCTGAATGTGTCTGAATAGGTACGGCAGTACATGCATCACGTATCCATTCACAACCTGCTCAGCTAAACATAAGATTAGAATTCAGTGTTGTGCAGCCTGTTGCTAAAAATCTTATAATTACATCCCTATTTGGATGACTACTAGGCTATTAATGTTCAGCAATAAACATAAAAGTAGATAATTTATTACTATTTGGCACTGAATGTCAAGCAATGCAACCAAAAGGAATCTATTTTAAAAAATAATAAAAAATGAGTAATACCTAATCTTAGCATGCTTGCTGCTTATCTGAAAAGTCTTCCTGATAATATTGAGTTAATCGGCAAGGTGGATTTAAAACAATGTACTTGAACTTCAAGAGCATTATGAGATCCCAACGCAGACCAATAACTGTGAAACAAAATTCAGTTAACAGACAATGCCCCAAAAGTATCTTTTAAATCTGTATGTGGATTAGGTGAAACTATATTGCAGGAAACATTTTACACCTCACTGTAGCTGCTCAGCTAAGTGCCTGAATAAGAATCAGAACAAGGGGCTCTCTGAAGCGACAAGACAACCGGGACACAAATTTGGTCTGGTCTGTGGTTGGAACAGTCTGAGGCGGAGTCATTTCACACTGTCTCCTACATAAACTAAAAGTACATGGTACAGAAGCTGGTTTGTGCAGTAAGAAATTAGAAAGATGAGTCACTATCAGTTGGTATGAAGGCTCTGGGATGGGACACCTCAGGTCAGGAAGTAAGGACCAGTTCTGCACATGTTTAGTATCAGCAAAACTACCTTTTCTATTGTAGCACAGTAAGTATTATACAAAACTATTCTTCCTGATAAAGATCTTGTGTAGTTTTAAGTAAAGAACAGTTAAAAAGAAAAAAAGCCTGGAAAAAACTTGCCATTTCTGTTAAATACTAATCTTCTGAAAAAAAACAAGTCAGGACTAAGACATCTCTTATCAACAGTTTAGTAGAAATAAATTAAATTTATATTCTAAAGTGGTATTTCCTTTCACAGATCCAGGGCAGGGGAGGGCAGACTTCTTATTCTTTTGTATAAATGGATACTTCTATTATTTAAAGGATCAGTCTAAAATTTTTTTGGTCTTATCTATAAGCACGGACTTCAGAGGTGCTGCTCCTATGCATGCCTTTTGCCAAAAACGTTAAAGACTGAGGGATTAAATTCACAGGAAACTGCAAACAAACACAAAACAGCTTTTCAAACATCAGTATATTGACTTGAGTGGTCTAGCAGTGGCTTAAGCTTTGTCTCCATCTAATTTGACCTTCAGTTTAGTTTGACCTCTCAGGCAAGAAAGTCTAGACATTGACCTTGATTGAACTGAAGAAACATTTTGCCTTTTCTATGTTGTTCTAAATAATTTTTAGCACAAGATCACTAATAAAGCTTACACCATTACTTACTCTAACAGTAATACTGTTTCACAACAAATATTCTTTGACTGCAGAAACAAAAATGACAGTATTTGACAGGAAGATGCCAAAGCCATGACTGTAATATATCACAAGTTGATATCTCTCCATCTTTCTCCCAGAAATAAAAATGTTCTTTAGAAAGGCAAAGAAATTAAACTATTAGCCCTCCCAAATCAATGCTCCTATGACTGTTAATCTCCATGACCTAACAAGAGTAACTGCCTCCTCTATTTTCTCATGCAGCTCTTTGACTTTTCGTACAAAATATTAAAAACGAAAATACAGTTCAATTTAATTAGAGGAAAAAATCACTAGTGATGCTCATGTGTTAATTTTCCCCAAGCTACAGAAATAGGTGAAATCTAATGACACAGAAACACGATTACTTTATTTCCATTATCCACATGAAAAATAAGCACATGAGTATTAAAAGATTATTGTTTTCATATAAGCACTGTCTTAGTAGGAAGTGTTTAAAAGTAAGTAAAATAAAAATTCAAACAGATTTTCCGGATCAAAGTTTTTAATGCTGAAAGTGTGTTATCAAATGGAAGAATTTAATTTTGTGAGTTCTTCGACATTGCCAGAACACTAAGAAACCACAGCTAAAAAAGTTTTCCTCTTGAAATGAATTAAAGCTCAGACCTCACAGCTGGCTTTTTGAATACAACACAATCTATATCAGCGTAATATATGAACAGTTTTTATTTATTACTCAGCAACTAGAAACCTCAGCACATGGGCCAAACTAAATTAATCGTCAACCTAGTTACCGATTTGCCAATGAACAGGAAAATGATGCCCAAATACATTGTTTGTATATCTTTTAAACCTTGACAATGCAAGAAATGCCACCAATCTTTAGGCTGTCAGGCCCTTGTAAAAATCCACTTTACCTAGCACTTACACAAGCCCCTTAGAAAAATACCTGTCATCGTTCTACACGGTGGAGATTCACAGGTTTCTCATCCCAGTACAATGTGAATGATAATACAAATGTCTTGAAGAAAGAATCACCCCTCTCTCAGTTCTTCTGAAGTTTGAAGAAAAACTTTTGAGACTGTACAAGCAGAATTAACTATTAAACTTGCATAAAGTAACCACATTAACAGGTGATATTACTTTTTTCATTAACCCTGCACTTAACAAAGACTACACTCTTAAATTTATCAGATTTTAAACAGCATTCCATAAAGCACTCTATGAGGATGTCAGATAACTACACATATTTAGGGACAGCTTGCATTCCGTATTGCTTCAGTCAAGGTGTATTTTCTTAAATTGCTACAATACCACTACTTCTAGGCTTTACCTCTTTAGAACGCATGCATTTTGAATTTCTTTGATCTTATGTTTTAACTATAGAATTAAATATTATAAACACGGTCTCCTTTAATTCTGCGTTCCTACATCTCAATTCTGGTATAATGCCTGTTTTCTCCATGTAATACGTGGTTTGGTAAATTTAAACAAGTACGAGCCAAAGTCTATATACATAAATATTTACATACACACATTTACACACAGCGACAATACTTGCCATTACATTTTGAGCCTTTTAAAAGGACAGAACACTTAAATATGGAAGAAGAAAAAAACAACAACAAAAAACCAACGTAAAAGGCACACATTAAGACATCAGCAGTAATAAAACGCCTGAAATTGCTACAGATAAACGTTCAAACTAGCATTTACAAGCACCCTAGCAAGGACTGTTGAAAAAGGAGTCTGGTTCGGAGATAAAGAGTTAAGAGCTCAATTTGCATCCATTAAGCCACCTTATTTTAATTTCCGTTTGGGAGTATGCAAGAAACAAAATAGCATCTTGTCAAACTGCCACTCCACGTAAGGTCTAACACAGGGACTTGGTCTGGTGTTTAGCATACGTCGGTACATTATCTCAGCAATGTATGCAATACATGCCAGCAATCTCTTCCTCCACAGCAATGAATTTATTATTAAGTGCAATGTCGAAACAGCTCAAACGCAGGGTTATACGTGAAACACCAAAGCGCTTCTGTGTTTATTATTTTTGCAAACAACATAGTATTATTGTCCCTTACTGCTTCCTGCAAATCTGCAGCAATGATGCAAAGCAGCATTTTTTTTTTTTTTAATTCCCTTTCGGAATACCAATGCCTGCCTTCTCTTATTTCTGCCTGTTCCTAACCAAGACACGCTGTGGACAATAGTTTCTGAATCGGCGATACCTTTCCAGACTGTTGGCAAAAGCTGAAAAAAAATATATTGTACTTCAATCCCAGAAGAAAGGGAAAAGGAAAAAACATAAAAAGAAGCAGCTTAAAGAACAAAGGCATCATTAAAACACCGTGAAAATAAAAGAAATACCAGCGATCAAGGATGAAAATTAACGGGCAGAAAGGCAGCAGCAGCACTTATTGCAGAGGCGCAGAGAACCCTCTTTTCCTGGAACTCACGCAACTAATGACCTCTCCAACTGCTGAATTAAACGGCTCCAGTAAACAAAACACTTACTGCCTGGTTTTAAGACGGATATCAGAAGTTGTCAACTCCGCTAAGGGAAGGGGGGGGGGGGGGGGGGGAAGGTAGGAAGGAAAGGAGCGACAGAGACAGAAACGCTGCAGCTTTAGGCGCTGTTGCCGAATGAAAAGCGGCAAGGAGAGCCCTGAGCACGTAGGCAAGTAAGAAGTGAAGAGCATTTACCAGCAGCAGCAGCAGCAGCAGGTTGAGCAGCCCGAATGCCTCACACCGTCTCTGGGAGATAACTTAGCACCGGTGCGGATTCCTTCACTGACGAGGGGCACCCCTTCCCTTCCCTTTCCCTTCCCTTGCTCTGCTCTCCTTTCCTCTCCCTTCCCTTCCCGTCCCGTCCCTCCCGGGAGGAGCGGAGCAGAGGGAGCAGCAGCCTCCCACCGCCCCCGGGGAAGGGAGCGGTGCGGAGCGGCGGGGCGCAGAGAAGCCGCCGAGGCGGTGGGCGGGCGGGCAGGCAGAAGGACGGATGGACGGACAGGCAGGCAGAAGGACGGGCAGGCCAGGCGGAGGGAGCGCGGGCCCCGCGCCCGCCCGCCAGCGCGCGCGCCAGCCGCGCTCTGGCTGCAGCCCCGCCGGCACCCGGCTGCACGCGCCGCGGCCGGGGCCGGCAGCCAATCCCCGCGCTCGTCCGCGCGCGCCCGCCCGTGCTCGCGCCGCCGGTCCCCCCCGCGCGCTGCTGGTGGCGGGCGGCGCTGAGGGCTGCCGCGCGGGGACGGGGACGGGTGGGCAGCGCCCCGCCGTCAGCCCGCCCTCGGCCCCCGCCGCCAGTGTCCGGGCGTCCCCAGCGCCACTGCGCCAAGCGGGCGGCAGCGCTTCCCGCCGCGGCCGTCCCTCGGCGGAGCGGCCGCGCTGCCCTGGCCCGAGCGCTGCCGCCCAGGTGCGGGAGCGGGAGAAGGCCCCCTCGCCTCCCGCCGGGCTGACGGCTGCGGGGGGCGAGGCCAGCGTCGGGATGCCCGTCCCGCCGCCCCGGCCAGAGGACGCGGACTGGGAGGGAAGTACGGACGCCGCCCCTGCGGAGGGCCGCGGCCCCCGCCGGCCCGGCCCGGCCCGGCCCCTCCCCGCCGGAGCCGCGGGCATGCGGCGGCACTGAGGCGAGGGCGGATGCGGCCCCACTGCCGCCCCCCGCACCGCCAGCTCAGAGGTCGGGCTGCCCCCGCGGCGGGGTGACCCTGCCGGCTGGCCGGGCCCGGCAGGGAGCGGCGACGGCGGCAACGACAGAACCTCCTCACGGGAACAAAGGGTTAAAAAATTGCTTCCGTCTTTTTGCCGCGAGTTAGAAGCGTTTCGACAAACAGTTCTGCGCTCCTCAGAAAGAAATCACTTTAGCTATAACCTTCCCCTTCTCAATGACGTGGTAGCGGGTGAGCCTCAGACACCGTGTTCCAAATGCCGCGTACGGAATACTTACCTTTTCTGTACAGTGTAATTAAGTGTTCATTGTGATTTAACTTTAAATTCCCCCCCCCCCCCCCCGCCCTTGCTACACATCTGTGAAAATGGCACCAAAGAAAGGAGAGCTGAACAAAAGTAGATCAGGAAACGAGAGGATGGTGAACTGCTAGACACAAGCTGATGTCTACCTACAGAAGTTTGCACAGATTCTTGGCAAAGCTAGGGGAAAGCAGCAACTTAAATTATCCGGGATGTACAGAAACAGCAACGGCGAGCCTTAGGCACGGGTAACGCACAGCGGCGGGGCTAACAGTGCTGCTAAAACACAACAATCTTTATATTCCATAAAATAGAAGATCTGTGTGGAGAAATGAAGTAAACTAGAGCACATTGGAATACCGGTAGCAGAGAAGAGTGTACTGTAAATGTCTGATTAGAGAGAAGCTACAGCAGAGTTAATTTTCCAACTGCAACTATTGTAACTGTCAACAAAGAGCAGGAGTTTTAAGGGGCAATCCAGAAATCAGCAGGGGTGTATCTCTCAGCTTTTCAAGGTTAATTGAGAAGAGGGGAGAGCCAAGCATACTAGTAGCACTTGGTAAATTATATACAATGCTGTAGCTTGAGGACTGCATCTATTCACAGGGGTGAAGAAGATCCATGTAGCCACAACTTCTCCCTGGCCTCATCTTTGTGGTGTTTCACAGATTTCAAGATGTGTCCTTGTCTCAAATGCTGTGGTCTAAATTTTAATGTAATGTGCGTGGTGATGTCTTGATCCTGCAGAGAGACGTCTGTACAGAGATACCGTGATAGTCATTTTACTGGCAATAATCTCTCTGCCTGAAAATAAACTATATTGCAAAAACGAATGCTAGAGATGTATTAAAAAGATTGTTGCAGTTAAGTAATGACTTGTCCCTATCAGGCAGAAAGCATGAGAATTACACCCAGATGGGAAACAAATCCTATCAACCTACATTTTGATACAATGCCAAGTTTCAGTGGAAAAGGTAATGGAATGTCTGTAATAGTCCATAAAGCACGTGACTTGATCCTTATGACGATTAAACAGAAATTAGCAAAAAATAAAATACATTTAGCCCATACAATCTAAACGTATTTGTAAATCATCATCTCATTGAAGTATTCCTAGTAGCGCTATATAGAATATTCCAAAGCTACTTAATATACTGATGATTTGAGGGAGAACAAACAAATGGCTGATTAAATGCCACACAACAAAGATTTGTTGATGGTCAATTATGATGGATATGGGTTAGTGGCACAGACCAATCCAGGTGCCGTGACAAGGTGGCCTCATTTGTTCAACAGAAGTGTTGAAGCCAAGGTCAGATGTCTAGTGAAAAAGGTGGCGGGCTACATTTCAGGTTGGGGGATTGTTTTCTGGAAGGCAGTTCACAGAGAACAGCATTAGTTAGTCCAGGTGAATAAATGAATGCATGCTCCCACTGTTACAGGCTCATAAAGGTGACGGCCGTGGGTGGCTGGGTAGCGGAGAGAGTATCAAAGCAAAAATAAACAAAAGTTATGTGCCTGGGCATTATTAGTAAGACCAATGTGGGAATACTGGCTTTATGTCCATGCTTAGGATAAACAATAACCATTCAAAAATTAGAACATCTAAGAGACAGTTAATGTATGTTTTAGAAGGGTAACCATGCCTTCTGCCTAAAGGGAGAGTCCTAAATAGAAGGCAGGGAGCCATGCTCTCTCTTCCTCCTCATCTCTATTTAAATTGATCTTGGATTCTTTTACATGTGGTGATTCTACTTTGATGGAAGGGAGGTTTGCTCCCATCTCTTTAATCTGGTGGTAAGGGTATTCTCTTGGGAATGGGAGACATGGGACTGAATATGCATGAGGCTGAGGAAAATAAACCAAATACCTCATTTCTTGGGTTAGAACTCTTTAACTACTGGATTAGTAAATACATGGTGACCACAGTCTGCTACTCCTCCTGTAGCATGTTTTAAATCCTTTAGCTCTGTTTAGCTCTTTAGAGGAAAGAATGTTAGTGCGTCCCTTCAAGAACAAGTTCCAAGCAATGACTCCCAGGTGAACTTAAGCATATTCATCAGCCTTTAGGCAGGTGCCTGAGGAGTTGGGCTACAAGCATTTCCCGTTGGCTCTATTAGTGACTGCTCCATGCCTGAGATGCTGAAAATGCAGGCATGTGATGCACAGCCCAGAACCTGTGCACCTTATTAGCTTCAGTCCCTCATACCTTTAGAGTCTCTCTTGGTATTACCTGGTCACTTACAGAACCTGCTGACATGGGAACACCTTGTCCACTTTCAGAATGGCCGTGCCTCTCTTTCTCACAGTTCTTTGGAAAATTGACCTTTGGTGTGATTTGAAGGGAAAGGAAAAAGGAGACAACAAAAATGATTTGCAGTTTACTGGAGATAAATGCTGGATACTTGTCCCCTTGCCTTTTAAGCATGTGTTTGAATTTTCTAAACTGGAACTGCTGTTTTTCCAGTGTGCCCCTATATATCATTATTCCTCTGTTACTCTGTAGCTGCTCCACCACACACATTGCTATAGTTTGATCAAAACAGCCATAATTAAAGACAGTTTCTGGAAGCTGGTGCTATGTAAATGCATTGTACAATGAAGGTGAAATTTTAATACTGCATCTAATTAATGACTGGAACATTTTACCTATGGAAAGTGAATTCCCTGTTGTTTGGAGTCTTTAAATAGAACCAAAAATATCTCTGAAAGATATGTTGCATCTCAGATGTTAGTTATAGATTGATGGAGTGGTTACTTGGGTGAAGTTCACTTTCTGGCGTTACACAGGAGGTCACACCAGCTGATAACCATAGGTTTTTTCAACCTGTAAGTTATAAATCATGATATGCAATGATCCACCATAGCAACATAGAACTCGACTCTTCAGACTAGAGAGCTTATCTTAGTGAACAATGCCTCTCAAATGCTTTAACACGTTGTAAAGAGGATTATTTTAATTGGTACAGTTTCCCACATTTATTATATATACTGGAATATCATTACTTGCACCTGATTTAGATGGCCTCTTTTCATTCCTAATCCTATGCCTACAGTTGCATAGTAAGAAATACATCCTCCAAACAGCTGTCTGAATTATTAATATTTTTTTTTTTAAATAATAAGAAAAATAGGCATGGGAGTATCTGTTCTGAGGAAGTAACTGCACAGTGGTAGGGGAGAAATATCCAAGTATTTTGCAGTGAGCTACCAACAGAGGAGGAGCAGCAGCAAGATACAGAATTTTAACTCACTGGAATTACCATTTTTGGTAATACAGTAGATGCGGTACATGTTTGACATTAAAATAAGGGAGCTTGTGTCACCTTTTAAATATTGCCAGAAGCTGTCCATAATTTGTCAAACCAAAAGAAGAGAAAGGTGTTGAAATTGTACTAGTATTTTCAGGTAGTTTCCAGTCCCTTTAGCCTTTTTTTTTTTTTTTCTCTTCCACAGCCAGCCCATCTACCTTGTAAGAATTATAGCCTGTCTTTGAAATGGCTCAAATGGAAGTACCGAGCAGGTAGAAAGCTACTTGCTATATGCTTGAACGGCTCTGAACAATTCAAAGCCATCAACAAGCTTGCAGTTCTGGAAGAAGAAGAGGAGGAAAAAAAGATGGAAAGTCTTTGTAGGTAATACCTGCCTAGTGGAAAGTAAAGAAAATGTGCACTTTTATAGGCACAGAACACCGTTGTACTGAAAGAGGGATCATTTTTCTTTAGAGAAATTGCTGTCTACAAATGAGCACATTCAGTATGCACAGCCATCCCGAATAAAACCCCCATCCCCACCCAAAATTCAGTAGAATACCACCTATCTGTCCCAGTGCATGTCAACAGCATGTTCTACATACACGAAACTCCAGACTCACATGCCTAAACCCCTTCTCCCCTATATTATCTTTGCTGACAACAAATATTTCAAATGCATGCTGAAGAATATGGCTGCCAACATGTTGCTGAAGTGGACTAGTGCCATCTCTAAGCAAACGATGAACCTTTCCTCATCTGGCAGATCAAGAGGAGAATTCACTGGGCTCTGAGAAGAAGTTTTGTGTCCTGATTGTCCAGCTCCCAGGGAACATCACCTTGTGGGTGCTGCAGTTGGGTGTCACTGCTGAAGAGTTGGTGGAACACACTCTTTCCACGGAGCTACTGTGCTAAAAATGCTTATGTGATAATCCTAAACCGCTAATACAGATGTTAAACTAAATACTTGAGTATCGGAGCAATTCTTACTCATGTGAATCAGGACCCAGGTCTCTTAACTTCTTCTGGCGCATCCAGTTACTGGAGTCATACTGGTTTCTGATACACATTTTAGATTCCAGTTCCTGAATACTGAAACCTCTATTTGCGTTGCTGTTGTAACATAAATGGAAGATCCAGTTGTTAACTACTCCTTAGTTTGGTTTTGCAAGCTACTGACTGCTACTGAGTGTAACTGCAAGCTATTACAATGTTAATTCTCTTTGCTATTTTTTTTTTAATGGCTCTGACACCACAGAGGATGAACACTTTCACTTGCCTTCCTCCAGTAATTGCTGAGAGGTTGTAACCATTACATTAAAGAAGTAGTATGTGCTTTATGTAGTTGTCTGTATATGGAAGTGCCTTTGCATTTTTGGTCTGGGAGAAAATACTACGAGGTGATTAGGAAGAAAACCACGAGTGTCAGGGAGCGTTCTGGTTAGTAACAATGAGTTCATTGACAAAGTGAACCGGGAATAAAACCAACCATTTCTGATAACAGAAGTATTTTTTTCTCAGCTCTGCGTGAAGTGGTATTGCTGTGGATGAGGTACACCACACATACATACTCTGCACAAGACAGTAAATGAAACTAAGTTTAGGTAGATGGCAACACACACAGACAGGTCTAGTATCTAGTCTAGGTGAAAGATCAGTTAAACTGTTATAGGCACAAAAAGTGGTAGAATAATGGATCTGGAACAACACATAGAGAAAGAGCAGAGAAAAAGAAACTAGCAAGTTATAGAGGATACAGTAGCTATTTTGCGTAATATTGACATTAATTCAGTCAGTACAAGACTTAAAGTCTGGCTCAAAAGCAGTATGAAGTTAGCAGCCTGCTTCAGCAGTAAGCAGGTAAAAGGTGCAGACAAATCGTCTCTGGAAGGTGCACATAAAAATGCAAAGAATGACTGGGGAAAGACGGAGGAGAACAAAAAAAAAAAAGAGTTAGAAATTCCTAGAATTCTAAGAATTAGAATTCATCAGAAAACAACAATATTTTTTCATTTTCTTAGTATGCAAGAATTACCAAGACAATGAGAAACACTACATAATAATAAAGCACATAAAATTCTGAGGATTAGAATAACTTTTCCAACAGATAGAATAAATTCTGTGTTATTGCATAGCATTTTTAATAAAATAATGAAATAATAGAGACTATGTAACAAATTATTAAGTAAGCTATTTGTTAAACAGCTTTACTTTTATTTCCTTAACCTTAATTTAGCCCCATCTTTCATGAGTAATTGTTATAGTCTGTGCCGCCTTCTACCCTCTTTTAATGCAAAATATTTTCCTTCAACAGAAGTTCCACACAAGCACACAAAAGTACTCACTTGCTTTATTTATCTTCTGAAAAAATCCAACAACCCCATTCGGGATCAGGGCCCTGTTTTTGCTACTGACTAAACAAGATGACACAGTCCTTTCTCTGTGAAGGTCATGGTTTAAGTGCCTAATTTCCTGAATATTGTATGAAAGAAGGATGATGAACTTAGCTGTTATCAGTTACTTTGTGTGACAAAAGGTGCAAGATAAAGAGGAAGTTTTCATGCCTGATCTCCTTTCATTATCTGTTGTGTTAAACTGCAGCGAGCTGTCCACAAGAAGCCCGATATTTAATGCATTGGCTATAACAGCACCAGGCAATAGATTTATAAAGTGATATGGTATACACAGTTTATTTGCTGTAAATGTGTATAATGCAAAGAAACATGTTCATTTATCACTCCTACCAGTAAGAACTCCTGCAGTGCACAAAGAAATGAAAGCAGCCTTAGAAGAACAGGAAGTTAGAGCACGATTTATATTTGCAGAGATGTGTAATCTAGACTGTCTGTTTTAAGATTACAAAAATAAAGTATTACAGCAATTGCTAACAAAATACCTAGGTTCCAAAACATGTTCTTTTAAACTGTAGATAGATAGGAAAAAACACAATAAAACATAATCATTGTAAGGTTTACTATGTCTAGCTGTTTTATGAAGTTGAAATTTCAAGTGTTGAAAAAGGTAAGAGAAGAGAAGGCAAATAAAGCCAAGGAACAATGAGAATATATACTCAACCGGATCAGTTTAATGGATGTTCTCTTTTCTGATGTTTTCTTACATTAATTTATGTACCTCATTTAAAAAAATGAAGTCATGTTTGTTATATAAAAACTGCCACATTAGTGAAGTATGATTTCCTTCTAGTTTTAGTGTCACTTCACTGTTATTTTTCTGCATTTTCAAACAATTGTTTAGTTTGCTATGCTCATAAAGACATCATTTCTTTGTACCCAAAGGAACTTGTAATTGCTGGTTAATGCACTGCTGCACCAGGACTTGGTGAGGCGGTTATTCTATTACTTCCATTCTCTGCCCAAGACATATAGGTATACGTCAGCTACTTATCATAATTGTCTGGGTGGTCTCACATTATTCAGTGTAAAATATTAGAATGGCAGAACTTTCACCCTGCTACATGTTTGCAGAATTGACATTTGTGAAACCATATTTATATGGTCTCTGCATTCTCCTGTCCTATTAGTGTTAGAAAGGTTTGGGGGATCCTCTGTGCCTCTCATGTCATAAGCTATTCCCAGGCTAACTTCTGATCTCACGGAAAAAAGGTGTAAGCTGAGACTGTCAGATCCTCAGTGCCAGTGCACAAATGGGGTATAAAAGTACCTCAAAAAGAGAACTTAAAATGCTCCCACTGTTTCCTTAGGAATGTGAAACTTAGCTTACTAATACCAAGATTACAGATTTTTTTTATTACCACTATTGAAATAGTAAACTAAAATTGAAACTCTGCAATATAAATGTATTAAATATAAAGACATCTATGAAATAAATATATAAAATCAAATACATTTTTTAATGTAAAATAAGATTCTGCAAATGAAATTCATTCATCATTGAGTTCATCTTACACAAGCTATCATAAGAATGCTGCAGTATCTCAGGTCTCATGACCTGCTTCTCTTACAGAAAGAGTAAAAACTGACTTTCCCAGCATTCCAAATAAATATGACTCTAAATGTAATTAAGAATATATGCCTGTTATGTAAGAAGACACAATTTGTACTAATTCATCAATGCGTTCAGATTCAAACTTGAACACATTTCTAAAAATGGGCCATAAAAAACTTGCTGTCTGTCCATGACACCAATGATTACTACTGGCATAATTAAGCTTGCCTCTCTCGCAATTAATCACCTTGACTGCCAACAAATAGTATATTTATCTTCATTATCTTCCTACACATGAATCTTTCCTTCATGCTGTACCGCAGAAGCTGATACCGTGTTGGGCTACAGAACGGACAGAAATGCAGCCGTAACGTAAGTGGAGGCGCAAGCTGCCCATCCCGTCGGCTGCCCAGCGAGGGAGCTGGCAGAGGAGGCCGCAGTTCTGAAACACCACTTTGTCATGTAGTGGATCTGCACGACTGGCAGAAACGCAGCCACCAGGAACATAGGGAGTAAATTAGAGCACACCCATTTGGGGAAGGAACTCCATGTGTTTAAGTCTAACTCTGCGCTACAGCATAGAGATACAGCATCTGAGTATCTTTAAGACTATGATTTTGTATTTTCAGCTTCCTCATATATTTTAATTAAAGACAAATGGAATTATGGACAGTGCAATTATTTTTTCTCAAATGAGTAACAAAAGAGGGGATGCCAAGCTAATTTATTTGCTTTTGTTTGCATCTCTTTTTCGGTGCTGATTTTAACAAATGAGTTTACTAGCAGGAATGTTTGGTAAAATAATGAAGCAAATATTGTTAAATATTGTGATTATTCATAGCAGAACCTATAAGTTATGTTTCTCCAATTGGAAAAGAGAAATGCGTTGTACAGTCTACATACCCATTCAAAAATGCTTGAATATTCAAAGAGCTGTGCTTATGAATGAATTACAGGCAAAAAATTATGCATAGATATTATTCAGCAAGCAGTGTGAACATATACATCAGAAAAACTAGTTTGTTTGGAAAACTTGCAAACACAAAATGGAGCAAAGAAATTATTCATTATGAATTATTTGCACAGCATCTGTCTTACTTTCTCATGTTAATTGCCTCTGCTAAACCACATTGTCTCCCCCTCAGTATGTGAATTTAAATGATTTTGCATATTCTTTGAATACCCGGTAAGTGCAAGTTTCATTACCTTACCGCTTATATCTTTTTTGTCAGCCTGATTATACTAAAGTTTATATAATTTTAAAATTTGACCTCCCAGCTTCCCGCAGATTGCAACCTCTTCCTCTGGATTTTGAGTATTGCTTAGTATATTTAAAAAAAAAAAAAACCAACATGGAAATTAACTGCACTTGTGAAAGATCTTGTAAGGCATATGTTAATTCCTGATGTATTTATATATATTGAAAAAGCTAGGGTTTGTTTTTAATCACAATACTTTTAATGTAATTGCTATAAAACTAGGACATGACCCACAATCAACTGGAATGAACACAGAGAATTGCACTGACTTTTGAGAGCCTACACCAGACCTTCCCCTACAGTAGCTGGGCAATGTATCGCTGCGTCCTTTCGTGCTTCCTAGGAGGTACCACTTTGGTGGTATATGATTATTATTACTACACCTCCAAGCTTAGATAGCAGGCAGTTTGATTTCCTCTAAATTACATCTTTTTTCACTGACTTTTCTGACTTTTTCATTCTTTGACCACTGACTCGCATTGTCTCCAATAAACACAGCGAGAAGAAAATGTGCACATTATATCATGCATTCTTTGCAATAACTTTATGCCATCCTAGAAGTATAAGTGTCTTGTCAAAAACTGTGCTGCTCTTAGAAATTAAATGGAAGTTTAATCCTTCAGGCCTGTTAACAGAAATGCCCCCCTGCCAAATCTGTCCCACTGGATCACTGAGAATGCCACCTGAGTAAAGGCCTCAGAATCAATTCAACATTATCGGCATACATATTTCGTTAAAAAGACAGATCTGCAGAAAGCACTCTTTTTATAGTGCTAGACTTAGAAGCCAAGCACTTTGAGTAGTACAAAGACACACTTTTCTAAAGGCATAAAACCTTCTGTTTAGGATTCCATCTTCAATGTACCACAAAATACATAACCCCTGACATGATTTGTTTTTTATTCTATTTTATACTGAGGTTATAAAACAATGTGTTAACACGAGTAGCACAAACGGGTAAAAGCATATTTATTCCTTTATTTCTGCTGTGGGTACAAACCTGGTTGAACGCTTGCAGTCGGTGTTTGGCAGTAGCCATTTGCACATTGTCAAGGCACTGTAGGTAGATGTTACTGCCTGCCCATCTCTACTGAAAAATCCAATTTTCTAGCAACTTAATAGATTACAACAGGGGAAAGGAATCATGACAGTTTTATGCTATAGTACTTTTTGCATCAAAACGAAATTTCATTAACTCATGCTCTACAGGTATTCATGGGTCATAACAGAATTTCTGTCTTAAGAAGTTCCCCAGTGTGTCATGGAAATCTCAGTACTACTTTTTGTTCCTGATCCACCTACCCTTCTGCTCTGTAATGCACAAGGCCTGGGCTGTCAGATTACTTCACATATGAATGGTACCTATAAAAATTTGGGCCTTATCTTTAGCAACTCATTTTTCTGTAATATTCCTTTCGACTACAATACAGATCTATAGATTTCTCCTCTCTGCAGGATGTGTTGTCCTGTATGCTTTCGCAGTTCAGTGAGCTGAGCTGGTTCAAATGAGCCTTGAAATGTTAAATACAACTTGTAATATCAAAGGTTCTCATATCAAATTATTTTCTTCCTGTGGATCCTAGGAAGATTAAGGACTCGTGCAGGGACTAAAATGTCCACTACTCGCATCAGATGTCTCAGCATTGGCTATAACTTCACCTGTTCACCGAACAAATGGCTGGAAAATATAACCGCAGTACTTCTTTCTTTGTTTGTAAACCAGGTGCAAGGGGCATAGCATTAGGTCCGCATGGCACTGAGTGAATGCCGAGTGTCAAGTAATTGTGTGACAGAAGCCTTCACGTACAAGTGAGGTGATGTTTTCTTTGCAACTGCTGTAGAAATTAACTTTTGGGTCAGACAGTAAACTAGATGCAGTATGGCCACACTTCTTCCAGTCTGGTTATCTCAAAGCTCAGAGAAACAAGTTGTCTCTTTTTTGTTGTTTTTTCTGGGTTTGCTTTCATATCTCGCAGCAGTGCCTGTTCATAGCTTGCTTACCTTTCTTCACTTCTGAGCTGAATTAAAATGAAGTTATGGTTTGAATCGTCCAAAATACCAGCCCCCCAAACACTCCTGTGTTTTCTGAATTGAAGAATAGGAACTGTCAAGAAATTGCCTGCTTCTTTCCCACTCTTTGCTTTGCAGATGCAGAAGAGATACTTGGCGAAGAGTCCTCTTTAAACTTTACATCTTGGATCTGTTCTATTCATCGGTACAGCCACACTGGTGCTGAGAGGCTGAACTGGATCTACAGTCTTAATTCTGGCATGTTCTTACTGACACACATTTTTGTACTATAATTAACTTTAATTCTCAGAGCATAAAGCAGGAATATGACTTCTATCTATGTGCTTCATGACAGTCTTATAAAACCCAAATATTTTGAAAGGTAATTAGTAACTCAGTGCGAGAAGTAGGGAGAATGTGTTTTCCAGGACCGGCACTCTAATTGTAAATGCAGTCACACATGGAATCAAATGCTTTTGAAGATGCTATTTGAGTAACTCTGAAAATGACAACGGAGTATAAGTGGGCATTACTCAATATTGCCAACAATTTAAAAGAATTATATTAGGACATAGAAAATAACCCCGCATTTATTTCAGGATCCTTGTGTAAGGAGAAAATGTGGAGTCTTGATATAATTGTGGAACAACTGTTTAACTGCATAATGACAATCACAGTATACAGAAATGAGTAAGGAGTGTTTTAATGGAAAGCATATTGCCATTTTCCTTGCATTAAAAGTCAAAGGCAATTAAAGGATAATTTAATTAGAGAATATCTTATCCACTGTAAAAAGTAAAATGGATTGATATGCAATGTAGGGATACCTTAGCTCCTGCTACTTGTAAAGTGGTGGTGAGGCTGACAAATCAGTCTCTTGTTTGTTTTTTTTAATTGGATAATTTCATGTGTTTTTGTATTTTCTTTGACAATGGAGGCATTTTAATTAGCTAATATTTGATTGCTTATTGTTTGGAAATGGAAAATGTTACAAAGGTATTGTGATCTGAAGAGTTGTTGGCATTCAGATTAAGCATCTAGCATGACTATATCCTGCTCTCTCATTACTAAAAATATTTATCTGATAATAGAATTTTTCTTGTGAGTCATTCTGTCTGTCTTCCTGTCCAATAAGTTGTTTTAACCTCCAGCTTTAACATCACATGTAGCTGGAAACAGGTCAGTGTAGCTCACAGCAGCTACAAATCAGTGAGCAATCACTTCATTTGGAAGAATCTATATCGCTTACCCAAGGGCTGCATTTGGCCATGCAGGGAATAACCAATCAGAAGCGATGAACACTGACAAAGCAGCAAACCTATCCCTGTTTAAAAAAATCCTCAAAAAAAGGGGTAGCCAAAAAAATTATCAAATCACTTACATTTATTAAACCAGAAACCCATACTCAATGGTTACTTCAGTAAAAATTGCAAAGGTATCTTGAGTGCGTAATAAATAGTAACAAAATATCTGGGTATCTATTCCTTTTTGTTCTTTTATAGTTTAGAAGTGAAAGAGTTAATGACACGATTACATAATTTTTTTGGCTATTCCTGTAGTTTTATACTAATATTTATCTTCTAATAAGAGAATATCAGTAGTATTAATACATTGCGATATGGTGCCGAGATTGTCTGTCTGTCTGTCTGTCTTTCTTTCTTTCTTTCTTTCTCTCTTTCTCTCTTTCTCTCTCTCTTTCTTTCTTTCTTTTTTTAAACTGAATTGTATGTTTGGACATGGCAAAGACCAGGTTGCAAGGACGGGGGGGAAGGAGAGGGGACAGACAGGACCAACGCTGCTATGCAATTCATAGTACAGCCAATGCAAGTCTTTGTGTGTGACGCGGTGCCTAGGAGTTGGTTGACAAAGATCTTTTCATTTGAAAAGTCACACAAAAAGCTGTAAGAGAACCGTAGTATGTTACTAGAGAATCATAAGTACAGTGTTAGAAAAGTATATTAGCTAATAACTGTTACCAGAGAGTAATTTATATGTTTATGAATGAAAACACTGAGAAAGCCTCTAGCCACATCCAAAGGAGATGTTTAATGAAAAACAGTGCAGTTATTAGGTCAAAAGCGTAAAGAGATAAAACGGCAATTTGTTATTTCACCAATTAAAAGTAATCGGCAAGCAGTAGTTACACAGCCTAATAAAATATCTCTCATTTTTGCTGCTCATTATAAAATCTCTGTACTTCAGATACTTGGTACTGTGAATTAGTTAAAAGAATCTGAAAGCACTGGGTTTGCCAAAAACATACGATCACCTTTAGATAAGTAACAAAACAAAATCTTAGAAGTAATGGCAGGCATGAGACATCTTCAGTAACCGCTAGCTCCCCTCCAATTAATTTTACAAGATGCTTAAACCTTATATGCTAATCTATGAAGATAAATCCTTCCAGTCTGTGCATGAAGTTACTGTTGTTTTCCTTATTGCTGTTGAAAATATCATACAGTTGTTGAACCAAGTTATAAAGAATTTAAGTTCATGGACTTCATTTCATGCTTTCAGTGCATTTAGTACAACTGGGTCTGGGTACCATCAGAATGCATTCAGGAACACAGCCCACACACAGGTATTCACACCATCGGACTTGACACTAAAGTATCTGTAGGAACATAAGTGATATTGTGAGGAAGAGAATAAGGCTCCTAAATTAAACGATCCGACTGAATTTTTGAGTCTTCATTAGCTTTACTGGGAGTCCTCTTAAAGCTCTAAGATAGCCAGCAAGCAAAAAGCCTCCTCTATTCAGTTCCAAGGAGATCTACAGGAGGAATACCCACTCTTCATTTTTTGTTTTGAGGGAGGTTTTTTTGTTTTTTTTTTTTCCTTTGGGGTTTTATTTGTTTTTTACAAAGAGGATAAGTAATACCTTAAGGAACATGTTACAGGAATCAAATTTATAGAAATACTTTAGAGTAGTTTTACATGTTGATGATCCAAAATAATTTTTGTTTAGCCTAAAAATTCCCCTGAAAAAAAGACTTGATGAACAATCCCTGACGTAAAGTAAAACCATGTCTTTAAACATCTCTTCAAAATATAGCTGAGTACAAACAGACAAATTCTGGGAATGCAAATCTCTAACAGCCTAGAGGAGATGGATGATTTAAATACAATACCGTTATTTGTGCATGCCAGTTTACATCTGGGAGGCTGAAGAATGCTGGCAATGTCCACCTTGGGAGCAACAGCCACACAGTTCAAATGTATGTTTTCCCAAATCTCCCTTTCCTGTTTAAAAATCCTTCTCTAATCATCTGTGCTACAATGCTAGCAAGAACAGATCAGATGTTGTTAGGAATTATATAGGATAAAAAAAGATTGAGGGGAAGGGTCTGGATGGTGGTAGAATGCATTTTTAGTATCCAATGTTTCTTTTGAAAATGGCAGAAACGTTGTCTTTTTACTAATGTACCAACCTTCTTAAAAATTGTTAAAACTATAAATAAGAAAATAGAGCAGGTGGTAGTATACTTTTGATGCATATTTCACTCAGAAGCCCAACACAAACACTACTCATCATGCAAAACTGTAGACTCTGGGATAATTGCTGCCATTTAAAGGAGCTTAGCGCCACGTTCTCAACAACAGGTTTCTAGTACTGTAAAAGAAATCCTCAAAAGTTCTTTCAGGTGATGGTAGAACTGACAAAAATGGTAATGGATTTTTGGTCAAGAAACTCAATATAAAGGCAAATATAGAAGAGATGTGTTAGTCAAACATAAGTTATTGGACTCAGTACAGAGTAAATGGATGAAATTATGTGATATGCTATAGAGAAGGTCAGGTTACACAATCTAATGATCCCCTTTGGCCTTAAAGCCTGTGGTTGTGTGAAACCCTACTCCTGCTGGAAGTCTGTAATTCGTGCACTACTATTGATTTATTTATAAGAGACCATACACAGTAATAATACCTGTGTATGATTATTCATAGTATTTGTCCATGAATTATGCCAGCAAAAATGTGTTTAAGTAGAATTATGACTTGCATGGTTTTAATTTCTTGGTGAGATCAAGGCCTAAGGAGGAGAACAGGCATATTAATTTCCTAAAGGGAAAGCACAAAGTGAATTTTTGTGTTCACCGTTTCCCACTGTTGTTAGTACCAACACAGCTTCTCTGTAGCAACAAAGAGAGCTGGAACAGAAAGAGTCTCAGATGCTGTCACAGTAACATCCAAAACATGTTTTTTCCAGAGACTTGCACCAAATACTGGCACTTCTCTGAGTGTTAACATTCACATCATCGCTCTCACTAGATATGGACTGGTGATATCACTGGGGATTTTGATAAGAAAAAGTCCATTAACGTGTTGTCTCATAGCAATTTACAGATGATCTCCATGCAAATCAAACAAATTCTTAAAAAGCAATCAAGCGGTGTAATACAGTGTGACCACAATCACACGTCTCTGATTCCGACTCCCGATTCTGTAAAATGGGCATTTATTTTGTACTTCATAGAACGATGCAGCTGGCTTTTTGTTTTCAAGCATCATTAAGAAAATAAGAAAAGTAGTAAATTACTACATAAATACAAGGGAGCACTAACCATAAAGTATTATAGCCTAGTAGTGCCCAGTGCTCTACATTTGTGCGTTTCTTTTTATATGTACATATATAAAACTAGTGTCTAAAGAAATGTGTCACTTAAACTTGTAATATAAAATCTTAATTTTGGATAAGAACAAAATGCAATTAAAAATCCATCAGAATATAAAAAAGGGAGTGTCTTGCATTTATATATGTATATTCTTCTGCTCTTACAAATATTTGGGGAGTTGAGCTCTAACAGCTTTTTCTCATTATGAAATTTTCCAAAATAAAATCCTGAAAGATACCGGAAGCTGTTCAGCCATACACAATTGTTATTCATATGACATTTCCTACTTTTTACTATAATTAATCCCAGTATAATGATATTTGGGGAAAAAAACCCTTAGGGTATATACCAGAAAACTTATCCACTTACTACAAGAAAATGAGGAAAACTGTGTTTACCTTCTAAGTATATTTTTATCTCCTATAACAAACTTCCACGTTCAATGGTATTAATATAATTATTTGAGCCATAAATATTATTTTAGCAGGCCATCTGTCCAATAACTTTTCTGTCCTCCTATTTGCAAACATGCCATGAAGTGGATTTTGGTTAAAAGAAAGTGTTCGCTATACATACATTATTACTACTGTATCAGTTTATGGTTTTTCTTAAAATGGTGTTTGCTTTGCTTAGTCCTTGTCTATTTGCTATTCATTATTTAAAGCATATAACAAATAGGAATAATGTGATAATGTCAGAGCTGGCTGACATGATAAGTAAAACTATATAAATGGCCACTAAAGCATGAACTGCAAGTAACTATTGAACGTTAATACATGGTTAGCGTAAGAATATAGGTTACACTTGTGTCAAATTACACCAAAAGACTCATACGCACAGTGAAATCAATTAAAAACTAGGAATTTTAAAATGTTTACCAATACGTTACCCCAACAAAAGGTATTATTTTAACACCAGTTATCTTCTGTTGGTGTATTCTACGTAATGCCTTGTTACAGTAAAAACAATTATTTTTTAAAATAGTCTGACATTTAGTAAAATGACTAAAGTGTGTCTCCCAAATGACTGGTCAATGGCTTGTCATCTGGTTCAGTTGGCATTTCTAAAGGATTGCTCATATATTTTATTCATATGTCAAGTGCCATTAGTAACCATTTGACTAGATAAGTTCCTTTAGGTTAAGAAACTTACAGATTAAGCATTTACATGTTTACTTTCATAATTTAATACCTCTTTATAATTTCACTGGCAATGAAAGTAATGGCAAGACCTGTTTTGGAAACAGTATTTTCAATTAGACCAGCAAACATTATTTGAAAAACTTGACAAGCATGCGGACACACAAGTGTGTTTTTTTTCAGATTCCAAACCACAAAAAGCTAACATTGCTAGTTGGCCTAATAAATGATATTATCTCTTCTTCCACACCATGACAGTCTATAGTCTATGCTTGCCACATATTTCCAAAGGAATTTATGAGCAGATCATCTTAGAAAGACAGACCTGCGTACAGATGTGTGATAAACCTGCAGTTGCGTTGGAGACTGTAAAGCAAAAACTGGCCAACACAACCTGTAACTGTAATGAGGAGGAAACTCCTTCATGATCTCTTAGCAGTAGAGGGACTGCAATCAGGAAGGTTTTAGGAAGCAGGGACTGTAAATTCGAAGTTTCCTAGAGCTTCCTGCATTCCTGTTGAAATGATCTGAGCCAGAATACAGGCACAGACTGAAGTATGTGCAAGTACTTCTTGAAAGTGGCTTTATATTTTTTTCAAGGATAGGTTATGTCGTGAAATAACATAGGCCAATATATCCTGTCAGTTTTTCAGCCAAAAAGAAAATCATAACAACAGTACAATGTTACTGAACTTTATTATGGGATAATTTATTTCCACTTCTGAAATATTACCAGATATTTCTGCTTCTCAGAGATAATTTGTCTAGGTAAATGAAAGGATAGGAAATAGTGCTGAACAGCATACCATCTCAAGGACTAAAGTAAGATCAGGTATTTAAATCAGGCCGAATCAGATACAGGACGCAGACCCTGTCCCACTCTCTCATGTACATGCGAACGGTTCAATGATAACTGACAAAATGCCACCGAGTTCTGCCCTTGCAGTATCTCTGCTACAGGGTGCTAAAGGGGCTACACCAAGAATCTTGGTCTTGGTTTGGGTTACTACTTTCTTCCATCACTTTTAGCTGTGGCTGTATACTTAGTAGGCCAAACATCTGAAAGCACAGGAGAGTAACTGGAGGGAGGGGCATGAACAGAAAGAATGTCTGATACCCCGAGGCATTCTTCTCCAATGGACTGTTAGCGTACATTAACCCTTGGTGGTTTGTGTGTGCTATTTCTTGTTGAATTCTAGCACCAGGAGGATTTTCATTCCAAATATCTCTGGGAATGTTATTCCAGAGGTGGTAGATACTACACTGAATCTCATATTTATAAGCTATGACGTGAAATAAAGCACCAAAAATCTTAATCAAAGTTATGAATATCAACAAGAAGCGAAGAAGTAGCTAATAGAAGATTAGCTGCTGAACAAAAGTTTTCTGTGATTAATTATACTATAGCGCAGTAATTTAGTTTCTCTCAATCTGTAACTTCAAATATCTATATTAATTAGTTGCCAACCTACAACATAATAAATGAGATAATGAAATAAAGATGTATTAAATATCCCTTTCTATTACATGTACAGTTTGCAGCATGTTAACAGACAAGATGAATTCAGAGTTTTTAAGGATATATTAACATATCATTATGTCCATCAATGCCAAATAATAAATTTCTCACAAAAATAATATTCATCTCCTAAATCCACAAGAATTTGGAAATAAAACAAAATATTGTATATTAGATGAAGGCTGGCATGGGTTAAGCTCACAGCAAACACAGAGACATCACGCCTTTCTCCATCACATTTTCACCTGCTCATGTGGTGCACACTTCTGCTTTGATGGAAAATTCCTTTGGGTCTTTGTGGTGTAAAGCTGTTGGAGCTTGCAGCAAAATTTGCAGAGCTAGTGGCGAATAGAGAATGGTTTTGTTTGGTTGATAAGCCAGAGAAATATCTACAGCACTTCTCACAGTTCATGAAAGGGACCATCACTTTTCCGTTAGCTTTGCTCAATTTGGGAACAAGTTATTCAAGCTTTTTTTCTTTTCTGAATTTGTTTGGGGGGAAAAATATTTCTCCTTCTGAATTTGATTTAGAAAACTACAGCTCTTAGATTCCAAATTTACACCACAGAAATTTGCAGTACTGCCCCCGTAAGCTGAAGAAACTGTTGAAGAGTGTTGCACAGGCCAAGGCAGTATTATTTATTTTCCTGAAAGCAGTGATGACAGTCAAAGCACGAGCAGCGTAACTTGTTTTATATATCAACTTTGCATGTTTTCCTGTCAGCTTTGCAGTTTGTCATCCGCAGCTTAGCCTCCAAATGGCATGAACTTTGAGGACAGCATGCTGAAATGAAAGACTTGCTGCCTCCTATAGAGAAGAAACAAGGCCGCTAAGGAATAGCAGATTATCTGTTTATTCCACTTTATGTAGCCTAAATTGTGGAAAATATTCCGTTATTACTAGAAACGTAACACAATTCTGTTAATGGTAGTATAATTTGTTGTTACTATTTGGAGTGAATCTGTGAGGAATCTAGCTAGTATAACATGAAATCATAAAAGAAAATATGAAATGCAAAATCTGATATACAAAAGCAAAGAATGAGTTGGAGCAGCTGCAATAGCTTATTATAAATACTTATCAGAATTGTTCAGCTAGAACAGTGTTTGCCAGCTGGAGTGCAGTTGTTCTGAGAGGGAGGTGAGATATCCCTCCTCTCTGCGTGGAGAAACAACGCAGCTAAGTGAGCATAAATGCACAAAATGGTATGGGATTTTATTACTGGAATGAATCTCAGAGACAGAAGCATGTCAGACCACTTTATGGCAGTGTTGCCAGAGAAGTGACTGGCCAGTCTGGAGCATGCTGATAAAGTGTAGTCTTCTATCACTGCAAGCTTTTTATAAACATTATCAGTTGTTGGGGTTTTTTTTATCCCCGTTATGAGTGCCCGTTACAGCTGTGTGGTCAGTGTACTGTCTGGGTATAAACTGCAGAATTTTCTCCTAGTTCTGATAGGGAATTGAATGGCTGGGAATTTTATGTGTCCTGAGCATCTACATTTGTGATGAGAAACTTCCCATTACATCCCATTTACAATTTACCTTGTCAGGTTATCCTGGAGAACATTAGTTTGCGAGGCAATAAAAACTAGTATTGCATGAATTAAAAAAGGAGATCCAAACATCCATCAATAACTAAAATAAGTGCAAGAGAGCCTTTTTATTAATGAAAATTGCATACACTGGGTTTATTAGACTGAAGGCATACAGCACGTTGGTCATTATGTTAGAATCAGTTTGAATATGCTAAAAACACAGCATGAGACTAAGTTCACACAGACTTGCTGTTATACTCGTCAAACAGCACTAATCAAACTGTTTTATTTGAGTTTTGATCTAAAGCCCATGAGAGTCTGGCAACTGCATTCAGTGGGCATGGAGTTCAACCCCTGATGAAACTGAGCACTTTACCCTTCTATAATTCAATTACTTACGTCACTTTCTGAATATATTATTTCTTAGATAATTCTTTACATGTAGCCACTAATAGGTAGAGCAGCCAAAAATATCAGACTAGTTGTTTTTGTTGTTTTCCTTTTAAACTCTTTCAAATCCTATTTATTACTGCCTCCTGCTTCTGCTCTCACTAGTATCAGCAGAAAATAGTGCTTCTCCTGTAACAAGAAATACTTATATCATTGTGAAAGACTTTCACACACTTTTAGTTACAGTATACCACATCTCTTCTGTTCATTTCAGAAAATGATATTTTAGCAACTGGTATTTTATTAACTGCTGCAGCATGGCCATATTTTACTCTGAAATACAGGTACACAATATATTCATGCAGGTCCACATGAAGGTGGCATCAGCTTTTTTAAACTACATTTGTCCAGGCATGGTGAATTTGACCTTCACAGAACCATAGAATCATTAAGGTTGGAAAAAACCTCGAGGATGACCAAGTCCAACCATCAACCCAACACCACCAGGCCTCCTTAACCATGCCCTGAAGTGCCACGTCTACATGTCTTTTAAATACCTCCAGGGATGGTGACTCTACCACCTCTCTGGGCAGCCTGTTCCAATGCCTGACTACTCTCTCAGTAAAGAATTTTTTCCTAATATCCAATCTAAACCTCCCCTGGTGCCATTTCCTGTCGTTGTCACTAGTGACCTGGGAGAAGAGAGCAACACCCATGTCACTACACCTCCTTTCAGGTAGTTGTAGAGAGCGATAAGGTCTCCCCTCAGACTCCTCTTCTCCAGACTAAACAAACCCAGTTCCCTCAACCTCTCATCATAAGACTTACTCTCCAGACCCTTCACCAGCTTCACTGCCCTTCTCTGGACATGCTCCAGCACCTCGATGTCCCTCTTGTACTGAGGGGCCCAAAACTGAACACAGTATTCGGCCAAGTGAGGCCTCACCAGTGCCGAGTATAGGGGCACGATCACTGCCCTACTCCTGCTGGCCGCACTATTCCTGATACAAACCAGGATGCCATTGGCCTTCTTGGCCGCCTGGGCACGCTGCTCGCTCATGTTCAGCTGGCTGTCAGACAGCATCCCCAGGTCCTGCTCCCCACAGGCAGCTCTCCAGCCACTCCTCCCCAAACCTGTAGTGTTGCATGGGGTTGTTGTGACCCAAGTGCAGGACCTGGCACTTGGCCTTGTTAAACCTCATACTGACCTCGGCCCATCAATCCAGCCTGTCCAGGTCCCTCTGCAGAGCCTTCCTACCCTTGAGCAGATCAACACTTCCACCCAGCTTGGTGTCATCTGCAAACTTACTGAGGGTGCACTCAATCGCCTCATCCAGATCATTGATAAAGATATTAAACAAGACTGGCCCCAACGCTGAGCCCTGGGGAACCCCGCTAGTGACCAGCCGCCAACTAGGTTTAGCTCCGTTCACCACAACTCTCTGGGCTCAGCCATCCAGCCAGTTTTTTATCCAGTGAAGAGTACACCCATCCAAGCCATGAGCTGCGAGCTCTCTAGGAGGATGCTGTGGGAGACATTGTCAAAGGCTTTAATGAAGTCCAGGTAGGCAACATCCACAGACTTTCTCTCATCCACTAGGTGGGTCACCTGGTCAGAGAAGGAGATCAGGTTGGTCAGGCATGACCTGCCTTTCATGAAGCTGTGCTGGCTGGCCCTGATCCCCTGGTTCTCCTGCACTTGGCCTGGAGAGCTCACTCAAGATCATCATACACAATCACACAGAATCACAGAATGGCTGAGGTAAGCAGGGACCTCTGGACGTCATCTGGTCCTACTCCCCTGCTCAATCAAGGCCACCTAGAGCTGGTTGCCCAGGACCATGCCCAGATGGCTTTTGAATATCTCCAAAGGCAGAGACTCCACAGCCTCTCTGGGCAACCTGCTCCAGTGCTCGGTCACCCTCACAGTAAGTCATTTCCTGATGTTTTGACAGAGCCTGGTGTGTTTCAGTGTGTTCAGTGTGTGTTTCATTGCCTCTGGTCCTGTCACTGGACACCACTGAAAACAGCCTGGGTCCATCTTCTTTACACCTTCCCTTCAGGGATTTGTACACATTGATGAGATCCCTCCCTGAGCATTCTTTTCTCTAGGCTGAATAGGCTGAACAGTCCCAGCTCTCTCAGCCTTTCCTCATACGTGAGATGTTCCAGACCCTTCATTGTCTTAGCAGCCCTTTAATGGATTCTCTCTAGTAGCTCCAGATCTCTTTTGTACTGGGGAGCCAGAACTGGACACAGTGCTCCAGTGCACAGTGCAGAGATCAAGTCTGAGAAACATTTATTCACAAAAATACATAAACTAAAGCATAATGTAAAAGAACTATGAGAACTTACAGTTTGAAAAAAACTAAGAGAAGTGGAGTCAGAAGTTTCTAAATACAAACATCACTGAATGAAGGGAATGAGATTTCAGGTTCATAACTGAGTAGATGAATACAGAGAACTTTTTGCACTCTCTAACAAATAGAATAGTAAGCATGTCTTCTGTGGAGAGGATGAAACATGGCAAATCATCCATTAATAAGTATCTATTTTCTTTGATAAATGCCTAATTATTCAGCAGAGTAATTTAATGTTCTGTATTAAGCTAAGAGGCACATGGATTAAAATACCCATATCAATGGGCTCTGTTCAGTATTCCCTACTCACTCCCACCAAAACATTCACAAACCTCAGCAGGGAATTTTCCTGAGAAGATCAGCTAATAATGCATTGTACCCTGCAAATGAGCCCTTAAATCTCTAAAGTTGATTTTTGTCTACCAAACCACAAAACTGTCTTTCTCTCCTTCTTCTGTTAAGAATCCTCTCTGCCCATGTTATGTGTCTCTCTGTATATGCCAAGATGTAAGTCCAGCTATTAAACCTGAAGAATGAAAATACCAGAGTTTAATGCAAAGCAAAAATTTCATCTTTAAAAAAGAGACTTAAATAAAACCAAAGAGAAGTGCTTATATTTCAGGTGAAATAGAAGACTGAAATTTGGAGTCACAGCCATCAGACTACTAGTAAAAAATGCTTCCAGGCTACCAAGCAACAAGCCTGTAAGGGAGACCAACAGGAACGGAAAGGAACCTACTACATAGAAAAGTGGCATCGCAGAGTAGCGAAATGACAATTCTGTAGAGGTCTGCCCCAAAAATAGTTGAAAAAAAATACATACCTCGAGAGCTAATGGTCCCAAACTTTTTTTTTATGCCAACAGTAGGAATTAGGTTGAAATCAACTAAAGGAAAAGGACCTGCAATACTATGAAGCCATGGTCAACAACAAATTATTTTATGATATTATTTTCATGAAAATAAAGATGAAGAAGTTTTAGCCATACCAGAAGATACTGAACTGATTGACAATAAATAGGTAATCGCAGTAGCTTAGAAGCTACCAGGGCTGGATAATAGTATACTTAAAAAGTAAGCAGCTGAACTTCTCACAGGGTATGCTATTTATTATTAAAAATCAGTGAGAAATGGGGGTTAAAATGTAGCTGTCTTTGAAAGTAAGACAAGCAAAGCCTTCACCAATAACAGATAACTGACTGACACAGCAACTGAAGGACAGTATATTAATCAAACACCAAAACTAGTATGGTATGGTAGGGTCAAACATCTTTAATCTCCAATTTACTGTATGAAATAAAGAAGCATTCAGATGGAACATGCAGAGATCACAGTCCACATACTCTAGCGTATGAAATGTCGGTGGAATTAGCTATGAACCTGACCTAGAAAAAAATAGTATGTGCTTAAAATTACAGAGTGTCTACATTTACACCCAAATCCTTTCTTTTTTTTCATTCCCACCTAACATCTAGCTTTGCTTAAGTTCTGCAGATACTGGATCTTAATGACTATAAAATTTTTACCACAACAGGGATTATTAAGCAATGCCACTCCTAGCACAAGACCAAGAGAAGGTAGGGCTATTAACAGCCACTCTTTTATCTTAAGCCTTTTTCTGGTTTTAGTCAGTATTTTGTGTGTGTCTTTGTCAATATTTTTATGTATTTATACCTACCAAAACAATGCAGCAATAACACCTTTCAGTTACACAGTTTCTGTCATCCAGGAATCTGAAAATATTTCCCATGCTTTAATTTAGTCTCACATCTACAGAAGTGTGCACAGTAGTGCTTTCTGCCTTAAGGCTAGATTCAGAAAAGTAGTTACATGCCTAATTTGTAAGGATTTCACTAGACAGGAAGCTAGAGGTTACACCTGGGCCAGGCACAGGCAGGAGTGTGATCCTCAATGTGTTTTTGGCGTAAGTCAGCCAGCACTCTCCCAGACGACTCTTGCATGCAGTTGAGGTGATAGCATTGGCCAAAGACCACTCCCACCCTGCCTGTTTTGGATATACAAAAATCTAGCTGTATGCATGAGCACAATGTCATGCCAGATTCTGCCCCATTTTCTTTACTAGACAGAACCCTATTGTCATGTAACGCATTTTTACCCAATAACTGTTTAACATAAAATACAAAAACAGCGCAGAGATATGAAAGCTGAATGGAAGGGCTTCCTGCACCAGAGTCCGTGCTACTTCTTGTGCCCGTACTCATGAGTGGGATAAGGCTTGAATTCCCTTCTGCATCATAGCAGAATTTCAACTGGAGTGTGAGAAAAATGTGAGAGGGGAAAATTCCCCATCAAAAAAGACTGTGAACTCAGGCCCTCCATTTCCTGGGAGAGAGCCCTCTTTTATAGCAGATAAAGCAAGCAAAGTTTGAAGGAAAAGTTATTGTGTTTCTAAGGCCAACTGATGCAGTGAAACAAAAAACCCCACCTTTTTTTTCAGGTCTAGAGGGTTGCTGGTAGGCAGGATGAGCACTGGTACTACTACCGTTATCTTTCAGTGGGCTATGAATGAATACGGAAGGCTGTCAGAGCCATCAAGGACAGGGCTAGGAAGCAGGACAGATCGGCCCCAAATCATCATTCCTTCCCCCCTTCCAAATGATTATACATCATCATCTCTAATCACCTCCAGGCCAGTGATGAGCATGCATTAAGGCCACTTATGCAGACTGTATTAAGTATGATTACACATTACACTGCAAGGTTATAGGAAGTTTATGGATCAATGTATCGTGGCTCAAACATTCTTTTGACAGTTGCAAGGATTTTTTTTTACTGTTTAAATTTTTGAGGTAAAGGTAATTTAAATATAATTGCTTAACATCAGGGCATGCTATCCTAACAAAAGAAGTGGTCTTAAACCTGGGGAAATGTAGCGCTCTCCAGACAGTTTCTCCAACCTATCTAAAGGGTAACACAATACACGTCCATTTAGCTACAACTGGTCAGTCTGGGAGGTGGGAAGATGAGTCTGCAAAGTGGGAGAATCTCCCACTGCTTAGTGTTGCCCAGGAAAACCCTGTAGCTGGCAGCAGGACTGTGGGGAATACACCTGAACTCACAGGCTCTGGGCAGCTTAGCTCTCAGTCACTACTACATTTTGTGCAGAGTTTGCTCTCATCACTCAGATCTGAGTGGGTACCCAGACATGCAGGGCTGACACATTAGAAAGGAGGAAGGGGGTAAAAACAATGGACACAAGCTGCAAAGATTTGCACAACCTGCATGTGGGTTTTCAGGAAAGCATTTTTCAATTTATACTCCTTATACTTCTTTTAATTTCATTATTGGATTTAGGGCTTAGGTTCTAGGTCTATTTATGAACAACTATTTATTTCTTAACCAGTCTCTTTTGCAATGAATAACTATTGTCTCTTTTGTAAACTGCGGTCCCCCTCATTGCCAGTAATATGTGTTTTGGGGGATTTATTTAAATGGCAAAATGCTTACTTGTAACAACAAAAGAAATGATACAATATAAGCTAAGTTTTAATAACTGAGAAGATCTTTAATTAAAATTGCTTCCCATTCAGGGGCTAGAGTTTTATTTAACCAGCTGCCCTATGAAAGTTATTACCTAGAGTTTTCATTTTCCCAGTACACAGCTGCAGAAAAGATTTTATTCTGGTGAATGAAGGGCTGTACAACGGCAAGGACAAAGCTCACTTAAACTAACAATGGAGCCATGGCAAAAGTCATAACCTTCTGCTGTCTTATGGGAAGCACACATTCTGAATATAATCTCTCTGATTATGCCTAGTATGCAAAAAGCAGTTTTATATCTGCAGCTCAAATAGATTTCAGTATTACCACTGCATACTAATCACTGATGCAAAAAACGTACAGCTCCCTCAAGGCATTTCAAAAATCTTGATTATTTAATCAGTGCTCTTGATTTATAAGGCGAGCTAGTTGATGACTACCAAAATGTGACACATTGGACACTATCCAGATGGAATGCCAGTTTTCATTTGAGGTTAAAGAGGTAAAACTCTACAAGAGAGGTTTTCCAGTATCCTAGACTAGAGCTAGAGTTATATCAGATGATAAATAAAACCTGGCAGTTTGGCTTGCACATAATATTAAAACAGAAACTTCACTGAACTGTCAGTTGCAAAATGAAGTAATCAACTTTATTTCTGATTATTCTCCATATCCACTATGGACTTTTTATTTATTTCATGTCTTCCCTCTTAATGTCCTCTAACCTTTTACATAGCACTACTTTATTTTTTTTACAAACATATAAGCGTTGAATGCTGCCTTTTCATAAGCACTAATATCTCAACCAACTGGATGCAAAATTTGAAGAGTTGAGTTTCTTTCCCCCATAACTACAGAGACATATATATGTATTTGAAAATAATTTTGTATGCACATCTCTATATTTCAACATATGCTTAGGTATATATGAAAATCATTTTAATTCCTGCTTTAAAATGTAATGGAATAGTCAAAAATTGTTTAAGATACAGATGCATAAGTTACATTCATCTCTGAACAGGTTTTCTTACCTAAGTTGCTTGGGCTTTGACAGTCCTATCTCCTTTCATTGTCAGCAATGTTAAAGACCCTGTTAAAGAAGACTTGTGTGTAAAGTTTCCAGCAGTTTTCTTCTTAAGACTTCAAGAAGCAGAATGACTTCAAATTGAGACTGATGCCTAGAAGTTAGCAATCTGATCACTTTACATACATGCCTACATGGATGTAGAGGCCTAACATTTCAAACTAATCTTGAAGGTATGGTCCTTATTAGAAGCAGTGATTGGCACTTAATATTCAAAGCAAAGTTACAACTACAGAGAATTATTTTACCAAATCAGTCCTTTGCCCATGTTCATGCTGGAAGCAGGCCACACAAGCGGTGCACCCGGAGGCACCCAGAGCTGGTGGCAGTCTTCCTGCCCAGGCAGCAGTGCAGGCCGTGCCAGCACAGCTGGGCTCCTTGCCGCATGCTGGGGGAGCCAGCCTGTGCTCTACACCCACCTACGCTGCTGTGTCTTCACTGTTATTTATATCTGAGCTATCAGTAGTAAAGCTAATATATCAATGCAGATAACCACAGCTCTGTGGCAAGTGGTCAGCCTATCATTTCAGCAGAACTGATCACGTACCAAGCAATAACACAAGCAATTTGTGTCAGCCCTAGAAGGCTGACGTGGAGGATAAAAGCATCCTCACATCCCAGTGCAATCGCCTTAAGCCTTCTAAAACCGAAATGACTAAAATTATAATCAAAATGTGGGAACATGATGGTAAGTTTAATGATAAATAAGCACCAGAAGTATCAAAAGCCATCATACCGACATGCTGTAAAATTACATCCACACCAGAAGCAATGATCGAAGTGAAAGGCTTGCCATGAACTGTCCTGTGCAGTGGGTAGGAAGTTTTCCCAGGAGCCAATGGCCATGAGAGGGGCCCATTACTATGGAAACGGAAACAGCCCCTCTCTGCTGGAGTGGAGGTGAGTGCAGGAGTTCACCTTGCACCAACTCAGCTTGCGTGGCTGGGCTGAGGAGCAGGTGTGAGGCTCCCAGCCCTTCCCACCTCGGGTTTGATACAGTGCAGCTCAGCTGGCAGCAGTGCAGTCATGCAGGCTGATGCCCGCCCAGCGTCTGGCCTCGCGTGCATTGGTGGTGATACAGCCTCCACAGTCCCTGGGCCCTTGCCCCCTCACCTCTCCGCTGGAGATGTTTTAATGTCACGTTTTCCCATCCCTGTGCGGCCAGCAATCCAGCTTGCACTGAAGTCTGTGGGACTTGGCTCAAGCTCTCAGGGTGCATCAAAGAGTAGGCGGCAGTGTAACACAGAGATGCAAAGCTAAACTTTAAACTAGCTTGCTTGGGTACAAGTAGCAGCACCAGCCAGAGCAACAGGAAGAGCAGCATGTACTGATTTACTACATGTAGCAGCCTTGCTGCTGCAGCATAGCTGCATGCTTTCAAACCGCCTCGTGTCTGACTCCTTTCTTATGTTCTTTCTTTGATACCTGTGTGACTAATACTCATAAAGCATTGTTTTCATTCCTTGTTTTAAATAGTTTGCTAGAAATTTCAGTACTCTAGTGCAATGGCACGATAAAAGGAAACACAGAGAAGCATGTGCGGTGACCAGAGCCCCCAGGTACCCTTCCTCACCATGCCCTGCCATTGCAAAGGAAGCCACACATGGGCGGGTGTGGCCTGGCCAGCTGGGTGCCAGGCAGGCAGCACCCTGTAAGCCAAACTGCTCCCGAAGTTGTAAAAAGTGACAGTGTCACCTCCGCAGAGGCCTCACGTCTAGGTTTTGGCAAAACTGCAGATTTGTATTCTGCTACGAAGCCAAAACATTTTAATAGCTGCAAGAGTTCACTTATAAAATCTGTGTTGTTTGGGCTTGTGCCCTTTACAATTACATCCCTGTATCTTTCTCTGTACATGTAGATTTGTATCATCTGAAGCTTTTGAAAGAGTATCTTACCTGACTGGACCTGTGGGTAAGGCAATCGTGGGGCAGTTCAAATAGCTGCATTATTTCAATTTTCTGTCAGGAAGCCAAAAAATCTGCTTGAAACGCAGATGGCTATTTCCCTGTCATCATCTAGCTCCTCAGCTCATCTCCTCACCATTTCAACCTCATTCTCCATAACAGTTTTCCCTGAGTATGGAAGCTTTTGCACCTTCCTCTTTAAGAGAACAGAGCTACAAACTGCTAAGTGAGGATGTTTTGACTGTATATGAGAATGTCTTACTGAAAACCACACCGCTGGATAACACACTAGGTGACTGCCTCAGGCTCCAGGTATTGCAAGTAACAACGTCATATATATCACAGGTACCACCAGGCCTTCTGCCATGAGTACAGCATGACAAAAATAGCTTGTAGGGATTATGTCCTCATGTTCCAGCCTTGCATGGTGGCAGCCACAGAGCAGGGAAAATACTGGAGCCAGAGCTTGCTTGTGCAAGAAAAGAGGGATCTTTCCCCTGCAGACAGCTGGGGAAATCATAACCCTGACAGACACAGGAACTTCTGTTTGCACTTGGCAAATGGCACCCTTGCTCACCTTTCCTTGTCCTTCCTTACCCTAAGTCCCACCTAGCCACACTCCATGTAACCATGGCGCAGAGATCAAAAAGCAACATGATTTCATAGAAGGCTCCATAGCCTGTGAACCTAGAAAAGGAAATAAAAAATACTCTTCTGCTACCATGCCATTCTGTTTCAGCTATTTAAATTGGGACAAAATGTCAATTCACCTTCACTGGACCTAGCTAAGCAAAGTTAAAGCCAGTTCTGTGGATGCATCCGAACCATTAAGGACTTCCTGAATGGAAAAGCCCTCTGTCACACCTCTGGTACAAAGTCACGAGGACATCGACTCCTGTCAACTTCTCCACATCCTGATATAGACACATGTTGTGTAATCATATGTTTAATCTTAGCTTTGGTTTTAATTCTTGTACTTCCCACTTAGTTCCTATATATACATGTCTACACCTTCTTGAACTTTTTTTTTTCCCTAAGTAAAAAGAAACCAAAATAATCTTGGCAGAGCATATCATAAGAATCATCTTGTGGATGGGGCTTGTGGTTAACAGAACATCAGACAATAGGGATGAGAAAATGACCTGAATAATTTCATGCACCTGACACCAGCAGCAGGATATAGATGCATTAGGTCAGGACAGAGGGCTAACATATTTCAGGAAAATGTTTGGACTACTTCTTTTAATGTGTGGCTAAGTGTACATGAAATCTGAAAATGCATTATTCTTAACTGCCGTTAAACCAATGACTATGCAAAAACCTGTCTGCGTTCAAAGAAGAACTTTTCTGTTTCTTTGCTGCAACCCTATACTGCTCTACCAGAAACATAATAGATGCAGTGAACCCTTTTTTTCCAGTTGATGGTGCAACTGTGGGAGGAAAGATCACACATTTCCATTCTTCAGAGGCTGGGTTTAAATAAATGTTCAGCATTTCTGACTCTGAACAAAGAACTTGTTACAGGAGTAGAAAGCAATATCCTAATATTGCCTCACAAAATTCTGCTACACAGAAATTACCAACAGCAACATCAATACAGATAAAAGCTGTACCCAAAACATTACACACATGGAGAATTATTAGTGAAAACAATACCAACTTCCCATTTCCCGCAGTTATGTTGATTCCAATTGTGTCCTACACATGTGGGGTATGGTATTTGAATATACGTAGTAGGAGAACAGACTACTCCTTTCCAGAATTTGCATATGAATATCATTAAAAGCAGAAAGTAGCAATAAGTTGACTTTATTAGTAGGAAACCTACAATTTTGTAGGATTACAAAAGAAAATAATACCTCAATCACTGGGAAATTTGAATGTTTCTGAAAATACACTGCAATATGCGTATTAAATGTAGGGCGAGATAATCTCTCCGGTTCCAGACAGATTATTCTGATTTGCAAGGACAGAGAACTGGGAGACTTTATTCCTACAATTTATGCACACCTTTGTGAGAAGTAATAACCCAGTTCAAATGCAAGAAGTTTCATAGTACTTAATTATGTGGCCTCTAACACGTCATGCTGATTGAATTAATATGATCTTATATATTTGGGCATCAAAAGCCCTTTATTTTTCTTAATTAGAAACACAGATTCAATGCACCTTGCCTTGAAAATAAATTAAATTCATATACATTACCCCTGAGCAATGCAAAATAGCACTGATTGAACAGGGCTGTTTAAATCTCTGCGGTTGGCAGTGTTCATCAGTGAATTTGTTTACAAAGTGGAAAGAATGAGATGCTGTCAAAGAATGAAAAATAAAAGCTAGATTTCTTGGGAAGGAGACATCCATCTTTTTCTATTTGTAAATGCTGACGAGCAGGGTTTAAGGAGGGCTAATGTCATCCATTCATCTTAATTAAAGAGTTAATTGCTCGTGTATCCTGATTTGGTTAGCTGATCTTAGTAGGATGAAAAGCGTTTGCTTCTATGTATTTTATTGACCCCTATAATGACATCATCAGTAAGACTCAGGATTTATTCATGCCTCAGCCTGAACTCATAACTTTAATAGCCTCCTACATGATAAAACTTTCAAGAGGGAAGGAGTTCTTTAGCATGGTACAGAATACCGAGAGGTCTGTTCAGACCCTGTTCAGGAACTGTTAAAATGTCTTAGTTCAGCTGTCATTGAAGTATTACTTCAGTCATGAAGATAAGTAAAAAGTAATTTTAAAGACTAGTTTGCAACAAATGTATATATGGAAATAGCATAAAACATTGAAAAATTGCATATCAAATATAAGCAAGAGGCTTATTACTATTCAATTTTTCACATCTGTAGTCATAGTCAAGTAAGCAATGACACAAAAACAGACAGGCGAGGTTGACAGCATGTTCTATGGATTAAAGACCAAATTGGTTTAGTCATATGTTGTACAACACAAAGAGGGGAAACTCAGGTCTAAAGAAAGACCAGTTAACTAACTAGGAAGTCAGTGAGGTTTTTCTGTACAATGTCTTTTGACATGTACTGCAATTCCTGATGTTATTTCTTAAAGATTCTTCACAAGAATGAAATTAAATTTTACACAAGAGGAAAATGGACAGTACTACTGCTTTTTGATTAATCAGCTATGTGGTACTTAAAAATGAAATAAAAGAATACATTACAAAACATAATAAATGATATTCGCTTATCCTGGTAATGAGTCTTCAGAACTGATCTATTTATGTTATGCTGCTTTCATGGGATCAATTTCTATTGCTAATAACACACATAACTTACACAAAGGGTCGAACCAACCTTTAAGAAGTGCCATGCACCAAATGTACCTCATCCTAACACAGCCTCGCATGCTGTGAGCACTTGGTTTTATAACAGTGACAGGATAGCTCCTGTGTGCTCTCCTGAAATATCTAGAAGGCACTAAGAATAATGTCAAAGGGTGCTACGGCTCATCTAATTTTACAAACTTCATGGGGGACTTCACTTTATAAGTGTTTCCTTTATGCAGTTTAAGCTTCTCAGCTGACTGGTTCAGAGGCCAGGACTGGCTCCCATGCTCTCTCTGACAGACAGGAGATTTTCTTTCTAATACTGATCAGGTTTCCATGTTTTCTCAGAAACACTCTGTAAAATATAATAAAAAAACCTCTAATAACATCTGTATGATATGGTTGCAAACCAACATTACCCCTGTCGTGGAAAAGCAGTGGGCAAGTCCAGGACTCACAACTGAGTATGGTGTGGTGGACCTGTGTTACCCCGGCCCAAGGTAGCCAGCCCCAGAACCAGACCCAGTCTGCCTGTGTCAGCCTGATGCTGCCTCCAGACTAATCAGCCCTGATCATGAGTGGTATGTGTGAACATGGACGCAAGACCATGCTTTGGCAGCTGCTCTCTTCTTAGTTCTGCATTACAATGCCATGTAGTTCAGGAACATGCCTTCAGCCAGTTGGTGCATCCCTACAATTGTGCAAGTGTGTGCAATGTGCAAAGGGAACAGCACTGGAAAGCAGGAGATTTGTTGGCTGTCAGCAGCTCTAGAACTGCCAGCTGGGTAACCTTTAACAAGTTGCTTCAGCTCACTCTGTCCCAGTAATCCCCCAAAACACCTGTATCCCTTTTTAGATGTACTTTGAGATTTGTTCATGGAAAGGTGCTAACTGCGAGTTAACCAGTATTATTATTTCTGAATAGTCCACTAAATGGAAAAGGCAGTATGGTCAATGTACGGGGTTTACAATCAGAGAAGAGGACAACAACTGAGGTTGGATGGGACCTCAGGAAGTCTGTCCCAACCCTGAGCTCAACACAGGGGTTGTTCCAGACTTGAAAAACTTAAGGATAGAGACTCCACAACCTCTCCGGGCAACCTGCTCCGGTGCTGGACTGTTCTTCAGCATGAGGATTTTTTCGCTGTGTCAAGGAATGGCTATGGCTGTGGAGAAGGCGGCCATGACAGCAGAATTTCTCAGTAGGGTTTAGATGTTACTCATCATCTTCTTTTACAGCTCAGCTCCAATTAAAAAAATCTTCTTAAATTCAAGATTGTTCTATTTTCATTTACACTCCAAGCAAACTACTCAGTCAACCTTTCTGTCATATGCTTGTCAGTCTGTTTAGTGCAGAATCCTTAAAAAGTCTGACAAGAATAAAACTAATACATGGCTCTGCCATTTGGGACTCAGTGCAACAGAATTAGCTTACAGAATCTCTTTTACATCACTCAGGGCACAGTGGCACTCAGACAGCGCTGTACAGAGGCAGCTGTAGCCTTGCCAGGAATCCCGCCCTGTCTCATATGCTCAGCGGCACCCATTCAGTTATCTCAGAAACTCCCTCTGCACTGCGCTCCTCTGACTGACCATGTCTGCAGTGTGGTGTAGTGACCAGGGCACTGCTCAGACCACATCTGAGCCTTCACACCATGCCAATGCTTGTTATTTCAAGATCTTAAACATAAGGGTCAGTGACCTTGGAAATAGTTTTAAGCAGCTGCAGCTTTTTAATTGATATTAAATCTCCTCTGTTATCTCCAGTTTCTTTGTTTTCTCATGCCTTTACTTAAACTACAAAGTTATTTCCTAAACACTTAAGGGAAAAACTAAAAATGTTCTTGGATATAGACTGTGAACTAGGAGCAGTGACTGTCACTTTTGACAGCTGCTTTACATAACATTAAAATAGAATGTGAGTAAAGAGAAAGGCACAACATTTTGTTGTTCAATAGAAACACTTTGGAAAATGCTGAAATAAAATCTCTAGTGGCTTGTGAAGTATTCAGTTGTTTAGCAACAACATCTTTAGATTTGTGAAGCTTTTACAATATCTTAAAGTAACCTTAAAAAAAGTTTTAAAAGTTCTAACTAACTAAAACCACCTGCTGTAGCTTGACTAGAAAGTAAAAGTTCATAAGCGCAACCTTTTTCTGAGATAACACATTTTTTAATTATTGTACTGTAACTTTTGTACACTACATCAGGCAATGGCTAGCGCAACTTCTTATAACATTACTAGCTTACTAATAAACACGTACATGAAGCGGAACGGCGCATACAAGTTATAACTCGTTGGCTGTGCCTAGTAACATAAACAGGTCTGATACCATCACTTGAAGAAGCGAGGCATTAAAACCATCTGAAAGGCTGATGTGAAGGATTGGACATGCTAAAAGAGATGGTGAAAAAGGCTGTTAGGAAATGGAACAACATTCAGAAGTGAAGCAATAGACCCACAATAGTTTGTTAATCGAAATAAACATAACCATAAGAAAATGTTTCATCAACATGAGAGTCACAACAAAGCTGTGAATCTCAAGACAAGCAAAAATTTTTTTTGAAGAAGAAAACCCAGCATGCTAGGTAGGACTTCAAAGACTGGAAAAGTCCTAGTAGACACAAATTAGCAATACAAAAATTACAAAAGAAGAGAGACCAAAAAAGTTATACTAAGCACAAGATTGACTTAATCTATGTCCCTGGTATTAGTCTGTTAACCCTTTGGTGCCGACACTGTGGAACCAGTTTAGTGATTAAAGAGAATAGATATTTCAACAACACAGCAGTCAGCTGTCTTCAGTCAGCTCCACAGTTCTTCTCCTGAGCCTGCCTCTTCAACCCTCCATCCTGTGTTTCACCCCACTATATATCTCTAGCAGCACACCTGCAGTTTGCTTCTTGGCTGGAAGGCACAACAGCTACCTTGCCCAGCTCTTTATCACACTGCTCCCATGCCTACCCACAGAATGCACAATTGCCTTTTCAGAAAGAAGCCACACAAATCATTGTGCCCTGGGTGGAAAGCCCACTAGATATTGTATTTCTAATCAGAGAGAATAGGAGACAATGCATGCAAAAGAGGGACATAGATAATTAAATGTCACCCCAGTTCCAGGGTAGATGCTGCTGCTTTTTCAGGAAATAGTGATTTGCTAAATTCAAAAACACCCACAAAAATTATTTTTAACTGGGTTAAAGGAAACAGGCAAGTAAAGCTATGGTTTATGCAAAGTGCACTGCAGCATTCTTTGGTCTTGGTTCTGAGTGATTGACACAAGAAGGATTTTTGCCACTGGCTTTAGCAGGACAGAACTAGTGGACTAAAAAATTAGCTATCTTCTTCCCAGAAATTTCAAAATAATTTTTAATCCAGAGAAGATATATAAGACAATTAATCTACAGTAAGATAGGATGGTAGGCAGAAATGGAGTTTAAATGGTGCTGGGGAAGCTGAAAACTAAGTGGCTACCACACAGAAAACTATGCATAGAAAAAGAGATTTAAGCAAAATATCAAAGTGTAACACATGTTTAATGCTACATGAAAACAGAAATTAAATTTTCATGGAATTTACTTCCACTGTCTTTAGACATGGGTTTCTTTTTGTTGGTTGGCTAGTTTTCCAAAACTTCACCATGACAGCTTACTTCACATCTAAGACATCTAAGGACAGAAGACTACAGAAACTTTTCACTGATAAAATCTTGATCATGATTCATACACTCCTAAACAACTATTTCAATCCCCTTTTTCCCATGATTTTGGTAGCCATTAAAAAAGGGTGTATTGTTTCGGTCAGCATAAAGTATGTCATGAAAACCAAATTCTGTTTACAGCAGGGCCAGGTTTTCTATGATTTGATTTCAGACAGTCATTTCCACAGAAAAGATCTGTGACATGACAACCTTCTCTAGTTGCCCTCAAGACCTAGCTGTTCTGTAGCAGACAATATCTGACATCCATTTCAGAAAAAAAGCCAAGAGAACAGAAACTGTCCTATCAGAAAAAAACTGGCTTCAGAATCTGGTAAATAAACCACATTTCTATGGTGATGTGATAAAAATCGGTATGTTTGAATCATGAGTGTACCCACTTTATGATTAATTGTAGATTTCAATACCTAGAGGTACCTGCAAGGCAGTTAACGCTGTACTTGCCTAAATGTCACCGCATTGTAAATACAGAATGGAAATAAATAGACAGATTGGCCTAGTGCATGTTGTTTGGATTTGGAACAAGAATCTGAAAAATATGAATCCTAACCCAGCCAATTTTTTATTATGTGCTGCTGATAAGCTGCAAAAGGCTTCTCTCTTTCTTTTTTCTTCCTGGTACACTGTGAAGCTAGTGCCACCCATCTCTCAAAAATTATATGTGGAGATCCTTACTAATCAAAGACATCATCATACTGATGAATCCTAACAAAAGCAAACCTCTACAAATTCCTGTATTTATGGCTGTAAATGCTGAGACTGACCCAGGTAGAATTTTTTTTGTCATTGGAGCCCAGATTGCTACATTTTATGATATGCTTTACAGCGGCCACTGAATTTGATAATCCTTTTCTATTCTGCCTTCCCCAATCTTATAGTCCCGTGAACAACTGAGAACAGAAACAGGACCATAGGCTGAGAGTTAAAGAGCTAACAAATAGAGGCTGATGTCAGTGTTATACAAAACTGAATATCCAGTACCAGAATATCTATCAAAACTGACATTTAAATCCTATAAAAGGTAAACAATAAAGTTGACCACTGCCACCATCACCACCCTCCCTTTTTGGCTATTCAATCATGTTTTTACAGTGGATTAAAACCTTCTGAAAAGTAAGTGCATCTAAAGATTGGTGGGGAAGGGTGGCTCTTTTGTTTTATCACATAGCCAAGATTTTATTTTTCCAGTATTTTCCTCCTTTAAACTATAACATATTAGCTGCTGGTGGCCTTTGGAAAACTAGCAGATCATGTGACGCTGGCTCTCCTTCTTTCCATCTGCTAGCCTGCATCATAAGAAACTAAAATATATATTAAATATTACTTTTATATGAAACCAGTTAGTACAGATGCTGAAAGAATCTCACATGATCATAACAGGTTTTGTAACAACTTCTCTGTTAAAGTACAACTCACCTAGAAAGTTGGAAGTCCTTGTCTTTAAGGGTCTTTCATTAGTAGCACACACTAAACAATGATCACTGCTGTACAATGAGAGGCAAATTAATGAATCAAACATTACAGATTTCGTCACATTGGCTCATTTGCATTTAAGCTGGTTTCCAGCTCTGTCATGCATTTGGTTTTAAACGAGCCCCTGTGGATAGTGCCACAATGTTTGATTCATTAATTTGTTTCTCAGTGAACAGCAGTGCTCACTGTTCACTGTACGGTGAAATACTTTCAAAATATTCATTTTAACAACCTATCTTTTATTTTAACAGAGAAGTAAGAACCGTGAAGAAAAAAATGCTGGCCATTTTGTGGCATAGCCCCTGCCAAATCTTCCAGTTGCTGCCCCAGCCCATCGTTATACCACTGTGATATTATCTGGATTAAGCCTTCACAGCTTGCTTTCACATATTCTACAATTTCATAAAGCTTTGAGCCAGTTCTTTGGGTTAGTATTATGACGCCCAATTCAGCTCCTGGGAAGTTAAAGGTGGCTTTAAGCCTTTACTCTCTGATCCTTGGATCAGTCCCAAAGAGTGACTTAGATCAGCCTCCCAGATGCTCAGTGACATTCTGCCACTAGTGCGCCTAGTACACTCGTTCCCCCACATTATAACAGAGTGGGTTGCTTGGCAAAGCCATCTCTGTGAGAACTGCAAAACTTTGGAATTGGTTTTTGGTTTGTAACAGCTTGAATTTGGTGACCTTACAGTACGCTGAAAGCACCATCTGTTTTAGAAGAAAAAAGAACCATGTTCTCTAGCTGGTCAGTGCATGGAGACAAGCGTTTTGGTAATTAGCCTGGTAGTTGAGCTCTCCAGTTCCTATTGAAACCTCACATTTTTAAGTTTATGTACTGAAATAGAAGATTAATTATACATGTACAGCTTTGTTGTAGGGATCATTGCTCACGTTTAATTCTAAAGAAATAAGTACACATAGCAAATTAAAAAGATGGAAGTTCGTTTAGTAGACATTAGGAATTGGAGAACAAAATGCTTCTCTAGCTAGAACTTCCCTTCCTCTAACATGTCCATGATGCATTGCGAGGTTATAAAGGCAAGCCCATTTGACAGGAGGATACATTTGGACTATGGTATTCATGGAAATGAGGGCCTAATTAAACAAGTTGTTCTGTTCATGAAGCAGGCACATTTTCATATATTGAGAAACGGAGTTAAGTAGCATCAGCATATTATATTGCATACCATTTTATTCCCACTTGGCCTTTTTTTTTTTTTAATAAAGAATCTGTCTGAGCAGCGTGTTATACATGTTGAACAGGAGAAAAAAAAGGTAATTGATGCCAAACAAAAGAAAGCCATCAAGACAGAAAGGCAACATCCTAAACCTATTTCAGAAGTCATAAATGCAAATTAACATAATTCTCACCTTTGCTTACTCCAATTAATCCATAGACACAACTGTACACTAAAAAAAAAACCAAACCCAAGCCAACTAAATGAACCAAAAACTGTGCCTCACTGTCAAACATAACCAGCGAAGCTACAGTATGCCAAGTGCAACCAGTGCAACCAACACAGTCTACCCTACAGTGATTGCAAGGTGATACCAGGAGAGCTTAAGTGGGCTGTATATGAGATGTAGTCCTTTACTGATTAACACACACAGAGAAAAGTTGTATCCTGTTTCCATCATATCAGAAAGCCTATTCATTTTCACTGCCTGTGTAGAAAGGAGTTTGTAAGGGATACCCATACCTTTGGAAAGACAACTTGGCGTTTTTTCCTATAACATACACCTGGTATTTTCTGCAGCAGAAAACTGCTTGGTCACTCCTTACAAATACAATAAATGTTGTATTTAACCATACCCTCAGTTTCACCTGAAAGGTGTTATAAAATGCTCATAAGGTGGGAAATTGTAAAAATTATTTGAAAGGCTGGAGTCACTTTAATGTTTATTATGAAAAATGTACCTCACTGAAAAACTTTTTTTAAAACAATAATCTCCACATTTTTCTTCCTTGAAAGATCATATTTCACAACGACAGATCAAATACTCTCAGAGAAAAGCTAGGCTGTCTTCATACGAACACAAGAATTTATAAACATTCTTGTAGGAGCTTGCACAATCCAATTACAAGACAATTTTATATCAAATGCTCCATTAGGTCACTCTTGCTCAAGGTAGAAAACGCTTATACACATAAGTATATTGAGTCAAATAAATATGGCAACAAATACTCAAAAAGTGTGACAGTAGGATGAAAATATGGAACTCAGCGTCAAGAGCATGTTAACTACCCTATACCATTGTTTTCTCCCCAACCAGACTCATATGGATCTTTCAGAAAGCAACCATTTAAAAAGCGGCAAAAAGCCCAAGCCAGGCTTACAATTCCATACCCCTGGTAAGCAAAAAAAAACCACACCCAAGAAACCAAAACCCACCAAACAAACCAAAACAAAAAAACCCCCACAACTAACCAACAACAAAAAAACACCAACCAAAAATCAAACTACCAAACAACCCAACAGTTTCCAACAGTTTTAAATTGCAGCGATGAAGATTCATGTTAACTTTAAGGAATTAATTTCTGTTGTCTAAATCAAGGCATTTTGAAGCAAGGCTTTTAGTCACCTACAGAAGGTGACTCTCCTCATTCTAATGTGGGTTCAACAATACTTCCCACTCTTCACTCACTGGAATACAAGTCCAGTTGACACCTGTATTTTAGATGGCAAAGTTAGGTGAAATTAGTCCCAACCTAATGAAATCACATAAAGCTTATTTAAGCATAAGATTACTGATGGTGCCTATGAATTTCCATCACTTATTTTTTAATAGAGACAGCAGTCTAATCTCTGTCAGGTAGAGTTCAGGTAGAGTTTCATGTTTGGAGGTGCTATGAAAGTTAGCCATCATTCCAGTTAACTATTCCTCAGCTCTTTCCAATATTTATATCTTCTGTTTTCTTCATTCACAAAAGAAAATTGATGCATCAAAAACATCAATGTGCAAATAAACTAATGGTCTTAAACTGTGAGTATGAAAGAGTCCTCCCATACTTCTCACTGATATCCTTTCCATTTACAGAAAACTCACATATCAGTTAAACTCACCTGTTAATTAAAAGCTTGTCTGGAAAATTCCTTGCTAGTTGGAAGCAAAAAAAAGTGTAAAAAGCATCTGAATGCTGAAGCTTTGAATTTTAATTACTTCCTCCCAGGTTTGTTCGTGATCCCTCAGGTGTTGGCTGGGCAACAACAAAGAACTGGAAAAAAGAAACAAAATTATTTTGTAATTCCTGCTGTGGGGAAGAAAATGTATTGAGAATGCTTCCAATTTTCTCTTCTTATCTTGTTTAGATTTATTTTTTATTAATGTACTTATAAGAAAGTATCTACACACAAAGAAAAGATTCTGGAAGATTACAGGCAACTACAGTGAATAATTGTTCTACAAATTTGATAGGTTTGGGTTTTTTTTAATAATATGAGAGTTTCTATTGTGTTTCACAACGGAGAATATCGGTATAATTGCAAAAGGGGGGATAATGCATACAAATTTGGCATAAGGGCTACAGTTTTTATCAGATCACTGATTGCACATATATATTAAATTTGGTGTGTTGTTTATTTTATATGATTCTAAATAGAGAAGACATTAGCAGATTTAATAAATATTCTGGAGCTCATAGGAATTTGATCCCTTCTCTGTAGCTACCCATATAAGAGTTGCTGGGGGTTTGATCGTTTTCTTTCTTTTCTAAATTTTTTAGACAAATATTTTTTCTTAACAGAGAAGGATACTTCATCTTAGGAAAGAAAGTATATAAACCAAATATGGAGGCAGCGGAGTTTTTCTGCTTTTTCTCACAAAGATAATCACCCTCTCCCCCTCAAAGTCACAACATTTTAACAACCTGAATTTTTTAGGGTCCTTTTATTAAGGATAAACATCTGAGATTTTGATTTGGATCAGCCATTTTTGCAATAAAATTTATTTGTGACATTTTACAGAGGAACTTAAGGATTTCATGAGGTTTCTGATGAATCCTTGCATGTGAAAAATTGAGCCATCTGAATCAGACACATTCAGTTCTCCAAGAACTGGGATGAGGACTTTCATTCTTTTGTGACATACACACAGCATATGTACATCTGTTTTAAAAAGTTCAATTATCAGTTAAACTACTCTTGCAAATTAACTTGCATGCAAGTAGATGACAATGGCATATGCTATTGAAGTAATTGTGTTCATATTACATAAGTTTTCTTCCTCAACATACTTAAGAATGAGTTCTAAATTGTAAAAAAACCAAACCTTCAAAAGGAGTATAAATGATAAACAGTTTTTTTACTACGTATATAAACCACATTCAAATATACTGAGTGAAAATACTAAGCAGAAACTGAACGTACATGAGTGTGGCTATTCAATTCTGATACAGGTTATAAAACAGTTAAGAAGCAGATGCTTCTTTAAAGTGCATTTAAGGGACTGGTAACGTTAAATAGCTTAGATCCTATTTGTGTTACATTTATGATGAAGGGCTCCTCATCTGATGGCCAAGACTTTATGAACCCTAACAGCATAAGTCATTTCTGACTCTAACACTCATCTGAGTGCTACTGTTTTAATACTTTCTATTCAGTTATATATTCAAGTTGAGACTTCTGCTCACTGTATTCAGCTAAAATTTCTGAATATTGTGCAGTTCAGTATTTTTAGGGGCCTTAAATATATTAAAATATTAAAGTGCATTAGGAGTGGATGAAGAATGAACCATAAGAAATTTTGTCACAGTTAAAAAAAAAAAAGGGAAAAAAAAGGAAAAGCAAGCAGGCCTCTATCATCCATTTTGTTTTGCAGCTGAATGTCTTTCAAATAGAGACAATATCTTGTTTACTGCAGTTTACTGGGGGACAGGCCTTATAAGCAGAATATTATTTATAATGGAAAATGCATTGCACCAGGAGTAGCCATGACACATTCAAATTCCCAAGCTACAGTTACTGAGTCATTTTATGAATCTGTAATTCATAACAGAATGCCTTATGAAAATTCAATATATCAGTAGGTTTGATGTAGGTTACTTGTAAATATGACTTTAAAAATTAATACCTAGTCTTTCTGGAAGAATGGGAATCTTCTCTGAAAAAAATGACAAGGCCTTACATAGCTGAACTTCAACATTAAGAGCTGAGGAAGTATTTTGTAGCTAACACAAAGTGTAATTTCAAATGTTTCTATTTAGGAATTTATTCAAATGACAGTTAATGTCTTCTATTGTTACTTATAAAAGGCCTTCCTTCTCCAACAAGGGATGGATCCACCACGTTGACACCAGGGGGATGAAAATACCTTTAAGAATATTCTACATCCAGACAAAACATCTATTCCAACGCCAGGAGAATGGACTGCAGGCACAAGTATCTAAGACAATAAAGGTAGCAGGATAACTTGGATTATCCAAAAGGATGGATAACATCCATCACTCCTGTGAAATCCATCCACCTCATTCATGACAACTTATGTATAGAAAGATGACATGAAAACGTAACAGAGGAAAAGTTTATGTTATTACTGACTGCAGACAACTGGGGTCTCTGAGCATGCCCCAGACCAAGGTGCACCAGGTAATGCTCATCCCGGACTTGATTTTTTAAGATATAATGGCATTTGTCAAGCCAGGTTAGGAATGCCTCCTCTCATGTTTTGCCTGATCTGCAAACTCTATAATCCTTCCACAAACACCAACTATTGATTGTGAATGTATTAGTCTGAGGAAGAGAGAAATTGTTGTGCACCTGACACTTGACAGTCACTGATGCAATGAATAAGTCACTGAGAGTCACAAAAGCCTTTTTATTACCAATTATAGTAGCCACTGGATTCCTTTATTTCCTTAGTTTTATTGATCCTCTGGAAATAAGGATGGTGTATAGAAATTCTATGAGAATTTTCCCAATCATCAATTTTTGCTTGTATCTAAAGTTTGAGCTAAAGTTATGCATCCTTTTCTGTTTATGACTGAACAACTACATTAGGAGGAACAAAGAGTGGAAAAATATGTCGCAAGTTTTCCCAATGTTTTGCATTGTTCAAAGCCTTTAATAAAAACACCAGCTGGAAAGAATGGTAAGTTCATAGGAGAAATGGCAAATGCTAAAGATAATTTTCAATCTAATTCTCATGAGTTTTTCTCTTTAGCACCAGTTTCTTGGTTTTTTTTCTTCTTCCTGTACATGAATTCTTGAATTATTCTTCTCTTCATATATACATTCTATCCTTAAAATTCAGACATGTTTAAACAATGCCACAAAAACCTTTACAATTTTTACTCTTTCCAGGAAGCATTTGTCAGTACACTAACGCAGTTCCAAATTGCTCTAGAAGTGTTATTTAAAGAGCAATAAGAAGTTCTTATTCACGCAGTCATGCTTTTTTGTTATTCTTACTTGCTGGCATCCAACATGAATTCCAATATTTTCTGCATATGACTGTTAATTTGTGCTTCATGGGGAGTGGCTGTTCTTTTCCTTTATGGCAGCAATCAATGACTACTTCTCAATAGTTATGAGACAGAATCCTATGTAAAAATGACAAATCACATTAAGCTTCTATATGATCCTTGATCTTTTGCCAGCGTGTCTGATCTATTTCCAAAGTACATGAGTCAGGCTATGTGCCTTGGTTAATAAGTAAACAGTTCCTGTAAAACTTCTCTTTGCTCCTACCATCTTAACTCTCTATGTTGTTTGAAGAAATCCATGTTGTATTTCAAACAGGATCTCTTTTCTTAAGAGAGTGTTAGTCATGTCCTAGGCCTGAAACTTTATAAATAAAGCAAATCTCTTTTTGCTAGTGAAGCTTTTGGCAAAATATTTTTCTGTATATTGAACAGTACGTTATCATCATGATCAGCACAGATTTTGTAAGTCCCAACAGCCTGGTCTCTTATGAGTGAGAAATTTCACTTCTCCAAATGAAGTGAAAGGATAATCTATGTGAACTGGAATGGAAATCATTATCTCACTGTTGAGCGCTTTTCCGGTTCTATTCTTGGCAAATATGAAAAAATACATGTAATTATGATTAGTAATGTAGACATGTATCAACAGGGAGATGGACTATAGCTCTCAAAACAATTTCAAGTTGCCACTAAACATCTCAAGTGCTCAAATTAGAAAATTTTAGCCACTGCCAACTTGGTCTGCATTTGACACAACATCTGCAAGCAATTATTAATCAATTCTTTTAGCAATTAAAAATTATTTACTGTTATATTTAACAGTATAACTGTTTTAGACATACAAACTGCTGGTATCATTCCTCCCTTATCTGCTTTTCCACATTTCTTTCTGGTGCAGAAGAGGAATGTACAGGGACTCTTCCTCAAGACAGACCTACCCATGCTGAGCTTAGTGGTAGTGCAGCACAGGACACTCATCAGCTGAACACAGCTAACGTGGGATAGTTTCAGCCTCTCATATTTCACACCCAGAAGGGTGTGGGATGCAATCAAAAGCTGCACTCTCCGGCACTGTGCAAGACAACTTTTTCCCAAATCTGGCTACTTTTCCAATCGTACTAATGAAAGGGGAAAACAAAAATTGAGAATGTGAGTCTATACTGTAAGCTTGTATACAATTGCTGCTAAGGTTGGGGGTTGGGTCACATTTTTTCCTACCGGCAGCATGACCTTTCAGCAGTTTGTGAATGCTCAATTTATATAACACATTCTGGTGATGACTTTTGCTAATTTCAAGGATTTATAAATGAGTATGGAATACTTTGTCACTAGAAAAGAAAGCACAGATCAATAGATCAGAGAAGGCTCTGAGCAGAGCAACAATCATGCTATAAATGTCAGAGCTGAGCAATTTCCACACAAATAAAATAAAGCTTCCATCAGCAAACAGTTTCAGACATGAAGCGTCAGACTACTGCTGTGTGACTGTGTTACAATCCCAAGGTCACTTACATGGAGAGCAGGTGGCACAACACTCGGCAAGCCAATATCGCAGCTCTGCCTTTACATGTAGTTACTCCCCAGGAATACAAAGCTTAACACTTCAAAGTGTCTTCCACACCCCGTACCCCTTTCACAAACTAAAGGGTTCAAGACAGGAACTTCTACTTAACAAGAAAATGCAGAGGTTCTCTTTTTCCTATTTAGTTTGTAACTTTGTCTTTCAAGTAGAGAAAAAGGAAATAGGGAAGATGCAACATTCATATCTTGTATTTTGTTACAGCCTATGGTTTCATATCCTCTCACCAGAACATCACAGAAGTCTGACAACTGACCACAGTTTGCCTCTGACGCAGACGACTGATACCTAATGCTGAAAGCATCAGGTTGGGTCTTGCATGAGAATCTGAGGAGCAAATGTGACTCTCTGTCTTACAGATTGAGTGTCGTGCCACAAGATGAAAGTAAAATTTTTTAAGGTCTTTCACCCACAAGCTGTTTCTTTTTAATGAAAACAACTCTTCAGTAATAGACTTCTGCATCCCATCTACAGCTTTGACATATCAAAATCCTATTCACCTGAGATACATTTGTAGTTTCTTTATCATCTTATTTACCTAGAGGCTGACCAGGCTAGTCTCCTGCCCTTCTGTTCAGACCATCTCTGCATGTTGTGTCAAATTAAACATCTCATTTTAATGAGATCCAAATATTCAGTTAGAGTGTCCATCTCTGGAATCTAAAATATTATTCAGTATTTTAAAAATAGTATGAAATACATTCATTTAAATTCTATGAGCCAGCTAAATAATGCATATGAGTAACAAAATAATATATTTGGGGATCTTTAAAGTTTGATAAGAATAAATGGGAGATTTTCAGAAAGATTCAACATTCAAATTTCCCCTCCTGCTACTTCTACCCAGTCAGTATCTCACATCAGGAGAATATATGAAAGTGTGGCCATTTCTTTCAGTATCTAAATGATGAACAAACTTTTTGAAAACATTGCCCTGCTGTCTCTAACCACAATGTGCTGGTGTCTTAGGTTAACAATAATTAGATATGAAACTTCAGGTGTGAGAACTGAACACCTTTCATGAGCCTTAAATTCATAAAGACAATAACATCTCCTCCTCAATGTATTCAGTATTTACTATGTGAAATATTACTATAATTTCAGCTGACCTGTAATCTCCTGAACCATGATGCACATGCAAGCACTGTAAGCCTCTGCTCTTGTACAGGGTAACCAGAGTTTTTTGACATTTAAAATATCTAGCAGCATGACAAGAATTTGTATTTGCATATACATAAATTGTGCCAGGGAAACTAGATGAGTGACAAACCATCAACAACAAGCTGCAGCACTGCCTGTGGCTTTCACATGAAGCATGGCTGCATATAAAAATGTTACATTATTGAGGAAAGTAGCTTGTCCACCACTGCCTCTGTTTTCTATATTCTCTTCTGAAAAAGAGAATGTATCCTTTAGAAATTACTGTAAAGGAGAAAACTGTTTATTAGATTTACTTGAAACCTTTTTGTATTCGCCATGCATTGAGGGAAAAAAACCCTTTCCTTTCTGATATGATATTAGATATAAACTTCTATGTGAGGATTTTCCTTCCCATCCATCCCTGACTATCAGCAATGGTATCTCCTGAGGTTAAACCAGGCTGTGTGATGCCTGTGAAAGGTTCGTTATAGCTTACTATTGCATCCCACTGGTGCATCTTCCTTCCCTCACCTGAAGAAGCAGCTGAACTGTACAACTAAACCTACAGCTAGTGAGGATTAACGTCACAGGAAAGTAAAACATTATTTTGTTTTCATGTGGCTGATAGTGCATATATTCCTCAGAATCACAGCAGAGTCCAGAGGGACATTTCGTACAGTTGAAACAAGCAACTCATGCAAACCATCTGCACCTTAACCATATGACAGACCCAGTGGTGATTTCATAGTTGCCAGTGAAACAAACTCTGATTCCTCCCAGAGAGACAAATGCTGCTGCAAAACAATGCAGAATGTTTCACACCTTGGCACGAGTCTTGTGAGAGCTGACCAAAAGGGGAGGATAAAGTAACAAAGAAACTGGAAACTAAACTAAACTTTAAAAAACCCCTCAAGCTAGAAACTAATGCACAAAGTAAAAACACTTTCATTGCATAACGTCCTGCTTTGTCTCCAGCTAGTAAGGCTACATATTGTACAAGACAGTTCTGTAAGTACACGAGTGCCAAATTTAACATTTTGTACTTTCAGCTAAGACATTTGGACAATGCAAGATAAAAATGGAATGTGGAAACTGGTATGAAATCCCTTTGCTTTTTTAACTTTTCTAATGATGTCAAAGTTTTTTAGAATTGCTGATGGGTCCAAACTTGTATCACAGGGAATAATTATAGAATCATTTAGGTTGGAAAAGACCTTTAAGATCAAGTCCAGCACTGCCAAGTCTACCAGTAATCCATGTCCCTAAGCACCACATCTACACGTCTTTTGAATACATCAAGGGATGCTGACTCAACCACTTCCCTGGGCAGCCTGTTCCAAAGCTTTACAGCCCTTTTGATGAAGAATTTTTTCTCAACATCCAATCTAAACCTCCCTTGGCACAACATGAGGCCATTTCCTCTCGTCCTATTGCTTGTTACTTGGGAGAGGAGACTGACCCCCACATTGATACAACCTCCTTTCACGTAGCTGTAGAAAGCAATACGATCTCCCCTCAGCCTCCTTTTCTCCAGGCTAAACAACCCCAGTTCTCAGCCGCTCCTCGTATGACTTGTGCTCATAAGCTGCTCCTCATAATGAACATGTAAGAGTCAGAACTGTGAAAGGCTCACAAGTTTCCCTGGCTTTTGGTGAGGAGGGAGTCCAGATAGCGCTTCACTCCAACTGCTGGGAGAAGACAGGTTTATCATTGACCTCCGCATCACATTTCTGACTCCACAGACTGCACCTGCCCTGGAACCCCTGAAGACCCATCATAATTAGTTCTTCAGAAAAGTTAAGTGATTTTGGCAAATTCTCACCTCAGTCAATTTAGTGATACAGTCTACCCAGGAGGTCCCAGGGGCACACACTGGCTCAACAACAGACACTGATGAACTCAGAGGGAAGAGAGTTTTGTGGCACACCCTTCACCAAAACCTGACATTTGTAAATTAAGAGTACAGATTTATTTAGGAGACAAAAGAGTTGTACTCCCTATCTCTTCCTGAAGGGAAGAGTTATGGTCTTTTTTGTGAGAAAGGAGAGCTATACTGATGTATGCTTGGTAGGTCACAACACTTCTCTTCAGCTGGTTCAACAGACATCCATTACATATCTATTGATCAATCATCTCTAAGTTGATTTTATGGTTCCAAGTAGCACAGTCACATTTCAAGCAATTTTTACAATTATGGAAGGAGCTAATAGCTCTATCCTGAATTTCATTACACAAAAAATTAGTCTGATTCTATAGAAAAGACTGAATAATGGAGGCACTTTTTCTCTATATCACTGCTTTTAACAAGGTTAAACAAAAGACAATTTAAGAAAACCACTTTGTTTTACACTGCTGAACTGATGGTCATTTTGTCACTTCACCTGTCTATTTGACATGACCTAATACTATGCATCACAAGATGACTTACCAACTTAAAGAAAGAAAACATCCCCAACAGGCTTTCTCAGTTTCAGAGCCTCATATATTACACAAACTTGCTTCTAACCCTTCTGTTAGGAATTACTACCTGGAAGAGGTTTTAGGCTACATTTTCTCTGTCTGTAACTTCTTGTGAGTAATTACTGCCCCAGGTTCCAAACATAACTTGCCTTCTCGCTTCTGTGACACATTAATGTCCACACTGCATATGAAGCTATGGATCTCAGGAATGTCATTAACATAGTCGTGCCAAACTGCATACTAGTGAAAAATGATTAACTGTTATGCCTCTATCAAATCTTTTCAAATCCCTGATGCTTTGGTTATGTTAAATCTTCAAAAATGCAACCAGATAACAAGTTTTAGTTGTATTTCTATGTAATGCAATACATTTGTTGGTTAGAATGCCAATGAAGATAATTTTTATATTCTGTAGTTTGGGCTACATAATTTGGGGGAATGAGAAAAACAAAAGCATCTACCAAGCACTTGACTGACAGTTCCTTACTTGGATGCCTACATAATGGTACCTAGGAAAAAAACCCAAAACCTTTACTACTGTTTCTGTATTTACAAGTTAGGGGAAAACCTTTCTCTAAACCTTGCAGTTCTAAATTAAGTTGTGTTTTAGTAGCTGACACCTTTGAGGTACAGGCTGTCATCAAACCCAGCAGCCATTTACCAGCTTAAACCAGAGAAACACAATGATATAATTACAAAGAAAATATCTAGGATAATATGCAGTGCTTATTGGCTCTGCAAGCTCCTGAAGGTAACAAAAGATTTAAAGACATGGATTATTACATTACGGAACCCCCGTTCATGAGATCTTTGGGATTTAAGTGTTTTCATGCAATGAATTTTCTGTCAAACTTTGTTTGGAAGTTCTCTTTCACTAACAAACCTCTAGGGGCATCAGTCAAAGACAACCCAAAAATCAGCTGTTTTAATCATGCTTCATGGCTAAACTACAACAAGGGGAGGGAGGAATATTTATACTACTTAGCCTTATATCCAGTAGAAACCCCTAAGTTAACCATTGGGTCCTCTGTATAGCAATAAAAAAGGGTGAAAGAGCCTTGACTTAGAGAAGTCTTGACTTAGACTTCCCTGGATTGCTTCAAAGATTATCTTCCTCTCCCACCTTAAGTATCCAGATAGCCAATGACACAAGCTGCCTGTCTTGGGAAGATCATTTGAATTCCTCAGATTAGACTCTATGGCTACCTGCAAAACTCCCATCACATTAACTTCAGTTTCCACAGGCACTCTAGAAAGAAAGCCTAAGACAGTCCTGTACTCATGCAAACGGTATCAATGATGGAAAGTGCCTTTTAATAGCAACCACCACATCCAAATGCCTTTACTTTGTCAAGATAATTTTTCAGCAAAGCACTGCAATATATTTCCTTCCTTCTTGGATGTCTCTGTGTTCTCAGTTGCTATTTCAGATTAACCTAGATATGGAGATTAAACAACCATTTGGGAAAAAGAATCAGAAGGAAATAACATTGTCTAGTGTTTCCCAGCCAGAGTGGCTTTGGTGTGGATTAGGTCTATAGCACAGAAAATGGAGGTGACTCTTAGAAATAAGAAATGAAACCATCTATTTTCTGTGACCTCCTACAACAAACAAGGCTTGACAGCAGCTGTGAGAATCCCCTGCATATGCTGGCTGATGGCAATCCAGGACTGACTTGATTTCAAGCTGTATCCCTTGTGAATTACTGAAAAGCTGGCTTATTAATTTTGTGGCCTTATTCCAGTTGTCAAGGTTTATCTCCCCAGTCTTGCAATCCTTTGTGCACACAGCTCTCCATAGGAAGTCCCAAATAAAATTCCCTTCATCATCATAAAACTAAGTGCTGAGAGCTGACTTTTGCAACCATCAACCCTTTTCCACAGTTTTGTGTTCACATGACAAAGTGTACTTGTGGCACTGGGGAATAGCTCGCTCAGTCAGGGTGGCTTGCTTCAGGTATACGTTTAAATGCAGTGCTGAGATGGAGACTCCGGGTGGGTCATGGTATTAAAGTCACTGAGTGTTCATGAAGATGGCTGAACCAGACTCAAAAGTCTGACGACAAGTCTGCACTGTTAAAATTGCATTTACAGTCAAAGGAAATAGACTTTAGAGTCAAATAGAAATAGATAAGGGAAAACAAAAAAAATTAGCTGAGGCTCTAGAAGTTGCCACTATGTCTGGGAAACAACAGTGATCATAAAAGTCAGCAGGTTGTACGACTCCCTCATCTCACATAACCAGAGACAGCGGAGAATCAGGTAACACCTCCAAATTTCAGCCACTGGCAAATAAAACAGAGAGGTCGCTCAGCCTCCCTGCAAGGGCTGATGGAGGCTTCCATCTCAAGAAAAAACACCTGCTTCACTTTAATTGCTTTGGAGAGTCCGAAAGCGCTTTACTAATACTTGGATTAATGCCGCTGCTCATACAAAGCTCAGCTTACTTAAAAAATAACAACTCACATATTTAATAAGCCAAATGTCTCTTTCCATGGCTACCTTGATTCCTGCGTTACTTAGAAGAAATTCTCATAATAATATTTTCAGTCAATTGATACAGCTTTTTAGCTTTCATTTTTTAAAACTGTTTTTCAAAAGAGCACATGAATAATCAAAGCAGAAATAATGAGTCAAATCAGCAAACGCAGTAATTTCTATGTGTAAAATAGTTTCAAATCAGAAATTGAAGTTATATTTATACTAATGACAACCTTAACATCCTAGCAGGCTCCAATTTTTGCATAAAAATGATACATTTTAAATATCCAAAAGCTTGATGGGAATTTTATACTCTGTTTATGTTAAACCAAAAAAGTGAACTTAAAGTAATCATGTAAATTGAATGATAATAAGAGTTCTTTTATATTTTTAGACTACTCCAAATGAATAATTTAAAAGGCATTAAGCAAAATATTTTATTAACATAAAGTTAATGGTATATTTTTATAGTATCTGATTTTCAAAAATTTGTACTAAGGCATTATCATAATCAGCTCATGCCAGTAGTATGCCATTTCACATGCTTTTATTTTTGACTAGACTTAATGTACTCCCTGGCACAGACATTAAGTCTAAACCTTATTCCTGAGCTATCACCACTGCCTTTATTAAAACACTTGTAATTTGTTAACTTTTACACAAGTCTAAAATAAAGAGGACCTTGCTCCATGAATTGAAATTTCTGCTAGGATGTATTCCAATGACAAAAACAGGGGCACAACAGTGGGAAATTCCATCACTCTCAGACAAGGAGAAGGAAAATAAAAAGGATCAGCCAGCATATGTGTCACAAAGCAGATACTATGTTGTGAAAACAAGGCAATCAGAGACCATTAGAGATTTCTTCTTCATTACCTGGCTAGAAAAAAGAAGAAAACCGCCTCACTCAGTGCCAACTTGAGGACAGGGAAAACAATCCCACTAGAATAACATTTGGGTTCTAATACAAAGTGTTTTGGTTTTTTTTTTTCAAAACACAGATATACTCTTATTACCAGTGGTGAAGAATACTTGAAATGTGCTTTTTCTCACATAGCCAAACGTTCATACTAAGTGCAGAAGCTGTCTGCAGGATGGCCACACCTTACAGTAGGTTTCCAGCTTCAACAGTGGAGACCATGCAAAAGCAAGTATTTCCTTGGGTTGGCATTTTCAGGTCCGGTTAGGAGATGAAGCTCATGACACTTACTATGTGGCAGGTATGGGTTTGTAAAACCTCACAAAACCTATGTTTATACTACATTAAGATCCACGCAATCTACAGACTTTGTGGATTTAATTAAATCTAAAAATATGTTTAACAAAAAAAATATTATTCCTTCATATAACCCATTACATTTTTTTACTGAGAAATAAGGATGTCCGTTTTATTTCTTCTTCTGTCTTCCCAAAGATAAAACTCCTGTTCTAGCCAGACAACTCTCATCAATAATCAGTGTAAAACTGACACTTATTTCTCTGTGAATGAACTTTTCTAACATCTATTGTTTTATTCTCCATTCCAAAATGATTCTTTATAATTAACTCTGATGATAAATATACCACCATTTAGAACTGGATGCAGCATTGCCATTGGCTTTGCTGTAAATAGACTGAGCTGAAGTTGTGTAATATAATGAAAGACTAAGCAACTGCAGACTTAGGGCTATGGAAACAAACTTGGCGTGTTTAATTACCCTTATCAAAGGACTTGATACTTTGATAAAATACTGTGTAAAAATGCTGTAACATTTGAGAATAGTTTGAATTAAAAATTCCAATTGATGGTTTGTCAAAATAAAATATAAAAAGGCTATGAGGGTGAATATGTAGCCTCATGAGTCTTCTTCAGTACTTCAGTGTCTTAATAATCACCCAGTAAACATTTGAAGCCCCCAAAAATGTTCAAATGATTAATTTAAAAAAGAAACAAAGCAGGAATATTTTTGAATATGGAGTCGTATGACAGACTTCAAAGATCCCTTGAAAAGAGAACACTTTGTGATGGAAATATTTTTCCTCAGGGGTTTTCTATCGCTATTTGAAATTTTATATGCTTTGCCCGTAATGTTTTGCCCATTATATTACCATCTTCTCTACAGCAGCAAGAAAATTATTAAAAGATGAGAAGATGAAGAAAATCCACAAAATTGTTTGGTCTCACAAGTTTTGAATTGGGGGAATACATGATATTTTTTCATTCAAATGGAAAAAATTAAGTCTGTAAGGAAGGCATCATCAAATTTAAGGCAATAAACTCTTCTGACACTGTGGTGGGGTTTTTTTTCAAATTAAGAATGACACACTAAACATTTTTTATTTTATTTATTAAACACTCCTAGTTGTACACTGGATTCCACCTGGAGCTCCACATCTCTGGCAGAGAAATTTATTCCATGCAAAGACTTAGTTCAAAACCTAAACATTCCACTTAGATTTTGAAATCTCAGAGGACTCTGCTCTGCAGAAACTGCAGTTTCCTAGTGTTGGTGTATATTTACATCCTTGTATTAAAAACATGCGTACAAGATAGTAAAAAATACAAAAAAAACCCCACAGATATCACTTAATTCTGTCACTCCTATTACAGAAAACAAAAGTGAAAACCCGCAAACTCTAAACCCAGAAATAAAATAACAACAAAAAAAAGAACACACAGCACCTTGTTCTAATGTATTTCTATAGTAAACAGAATAGTTAACAGACTTTATTATTCATTAAACACTTGAGCTACTAGGACCTATTCCAATTTCTATTCAGTTTATCAGCAAATTTGCAGAAACTCATACATGAAAGGAAAATTAAACACAATGAAATATCTGTCATTTCTGAAGCTGAGAATTTTCCTATTATAATCATGTCAGAATCTTTTTTCCTTTTCTAATCCAAAGACATGTTACATTAACATCAATTAATCATTGGAAAGAACTACCAACTGAATTTGTATATTCTCATTTCCTAAAATCTTTAAACCCAGACTGAATGGATTTCCAAAGTATACTATTCATAAAAATAAGTAATTCCTCTTATACAGGAGTAATTTAGATAAAGACCTAGCTCTGTGCACAGACCTAGAAATCAGATTACATGACCTTTCTGACATAAATTCATGTATCCGACTCTATCAAAATGATGAACTAAGCATGCAGAAAAGCGGAGTCCACAGAAAGCCTCATTCATCATACCCTCTGCATTGTTGTGGCACCTATGTTACTTTGTGAAACACAGACCACTGAGTGTGTTGTGAAAGGTCTGTGATGGCTGGGGAAGCGTCGCTGAACTGGAGTAAGGCAGGCAAGTAGATTAACTTTCTAGAAATGCTGGTAAACAGCTGTGGAACAAGGGGAAGTCTTTAACAGGCTCCCAAGGTGACTAGTTGTGAACATTTCAAAATGATGCAAGTAGAAAAAAACAAACAATCTTTCACAAAATTTCTTTGTATATTAAGAGATGTGAATGTCACAAATCAAGCTTGTACTCTTAAAACTGGGCTTCAGTGATGCTTAAGATCCATCCTGAGGGAAAACTTTAATCCATTATTATGAAATTGCTGAATATTAAACTCCATAGAGAAAAACACCATTTCATTTTACTGCTGCAAAATGTCGATATTTTAAGTAGTTTTTTAAAAGAGAGAGGTTTGCTGTTAGGGTTGGTTGAATGGCCAAAAAAAACCCCCAAAACCCAAACCCAAAAACACTTACTGCATTTCTAATTTATAAAAACATTAATTATTATAAGCATGGCAAGATTTTCATGCAGTTTTATTCTCTTATCATTTGTTCTATTAACAGCACCTTCACAATAAATATTTAAATCTAATTCCATTAAAGTGTACCCAAATATAAACAGTCTGATCACCTAACTGAAAATAATTTTCACTAAAGTTATATCTAACTACAGACACATTGTCCTGTTGTTAACACTGGTTTTATTTTGAGCTAATAACAACCACTCCCTGGAAATCAAGGATACAGAATGTCTCCTTTCAGCCCTACTGAGAGACTCTGTAACAGTACCCCTCCTCGATTCACCAGCTAAATATAATTCTAGAAATACTAATTCATGAAGGAAAAAAAATCAAATCAATGAACCTGCCCTTTTGGCAGTTTAATATTGTACCTAATCTTCATCCCCTTGTCCATTAATGGAAAACAGTCAGGATTAGTATCTTCTCCGGAAATTCTGGGGAAATGACCAAATCAAATGATATTGGTAAATGTTCCTAGAAATGTTTTAAGACTGGCTCAAGGTTCACCACCCATGACTGCAAACAAACCTTTGATAATCTGGAATAGAATTATTTTAAAATTATTGTGACCATCCTGATTGTGAAAGCCGGGAATCTAAAGCCAAAATGGCTTTTCCTGCTTTTTGGCACCGCTGCACCCTCCCCGCCCCACCCTGCAACAGGACAAGCCCTCACTGGAAGACATTCAGCCTATCTTTGCCTAAGTAATTAAGCAAAATACTGTTTTGGAGTGTGGAGATGACCAGTATATCATGTGGAAGGGCTTATTAGAGACAGAAAGCTCAATATCAGGTCTCCAGAGGAGATACACACACAGGTGGATGGAAATGGTTTGGTGGCCTCAGTTCTTTACTGCTTAATGCAAGTAGGCAGGAAAAAGATCCACAGTTTTCTGTGGCCTTCATGCTGTGGTTATTTTCTGCTGAATAGCACAGAAAAAAAAAAGCTTTTTTATGTATTTTTGGAAGTAGAATTCTTACAGTGGTAAAATAACTGTAATCAAGAACAAGCTGAATGTGGAGTGTAGGAGGATAAGAAAGGTTTTCAGGGCTAGAGGGTCCTGCAGAAGACAAGAAAGTCTGAGGTAAATATAATAGTTTAAATGGAGCTTTGCAAGAAACTTCCAGATTTTAAAAAATTCACTTTTGGGGTCCATGAGAGAACATTTCCTGTAAGATGTTTGCATGGATATTTTTGGGCATATTCTCAGCTGTTACTAGATTTCCACAACCTTCTATGATTATCTCATTTGAATTAGAAAGCCATAAGCAGTCAGGATAATTCTTCATTGCACCTGCATCTATGCAGAGGAATACTTCCTTATCACTTAACGCCAAGATGGAAAAACGTTGGTGGCCCAGATCAAACATATGTGATGTAGTTGAGGAAGTGATTAAAATGATAAAAAATAACCAGCAGACAGCCAGTCAGATAGCTAGGATATACCTGGATGCTAAAATCCACATCTGTTTTGTAGTCTTCTCCAAATAGGATGATCAGATTCAGTATTTTGGCTCAGTCTCATATATAAAAATGAATTAAAAAGTAAAAATGTGGACAGAAATGGCGACTGTATAGGTTTACTATCCTTTGGCTTTGTACTATTCCTTTCTTCCAGCAAACTGTAAACAATTCTTCAAAAATTCTTTGTCTGCATTGTCAATACGGTTTCTCCTTCTGCCATCAGTAAGTACACATATAAATACTCTTTATCTACTGTGGATTCACCATCCGTGCTAGGCAGACTTGACATAACTACTCTCAAGCTACGTTCTAAGGATTTTGTTCTTTGCATATACATCGTTCTGTAATGACTCAAACAAATTCTTGCCTCTACATTGTTTATTTAAACAATGGCGTATTTTTCACAGATTGAAATGCAGTGCTTCAGTCTTATAATAAGAATTAGTTAGGGAATAATAGCAGTGCACATACAAAAGGAGAACAAAGTACTCCAATATTTTCCTGTATGTTTTATTTTCATCCATCCATGCAATACAGGAAAGCACACAACTCAACGTACACACAAATATTAAAGCTTTTATGAGGAAATTACTATAAAGTATAAACACACTGCATTATTGTGTGAGTTTTCATCAGTGTCAACTGTACCTTTTTCTGATTGGTACTTCTCGTAACTCTTAAAGTTGAGAAAGTTCATTGGGTGATATTCATCTGGACATCAATGGTAATTTCTCTGTCCTGCCTTATGTTAAGTAGTTATTCAGAAATAATCTATACAGAAATAATGCTTTATCTGTTGATTATAGTCCCAGGAAGAATAGCCACAAAAAAAAAAAAAGAGGAAACAATAAGTTTAGAACAAGAACAAATGGTAGCGTATTGAAATACTAACACAGAGACATCCATCCATTGCAGGTATAAGAAAAACTTTCCATACCAACTGCAGCACCATATACACAGTGACTGTGAAGTATAGCTTGATGGTTAATTTAAAAGAGCTGCTGCTTTCCTTTCTTTTCAATCTTCCCTTAAATCTTTGCTCCTTGTTTTTTTAAATATTTATTTTCACAAAAAAAGCAACAAGTTGCCACTGTTTAGGCTCCTGATACTGTTGAGACAATGCTGATGAATTATATCTCATAGTATCCTTGTACTCTTTGTTTTGTTTCTTATACATGGTCTTATATTTAACCTATAAGGTCTCTGGGACAAGGATAATCTTTTGGTTCTTTGCATGTACTGAATAATGTAGGGTCCTGATTTGTGACTGGGCTCCCAAGTGCTATGATGTAATACAAATAATGAATGAAAGGACTTAATTTTTAATTTAAAATAAAATTGTCAAAAGTGATTACTAATTTTAGACTTATCAACCAGAAACAGCTGGGATCTCATTTCAGGAGATCCCAAGCATCTACACTCTCAGATAATTCAAGTGCAGCTGGAGTGCTCAGATTGAGCACCCAATATCCTCAGCCCCAAAATTAATTGAGGATTTTGAAAGTGCTGGCTCAAATATTAGCACACTCTGTTGATTATCCTTTTGAGGGCCCTGTTTTTTCTGTACCCACCATGCAAGGCAAAAGGGCTAATGGTCTTTTCTTCTGTTGTGTTTCATTAATCCCTTTCTTTTTGAAAGGACAGGTACAAATTATGTCTCTGTTTGAGGATACCCAAAGGATCAAACAACCTATACCTCAAAATCTAAATGCATTTCTACCCCTCCATTATTTTTACCTATGCCATTTTCTGCCCCCATACTGGGCATCCTCCAATAATTTCCTCCAGCAAAGAGAGCTGGGACAAAGCTGCCTTGGATGACGCCGGTGTTCTTGGATGGTCAACAAAGGGTGCTAATGGACATGGCAGCTGGCTTTCTCCCCCTTGAGGCTAAACATTTTCCCTGCACTAACTCCACACTTGACTGATCCAAAAGCTGACAGCTGTGAGTTTGTCCTGAAACCATGCTGCAGTAACTGCTGCCATTTCACAATATAACTCTACTTTCTCATGTGGATTTAGTGCCAAGTACACAGCAGTTTGTGAGCCACGCAGTATAGAAAAAAAAAAGCAGAGGGAAACAAACATATTTCATTTCAGTCTATATTACCAACACTTTTCCTTCTTTATTCTGAGGCCATGAGCTAAGGAAGGGCACAAAATGAACCTGAAGCATTGTAAAAGATACGCCAGTAAAATCTGCTTTTGCATGAATGACAAATAGATAGAACTACAGAGTCTAATGGAGATTTAACTGGATTAGCTCTTAACACTGTATTGTATTTTATTAACATTCACGAGTGTGCTTCTAGTAATTTTCATTAGGAATGAGTTGAGAAGAGTTCAGAGCTAAAAAAGGGGAGGATGCCTCTGAAATGATACATGTAGCTGTGATAGCTGGAAGTAACTCAAAAGTTAGTGCAGCATTTGGCAACTTATGATTCTTGCTCCTACTATGCAAAGCTGGATGCTTTATTTCGACTTTTCAGACCAATGAACTGAGGAAACCAAAATAACTGAAATATGTAACCCAAGTCAGGAAATTCATAGACAGGAAACTCAATATGTGCAGTATGCATATGCATAGTACAGTATAGCAACAGTTGTCATTTCACTGCACTCCCTTATATTTCTGTTTCCATTTGATTTCTGTCTCATGGCCTGAAGTATAACCAAATGCTTAAGGGAAAATTTACCAAATCATTAGTGATTATATTCCATTAAACCTTTAGAAATCTGGATATTCCACCTGATTTTTAGCAGGTAAATAACCGTTTCAGAAGGTAAACTGCTCCTAGAGACTATTTTGGCTTTCTGAGCATTTCAGAAATATTAGTATGCCTCTCAAAATTTATTAACATTTAGATGAAATCGAAAAACTAAGTTATGCTTTATTTTCAATAATAAAATTTAATATAAAATATTTTGAAAAGCTAAAAATTCAGTCCTAAAGAAATAACTAGAAATAAAATAGGCATAATTATCAGAAATGCTAACAACTCTCAGGAACTCCAGCATCTTTGGAAGTCAGGCCCCTCCTCACTTCCACACCTCCACATGACCCCAAAAGTCCAAGGTAACTACAGCTGCCACACCTGACATTTCCAGCTCCTGATATCAGCAACCAATTCATTTTGAAAGCTAAAATTATTTTTTCTCTCTGAAGTTCTTATAATAGCTTATTTGTGAAAAATACTAGTCTGAATTGATTCCTTGAAGCCAGAGTTCAGGGCTGAAGAAAATACACATGCATTTATCACAACAATATAGCACTAGAAAAAGCAATATTACTGTAACAAATCTGGAACAAACAATGAGTACTGGAAGAGCTAGAAAACAGACCGCTCCACCAATGCCAGAAAGATTTCATACTGTAAGACAGTGCTGCTTCTATTTTTTCTGCCTTTTTTTTTTAAGAGAATCAAAACTAATTTAAATAAGAACTGTGAATGTTCTCATGCATTTGATACTTATATGCCACGTTTTTATTTTTCTAATACTTCACTTAACATTAGGGAAAAGGTTTTCTTTTTAGGCTACTGAAATATTCCACAGTCACAGTCCACAATACCCAGATTATCAGCAGAAGAGCTAAAGCTCAGACAGCAGCAATGCTGACTTCTCCACACTTCTCTCAGCAAAGTGCTTCTGCCTTGAATATCTCAGCTGCAATGGAAACAGGGTTTTTCAACCTCCCCAGCTCAGATGGTCTTTGTACTCCCTTCTGCAACTGTCAAAGGGTGTTAATTATATCTGACTGTAGCCTGAGGCTTGGGATGTGAGCACTTGCCTATTAGGAATGAACTTTCACACTGCTGCAAACCTGTACCAGCTTTAAAACAATGATGAAGAAGCAGAAATCCTTACATTTCTACCTGTCACTTGTCACCAAGGTCTCTAAACATTACTACTCTTACTTAATTTTATTTTCAGAATAGGATCAGTGTGGCACCATTACCATCTGTATGGGAAAGATGAAACACTCTGAGCTGCTCCAGCTGGAGCACCCACAAGGGGGGTGTGAAGGCAGGACAGCAGAGGCTGGTGTCATTCAGCACAGAAACAAGGTCTCCACATTCTCTCATTCTTTTTTCTGATGATGTATCCACACTGACATTGTGAAAACTGCCCTGAATATGGATAAAGGGGGATGAAAGATGCTTAAAATCTTGTAATTTCTGTGGAGATATATATTTTGATCACCCGACTTCAGTGCAAGAGGAGCCGAGTGACCTCTGGAGCAAACTATGTCATTCTGCTGATCCTTGAGCAGCCTCTGAAGACTCACCAGCTAAGTCCCTTACCATTGGATGCTGTGAATGGTAACCACCTCTTGAAAATCTCCCCATGCCCTGCTACTATGGAAGATAGCACAGGGAGAGAGAAGAGAGATGGCTCATTCTCCCATGTGAGTATTCAAAAAGCCATATCTGGAAGGCTCCTCGAAGGAAAACCTGGGCCCTCAGCTGTCAGCTTTCTGTTCCTTATATTTCAACCCCCACCTTTCTTCTCAATAACTTTTTCATCTCTTTTGCTCTCTATTTGTTTAGGCAGCTGCTCAGGCTCCATTCCTTCACAATGCATCTTCTAAAAGTCATTCATTAAGTAATGAATCTTTCTTACTTGCACTGATTTAGGAGAAAAGCAATACTATTTCCATCTCCTATTAAATTATTGATACGTCCAGTTTTGAGTCAGTTTTGAGTGTAGAATCACAATTCCAAAATAAAAATGAAAATGCAAGATGATGCAATGGATACTTATAATTCCTAACTGCAGTATTTTCTTAAAATTGCCAATTGCTTATTATATAAGATTGTATATTTAAAGGATGTGAAAAGGGCTAAAGAGAACATAGCACACTTTTCTCTTTTTCTCCCTTAAGTCAGTCAGAGAAAGGGAGCACAATCACAGTAAATATGGGGTCCTTCTGATACTTTCTTCATTTTCATAAAGTACTCTTTTTCTTGTATGCTTAAAAAGTAACCAACAGAGAGATTTGCTGTGAAGCTGAGTTAGGAAATGGATGCTTTTAAAATGCTGAATAAGGAAATAAATTAATTCTATGGTTTCAAATCAAAATAGGGTACCGCATAAGGAGCTAGATTTTGAATTGAAATGAAAAGTTGTGACTGAAGCTGGTAGAATTATTGAAAATACTGTTTGTTGAGAATGTATTCCTTTATCTGTTCACAATGCATTTATAAGCAGGCTATTTTGTATGAATCTGATCACAATTAGTGGACCCTGGGTGAGAACATATCTCAGCATCACAGTTGCTGATGAGTTATTCATTTTACTCTGCATTATTCATGATGTGCAATTGGTCAGCTAAAATCACAGTATCGCTTTTGTTCCTGGTGTAGACGAAACACTTTTAAACTGGAGAATAGAAAATATGCCTACTCATGTGTGAATATCTTTGCTTGTAAGTGGTTGGGGCCATTTTTTTACAAAGAACAGTCATTCCACCAGCAAACCCTGTTTAAAAATAGCCAATACAATAAAGAATAGAAAAGCCCTCTCAAATTCAAGTAATGTTTGTGATTTTTTTTCACTATTTGATAATCCATGTTTACAATTTTATATGTAATTACAAACAATGAGTCCTAAAAAATGGGTGACATCATGCGTGTCAGTTAGGTTTTTTGACGGATGGATAATGTCACCACTAAGCCTTGAGAGAAAAATTTATATAGCTAACCTTCCTTTTTACATTCATTTTATTCTTTTTTATTAACTTGAGTTTGATTTTTTAGAACTATGAGTCAGAAGTGCCCTTCCACATAAATATTAGCATATGAGGATTAACCACAGCTCCACTAGAGTCAGCAGTGATATTGAAGATACTGGTCTAGTGAGGCACTTAAACACACACTTAATCACTTTGCTGAAAAGATTACTATTGGCTTCAGTAAAATGCTCTTTTTGCCATATATTGGAACCTAATAATCTTGAAGTGATGGTTAGACAAACTGGAAAGTAATGGAGAGCTCCAATGTTCAACTACCTCCCCGCTGTGTGGTGGGCCTCTGCTGTGGGGCAGAGGGTAAGAGCTACCAGGTGTTTCCTTGTGAGAGGCTGCAGAGCAGAACGGTTGTCAATATCGGCACACAGCAGATTTCTTCGTTAGGCAAGTGTAAGGAAATCAGGTATCTATATGGACTTCTATGTTGCACATGCAATCCTGGATGAATTTATATACCTCGTGCATAAGAGGGGATACATGCGCTTCTTATACCTTAAAACCTAGAAACTTAGGAAGTGATAAGTCTTTTGCTAGAAAGCAGAAGACAGCAGATCAAAAAATAATAAATTGGCTACAAAGTATGTGATTAAGTCTTTGTAATTTTGGATTTCACCTGAGCCATGGAAAAATTTATCAATCTCAGACTCCCATACATACTAACTCTTTCCATCATATTTATAGAGTGTGCTCCTCAAACACTGACGGGTATCTGGACCTAGGTTATAAAACAAATAGATCAGACAGATTAATACACAACATAAGCATGTTTCTGCTCCATAGGAAAATGCTAGGGGTGAAATCACACAGAAAAATCTCAAATTGAGAATCAAGAGCGTCCTAGATGTGAGTTTCCTAGCAGTATGGGATGTGACAAAGTTACAGATTAATAGATGTATGTAACTGATATATCATTCTTAACTGATCTTTCCTCATATATAGGCAAACATGGATGCATACCTCAATGTTCTTTTACTATAGTTAATCCCTCCTTAGTAAGGACATATGTGTACACAAAATCTCCTTCTACATTTTTGTGCTACTAATTTGTACCATCATAAAACATATCTTATACTTTGTCTCACTAGTAAAAAATCCCAGTTTAGTACTGAAAAATAAGCCAACATTTAAGCAGATACATTTCTTCAGCAGTTACTTTAAAACAGATTTTTTTTTTTACTTTGTATTGTTAAAAACAGCCTTGGTCAATCAAACATAGTTTCCTTGTTGCTAAGTCTTGATTGCTTCCATGACAACAATGCTATTTTATAGCAAAAATATCCTCATATATAATTAAGATACAGGATGCTATATGTCTGTTTATATTGAATTTAAAAGACAGCTTGAAGAACCCATTATGGTTTTTTTCAGTTGTGGACTCTCAACAGTACTGCTAAATCATAAATATTAAGAATTAAGGGAACTTAATGTTCTGTTCTGTAATGGACCTGTTTTCAAACTGCTGTTAAAGGTCTACTTTTTTTCTGTTTAAACAGCATTTAATATGACTGACACATGATCTAATAATCAACAAAACTAAATTTTAAAATGGCTAAAAAATGGAGAAAAAACCTAATGCATACAAGAAAATACAAGCTCATTCAAAAATGCAATCCCTACCATGGTATGCATCTGGTATTTCCTAAAGCATTGCAGAACATCTTCGAACATGCCATCACAATACAGTCCACATGTGCTGCACGCAGGCTCTGCTGCCAATAAGTGTCTGCAGCAAGATGTGGGCTACTCCTGAGGCTTCCTCTTGGAAGTTCGGTGTCAGTCCTGACTTCAGTTCATACTCAGAGTAACAATATTTTTTTTGTACTTCAGTAGTGATGCAACGATACCAAGGACTGTGACACAGAAGACTCTGGAGTTCAAAATTAAAATAATTTAATGTATGCATAGCACATGCCTTATTCATTATGCTGAATCCAGCCCTGGTGTTGGGCAATGCATACACTAATTCTCTATTAGAAATGTGATTCTACATTCCTCATTTAGAAAATAGCATTTAAAAAAAAATCGAGATGTTTGGCTAAAAAAGCTTTCATACCATTTTGAACTTTCCTAGTATGTTTTTAAAAGCACGAAATAATCCTTTTTCTTAGCTATTGTGTTTTATTCTGTTGAGGGTTGCTGGCTGTAAAACATTGTACCTCCCTTTAAACTTTTCCATATAACTTGATTAGACAGCAGTAATCTCTAATGCTTTCATGTGCAAATTTAGGAGTGACCCGGAACAAACGAGTTTCCTTCATCTCCATAGCAACCAAGACGATGGAAGAATGCCACTCACCAGGCAATGTAAGGCAAATTTCATCCCTTTGATGTTAATTAACAAATTGCTTTCAGAAAAGTCAATGCATTTTCTTCTTTAAATGTTTGTGATAAATTTTTAATATGTCTGAAAATGACAGTGAAATACAGAAGCATTGGCTACCGACAGGTGAAGTGCGGACAACTACCTTGGCAGATAATCCACGCACCAGTGCTACAGCAGCAATGCACCTAAGGAAGGGTATGCATCAACTGGCTGCTCATAAATCACCTTGGGTGAATTTTGGGGACTTGGAGTTAAGGACTGATGCCTCCAATTAGTTCAAACCATTTCTAATGCATGCTGTGATGTGCGCCCTGCTGTAAGAAAGTGGTCCATCCATTTTGAGTTTCTGGCATGAAAAAACACGCGCACACACACACACAAATCTAAGGATGAGGTTATAAACGTATCCTAAAACATTTTAATGTATTTAGCATGGAAACCACTTCTCACATATACATTTTGTTTGCATACTTCTCAGGCTACTTGTTATTCCTCTTCTTCTATAGTGCTAATGCTTTATGATAGTTATCAGTTCTCAGGACAAATACCTTTAGGGACTACTGAATTGTTCCTAATTTTCCTGATAAAAGAAGGCTGGAAAGTTGTCAGACAGCCAAAACCCACCAAGAAGTCTCACCACAGTTCCTGCTATGAAGGAGTATGCCAATTCACTGGTTAAGATGCTCCTAAATTCAGACTCTTAACCAGAGGATGTCTTCCCTTCCATCCCAGGCTTTTTAGGTCATCCACGACTAATAATTTGGGCTACAACTTCATTACAGAGTCAATCTGAATAACTTCAGTAGAGTCAAGTTCAAGTGAAACAACCACACTGCAAACTAATACCGTACACGAATTGATTACTGTATGGTATGTTATTATTGGACTCCGTTAATTTGATCTGTGTCTTCTATTTCCTGATACAACAGCTTTCTTAAATGCGATTTTTACTTGCAGAGAAGCTGTCAGAGACGACACTGTAACTTGAGTTACCTTCAGCAAAGAAAGTTCGAATTTTTCTATTCCCACTTATTCAATAGGGACAGCAGAACCTCAGGGTCACAGGATGTTCAGGCATTGAACAGGTTGCCCAGAGAGGTAGTGCAGTCCCTGTCCTTGGAGGTTTTCAAGACTAAACTGGAGAAAGCCCTGAGCAGCCTGGGCTGACCTTAGAGCTGTCCCTGCTCTAACCAGGAGGTTTGGACTTGCAACCTTCTGAGGTCCCTTCTGGCCTAAAATATCCTGTGATGCTATTATCTGATGATGTGAAAACGGGCACAAAAAAGACTCTGTGAGATGCAAGATATTATGGCAAAAGGTAAATGAAGAAGAAGCAAATTTAAGAAATCCATGTTTTTGATAGCACTTACTGCCCCAAATTAACTTTACCTGCAGATGAACTGAAAACAATGTTCTGATTGGAGACTAAAATGCAAGTTTCTAATCCCCAGCAATGATACAATTATACCAGGAGAACCTTCCCTTCCCTGAAACTTACAGTTTCCCCTACTCCAATGCTATTTTGCACCTCCCCATCAGTTAGGAATTGTGTCATAAACTCCACAATGTGCACTACAGTAAAAGATTCTCCCTACACATCAATTAAAAAAATTACAGAATAATTTCCACTTGTCCTGTATTTCTATATGATCTTATTTAACAAGCTTGCTTTTCAGCACAGCAGGAAAAGTCCATTAGAAGAATAATATGAATGGAATTCCACTGGAGTATAATGAAAGACTTCACAGAAGGTAAAAAGTCACCTCCTTACTGCTCTTTGCTTTAACTGTTGAAAACAAAAAGCTAAACATAAACCTGCATGGCTGTAATGCAGAGAAGTAAATCAGGTGTGCTATACTTACATCTCACCCTAACTCACCCTCACATTAGCTATGCTTACCTATACTGAATGTAATTTTACAATCCAAATCTCCATGCAGTGAATTGCCAGATACTGGCCTGTAACTCCCCTTCAGGCAGGGCGGATGGTAAGAGTGAATGATGACAAAACAAAATATCCCACCCTGTACAAGATAATGGGCTGAAAACAACTAGATAATTGAAGATGCATGAGAACTCTTTGTGCCCAATTCAGTGGAAAGATAAATGTCCAAAGTAAAAAGCTTAAGCCACTTTCTAAAATAACTTTCTAAATCAGAATTTTTAAGGTATTAAAGATTAGTTTAAAGAGATTCAGGGTACCTCTGCATCTTGAAAAACATTTAGAGTTGATTTCAGTATCTGAAACCTCTTTGTATACAGTGATATGAAAAGCACTTCTTTCAACAAGACTTACATTATTTTCTAAAGAGAATAGGACACTTTCAGAGGCTCTAATTGTGTTGGTGTCATTTGCTCAGTTTTCTCTCTCTTAATATTTCCTTTTTTTTTTTTTTACTTTTTAAAAAAAAAAAATATTATTTTTTAAGGTACAAACCTACAACCAAACAATTGTAGTTTGACGAGACCTCCTGGTCAAACAGCTTTAACTGTTTTCTACCAGGCAGGTTTTCGGCATTGTCATAGAATCATAGAATCATTAAGGTTGGAAAAGACCTCTAAGCTCATCAAGTCCATACTTGTCTTTCCATACTGATTTGCATCCAGGGACCTGTTTTCTAAAAGATATGTAGTTTCATAAAAATATGACTCCACATGTGAAAGTTGGTTGTTTTTTTTTTAGCCACCTGAGAAGGTGTCACTCCTACCTGCCAATTAGAGAGTGGGGTGGGGCGAGCAATCACGTTTTCTTGGAATAACATGGAAATAATGCATATTCAATACAGTAAATTAAAATAAACATGAGATTTTTAATTCTATTTCTTGAAAGTGGCTGGCTTAACCGTACAACTGCTCAGCCTTATATGTGAGTCATGCTAATGTATGAATTCATTCAATACAGTATGATTATTTTACCAAGCAATATATTAGAAAACTCTTACCAGAACTTCCCGGAGCAGCCAGTCATATAAATTAGTATCTCAGAATTAAGAGCAATCAGTCTGTATTCTAATATGAAGCTACATAAGGATGCTTCCTAGTATTCTAAATATTATATACCAGAGTATATAATTTTTGTATGATTACTTTCTAAATTAGCATACTAAACCAAAATTGCTATCAGAAATTATTGGGAAAATGACTGGAATTTGAGAAAAATACAGCACACTAGATGACTCCCTGAGAGTTGATCTGTATGTTTCTTATGTATTTCCAAGATACTTTTGGTACAGGTGTTACAAAACAAATGTTAAATTTTATATATACTATATAATAGGTATTACATTTGCTACAGAAGTAAAATTACATCAGTACTTTTACAAGCATTGAGATGTATTACTTTCTAAAGGGTTTGCCAGCTATGGAGGTCAGGCCTGACTTGCATATTTAAGGAGACATAGAAGCAGACATTAAGTAAAACACTGGACTACTGTTCATGAACAGCACTGTGGGAACTCTGTCTTATTTTCAACATATACACATTTTGTTACCTGTAAGACATAAATTAAGCCCAAAATACTAGGAAAAAAACCAAGTGCCTGAAAGGACCAGATGATTTTAAGCTGGAGTCACCATTTAAATGAAAGACAAAAGTATATGCATTTGCTGCACCCTTCAGTTCATGTACAACAGAAGTACATGCCTACCACAGAAGTTACTGAATGGCCACAAAGGCTAATAGCAAACCTTTTCAGAATAATGGGAAGGGTTCATGTTTTTTTCAATTTTCTTTCGTTGTTACTATGAGTGAACCAAAACAAAAAAAGATAATATCATGCTGGAATATTAGTATTTATGTCTACTGATGGTATTTATTATCGCTGGTTTATTATGACTACTGGTATACAAAATAGATTAAGATAGTAACAGTAGTTTAGTAGTGGTTTAGTGTCATGTAAGGAACTGAGCCAAATTCTTGTTGGCAGACAGAGTAAATTAGCAGACTTGAAGATTAGTAAAGATATTTCAAGCCTAAGGAAGAAGGAATTTCCATAGCTATTTTGCAGAAGGATCTGGATTCTGTCATCTTTGGGGGAAAATAGAAAAAGGGGTGGGACCAAAAAATCTTGGGCAAATTTTCTTTCTCACCCTGAGCAGAAACTTACAGTGTAAGTAGTGAGGAGAAGATGACAGTTGTCAGTGGTGGCACTAAAATTAAGCAAATGGGACTTTAAAGCAAATAATTTTGTTTACACACACACACACTTCATTAATTGGTTAATATAATAAATTGGCAGCTCCTCAGACTATTCTGTATTTGGGCAGTGCTTTGCAGAGCAGTGCTGTATAATACCTGACACAACAGAAGAGGTAGCTGTTACAGAGGGGAAAGAAAATAACAACCAAAAAAACAAAACCCCACCAAAAAACCCCCCACCTACTAAAAAGACAAAGGGGGAAATCTAGGTTGCACGCTTACAACTCTCAATAATAAATCTTACAGTAGAGTGTTCGGAGAAAGCAGACATATCCCAAATATATAAACAGGCCTCTGAAAATCAGGGAAACAATTCTGGCTAACAAAGAAACCCAGGAACAGCCAAGAAGAGAGGCTCCTTCATTTGCGATTGGCAACCGAGCTGTGCAATTTCATATTTTCCCATTATGTTTCCTATTGAGACTCTCTATATGCACTCTATAGTTTACATCAGAAGGCTGAGGAAAGGGGACTCTGTTGACAAAAGAGCAAAAAGAGAAGAAAAGAAGTTGTAATTTTTCCTGCTTGATGGCTGAGCAATCACCAGGACACCTTTCCCTTATTAAACAACAAAAGGGAAATGTGAATATGTAATGTTTATTGGTATTTTCTGTGCTTGGCAAGAAGTAGTTTGCTTCTGCTACTGTGATGTGAAAAATCTCTTCATGCTGGATGGCTTTAGTCTATCGGCACCCTGATGAGCACTAAGAAAGAATCACAGAAAGACCTGACATCAAATTGGCTGCCAAAACCACCCTCACTTTACTATCATACAAAAAAGAGGAAAACAAGGGTATGCATGAACAGTACGGGTTTCTTTTTCTGTGCTTGTTATCAAGTAAGTTGCTAATATGTTTGTGATATGAAAACATTTCACACATACATCAGTGCTTCCAGGCACCCAATTGAGACCATGGCAACAACAGACTTCACTGCATTACTGCAGGAAAAGACTTTCCTCCTGTGCTTGCTCTAAGTCCCTTTTAGAGAAAAATCAGCGACCACTTGTCTGTACATCAGTGTCCTTGTCTTCTCTCCACGCACACCAGCAGACTATTTCAGAAATACAGCAGAACTTGCTTATTCCTGACTATACCAGAGAGAACAGGTGTAATATCCTTTTCAGTAATCACTGACAATTCAAATATTTTTTTTGTCTTAATTTCCTACCCTTTTAACATCTTTTTTCAGCCTGTCATAATGCACAGCATTGTGTCTGATTTATGGCATAGGATAATATAAAATAAACATTCTGATGAGATGATGAAAGACAGCTACTTCTCATAAAAAACCAGAGCACAAATATCATTACTTTTCTGCAATGCCTTACTTTTATAAAGCACTCCCTATCAGTTTAGCCAGGTAAGTACACTATGTGCTACTTTCCCTGCACTAGCTCCAAATGATTCAATAGATAATTACTTATCATAATGGTGCTAGAGAGATGCAATCAGAAGCAAAGCAGTCGAGAAAAAAAAATACCTAATTTATTGATATAAAGGTTGCACATTCAAAGCTGACTTATGCTGGATATCTACACTCTTATTTAAAGGCTTCATATGTTACTGTGACTTCATATTCAATATACAGCAAACCATATTCTATTTAAAAGAAATTTCTATTTAATTAATCAAGAAATGTTTATTTAATAAGAAACATCAGGAACCTAAGAAAAATAAAATATAATAATGTAATTATAGCACCAGTCGTACTATGTCCATTAATATATTCTATCCAATGTTTAGTAAATACAATTGTGTCCATAAATATATACTGTAGCTCAAAGGCATGCTGTCAGTGACGTATATTTTCATTAAACTTATTTCTTAAGTGTTAAAACTACAATAATTCTAAAATTCTATTTTTTTTCCTCAAATGCACTTATTTCATTTTTGCTTACAGCTCTGCTCACATTCTACCTAGAGTAACAGCATAACATCATGATGTGCTGCAGACAGTATCAGAAAATACCCCAATAGGCTTTTTGTTTTCTTTTTTCATGTTTTAAATTTATTTTTTCTTGTTTTTTCAAGATTTTACTCTTAATACTTTGACACTTTCAAAATATAGCACATAGACTTTGCTTATCAGTGTCACACTGAGGATAAAAAACAATTTTGCATATTCATCTATTGAATAATCCCAACAAAATATATTTAAGCACAATAAGTCAAATAATTTAGAATTTAGCAAAGAGCCCTTGTCCTCAGGCAAGGTAACACAAAAGTGCAATAATCTTCCAGTAGCTGTGAAACTATAAGATGTACTGTATAAAGCACTTAACTGGTTTACAAACAGAGTTTTCCTGAGTGTGTAATTGTATGCCTTCAATGAACTGCATTTCAAGCACATATATTTCCCAGGTTCTAAAGAACTACATTTTCTTATAATGACAATATGATTCTTGTAACTCTTTTCCAACTTATATCTAAGGAACTATTTTTCAGTAATAATACCATTAGCTTATTGGGGTTGAATTTAGGATACCAAAGAATAGGATTTTCATGTTTTCCCATTATTAAAAATAATTAAAAAAAAGAGTCACATTTATCTGGCATACCATAAGGCTTGTGTGTTTTTAGGTTCCAGTGTATTATCAGCATCAAGTGCTATTTATTCGCTGCTAAGATGGTATAATAAATCAATTTCTTATTTTATATTTTAGTGGCCAGGAAGGAAATATCAGAGCATTAAGCACTGTATATGACATTCAGCCAGGCAATCCCTATATTATTTGGCAGATTTGATTCTCTTTTCAAAGCAAAGTGGGGTTACAGAAGCTTTTTACACCTCTGCTCGCTTATGGGTTGCATAAGTCATAAGTGTCCTTAGGATATCCCCTTTTTACTGCCCTAAATAAAAAAATAAAATTAAAAAACAAGGAAAAAGAAAAGGTTAAACAAGAGTGATGTCAGTGCATTACAATGTCAAAGTCCTGTTTCATGTTGGTCAAGATGGCTCGTCTCACAGTCTTTTCTCACTTTGATCTTGGGGAAGTATGATTGTGCTGTAGTCTCTGAAGTCCTTTCCCTTGTCAAGTATTTTGAATTTTATGATAATAAAATGAGGACGGAGAGCAACGAGGTTCAAAGACCCAAACAGCATACAGGAATGCTGCTACAAAGCTAAATAAGCTAACTCTAAAGATTATAAGCAGAGCGCTACACAATAAGGAAGCAGATATTTATTTTCATTTTAAATGTTAAATGAAAATCCTCCATTTCAGCACTTGGATTTCTAAACAAGACATCTTAAAAGAGAAACACACAACCCAAGTGAAAAAGCACATATCTGACTACTTTACATAATCAGGGTTTATAATTACAAAGGTCTCTCTCTCTGCTTTTTCTTTAAAGCAACTTCCTAAAAATGGTCTGCCCTCACTGTCGTTGTTCACTGTCAGACTGGGAAAGTTATATGAAATGCAAGCATTGACAGGGATATTAATTTGCAAAAGTTTTTGTTTTAATGCAACAAAAGCCTTTTAATTCTGCTTTGAAAAAAAGTGGGAAAACAAAACCACATTAAATGCTCACTACTAATATTTCATGCCAAGATAGCAGATAGCCCTTATCTTTAGGCCACCCTGCCCTCACAGTCACCCATGCTGTCTCCAGGGAAACTGCTATCTACACTGCAACATATAACTCACATACCTACTATCACATATATATTGCAGATATATGAGACCCCTTGCTTTTACCTCTTTAGAAAAAGTGTTACTACAGCCACTCCCCAAATATTCCGTAACAGTAGTCAAAAAATGGTACATTGCTGGCAGAATAAAAAAAATATTTTTAAAAAATCGACAAACATTAAACAGACCACACTCAAAAACTTCTTGTTCTGCAATCCAACTCCCATTATGCAACACAGGTGCCCGTCCAAGTAGCAATAAAAGAGCCAAATGTCTACAGCCAGGATTTATGGTATCGGCAAACATGAATAACAGATGAATCCAATTGGAACAAATGACTGAACGTTCCCCCGCCCCCATATTTTGGAGACCGCTTGCAGGGGATGACACTTTCTCTGTGCACAGCTGATAGACTTTTTCAGCACCTTCATCAGAACCATACAAAGAAGCAAGATAGCAGGCGTCTTCCTGATGCCATCTCTGGGGACCCCGCAGCCCCCCTGGGTAGCAAGGAACAAACAAAGTGACCCTCCACAGGGTTCCCCCGTGCTTGCTGCGGAGCACATAGAGCTCTGGGATTTCTAATGGCCAATGTGGGAGCTATCGGAAAAGGGTGTAAGGATGGATGAACCCATGAAGTCATACAAGGCCAGAGCTGGGAATCCTATATATACCAAAGTCAGAGAAATGCAAAAAGTCATAGAAGAATTAAGGTTAAAAGGTTGCCTTGCCACCATCCACTAAAATCTCCTTTTAAAAGAAGGGCTAAGTTGTCTCATAATTAATTTCATTTCCACTAGGACCCCCAGATCCTTCTTGGGGGACCCTCCTCCTTTCTTCTACCTAGCTGGATGTAACATTTGCTTCTTCCTACAACGAGGAACCTTCCCCATTCACCACAACCTTTCAAGGACAGTAAACAACAGCCTCACAATGACATGGGCCTACTCCCTCCACACCTTTGACTGCATCCCATCTGGTCCCAAGCTGCTGCTGTACAGCTGAAGATCTATTGAATCACTTACAGAAATATTAGAAAGGATTTGGCACACATATAACTGTGTGCTATGTTAACATAACACATAATCCCAGATGGGTTCACAAACAGAATGAGAGGCAGACAGAAATGATTGCTGAGAAGAGGGCACAAGACTGAGATGTCACTAGAGACATCCTGGAAGGGCTTTTTTTTCTCCTTTTATTTGGACAGGGAGCATAACTGTCCCATCTACAAGGAGAATCACGGCAATGGGGTATGACAATATGTGGCCTCTAAAGTTGGATAAGATGAATACAAATAGTCTTAGCCAGAGATTTTGAGGGTGGGAAGGAGGAGGAAGGATCATGTGTGTGGTATAGGTGTTTCAATAGAAACTATAAGAGACTGCAGTCATCGATAGTGTACAAATATACGGGTAAATATATACCCATATATACACCATATATAAATAGATGATTATTGTGCCTGTTATGTATAGACTATAAACCCAGGATTTTTACATCATCTTTTATAGACATTGGGTGAAGCAAGTTACACTTCACTGCTCCTGTGCTCTGCTGATCAATGGGAGGATTCACCCACAGAGTAAGAACCACTCCTGCATGGCAGACTTGCCCCAGGGACCCCATGGGCGAGGGGTGCCTGGAGAAATTAGTCATTCTCCTGTTACTGAACATGCTGTCTTATTCGGCAATATTTCTGATCTCCATCTATGCTTCTACCATTGCTTGGTACACAGCTGCTTTAGGTTTTTAATAGAGACAGCCTAAGGGGTCATAAGAATTGCACGCTTGGTTGCATAAGCTTTCCCCAAAGGAGGGACAGATTTTAATACCTCCTCAACATAGGAAAACTGGAAAAGGTAGGAGACTTGACTATCTGGAGGAATTTTCAAAGAGCAAATGACACATGCAATATTCTGAAAGGCGAATCCTACCTGAACTCTGCTGCTGTTTGCTTTGCATTCTGAAATCGGAACCTGAACTTAACTGAGGATGATTGTTTAACAAACAAAATGTAGACATATTCTAGATCCAAAAATATCCTGTTTGCAGAGATTAAAAAGAAAAAAGGAAGGATGACAACAGTTAAGAATATGGGTGTATAAGACTCCATTGAAATTTCTTTTTTATCTGCTCTCTTGTTTGAAAAAAGCATTATATATTCCCAGCCATGATTTTTTGATGTTTACCAATAGAAAGGATTATTTAATTGTGTACGTTATTATCAATGACACCACTATGCTATGGAACCACTGGCAGTTTAAACTTAATTATATATGGCAGCTTATGAAACAATTATAAAGAAAAGATTGGACAGCAACCAGTGATTTCATGCTTCCTCTTCGTGTGTGTTTAGCACAATGTTGTTGAGTCCCTCAGCTTTGAAAAATAATGAGAGTTATCAATCAGTTAGTACCATTGCAGACTGAGAGGTTGACTTACTATTGTAGGAAATCATGTAATATTTGCCACTCAAAGCCCATGTCTTTGCAGAATGTGTCCCTGCATCCTGTAAGACTGGCTGTTGGCCATGTAATGACCACTGCCAAAATAAGTACTAATTAGCGAGACAGGTTCGCAGGCTGTTCAGTCAGGGCCATATACCATATTGAACAATAGATTTTCAGAGCAGCAGAATATTCCCTTGGGTCTAACGATCTGAACTGAAAAAGCAGAATTTGAGTATGAGAATCTTACACCTGCTTGATTTCATCCTATGCCATTCATTTCCAGCCCCAGTGAAATTCCCTCCTCTCCATGAATTCACTAATTAAATTGCCAATGGCTCTGATACTAATGCTGCATCACTCCAGGGAGAATTTTGCCTGGCTCTCCAGAGATTATTTTAATGTGTTCCATCTTAAATCGGTAGGCACTTTTTAACCTGTTCCTTCCTGATTCCATCTCACCTTTACTTCACTACTATTAGTGCATTAAGCCCGTAACTATTATCTTTTTAGTGGAGGGCTAACACAAAGTAGCTATTAAGCTTTTCAGCTTTCTACATACCTTTTTTTTTCTTCCACCCTCTTAAGCAGAGGACCCGACAATTCCTTTTGTTATTCCCTGGCTTCTTATGCATGTTAAAAGCATGCTCTTTCTGCCTTTTACATAGTTTGCTAATGGTACCTCATTTGGAGCCTTTACCTTTCTGACTCTTTGTTCAGATTCATACCCTCCACCCAGTCCCTCCTCCTGTAATTTTACTCTCTTCTGATGCCGGTTTCCACAGATGCTGAAGAATTTCATTGGGGCTTTTTGGTTTTTTTTGTGCATTTGTTGGTGGTTTGGGTTTTTTTTTTTTTTTTGATTGAGAGAAGAATAGGGAAGGGAGATTAGGAATATTTAAGTGCAGTATACTGGTTCTGCATAATCCTTATCCTAAACATAGCTTCTTTCCTTTTTTTAACTGGATCTGTCAAAGCTCTTTGTGGTGAACAGCATTAACTACAAATATATCCCTCTTCTGTCACTCTCTCATAAACTGCTTATGCTTTTCCAAACTATAGGATGCTTGCTATTTCAATAGCCAGTCACTCCACATTATTATTTCTTTGGTAATCGCGTGATCGAATAATAAATAATCTAAGTTCAAAGCTGCTGTACACTTTCACTTTAGTAACTATGCTAAAAGTTAGGGTTCTTTTAGGATCAGGAGACTTTTTTCATCAAATGTGAAAAGTGTTCTGGAACATCTGTACATTAACATCCACACAGTGATATTTTGCAATTTGTATTTCAGACAGAACTTGTTTATTAATCATTAGTTTCTCATTATGTACTCAGCCCTTCAGTGGGATGTTGCACCTTAATAATTATGTTGCCTGTAGAATTGGGCAACAGAAGCTGATTAACAAGTCTCTGCATCATATTATCATACAGAATAATTCAGACTGGAAAGAACCTCTGGAAATCATCCGATCCAGCCCCTCACTGAAAGCAGGGCTAGCCTCAAGGTTAAATACAATACAAGGTAGCCTGATCCTTCAGGACTTCAAGGTTATATGTGAATGAAACATCTATGCAAACCCTGCTATGCTATTGAAAAATGTGAGCTGAATAAAGAAATAACTGGTGATGTCTAAGACATCACGAACCTATTTCCACTCTTTAAGCTCTTTGATGTATTGGACAGCTATTAATGGCTATGCAATTGCTTTAGGGTTTTTTTTCTAGACCGATATACCATGGCTTCAGAAGGTGAATTTTCCAACACACTTTCCATGTGCCTATCTCTGAGGCTTTCTGCAATAGCTTAAGATCACACCCACTCCTCTAACGATAAAAGTTTTTAGAGGAAAACCTAAGGGGGAGGTGTCTTGTTTTTTTAAGGAAAAGTGTGCAATAGTTGTTTATTTATTCATCCACAATTGCAATTTTCACTTTTCCCACCAATTAGAGAATCTTAATAAAACTCTATAGAGCTCTCTTTATAATCTGTTCTTGTTTAGAAATCTTTTTGTTTCTGAACAGTGCAGTTCTACTTTTATTTAACAATATTTGTATTACATTCTATATTTTCAAGTATACTAGAGGACATATTTTAAATCCAAAACTCTGCTCTCATCAGTCAGAATGCCTAATGGATACTGAGAATTAAATACTTTGCTCAAAGAATATTAAACATATATATGTAAAATCTCACATCTTACAGAAAAGATGAAGACCACCATATTTAAAATCATATCATACAGGAGTCTAAAATATTAAGAAACACCATTGTATTTTGATAGATAATACTGTAGTTAGGAGTTTACATATAACTTGATTTTGATCTGAAAGACTGTAGTGTAATATCAAAAATACAAAATATATGTTATAGGATGACAAAACACAAAACGAATCACATACAGTAGTGTAGTTTAAGGGACTGATTTTCCTCTACATTACAGAGATATAAATCAGGAGCAATTCTGTGAAATCAGTGGAGATACAGTGCGTGTGAGAAATGAATCCAGTCCAACATTTCTTTAATCTACCCAGCATTTCTTTTCCCTGTTAGCAGACTTGCCCTACATTTTCCCCAAACAGAAGGGACAGAGCAGAAAATTATCACCTATTGGTGATAATGGTGACTAATAGTATCCCCTATCATATCAATTATTTAAAGTGTTTTAATGTAATCCTTCATAAGCCACTACATATAATTAACAGATGGAGAGAAGAAAAATTACAGGCAAAATGCTGAGCAGAAATACGTATGCAGACTCACTGCTGAACTTGTTTGACACAATCTGACAATTCTTGGTAAAAGAACAAAGTAAATCCAGACAGACTTGGTGAGGCTACTTCTATGAATTCAGGCAAAGTTCATTCATTCAAGAATATATCAAAAAGAAGAGAAAAACAATGGAGGTAGATGCTCTTAGAACAAAGCAAGAATGGGTCCAAGATATGCCTTATGACTAAATCATGTGCCTTTTCCTTATTCTTGGAGCTTTGTGGGGTCCATAGCCTAGTCACAGCCTCCTTAGCCAAGCTCAAGTAAAGTACAGCTGGGCACACGAGATGCATTGTACATAATCCGGTCAGCAGATTAAAACCCGCACATTTTTTGCAAGAATAGAAGTGCAAGATATATCTTTTTTTTGTGCTTTCATGTCTGCAACATGTAAAACAACAATAAAAGGTAACTGTTTACACTTACAAGGCTGTTAAAGAACTAGAATCTTTGGACTTGAAATATGGAGACTAATCATTCAATCTTCCCACATACCACTAATGAAAGCTGCATCGGTGCTTTGTGTCAGTCCAGCTCCTGAGCTGTACAGAGTGAGTTACTGGCTGGCTTGCAATAAAAATCTGAATTTTCTTGCCTCAGTTTTTGCTTTAACCAAAATAACTGTTATCAGAAGTTGCTACAGAAATTCAGTGAACAGTATATTTCTCTTGGAAATAACACTGATCTAATGTCCTAACACAGTATTAGAGATATTTGTCATTAGAGATTACATCTTGTTTAGGGGTTGTAAAAAGTGGCAATGTTAACATTGCCATAACAAAAAAATTCAGCCTCATGTCCTTTGTTTTGCTGCAGAAAGCTAGCCTGCTACTCATGGCATCCAGTTAAATTCTACTGACATATCCTCCACTTTATTTTTGCTTTGAAACTGCCGTATTACGGCCTTCATTTGAGTATTCTATGGAAGACAATGGACAAAAGTAAAATATTAAACCTATAGAAATTATTACAGAAATGTGTCTTGTAGTTTAAAAAGTTTAAAATAATATTTTTATTGCTTTCTATAAGTGTTAGAAACATTTATTGAAAACTATCAAATGCATTTTATCAAAAGCTATTTGATTTAGAAGTATTAAATTCTATAGGATTGTATCACAAAATTGCCATAAACCAAATTTATGAGGCAGTTCCTGCATGTACTGACAGTACCTGATTGTGGCTGGCAGAGAGGGAAGCTGGAGGACACATGTAACCTTTTCTGTGTATACACACATTCAAGTACTTTTTTCGGGGAACGGAAATAATATCTGCGTGCAAGCCTGGATTAGCCTTGCACTGATAATAGCACTAACTTCCCCAGTCTGGTCTCACATGTAAAGAAGCATAATATGTACACTTTTAAAAGATGTAGCAGGAGTCACGCTCCCTCCTGCTCCGGTTTGAGGCTCACTGAAGCTGCCTCAGGCACCCTGTGCCACAGGGGACCTCTCTGGTCTCTGCTTAAACTCTCCCAGGGCCACAGGTCAGAGCCACAGCTGAGATCATATTGTTCAGAAACTATAAATGGTCCATGGCCAGATTTGCATTATGTGTTATTGATTGTGTTAGAATGGTCAACAAGTAGACAATTAATTATCAAATGACTGACATTATTTTCACTTCTTATTCTGAGTTTACTTTCTTTAAAAAAGACATCCTCCTAGCACACAGCATCCAAATGCCTCTCTTAAACAGCAATTTCAGAGTCTTTGAAAGAATAAGCTTGTCTGCTGGCATAGCATCCCTTAATCAGGCCCTTCCAGCAGCACCTTAACTTACCCATGTGCTGCTAACAAAGTAACAGATTGTTGAGTTGAGCTCCTGGGCTGTTTCCAAAACCAAGACCTTGCAGTTGGGGTTGTGATACTTCTATAAACTGGAAACTAGGGCAGAGCTGTTTGAAGTACCTCACTGCTGACAACTATACACATTAAGCACACATGCAAAAAGTCTTTTTTTGTCTCCTTAGATTGGTTTGAACTCTGCTTTCAGAAGTGACAGAAGATGAATTAATCTCTCTCGCTCATCCAACTTTGTGCCAGTTTCACTGGCCCATTCTTACACAGTGAGGTTTAATAGAAACCGATTCACTGTGCTTTTTAAAGGTATATTCCCATTTTCTGTTCATTTTACTGACTCCATTTGTGAAAGTGGATTATAAAGCCTGAGAGGGAAGAGTGGAATCAAAAACGAGAAGAGATTAATACACTGCCTTGCCTCTACAGAAGCTCTGCCTTGAAAGTTGCCACGTCCCCATTTCTTGATGTAACATTATAAGATGATTTGACCTAACACACCACATTATTTATAAATTATACTGAATATGCACGATGATACATTTGAAAAGATGCCATTGAAGGAACCTCACGTATGGGCTTTTTGATCAGAAAAAGAGGACATTTGCATTAAAAGAAAAAATGTCTCAAATCTGAGTTGCAGATGTCAAAAAATTTAGTTCACTTATTAATACGAGAAGTTTCATTTCCATAAGATTCTTCTTCCAGCATCGTGAGCAGAATTTTAAAGGGAGCCTGGACCGCATGTTCATATTTAGGTACCCATACTTTTGACAAAGACAGTTTTCCTTGTGGTCTTCCCAGATTTCTGAATTTTCTGCATTAGAAGTTCCAGTATAAACACAGAAGAACCTTAATGGTATCAATTGTATTTGTCAGTGATTTTGAGAATGCTTTGCATTATATGATGTTTCTCATTCATCAAATTAAATTTATTAAATGAATAAAGCAATAAATGTAAGCTTTAAGAGGTTAATGACATAATAGTAAAAGGAAAGGAAATTCAGTGCAAAAAACAATGAAAGCACTTCTACAAAATAATAAAAATACAAAGCTTCCAGGACTTTTGCAATATACTGGGGGAAGGAGGAAATGAAGCATTGGCAACAAGTTACAGGTATAGAGTATGAAAGAAAGTGAAAATATTGCCAAAAAGGAGCGATAATGGTTTTGTATCCATAATTCATTCATCTTGAGGGATGCAAGATTACGTAACGTAGTGGCATTGCTGCATCCTGATTCATTAAGAAGTCCTACAGAGTATTTTCTGCATCCCTAAGGTGAGATATTGCATGAAATGCAGAACCACTTTGTAAATTAATGTCTCACGTTTTCCTGACAGCGCTAAATGCTCTTCATGGTTTGAAGTTCAATTTCATACCAATGGTAAGACAGGGTGAAAGTGTGAGCGACAGCTCAATCATCATTGCATGGGCCAATCAGAAAGTCTAGGATTATTCACACCGGTGTTGAAAGAACAAAAAAGCAGATATATTTCCCACTTTATCATTAGTTTGCTGTAACACAAAGGGTGATGGAAGCTTGAAGGAGGCACAGATAAAAGTGGCAGTAATAAACACTGGCAGTAATAAAACCTGGAACAGATGAAATATGGGGCTCAGAATAGGGAGGTGAGAACTGGAAGAATTCAGAAGGAATAGCAGTTAAAAAAGAGCAGAGAGGGAGTGTTTGTGACCACGAGTATCTTACAGAACATTTGGCAGACATGGCAAGTGAAGGAAAAAAGAATGGTGAGAAACCAAAAATAAGGTCAACAAAGAAACAGCATTGCATTGTAGTGAAAGAAGAAGAAAGGAAAACCAATTTGGAAAAGGGTCGATTATTGGAGGAGGGATTATTGTAGAACAGAGAATGAAGCCTAAAATTTTGAACAGGGAAGTTCAACATAGCAGTGAGAAAGACAAAGGGAAATGAGTGGCCAAGAAAAATTACAGTGGTACCTAATCTGAACTAAAACAACGTTTTTCATTTCCACTGAGCATAAATTCTTAGAAGATTTCTTTCTACATGTAATCACTACTTTTTTCAATTAGAGGAGAAGTGTAAATGTAATTCATCATAGAAAACACTGTGACTTTCCCTCCCTTCACCACATCCATAAGAAAACCTGTGGGATATCCCTGAGGCTTCCAAGACATATCTACATGATTTTTATGCTGCAACAACAACTCTGAAATGTGTGATCTCTTTGGCTTTCAGAGCTGGGTTGTGACAAGACTGTGCCATCAGGAACACATCCTGAAACAGCTGCTCTTCAGACCCTTGGGGTGGGACCCCAGGAAGAAGATACATGCATTGTCCCTGCCTTTACTGCCTTTCACCACAATGGGTCAGAGGAGGTATAATGGACACGTGCTCTTCCTCAGTCTGGCATCATGACTCTTCTTTTCACTCAATCCCCAACTCACCCAAACCCACAAATGCAGTCATGCAGCTCCATGGCAGCGCTCAAGAAGTAGCAGGGCAGGAGGGCTGATGGCCTCAGAAAGCCTCCAGGCCATGAAGGAGGCCTGGGGAAGTGCTCAGAGGACTGTGCTGGGGTGCCAATGGCACTGGTGAAGAAGCTCAGCTGAGACCTTTCATACCAATCTCAATGTTTCACTGCAATGCTCTACAAAACAGTGAGCAGATGGCACACATTGCACAGTAATGTATTTGGAAATTGCCAAAAACAGGGCAATGCTAATATTTTGACAAGCTAAAGAAGTACATGTAGATGCTTGAAAGCCTTTATTAATTTAATTTTTAATAGTGCACAAAAAAGTTACTTTAATTCAAGGTCCATGTACTTTCTAGTAACAAATGCTACTGAAGTGAGTCTGTACCACACCCACAAATAAGCAGTTAGTGGCTCTTTCCAGGTCCAGGGTAATAGATATTAAAAAAAAAAAAAAATGTAGTCAGTGCTGTGAAAAACAGCTGGAACTGTGAATTACTCATTCTGAATACTCTCTTTTCCCCATCCAAGTATGGCAAGCTATGTACATGTACTATATAATCTAGAATTTAGAAAAAATAACAATGTGTCAACCAAGCATCTCCTGAGATGGAGGAATTGATACCAGGTGATGGACACCTCCAAGAAGCATGGAAAGAATACGCATGCTCAAAAACATAAAGCAGGCACTTGCCTTGCACAGTGTTAACATCTCATGGCCAGCCAAAGGTCTGTGAAAGCTGATTGCTCATTTGCCTATCGATCTGAAACTCTGCCTTCAAATTGCTTCTAGCTTTTCTTAATTGCTATCTTCCCATAACCGCTTGACAGTTTGACAGAGACTGCATTTCTGAGTAATTTGTCCTTTTTGTTTAGTTAGAATGAGGTTTAGGGTTTGGTTAAAAAAGGGAAATTTGGAAGAAAAATTTTGCATTGGAACACAGAAACACAGTGACACAGAAGAGGATTATTGGTTGGTACAAATAACTGGCATGAATTCTTAGTGGCAGCACCTTATGGTTCTGCCTATGAAAATGAATTCCTAAAATTTAATCTCACAGAAGAAGAACCTGGATTTCACAGTGGACTTGAACCTAGTGGAAGAAAAAAAGATTTAAATCTACACCACTATCTTGGGGATGAACGGCTGGAGAACTGCCCAGTGGCAAAGGACTTGTCGGCAGCTGGCTGAACATGAGCCAGCAGGGTGCCCAGGTGGCCAGGAAGGCCAATGGCATCCTGGCTTGTATCAGGAATAGTGTGGGCAGCAGGAGCAGGGCAGTGATCGTGCCCCTGTACTCGGCACTGGTGAGGCCACACCTTGAATATTGTGTTCAGTTTTGGGCCCCCCTCTACAAGGAGGGCCTTGAGATGCTGGAGCGTGTCCAGAGAAGGGCAACGAAACTGGTGAAGGGTCTGGAGAGCAAGTCTTATGAGGAGTGGCTGAGAACTGGGTTTGTTTAGTCTGGAGGAGTCTGAGGGGAGACCTTATCGCTCTCTGCAACTACCTGAATGGAGGTTGTAGTGAGGTGGGGGTCAGTCTCCTTTCCCAAGTGCCAGTTGATAGGAAAAGATGAAACAGCCTCAAGTTGTGCCAGGGGAGGTTTAGACTGGATATTAAGAAATATTACTTCACTGAAAGGGTTGTCAGGCATTGGAACAGGCTGCCCAAGGAAGTGGTTGAATCACCATCCCTGGAGGCATTTAAAAGATGTGTAGATGCGGTGCTTAGGGACACGGTTTAGTGGTGAACTGGCAGTGTTAGGTTTATGGTTGGACTCAGTGACCTTGAAGGTCTTTTCCAAGTTAAACGATTCTGTGTGTATTCTGTGTGTGTCTTTTGTCTTTGTAGTATTATCAGGGCAAGCATAGAAGACAAAAGGGATGGGGAAATCCAAAAGACTGAACTGAAAGTGAAGGAAAAAAAAAACTTGATTCCCTTTCATTCTCTTTTATTTTACTGTGGGGACCTAATTATTGTCTTACTGATCCACTGGAGTGATTGGTATCTTATACTAACAAGATTTCAGCCTGCCACTTCCATGTACACCTGTGCCTACCATCGTCCAGTCGGGTGTCCTAATCAAAGACACAGTAGTACACTCAGGGTTTCTTGTTTTACTCTTCATTCAATTAATGTGTACACCTGGACTGAAAAGTCATGCAGAAATATTGTGCTAAAAGCACAGGAGGCTTAGCAGGCATCACCACCAGAAGTGAAAGACTGCTAATTGAGCACTTCCCAATAACTTATTGATTTTAATCAAGTCTCCCTAAAGAAACGTGCCAGCAGTAACATTGACAGCTATGTACATGAAAAAGCAACAATAGGTAATGGAGCAACATTGTTGGAAGAAATATTAAAGACACCGCTTTTCATAGAACTGATCTGAATCCAAATTCTAAACAGTATTTGTCCAAATACATATATGACAAGAAGACACCTTAAATTACAAGAAGGAGAATCAGGTTTTTCAAATTGCTATCATTTGAAGCATTTTGTTCTGTTAAAAAAAAGCAAAGCTCAAGGGAAACCCATTAATAAATGTCCATATATTGGGGTTAATAAAAAACTCTCCTTGAAAACTAAGCTATCAGTTTTCCTTTAGACAGAAAGTGTTAACATAAGAATGCTTAAAGAGATTTTTTGATCAAATATATGCCCTCAGATGAGGGAAAGCAACACAGAACCATTATCCTGATGGTCATGATAAGACAATATGTATTGGTCAGAAATAAACGCTTGCAGAAAGTCCTGTTTCATACACAGAAATAAAATACTATGGCAAATTTTGGCTTTTGTAGTGTTGAATTGCTATTAATTTTAAATAAATCTTTGATAAGTACTGGAGTATTTTGCTGTGTGTATTTCCAGTATGTGACAAACTAAGGAGACTACAGTTTAGGTACTTGATGGCTGGTGATATAAGAAGAAAAATATTGTATGCAAGAGACCCTCTAAGAGCATAGACTTGAAAAACTACACTGGATTTTAGAGCTGACACATCTTTTGCTTTGTACCTGGATCTGTGACTATGGTATGCTCAAATATGCTCTTTTGTCTCAGATCAAATGATCTAAATTGCCTTCAAGTGAGTTACTGGAGAAACTGTCACTGTCATCTTGGGAATTTTTCCCATCTTGTAACGAAAGACAGTTCTTTTAACAGCACTGCCATCTTGACTGTTGGGTTTAATTTTTGTTTCCTGGAAATCCCTAGGGATTCATTTGGATATTACAATACTTTACTGTAGTTCTTTCTTCTAGTGAGTGACAATTCAGTTTTTTCCTAGTAGAACTGGGGAATGTATGGAACACAGAAGCCTATTGGTTTTATAAAGTTAGGGACCTTCTTTAAGAGTGGATGGTTAGGAAATTTCAAATATTGGGAACGTCAAAGGAATCTTTTTAGTATCTTTATCAGTAGTAATGACTACACTGTTTTTAATTGGAATGACTCAGTCTTGTCAGCCTCTGTGAGTTGTCTTGAGATCACAGCACTGATAGTCTTTCCCATCTCTATCATCACTATCCTTGTCATGTCTCCTACACCAGCAATCGCTTTTCCAAAAATGTCTTCCTGTGAATCAATTTGGAAACTTGGGTCAATTTATGGCTACAGAGGTAATTTGCTGGTTTTCATTAAGGTTGTCTTCACTGAAGTATTAAAGCAAAATAACTTTGCAATACAATACAGTATTATCACTACCCCCTCAGTAACCATTGAATTCCAAGTGTCCATCAGCTGTAGTCAATAATTTGCTCATCATGGCTATCTTCGCAGTAAGTCTATGTTCTAAGCTCTTTCATTATGTATTCAGTGCAAAACATATTCATGGTTATTCCAACCATGTGTTTGGATTACAAAGGATGCGCCCTTGCCATGCTTGGATTACTTCAATTTACCAGTAGATTTACCTAATTCAAGCTTTTGAACATATAACCTGTAAGTATATAATCATAAGCTGCAAGAGCAGGCTGGCTGTAGCTGGTCAAGATGACCATTATTCAACATTTTCAAGTTGTTACTGCACATAATCTTATGCTCTATTATAACCAGATGCTCAGCACCCTGAAACCCAGGTGCCAGAGCAAAGGCATAGCCGAGGCTCCTGGTGGGGTTGGAGCTGGGGCCGAGCAGCTGCTCTCAGCTCCTGGCTCCTGCTGCAGTCCAGACTCAGCTGGGCTGGGGACAACGCTGATCCACTTACCATCCTAATTCTGTGTAAAGCAGCGTTTCTCACTGCATGCTAAATTTCTTTACCAGCACACTTTATGTTTGGGAAAGAAACCTATGATCCAGCACACTGCCCTTCAGTGGCTGAAAACCCAATTTTGCTGCAGTACCTGCCAGGAGTTCCTCAGCAATTCAGGCAATGAGATGATAGACCTGATGGCCCTATTTACTGGTTCTTTTTCCCTACTGTGGATAGCCAGGAAGGAACACACAGTTGTTCCCTCTTTGTTAAATAGTCTGAGATCAACCAGTTTTGTCACAAAAAGCAAAACCTCTCCACTTAGGTCTTGGGGACCAACCAGACAAAGGTTTTAAGTATCAACAATTATAATAGTAACGGGTTATATATTATTTTATGATAGTATAAATTAATAATAGTAGTTATATGATGGCTTAAACATTTTAGTAAAGTATTATTGCTCTTTGTTATTGTACTGGCTCAGTTTTACTGCTGCTCCAAATTTAATTCTAATACAGCAGTAAATTTCAAAGCTTTCCATCTGCTAAGAAAACCTGACATGGGGGTACATCTCATGACACTCTCCCGTACTTCTCTTTTTCCCAAAATTCTCAACATCTCCAAATTATCCCAGCCTCTCACTCCTAGCATTTACTATTATACCAGAAGTGAAGAAGTGTCAGCACACAGGTCAGGATTTAACCATCATTTTCTGAGTCACTAAACCTGAAGAACACTTTCCCATATGAAAGCCATGCTGATTTGTGTCATTCGACTGTAGTCCCTTGCCTCTCATTTCACTGCCGCAAGGTCCACATTTACAAAAGTAAAGCAAGCTAGCGTTAGGTAAGATCAGTGTCAAGCAAAGTGTGTGGCTTATCACATGCCCTTGTGCCAGCCAGCAAAACCAGTAGCGGCAGCAGCAGCACAAGCTATAATTGATTCATGAGGTTCAGTCTACCCATGAGGAAGGTGTTTAAGCAGACACCATCCCTAGTCTCACCGAAACCATTTCACAGATATAGGCAAATATAGACTGTAATTGAACCAGTATTAAGGAAAGGAAAATATTAAATGAGGCTGTAAGCCTGAAAGAGAATTAGGCAGAACTGTAAAGAACACTTGGAAATTATTTCTTCCACAAAACCCTCCATGTTTATGTCATCTAGACACTAAGTAGATTTCTTTGAGAAAAAACTGTTACATTATCTGAGTAAACATGTCAGTCAAGGACAACAACCAGCAATTTACAAAAATGATGCTCGATTATTTAACACTGGAAGAGTAAGGTTCCATGGGGAGAAATGTTTTTATTTACACGCTGTAGCTAGAACAGGTACAGGCTGAGATGGAATAACCATAACAAATATTAAGGGTTTTGTTAACTTAGCAAAACTCCCCAGGCCCAGTACTGCCTTTTTAAGTATGTTTGGCAGTAGTTTCACTATGTGGCTCACTGATACTTTCAACTCTTCACTCCATGTACCTTCCAAGAGATCTTCTAAAGAGCAAGAGGTCTTCTAAAGAGAAAAGAGAGATTCCCCTTTTTTGGGGGAAATAAGGCAAACCCTTAAAGTGAGCTAGGCTCTAACAATACAGGCTCTTGAGAACTATTTATTTCACTGTGCTCAACACATCACCTGATTAGGCTTTGAATCGTTAAATATAGCTGTGCACAAAAGGAAATGATGGAATTACACATGGCTCCCCAGTTATTGAGGCTTTCATTACTGCAGGCTAATTTTCTCATTGTACTTTCATGGGGTTTCTCCCAACTTAACATTCTTTTAAGGTAACCTGTGTTGAGGGAATTATCTTGTTTTTCAAAGCAAATTTCAGCTGATTACTAAGTATTTACATACTGTAATTTGAATGTCTAATTATACAATTAGTGTAAATACATGTAATATGGTTTATTTTTCACAAAAGCTGATAAGGTACATTGCTTTTTGCATTCCAGTGTTATGAGATTTTCACTGCTTGTAATACACGATCAAAAAATCCACATTAAAAGCTTCCGGTAAAAGCTGCTTATTCATCAGTTAATGCTTTCCAAATGATTTGAAACACACTTCATACCATAAACCAAAAATAGACATCTGCCTTATTGCTAAAGACTAGAGTTCCTAACAACACCTTCCACACCTAAAGTTAAGAGTTGCCTTAAGCCTCTGTTTTTTTCTTGCAGGTCTTCATGATAAGTTTCCTTCAACCTTAAACTACCCAGCACTGCATGAAAATTCACCTGTTGACTCCATTAATACATTACTGCTGTCCTAAGAGGAGTTTTCATGTAACTTGTATTGATATTTACGATGATACCCTCCTTGATGAAACAGGGAAAAGAACGCTTGAAAAGATGAATGCAGAAGATGCCCCTGAAGTTTTAGAGCTGCTTCCTTTTTAAGCACCTATAGATAATAACTTCCTAATTAGAGGGTGGGAAAATGCTGCTTTACTCTCAGTTGCTGAAGCAATAATGCATAGGCACTGAGCTGCAGAAAGCTGCCAGCCACCTTTGCTCCTCCTCAAAAATCTCTGTTTCTAGAATCAAGTTTGGTTAAATCTGAGGCTTCATTTATAATGATATATTTGTAAGTTTTATAATATTTCACCTAGTAGCCAAGAAAATTTTAAATCGCTGCCATTGTGAGCAGATGTTTGCACTGCAGTAGGCATGCCCGTTACCGGTGGCCAAGCAGGACAGACATCCCAAGGATACACTATGTGTCTAGTGGGGAGTAGTATGCTCATGTGGGGACAAATGAGGAGACAACAGTTACTGTGATGGAGGCTGTGGGGACCCAGAGCAGAAACACAGCAGCAATCCTGTTTCACTGCGTCATTGCTCTTGGGGCAACCTGTTTGCAAGTGATCAGGACTCTTTTTTAGAAACATCTTACCCTCCAGAGATGCAGCACCTGACAGTGGTTAAAACAATTATTTGTACGCCAAATATGCAGAGCACAGATTAACACCTAATTCTTTTAAATTACTGCACATGTTTTGCAAGACTGAAAATCAGCAGACTTCCACAATTTCTGTAAAGCATGGACTATTATTTCTGGTACAATATAAGTTTATGTCAGAGTGGGTTTATATTTTCAGTTTAAATGTGATTTTCTCTCACTCAAGCTAGTGTTGAACTCACATGTTCCATGTTTTTAATTTTTTTTTCTCCACAGTTGATCTTATTTTAATTAAGCATATGGAAATCTTATTTAAACTATGTGGAAAGATCAATTATGTAAGGAACGTTTCTCATTTATATGTTATAAAAAGATTGCTTTATGTGTATTTCCTTAACTTAGTACTCACCTCACAGTCAAAAGTTGCTTCAGCTGGATATTGGATTTCAAAGCACCCTGGAAAATTGCATCACAATTTCATGAGACTAAGTCTCATATTGACAACATGAAGCTTTAACTTTAGTAGCCACTGCCATTCCCCAAATATCTTTACAGAAATGTCCTTCACAGAAATTAACTTTCAAAAGGCAACTATAAGAAAAGCAAAACTAAAACCAGGACCCTTGACACTGGCCTCTGCAGCACTAAGAGCTACAAGCCTTGTCTTGAGATGGCCACTTGGATGAGCCTATGTTTCTAAGGTACAACAAATGTATATATCAGATTTTGCTGTTCTTGATCATACTGAGAAATATCTTATCCTGAGAATAAGATAAATTTAATAAGGTACTCTTAAGAGTAGGTCATCTTTTGAAATGTGGACATGTCAGATTCTGGCCTAAAGATAGCACTCCTATACATTTATTTCCTATTATTCAAATACAGGACACACACTGCAGTCAAAAGACTTAGCAATAGGAAAGAGTAAATCAGACCTGTGAAATGAGTATATCTGAGACAAAAAAAAAGCAGAAAAAGGATGTTTACTTTATAAATACACTGCACCACATCAGAATAATTTCAAAATACATTTCTTAAAATTCTGGGCCCAGCAATATAAAATAGCCAAGCCATTAAAAACATTGAACGTACACTTAGTATTCAGCTTATTTTTATGCCCCACCCAGCCTCAGTGAGATTTAAGGGTGCATTTAAATTTTCTATTCAATCAAGGCCACAGATATGAGGATAAAAATCCATTTACAGCATATACTTTTCTACTGTAAGATGCAACTTACAAACCAAGTGTGAGGAATATCATGTTTGGCAGCATTCCCTAAAGGAGTCTGGATCTATAAACGCATGGATGTAATGCATTTGTTAATGCAATTCTTCTTCCATTCTCTGACAGTTATAATATAAATAACACTTTCTCCTTAGGAAGCAATCCAAATACAATCAAACCAGTATATTAATATCCTTTAAGGTAATCTTCAACTTTGTAACTGTTTTAGAACTCCATTTTGTGAGAGACTATAACAAACTGGACACAGACACGAGGCAGCAGCCATACATCACATCCGCCTGCACAGACCACGCACTGCTATGACAGCTTTGTTATACCTTGTATTACTTTGTTGCAGAAGGCAGAGGTATCTCTCCGCCAGCCAGCCTATGACACGTGCTTAGACATTATTCTTCAGCTTTAACCTCTTCTTTATTCTTTCTGTTTACTTTCAAACAGCCTTTCTGTGAGCCCTCTGCAAATTAGGAATCTCACCTGAAAGCCTGGACAGACAGGAAGGCAGGATGAGGCTCCTGGTCTGTATTCAGAGCCATTCTCCAGGAGAGCATATTTCTGAAAATGTGGAAGGGGGGGGATATGTCCAGCTTAGATATGAAAGTCACATCTGCTTCCATGATCTGCCACTTAAAAACACTTCAATCCCATGGAAAATTTAAGTCAGGCCAGCAGGTCTAGTTAAGTGAGACTGGAATGATCTCTTGTAGATTAGCCAGAATGAATCGATTCAGTCTGTATCAAAATAAAATAACTCACAAATAAACAGAGTCATACAAGCCATTCATTTATATGTGCTGGACGAAGAAGCAGACGTTCAAAAGAGCATGACCAAAAAGCCAGGAATCAGCCTGGGTTCAGAGGAACACAAGGAATCCCTAAAATGGCTTTTTTCAAGAACTTGCCAGTTAATCAAGAAATACACAGAAGCACAAAATCAACAGATTGGAAAACTCAGCAGAAGATCCAGAAGTTGGAAAAAATGTGGGTTGTGAATATTTTGTTCAAATTAATATTCTGGCAGCTACATTTTGAACAAGCTGTAATTTGTATAAGGCACCTTCTGTTAAATCTGTGGCACAGAATTACAAGGACTGATCCAACTCGAAATCAAACCATGGATTTGCATCAGTGCATCTATTTACCCTTACCCACCCAGGCCTAAACTACTAAGAATGAGATCTTTAAAGTAAGAGAATGCACTTAAAAATAATTTTCCTTCAAAAACACAAAATGCATTTTATCTCTCAAAGAAACTGAAGTAAAAGGACCCAAATTAGTCCTTGACGATCTGACAACCTTTGTTCTATATATTAATTTTGTACAACATATAAATTCATAGCTAGCAATGATGTTTTCGGAACAGAATTAAGAAGAGGACTAATCTCTCAGCTATGGTGTCAACACTATATTTAGAGAGATGAAGGCAGAAGTATTAATCTGTCAAAATCAAAGCCATGGACAATGCTCACTTCTGCAGGGTGGCTGAATCAAAATTTTCTGCAATGCATTTTCTTTTTGAGTGCTTACTAGAAAGGTAAATCACTTTAAGAGGACTACATAGCACAACAGTGACAAAATAATCTGGTAGAGAAATGTAGTTGACAAATTATAACTTAAAGAAAAATGAATGACTGTTCTTGCTAGGATAATATGGAAACTAATGGGAAAATAGATTAAGGCAGCATGAATTTTTAAAACAAACAAAAAAACCCCAAGAAAATTATTTTAGCTTTAATACAACACGTACACGTGCTACAAACATCATTTCAGCTCTGATCCAATGTTTTATGTGTCTGTTTTTTGCTCCTTATGTTACTACTAGCGACGTCGGCCATACTGGTTATGTTCAATACAAATATCAATACCTAGGAATCTAAACAGGTAATTTTACTTTCCCATCAGTGATCAGATGCTGATTTTTCAAATATATCCACAACCGTTCTATGGCACAAATATTATTTTCTGAACATTGCAAACCAAAATGGTTATTACAATCACTGATTTAGAGAATAATACTTTCATGTCAGCCAAGCTGTAGAAGCCACTCAGCATTAGGTGGATTGTACACGCTCTTCAGAGTGATACCACTGATTTAAGCTGTGCTACCATGCTATTTCATAGGTGGATCATGTGCACAGTTTCTCTAAAGTCATGTTTTACGTATTCAGTGAGGCCATACCTTGGCAATTGGATGACACATAGTGGGGGTACACCTGCTCTATAATTCAAAACAGCAAAGCACATTTCAGCTTTGATGGAAAGTGTGCTATATATCTGATTTTTGCTTCTTTTCCTTCAATACAAATGGCTTTGATAACCAGAACCAAATTATCATGATCCAATCAGCTTTTATATTTTGACGATCAATATAATATGATTATTATAAGAAAACGAGAAAGAAACGATTTCCAGGTCACTGCAGACCATGAATTTGGATAATCCTAAAGACACCCCTGAAAGTTGTACCAAACAGATACAGCAATCTGAGTATTAACATTATGAAGAGAATGCTGGAAACCAGCATCATCCAGGCTTTGAAAGAACAGTACTCACCCTCCTCTGTTGCTTATTAGAAATTAAATCATTCTATGAGCAGTAGGAATCATCCAGTCATGTAATAATTTAAGTTGGAAAAGACCAAAGGAGGTCATCTAGTCTAACCTCTTCAAAGTTGGATCCAAGCTGAGCGGGATGGAGCGATCTGCTCCTTAAAGAAGGTAGACCAGCTGGCCAAAATCTAATATGAAATACTGCAGAGGGCATAACTCCAGCTGGCAAACTAGTTTACAAGTACCCCCACCTCTGGTAAAAGCACAGCATAACCCCCCAAACCTGGAAGTTCTGAACTTTTCTCTGTGGACTACAACATGGCTCCACAGCCTGTGTCAGGCTCCACAATATCAGAAAAAAAGAGCTGGATTCCAATTCTGAAAAATGCAATGAAACTGTCAAGAGAACTGCTCAAGATGTTAAAAAACAACAATAAAAAAAACCCCACAAACAAAAAACCACCAAACAAACAAACAAAAAACCAACCCAAAACTAAACAAAAAAGTGTGGGTATGTGAAGACTGGAACCATGAGGTATACATGGTTTAAATACCAGAACAAACTTGTGAACTAGGGTGGCCATCCTATGCGCGGGAATGCTACAGTCCACCTGCAGGGAAAGGCTCATTTCCTGAGGAGATACACCAGAACAAGCTTGGGACCCTGGTTGGGTTGCAACAGACACAACAACAGACAAATCTCTTCACCGTCCTGTGGGTGTCTAAACGAAATCTGTTTGCTGAAGAATCTTTAGTTTCTTCTTACTTTCTCCTTCAGGCTGGGTATATAAATGTAGCAAATTCCTTACAGCTGTAGATTAATGTAACTCCTGCATAGTGATGCTGTCGCGGGATGAATATTTTAATATGAAGAGCAGGGTCTTCACATGACCTTAAGAACTGTATTGCCACCCCCTATTCAGACTCTGCAGAACTGTGTATTGCATATGCAAGCTCTGCTGGAGCTTGGCAGAATGAAAGGCTTGTCAGTTATGAACCTGCACAGTTCAGTTTAATGGGAAAAACAATCAGCGCTCAAACTAGTTTGCAAATGGAGATAAAAAGGCTTACATAAGGGTACCACCGTAACATTTTATTAGCTACCTGACTAGCTGAGCCCCCCAAATCACTAAAAAGCGAGTGCTCCTCAGACATCAGAACGAGCCGCTACCACACCTCTGTGCTGAGGAAAGTCAATGGCAGAAAAGGAGCTGTTCTTAGAGAAGATGTAGGAAACCTCTGACCTCCCGCTAGAGCTATTCTTTTTTCCCTCTTTTCTCATTCACCATCATTAATATGATCATAAAAAACTTCAAGTAGGCAAAAGGAGCCCAGATCAATTTGATTTTAATTAACTTTATCTAAAAAAGCCCTGTCAGACTCATTGAATCTGTGTTACAGCAAAACAAGATGTTACATTTTCCAGAGCATTTGATTTCTTTCTAACACACGTGAAACCTTCTATCTCATCAATGAGCATAAAGCAAAAACCACTTATGTAGGATATTTTGTGAAGGATATGGAGTTGCATAAATGACTTAGGAAAAAACTGCTTTACATTGTTCTGTTTGACATATAATTCTTTTTCATCTTCCTGGGTAAATTGTAAAAGTATTTCTAAACAAAATCTTATAATGAACTCATCAGTATGCATATTCCATGCTCACATTTAGAATCTATTTATAAAATCAGTTATGTTCTGGGCTCTGACAAACAAAACTGAAATGCAGCTGTGTGACATGTTGATAATTTTCATTAGTTCTAAAAAGGCTCAACAGAAATTTCAATCTTGCTGTTATAACCAAATAATCCCAGAGAACCCACAGGAAAGGTGACTTTTCTATATTATCTTATTTGTTAATGGAAAGAAAGAAGGGAGAGAAAAGAAGTGGATAAAAATTGAATGGAAAAAGTGAGATGAAAACTTAAGAATCTCAGATGTACATGCTTGAAGCCATGCTGACTGGAGAAAGTCTTCAGCATCACTGTGAGAGACAAATATATATTGAATTACCTTTGAATTATTTGCACATCCTTTATTACATTGTGTCATGGTTTCATCTGAGATAGAGTTAATTTTCTTCACTGTAGCTGGTACAGTGCTGTGCTTTGGACTTAGTATGAAAATAATATTGATAACACACTGATGTTTTAGTTGTTGCTAAGTAGTGCCTATCTCGTCAGGGACTTTTCCAGCTTCCCATGCTCTGCCAAGTGCACAAGAAACCAGGAGGGAGGGGGCACAGCCAAGAGAGCTGATCCAAACTGGCCAAAGGGATGTTCCATATCATATGACATCATGCCCAGTATATTGACTGGGGGGAGCTGGTCATGGGAAGCAACAATCACGGCTCAGGGACTGGTGGTGTCGATTGGTGGGTGATGAGCAGTTGCATCACTTGTTGCATTTTTTTTCCGCTTCCCCCAGGTTTAATTTCTCTCTCTCATTATTTTCCTTTTCATTATATTATTATTATTATTATCATAATCATTATTATTATCATTACCATTATTACTATTTTGTTTTAATTATTAAATTGTTCTTATCTCAACCCACAAGTTTTCTTGCTTTTGCTCTTTTGATTGTCTCCCTCATCCCACTGGGGTGGAGGGAGTGAGCAAGTGGCTGGGTTGTGCTTAGTTGCTGACTGGGGCTAAACAACAACACATGGGAGGAGTAGTCGCTCGAATTTTGAACGTGCCTGTTATTTTAAAATCTGAAAACCTTATGGTATTTAATATAAAGAGCCCAAAATCAGCAACTACATCTTTGAAGAAACAAATGTAAGCATATTTCTTGTGCCAAAAAAATATAGTACAGTTTACAATGATTCTTTTTTGAGAATTAGGTCGTGGTAAAGAAAATCAAAAATACTTGGAAGAAGTAATGGGGGAAGGCTTCAGAGAAAATGTCATTAATTTAATCATTAAATTGTCTTTAAATAGCAGTCAGTAAAGTAGTTTTATTTCATTAATTCTCCCTGCTACACGTGAGCCCCAGATCAGGCAAACATAAAATCTCTAAGTGTAAAACATAAGCAGGAAAAGAGGAAGATGACATTTTGTTGGATCAGAAGTGTGAAGTTCATTGGCCCAGGCTCGATGCCAAACCAGGCAGCTACTGCACTATCCTTTCCAAATACCACCCCTCTGAGAGGACATGGGAGCTGATCCTCACACACATGCCCTTGTCCATTCTCATGTGACAAAGCTGTTATAAATTCATCCTTCAACTGAAGAACTCTATTCCACATGAAGAAAAGTTCAAGATATGCTCTTGTTGTCATCTTCATCTTTCTGCTGCTGCAGAAATTCCCACTGACCCCCTTCCCAAGCTGCTTGACCCTCCAGGCGCTGACTGGAGAACTTTCCCACACACCTTGTGGCTATGAATTCTTTAACAGCTGGGAACATAAAAATTAGCAGCTCTACTCCTAGCTATCAAACTTCCCCAACTCCCATCTAGGCTTACACGGTGAAGTTTGCTGTTCAATCTAACCACAGTTTCGGAGCAGACACATCCCAGTCTGCTAATTTTTAAGGAGAAGACTCAAAATAACAGGGAAAAAATCAGAAGAAAACTGTATCACAGACAGACATCTGAGGACTGTACTTATTGGCACAGAGAAAGAAATCAAAAGCATTCACTTGACTGAGAAGAAAAAGTCTTCCCCTCCTACCGTCCCAAATGATTTAAGCAGTAGTCTTCTAAATATCCACTGACCAGATATTTTTAAAGATAGTTCTGAAGAAGCAGACAGGCAATGACAGTGATGTTCAGCAGTTCCAAACTACATTTGTTTCAAAGGAAGTTAGTATATAAGCACTTTTGAGAATCCACTAACCAATCCTTTACACACCATAAATTTTTTTTTATACAAGTCACTTTTGAAAAAGAAACATAGGTTCACAGAAGGAAGGAAGTGTTTTGCAACTTTCGTCATTTTCTGAATATCACAATATGAAAGAAGTTTGTTAGTTTTTCCCTTTTTGATGTGTTTAAAATGCTACTTAAATTTGTATGGTTTTGTGCAAACTGCTATTCCTTTAATTCCATAAGAGAGATAAAGAGGACAGGTTTCTTTGTAATTCCAGTGTAATATTTTTGTGGGTGGTTTTCAAAGCACATGGTATGTAATTAGGGGTAATACAGACAGTGGTTTTGTTTTCTGGTGGATACCTTTATTTTTTTATTATTTTGGGCCTTTGGGCTTTTTTCCTTTTTGCAAAGTAAATGCTATGTGATTGGACATAAACTGGAGAGCGAATTGATGCTCTTACTCACCTGTGGGTATTTACACTTTAACATGACAATATCTGATTTTAAACCACATGTCTTGCAGAACATTTAAAAAGAAGAATTTCTTCAACCCAGATGCAAATGATTTAGGAAAGAATGGCAATTATGAAACAGATGACTGCTCAAATCCTCCTGCAGGACAACTGATATAAGCCAGCAAGAGCCACTTCTGAACTGCAAAAAGCGAAAGCTGAGTAAAAAGTGCAGTATTGTACAGCAGTATCATTCCACTGTGCTATACGTTCAAAAATAACTAAAACAGAGCATTCTCTTCAGTTTCACTGAAAAATTATTGTGTTCAGCAGCTCTGAAAATCTGGATAACACTGAATGAATGGTTTGTACGTAATTACTTGGTATAAAAAATCCTCATACTAAATAACAAAATATGCTTTTGTGAAAAAAAGATCCCAACACCATGCTCATGTGATTTCTCTTTGCGCAACAGTATGGCAAGAAGAGTCTTATAAGCAACTCTATTAAATATAAAGTCAAGTATCATGCTGCTAATCATTTCAATGCATTCTTACCAATTAGGTATAATCCTAAAATGTTTGTATTCACAGATCAGCAGAAAGGAAACCAGTTGATACATGGAATAATAATATATTGATTTATGATCTTCTTCTATCTATAGTTGTACTTCATAGCTCTACTGTGGAGAAAAAGAATTAGAAAATTCCAAACACACTTCAATTCATCTGTGCAACTGGTTACACGAAAACCTAATAGACAGCACAGACTGTAAATAACTGGTTCTTTCCATTATTGTATAATATTAACTTGCAGACAGTTATTTGGGAAAGATGCCCCAGATCATTAATCATAACAGAACCTATGGTCCACTCTTTTCACTGTATTTTTCTTCCTTCAACTGAATTTGGCTTGCTTTGCTTTTTTTGATATGTTTTATTTAAACTGAGAAGAAAAAACTAAAGCTCTGCTATCAATATTCTCTAGACATGCAAAATCCTATCGATGAGTACTCCTTCCCAGTCCTGGAGAAAACAGGTTTGAACAATTCACTTTAAACTCACAAAACACTGAACTCTACAATCCACAGCTTGGGTGCGTTAGCATTATACTTTTTTCAATGACATTTCATGAATTTAATTTTGTTTGTTATCAGCAAAAAAAAGCAAAATCTAAAACTTGCTCTTGTGGAAGCTTACACAAACACTGAAATAAGAGGAGTCTATTGTTATCCTTGAGGACAATATCACAGAATCACAGAATGGTAGGGTTTGGAGGGACCTCTGGAGATCACCTTGTCCAGCCCCCCTGCTTGAGCAGGCACACAGGGATGTGTCCACGTGGGGTTTGAATGTCTCTAGGGAAGGAGACTCCACAACCTCCCTGGGCAGCCTGTGCCACTGCTCTGTCAGCCTCACAGGAAAGAATTTTTTTTCTCATGTTTAGCTGGAACTTGTAGTGTTCCAACTTGTGCCCATTGCCCCTTGGCCTGTCATTGGGCACCACTGAAAAGAGTCCAGTCCAACAATATAACTTCACCTTGCATGTGACATCAATACAAACACTGTTAAAACAAAAACTGCAACAGTAAATATTAATAGTATATATTATACACATAAGGTAGTAGATTGTTTCATTCCTTTGTCAAAATTCAAAAATAACCCTTACTATATTGCCTATGCATTGTTATTTTGGTTTTGAAAGTTAAGAAAAAGCTTGTGTTTCCTGCACATGCTGTCTTATGAATATTATTAGTATTATTTTAGCAGGAAATTAATTAAAATATTAATAATGTCCAAAGGTTTAACTCTAAACTCAGTGTTAATGGGAGTCTGATTTGACCTACTAAAGCACTAGAGCTTTTCTCAATGCTTTTATACTATTTTTTGCCTGACCACAAAGCAGTCATTGTATGAAAACTCAATTTACAAAATTCTTGTAATGTAAACAATACAGAAAGCTACCTGAAAACTTATTTGAAAATTAGTATCATCAACACATTTGCCAAGTTACCAGTTAAAGAAAAACGTACTTCTAAGACTTTTTTGTTTTAAAAAGATCTTGCAGAATTTCAGATTTCCCTTAAAATACATGGAAGTATAAACATTCCTGTAACCATTACTTTCTCTTTTCACTACAAGCTGAAATCCTGCCCCTGTCATTCCAGGAACAAACCTCTCCAAAGCCTGGAATAATCATTTTCCAGCAGTTCTACAGTATCTGACATACAAAAAAGACCTGCCAAACCACGTCTACACAAATTGCAGGAATAACTTAAAATAACACCAATTCTATTTCAAATAGTTAAAAACACAACTTGCTTTGCCTTCTTCTCACTTAAAATTTATGTTCCATTACTAGCCAAACAGAGGATAAAGGAACTTCACTGAATAGAAAGTGAAGAATATAAACACCAGCTGAGACCACACCCCTGTAGACTTTCTGCACATTATCTGTGGGTCTCTCAATGGTAACATTTTAGCATATCTATTTCTCATGTCAAACTGCCAGATAAAAATTATGTATTTACAAATTATATAGATCATGTTTCATAATAACTCCTGAGGATCTTTTAAAGTTGGCCCACTGACTCATTCTTTTAAATAAAATTCAACTGGATCACATTTTCATCATTCATATACCATCTAGATTAACAGATTCACTTCCACGACCTTAAATTACTGCCAGGGACCAGATTACTGTGAAACACACAGATGCTTTTCTTTCCAGTGCACACTGTTAGTTTTAAGAAGTTTGCCAAATTTTTTTTTTCCATTTTACAGTAGCCCCACAATACTTCAGATCCTCCTCCTCACGTTTAGACACCACTACAGTTTCCATAATTGATAAATCTGCCTCTTTAAAAAGCTTTGTCACCTATTTGGGCACAAGTTACATAGTACAACATTCATTCAGAGGAAAAGAGTTCTGTGCTTTTGACATTTTCAACAAAAGCATCTACAAGTCAATATTTTATACCTGTCAAGTTTTATACACACAGTTAATACTACTGATTTCTAGTGAGAGAGTCGGAGCAGGACCCCATCACATGTGGACGGGGCCTGACACTGTCTCTGTCCATGTGCTTCCTGAGATGGAAGAGGCAATTCAACAAAATTAATTCAGAGGCTGAACAGATGATCAAGAGAGTGAAATTAATGAGATACTGTTTAAACTTGTTGTAACAGAAATGCAAGGATCATAAAAAAGCCTTCATGGCTAAGCTATTCAAAATTTATTATCATGAATGGGTGGGGAGTGGTGCATACTACACAAGTTTTTCTGTGGACAAGATGCAGACTGTAAATGGGGGGGCTGGCAAAGCAGGGCAGCTGACATATAACAGTGTGTTCACAAACTAAAAAGCATACTTAGCTGACTCAAGGTTGTCTTATATTTAAGACAAGAGCAAAAAACCACTCTGCCATGAAAGAAGTCATGGAGCCATGTGATTTTTGCTGTACAAATCTCCTGTTTGTCTTAGGCTGTAACAACTTGGCACATGGAGTTTGTACTTACGGTACTTTTTAGATGGGATGTCACTGTCTCAACAAAAGCTAAGTAAGAAATGAAAAAAACCCCTATGCTAGGCACTCTCAAAACCATGCAGCTACACCTGGCAAATCCAAAGTCTAAAAAGAAATATCCAAAGCTGTGGAAAGTTCCTTAAGGTTATAGGAAACCAATACTAGAAATGCAGCAAGAGAAATCTCTGTTATTGGGATATCCATGCAGGACAAAATACAGACTTTAGCATTTGGAAGGAGTTTGATAGAGCAGGTTATGAACAGAAAACATATATTTTGCAGAACAGCAATCATAATGCTGTGTGCCTGAATTAATTGCTTTGGGGCCAGTATGTCACCCACAGGTTGAAACAAGAGTCAGGTAATGCATTGAGAATATCAGCAATGGTGAACAGACTCAAACCCTTCAGGAATACCCTCAGTGAAATTCAGGCTAACTTCAAGTCAGTTACTAACAGAGTACTGTAGGTTAAAAAAATGGCAAGGTTCTCCCCATTATAAAGTTGCTTATTTTTTCTGATCAGTTCATGGTACAGATTCCTGTTCCATGATCACACTCGTCATATTGACAATGCCAAAAAGGACAGATGTGATGGAAAATCAAAGAGAGATATGGTTTCTGGCAAAAAACAAAATAGGAAAAGGAAAAAGAATAGGGAAAAAAAACCCCAAGGGAAAGTAAAAAGGGAAAAGGGAATAGGGAAAGGGAAAAGGAAAAAAGAAAAGAAAAAAAAGAGGGAGAGACCCTGGTATCATAAAATCACAAAGGCTGGTTTTAATGTTGGATGTCTTCAACAATTTCACAGTCCTCTCAGAGGTTTGTGATTTAAAGATATCATATATGCAAGAGCCAGAAAGCTCACAGGAAAACAAATCATCATACAAGCAGCAAAGATCAAAAGTATGCTGTTGTCTCTACTACTGAGAAACAAAGGGACCAGCCATTAGTGAAGATATTTGGGGTGAAAGAAATAGATACACACGCAGACACTCTGTGGAGAGCAATTAGATAAGGCTCCTACAGATACAAGAGTTGTAAACCACTAGGAAAACACTTTGCTAAGATGAAGTGTCATCACCACACACAGCTCCATGGCTGGCTGATTTTGGAGAGGCTGAATCTTGTTGAGCTGCTACTCTTCTGAACTATCTATTATATGCCATACAGTGCTGGGGGCTATGAAACCTGCACATCTCAGGGAAAACAGAACAGAGCCAATCATATTAGAAGATGGAAGTATACATAGGTGGTAAGACAACTGAAGTAATCAATACTGAATGTGAAGTGAATGATAATCTAGTCACACAGTAAACTTCTGTAATACTTCTATTTGTGCTTATTTACGGTCATTAGCACAATGGGTTTCAATAACATGTACGGTAGAGGCAAAGCATGTGGTATAAAATGAAAATAGAGGAAAGCACCCAAAACTATTTTTTAACATGTCTGAGGAGCATCGATGTGATTGGCATCTTTTGTAACTTGGAGAAACATAAATATTGATTTCTTCCCAAATATGATTTGATTCACAAACTCCAAAGACATTGTTTGTGTTTTAAGAGATCAGTGTATTTCAATACTATCAGTATGAAAAGACAGCAAACAGAAGGAGCAAATGGTAAAAAAATGTACCACCTAGAATACAAACTAGATTTAAAAGGACTTATAAAGTGGCTCAATAGGTATATATAATGCTAGTGAAAAATTCATTATCCTGGAAACCATATATAGTCTCAGAAAAGATACCTCACCTTCCCCTTTCTTCACCCTGTCATATGCCAACACCATCTAAAAGACCAAAGTGAAAGTTCTGGATGAGAAGACAACTGGGTTTCTACGCTCGGGTGCTCCTCTGCTGGGCTTCAGGAAGGCTGCATGACGGTGGCAGGGCTATCCCACCGTGTGCTGCCCTGGAGGAGAGCTGCAAACTGACCCCTGGGGGCTCCAGCTGCAGATACCGCAGTAACTCAAGAACTTAAACTCCTACTCTGCCTGCATATATACAGAGGACTTGGAACGCGATCAATGCTGTTTCAATGCTGTTTACATTCACACCTGATTTTGAAAAGGAGCACTCCTGTTCTCGGCCACTAGCTGAATCAACTCCTTAGGACACGATCCCAATTTCACAGAAATCAACAGCATTCTGTGAAGCCCTGTACAAGTCACTCAAGCATCTATGGGCTTGCATTACATTAACATGTTTGAAATTTGAATAAAGTAAATTACTTTGAGACATCCAACACACAAAGGTACATTACCATGTTTGGAGAGGCAGCAAAACATTTGCTGAGAAGGCTTGCCGAAATGGTAACAATATTAGAGATTAATGCAAAAGTCTCTTTCTTCAATATTAAATAAAAACAACATCCTATATTTAAAAAGAAAAAAAAGATATTGGGATTTTGACTACATTTCCAAACTCAGCCAGACTAAAATCATATAAGGAGGAAATAAAACCAAACCAGCCTTATGTTTATTCATCTTTAGATGCCAATATATTGACAGAGATATGAATAAACATAAAACTCACCATCCAGTATCAGAATTAGAATACTGGATATTACTAACTAATTATGTTTTTCTAAGCTATTCAGATAATTAGACATACTAAGTTAAGAGCTATTTTTGCAATGATAATGGACTTGTTTTGTTGTGGTCTATTTAACAAACTGTTGGATTTTTTTTTCTAAAGCTTGTTTACATTCCTGTACATCCTAGCTTTATTGATATTCTGTCCTTTGGATTATAGTGTCACACCAGCAACACCATTGAAATAGCTCAAGACAATATAAACCTTGCTTTTCAGAGCTCTACAATAAATCAGACTGCAGTAGCTCTCTAGATCCTTCCTAAATTGAAATACGGCATACTATGCTAAATAACTTTCTTTTTAATTTTATACACACGCACACGTCTGCGTGTGTGTGAGAACCCTAGACATAATGGCTTCCATTCAGCGAAGTGTTTCAGAGCTTGCATTAGTTAAATTTATTCAAGATTACATGTAACCTTAAATCATATATAAAGCACTCACCAAATTCACAAACAGAACAAAATTTAGGTATTTTCCGCCTCAATCTTTGTAAGAAACATGTTTAAGTTCAGGTGCATACGTGTATGAATAACCCTAATCATACTAAGCAAATTCTTACCTTTTTACTGAGTCAGCTTTTTAACATGCAGTGTATATTGTACTGAAGCCCCACTGGTCTCAACAGCCTCATATCCCATCAGTCACATCAGTCTTTGCATGTATGCTACCAAAGAAGGAGCGCATGAGGTGCCAGACATCCTCAGCTTCCAGCACAGTTTGAGACAACAAACTGTACCTCGTGCAGTGAAATATTCCAGCAAAAGCACATAACCAGCACTGGCTATTCTGAAATATGGAAAGCTTTAAAGAGGAGCACTTACACAGATTCACATTTTCTTGTGCTCATTCAAAACCTGATTAACCAATCGAAAGAACCAGCTACTCTAGCTGTATCAAGAAATCTCACCTGCCACAGAAACCTCATGCATAACAAATATGTATATGCATGCATTCACTAGTTTAAGATATACACAGATATATTTGTAGTCATTCATGTTGTCTGGCTGCAATGAAAATAAACAAAAATTGCATAGCATTTTTGAAAGACTACGAACACTTAACACCAGTATGCCTGAAATGTAGAACTGTCTATTAGCCCAAATACATTTCAAAACATGGCTTGGTTGTTAACATGTTAGAAATTAATAGACTCAAAATAGGAAAACTAACAAAGAACTGTAGAATTATATAATTAAACACTTCTTTCCTTCTGGATACCATTACATTGTGCAAATGTATTATGCAAAATAACATTAAAACAGAATCTGCATTTTACCCTTGGGTTCACTCAACAGTCAAGATGAGTTATAGAATAAGAAGTTGATTTACAATGAAAATAAAACATTTAAAAATAAGAGTTTTCATATTGTCCAAACAGAGACTTGAAAAGAACAGTATGTCTGTTTCAGTGTAGGTCCATTTAAATCTCCACTTTTCATTCTTATCACATATCCCAAGAGTGCTGCAAGGACTGTTCTCCCGCTTTTGTTCAAAAAAAAAAAAAGCCCAAACAAAAAACAAACCTCAACAGTATTCTCAATCAAATGCATTTTTGGAACATATATAAAAGCTCTGAATATTAACTTGAATATCTTATCCTTGTGAGTATTATGTTTCCAAAGTTACAATTACACGGGTTGGAAAGGATTACACAGTACTGAATCACCTTATGTAAGCAAAATTGTAGATGAATTTCCATTGTGTATTCTATTTTATAATCCCAAGATATAAAATTGCATCTATGCCTCATCTTTTTAAAGTTAGTTGTTTGTTTTTCATTAATCCCTCATGCAAATTAGAAATGAAGATTTATTTATAACAGTCATCCAAATCAGCTTTGCTGTTTTATTCTTGTAGCTTACAATTTAGCCTGAGATTAATTTTCTTGGGGGATTCCTGTTTTCTGTCTGTAACAGCATTGCTTCTTTAAGCAATGCACTGCCTATGTACAGGACTGGGACTGTAGGAGTTAATTTCTGTGTTCTTTACTGAAAAGAGTTATTCTGTAGGTGACAATTAAACATTGTATAGTGTGGAATGATATTCACCTCTTCAAGGGGCAAACCTCAGTTCTGTCCTTGCATTACCCTTGAGCCTCCAAGAAAAAACTGAGCTGATGCATATGAGGACTGACATGCTGAGCATGAGATTGCATAGTGGTTTTGGTCAATTTAAGCAAGAATTCCACTGGACAGCCCTGCCCTGACTTTTTGTATCCTTCCCTTGGGCTAATATTGTGCTTTTACAAACACATAGTGATTCAGTTCATCCTCCCTATCACCCAGCCTCTTTCCCCAGTAACGTTTTGGTTATACCCATACCCTAAATTCTCTCCGCACCCAGTCACTAGATTGTCACTATACAAAAAAGGGGAAAAGTCAGCTTAAAGGCTGAAAAAGGTCAGCTGACTAGTATTTAAACTTACTTTTCCATTTAGAAGAAATTCAACTGCAGAGAGCAATTAAAAACAGTAAACATTTCTAGTGTCTTTAGTCTCTCCTTAAAGGAATTAAACCACTGGTGACACAGGAGGAAATTAATTGCTCTTGACTGCAGCTAACACTTCATAACTCCTTTGAGCTCTTGTGGTGATCACGACCCTCAGTTTGAGATACAGTGTCCAGAGTGAATGAGCATCTACTACCCCATGTACAAGCCACAAAAAATTATTATTTATTGGGACAGAATTCTTCATCACCCTTGGTATCTGGGTTTCTCACCTCAAATGACTTTTTAAAACACAAAACTCCAGTCAAAAATAATTTGTATCACAAACTAGTCTTAATAGATGGCAAGAACATACACATTTCTTCAAAGTTGCACAAAAGTCATTGATGATGGAAAATCAAGTAAACATTATGCTCCAGCTCCCAGTATCTCTAGCTAAAATGGATTAAAGGGGAAAAAAAATCAAGTTTATTATCCCTATCTACAACTTATGGTGTGATATTTTCCTTGATAGCATTCTGAATCTTCCTCCTCCTAAGAACAATTAACTTAGAAAATAATATAAGAGGAAAAATCTCACTTGCTTTCAAGAATATAATCTGAGAAATGAGCCAATGAAAATAACGTAGAAAAAAAAGAGTTGGGATCAAAGATGAAAATGGCTATTCTATTTGCCTTGTATTGATTCTGCTTTAATCTCTGTGTAAAGACTGGATATTTCTAGGTGTGGAACATGACAATTAAGTGGAGTAAATGGGACATCAAAATGACATAACAGTAAAGTCTACTGTTCTTTGTTATATAGACTGTTGTGTATATATATGTATGAGATGGTTATATGCTCTGCACATCTAACCCAGGAAAAGAAAAGAGAATACTGCTGCTGTTACTCTTTGTTTGTTTGTTGTTTTTCTTTTTCTTTTTCTTCCAATTTTTGGAAATTCTTTTAGTGAGGAAATTTATTTATAAATGTCACAAAATCAAATTCAGATTCAGATATATGAATCTTCTATTCATATAAATATCTAACAGAGAACAAACTTGATAAAGTGAAGTAATCTCTGCTCTTGAATTAGAGCAGCAAGCTATGTAACGATGTCATGGTTTTAGCTGGGATAGAGTTAATTTTCTTCACTCTAGCTGGTATAGTGCTGTGCTTTGAACTTAGCATGGAAAAAAAAATGTTGAGATAACACACAGATGTTTTGGGCTGTTGCTGGGTAGTGCTTGTGCTAGTCAAGGACATTTCTAGCTTCCCATGCTCTGCTGGGTGCACAAGAAGCCGGGAGGGGAGGGGGCACAGCTAAGAGAGCATATTCAAACTGACCAAAGGGATATTCCATATCATGTAATGCCATGCCCAGTATGTTAACTGGGAGGAGCTGGCCGGGGGAGGGAGGAAGCAGTCGTGGCTCGGGAAGGGGCAGCGTTGGTCGGCAGGTGGTGAGCGGTTGTATCGTTCGTGTTTCTGTGTTTTTTTTCCTTTTTTTTCCCTTTCCCTTCCTTCTCCATTTTATTATATTAACATTATTGTCATTATTATCATAACCATTATTATTATTATTTTATTGTAATCATTAAACTGTGCTTATCTCAACCCAAAGTTCTTTTGCTCGTCCAATTCTCTTCGCCATCCCACGGGGTGGGGGTGGGGGGGGGGTGTGAGCGAGTGGCTGCGTGGTGTTCAGTTGCCAGCTGAGGCTGAACCACGACAGTCCATTTTTGGTGCCCAACGTGGGGCCCGAAGGGTTTGAGATAATAACAGTTGCTGGTCACCGCATTGATGCTCTCAGTATTAGTTTGTCCAGTCTTTACCATGCCGATCGTAAAGTACATGTTAAAACTTGTTGTTGTTTTTTACAGTTTGCTGTGCTCTGCAGTCATTAGAGATGTTTTGCCTAGGAGATCTGTTATTTAGGTCTTGCATGGAAGCCGTTACTATGCTTCAGCTACCACCTCATGGAGGCAATTAGCAATTATACCTCCTCCTCTGAGGAGTTTTTATGGAGGAAATACAGAATGGCACCGTAGCTACTATCTTATATAATGTCTCCTCCTTCATTACAACTTTTCAGTATCTTGAACATCCTTGGGTAGTCAAGATACATCTGTTGATATTGCTTTGGCAGACAGTGTCAGTTCTGTCTAAGGTTAATAAGCAAGTTAAGAATATAATCCAGAGATCTGTCCCAAGGCTCGATAGCTATGCGTGGCAGGGTACGTGGGATAGTATGGGCAAATGCCTAAGATGGTGGACACCCCCCGTGATGTGGGACTTCACCCCTGAACAAGTGCAGAATCCTGAAAAAGTAGTAGAACATTTGGAGGAAGTATGTTGCCACCCTGGCAATTCCAGAGAGATACAAATCACTGCAATGTGCTGGGGCCTGGCTCATGCCTATCGAGCCCTATTTAACACTATTCAGTACCCCCAAGGGAAAGAGAAGGTCGCTGGATCTAAAAAGACAAAGGCAAGGAGAGCAACGAGTACTGCGGCCACTCAAACCCCCACGACAGACACTGCAACTACTCCAACCCCAGTGACGAGCGCTGTGGCCACTCAACCCCCCATGACAGACACTGCAACTACTCCAACCACAGTGACAAGCACTGCGGCCACCCAAACCCCCATGACAGACACTGCAGCTGCTCCAACCCCAGTGACAAGCACTGCGGCCACTCAAACCCCCACGACAGGCACTGCAGCTACTCAAACCCCAGTGCCAAGCATTGCAGCTAAACAAGAAGACCAACCTGTGCCAGTATCAGTCGCCCCTATACACAAGAAGAAATCATGGAAGAGAAGGTCAACTCGTTTAGGAAGAGATTATGAGGAAACAGGGCCATCATGAGAAGCGGAGGAGGAAGAGGAAGAATGTGTACAACAAACGGAAACTACCTGATCCCTATCCATGAGTGAGTTGCGGGTTATACGGAAAGATTTCGGGCGTCATTCAGGTGAACACGTTATCACCTGGCTGCTCCGATGCTGGGATAATGGGGCCAGTAGTCTGGAATTAGAGGGGAAGGAAGCCAAACAACTGGGATCCCTCTCTAGGGAAGAGGGCATTGATAAAGCAATTGGAAAAGGAACACAAGCCCTCAGCCTCTGGAGGCGGCTCCTGAGAGAGAGGTATCCCTTCAAAGAAGATATTGTATTTCTCCTAGGAAAATGGATGACCATGGAGAAAGGCATTCAGCACCTAAGGGAATTAGCTGTGCTTGAGGTGGTTTATGGTGACCTGGACGATCAACGGTCATCCAAAGATCCAGATGAAGCCGAGTGCACACGACCCATGTGGTGGAAGTTTGTACGGAGCGCACTATCCTCATATGCGAACTCATTGGCAGTGATGTCCTGGAAAGATGACGAGACACCAACGGTGGCAGAGTTGATTGACAAACTCCGGGAATATGAAACGAATCTCTCTTCCTCTCTTCTCTCTGCTGTTGAGAAACTGTCCCGAGAGTTCCAGCAACTCAAAGAAGATATGTCCTACTCCCCACCAGTACTGACCAGTATCTCAGCCATTAGGAGTAAGAGTCCCTTTGCTCAAGAGAAGGGATACACATGACGGGGCACCCTATGGTTTTACCTGTGTGATCACGGAGAGGATATGAAGAAGTGGGATGGAAAACCTACCTCAGCCCTAGAGGCACGGGTACGTGAGCTGCAAGGGAGAACAATCACTCAGGGGGGTTTCTCCAGGAAAGCTGCTGCTCCAGTTTTCAGTAAGCAATTCTCCAGACAGAGGAGCAGAAATGCTGATTTTCTGTCTGATCTTAATAGAGACACTCATGATTCATATTTACAGGAAGTGAGTGATGAATACTATGATCAGGACTAGGGGAGCCCTGCCTCCAGCCAGGTGTAGGAAAGGGATAACCGGGTTTACTGGACTGTGTGGATCTGATGGCCTGGCACATCTGACCCACAGGAGTATAAAGCTTTAGTGGACACCAGTGCACAGTGCACCTTAATGCCATCAAACTATATAGGGGCAGAACCCATCAGCATTGCTGGAGTGACAGGGGGATCCCAAGAGCTAACTGTATTGGAGGCCGAAGTGAGCCTAACCGGGAATGAGTGGCAAAAGCACCCCATTGTGACTGGCCCCGAGGCTCCGTGCATCCTTGGCATAGACTACCTCAGGAGAGGGTATTTCAAGGACCCAAAAGGTTACAAGTGGGCTTTTGGTGTAGCTGCCTTGGAGACGGAGGAAATTAAACAGCTGTCTACCTTGCCTGGCCTCTCGAAGGACCCTTCTGTTGTGGGGTTGCTGAAGGTCAAAGAACAACAGGTGCCAATCGCCACCACAACAGTGCACCGGCGGCAATATCGCACCAACAGAGACTCTCTGATCCCCATCCATGAGCTCATTCATCGACTGGAGAGCCAAGGAGTCATCAGTAAAACCCACTCACCCTTTAACAGTCCCATATGGCCAGTACAGAAGTCTAATGGAGAGTGGAGGGTAACAGTAGACTATTGTGGTGTGAACGAAGTCACACCACCACTGAGTGCTGCTCTGTCAGACATCCTAGAACTTCAATACGAACTGGAGTCAAAGGCAGCCAAGTGGTATGCCAGAATTGATATTGCTAATGCATTCTTCTCAATCCCTCTGGCAGCAGAGTGCGGGCCACAGTTTGCTTTTACTTGGAGGGGCGTCCAGTACACCTGGAATCGACTGCCCCAGGGGTGGAAACACAGCCCTACCATTTGCCATGGACTGATCCATAATGCTTTGGAAAAAGGTGGAGCTCCCGAACACCTACAATATATTGATGACATCATTGTGTGGGGCAATACAGCAGAAGTTTACATACCTAAGTGTTTTGCTACATGGTCTGTTCACAAGAGGATCCAAGGAAAAACAGAAACAAGTGAGCCCTTGGGGGCCATCATCTTTTAGCAATACCAAAGGTAGCTGTTTCTAGGGAAATGCATTTAAGATGCTTAAAAACAATTTACATTTTTAAATTTTGTGGAATGACATTTTCCTTCATATTTTTTTCCCTCTTACATACTTAAGACTCCATTTGATCAAATTATGTCAGTGTTCATCCAGCAAAATATCTGTATTCAACTTTAAGCACATCCATAGGCTCATATCAACAAGATTATTTAGTCAGCTAAGAACTTGTTTAAATGATTTTTTGCAGTTAAAGACAGAAAGCTCAGCACCCTGCTGGACAGGACCCCTTAATACAGCTAGGATAAACCAGAACCCCAATAAGAAGTTATTTTAACTGGTTAGGACACAGAAAAATTGTTTTGTAAAACACATTAATATTTTCTTCTAGTTCATAGGATGTATCTGGACCAGTTTCTAGTTCTGAAAAAGGTTTTCACAATGTCTTTTACTGCTGTTTAGACCACTATCAAAATAGTTTAAAAGTAACAGAAGTGATTTTATAGTAACAAAATGGATTTCTTGGTAAATATTTTACAGGAGAGATTCAAGACAACATGGAATTCTACTAAAATGTAAGAGAAATGTTAAAAAAAGAGATCATACTACTTGCGGCAACATTTTCACCACAAAAAGTACTTTTGAGAAAAGATAAAAGATCTTTACTCATAATGAACAGAAATACTTTCTACACATAGACCCCATAACGTAATTTAATGGAATCAATGTTCAGCGTAACTTGCTGGGTTTGGACTAGAAGAACTGCGGGCTTGATGATGATGATGATTCAGCTTATTGAAAGCAACAAGACCACTGTCCAGCCTAGCTATTCTGCAGCACATACTTCTACTCACACCATTCTGGTCTTCACCGTGCTACAGATAAAGCCTTTCTTCCTATACCCCTCTAGAATTATACAGACAGGAAGCATAGACAGAAGCTGTTTGCCTACTTCTCACTCGGGCTACCCAGCATTGTTTTTCTGTTACCCAGTAGTGGAGCTTTCCCAGGCAATGCAGGAGGGAACACCTCCTGCTACCAGGGTCTACCAAGCCCTGACCTATGCACCCTGGTAAGAGGAGGCAGGTGCTCAGTGGAAGTCACAGGACTTTGTGATTACCTCCATCATCCAATTCAAAGCACGCTTTCTTGGCTAGATGAAGCGCTCTGTCTACGTACAGGCAAAGATATTTTCAGTAATTCCTCCTTTGTAATGTGTTTTGAGAGCAGCTGACTAGCATTATTTGCTGCAAACATTTTGGATACAGATAGGCCTCCAAAGAAACAGAAGCTGGAGGAAGATAAAGAGATGAGTGATCCAAAGAGGAGCAAAATTCCTGCAACGTTCATAGCAGTAACTACCACTGCTCTCTACTCTCCTGGGAGAAGAATACAGCTAAGTATTTACTTGGCTTATTTAAAAAGGTTTTCCTTGTAATGGTGTGTCTAGACACAAGTCTAGCAAAGAGTGCTTAGTTGGTGTGCATCTTCAGTGACAGAAAAAAATATTACTTGGTGAACACGTTAATCTTTTAATCTGTGAAAACCTGTGCTAAACACACCTCTTTTTTTAAGGATGACGATTTCCACCTATTCCAATCTGCACTTATAAACAGGGACCTGGCCTAGATTTCAGCTACCTGGGCTAGACCAGACATTAGCCTTTTCAGGACTGTACCCATTTGGTGAGAAATATCAAACATACATAACAGGGATGATGACAGACACAGGACTCTACTTGAGTGGTCCCTTTAAATCAGGCAGGAAAAATAATACTATTACACACAATAATACACTGAATTACTTGCTTGTCACATAACCATAAAAGAAAGGATGAAAAACTCTAAGGTTCATGATGAGTAAGCACAAATATTACTGAATAACAGTGTTAATCCCAAGAGGCCACATTCCCGGGAATAAAATGTGGTAAGACAGGGCTCCACTCCTAAATTAACAGGAATTTGGGTGCTCAGCAATACTTCATGCTTTTTAAAAATCTTCCAACAAAGTAGATTGCTAAGCCTCACAATACTACTGTGTATTCAGATTTGCTATGAACTCTAGGCAAGTACTTGATGGAAGGAAATGTCCCACAAACTTTTGCGAGCTACTCTTCTACATCGCAGTTTCCTGAGTTTTATAATTCTCATTTTCAGTAACTACAAGAGATTACATACTTTCAGCTGATGGAACCCTGTAAGTCATTTGCAACCAACTTCCTTGGTGCTCTTCTCTTCCACCCATCTTCATGAGCACACAGCTGAGTCCTCAGCTTTGCTGGGCTTCAGGACAGAAATCAGGGATGACAGAGGAAACGCTGGACGGTGCGCTGTGCATGATCCTGAAGAGGACTGAAGACTAGTCCAGCCCACGCTGCTATACCTGGTATACAACTACTGACAGCTGCAAGGTACCATTCTGGCATTGGGGATTATCAAATGGTGTAGTACCTTAATCACTCTTTGAAGAATATTTTCTGCTCTGGGGCTTGCAGAGAAGTTTTATAAAGCAAAAAAACCTTCAATTGCTCAACATCCAAAGCGCTATTTTGTGTCAGTGAGGCAGGTCACTGTACCCAGACAGCAAAAAAAATTGTAGTCCATGTGTGTTCTTATAATGCATATGCATGAAAAAGATAACCTCTCTTTAGTCAAAGTGTCATCACGTAGGCAGCTTATGTCATGATAACTATTCAAATATTTAGAAAGTAAAATATATTCATTTGTATTTTTTAAACTTCAAAGTCCTTCTGATAAATCTGATTTTGTGAGAAGAGCTACCTCCTTCCTACTAAGCGAAATAACAGTTACAGAAAGAGACTTAAATACAAAAATCTTGATTTGCTAAAAGTTCGATCCTAAAGACTTTACTCTGGCACACCGCTTTTGAAGTTAATACGGAGTTTTACCTGAAAATGACAAAGGTTTAGCATTGACTTCTAGCTTCTTAATTGCTTTTAAAGCATGCAGGCAGATTTTTCTTTGCTTTTCATGAAAACTCTCAAACACAGACTTAGGACAGTTGCTACTAAAGCTTCATATGAGTGTTCAAAACAGCCACCATCTGCTAAGAAGTGGAGAAAAGAGCCAGTTTCTCTTCTGCTGTCACTCTCACAGCACATGACAAACAACCCAGACAGAAAAGAACAGCGACAGTTCTTTCAAACTTTTGTTTTGGTATAAAACATAAGAAGTAAAAATGCTATTCAGTCTTTACTAGCTTTATAATTCACTTTAGAAAAAGGTAGAACTGAGGCCTGCTTTAGTAGATAAAACAATAATCCTTTCACCTCTAGGACAGCTGTTTGGTCTAACGCAAGTTCCTTAACAAACATCATTTGATGTTCTGATTTGCAATAGTAGTTCATATCAGAAAACTGACCACCACACATGATTCAGAGTGATCAGCAGTCTTTGGCAGAGACACTCAGCATTAAGCTATCACAGGCTGTGAATCATTTCTTATCCCAGGAAGGGTGTAATTGGGAGAAAAGGGCGGAGGTCAATAGCAATGCAGTGTAATGACAGCATGCAATTTTTTACCAGATGCACAGTATTTGGTTATATGAATTAAAAGTCAGAACTCTCAGTTTTCACCATTATTCTGACCTTCACTGTCCCACTTACTCCAGGATTAGGAGGAGTAAATAAAAAAAGAAAATTAAAATGTTAAAACAATTACAGTCCCATATATGACCTTTAGAAATTTAGATTTGAACTACTCAGTGAGGCTGAATACATAAAGGTCTGACAGCTGTAAAGTTAAACATTTTTAATGTATCAAAACTGTAATATACCTGTATAAATCTTTCCAATGAAATTAACCTTAAAATTAACTTGAGCTTAACCTTAAAATTAACTTAACCATTAGTAGCCTCTGCAAATTTTGAACTATCAGCAACAGGAAGTTCAGAATTTTGATCAGTACTTAGCTTTTTGATGACATTTGCTCTGAAACGTTCTCTATTCTATAAACTATACGCCTTGTTTGTCAATGAGTCAGTTCCTGTTAATAAGTCATGCAAAATGATGCAGATTGAAGTTATGCAAAGAAAATTATCTTTCTTGAAACTACTGTGTTAGCTGATTTGCCTACTTAACATGTTGTGACAGCTTCAAGATCTTGAAACTGTCTAGAGGTATACACAAACCATTAAAAACTCCAAGAAAAGCTGCATTTGAAATAATAGCAAGTGTCAAAATATCTTGGAAAACGTAGGGCAATAAAATATTAATAACAAAACAGCTGTTTAACGGCAGCCTACCGAACAGTTACAACATGTTGCGATTGTTTATACAAGAAGAGGGGGTATGTCACATTTGGAAAATGATGTCCTGTGGTTCTCTAGGACGCTTTAAGCTAATATTAGAAAAGAAAGAAAAATAAAAAAAGCTATTTAAATTTAACCAGTGTAGTAACAAAAATGACAGCTTAGCTAAAAAGCTTTCTTTGTACACCGACTCTTGACAGCCTTCAAGAAAATAAGAACAAATAATGCCTTATTCTGATGTTAACATTTGTGTTACATGCCAGTGATTTTTGTTGGTTGGTTGGTTTGTTTTTAAATACCAAACACATGACAGCATCCAGAAGACCCTTATTATCCCTATAAGTTGAATGAGCTTAAGCACATATGTGTGACCTCCAGCTCTAAGACACAAAAAGAAAATAAATCTTCAGATGGTACACTGAAAATCTAGATTACTCTGCAGGATTAAGGATCATCGGAATAAATGGATAAATTTTTTTTATGGTCTCCAAGTTTGAAAATATTGTAAATAAGTAAAATCCTTTTAGAAAACTAGATAGAAGTTTAAGCTCTCCAGTCTGAACCTGTAGTTGCAAAACTTAAAGAGCATACAGTAGCTGTCTTTATGAAAAGGGCTACTTTATCTTTTTTTTTACAGTTTGATTTTTACAGTTTGATTATCTGGACTCTTTAAAAAAAAGACTTCACTTATGTTTTTTTAAAGAGTGCCATTTTCTTTAATGAGAAATTGATGAATGATGACATCTGGCAAAAGAAAAAAAGCATATGATCTAACTAGCTGTTTCTACAGAGGTTAAAATCAGCTTTACAATTTTCTCTGGTTGTCATTATGATTGACAGGTCATCAAATAAATCACTTGCTCTTCTCCCCCTCTGTGCTGGTCCTCTGTACTGTCAAAGACACCAGGGGGTAAATTTGCACTGTAGCATATGAGGAATTAGACACACAAGATCCATTAACATAAATGGGATTTTTGCACCTAATTCCCTGCACACCATGCTGAAAAATGTAGCCGTAGGATATAATATTCATGTTTTCTTCTTTATTCTATTTATAATTTGAATTATTAATTTCTAGCATAATTGGGTTCTTCTAAAGAAAATGAAATGCCTAGTACGTTACCTAAAATATTGTTTAAGACCCCTTGGGCTTGATGTGGAATATGACAGGGAGTATGTATATATGCAATCCAAAAACTCAAAGAAACTAGAGTGAAATAGGATTGTTGATCACACATTCAAATTGTCTCTGCTTCCTTCACAGCTATTACCCAAACCTTACTTGTTTCAGCCCAACCCATCTTATCTCTCTCAAAAAAGTAATAAAAATGGAATAGTATCTGATAATTAGAACAAAATAAAGGGTGTTTAACTCAGTCGCTGAAACATGGGGTTTGTTTTTGTTTTGTTTTGTTTTTAAATTACTATTAGAGCACCTCTGGATCCCTGCAATGGGATAGAAGGGTGTTGGTTCTGAAGTTTTTTCTTTCACCATCCTTCAAACTGTTAGATAAAAGCAGTTTTTCTGAATGATACTTTAATGCCGTCTGTTTCCGTTCCGTTGTTTTCACTGAAAAATTCTGAAACTGATTTATCTAATTTCAATCTGCAGCAATTTAAGTCTTTCATTTTAATAAATGTGCAAATAATCAATTTGGGTTGATCTATTTTCTTTTTTCAGGGGCTTAATAACCATACTGAAAAAATTATAATTCAACTGCATTGGCATAGAAATGAGACATGAAGAGTTCATGCTCAGGATATGATTTGCTATCCTTAAATACTTCTAGTTACAATATATGGTAGCTTTCTATAGCCAGACAACAACTTACTTTGCTTTTCTACCTTAAACTGGCAAAGGCAGCAGAAAGAGTTGGTGAGACTAGGCTGTTTGTCTATGTTAAATCTGTGTGGTATGACCGACATTTTCCAAAGAGTCGAAAAGAAGTGGTCCTTTGTACTGAAGGTCCAAAAAGTGAACATAATAGGCAAAGTTTCAGGAGCAAAAAAAACTAACAAAAAGAAAGTACCATGAGGGAAAGTGGGGCAGATTCAAAGAAAAATAAAAGAGCTGAAGAGCAACGTAGAGTTGAGAAGGCTGAGTTTGCTATCGTACAGCTTAAGATCTGCAGAATTGAGATAACGTTAACAAACTACCAGGTCAGAGAAATAATTTGGTGTATTTATTAGGGATTGAAGAGGAGCCAGAGCAAAGAATGCGGTATCAGGAAAGTTGACAATGAGGATGAAGAAAGTAAATCTAATAGCAGACATTTTGTTGAGAGAGATACTGTGAGATTTTGACATAATGGGCAAAAAGGAAAAGTCAAAAATAGCTGCTACCTTGCAAATCTGAACAAGAATTGTTTTTTGACAGTGGTGAGGAAGAAGGTGGAGGAGTGCTGAGAGATTAAATGACTCATTCATTTTGGATAAGATTAATATTGCAAAAAAAAAATGTCAGTGGAACTTGCCAGAGAGATAGAAAAACACTAGGTGAATGAAGAAAGGTCAGAATGGGAGCGTAAATTTTGCAACCTATTCAACACGTTTAAATTTGAAAGATATAATATAAAACTATAAGATACCATTTGGACCTTTATTTCCAGTGTTTGCTACCATGTTTTCTTTCATAGTATCATAACCCACTTTTCAGAAAAATGTAAATTAAAAGTCTAGACAAAGCATGTTCATATAAGTACGGTATGAACACAACCCTTATTTTCTCCCTTGGGTCCCTTTCTGATAAAGCCTGACAAATAGTGCCCTGTTCTTTACAGGTCTGTTTTATATAACATAAGCTTGTTTTGAACAAGTATTTTGGTAAGCAACAGCTATGACTGAAATGATTTCTATATGATGTTCTACTTACTGTTTAATCTAACAGCTTTACACATCACTTCAACAAAGAGAGAAGGGAAACCTGTGCCCGTTTGCTTCTTGTATGACACTTTTTTATACAATAATATGTTTTCACATAATTGGGCTTTTCATACTTTCTTTTTCTTAAGATTTTTGTTTCTTTTTACTTTTCAGAAGCGTTGATTGAGAAAATGCTGCAATCTCTTCAATTTTCAAATAGAAAAACACAGCAAGCCTGTTCGCCGCTGTAGGTATTTTTAAGTTTATATAGATTTTTTTTTTTCTCTCTTGCTGCAGCCAAACACAATGGGAGAAACACCTCCTGTTCAGATTAATGCTCTTTCAAATGTTAAAGTCTAGTTCATGTTTATAACATCTTAGGTATGGTCCCCTCATATCTGACATAATCAATTAGCCAAGCAATGCTAACACTACCTCATTTCTGCTGAAGTATACATAATTTTTTCAATCAGTCCTGAAATTACAGAGTGGAGCTTTTTTGGATGGCTACTAAAATGGATATGGTCATATTTGTCATCACTTCTCTCAGTTTTATTACTCTGCATCTTTCGATGATGAACAGAACTTGAACTGGTGGCTACACATCTAATGTTTCCAGAACATCTCTGTTGTTTTCATTTACCTAACAGCTTATGATACTCCAACTGAAGCTGAATCCCCTGTGAACACACTTCCTGTTTACTATTGCTAGATTACAATGAACATAATTAATAACACAACACTAGGCATCTCAAACATGGAATATGACAAATTGAGTGAAACAGATCCAGTTTTATTTCTATTGAAGACTTGATGAAATGCCTCGCAAGTTACCAAAGATGGTGCCAAGAGATTAAGTCTTGTTAATAGCATAGAAAAATCAATGTTACTTTCAAGAGATTGCTGATAAAAGATTATAAAAATATTTTGTCTCTTATAGGTAACAACTGCCCCTGTTGTCCTTATAACTTCTTTATTAAGAGATTCAAAATACTCCTGGTGACATACTTATTGTAAATTTTTGGATTTTTATGGATTCAAGTTTAAGAGCTTGTTTGTTTCCATTCCCTTGGGGAATATTTTTCCCTGGTGCTCCAAAGAATTTGATTTCCAACAAAGGCACAAGATACATATTGCATATAGGAAAAGCGATCATGAGTTTAATTTTACAAAGGTGCGTAAAGCACGTGTGTGTGTATAATCTACGTTGCCTTCGTTGTGGTTTTAACTTACCTAGTTTTGTTCAGAAGAAAGTGACCCCGATAGTCAACATTAAACCTATGTTTTGTCCCTTTTAAAACATGAAAGGAAAACTGTGAAGGTACTTGTGTATGTAACTGCACTCTGAGGGCACCGTATGAAAATAGTATGCATCATGCACCACATCTTATACATGTCTGTAGCAGGTTTGTGGGATTCCTATGCACAAAATTCACCCAACACATGATATTTAAAAAGCACAACAGTATTTATTGCTCTGTTATAGCCTTGCATAAGCAGATACTAGCATATTGTTTTTCCTATATGAGAGTCTTACCAACCCGACTATGCCCGAGACACTGCTGAGCAGGACGGTGACCGTTAGTGGGGTGATTGTGCAGAAGAGAGGTAGGCACGGCACCTTCAGGGCATTCCTTGTGGTTTGTAGAGTGTGCTCTGTGTCCCCTCTCCTCTCTCTGCTTTGAGCCACCCCTTTTTATACCCTCAGCAGATTCAATGCAAAAGTACTGACTAGGAAGTGCTGCATGCATGGCCAGCGCATGCAACAGGCCTGCCAAGTACATGCTCTGCTGGCTAACAGCGCTTCTGGGATTGCAACAACATATCGATCAATAATAATCCTCCCAGTTCCCTTCTTCAGGGTCACATTCTCACAGCTGTGTTCTGCTTGTAATTCTTCTGTAGTGGCCATACACAAACCATCATCTAAAAATCCCTCACACATGCCACTGCGTGGTCAATAGTTGGGACATGACAGTATTCGACAACCCGTACCATTGTGCTGTGTAAACTGTATCAACGATAGTCCAAATGATACTGACTAGACATGGTATGCAGCAAACCAGGCATAGCAAAGAAATGCCACCTACACACAAGATCAAAAATAACTGTTTTAAGCAACCCCACCCCCATGTCCATCCAGTTGCTTCCACTAATTGCTGGTTCAATTGGTGTATCTCTTGCAATTGTGCATGGATGGACTTCACTTAACTTCATGCAACATAAATCGTCAAAGTCCTCACGTCCATGTCCATGAGCTAAGAGTAAAGAGTCAATAGCAGTGCGATTTTGAAATGTAGCATGGCATATGCTATCTACATCAAGTAACAGATCAGAAAGAGCTCTACTGGTAGCATTACTAAATTTTGCTAACCAGCATCCAAGGTGGTTTAGTGTTGTCAGGGCTTGCACACTAGCCACACCAGGGGCTAAAAAGATGCAGCAATGGTTTTTGCCAGGTCCCAGATTTCCACCATCTCCTTACAGTTGGGAGAAAATGTATGGATGTTACGGGTGGTTCAGTGATGAGACCAGTTTTGTCGCAACCATATGGATAACGTAATGTTGGCTGTGGATAACGTCAGTTGTCCCAAGGTGCAAGGCCCACCCTTTATGGGGTTGACCTGCAACACCGCACACACCAGAACACTAAACTATAGCATAAAGATAAATCAGCTGGAATAAGCTTACAGCCACACCAAAAACACTGAGCACTAACAAAAATATCATAACGCTGACACAAAGGACACACAAACATGGCACCTCTATCATGGGGAGTCAAAACTCCAAAGGCTGAGGGCTCCTTGCCCCCCCATACACAGGACAGCATATCCTTGGTGCAGCTGTACACTCCACTGATCAAGTCCTGTCCACTTCCTGTGTTGTTTGTGCTACTGGAAACCTATCCTTGTCACCAATATCTGAGAAATTTACTATCTGCCTAAAGTATTTGAGCCCTGTAAAGCTTTAAAAATGTGGCCTTCAGCATCTTCAACCTGTAATAACAAAACTTGAAGTTTTCTTGCAATGTAGTTGAGTAGGTGAACACCATATCCCTTAAAATGTCAACTCAAACTACTACTTCCCAAGCATTTCTCATGCATTAACTGGTTCTTTAAATCTGACTCTAGCTCCCCTATCTATCTTGCTTTTCTCTAAGCAGACTATAATTGATCAGACTTATTGGTAACATGGTATCTTGAGTTTATATTTTCATGAGCTTTATTGAAAGGGTCTCTTCTTCCCCTGTCCAAAACTGAGATGACTTTGTATATGCTGCTTATGGTAGTACTGGCCACTTTTGCAGCTATCTCACTGTGCAGATTAACATCTAATTTGTTTTCTCACTATCGCCCCAAGATCTCTCAGTGCTATTTCTTCAGTCATTTCCTCTAAGTTGTATGAGTTTTCATTTTCCCCGATGAACTTTCTCATGTTCATTATGAAATTTTACTAAGATAATCTATCAATGAGATAGACAAGGCAACAAATACTCTTTTCTTTTTTAAAAAAATTCCTGAACAATGATGCTGAAAAAGAACACTGCAAAAATCATCACACGAACTCCTCTGTAATAACGTTTCTTTCTCTTTGTCAGAGGAGGCACATGTTTGCCAAGCTGCTTAAGTAATTTCATAAATATTTTTGTCATAATTTATATTGGTAAATCACTTGAAAATTAAATTTCTCCAAATGAATTGCAGCCAATTCTATAATTACAGTCAGTTGGGAGGCGCAAGTAGAATTTATTTTTGTTTTTATTATAGTGACATGAGAGATACTGTTCCTTCATTGGTCAACACCATTCTGTCTCCATATTTAGCTTTATGCTGTAGAATCTTCCTACCTCATAAGAAAACCTTAAGCCAAATTAATCTATGAAAAAAAGAAAAATTTGAAAGAATCAATTAAACTAATTGTCAGTATGATTACTATTGAATTTGTGATACTATGTACCTGGTTCTTCATAATACTGATGAAAAGGCTAGATATATCTGATGAATATATCTAAAGATTCAGAAATCACCAGAGAAATTAAGTTAATTACACCTCGCTAAGGCAAAGTTACTCAAATATAAAGTTACTTTGGAAAACACCAGTAATCATGATGTTTTTTGGGCTGGTCCTTTGGTTCAGATAAAGAGTATCTGGTTTTCAATCATAATTAATGTGTTATTTTATATGTATACACACACACAAAGCTTGTAAATTGAGACACATATGTACCTGTATGCTCAATCTCTTCAGCAAGTGTCATATCTATATGATATTTATTTATAAGTTAGTTGCTAATGAACATTAATTCACCTATTTCCTACAAATTGTTTACTGACTAATGAATGATGAAATCTTCCCCCATCTCATGGTCAATGATCACACTGAGAATATTTAGTCCCTCATATCCTTGATTTGATTGTCTATAATCTGAAACTGCATTCCTTGCACATGAAGGGACTATTTTATGCCAGTGAAGGCCTTCAAAGAAGACACCATCTACTGAAGTACCATTCACAGACTTTACTTATTATGACCGTTTACAGGAAAACTGTGGAGGAAACCTACCATGTTGTGCTGGTTTTGGCTGAGAAGGGGTTAATTGTCTTTACTATAGTGCCTGTGGTGGTCAGGGACCTTTCTAGCTTCCCACGCTCTGCTGCGCGTGGCAGGAGGCTGGAAGGGGTGGGGCCACGCCCAGGGCAGCGGCCCCGACTGGCCAATGGCAGGTTCATTCCATACCATGTGACGCCATGACCGGTACATTAATGGGGGCAGTTGCAGCTTGGGGAGGGGCGGTGTTGGGTTGGTGTGTGGCTGTGTCACGTGCAGTTTGTTTTCGTGGTTCATTCCCCTTCCCCCCCCCCCCAGGTTTCGTGCCTCTCATTGTTTTCCTTTCCATTGTATTGTTGTTGTTATTGTTCTATTTTAATTATTAAACCGTTTTTCTCTCAACCCACGAGTGTTACCCTTCTGATTCTCTCCCCTATCCCACTAGTGGGAGAGTGAGCAAGCGACTGCGTGGGGCTGAGTTGCCGGCTAAACCACAACACATGTAGTTAAAATTATTGGACAAAAGCAACTTCTCTTTCAGTGGTTTGTTGCTATATTCCACAAAGCAATACACAGAAAACAGTATCTATGTAGTCCTGTGCATAAATCTGAGGAGCTTACAACAGGCAGACTTCTTGTGTGGTTATTTTGAATAGTTACCAAGTGTGCTAAAATCCAACCAATCAGTAATAAAAAAAAAAAAAAGAAACCCATACCAAACAATATTACTGATTTTAAATTGATTTTTATAGGTGAGATAGGTTAAATGTCCTACTTAGTTATGGCTTATTTCTTTCTAGACCAACAAACAGAAGAAATGGGTCTAAATTATTTTAAATATTCAGGTTTTGAATAAATGTGTTTCATAAATCATAAGAATACTGCTGTGTTTTTAGACTTTATTGCAAAGATAATTTATCTTAATTTCATTCATAATTATATTTGTATCTCTGAACTGGATATAAAAACCATAGGTAATGAAAGAATTATTCTTGTTCTTAATTTGTGAGTAAAAAAACAACGAACCAACCAACACCCAAAAATCAGAAAACTGTCATGAGGTGTTGACCTAAAGGAGAGGTAAGAAAGGTATAGAAAGGATGTAAAAATGTACTCAGGAAAGGAAGAGACCTCCCTATTTATGTTGTTAATTTTTTAAAACAAACAAACAAAAACCACAACACAAAGAGCAGGACAGAATCTACTTCACATCCCCCATAACAATATTGCAAGTTCACCAAATAGATATTTTTATTTCTTAGTCTTATTTCTACACATCAGCTGTGCAAGCTACAAACTTAAAGAATTTTTGTTTTCATGGTTGTGAAAACAAATTTGGAACTGTGAACACCTAAGTCTCAGTCAACAATAGGGAAATAAATCCATAATATTTGAATCTTAATTTCAAGACTGTTATAGCTCCGACAGGTTTTTTTCCTATTTGACTAAATAGGATTATCTGTGCTAAGACAATATCTGATTTTGTCTCACTAAACCCTGTACTAACAACAGAGAAAAGAAGGAAAGATACTGACCTAAAATATATGGAGAATATTATTTTAAATGTATTAGTAGTCCCTGACCTTTCAGACTTGGTTAAAGAATGGACAAAGTATCTAGCAAAATTTAAAGGAAGCTGAAAACTCCAGACACTATCAATGATAAAGACAAAGGTCAGGGGGCAAATATATGAAAATTACTTTGTACGAGTGAGGACAGCAATACTGTCACATCTGTCATTTCTTCAGAGCCTCTGAATAATAATCTCCCTTGGATCAGGACCTAAATGAGCCTCATAATATGAGACTCTAATTCCCCTTTGGGTAAAAACCTCCTGTAAACACAATGATAGCCTAAAGATTACTGGAAGAGAATAAACATTATCACTTGGTCACACAGAGGAATTGCACCGCAGACAACTCACAGTTATGAAAGATTCCTCATTACCAGAATGCCCACAAAATGACACAGCCAGTGCAAGGCAGAAAAGAAATAGCTTCAACAAAAAGGGATCCAAAGTCATCAGAATCAGAAGACTAAAGGAATTCCTTTCTGAGTTTGGATACGTACAGACAAGTTAAAAAGTTCTGTTCTGTGACAGAAGCTTTTAGCCTGTGATGAGTTGATGTGTGTACCCCCTTCTCTGCGGCATGCTGCCCAGCACAAATGGTGGCTTGCACAGAGGAGGGAAAGATGTGTCATCTGCATCTGTACTCAAAAGATATTAAAAAAAATAAAATAGAGGCCTAGAAAGCTTAAAGCAGCACTGTCATGCAGTTAATGTGAAATCAATGGCAGCAAAATATTAGAGCTTCCAGTGACGCATGAGCCCAGCTCAGTAAGAGGCAACCACAGGCTGAGAAAAAGAAGAGCCTTTTGATGTAAGACTTCATCCTATGAAAACAGACCTGAACCCCTTGTTCCTTTGGAACATTGTTGGGTTCTTCAAGAAAGGAAAGATTACCATCAATCTTTAAAAGTATGTTATTTAGAAAAGTATAAACATATGGGTCTCAGCACTCGGATGATAAAATTGGCTACTGACAGAAATGGAAATATATCAAACTAAGGACACTAATCACAGTAATAAAAAAATTTTTTTTCCTGAACTCCTTAGCAAGATAAAAGCTACACATCTGAGACTTTTGCCCTTCTACATTTGTTTTTGCATTTCCTGTATCTGATGGAAGAAAGCATATGCGAACATGCAAGCCGCCCTGTTGTGGCAAAGCAATCCATATTCTTATCTGGTAGTGCATTATGTAATCCTGCCTTCAGATAACATAATTGTAACATGAAGTGATAAATGCTGAATAAACTGCTTATACTGTGTTTCAGGGCAAATAAAGCCTAAAGGCACCCCAATGCTAGGGGAAACTTTCAAGCTAAAATAGGAAAGGCAATTATACAGAGTATTCTCGCTGACCTCATGACGTCCAGCAGGACTGGACAATGCACAACATGCTGTTAATATTATTTCCAAAAGAAAAAAAAATCCAGTTGCATAATCTAAGATTCCTGTGTGGCAGCATAGTATATGCCAGGTTTAATCATGGCAATGAAGGATGGTAACAAAAACACAATGCCTTTGTTAGTAAACTAACTCCAAAGTCATAACACTTCCCATGCAGTAGCAGTACAATTAATAAATTTGGGGAATGCATTTGACATTCATTTGTTAAATACCCTGTTTCTGAAATGGAACAATGGGTCAAGATGAGTCAATTACTATTTACACATTTATCCAGCTGTATGACAGCAGTAGTCATAGGTAAAGCACACACTTGCATAAGGGAAGAAGGTTGCTGAGAGTGGAAAACTAATCCGAGATTTGCCACAGCTGCCTCCATTCCCAGCTTTGCTCTGTGCCATTCTCCTTCCTGGTCCCCCAGCCTCCTCCTGAGTGCAAAGGAGGTTTATCAAGTGTGGCAGATTGTTATAATTGCACTGAATAAAACAATGTGCTGCTGAGCTTAATCTCCCCAGAGCTAGAGCCACAAAGATTGAGAAGGGTATGGAATTTACTGTAACATGCTGCCCTCATCTAGGGTTGCAATGAGCTTTGCCTTTGGAGAAGGGCAAATCCCCATGCTTGGGGCAGGAAAGGGGAAAAGGAAGAAGGAAGGACATTGCTTCTTTTTGCTCCTAGTATTGGGGTATGTTTTGAGGGGAAGGCTGTAAAATCAAAGAAAAACTGAGAGGTAAAAGCAGAAAATGAAGCGAAGGGGGAAGGAAAAGACAAAATGCATAGACGCGTGGGAAGTGATAGGAAAAAACCCCAGGGAGTTAAATACTTGCAGTAGCAAGGAAGCAACAGGCTAAGACAGTTACTCTTCAGTTACTGTTTTATAGGATTCTGTTTACCCAAAGCACAGAGATGAAACAAAATGATTAACAGCCGATGGAGTAAGGAATATTTATAACCATCTATCATCGCAGGAAGTAAATTCAAGTTCATGTAAAAAGAAATATCAAACTTGCTGGCATTTAAAATAAGACAAGGTTAGATTATTTTAAATTAAATTTTAAATGCAGGTGAAATTTATAAGTTGTTGTACAGCTGCTGACATTTTTGGTTTTCCCCAGACTCTTGGAGAGGCTAGAAGGCTTTATCGCAAAGAAGAGAGGGAGGACAGGAATAAAATTCCTCCCGAAAAGATGTATATGTAAAAAAAACCCCAAATGTTCAACCTGTAGTATCTCATGGTTCTGATCTCAATCTTAGCCTTTAAATCAGCACAGCTCATTGTCAATGAGGAGAAGATGTGGAATGGGGAGACAAATCACACAGGTATGTATGGGGAAGTAGCAAATTCATCAAACTAGACTTCAAGATGAACAACACTGTTGATATTAAAGACCAGGATGTGGCCACCCTACAGCTGATTTCTATCACCAGTTCCTCTGTGTAGGCCTTTATAACAACAGAAAGTTCATTTTAAATACTTGAACAGTCCTTCTTCTTTGGTAGTGTTTTATTCAAATTTAAATGTTGAGTGGGATTCTGAGAAGTTCATGATAAGCAACTCCATAGGCCATTACAACTATGATAATTTGAACTTAAGGTCAGGGAGATTTTGTTCTAATAATTCAAATTTCATTTTGCTTTAGAATCTGTGCATTTCTTTAAGTCAAAAAACTGCTCTTAAATATACCTCTGACACCTGGGGTGAAGCTCTGAAAGGTTACCTCAGGATAACAACAGACAACACATACACAAGCCTGAAGTATTACCTTTTGAATGTATGAAAAAAAATCCATTTGACAAATAATCGAATACAGAATAAAAATAGGTACATGTGGGCAAGTTTGTCACAGGATTTGAAAGTTGCCTGTTCTTTTATCTTCTGCACCAAGTCATAGCTGGAACTGGAGTCAAGGCTTTATTCCGTGCTGATATTTTCTTTCTTTTACTTACTGAAATGAACAACTAATTGCCTCACAAAGATCTTGTTCAATAGAGATCCTTGGTCTTCAGTTTTGGAATCAGTCTTTGGAATAATACCCACAGAATGCAAGAAGTGCAGACAACACCAAAGGTTTCATGCAAACTACTGATTAAAGCATGACTCTTATACAGGTATTACATCTGAAGCCAGAAGGTAGTTTTATCTTCCTCACCCCAATGGGACATCCTAAAACATTGCTTAGGGCAAACTCTGTTTCAGGCATCAATTCCATCTCAAATGCTGGCAATCCCTGTTAATCGCTCTAAGTGCATCACTGATTTGCTTACTAGCAAAAGTGCCACTTGTCAAACTGCTCGCCATACTGTTGTTTACAAACTGCAGATGTAAATCATGATATAACCATAGCAAGGTGACAGCAATTAAGTGTCCAAGCTCCTTTGAGGAGACAAGATGACAGGGAATAGAACAGACCTGCTCAATTGTGAGTTCTCTGACACCAAATACAGGTTGCCAATCTTAGCCAATACTTTTGCAGTTTTAAATAAAATACACATCATTGATCCATAAATGTAACTGACGGATATTGCTGAGGAGAACCCACCTCACTTCACGGAGTTGTGGGTCACACAACAAAAACTGTCAAAGGCCGGGTAACGTAAGAGGACACTTAGAGATGAAATTGTGTCCTATCTGGTGATTTCACCTGAGTCCACCATGCCCTTTGGAGGAGATAAGATACATTACTATTGCAATAGGGAGTAGACAAGAAGACAAAGGTATCTTTTATTTCTCTTAGTCTATTCTTCATGAAGGAAAGATGAACATTTAACTGCAACCATATTGACTTACGTATTTTCTCAAACTCGCATGCCATGAACCCTTCAGTATTTTGCAAGAACGAAGACTGCTACCTGAACCAGGTCCCCTGCAAAATGGGAAAAGTAGAGAGACGCACAGAAGAGAATGTAAAACTGTCATGATAATTTTGTCAGGATTATGTAATAAATTGGAAACAGCAATGAACATTCATCTTCACTCAGTAAAATGACCTTCTGATACCCCTCAAACAGTTTGTTAGTACTTATTAAGGCAACAGCTTGATCCAAACCTATTGTTGCAAGTAAAAAAATTACAATAACAAGTTGCTTTGGGGGCATGGGGCCACAGATGTTTCTGAAACCCAGCTAAGCTGTTGTGACCCATTTGGGTTCCAACTTGGCCTTCACATAAGATGTACAGCTGGGGAAAAGGAACAGTGGGAGATGATGACCTTTTAGTCCTCATTATGAACCAGATCTAAAATCTGCAGAGGTCAACGGAAGGATTCCTGATGTTTTATATTCTCCAGCTGTGTTTCTAAGCTTATTGACTTTTTCTAATTTTTTAAATTAAATTACATACATGTGAAATTGAACATACAAAAAAGAATGTTAGGAACACACTTAATGGCTTTTTCCCAACTGCCCATGGTGTTCCATCACCAATTACAAGTTAGTCTAATTCACCATTCCAACTTGGATTAAAAAAAAAAAAATTAAAGTGTATGCTTTAAAAGTAGCTTAAAACTTGCAACTCTCCATCCAGAAAGTTGTTACCCACATCTACAGAAAACTCGGTCATGAAGTCATACTATTAGTTCATTTTACTTCCTTCAGTCCTGTTAAATGTGAGGCTATGAGCAGAAGCAGGCTTAACATAGATGCTTAAACTGCACCTAGGTTGGATTGTGGACTACTAAGATCTCCACCCCATCTTAACTCTCTACTAGTGAGGGGAGGGTCAGAAAAGCTAGAGAGGCTTGAGAATTCATCTGAGGCACCAAAGGCAAGCCCAAATTACAGTGTTAACTAGGGTTTTTTTGTTGGGTGTTCCCCCCATCCCATGCATTCACTGTCAGTGCTCAGCAAGTTTGTGACTCATTTTATTAGTGTGTATACAAAGCACTGACATTGGTACATGCACTATATTAAGGCATGTTAACCTTTTGTTCATGGATTCGGTATTGGTTATATACAGACAGAGAACATGCAAGGGAAATGGATGGCATGTTTGGTTTTCTCTGCTGCTTAAGCTGACCACCAACAAAAAGATCACTGACTTAATATCAGAGATGAGAATGTGAATGTTACTGTCTGGAGATTCAGATATTCACTATTACAACTGCCTGTCCCCGGCAACTTAAAAGTCAAATAGGATGACTGCTTCTGATACTGTTAAGATCACAAAATGAATTACTGGGACAAGCATTCGAATCAGGAATAGGTAACAAAAAATGTATCATTTAATCAAGGCTCACAGGGAGGAATGGCTGCCTTCAGAACATTTCCTTCCACAAAAAGCATGAGTAATGCAGCAGGGAGGAAAAACAAAGAACAGACGGCAACCTCAGACTCTCTAAACACGGGCACTGTGTTGTCATTAATGACTAACACCAGAAAGTGTCTAGAAAAACTGCAACAATAAGCATAAGGGAAACCGAAGCAATAACATCACACTTTCACAGTTATAAAAATCTCTCTGACATGCTTGGCAAGGAAGTTTAGTGCAAAGGGACTAGTATATGCAGGATTTAGTAGCAGCAAAAAAAAAGAACGAAAAAAAACCTCTCCATTTGTTGATTAATCGTAGAATCATAGAATCATCGAGGTTGGAAAAGACCTCTAGGATCAAGTCCAACTGTCAACCCAACACTACCATGTCTGCTAATCATGCTCTGAAGTGCCACGTCTACACATCTTTTAAATACCTCCAGCGATGGGTTGAGGTGAACTGTATGAGGTTTAACAAGGCCAAGTGCCAGGTCCTGCACTTTGGTCACAACAACCCCATACAACGCTACAGGCTTGGGGAAGAGTGGCTGGAAAGCTGCCTGGCAGAGTAGGACCTGCGGGTGCTGGCTGAACATGAGCCAGCAGTGTGCCCAGGTGGCCAACAGCATCCTGACTTTTGTCAGGAATAGTGTGGGCAGCAGGAGCAGGGCAGTGATCATGCCCCTGTACTGGGCACTGGTGAGGCCGCACCTTGAATATTGCGTTCAGTTTTGGGCCCCTCGCTACAAGAGGGACATCGAGGTGCTGGAGCGTGTCCAGAGAAGGGCAATGAAGCTGGTGAAGGGTCTGGAGAGCAAATCTTATGAGGAGAGGTTGAGGGAACTGGGTTTGTTTAGTCTGGAGAAGAGAAGGCTGAGTGGAGACCTTATCGCTCTCTACAACTACCTGACAAGAGGTTGTAGTGAGGTGGGTGTTGGTCTCTTCTCCAAGGTCACTAGCGATAGAATGAGACAAAATGTCTTCAAGCTGTATCAGGGGGGGTTTAGATTGGATATTAGGAAGAATTTCTTTACTGAGAGAGTAGTCAGACATTGGAACAGGCTGCCCAGAGAGGTGGTAGAGTAATCCCAAGCGTGTCCTTGATTTCCCTTCAAATGTTTGACTGTGATAAAAAGAAAAAAAAGATGATGACTATCCAATAAAAAAATTAAACCATCTTTGAAAGCAGAACCTCAACAAGGCACTATCATATTTGACAAGTCCATGGCTATATACTGTATACTAGCCTACACTACTGGATGAAATCAGGGTCTGGCAAAGTCATTGGATGTTCAGTAACATTTTGAGACAGATGGAACTTGTGAAGACATCCTGAGCACTCTTTGCAATGCTCTCCATGTAGCCACGATTTTTTTTCTAACAGTTTGTTGTAATTGGGAATATAGATTAAAAAAAATGGAAGAAACTTCCATTTGAAGAAGCTGGAAGTCTTTCCTAAAAAAATAAGATCTCAAATGGAATATTTGTGTGCTTAAAATATGTAAAAATTTTTTGTAGCTATGGATAAATATTGACTTTCTCCTTGACCACTGTGCTCTTCTTTCATGTGGCATGGCATTTAGTTTCCTTTTTGGTATTCTGATTCTCCTTCTAAAAAAGCAAAACCAAACCCAAACAGTTCTCCACATAAAGCCATATTTTGGAAGGACTGGAAAGCCCATAAGGTATCCTTTGTTTGCAGCTGCACAATTTTCCATGAACACATAGATATTTTGGTTAACTGATGACTGCACTGAAATGAAGCCCAGGACAGACACTCACTGTACATTGATAGATTGCTGCAGGCAGGGCAACACCTAGATTTTGTTTGCTTTGTTTTTGTCAGATAGGTGAGCTGACACAAGGAATTCAGGCAAAATTATAAAGAAATTAAGCATTTTTGATGGGACTTCCTGCCACCCCCCACCCCTTTCTTTTTTGTTTCTTTTCTGTACCGCAGCTTGCTTGGCAAAGCATTTTCTGAAGTATGCCTGAAAATTTCTCTGAGCTATTGGGGAGTAATTTCCTCAGCCTAATCTCCACAAGGCTGTAAAAACTGTAGGATAAAAGGGGAACTGTGGCGATTTACCTACTAATTAGTTGCTCTTATTAAGAAGAGCGAGATAATTGATTTTAGGATGCACTACCCCTTATTAAGACCTAATTTAACTGTATATCAAAGACTAATTAAATGGCATTATTCCATCTCACTGATGAGTTTTGATTCTTTGTGAATAGATTTGGGTGGAAGATGAACACATGGTAATAGATTTCTAACTCACACAGATAACTATAAGACTCTGAGCAAAGGGAATTTTGGATTATCTAAAACCAACACATTTATTGGTATTCCTTCACACCAATAGTTGGAAGTGAAAAAATAAAATGTTTAAACACCTGCTGAGCATTACAGGGAAAGGGAAAGACAATGAAAAGGCTCTCACTGTAAACTGTTTATTTAAACATGTAGCTAATTTTCTCAGAGTGAAGAATTTAATTTGTGAAAAGGATATATGTTTTCGTAGCTTATTTCTCTGTTAATTAGGAAGAGTTGTCCAGCTACAACAAATCAAGGGACCTCAAATAATAGATGCTATTTATTTGTGCCATTTTTCAAAAGTGTTCAAAGAAAACAGACAGCATCCCTCTCCACCTTAAGAATTATTTGGATTTCTGATGATTTGGATACCTTCTGGCATTCCAAGTTTATTTAGTGCTGAAAAGGGATAAAGAGACATGATTATATGCCTCCAGTTCTTCCAAATAGCCTGCAAGTTAAAATAAACATAAAATAAGAAAAGATCATGTTGCTTTTGAGTAAATGAATGCAGGGACTGAGTTTACTAATAAATTCTGAGGGTTTTGATCCTTCACTCTTCATTTAAATGAACTAATCTGTCCTAAAATAATTCCTTTAACAATCCAGTGGCTGGTCTAATAAAAAACAACTTACAGTGAATTTGTGTGTGTAAAGTAAATCAGTTCAAAGCTTTAATCCCATCAATCTACCACTAAATAAAATGTTTTGTCCTCTAGACAGAATTGCTCCGACAATAAAAACTCATCATTCTATTTAATCTGTGAGGTCATGGCCCCAGAGATTATGATGAGCTGTCTCTCAAAGCCCCAGTGCACTGCAGTACAATGTTGCTTGGATAAATCACAAGATGATCCCCCAAAAAAATGACTTTGCTACAACTCTGGAGTGTATTTCCTTGTTTGTAATAGCTTCTTTCATGGACAATAAGCTAACTTGCACACAGGAGCATCAGTCATAGGTCACCGTTTCATTCATTTTTGGCAAAGATATAACTACCTAGCAGCAATAATCTACAGTTTTTAGACATCTAAAATAAACATCACCTTGTACTGACTGTAGAGTATTAATCTGAAACTGAAATTTTGCAGGTACAAAGTTTATTCTGTATTATCTAAAGGATATTTACACATGAATTATTCTTTTACTAATACAAACAGAAATAGTAGTACTGTAAAGGAACAAATATTTATTTCATCTTTTGCACAAATCATATTTATAAATAGGTAAGTGAGCAAATGATATGTGTAAACAATCCCTACAGAACATGAGGTATTACCAACCTTGCAGCTATGCTATAGGTAGGAGATTTTGGAGCAAAAAATTAACATGGAGTTTACTCTTCACTTCATAGAAAGTGATGAGGTTTTTACATATGAAGAAAATTATATCCAAATACTTAAATGTCACTAGGGAAAACTTTCAGCTTTGTAAAAAGGAAGAACTAAGATGCAAATAATCTTATATAATACATAAACATGTAACACTTTTCCTTCTTATTTAACGCATGTGTGCATTCCTAGTACCAGAAAGCTGACAGGTGGATTTAAAAATGCGTATGTCCATGCCCTTCCATACACACGCATGCTGTGCAACTAAGCATCATTTTTATTCATGGTTTTGCCCATCACTCAGTCTCACTATCACAGACTTTTGCTAAAATGGTAGGTGAAGAATGGGTACCTTCAGTAATTTGCAGTCAAAATGCAGATGATGTACAGCTACTAATCCAACATAACAGACAAAACAATGTTGTTACAAGACCTTTTGTCAAAATATTCCCTGTCCATCTTTTCTTCTAACTTGATATTTCATTACAAACGAGCAGGTTATCTTCTGAAACACACCTCTGCGCTTCCCTTGGAATTAAAAAACAAAAATAAAATATCCCACAATCCTCTGGCACTTCTACACAACTCTATCTCCCCATTTTCTTTATTTGTGTTTGCTCTTTCAAGATTTCTGGTGTCATTTTCTGATTAACACCTTGGATTACAGTACCATCATAGTGCTTTCATATTCTACTTCAGGCCTCATCTCTTCATACTTAAAACAGAGACTAGTATTAAGTGAACACAACCTTTGATCTATCCATAAAGTTCCCATATTGCTGACATGAAAATATACGTCACTATTGCACCAGAAAACATTGTAGGGAGAAAAGTAAACAGTTTGGAGCCTCCACATTAATGCCATAGCAATGTCTCTTAACAGAGAACTTGTTATAATAATTGTTGCAGACTTTGGTACAGGAGTCACAGAGAGATTCTGTTTCTCAAGAAACTTTTTGAAGAAGTCCACTAGCAAAATGGCAAAAACTATTATTAGTACCCAATGCACAACTATGCTGGCAGCCCCCCTTTCTGTTTTGTTAAGATGTTTGCACAACGATGGATTTGGCATTAAATACAGGACATTATCCTGGAGAGACGAACAAGTATTTCATTTAGATTTTCACTACACTCATCTGATGAAAAGGTTAATTATATGGGGAAGTTAAAATATCGAGTTGGATTTTTTATTGTTTACTCACAGAGCAACAGGAACATAAGGTGGCTAAATAAAATAACGCCCAATGTTCCCGCCCAATTAACATTTACAAAAAGGAAAATCTGACAGTATTCAATAGCCAAACTTTAGGAATTATTAAAAAGCGTGACACAAATACATAATCAAGTCACACATTACTAAAGAAATAACCAATGCTAGAACATGCTAAACGGCAAAACAAGTAAAACACTAGCTGTCTAATCCAAAAATAGAGATTAAAAAATTATTTTAAACTTCTCGAAAAGGAGAACATTCTATTCTGGCTGCTAGTTTGCTTCCTTCCGGTGAGCTGTAACTAAATGACATAGTACAGTTTTATACTCGTCTCAGGTCTCTTGGCCACTATGCTAGATATCAGTCTTTTCTTCTATGCCTTTCTACCCTCAGTGAGAAACCTGCTATTAACGTACAAGTGTGTGCATAATCCTAACTTTCTTATCTATTCCTCACATTTTTCACATCACAGTCCTAGAAATGAGGCAAACAGTTTGTGTAGAAGAAAGAAATTTATCTAGTTTCTTATTTTTTTTTTAATTTTTAACAGAAATGTAAATAAGAGAAGCTTGGGGGTAAATTGCACTTGAATTTCTTCTGATCTCAAATATTCATCCGAACATACTGTAAAATCAGAGCACAGAAGACACTTAGGGGGAACAAAAGAAAAAAGAAGAAAAAAAAGAAAAAAGCAAAAAATAAAAAGAAAGAGAGAATTACATAAGAAATAGATGGCACTGATCACGATTCTTCAATTTCAATTTATATTTCTGAAGTCTTTAATAAATATGCACATTTTGATAAAGACTGAATCATACTGACAAAAATTTCTGTCAAATAAAAGATATACATTATTTTTAATGCATCAAAGATTTTCTGGAAGATTACAATAGCAAAATATGTGTCTAGAAAGTGAGTTGGATGGAGGTCTTTTATATGACAGTTTCACTCTTATACCCTTTTATAACTTTCCTTCTTAATTCAACCAGAGTTGTTTGATGTATTTAGCATCACAGTGCAAGTGAGGTTACAGAGATTGTAAAATATGACACTAACTCTACATATTCCAAACATTCCTGCTAAAATCACATCCAGCACATTGAGAATTTCAAGGGATATCACAATCCTGAAAGGAAAAGAACAAATCCAAAATTTGATCTAACATTCATTACAATATTAAACAAATAGCTCAGGATTCATGGTGTTTTCTCACTCTTTCTCTCGCATAAGAAAGGAATAGAATTTAAAAAGTAGTCCAAAGTTTCCTCATAAATAATACTATGATTTTCTGAACACTTGTGCAATGCTCCATGTAAAACTTCAGTAAATTAATCTATTTAGCTAATGAATTCTAAATAAACAAGTATTCTGGAAGGCTAACTACAATATATGGTAATAAGTTAGCTATAATTAGTAACAGAAGCCTTAAAATAACTGCATCCTGGATACTTGCTGTATTCTGGAAATGATAATTTTTTTTTTCCAGTGTAACTAAAATGGTAATTGAAAGCTGATTTAGCATCAAAGACAACCTCAAGGTTATAAATATTTGTAGCTGGCTGTGAAGTATTCTCATCAAACTTTCTTGAAAGTGGATGCTCTGCTCCGATGTTAGTACACATCCAGGAGCCAAACAGAAAAAAGATAATTTCTCAAAGACTTGTATACAGGAAAAAGTTAAAAGAAAGAAAAAAACCCAGACAAACTCCAAAACTTTGAAAGGGGGGGGAACTGAAATGCTTTACCACAGAATCTAAGTGCTGTTAGCTGAAGATTACTATAAAATGGCTTGTTTGACGTAGCTGGAAAAAAACCCACAAAACCAAAACAAGAAGCCCAACACCACGAATGAGTAAATATAAATTGCCATTAAGAAGTCAGAATTACTTCAGTAATTCTTAATTCTTTCCATCCATTCTTTTCACAGGAGACCAGCCATTACAGCAGCTTTGATTTTCCTTCATGACTGGAAAAGTCCTGGCTTATAATCCCTCCATGTACTGATGTCAGCATTTGCATTCATATGTAAATTATTTTTTTCTTTTGTACAGTAGTTTCCAAAACAATATACTTCAATTTTTTAAAGCAGTTCCATAAATATGCAACTTTTTGAAGTGTTCTTTTACGCCTTATACAAGGCAGAAAAGTGAGACAGAAGCAGTGGAAACTTTTAGAGACAAAAGAAACTCTCTACCCCACTCCCTTCCTCAGCTGCCCTCCAAGGTTGCTTGGGACCTAAATAACTCTGGGACTGAAACTAAGGCACCACTTCGAAAATGAGTTGATCACATTTAGGGTTATTAGAGATGCAAACAAAGAACCCTCATGCAGAAGGTAGGTATGAAGTTACTTTTGTTTTGCATAAACCGTGAGCTCTTCAATTACCTGAATCTCAGGAAAGAAACATAGAGAATGTGGCTTCGCATTGCCAAAATTTACCTTACATTTTCCTTAAGCGTAACTGCCGTCTCATGAGAAACTGTATTAATGCACCTAGTCAATATACAGTGTGCAAAAATATCCCCTGTGCAGATAATCCAGTTGTTTGGGACATATCCTCTGGATCGCATTCTCTTCCTTTTAACACATTTATTGTTTAAAAACTACTAGTAGAACTATTTATTCCCAATTGTTGCCCTCTTGAGCAATCGGACCAATTAATTTAAGGATTTGAAGGAATTAATATGCTTAATAAAATGTAAGGGATGGCCTATGACACAAAACGTGAAATTTCAAATTGTTTTTCTCCCCTAGTTATCAGTGCTGGATAATTAACATATACACAAAACCTGAGTTCATAGCTGAAAACTGCACTTGAATATTTGAAACCTGCTTAGAGACTGATGACCTTTTAGGTGTTGCCGCTAAGAAAGTGAAAGATAGATCCAACAACTTGCTCATGGTTTCTGATGTATTAGCATAACACATTTTAGAGTCTTTGGGACCACAGAGGCTAGCAGTCATTGGGAAAGGCAACAGGGGGACATAGGATGGCAAAATGAAAAAAGTAATATAATAGAAGTGGGTTGTGATTTTCCGCTGTTAATTAGTGTAACACTATGCTTCTCTAGGTTGCTGACTGTATCTTCCCCTGACAAGTGGGTTAATTTCTTCTAAGATGATTACCAGTAAGTTTTCCAGAATAGTCACTGTCTAAATTTTTCAGTCCTCTAACAGAACATTTTGGCTGGCTCTATCATATATAGGCTGCAGATTTTTCATCTGGCTGTTCTATGTAACCTGCATGCGTGAGCGATCTTGTGATCAACTCTAACTTTCAAACTTTTCTTCTCAAAACAAAACAAATGGTGAAATCACAGAAGTGGCAGTCATAAGCGTTACTGTGTTCAAACTCAAACCTCAGAAACAGGTCTTTCAGTACATATGTGACTGGACAGGGAAAAGGAAGCTATAGACAGATACAACCCCTCACGTGACCAATTTATGTGTGCCATAATCTTCTTCTGACAAGAGAGGTTTTTTTTCTGTGAAGAAGAACCAGATTGTAAACCACACCACTAAACACCTAGAGAAATAATAATAAAAAAGTGCTAAGGTAGCACACAGGAACAGAGAAAAATCCTCCTCAGTAATTCCTTACAACAGTGAATTACAAAACAGTAATACATGGTTAGCAATTTACCATCTTACTGCATCCTAATCTAAACAATACAGGAATAGTAATCAATACAAGTACTTGAATAAACAAATGATTGTGTCCTACATCTTTAATTTGCAGCAAGGAGCCAAAGCACTGTGAATACCATACCCATTTTTATTTTCCCAAATAATAAGACTTCCTCATAAAAGAAGCCCAAGAAGAAGGAAGCAGGAATCTAAAAAAACCCCATGGCTACAGCCTGTGCTCTAATACAATAGATGTTTACTCTGCAAAGCACAAAACTATCAACATAGCTCAGGAAGCAGATTCTAAGGACCTTATAGTCATCACAATGTCCCCTCTTCTCAAAAAAGAATCTTGTTTAGTCCTTTACATATATATATAATCACAGAATCACAGAATGTAGGGGTTAGAAGGGACCTCTGGAGATCATCTTGTCCAACCCCCCTGCTTGAGCAGGCACACCCAGAGCAGGGGGGCACAGGGATGCATCCAGGCAGGGTTTGAATGTCGCCAGGGAAGGAGACACCACAACCTCTCTGGGCAGTTTTAAGTGTAGTTAGAAAAGCTGCAGGTGTATATACATACCCATACATATATATTTTATATACACATATATAAGTGTGTATTCAGATGCATTTATATGCATCACAGACACTATCTTGAGGATTTGAACATACAAACATTGCACCAGAGATCCCCAAAGTAACCATTACACTGGAAAATCTTTTAAAACTCACACAGACAATGAGCTTATATACAAACCACACGGGAACTAGATTGAGAGTTATTTGAGAAATAAAGTGCACAAGCTCATTAGCATGACCATATGCAGAATGAACACCAAAAATATTAATAGAGAAGTAAACTAAATAGTTGAGTAGATGTGGTGAAAAAGTAAGAACATCTCAAGGCACTAATCAAGTTGACTTCTCAGAGTGGACACAGAAAAATTCAAGCAGGATATTGAGATCAGATGACTGCAAAAAAGGAAGAGATTGCACAGAGATATGAAACTGCAAAAGTTGGACAACAGCGTGGAAATATGATTAAAAAATTAACTAAAAATAACCAGAACAAAGTTTTGAACAGATATTTAACCAGCAAGACTGACAGAGGTTGCTGCTGGTGCTGAGAGGAATAATGCAGACTATAAAATTCACTAGCTATTTGGATGAACAAGAAACATTTTTCAGAAATTTTGTTTACAATACGACTGCTGTCATTTGTAACCATTACCTTAGAGGAGACTTTCAGCAGGGGATAAACTCCAAAAACACTTCACAGAGAGGCGTTTGGATTTCTCTGTCGAATCTGAAAAACAGAAAATCACTGGTTAAAGCCATCAGCTTATGACACTGGCAAAAGTGATAGAAAATATCCACATAAGAAATCTGCCCACTGAACAGAGAATGTGCCAAGGAGAGAGGTGGATTAGTGGGTTTATCTCAGAAGTGACAAGAAATCTGCATTTCAAAAGTGCCACACTGGAGTGGGTGATGGAAGGACTTACACGATCAAGAAGAACCTGTGGTTCACCAATAGCCAAGGGTTTTGATTTGATCTAAACTCTGTTGCAAAATCCTGAGATTAACCCCATACAGCCGCTTTTCCCCTTTGAATTTCAGGAAGATTTATTTCAGGGAGGTTGAACAATGTTGGAAATATATCCAAATAACTTCACCATACAAGGACAGGTTAGAAAAGAGTGTAACACGGACATTTTTCACCTTTGTTCTATATTTCCCTACCCATCCAAGGAATACAAAGTATATTCGGGTGGCAATAAACTTTGTCGTATATGCAGCTGGAAGGCAGCATATTCTTTTCATTTATCATTTAAAGGCAGATCATCAGGAAGTCATTACATTGCAAAAATTGAATCTCTGCACAATTGTGGTGTAATTGAGCACTGCAGTGTGCAAATATTGTAGATAATAAAACAAAATACGGTTTGTAGCATTGGCCTTGTCCTTTTCCTGCATTCTGGTGTCATGTTTAATCCAGTCAGGAAAAATAAAGAAAAGTTTTCCCAAAACTCTAAACAGACCACACCTGGAGTACTGTGTCCAGTTTTGAGCCCGCCAGTTTAAGAAGGATGAAGTAATGCTTGAGCAAATCCAGCAGAGAGCTACGAAGATGATCAGGGTACTGGAGCGTCTCCCTTATGAGGAAAGGCTGAGAGACCTGGGTTTGTTCAGCCTAGAGAAGAGAAGGCTGAGGGGGGATCTCATCAATACTTATAAATATCTGAAGGGTGGGTGTCAAGAGGATGGGAGTGGACTCTCTTCAGTGGTGCCCAATGATAGGCCAAGGGGCAATGGGCACAAGTTGGAACACTGCAAGTTCCACTTAAATATGAGGAAAATACTTCTTTCCTGTGAGGATGACAGAGCAGTGGCACAGGGTGCCCAGAGAGGTTGTGGAGTCTCCTTCCCTGGAGACGTTCAAAACCCGCCTGGACACATTCCTGTGCCCCCTGCTCTAGGTGTCCCTGCTCAAGCAGGGGGGTTGGACAGGATGATCTCCAGAGGTCCCTTCCAAACCCCTACCATTCTGTGATTCTGTGACCTTGGTGGATTGGAACCTATTTCATTAACTACTGTTAAGCTTTAAAATTAGATAAGTTTGGCCCCTAACTATGATTCTATCTAGCTTTTGGCTATGCTCTGAACCCCACCTCTATCTGACAAGGGTTACAAACATGAAAGGGGATTACTATCAGAATATAAAGAAGCAGTAAGGAAGGTGGAAAAGCAGGCAGTCTTGCTTAACAGACACGTCTCAATTCACAGGTCAGTAGAGGCTATACTAGTTTTAAGTCAGCACCAATGCTTCAACAATATTTTTAAGCTGCTTCTTGCAACATCAGCTGCAACATCAGGATCACCATGGATGACAGACTTGCTGCAGGCTAAATTCAAGGAATATGCAGAGATCCTGTAACGGTTACAGATACTTAAATCTATCATGTCTGTTTTGGCAGGGGATAATATTAGTACTATTGAGATAAGGATACAGTAGTGCTGTTTGAAAATATCTGTATCCTGCCTGCTAGGCTGCGATAAACAGTTGTGTGTTTCACACATTAGGTATGAGTATTAACAGTATGTGTGCAGGCACTTAAAAGCAGGAGTAAAACAAATAAATTCGCAAGTTTGATCAAGCTCGTGGTATACTGGTAGCAGGAGCAATTCTGCATAGGTGAACTTGCATTGCTTTTATCTCTCTTCATGATTGTAAAAGCTCAACTCAACTGTTACTGGGTTCAGGTTCTGATTAGAAAATATGATAAAGATATGAAAAGAAGGGGCAGAGAGCAAAAATTCAACACAGAAGAATGGAGCCAAGTGAAGGCCACATAGATACAACATACTCTGTGCCAAAAGAGGACCAGACAGAAATACTCTATAAATTTATGAATACATTTGCATTCTACCTGCAGCATCAGAATGACACACCACCACTTTTAAGAGATGTTCTTGTTTCTACTACACAGCAAATAATTCTCATCTCCTAAAAAAGGAACTTTAGTTTCAGTGACTTCTTGAAGACAGAATACTCAGCAATTGCTTAAGATTGAAAAAAGAGATAGGAAACAGTATCTGCAACCATAATGGTTTTTCTATGCCCACAAATAGTTCAAGAGGTTTACAACTAGTTAAAGAGGTTTACAAAACTCCACCATCCTATATGTTCCTCTCATTTCCACAGTAAATTATTGCTTTTATTTCTCCTTACTACATTTGTTCAGTCTGTCATTGTGATTAAATACTACCTCCAAATTTCCCAAGCATTCTTCTCTCCCTTGTGAAAGGACAACTTCTTATTTAGAAGTGCCTTTGCCAATCAGATGTACAGGTCAAATCCAAATGCACAGGCCAAATCATATCAGAGTTCTGAAGCATTAAGATTTGTCTCAGACATAGAAGGAACAACCGTGAAATTTCCAAAATTAATTAAGGTTCTGGAATTCTTGCTCCCCAATAATTTGGGGCCAAAAAGCTGCAGCTCAAGCAACTTTGGAATCATAATTTTTTTTATGAACAGTGATAAAAGGGTCTTGTGAATTTGTAGTAGTGGGGCATTGCTTCTATCACTTCACTTCAGCAGAACTGCTTCAGAATTATTGGAAAAAAATGGAAACAACATTTTCTGGAGAATATTCTCTCTATAAACAAAAAGGGTATCTACCTGAAAGTAATTTCCTTTCCTACAGTATGTCTTAATATTAACATAATCATAAACACTTAAGACAGCATTGCCCTTGCATCTCCATTATTAATCTCTTAAAGCTGAGTTATGAACAATATAAAACATCGATGCATCATGCCCTAATAATTATTATCTTATTAGAACATTTGCCCAACATGGCTTGTTAGATGGTTTGCGTTCATACGGAAGATAAATTTCCATTTACCAGAAGATATTAAAAAAAAATAACCCACAACCAACACACCCTGTCAATATTATTTCCATCAACAGCATTTTCATAAATTAATAAAAAATGAGTGAAGCAGACAAAATGTAGTAATTTGGTTAAATATTAATTTTATACTTCCTAATTTTTTTAAAAACATGTCTGCTGAACTTTAAGCACGATTTAGTGACAGCACCAGAGCCCGCACCCTACCCTCCTTCTCAGAGCAGCTTTCTATACTCACAGGAAAGCAAAGTGATCCCACTTACACTGGTGGGGACCACCTACGGCCCAAGCCATTGCCCTCAAAAGCTGGCAACCAGGAGGAGCTAAACTCGTGGCACCAACAATTCCAGCATCTGCTCATCAGTCCTTGTACTTGATCCTCACAGACAGCTAAGTAGCTGTTCTTATGGCAAACAGTTCCTCAGCTGGGAAATAATCCCATGCACACCAAAGAAATGCAAGGCAAGTGCTCATCAGCCTCAGAGATGGTTAAAAATCACATCCCTAAAGACAACGGGAGAGTCTTCAACCACACTTGAAACTTCTGTCCTCTGGACTTTTAAAACTTAAGCGTTCTAGTGCATAGTTTATTTCATTACAGCAACAGGGTAAATTTGCAGGTTAAGTTCAATTGTATGATACTAATTATTTTGATAAATTAACCACTGCATTCAGACTAGAGGAATGAGGCTCATTTTTCAATTTCTGCTTCTTGCCCAAACATCATGATTGCTTGCTCTTTAATTATGAGGTTCACAGACAGTGAACGGTGATTCTACAAAAAAAGATTTGTCTTTTACCAAACTTAGTTATGCCCTAACTTCCAAATCTACCCTTTCATAATAATTTTTAGACCACTAATCAAAAATAAACAAGTATCTTCTAGTTTTTATTGCTTTCCTGCTCTAATAGAGTTAAAATCTGTGATATTTACATTTGCTTTTTTCCATTGTTACACAATATGCAAGCAAGAGACTATATTTTCAATTTAGTAGAGGAAACTAATCCTGTACAGACATGTGAGGAAGGAGCAGAAACATTTTGAAGTCTTTTTCTGACACCTAACATTGTTCAAAATTCGAGGATTTTAGTTTATAATTTTATATTCTAAAAGATGGATCTGGAGGTCTGAAGAACTTGTGTTTTGATTGATCATTTAAAGGAGGCAAAAAAAAGCAAAAAAAAAAAAGAATCAGTCATACTAAGGCCTGTACGGCAGTCTGTCATTCAGTTTTCCAGATCTTTCCACATACTTTAGGTCACACAGCCTGTGCTGCTGCACTAGTTTAAATCTCCTTAATGCTCCTTCACACTGTGGAACAGAGATTTGCCAAGCGGGACATCCAGATCTTAAAGAAAATAGGCTCACAGTCTCATTGAACATCCTCTACTCAACAGAGTAAATTTTACATCAAATGGTAGTTTCTGCTTAAGAGAACATATTTTTACTCTGGGCGGCAGCAGTGTGTGGATTTTCCAGGCAGATCTGGGCAGTCATCACTACTGTATGCTTTAATTATGCTTTCTGTAGTAGTTTGATGTTTGTGTTCATTGTCAATTGACCTCTGCTCAGCATTGCATTCACTACTTGCTTTAAAGTTCATCTTGTGATCCTCCTAGTTCAGTTTAAGTATGGCTGGTATCATCACTCATAAAAACCTGTGAAAAAAATCACAGATGAAAACCTCCCCTGTTGTCCCCTATTGCCTATACACCCAAGCCTTATTATAAAAGATGTGGCTCCCTAGATGTATAATCCAGCTGTTACATCTAGTGGGTCTTTCCTCAAGGCTCCACAAAATTGGAGTTTTGACAGAACTTTTAGGGATTGGAGAAGAGAATTTTCAGCATAACAAATTTTTTCATGGAAGCATCTATTTTACTGGGAAAAAAGCTGCACAGAACATGCGGATCTGCAAAATCTATATAATCTGATTTGAAAATATTGTTGTGCACTTCACTACAGTTTGGGTGCCCCTGTTCTCATCTTTCCTCATCAAGCTTCTTTTTAACAGAGTGCAGTCAGGAGCTCATCTAATACATCTGAAGTCAGCAAGAATGCAGGCCCAGGATACCGACACGTTAGCCCACTAAGGAATTTATCCCATAGAGAGCAGAATGGATGCAGATCATAAGTGTTATTTCTGACTTAAAATTTTCAGTGCACCAGCAAGAAATGCAAGTTTTATTTTCTGAAGGGTTTAACATTTTTGTAAATATCTGAAGCATTTTATCCAAAGTAAATTGTTTCTTGGGCAAGCTATTCGTGCTTGCACTCTGGACCACTCAGGAAAAAGTTGCAGGGGAGTGTTTTAAAAAAAATCATATTCTGCCTGGTTATAAACATTTTTCCCATTAAAGCAACCAACAGGATTCATTTACAGAAACTCAGCCCTCAGCTATGGTGAGGGTACATACGTTCATCAAGAGAGGAATGGCGTGGTGATTCGAGCAGAGAACCTGGAAGTACAGGTTTGTGCATTCTAATTCCACCTCTGTCACCAACTGTCTTGGTGATCATGAGCTAGTCACCAAGTGTTTGCTTCAGTTCCTTCATCTGTATAATGGCAATGATATCTAACTCAGAGGGATGCTGTGAGGATTAATTAGTTAATGCTGGCAAGTGCTTTGAAGATGAAAAGAGCTACAGAAGAGATAATCAGTTTTACAGTCTCTAAAAGCTTTTACCATGTCTGCAGAATTATTTTGGAGTACCACATTAATATTATCTGAGAGAATCTGTCATTTATCACATCCAGAAGGGGGGGGTGGGGGGTGGGCGGAATAAAAAGGAGCAGGTATGTAAATGTTTCAGTGTTAAATCATGCTTCCTGTTCTAAAGTCTGTAGAGGTGTTTTAAGAATTCATTTCTGAGCCCTCATAACCACAAAAGGTATGCTGTTTTGAATGTTGACTTTATCCAGGGGCAAACTCAGTGGCAGATGCTGAGAGTCAGCGGATGAAGCTGACTCTCAGGTAGAGCCCAGGAGCAAAGCCAAGGCACAGGTTTGAACAGCGCAAAGCTCAAACTTCCTTGGTACAAATCGCCTGTGCTTTGCTACCACTTTCTTCAGGAAACAAATACCAAATGGTTTTGTTGACTTATCTCTTCTTCCTAATTTGAAAATCTGAAATCAGTCATTTGCAGGATTCTTTTATATGTGTCTGCATGCTTTGGGTTTTTCTCGGAATATATATTGCAAAAGATAACATGCCATTCTCTGAAGAAATGTCCTCAAGGCAGAGTATATATATTTAGCTTTGGCAGATTTACTTTTGGTTGGCTAGAAAGTCTTCAACATGTATATCCCAGCTGCATTTCCTCCCATAATTAATTTTCATTCCCAATAATCGAAATGGAAGTTTCTAATGAAATAGAGACCACTTTAACTTTGCTAAGTCAGCCAGGATACAAAGGCATAAATGGTCGAAAAATTTCAGAATTTGCTGAAAAAAGTGTTTGTACTAACTTAACCTTACTCAGATATTTTCATATCCCAGATCAGAACAGCCATTCCTTCTCTTTCAATTTTAAGTATTTGTCATGAATGATTTGAAGCACAAAACATTGGAAGAATGTCAACCTGTATACATGCAATATATACATATACTACTTCATAGCTTGCGTGTTTTTATGGACAAATACTTCCAAGTATCATAATTACGTGCAACATTTTGATTAACAACTTATTCCTGGATACACTTTTTTCAAATAACCATGGGAGAAAAGAAAAAAAAAAAAAAAGAAAAAGATGTTTATTCCGAAAGAGGCTCTCTACACGGAGCACAACGTGACTTCAGTACATCGGTACAGATAACTGATGTATTACAGTGCAAAGGTGATAAGATGTGTACCTGTGCTTTCTTAGAAGCTAAGTGCAATACTGGCTGGCACTACTTACTGTCAGAAAAGAACAACACGTACGATTTCTGCAACAATCGAACTGCAAAAGTTCATTAAGCTATACTTTCCTCTTTGAAAGTAATGTCCAGTGACAGTCTTAGTGATTATCAGTAGTTAGATTACCATAAACACATTATCAGACAATCCACATGCAACATTATTCTACAATGAAATATATTTTGCTGTTGCTTATAATCATTACATTTTGCCCACAGCCCTTCTCCTATCTTATGTCAAATATCAACATTGGCAGGGTTGAAGCTTGCTCTTCTTTCTTAAGTTCTTTGTGCTTCACGTGGGAGTAATGATTATTTATGGCCCCTCTCTCTTCCCAGAGATACTAGCCACTAATCTTCGAACACATTTAATACTGCAAGGCTACGCTTCTGTTTTGTAAAAGGAGGTGGAACATCTTGACTTAGGTGTAGCCTCTCATACAGGAAAAGACATCTCAAGATTTGAAAAAACAATTTCAGGTCTGGAAAAGAAATTCTGGATAACTGAGACAATCCTTTGCTATTGCAACTGCCCCCATTGTTATATTCTTTGTAAACTGACACCACGCTGCCTTAAAATAAGTCAATTCTGCTGACTCCATTAAACTATTCAAAGGTGACTCTAGATCCTCCAGGAGGTAGGACAGAACCCAGTTTAATCATGGCCAGATGGTACATTTTGGTTCTTGTACCAACACTTTCCTTTAGGGTAAATACTTCTTATCCCTTTCCCAATATTTATTCTTAATGCATTTATAACAAGTAGTTATAAATTCAGATCCTTTCTCATGCAGGCCCAATGATTAAAGGCCTTTTAGACTCATTTGCATGACAGGTTACCCATTATCCTAATTGTCATCGTACAGTATCTGACCTATCCTTCCTTGCCCCGCACCCCCCACCCCCCCATTTATGTAACATGGAAAACCAGATTTTAAACACTGTACTCCAATGCAAGGTCATTTTAACACTTCTCTCTCTATAGCAAATATTTTACCAACTGCACTCTACAGGAAAGTGGCACTCATGCCTAGCAGTCATCCTTGGGCCAGCCTGTACACCCAGGGCTCATTTGTGTGTCCATCTGATAAACTTTGAACGCACAGCAGAAGTCTTCTGATTCCTTGATTACATAGCCCATATTCCATACTACTGCATTTAAATTCCGTATCTTTTACTGCTGCCCTCAAAGTCATCCAGCTTTCCTGTATGCTGGAATGACAATGTCTTCTTATTTTTTATACCGGCAACTGCCACCCACTCTGCTATGTTTTGCACCAGTTACAGAAGTAAAACATATTCTCAAGTAACTTGATCCTACTCCTTCCAGCATAATTTTCATTTTCTGTCCTCTAGCCAACTATTACCTCAGTTTACACTTCTTGTGCCACGATTTGACCTCCTCAGCCTGATCCCTGGTGACACCCCACTCTGCGCCTCACACAAGACATGCAGGACATCCATGCCCAGGGCCTCTGTGGGGACAGGCCGCCTCCAGCCGGCCCCACCACAGGACACAGCTGAGCCTACCAGCTGGGCTGGCAGGGCCTCTGTAAAAACGTGTTCGAGAAAGGGCAAAAGGCTACCTGGCAGCAAGGAAAAAAGCATTAGAAATAGACCTGCCAATGGTGAGGCCGGTGCCGAGGGAGGGCAGAAGGTGCTGCAGGGGCTGCAGCAGGGACCCTCTGGCGCCGCGGGGCAGAGCCGCCCCAGGGGCCGACATCTCCCTGTAGCCCAGACTCATGCTGGGGCGAGAAAACTGAGTTTGCATTCAGTTACCACTGGATCATTTCTCTGTGGATTGTGCCTTTTGTCTTTCACACCGCACATACAGTTTTCAGGTAGTTGTTGCTAATTTGATAAATACATAAACAAATTTTGAGGCCTCCTCTATTTAAAACCCTAGAGGTTTTCATTCAAGTTCAGCTTCACAATTCCACATACGCTTCTATGTTTGCAGGGATAAATACTTTACTTAGTACCGTTATTGGTTACGATGATAGCAACATCATCAGTATTGTTCCCCAAAAAGCAGTGCTCAGTTGCAAAGTTAGAAACATCTTCATTATTATTTATTAACACTTGTTTTTAAAAAAAAAACCACCAAACCACACAGAACTACCATGTGCATCAAGACTCAGTGGCACCCATGATTCTTTTTTTTCCCTTTCTCAAAAGTAAATTCCTCAAAAACTTCTAAAAGAGGATCCAAGACCATTATTTTGTGTGCTGCATTGCCTCCCACTTACAAATGCATGATTCCTGCTGAGTATCCAAAACTTGCCAAGAATATTGACATTCCCCAAAATGCACAGGACTTCGTGTACCAACCACACAAACACTAACCATTAGTTTCATGTTGTTACATATTAACCAATATTAGTATAGAACCAATACTAGGCCATCTTTCCCTTTACAGATATTTCCATTCTGTTCTGTCTGCACAAACTATGCTTCTTGCACAAACAAGTTTAAAAAAAAAAGAAAAATATATCTCAAATTACCCAGCCAATTAACATCATTAGAGCACATACCAATCACACATGTCATTCTCAGTACAGGTTCAGAAATATTTCCTTGTGCTTTTTTGTTCATACCAGGCTTAACGAACAGTTTGTATACCATCTTCACTTAGTCTTTCTAAGGCCCAATAAAACATTACAGAATTAGGCAGGGTAATACCCTCCTGGACTATCTACAGGTTTTCATACTGCATTTTGGATTGATTTCCTCTTCCCCTCATCTGTTTAAAAAACATATTTCTCAGAATTTTATTTATAGTCTTTATTGCTTTGAAAATGCTCTCAGTGAAGAGGTGTTTACAAGAGGTAAACTAAGAACCAACTGAACTAGCTTTCTCTCTTCTTGATTTTGCATTATTTAGGTTTTTCAAAATACCTTTTAAACCAAGAGAAAACGTTTCTTTCTTCTTTACTGAATTCCAAAGAGACATACAGACATTACTTCTAAGTAGGCAGCTCAAACATTGCTAAAAGTAACACAGCAGCTACACAGAAATACACTTTATCTGTTAAAAAACCCCCCAAACAATCCAAAAAACAAACCAACAAACAAAACACAAAAAAAACCCAGGGCAAATACTCAGGTAGTTGATTGTACTGAAGTGCAGAGGGTTAGGAACGGTGACCTAGCCAGCCTGCATAATAACTGTGAGAACTGTCATTGCAGCAGTATAGACATATGCTATAATTACCTCAGTTTGGCACAACAACAATTAGTATGGGAGGCGGGGGGGGGGGAAGAGAAAGGGGAAGAGGAAAATAGGAAAAAAGAAAACACTTTTAATTAATTAATTAAATTTGTTCTATGTAAAAATACTACCTTACCTAATCAGAAAATAGAAAGATCCTCCATCTCACTTCAGATCTACTACGGAAATAGCCAGCTCACAGCAACTATCCATTAGCTGCAGCCAGCTCAGCTGTATCTAATTTAAATAATCACAAGCACAGCAGTATGAAATCAGGAGAACTTAGGCAACTGAAAGTATTTTAACTGTGCAAGAGCTCAGGTACCTGTAGTTCCACTTCTGCTGTGTGTTCCAGCTGTGAGATAGTAGTTAGAGAGACTGTTACAATGTAGCCCCAAGATGATTAATTAGAAATCCCATGTGTTTCCAGAATCTGGGAATATTTTATTTCAAAATTTATGTTATTTAATACCTAAAAAGTCACCTTAGTTCCTTTCAAGTCGCTCTATGACACAGGAGAAAAAACTACAACAAAGAATTTTGATCTCCTGAATCACAATCTACTAAACCTTGTTTTCAAACTTTAAATAGTTTTCTTTAGGTAATTCAATTCTCAATTTTGGTAAAACATATTACCAGCCACTGGAAGTGGAACAGGGAGAATAAATGGGTAAAAATTATGGGAATACAGCTGAGTCTAAAGCTGGGTCAAGTTTAAGCACATTGACAGGGCTGTACAACACAGGAAGGCACTTTTGCTACTTCAAGTAAGCTGAGCTAAGCTGTCATCTCCTGATGGGAGGTTGTTGACTGGATGAAGTTGTTGCCAACATCTGTAGACTCTCTGCCTGCTTTCTGAAATGTCTCCTTTTGCTGTTGCAAAATGCTATTTTGTCTGCTGACCAGATTCTTCTGGCACACTCCCTTCTTACCTCCTCCCAAAAGCACCATAGAAATGGTCACTAACCTCTTCCCTCTCAGAATGTGTTCCTTCTCAAGTTAGAGATCCTTTCTTGATATAAAGATGCTGTAGTGCTAGAACTATGTGATAATATTTTAAAGCATGCAAAATGCATCCATTAATTACTGAAATGCAAACCTGGGGTGACGAGTCTTGGGATGACAACATAAACATATAGGAGAGATTTCAAAGTAGACCTGTTTTGCAGAAATGATCTGCTGATCAGGTCAACCTGATTTTTCATGATTGGCACTTGGAATTGAAACAGGGGGTGGGGTGTCTGTATGTGTGCGCAGCCTTCCTCTGTCACCTGATCTGACATATGGGGATGTGATGTGTCTCCACACACTGGATCATCAACAAACTGCCCATTCATGATTTTCATCAACTTCTTTCATGAAAGGGATTTAGTCCTGAGGGGAGGGAGTCTTTCTCAAAATTCTGCCCTGTGAAGAGGAGATGTTCTTCTCAAATATTTCAATCGTTAGAGCATTTTCAAGAAATAATTAAGCGGGCCTTGAGATCCTACTCCCAGCCATGATCTGCCTAATAAGAATGATTATGGCAACAAGAACATAATGGAAAGACAGTTCTGCTGCAGCCGAGAAGGAAAATTTTATATGGCTATTGTATCTTCACATTAGGCTGAAAATCGGAAAGAATGTGGTTCAGGAGCTAACTGAGTTCAGGGATGGATTGCTCAGAATGCGGCCAAAGTACACCTTTCATCTAGGAGCTGGTCCTGCACTGCCACTGCTTTAGCCAATTAACAAAGTTCAAAATGCGCTGAACTTCACCACAAGTACTCTTTTTATCTGTGACATCATGTGATATTCCTAGCGGTTTAGAAGCCACAATTATCAGGCTAATGCATCAAAAAATCAGGAGCAGCTTTATTTTAAGTCTTTAGATCACTGCAACTTTTTGCAAATCGCTTTGGCACAAAAAGTCCTATCTAAAATTAAGCAGAAGTGCTTCAGAAAAATTGCCATCACAGGCTGTCGGGTAAAGAGGCTGGAGAATCTCCCCAACAAGCCTTTGAAAGATCATTATGAGACACTGCTCTGACTTTGGCGTAATAAATGTATGCTACCCCAGTGAGGTGGTAGAGGTTTATTTGATTTCAAATGCTGTATTGGTTGCTTCATACTAATACCACAGAATGAAAATGAAAAACATCTAGCACTATTGCCACTAAATAATTTATTCAGACCTTAATGTTTTCTGTATAATGTATTACTCAGAATAGACTTGTTGCAGTTCCAGCATGTATTGAAATATTCCCAATAGAAGCTGATCATATAAAGCTGAACTTGCTTTTTATAACAAGTCGATGTAAAGAGAGGAAGGAGAACAATCTAAACAGTGTTTAACACCTTCAGCATCTGTTTGAAAACAAAAATGAAGACTAATGTTTTCCTAGATAACTCATTCTGTGTTTATCTTAATGAAGGCAAATCAAGCAACAGAAAAATTGTTGAATGGAATTACAATAAAATGTATTTTTTTTTTTCAGACAAAAGGGCACAAAATCAGTTTTCATTTGGCTCAGTGACTATCCTGTATTTGAAAAGAATGTTACAGATTCATTTCATTTATCATTTGAAGTCAGATAATCAGGAAGCCATTATGTGGCCTACATTGGGCAGCTATTCGATTAAAGTGTATCTGAACACTCTGTAAGGCAGCCAAAGCTGACAGGTTGGGAATGCATAATATCCTTCCCATGATATTTTGAAGCAGGGGAAAACTAGGAAAATCATTGTCAATCAAAACCTGACAACCAAGTGAGAGAGGCTGGAATCTCTGCTACTTTGAAAGCAGAGAGCCAACTTTATTTGGTAAGCTACTGAGACATGCTGTGCTTTCTGTGTTTATCAAATTATAAGGCATTGTTATTAAAGGTTATAACTGAAAGCAGAAGACTTCATTTGGCCCACTTGTCTCTGTCATTTATCTGAGGCAAACCAGTGATGAAACATGAAAATGAGAGGAAAGGTTAGACTCACAAACATGATGTTTTAAACCTGGCTTTGAAATGTGCTGATTCCTGAGAACAGCTATTAACAATGCACACACACACAAAACCCCCACACATAGATTGAAAAAAATTGGCCTTCCAGTTGCTGTGCATTTAAATTACTGACCAGTATTGTAACAGGCTTGAGATTAAAATGTTATTTTTATTAGGAGACTTGAAACTGTATTTCCAGTTAGTAGCAATATAAGTTTTCTAAGTAAAAGCCTGTTTGTTTCCCAACATTATTGGTATATATTTCAGTAGAAACTTACAACTCCTTTGGTAAGCACCTGTGCATTTTTCTGGGTATCTAAAATATGCCCACACACGTAGATCAGTAATGTGCGTGTCACTATTCTACCAAAGATCAGGGAAAGGCCTTAGAGTTGTTGCTTTTACTTGCATAAATATTCTTGTATCACTAGCAAGAAGAATAATAGGGCTAGCAGATGACGTCTAACATCACTGAAATGCATAAGTGTCTGTTCCAGCTACTCGTGGGAGACTAAAAACACTTTTTGGACCCCAGCATCTTTAAGCAGCTGTAACTGATATCAGGGAAAGCAGATGTCTTAAGCTTTCCAGGCTGTCCATGAAGACTGTTCTTCTCAGCCTAACTGTCTGCCCAGCATTGCATGTCAGATGTTGGAAGGTGATCATGAGGTTATAAAAGTAAAATATATGCAGTACATTTCTATGTGTGTATGGTTAAACAAAATGGAGGGAAATAACAACTGGCCTCTGAAAGATTAGTCTAATTTCTACTTGGTTGCCACAATGGTTTTCTTTTTTGGTTTTTTTTGTTTCCCAGAAAGCTAACTGTATATCCCCTGCATATAAAAGGTTGAGAAAACTACCTGAGTGGGAAACACAAGCAGGAAGCTCCTTGTGTTATCCAGACAATACAATAACCTCTGATAACCACCATCTTAAATCATTCAGCCTATGCCACTAACAAAACCTGGGGATATAATGGAGCCTTTCAGCACAAGCTGTAAATCACTTGATGTAATTCAAAACCCAAAGGGAGTTGTATCCCAGGCTAGGATAAATGCGGGCATTACATGCCTCCCTTTAAAACAAAAGCGACATCTTGAGCTCTTTTGTGGGTATAGTGTCAGGACCTGGAGGGCAGAAAAGTATGGCTTCAGGCTGTACTCCATTAATTCCCCGCAGCTGCCAAACTCCTTGGAGTTTACAGTGAAATTAGCACGTATACTAAATTGCAAAATTTCACTCCATGGTATTTATCTGTCAAATGTATCACTGGCTGTATGTTGGCACAAAAGGTGTGCATCAGGGGGGCTGGTAACGTGGGAGAGCACCTTGTCCCAGTGAGGAAAAGTTCTAGTGTGAAAAGGAAGAAAGAAAGGAAACATGAGAAAAGAAATTGTTTGGAATGACAAAATTCTCACACGTATTCTCTCTAATGCTCTAACATTAAAATATTAACAAATACTAACTATATGTTGTTCAGGAGATTCTCTAGAGTTATTTCACAGAAGATGAGCACCTGATTTACAGAAGAAAGAGTAAAATACTATATTCAGCTTCAATATAAATTTATATTTTAGTATGTATATCTATAACCTGTAAACTTGCAAATTTTCTAATGTAATATGTAAGTTATAAAATTACTACAGTCTTTCCAAGTATTTACCACTATTTGACTTCCTCACACTTTTTTTTTTCTCCTTGCTGTCTGGCTTTTTGCTTTCTAACACTAACAAGCACAAATGGGAGTAAATCCAGTGGAGCAGCACTAAATTGCATTATTCTTCCAGAGGTCATCTCTCTCCTCTATTTGAGGAACAGCCTAGAGTTTGTAGTCTGCTGCATTATCCCAGCTTTGTTACCTGATACTACAAATCTTCAGAGCTGCTGAGGATTATATTCAATGAGGAAAGAGTGGAGAAAATGAAATGAAGAAAAGAATTACTTGTGAGACATTTCAACTTTTTATATGTTTTGGGTTCTACAGCCAAGCGAAAATATTCAATGAAGGGAATTTTTTATTTAATTTTATTTTTTAAAGTGGAATTGTACTGTAACTAAATTTGATGGAAATATCTTTATCATTCAAAGGTAGTGAATGTTTGCACACAGACGTTTCTTTTGCAGTCTGACAAAAGAATTCAGCTGAAAGAGTTTACTGACTCCTAAAAAAAAAAATCAGTCCTTGATTTTTTAAAAGCTAAAATAAAAGGGGCATAGAATGGTCCTATGATGATAATTAAAATATTATTAACAGCATGAACAATAGTAATGTATTTGTTAAAATTATTTCACCAGCAAGTCTCCTCTTATTTGATAGATTCCACAATTTCCTTTCATGAGGTTTTATGATCCAGCTGGATTCCTGAGACCAGTCCAGAGCAACTTTGCCCCTTGGTTTAGATTAAACTAATGTATTTGTAAGGGCAGAATGCCCCTCTTTCTGTTGACAGCTTTCTATCTCATGGTTGGGTTTTTTTTGGCATATTTCTCTGTTTTTGATCAGAAAGCTTATTATTAAATATCTACTCAAAATGAGATCCTGGGGAATATAAAAGTTTCCAAAGTCTTTAAGGGGCTACAGATCTTTTCAATGGTCTTGCTTCTAGAAAGGGCTGACTCAGCCCCAAATACACATCTGAGTGCAACAAAATCTCTGGGTAGTCTTTCATGTAGAGATGAGACTTTTAACTCAGATTAATTTCTGTATGAAGTTTAATGCTAAATTTGTCATAAATCATGAAGCATCAATGAGGTACCCACATTTCTTTTCATTCCTTCCTTCAAGCCCCCCAAACATAGAATATTTGTAAAAACAAGTTTATTTCAGCTGTTGTGCAGCATCAAGTTTTATAACTGAACTGGACATCCATGCAATTTCCAGAGGGTTGCCGCTGCCTTTCTTCATTTCATTCAGTATAGACTTCTGTATTGGAATTGTATTTATAACTCATGTAATGTATACTTAGAATATGCACACAAGGTTTACAAGCAACAAAATTCATTCATCCACAGTGTGTGTCAGGTCAAAATAAATTTCTATTAAAAGAAGTAGTACTAGAATGGAAATATCAGGATGCTGATAAACATACCTGGAAGCACTGCAAAAGTCTAAATAAGATCCATGATGGTATTCTGGCAAAAAATTACCCCTGCAACTGGTCACAGCGTGGTTGAAAAGATTGAGCTACATTTCCCAGAAAAGCTGCACACCACTCAAAAGCTTGAAATATTCAACTTAAGGGTGTAAAATGGGAAGATATTATTTAAGTAAGATTCAAAGAGCGCTCCAACATGCCGCTTTATGGGATTTTCAGTTATAACTAAAATAACTGAAGACGTAAACAGAGACAGAAATGACTGTACCATCAAACATCTGCTTCATAATTATTTGAACAGCAGAACGCTTATGAATCTCCCATCTATTTATAATCCTGGCATATACTGAAATCTCTCATTTTGTTTTAGTCTACTTAGAAGGATACTGTTCAGTTAAAATATTATTCCCCATAGTGATGTGTTTACTCTATGAGATAACACCTTACTCTCTGAGACTTGGTTACAAGCTGTTTAAAGTTGTGATTTTAAGAATTGATTTAAGAAATCACATCTGGCAGTGATCTACATCATTCATTATCTAAGGTTTTACAGGTTGGTATTGCACAACATTAACATGTTTTATCTTCTTAACTGAAGATGAAATGGAGGCCAGGACTGTTGTTCCCAAACAACTCTCTAACAGTAAGCTATAAAATAGAGAGTTCCACATAGAAATGTATTTTAAAGTGAAACCATGTAGAGCATTTCCCCTCCCTACTTCATAAATTAAAAAAATTAAAAATTAAAAAAAACCATGAAGTTGGAAGTGACTCATTATTACAGCTCTCTATTATAATCAACTTTAGTCTAAAGAAGTGTTATTACACACAAAGTTAACTCAAGCAACTAAGTCTGACAAAAAAGGAAAAGATGAAATTAATTGAAAAAAAATCATTGAAATTTAAATCCTCCTAATGAATTACTGGGAGACTGAAACCTCTGAGATGGTCAGAAAATGCATGGGCACAAGACCACAACTTTGAAGGCAGAATTCCTCCAGATGGTTTTACAGTGGTTTAAGATAAGATTTCTACCTTTTTATTTTTGAATGTGAGGCAGACTCTTACCCTCTAACCTCATCCCTCTTTCCATAAAGTGTATACGTAAAATTTTCATTTAGCATCTTTAGCAATCTTACATTTGGTTTGAATAGTACATTTTAATTTCATTCATCATTTAAAGACAGATAATCAGAAAGTCATTACATCGGCTGACACCAGGCCCTCCGCTCGATTGTATTGTAATTGAGCACTGCAGAGCGTGTGCCAGATCTAATGGATAATGAATATATTATGTCAGCAGAACCGCCTCGGCAAAGCTCCTGGGGAATCAGAGGGGGCTACTGCAGTGACATGTAGGGTCACAGATGATGTGCTGATTTACTGATAGAGTGATTGTGTAATTAGCTAATCAATGGTGAGTAGAGGACTATATGTGGACAGCTTATTTTATACAAATAAAAACTACACGGGTACGAGGCTTGTGTTCTGGACAATGTAAGACTCTATTTTCATTTTGCTTAATTATTTGTAAATCCTTGATTATACATTCCAAAAGTCTGAGGGTGGCAGGCCAGCGGCAGAGTTCTGAGTCCAATTCAAACACTACAGTGACGATTTTCACAAACTTTTTACAATATTACCTGTGACTTTAGAAAGCTCAGGTTTTCTGCCTTGATTAAAATAAAATTTATCTTGCTTTGTAGTTCAGCTGTACTTGTACTACAGCTTTTAACATTTCACACAGAGGTAGAAAGCAGTCCTTGCAAGAAAAATGGGAAACATATCTCAGCATTTGCTCCACATTTACTCTGCTCTTACTAAAAGCATTTAGTAACATTTACTTTGTTCTTCTGAATGACGGTATGTTTTCCAAAAAAAACCACCAAACAAAAAACAACCCATGTAGAGGAAGTGGGTTCATATCATAAAATATTTTAATAAACATTATGTATGTTTGTGATAGAAGTGCCTTTTAACAGAAAAATATGTTACTTCTTTTCAGAAGTCAGATGACTGAACTCTTTCCTAAAGATGATGAATGATTGCTAATGCATATTTCTGTCTTTTTCCCTAATTTAGACTGACTGTATAACAGCAGCTTCTCTCTAAACCACACATCTCTCTCTGGTTCCATTTTAGTGCAAGACTGACACTTTGCTTCACGTACTGCACTCAGCAGAGGTCTGTGTAATCCAAGTACTCTCCAAAGCGGGAATACACCTGTCTGGTTCCCAGTCATGCTAATGACTGTCTCGATTGGGTTTTTGGCATTCATAGGAACTTCCCTATGGTGTCTGTGACAAAAGTTCCGGTTGGGGTTTGGCATCCACAAGGATTTCCTCCTAGGAATCTGTGACAAGTTTGCAGTGATGTGGATCTTCAGGGAAAAGCATCATTTACTCATTACTCAAAAATATACAGTAGGGAGACAAAATGTATGAACAGACAAAGCCCAGCAAACACAGTTATCACTTATAGCAGTTTGTTTCATCCATGGTAAAGAGAAGCAGATGGCTTCTGCTTCATTTTTTACCTTTCTCCCTCTATAAGCCTTTGCCAAATTGTCAGCTTTTCAGTGGCACCCTGGGCAGTCATTTACTCAGTTCCCCTATCTTTACTATGGACATGGGATCTTCTTTGATGCCAGGCTTTAACCTTGGAATGAATAATCCATTCTAGCTGGAGGGAAGCCAAACAGAGAACATGCCTTAACAAAGCAGGACAAATCCTCTTTTTCTCTTCCCTACTACATTGCTTTAAGATTTCTTTTTGGGCAACTCCATAGTAGGTAGATCACAATAAAGAAGCAAATAGAAAAGCAAGGTGTGTTCGTTAAGTAATGCAGATTCTTCTCAGTTTACCACAATCAGAAATTTCATCCCTACCAAACAATTTGTAAATAATGATAAAATGTTGATTCTAACAGATGCTTTTTGCTGTATTCTCTTTGGAGATGTACAAACCTCTGTACTCTGCTGTAATGATTTAGAATTACGGACTGTTAAATATAAAGTATTTCTACCCTATCTAAGGATGCATATATAGGGTATTCTGTGTCTAGATCATCCTAAACTTCACTGTTACATGGTTTAACACCTCTTCCCTCTCCACCCACCCCTTCACTAGCAACTATATAGGTTAATACCTAGAATAAAAACAGGCTATTACTTTTCCTTATGTTTTTCCATCTGTTTGCCTACTTTCTACATCCCACTATGAGATGAATACTCGTAAGATCTTCATGCTACAAATCCTTTACTGCTACATATTTTGGTAAAGTAGTATATAATATCTTGGAGCTTTTTGCTTAGCCTTTGATTATTTTCCTTACTTAAGGCACTACTAGGCTATCTGAATGGTGGATTTTCCTTTTTTCAGCTCCTTTAACAGAAAATTATTCCCTCCTCCCAGATCATCTCTACTTGTCATGAGTTCCAAGAATTAGTACAGGTACAGAGAGAGATCTGCTAAACCAAACTTCCAATACAAGATAGCAATTCTTCAGTGCTTAACTGTGAAGAATGTGGACAACACCTATTAGTCTGCTTGAATTTTTTTCCAGACTGAATTTCACAGTCCCCAGACTCTAGAGAGCCATCAATGCACACCTCCTTTGGAAAGTAGGAATATCCTTCCATTATTACAGAGTAGTAATTAATGTAGAGATGATTTATACAACGACTTACCCAAGACACTCACAATATCCTCAGTGTCATTAAGGAAACCCTAAATCACGTTGGTTTGGTTTTGGTTTTTTTTCAGTAGCATAGCCCAAACTGTCCCTTGTGAAGCCAGAGCAAGCAAAATCTGGGTTTATAATTAATGTACTGTAAAATTTAGCCTTTTTGCGCTTGAAAATACTTACCACTATTGTTTAAGTTAACCACCTTATCCCTACAGATTTCCCATGCCCCCAAAATATCCTGTAGTTCTTGAGTGTCTGCAGAATCTTAGGATTACCCTGGAGCCTAGACACCTCATCTTCATGCGATGGTGAGCAAGCCTATGCAAGCAAGACACATTCTTCTCTTCAAGAATCATCCAGAAGTGCATAATGGAAATAAAACCTATCAGAAGACATTTACCTTGGCACACATGGAATAGTTTTTATTCACAAGGGTTATGCTATTTCAGACCCATTCTTCAAAAACATGTTTTGATTGTGGGAGACGACGAGTGAAAGCACAGTTCCCAGAGTTGATGATTAGGCGCACCTCTAACACAGATCAACATGGTGAGTAAGTTTTAAATACTTGTAAAAGTCATACTAAAAATGTCTTACATGGGCTATGTCCAAGTGATAGCAATTTTAAAACAAATTTAATCTCACTCACAGAATCACAGAATCACAGAATCACAGAATCACAGAATCACAGAATCAGAGGTTGGAAGTGATCTCAGGGATCATCTAGTCCAACCTTTCTAGGAAAAGCGCACTCTAGACAAGATGGCCCAGCACCCTGTCCAGACGACTCTTGAAGGTATCCAATGTGGTCGAGTCAAACACTTCCCTGGGGAGATTATTCCAGTGGTTGACTGTCCTCACTGTGAAAAATTTCCCTCTCATGTCCATTGGGAATCTCCCCAAGAGCAACTTGTGTCCATTCCCCCTTGTCCTCTCCATGTGACTCCGTGTAAAAAGGGAGTCTCCATCTTCTTTGTAGCTGCCCCTTAAGTACTGGAACATGGGGATGAGATCCCCTCTAAGCCTCCTTTTCTCAAGGCTGAACAAACCCAGCTCTCCCAGCCTATCCTTATATGGCAGGCTTCCCAGTCCCAGTCCTCCCAGTCCTTCCCAGTCCTCTGATCATCTTGGTGGCCCTTCTCTGGACCCCTAGGTCCAGATAAGGAATAACTAGGGTTTCTTTATCTTTGGAATTAGAATAATGTTCTAATGAAATTTTGAAAAATGGTTCTATTGATCTATAATCTTGCACAGTGCTTAGACCTTTTAAAAGTATAAAAGAGCAAGAGGGTGAAAATTCTTGAAGATATAAAGAGAAATGGCTGGAGCAAAGTGTGCTCTGATGCTTTACAAAATCTAGAGGACAGGCAGCAAAAGATGTTCAGACATGCCAGAGAAGAAGAACAGGGTAAACAAAAGAAATGTATGGATGAAAGAGAGGAATCTTTCATAACAGGTTCTCAATTCTTAAACAAGAACAGAGAGAACAGTCTTCATATGCTAGAATCTTTTCAAAGCACAGAGAAGGAAGGAAGGAGAGGAAAAAAGAACAGACAAAATAAGTAGATAAAAATGAAAGGAAAATGAAACTGAGGGGGACATGGACAGAACGAGTATAAAAATGTTAACCCTGGCTGTTATTTATTTCTATCAGTGTTTTTAAAGTACCTGGAACATACCTTACAAAGCCTTAACTTAAAAGGACTCTCAATGTTCTCAGGCAGGTCTTTATTACTATGTTACTTTATTACTTGCAACTTCTATACCGCTCAGTGTGGATTTTATGATTAAATCATTGACAGTATTTTTGCAAATGCCTTAAAAAATCAGGTTTAAAGCAACTTTATCAAAGGACTCAAATACTGAGCAGAAATAAATTGGAAGTATTGTAATATAAAACAGGATACATAATATTAAAGAATTATATTAAAAATAAAACAAAATATATTAAAATACTACAAGTAAAATAAGATGTTTTAAAACTGAAATTAAATGGAATTTAAGTGATTCAGATTAAAATTGTTCCCTTTCAAAATTTCACAAAATAATTCCTCAGTATAAAACATTGAGTTTTCAGTAAAACAGCATTTTAAAAGAATTGAAAAATATATTGTTCTTAAATACCTCTGTATAAACACAGAGCTTCTACACTCTTATCATCTCCAATGGTAAATATAGAACTTTTTCTATTTCCGCAAAAATAAAATAATTGCTCATTCTTAAATTTACAGACCTTTTTTATGCAAAAGAGGATGTGGGATTTTACTTCTGAAAGAAATAGATGTTCTTGCTAGGCTCTTCTGAGTTTTAGTATTAGTACTGACACCTGCTGTGTTGAGGCTCACCTTTAGTTTCTGTGGTTTCATAAGGGATTATTCCCAATATTGAAGTGTTTGTTGCTGTATAATAGTGATTTTAGTGAGAATGACCAAGGAAAGCCAGTCGATGTGATCTTTTTGGATTTCAGTAAAGCTTTCGATACTGTCTCTCACAGTACCCTCCTGGACAAAACATCCAGCATACAGCTGGTTAAACATGTAATGTGGTGGGTGAGCAACTGGCTGATGGGTCTGGCTCAAAGGGTCATAGTAAATGGGGTTACATCACGCTGGTGGCCAGTCACTAGTGGGGTTCCCCACGGACCCATCTTGGGGCTGGTACTCTTTAATTTCTTTGTAAATGACTTGGATGCAGGACTTGAAGGAATACTGATAAATTTTGCAGGTGACACAAAACTGGGAGGACCTGTTGACACTCTGGAGGGCAGAGAGGCCCTGCAGAGGGATCTGGACAGGCTGGAGAGCTGGGCAATCACCAACTGTATGAAGTTTAACAAGAGCAAGTGCCAGATTTTACACCTGGGGCACAGCAATCCTGGATGTACATACAGACTGGGGAATGAGAGTCTGGAGAGCAGCTCTGCAGAGAGGGACCTGGCAGTTCTGGTCAACGGCAAGTTGAACACGAGCCAACAGCGTGCCCTGGCAGCCAAGAGGGCCAACTGTGTCCTGTGTGCATCAAGTGCTGCATTGTAGCCGGTGGAGGGAGGGGATTGTCCCGCTTTGCTCTGAGCTGGTGCGGCCTCACCTCGAGTGCTGTGTGCAGGTTTGGGTGCCACAGTACGTTAAGGATATAAAGCTATTAGAGAGTGTCCAGAGAAGGGACACAAAGCTGGTGATGGGTTTAGAGGAGAAACTGTGCAAGGAGCAGCTAAAGTCACTTGGTTTGTTCAGCCTGGAGAAGAGGAGACTGAGGGGAGACCTCACTGCGGTCCACAGCTTCCTCAAAAGGGAGGAGGAGGGGCAGGCACAGATCCCTTCTCTCTAGTGACCTATGATAGGACCAAAAAATGTGCCAGGGGATGTTTAGGTTAGAGATTAGGAAAAGGTTTTTCACCCAGACGGTGGCGGAGCACTGGAACAGGCTCCCCAGGGAGGCAGTCATGGCACCAAGCCTGATGGTATTCAAGAATTACTTGGACAATGCCCTCAGAGATGTGGTGTGAATGTGGAGTTGGACTTGATGATCCTTGTGGGTCCCTTCCAGCTCAGGACATTCTATGATTCTATGACTGCTCAGTAGTTAATATGTTATGTCCTTAATTCAGCCCTCATGTCACCACATGCTGCCATGCCATCCCAAGACTTTTGGATTACCCTGCAACTTTATTTGGCAGCTATTTTCACTGTTCTGCCAATTCTGTAACATGCTGACTGTCATAATGCCACTTCAACCCTACCTTATTGCTTCCTTGACTGCTTCCCTTTAGTCCCTGCACAACAGGATAAAACTTAACACCGTTCCAGAAAAAAAAATCCACATCTAGGACATTGTACAATTTGTACATGATAGGGATTTTTTTTTTTCTCAAGTCTGCCTCTATTGTGTCAGAAATGAAAAATCGATTAATTTATCTTCTACTTATGTCTGAACTTCATCTGAAAAAAAGAGGACATTCTTAATCCTGAAGGGTTAATCAGAGGAGAGGAATGGATATTCTACTCTTTCTCCCTTGGTTTGGTATCTCTTCTAAGCAACAGCATGTATTGTACATGTAAAGTCTTTCTTTCAACTCATGTACTCTAAACAGTTTTGTCCTTGCCAGTGAGGGAGAATATCCATTATGACAAAGTGTGCGATAGAAATTATTTTTAATGGAATTTTTCATTGCTATGGAAGCAATGACACAGCAGCCTCACAGCACAATGTCTTATTCTAGAGATGAGCTGTCATTTCATTCATGTCATTCAAACAGCAAACTTTCCTTCCTTTCTCTATAAAGCCAAACATTTGGTGTTCTCATCATTTGAGAACTATAACATTTCCAAAGAGGCCTAAGACAACATTATTGCATGCCACAAATCAGTCTTGCAAGTTCAAATGATGAAATGCAAAATGTCAAACATACACTTTTTCTTGTCAAGTTGATATTCTTCTACTGTATATTTAATGTCCAACTTATATAACTTCCATCAACTTGTTGGATTTCTTGAAGGCAAAAAGGCAGTTACTGTTAGGCATTTTTTAAAGGCCAAAGAAAGAAATTTTAGAAATAGCTCCTTCTGCAAATCCTTCCAGTTTAGATTTTGAAAAACAAGCCACCACACAACAATGTCCATAACATCTACCTTCTAAAGCGCTTACAATTGTATTCGTTTGGGAATAATTTTAAAAATTTCTGAACATTTTCTCTGAGCAAACTACTTTGAAAATGCTCTTGTCTTTGCAGAGTCAAAATCACAAGACATTCTTGATAGGGGTGATAGGTTGCATTTTATAGAGCTGAGACATAATGTGGGTAAATAACCCATGTTACCCAAGGCTCCACCTCAAGAATCAGGTTCACTATGGATGCCATGTACTATTTCCATTAAACTGTTAAATATTAAACATAAACAACAAAGCCTCTATCATCAGAGGATTTCATCCCACAATTCCAACAAAAATACATTTATACAAAACACGACATAGGCATAAAAGTAATTAATGTTAAAGCATTTGCAGGATCTATGCAATGAGATTCTGCTGTTATTTTTAAACCCCAAGGGAGAACGCCTCTGATTTAAATGGGTACAGTTCCATACACTTGATGTTAAGACTGACCATAATTACTTTGCTGAGTTAAAATGTAATGATTAAAAATATATTTACATATTGAAACTATTTATAATGCACCTCAAACAAGCCTCTGCTCCTAAGGAACCTACATTAACTGTTCCACAAAGACCATTTGCTGAAATTTGTCTCTTTATGTTGGTATGAAAATATAGAATGGCTTGTTGTTGTCTTTATTTTTGTCTTAGAGAATGCAGTGAGTACTTAAGAAAATATATTTTTCCTCTCTAACCTCCATTAGAACATACATGCTAGATTTATGCTTTATTTCTTTCTTTATTTTGGTTTTACATGGTGGTCTAAAAGCATTTCACAGGTGTTTGCTGGAACTCATTAGACTATTTGGAACTCCTTCATGCTCTCTAAAAGGCAATTAAAATGTGTCTGCAAATTACCTCATGTGGTCTGAAGCACAGCTGCCTCTTATCCCCCTGTTACTACGCGGTGTGTCCAAACAGCATAGAAAAGCTGCTTTGATACCTGCAGTTTACAAAGGCAAATTATGCCTTCATGAGCGACAAAAATCCTCTACATGCTTCATAAGTCTTCAGTGCAATTGCCTTTGTTGCCACCAAAAATAATATTTGATAACAAGTTAAGAGACACACTAGTTAAGCAGATAATACAGGCAAAGAGAAATCAGCAAGTACTCAAGTAATTCAAAGAGCAATTGCTGCGTACTCAGAAAACCTAGGTATATGCAGGTAAAGCATATATGATTCTAAATGGATAAGATGCATGGGATAGTATTTCTGTTTCTTGTTTCTGCTTAAAAGGGAGTGGTAAAAAAATCTATTATCTGAGCAGGTGTACTTCTAGAAGTTATTGTCATTCTGCAAATATCTGTCAACTAAAAACTCAGTTTGAACTTCTATTTTAGCTACTTTTCAGAGAGACCAAATTTGCTAAAATAAAGAAATTTTATACGTTTCTCTCAGTCCTTATTGAATTGCCCACTTCATTGGATATTCTGCATGAATAAAGACTGAATGAAAGAACTTTAAAACTTTTTTTTCTCAATTGTTTTGTCCAGTCTATTTTACTTTTAAAAATGAGCTGTTTATGACACTGAACATTTTTACTTGCTTATCAAATCCTGAAAAAATAAATAAAAACTATATTTTCCTACTTTTCCTCCCCACTCAGCTGTGATCTACATTTAAGTCTCTGTAGTCACAATACTCCATTACACCCAGCTGCAAGAATACTGAACACACCTGCATTCATTCCAAACAAATTTCCATCTCTCCCGTTTCTCAGCTTACACTCTCCTTTCAGTCTTCTCTTAGTCCTTAATGCTCATTCCCTTCCTGTTACTTTCTTCCAGTAAGCCATAAAAAATGAATAAGTAATTACCATGCATTTTAAACAAAGCAATGTCTAGTAGTTACAAAACAACATACTGTTGCTTAATGGGAAATTTTACATGAGATGTGTCAATTAAATTGTGGGCTCAATAAGACTCCTGCAGAAGTGGCAGCTGTGGGTCTGAAGGCAACCCTAAATATATTCTACTTTTAGAAGTGCAGTCACATACTCAGTAACAGTGAGTGCACTTTTTAGGTTAAATTGCAGTTCCTACTGTGTAGAGGAGACTTGCAGATCACAGCAAGATCTATCTGTGTATCTAGCAAAATAAAATGTAGTCTAGAATGTAACATACATAGTAATTACGCAGAACATCTTTGGGGGTAATCCCACAAACTCTTATGCAAATAATTTTAGTAGACTCAGAAGGAATTTGTACTTAACTATGGAAAAACTGACACCCCATATTTCTGGACCCTGAGTCTTTATAGCACACCTGCAAACAAAACCAGCATATTCTTCTCACAATAGCCTGAGGGATAACCTTGTCTTTTATGTGAATACAAAGTTATTAGCTTTGTCAGAGTCTTAACATCAGAGTAATTGTTTTCGCTCCTGATCTCACATCTGTTTTCTATGATTAGAATGAGAAAAAGAACTTACTATCACGTAACATTCAACCATCAGGTTTACACAGCGAAACTTCCAGTCAGCTACATCATATACTTGTTTAAAAATTCCTAGAGGTACTCTCTTCCAAACCCCTACAGCACCTTTTCTAGTCCATATCCACCTTAGCTGTTTACTAAGTGGATTGTTGTGGCTTATGATGTCATTATGTGAGGTACCTTTACAAAATGTTCAGAATCGGAAGAGAAATAAAAAGTTGTATTTCAGTAGAAGAAAATAATTAAAACTCTATCAACAGATAAAGAAATTATTTTCCTATATGATAACTGAGTACAAAGACATTCCCAAAGCTTTGGAAGGCAGCCAGTAAAAGCTGTCTTAAAACAGCAGTATCCTGAACCTTCCAAATTGTGCTCAGCTGGAAGTACAGTCAGGCCCAGGCCAAGACAGACAGACGCACACTGTTAATTACATTAACTAAAGGTATTTGCGATTTTGTAAATAAATTGCACCCACAACTAAATCAATAAAGTAGTGATATGACACTCTCAGTAATTATACTCTTTTCAGAACCACAGAAATTTTGGGGTGTCTTCTTGTACACTCTTACGTGACTTATTCTAGTGGCGATGTCAGCGACAGCTCTGAATTTCCTTCCTTTGAATGCAGTTTAAGATCCTATAGTTACACTAATAAGATTTTTTTAATTTAATGGTAGCACGTGTTGTGTAATACAACATTTGTTATGGAATATTTATTACTGGCAGTACTCAAAAACTTGATACTTGTTAAACCTGTAGCAAAGCCATGTAGAAGTTTTACTGAGTAAATCTAAAAGTTCTCTACCTATGACTCACTTAATTATCAGCTCCATTTGTAGAAGGATGATTCATGTAAAAGTCTTGCAGGATCTTTAATTTACTTTAGAAACTAAAGGTAAAAAGATGGACAAGAATTCAAGGAAACTATGTCGATTTTAATTCAAATTTGATTGTTTCACTATAATTTTCAGTGGTGTACTGTGCATTTTTTTTTTGGACTTGAAGGGAATGTGTATAAGAAAAAATATTTGCAACATTCATTATGAGTAAGAAAAAAACCATTATGACTTCATTATGTTCATAGCTGTCTAGTTACTATTTGAACTTTACCTACTTTGGGGTGTCAGTTTGCACTAGTCTTCTCATCTTAACTGAATGGTATGGGAAGTGTGCCATCTCTTCTGTGTTCGTACAGTAGCTGGAATAATTGGAGGAACTGTAGCTCCTATGTACCACAAACTCCAGTGAGGCTAAGCACCTGCTTTCAATTATATATTAAGTATGTGCTGAATCATGTTAAAAAGATCTTTTTCTTCATGTTGAATTAAATAACATTTATTCCTCTTTATCCTACAGATGCATCATTTTCATTTCACTACAGACGGTTACACATATCTGAAATACTGTTACTGGTATGTTCTTCTCCACACTCTCAAACTGACACCACTTTTCAAACTGATTGACATAACTTAAATAACCTTACCAAATACAAATTTATAGTGGAAATACTGAGAGACTTAAATGTAAGAATTTAAGGTTAAAAACCTGACCTGATTGCTTTTTCTATGGGGTTCTTTTTTAGTATAAAAAGAGTATATAAACCAAATGTCTGCCACTGATTTTGTACTTTTACAAGCACTAACATTTTAACAGCAGAAATGTTAAATATCAAAGTAATAGATGAGCATTCCACTAGAAGGCAATTTCACTAAATACCACAGGTATTAATCTTTCTGAATCTTAATTATACCCTTTTGACATATTATCCTTATCTGACCTTTCCTTCAGAACTGCATGAATAGATGTGAGATAGGTAGGCAAACTCAGTTATGGTTGCCATCAGACATGCAGAAGTTTAATGCAAAGAATGAATGGACATAAAGATGCAGCTCATATACAGTGCAGAAAGCCATTAAGCCACTATTTTCTGGAAGTTCTCATTTAAGTTCTAGCTTTTGTTCCAGGATTTTCTATCAGGTTCTCTTTTCTGGCTTTGTTCATGCCACAGAACATGAAGTTTTAATAAAGTACTAAGAGTGTAGAACTATAAGATACTGCTGAAGAGTTAAACTTTTTGAACTAGAACCATCCAAGCAACATTTAAAAACAATCAGTAATGGCAGTCCTTAATCGAAGAAACTGAATTTCAGTTGAGAATAGTAAGGGTTGGCAGTTCCAACATTAAAAAAGTAATGATTCTGCCATTAAGCCACACTTACACCAATCAATACTGAAAAGTATCCAGAGTTTATTAGATCAACTGATTGAGCAAAAATGGGTAATTTGGGCATATAAGATTTAGGAAATGTTGCATGAGAGTTATAGTGCAGTGATGATTCAGAAGAGATCCAAATACTACTCTGACCTTAAGAAAGTTACTTCACTTTCCATGGTCACAGTTTTCACATCCACATAGATGTTTGAGATAGTGTCCCTTAATGTTATCCACTTTTGTCCTGTGCTTACACTGTTTCTCATGGCATTTACAAATCTAGGGCAATTCTATTACATGTTATACAGTTTGACTCTCAAGTGAAGTTTTGCATTATAAATTCTCGGCTGGAAGAATCTGCAGCACTAAGCTATGTGTATCTTGCAACAGTTTTATAGCAATCTACCTTATCCACAAATTTCCCACCATGACCTGTTAGGCAGCCTGTATCTCTAATGGCCTTTCATTAGAAAAACACAGCCTCTAAGATATTGTCTGAAGTACCTGAAAGCAGAATGACACATTATAAAATGAATGAAATTGTTACAATACCACATTAAAGCTGAAAATTAAATATGAATACTTTCTTAAAACTCACCATTGTTAGAAGTAAAACATGGACAAATTTTTTGAGCCAAAATGCTTGCTGACTCAATCTGAGACTTACTGTTGATTTTTAAGAATGCTTTAACTTTTTAATTACCTTCTTAGCAATTTTTCAGATGCATAATGATTTTCCTATGTATCATTAAGCTGAACATAGCCTTAAGATTAATTTTTATCAATGTATGTGCACAATGCTATTTGAGAAATACAGTATCAACCAACTAAAATAAAAATACGCTAATTGAAACACAAACATATCTCCAGTAACACAGACTTTCTGCAAACTGCAGATGTTCTCCTGACTGTTTATTATTTATATTTTTAGCTAGAAATTAACATAAAGGCATAAAATAAGAAATTAAAATTATGAAAAATACCAACTTCTGAGTTGTTATTACGTAAACGTGATGGTTATTAATAATACCTTACATAAACTGGGGGCTTGCTTCATCATAGATAAATATGATTATTTCCCTGAGACAAATCCACACCTGTCTTTGAGTCCTTCCAGCAATCCCTGTTTTCTGAGTAGAAATCAACTGAATTAATAATATTTGATAAATATTTACTCTGCATACCTGCACTGACTCTTTCTTTTTTGTTTTCTGTTTAAATTTGTATTGCATTAAGAATTGCCATTTTTGATAGTATTTTGTTCATTCAAAAAGGTTAAATGATTATTAACTCTGACTAAGTGGCCGGATAAGTGTTCTTGAAATTTGTGATAGTTTGATTGGGGCTGTTGTTCCACTTTGTTGTATTCTTCATTTCCTCTCATGCTTCACTATTAAAATGATTTTCGTAGTTTGTATCCACGCATACAAAAGATTTAAGTAGAAAACTCCAAAGCTCTCCCTGTTTGCAAATCCTAAACAGCTTTAATAAGAGAATATACAATTGTACCCCTAAAATCACTAAAGTATTCATAAACAGCATCTTTTTCAGGATAAAGCCTGTTGGATTACATATAATCAGTGCATATTGTGATCCAGTCTTTTTTTTCTGAGAAATGCATGTTTTGTATTTCTAAACATGCACTTCTGAGAATGGGGTTTGCTCTTAAAACTTCAAGTGTCCAAAACTGAACTTTCAGATCAGTGAGGTGAGAAATAGCCAGGAACAAGGTTTTGCACACATATATGGGAATCATAGGGGGGAAACATATTAAAGGATAGTCTAACTTCTTTAACTTTGGTTAAGGCACCAGTGAGAGGAATGTTTGTGAAAATGTCTCCCCTACTATTAACACCAAATTAATGCATATGTAATTATAAATGTAATTATGTTAATTGCTCTAATTAGTTTAACATGAATTGTGTCTGTACAATTTGAGTTTTATTTATTGTGAAGGTAAGGGAAGATTTTCAAAACTGATGTAGAGCAGTACTTTTTATTGCTCAATGGATTAAATCTCTCCTACGTTACTGGTGTCTTACCCAGAGGTATTGTACCTAGTGGATTAGGACTTCAAATACTGTTAGGATATGAAACTCTTTACAGCAAAATCCAAGACTCTAGTAATTATTATCCAAGTCTTTCAATGATTTTTTGATGTTTGGGTTGAGCTTTCAGGAAGAAGATTAAAAAAGAGAGAAGAAAAAAAAAGAAAAAAAATATTTTCAGTTGATATAAGAGTCTTCAATGTCTCATCTATTGATTTTCTTCAGATCTTTAAATTCACAGTGTGACTTATATTCCATGAAATAGGGTCATTGATATCTGAAAACGTACTACAAAAAATATACACTTCATATCCCTTGGACTGAAACACATAATTGTCTAATGAAAAGGTTATCCAGTGTGTTAAATCCATCACTTACAGATTTTTTTTCTTGCTTCTAAGTGAAAAGATTTTGCTCTGTTTTAAGAGAGGAAAAGCTTCATGGTGACTGAAAAAGCCTGTGGGTACTGTACTGTTTGACAATGAGCTTAGAGTGCCTTATTTTCCTTTTTTTTTTAATTTTTGGTAATGTGAGTTTTTATACAGGGATATCCCTAAACTGACCACCATAGTAACACACTCTGGCCTGCAAATTTGTATTTCTTGTACTACCGCCTTTCATATTTCCAACATTTATCAAAAGAGCAAATAAAGAAGATCTAAGATTTAAAGGAAAGCTTGAATTAAACACTGATGAACAAAAGCAGTCAAAACCAATTAGCAAGCTGTTTCACAATATGATACTGTCTTTACAAAGTCCAACTTCTAAACCAGTACTTTCTTTGAATCTTCCCCTCTATAAAATTTTTTGGGTATATTTTCAAGCTTTTTTCTTTATACACATGAAAGCTGTGATGCTCGGTAATCAAACGATCTCTAGAGCAGAGGATTTAAGTAAAATATGGCATGATGTGTGATTAACTTTTCTCTTGCCAGTTGTATTGTTACTGCAAAGTAAATAAAAATTTGCAGTTTTCTATCCAACAGATTTTCAAATTAAATAAAAGAATATGAAAGGCATTCTGTAAACTATTAAAATAACCAGATTATATTTTAAAGTCATGAACAATTGTGTATGTATTTAATTTTTCATTATTACCAATGAAGACAATTAAGTTACTAATGTTACTTTAATTTAATCATACCTGTGTTTATCAGATTAGTCTTTAAATTTCCAATTTTGAAGCAGACTAATTATTGGAAGAGTTTTTTACAAATCCAAGAAATCTTAACTCTTCCTTATTTAAATTAAATTCATTATAAACAAACAATTAGTAGACTATTGAGTAGACAGTGACTTTGAGTGGAAGAACAACATTCCAGGTTCTTTATAAAGCTGAGCAGAAGAATGCATTTATTTTGTTTTTACTGTTATAGGTGATCTCAAACTGTGCATTGCAGAATTCATTCATGGGGGGCAATAACCATTTAATCTCACCACTGCCTCACTTTCAGGTTGAAGGAGACCTTGACATTACCTCTACCAAGACATGTAAGCGAATTTAGAGGCACAATACAGAAAAAGAAACCTCCACATGAGGTATTAACAGTCAGAAATGAAAAAAAATCAAGTATATTTTATCCATTAAAACCTTGCAGAAACAGAAAAAATATATTTTAAAGGCTTTCCTTAAAAAGATCATTTTTATCAAAACACTCATCATTATATTCTATAGGAATTTTCAAAGTATCTTACGCAGTATAGCTTAATTTAATCTTTTTCATGAAAGACGGCAATCTCTGGTTCTTCCCTGTGAGCAATATGTGATTCCTAAAGGAATAAAACGTTGCAGTGCAGAGTTTACATTCCTATTCACTCCTTGACTGAAACTCCCAAAAGATGTTAATTTATATCCCTCCCAAAAGAAAACAAAACCCACGCCTTAAAAAAGAGAGAAATGTGGATATCAAAATCCCTTAATAGTAGTCCTCCCAACATCCTGAGCTTTAAGTCAGCCAGTATTTAAAAGCAGAGATCTAGAAATCAGTTTCAATGACGTATCAATTCTATCATAGCTTAACACAGAATTTGCTCAACTTCTGAGCATTATTTAAAATTCAGTTGGGGTGCAAAAGTCGATATACGTAATAAGAAGACAACTGGGTTTTTTTCCTTAAAACATTCAGGCTAAGCCATTGTTTTGTTCTCAGTTTCAGCAGACTGTTGAAAAAAAGATTGTCCCTGCACTTAACTATTAAGCATTATAAGGCAAAATACAAACAAACATACAAACAGAAAAACCCAATAGCTACCATCTCAAACATCCTCTACAAGCTGTCAACCTTTCCAAAGCCTTATGACCATCATGAAGCCCATACATCTAAGAAACCATATTCTGTATTGCCCAGATCTTGGAATCTCTTTTCCACCTATTTCAAAATTCAACTTTCTTCCTCGAGTGGATGTACTACTTTAGAAGCTCCTGCTTTTTGTGGCTTGAGATATAAAATACAGTATTAAAGTAGCTAAAATTACCACTGCAGTACCAACTTCAATATAGATTGTTAGTATTGTAACACAGTTTTCCACCTAGGGTTTTTGCCTTTTGTCATATGCTTGCAACGTTCTGACTTAGAGAAGAGGAATGAGACTGCTTTAAGCAAGGGCAAACCTCACTGGAACATTTCACATACTTGGATTTAGTTGTGTTTATACCTCTTGCTGGACATGGCCCATGAAATCTGACTGTAATTCTCCTGAAGTCTTTGGAACATTTTTTGCTGATTTCCATTTACTTTAGACCATACATTTATAGACAAGTTCATAGTATCTTAATTCTATACTCCATAAATATGTGTGTTCATCTGTGTCGTACAAGCTTACACTGAATAGCTTTCTACTATCCTATATCTGAGCAAAGGAGTAGTTGAGTGAGTTCAAGGGAAATGATGTTAAAATACAAAGTATTATGTTTTCTCTAAAGATGAGAAAGTTTGACCGTTGTCAGTTATTCTATGATTAATTTATTCAGTAGTACTTTAGCAATAACACTCTGAAGGATAAAATTCTGATCTCTGTAAATAAACATGGTCATTCTGTAAAGAGGAGTTAGAATCGGACTTTTTACCAACTCCCTGGTCTCTTGCTCTATGAGAACCAGAGTTGTTCTCTTAAGTGAGACTAATGCTATTTTCTGAGCAGTAATTGTTGTGCTTCCCCTGTACTGGAAGATGGCCACTTCTGTTGATGCATATGCTGGAAGGAAGTATGTCCAGCCAGCTCACATACATGGTTTTCTGAACACCCCATGAACAAATTCTCCTGTAATATTGCTCTTGTTTGTAAGCAATGAGCTTTTTCTAACTGCAAGCGAGATTCAAGTACAGTTGTAGCCAGGTATGAAGAAGTCACGGAATGACTGTTCTTATTGATGGGACAAAGGGAAATACCCTTTGCTAGTTTTGGGTAACAATACATTACATTATTGATAGTGCTCAGATTAACACTAGTAGAAAAGCACAGCAGGAATACATTAAAAATGAATTTCTCAGTGAATAAGAATTCATGATGTTTAACTTTAAGGCAAAAGCAACCAGGGCACTTTGAGTAACAGCTTTAAGTGGATGATTAGCTAAGGGGATTCAACACTTAATAGCCAAAATAAATTACTGTAATTATTTTATTACCTATGCTAACTGATTTCATTGTTTTTATTGAAATAACAGCTCCCTAAAGAATAGAATGTTGCTTCAAAGAATCCCAGCTGCAAGCTTCTGTGTCCTCTTGTGGCAGTCAAAAACAACAACAAAAATAGCTGTCATTAATAATACTCTTAATAACTATACTACAGCATCTTGGAAATACATTCCAGATTTGTCTGTACACCTGGACTTGAATATGAAGTTTCCCAGGCACTGGAGGGTTTTAGGTGGAATTAAAATAAATCTGTAAAGCACTTATTAAAATAAACATGAATATTTATGGAGAACAATGGAATGCTTTAAATAGATTTTTAATAAATGTGTGATTAGTTGAAGAGACTGAGAAATCTTTTAGTCTGACCTTAGAAGAATTATTTAAAAATCTGTATACTTCTGCTTTTGCTCTTACTGTGAAGTGTTAAAAATATATAATCTATGCCAGAATGATTTTCAAAGAACCTTACTGAAACATATAGTGAATTTTTATGGAGTTCACCCACATCACCTTTAAGATCCTACCCAGATCTAACTTTGAGCTAATTTGAATTCATGTCAGTCTGTATTGCTGTTCAATACCTGCTGCACCCTCCTTTTTCCTACCTTTCCCCTGCTGCAGGCTCCCATCTTACATCCCGCTCTAAGTTAGAACTTACTGGAAAAACTCCAGTTAGCTGCTAGGAACTAAAGACAGGACTCATTTTCATCATCTCCTCTTGCATGCTTAAAAAATTAACAGTAGTATACAAGAAAGAGTACTGATGACTTAATTTGCAGGCAGTATTTTACTGATTTGCACCAGGTCGTCTACAATCGGATACTCATGAAAGAGGTGCCTTCCTTTTGTATACTGGTGAACCAGCTACAACTGTGATGCTGTAAGGCTCTATTATATCAAGGACAAGAGAGCTGAAGTTCTCTATGTTATACAAAACAGAGCCAAATAATTCTGGGACTGAATCCAGTAGTAAAAATTCACATCCTAAAGACACTGATCAACAGCGTATTTTGACTGACCGGTCTATGTTCCTCTGCTTTCTAATGCCTCAACAAATACCTAATTCTCCTGCACAGCTGGGGAAACTGATTATCATAATTTTTGTTGCTTTTTTTTTTTTTTTTAATTTTGTATACTATAATACACTCGTACCATACACATAATTGGACACTGGGATTTTCTCATTCGTTATCTGTGGGCTTCAACAGAATTTTGGGTCTAACAGATGTTAGTCTGAACAGACAACCAGCTACCTATGGTACAGCTTATCATCACTTTGTCACAAGAGCCAGAACTTTAAATCAAAACAAGAAATGAAGACTCACAGAGTCACAGCAGTAACACAAGCTACAGAAAGGCCCATTGAGTCACGGCCTTTCTATTGGTGAGATCAAATGTTTGAGTCTCAGTCCACATTATCTGATTACCTTAACAAAAACTATCGAGTCTAGAATCTAGCCTAAACTCCATTTTGAGAGACTGGTCTCAATGTGCTGATAAGGCCTCAACGTGATATCACCAGCCCAATGAACTGATTGCAAGAATCAGTGCGTGTCTCCTTACTGTTGGAGAATCAAAAGAAAACAGATGGAGGAACCTTCAGCTAGTGTGCAAAATATTGGAGAATTTATTCATATTATTTATTAGTGGTAGCAGTGACCCTATGAACATCAAAAAAGGCTTAGCATGATTCCATTTAGTTGGTTTTTTTTGTGGGTTATTTTTTATTGTTTTGTTTTGTTTTGTTTTCCAAGGAAAACATATCTCTTGAAAGGAAAAGTAAAATAGCGCATGCACAAAACTTTCTAAAATTAAATGACGCAGTAGTTTGCAAAAAATACTGGCAAAATTGCTGGCAATGCTGTTAAAAAACCAGTGTCAATTAAATAAGATTTGGCATTAACAAAGACAAAATTAAACCTTCAAAATCAGGCATTATACAAATTATGGCTTCTCAGTATCATGAAATCATATTCACTGTGTGTATCTTCTGACATTTTGAATGTTAATATTTGGACATCTAACACTGATAAGAATAATATAATCCTCACAGGGTTTTGCAAAAATAGTATTTGCATTAGTAATCATGTTGTAACTAAGCATGGAATACCATTAAGAAAATTGGTGAAATGCTGTTAGGTATATGAAATATTTTTTGTACTGACTTTGGACTATTAAAACTTTGATGCTACAGTAATGCAAATGTTGGGGTTTAATTTCCTTGATTTTGTGTTTTAAAAAAATATCTGAAATATCTCTACTGATTACACAACATATCTACTTGTATTACTGGTAACGGGAACTCCACGATAGCACAGCAGCAGTAAACAAGAGTAAGGAGCACTGATGTTCAAAACCTCATACTGTATATTTAGTAATCTAACACTTTGATTAGACATGGGAAAAGCTGACTGATTTTCAGGCCTGCAGTTCCTTCATCCACTCTGATAAGTAGAAGTGTAGTTTATGTAAAACACAGATTACACTCAACTGTTTAATACAACCTTAAAACTGAGGCAAAAGAGAGGTTAAGAGGGGGAAGGCGAAAGCAGCCTGCTGGGCGCCAGCCCCCTGCACCGCAGGGCAGGGCCGGCACAATCACCCTCTTTGGGCAGCTCCCATCACAGGGCCACACTTCTGCACATCTTTCTGTGGACTGCTAAGTGAAATCTGCACATCAAACCAATACCCAAACCAGAAACCTCTCCGTAGCAATCAGTTCGAGGTCTCACAGCAGTTCGCTGCAGGGCCACACAAACAGCCATTCCAGCACAGGTCAGGCAACAGGCAGGTTGCAGCTCTTTGAAGGGCTGCTCACTGGTGCCTGCACAGCTGTTGTGGGGCCATATTGGGAAACAATCTGCATTTAAAAAATCCAGACACTCCTTTTTGCCACCAAAGACAGTTATTTTGTTACTAACTGTAATAATTTCAGTCATTCTGGTTATGATGCAACTCCATAAACACTTGCACCAACCCAGTGGGGAGCAGGGTGAACAGATTAGCAGTGACCCCTGAAACAGAACTGTACCTGAAATGACCACATGATTTTGAATCTCATGCTACTATTTCTTACTCTTGGATTTGGATTTGCTCTTCCTCAGCACTGGAATTCAGTCTTTTTGAAGGTATCTATCAGTCAACAAAATATTCTGTAATCAAGTTGTCAGCTAATTCAAGTTGGATAAAAATACTCTTAATCCTACTTTTGTCCCTTCAGGACAAAATTAACCTTAGGTTCTTGAACTGCCTTTTATCTTTCATATAGCATCATCTTCAAATCATTTTTTCAGTCATCACCTCAGATAATATATTTTAATAATTCTATTTAAAATTATTTATTTTTTTGTATTCTCATCTTTATTACTGCTGATTTCCAAGACCGTGCATGTGCACATGTACCGCAGAAGTGACTTCCCTCGTAATTACAGTCTGTTCCTCTTCTCAGCTAGAGGCACAGGGAGGAAATCAATGATTCTGTGACATCAAACTTACTTATGCAGTAATGAACTGTGATGCTACAGATACTTGATTGTGGCAACCTGGAATGAATCACAGCCAGAGAAGGATGATGAGAACAGAAATGCTTTTTGTTATGCACACATCTTGGTAATTAGCTGCGGTGGACACAGGCATGCAGCAGCAAACATGATGCTTCTTTAGTTTAAAGGAACTTCATGAAGTAAAATCTGTCTGGAAAACCACACAATCAATAACACTGTAGTCATTTGCCCCCTATATAACTAAAAACTTTACCCAAAAATTAGGATCCAAGGAGACAGTGGATAAAAAATATCTGTTATGTAAAGGAGTGTGAAATGGTTGCAATATAAATTGTTTGGCTTATAAATTTTAAGCCTCGCAGTAAAGACTGAATCATAATGTGATGTAAATCAGTCAAGCTCCAAGAACATTGAAGGCTGATTTATACCAGCTGAAGATCTACCTCCATGTATTCAATCAGTCTTTGCACAGAGTGATCTCACAGCACTAATGAATTCACAGAGATTAGAGAAACGAGCCGAAGTTAAAAGAAAACAGACCAAGAATGATGCAGGCACATCCAAAAGCTGTTTAACAGCTTTCACAAGAAAGAGGCAATGGGGAATGTCTTGCCTCTACTGCAGTCCATCTTGCAATAACTAACACTCAGACAGTGTAAAACATGAAGGCAACAAAATCTGTCTATTTTTAGTTACTCTTCAGTGCTCTTGGTGACTGCCCAAAGGACATCTGCCACTACCGGCTTAGGTCTGCCCTTTCCAGTGAGATCACTTTGCTTTAAAATTAGTTACATACCTGTTGTATGAAGAACAGAGGCACACATGGGAAAGCTTCACCTTGTGTTCCTTACAAATACTTTGTTTAATGTAGCTAAACAGTGTCTACTTCAAGGTACAGAGAAATTCCAGTCTTGATTTTATGTAGATATCCAAACCTCAGAAGGAATACAGACACTCTTTATATAAACGTTTGCCTAAGTGATTGCTAAACCTAGTGAGAAGTGTCTCTTTCCCTTATTTGTATCGATTTTACATCTACTTCTATTAAGCAACTGAAAAGTATACATTAAGAAAAATTCAAAATGTGAGGTAAACTGGGATATAAACTACACCAATAATGAATTAGTCAAAAAAGGAGAGAGAAAGAACTTATGTATTAAATAAGGGAGTAAAAAGAAGATTAAATAAATAAACCAAACATATAGTTAAGTATTTCTCTAACGCTTTTCTTGGCACTTTAGTCTTGACACTTTTTTTATCCTGATGGTCTCATATCCTTCCCCTAATTCTGCCTGAGTGTGAGAACCGATGCAATTGCTTTGCATGGCTGTGAAAAAGTTATTTCTAATAGTGAATCTTCCTTCTGCCCTGCCCCCAAAAGAGGACAACCGTTCATTCCCCAGATTTAGGTGCAGATACAGAAGTAGTCTCTCTTCTGAGTAATCTTAGATGAATTTGAAAGCAGAGGTATGGAAGATGGAATAGAATCCCCTTCCCTCTGAGTAACAGCAGGTGAAGATGTGGAGAGTCAGTTTATTTTGCTGCCTTCAGAGACTCCCTCCCTGCCCCAGCTCCAAACCAACACACATGACTAAAAATCTCAGAAGATATAAACCATTTCAACAGACTTGCTTCTGCTAGACATCTGCTCCTGCTCTTTACCTGATTTTAAATTCACCAAAGAGCCTGTGTCAAACTATTTATCTTTACACTTTATTTTCAAAGACAAGCTTTTACCCAGTTTTCAGATGTTTAGATCACTGCTGGCTTTAGACATAGCACACACCTTTGGGAATTACACTAACAATATTGCCATGCTTAAAATTTTGTGTGATACCAATGTGACTACATTTGTCTCCAAAAGTAAATGTTTTCAGCTAAAGAAATATAGAAAAAAAAAGTAGAATGCCAAATCCAGAAACTGGGAATGATGCTACTGCTAGTGTAATACTACAGATCCTGCAGTACTGCTTTCTATATTTCTATAATTTAACAGTTGTTTAAAAATACAAAAAAGAAAAACAGAAAGGAAACATAAAAAGGCCCAATGTTTGCATTAGAATAGAAAAAGTCAAGTTTCACACCTAAGAATAAAAATGAATGTGCACACAGGTACACGTTGCATATATGTATGTACATCCTGTTTCTCTAATAGAGCTCATGTGCTAACTTCATGTGACACTTTTGCTAACTGCTCCAGAAGTACAGCCAAACAGAGGTGCCAGGTACTTTCAGAGCTTCTCCTAGGCTTTAAGTATGAGAAATTTAAGTGTTTCAACCTGTAGACCAGACTATTCTGTGCCATACAGACAGATTAAGCTATGGCAGGATACAATTCCCATGGTAGGACACCTATGTTCTCATTCCTTTTTATGATCATGATGTGCTTTAGGGACACATAATAAAACACATGTGCTCATTTAAAGTGAGAGAGGGATAGGGACATGTTTTTAGGAAGGAGCTCTGCAAGGAAGCATTATAAAAGAGAACAGAAGAGGTTGCACTGGTGGAGAGACACCACCAGCTTTTCTTCTGTTACCACCCTCTGGGCAAGGTTACAAGAAAATGATTCTGCCATTGTCAAAGAGGTGGGAAAAGTGCAGTACTTACCTACTTGTAGCAACCAGCCAGAGTAGCCCGTGTGCCTTTAGAAAGCAGTCAGCCTGTGCTAGTCTGTGGGAGTTTGACTTCACCAGATAGTTAAGAGGAAAAAGTAAATAAGCATCCTACCTTTACTGTGCTCCACTTGGGAGAGTATTGCTTGTGTTAGCTGTAGCATGAAGATCATTACTGATACTTGAGCCGCTGCAAAGTCAGTCAAAGTCAGCAACTTTTACAAACTACATCAGATAAAGGACATTCCAGTACTGTGGTGATGCCACAAGCTCATCAAAGCGCCTAAAGTTCAGGTCTTTCCCAACTACAATGCGGAAATACCTGTGTTATGAAAAAACAAAGAGATTTATAAATGCTTTTACTGTTAGAAAGATCATATGGAATCCTTTTATGATGTGGACCATTGCAATTTCACTAGGGACTCAGCTCTTTGAAAAAATGAAATGAAGTACTGGTAATGGATGCTGCACTTTACAGCAAGACTCTTGACATCATAAATCGAAGTCTAATTTCAGATAACAGCATCATTTACGTGTAGTCTGGTCTAATATGATCAAAGAATCATAGAATCATTAAGGCTGGAAAAGACCTCCAGGATCATCAAGTCCAACCATCAGCCCAACACCACCATGTCTCCTAAACCCATGCCCTGAAATGTCACGTCTACACATCTTCTAAATACCTCCAGGGATGGTGACTCCATCACCTCTCTGGGCAGCCTGTTCCAATGTCTGACTACTCTCTCAGTAAAGAAATCTTTCCTAATATCCAATCTAAACCTCCCCTGATGCAGCTTGAAGCTGTTTCCTTTCATTGTATCACTAATAACTTGGGAGAAGAGACCAACACCCACCTCACTACAACCTCTTGTCAGGTAGTTGTAGAGAGCGATAAGGTCTCCACTCAGCCTCCTCTTCTCCAGGCTAAACAACCCCAGGTCCCTCAACCTCTCCTCATAAGACCCTTCACCAGCTTCGTTGCCCTTCTCTGGACACGCTCCAGCACCTCGATGTCCTTCTTGTACTGAGGGGCCCCAAACTGAACACAATATTCAAGGTGCGGCCTCACCAGTGCCCAGTACAGGGGCGGGATCACTTCCCTGCTCCTGCTGGCCACACTATTCCTGATACAAGCCAGGATGCTGTTGGCCTTCTTGGCCACCTGGGCACACTGCTGGCTCATGTTCAGCCGGCTGTCAACCAGCACCCCCAGGTCCTTCTTCACTGGGTATATTTCCAGCCACTCTTCCCCAAGCCTGTAGGGGTGCACTTTTGCACCTCTTCACATGATGTCTGAAGGTAAATGGTGAGCTGGATATGGAATAATTCTATGAAGGACCTCTGGACTGTGACAGTCAAAGAACAAAGAAATGTGACTGTTGTGAGCAGTTTCAAACATTTAATCTAAAGTAATAGTTATTTCTTCTAGGCAAGAAAAAGACAGCATACAGACAGAAACTTAATATATTATCATATTCTCTTTTTATTAACATGGTCACAATTCCCACTGATTAGAATTTACTAATTCTACACTGAACAGAATTTACTTCAACAGCACAAAGAAATACAATTGTCACTCAAGCCCTCTCTTCAAAGATCTTTTAATTTTATACAGGGAACTTGCTTTTCTATGGCTGTGGCCTACTTGGAATTATTTCTTTGCCTGCCCAGAGAAGATATGAACATACCATGGTATATTCAAGCTACGAAATTGCCTCCAATAGCACATTACAACTAATACATTTGACCCTTCACATCATTGTGCTATAAGCAAACTGCATTATTTTAGCTATAGTAGTCAAGAATCTTTGTAGAAGCCGCCAAGCACTTTTAACTTTCCTTTTATCTCTTTCAGTAAAGACAGTACCCAGAATTCTTCATTACTTATTATTTCAGAGCTTCAGGAATATTCATTTGGCATTTTTTTTCTGTGCTGGGCCATGTTCTCAAAAAGTATTCAGTGTTATTTACAAAAGTCCTACCATTCACATTTCCTATTTTTGACATCAAAGCCACCAGCCTCAAGGGTGAGGCAATCTCTGCAACTGACACAGCAATGCTACCAAGTATTAAATGTTAAACAGGTTCCTCTAATGGTTTCTAAAATAATAGTGGAAGGCAGAAGCTACAAAATTGTCTCCAGTAACACAATACAACTAATACATTTGACCCTGCATTATTATAATACACTGATGTGTGCATTCATAGTTCAAGTGTTGCTTTAAAGACTTCTTTTTCAGCATATGTATAGACAGACATTATTTCAAATGTAATACCAATAAGATGATACATGGACAATGTTCTAAAACAGAGGAGAATGGACCTCTGAAAATAGATTTATCAATTTTACAGGAAATACATCAAAATTCAGATCACGTTAAGCTTAAAAATGTGATGTAATACCTGTATACATTGCATTTATAAGCATCTTATTATTTTTTCAGTGTTGCTGTCCCAGGTTATCAGATGGTTGCCTGCTACTCTCCAACCTGTCAGGGTATGAGCTGTACTATAACCATTAAAATAACAGTTTGTAGCTAATTTACCAAAAAAAAAAAAAAAAGCAAAAAAGAAATTAATTTATTATATCCGACTCCCAACTGTGATTAGAATGTCAGTTACAGCTGCTGCCTTGTTATAACACCTCAACACTTCTTAGCTCACAAGGACAAATTCAATGTGAGAATGCCCTGCATTCATTGTGTAATTATCAACCTCACACATCTTGGAAATGGAGTACAGCTCCAACATGTGTGTGACTAAAAACGTTACCATAAGATTATGGTCTGGAACAATAAAACGATTTCCTACTGTAGTTAATAGCCTATTATAATGGGAAAACAATGGCAATATAAAACCTTTTCTTTATCTTGAGTTTTTATAGAAGGATTTCTCATTGGAAAAATTATATGATTCAGATAATTTGTAAAAAACAAAAAGGAGTCAAATGCTGGAAGAGGAAGGCCAAGAACTTGCTCATGAATTGGCAGTCTGCCTGAAGCACCTCTGTTGGGGAATATGCAACTCTAATCTTTATCATGGAATGATCACAAATGGACTGTTTCAGAATACCATCTGTTCTCACTGAAGCATTGGATCAGCAGGCTGCATGCTTCGGTCTGTCCTTCACCTTGTATGTGGGATTTTCAGCAAAGCTCCCATTTTGGAAAGGGAGGGTTGTGTTCAATGGAACACTGCTGTAGAACCTGATTTCTAATTTTTCTTTTTCATTATTTTTGCAGTGTCTGTATTTTGATTTTCCATATTTCTCTGAGGTAAGCTCCAGATAAAATGCTCATACTAAGGGAGTATTTACTTCTGATTTCTATTTTCCCTTTGTGAAAACTAAACGTTGTTACCAGCTGTAGTGTCCAGACAAGCTCTTATGAGACTACTGTTCCTCCCAGCGACCCTTCTGGATTATCACATTGTGTAGATATCTGTATGTCTGTATCTACACGGCATGTGTATGAGTAGATCTGAATTTACTATTAATTCCAGATATTAATGTATAAGACAATAAGGAAATTATTGGCACAAATGGAATGCAAAAGGACTTGACTCAGTTCAGCACTCCCCATCCCTGTGTAGAGGGCACTCTGCTGCACAGCTGGCTAAACCCCTGCAAAGCCATTAGCTCATCAGCAATTAATCACTGATCCTGTTTCACATCTGACTAGATATGCAATATTGCAACTGGACATGCTCACAGGGTATTAACACTCCCAGCAGGGGGCAAACAGAAGAAAAAGCAACAAATTCTTTTGCTGAGATAAAAATTCAGAAAATCTTTGAAGGATTAAAATATGGGAGGAAGGAGAAAAGATTTATCAGCAGAGTGAAACATAACAAAGACACTAAGAAATTAAGAGGATGAAAAGGTTAACATAGCTTGACTAATCTGTAATTTTCTCCTCTGAACACAACTAGTGGATATATAGTATATGTGTACCATGACGGAGTCTGACCATACAGGTTAAGTGTTTGCAAGTTCCAAACTGGAACTTTGGATAAGCATAGTTTAACTGCATATCTTGCAAGTCCTACCCAACAGCCTTTTCAAAGATTTAGAGTTTCAAATTTTATAAAGAAATATATTTATCTCAGTCTATAAGAATGATTTATCAGTAGAAGTGAAAACAACAGAAAATGAAACATACTATTCCTGGATAAGCAGCAATCCTTAAGACCTGCATACCCAAACGCTTCAGAGGAGTATTTGGGGAAACTCAGCATTACCAAAGTATTTAGAGAGTAACAGGATGCTCTCTCCACATAGCTCCACGAGTTACAATGCAGGTAGGAATACAGGGGATTTGGGAAGAAGTACTGTCTGAGAATCACTGTTAAACCAGCAAGCACCCCAGATGCAGGAAGTTAGAAGGAAAAGGGCTTAACCCAAAGCAAATTTATGAGAAGCCTGGGGAAGTTGGACACACGTTCCATTTTCACTCCTTTCGCTGTGAACATTGTAGTTGAAAAACACCTGTGTTGTGTTACAATCTAGTCTTGCCAACTTTGATCCTCACAAAGTGAAGAAAGCTATTGTTCTGGAGAATTATACCAATGTGCAAATCTATCAGCTCATAAACCGTCTTACCTAGTAAAAGAAAGTAGATCTGGCTATGCAAACTAACAGACCATATCTGAGAAACTTTCATATTGGAGGAAGAAGAAGGAAAAAGAACCTAAAAATATGCATTTTGAGGCCTCAAGATATTTTTGCACCAAATTTCCAGCACCTGAAGAATGAAGAATACAAAGTTATTAATTACTTCTGAAAATCTTAGCTAAGTTCAAATGTCCTACTGGGGCATTCCTGGCACACACAGGGACCATAGCTTAGGGGTGGAAGTTTTCTTTAAAAATGATAACCCCTTTTAAAAAAATACAGACTCAGTTTTTCTCCCTCTGAAATGACTTTGTTTTCTTTCTTTGAGTAATACAAATAAGCCTAGTATTGTAATGAAAAAAAAAATTGTAACAATTTTATATAAATCATGTACTTGAGAAAATGAATAAACATGAACATTCTCTGTTATGTTTCCAGCTTTCCAATTTTATTGAAGATTTAGGGATCACTAGTCTATCAGCAGACAGAAAAAATTATTTTTTTCTGTTCCTTTTCCTTCTCCTTACTCCTGCCATCTTCCCCCCAAATCAACATCACAGTAAAGGAAATTGGAAATAATGTCAGAACGGATTATTGATCCAGTTGGTAAGCAAAATTACAGCCTACTTTCACATTTCTTAAATGCAAAAATCTTTAGAAAAATAGTTCTTAACAGAATCACATTTTTATTTTTTAATTTCCTTGTGACCTCAACATTTAGTGTTTATCTGTAAAAAAAAAAAAATGTATTATTGTCAACAGGCGTACTTACTGCTGAGTGTAATTAAATTCTTCCAATAGCATTTCTACCATTTTCTCTAACTAATCAAGACTGGTGTATTCATTAAGACAAACCTTGGAAGAAATAAAAAACATGCTAACGGAATCCTAATTTGCAAAGGCGATAAGAAATTACTTCAGTTTCCTACTGATATGATTAGGAAAGATGATGTTCTATGTATATTTTTTCCTCAAAGAGAATTTTGAAGGAGATTCTTGTTTAAAGCTGGGAAAATTGCTTGTCTGAAGCTGTCCTTGTGCAATGCACACAATGACAAACAGAAGGTGGCATGGGAGGGAGGTGAGAGTTCTAAGTACGGGGAGTGAAAAAGGATTTCAATAGATTAAAAAAAAACCCATAGTTTTTAATTTACAGTACACATTAAAGGATGCAAATCAAGCAATAAAGCAGATTCAACCGACTGTTCTATTAAAATTAAAAGAAACACGTAAGTCATATTTCTTGTTAGCTACCCCATTTAAAGTCCATCTTAATTTAGTACATAGACTGCAAGATTAGAGGAAAAGTCTTGTCTTTATTGCTGTAACCAGCCATGTTCGCTGTGGCTTTAGTCAGACGGGGTTATACCTGTCTCCAATGATTTACTTAACATCAGACTGAAAATTTTTTCTTCATTGACATAGCAATTCACCTGTTACAGGTTCTACAGTTTCAGGGAAGGCAACTACTCCAGCATCCACTTGATTGCCCCAGAGCTCAGTGATGGTATTCAACATTTCTGAAATACCTATTAGATGAACCATGACACTACTTTCGACCAGCCAAAAAATGCAGTGACTTTTGAAGCACTGCATGAATGGGGAGTGGGAGCAGTGATCTGCACGGCAGCAGGTCTGATCCATATCCATACTAGGCACTGGCATTAGCAGGAAGGTTGTCCAAAATGTGCCTGAACTTAGTCTTTTTGTAATGCTGCTTTCAACTATAAACGTCTCCCTGTGGGTACAATATTGGGTGGATTCATGTTGTGTTACCTTGGGTTTGGGATGAAACTAGTATAAGGCAGTTGAGAGAATTTAGAATATTCTATGAATTAAAACCAGACATTCTATAGAAAAATCTCATGAGATTCTCAGATCTCAGGCCAATGGTAAACTACAGTGCTACTGCTGTGAAGCGCACATCATACAGAGCACCATGGCCACCACACACCAACACAGCACAATTCCTTCTGGAAGGAATCCAGCGCAGATGCGCACAGCAGTGCACTGTTGTTCTGTATCAAAGGAAACCAAGCTGCGTACTATGAAATGTAATTTGGAGCAGTTTGCAGTGTTGATATGTCGAAACTTTTAGAAACTGTGCTAGGAGAAAAAGTCAACTGCTGACAAACTAACGTAATATGAAGTAAACTAGGATGGGAAGACAACTGATGATTTAAACAATAGGTTTTCTAATACAGTATCCTGTAAATGCCCTAGAATATTGAAAGGAAGCTGCTTTGCTTTCAGAGCAGCCAAAATCCAATGCCCTTGGTGTAAGAGGCAACATTTATGTCTAAACTTAGGGGAAGAGCCTTCTTGCATTTGACAATGCCTTTTTAAGATCTTGCTATCATTAAAAAAGATAAATGTATAACAGAAACCTTTATGAAATTAGATGATGCCAGATTATTTTTTATCTAGATTAACTCCCTTATCCCTTTCATGACACAGCCGCAAAAATGCTTGTAGTAGCAGAGAGCAAAAGACTGAAATGAAAGGCCAGCTTAGAAAACAGAGGGAAGAGGACAGATGCTACTTTTTTCAGTAGCAGTGCTGAAACTGTGGCTTAAGACATCTTACTATTGAAAATATCAAGTCCTTTTAATCTTGTGCAACATATCTGAAATTAGCCAGAGGTAATGCTGACTATCCTTGAATTTATCCTGCATGATGTTTATGGAAGCTTAATGAAATTAATTGTTTAGTGTCCACACGTTCATTACAATTTACTGCACTCTGTTTAAAATCCAAAAAGAATACTTTTCCTTTGGAAACACATGCTTTCATCAGCTGCACAGGTGATCTTCAGAATAAAGGAAATTTTGGCAGATTATTGACTATGGTTTTCTAAGTCAGTTGTGTAATTTAGAATCCAAGAACATATATCAGTGCCCTTCAATTAATCACATGGGTCACGACTACATTTGTTGTAACGTGCACTCTCCCCTTTCTCTGATATACACCTCTGCACCTCCGTCCCCTGAGAGACAGATAGCTTTTCACCTCCATCAGTATAATACACGTGCCTTGCCATAATAGCAAACCCAAAACCAAACCCAAGGTTTGTTAAATATGCTTCTTTAAAAATTATTCAAACACTTTCTCATCCCATTTAATTATTGCATACTTCTTCTCAAAGGATGAATATAACTTCCCAGTGTCTGCTAGCCTGGAAATAATACTGGACAAGCTTCTAAGTAATTAGCTGGGGAGTGAACTTTCTTCTTCCGTCAGCAACATTGATGAGAAAAAAAAAAAGAAAAAACCTGCAATGCTAGCCTTTATGTACATTTCCACCATTATATTAGCTGTAATGGTGGAAAAAGTTGAAAAGTTTGTGGTGAGTGATTGCATGTCAATTACAATTGAGAAGAAAAACCAGATGATTAGTAATTATTCTTACTATATGTCTCCGAGGTAAACCTATGCAACACAAAATGAGAAAAAGAAACAATATGGCACTGAGCAACACAATGGGTTAGGAGCTTCCAGAAGTGTTTTATGTCCCAGTATACTCACTTGCTTATGGATCCTTCAATTCTGCAGGTCAAAGACTCCCAGGACCCTGTAAACTATACTTATTCTAAGTATTATATATTCTGAAGTGACTACACATCTACAGCCTCTTTGCACTATTCACTCTAGCTGGTGCTAAATATTCCATTCATAGGCTAGCAATTAAGGCATATATCTCTGCAGAAACCTGCAGCTTGATAAAACATGTTTGCAGGTGACATAAATATCTACTTACCAAAGACACTTAACAAGAACATTCCTTGCTCAATAATTATATACAATGTAATTTAATTACAGACAATGTAATTTAATAAAAGATTGCAAACTGGTAAAATAGAAGGAAGAGTACCGAATTTCCTGTACTGTCTTGATGGTTTGTGGGGAGGTCAGAGTACTAAGTACTGAACACATAACCTTCTGGATGATGTAGACTTGCTTTCTGCACATGAGCTCTGGTCTCTGCCATGGGAATATCAATGGCAAGACAAATTGTTTTAACCAGCTGAAATAATCTAACCTTTAATCAACAGTGCTGAAGGACAGTTATATGCTTTGCTTATCCTCTACATCGTATCAGGCAGTTTGGAAACAAGTGCTTAATATTAAACAATTCATTTCTTTAAAACTTTCACGCTAGAGATATTCCCAGAATCTTATTACTTGAACTTACAGGCAGCAGTATTGCTGAGGTAAAGGACTTTACTCAGCCCCATGGAGTTACAGATAAGGACAGACAGTAAAGACTCATCAAGGGAAGCTTTGCCTACCCTGTTTTGAATCACATAAAATACCTGCTGCTGCAAAAGAGTTCTCCACACATCTTACTTGTCTGTTTTTCTTATCCACTCACACAGTGGATGCTACTGGTTTCCATTAGGATGGAACGGTGTCTCCTGTCACTAGACAGCAGTCCCTCTGGTTGATTATAAATGAATGGTACTGATGGGCTCTGAAGGAAGTTTCATTAGTCCTGTCCATACCAGAGGAAAGTTTAATACTTTTTGAAAAGTGTTTTCTAACATAGCTGAACTGTGTTAGCAAAACAAATTAGCTTGTCCTGCAGACTCCAGTAACTGCTTTCAGGGGCACAGTCTCTTCCCACTGAAGTCAAAAACAAAACTCTGTTGCATGCCAGGGATCAAGATTTAACTCTAAGTGTTTCCGACAGTGTTGTCAAGGAGAAGAATCTGAGGAAAGTGTTTCACTCCACAACGCCTACTCTAACATCTCAAAGAGCCAACACACCTCTTGATGTGTTTGCTGGGCAGCTGCCAATGTATCAGAGGTGCATAAACTTGGTCCCAAACTTCATTCTTAACATAAATCGAGATTGTTTGTCTACTACAGCAGTTAAGAAGTAGAAATTCAAACTTTAGAGCAGAGGTGGGTTTTTATTTCTCTGTCACTGAAACTAGAGTTTGGAGGTAGTGAGAAACAAGGGGATTTTGTGAACACAGGATTCTGACCCATACTGAGTAATTAGGCCGTTGGCTTCTTCCTTACATTTCCTTAGCACAACAGTACTGCCAGTGCAGGTACCTCTTGGAATGCTTCTAGGATGACCCAGAAGGATAATAGCCCAAAGGAGCAAAGACAGGACAATCCTCAAGAACTACTTTTTTTTTTTTTTTACAAACTGACCATCAATTTGAGTATAGTGACATTCCAGAAACATTGGTTATTGGCTAGCTGATTATCAGTGATGTAGTTCTATAAGGAATGTGTAACTCAGGGTTTATAAAAAGTAAATACTTTTCATTTTAAAAAATAGGGTTTTAAAATAAAACACCAAATTATTTTAGTTGAATTATATAATAATTGACTAAAAATAATGTTGACAAGATCATATTTACAGGTTATGCATATAATCATGACAATCTCATTCAGAACTGCTTGTTTATTGCCTATTCCAGAATATCTGCTGGAGAAGAACATCTAGCTCACAAAAGATGGAGATAATTTAGAGAGATAGTTTGTCAAGCCTTCTCTGTTCCAAAACTTAGAAATTCTGCAAATCAAAAGCATTCATGCTATTATCCCTGAAAGACAGGAGTCTCTATATTAATCTCCATCTTAGTAAAACTGAGAGCTATTAGAGGGCAATTCCGTTTTCCATAATTCAAGAAATACTTCAGTTTTCTCCAAGACCAGTTTTGTTTCAAGTACAACGACAAAGCACCCGTGCCAAAGATTTAGACAGTGTATCTAATAAATACAAAGTCAAGTAACTAGCAAAAGATGGAGATACTATGTTTTGCGCATGTGCCTGCCAAAGCATATGCTACACAATAACAAGACAAAGCTCTTTCAAATCTGAACTTAATATATTTACTGAAATATATAATGTACATGTGTGAAGCAATATGCTGATCTTACCAGGATGAGGGACTTCCTTTATTGTTCATAAACAATAGATGTTTCTGGTAAGCACCCACAATATTAATGAAAGGCACAAATACATGACAAATTTTATGATCAACAAAAGGCTAAGACTCAAAACCCAGACTCTAAAATAAATAACAAACCTCCTAATTCCTTTGGCAGGGCTAAGATTTTGGTCTAAAGACTAATTTGTATATCATCTCTGTTCAGTGAGATAAAAGGTTGTGTGAGAAGGATAAAAAAGATGAAAAGAAAGGATGGGACACCACCTAAAATCTTTAAGGTCATCTGTGATTTCACAGTAGCATGAAGAGGAATGCAAATATTCCACCTGAAAGAAAAATAGAGACAGCTAAATCAGCTGCACAACTGCACATCTCAAAGCCCTCTAAGTTACTGTTATTTTAACTTGAACTCTTTGTGAAGGGGGATGAAAGAAAAACTCGGTTAACTCATTCTCTTCATTTTGTGGATTCACACATTCCTAATCAAGGCAGAGCTCCAACATGAGGTTCCAATACCATGAAAATAAGAGTATTTTCACAGTAAGAGAGGTATAGTTGACAGAAAGCAGGAAGTCTTATTACACAGCCTGTTCTGGGAAGTTTTCCACTCCAAGTTTTGGAAATGAAAGACATGTTCATAATGATTTATTTCAGAACTTGTGGTTAACTGACCATAATTGACTTAAGAATGTTTCTAAGTCACCAGTCTGCAGAGAATACTGGCCTAAGACACACTTTGTGGCAAAGCATTGTCCTGCTACCTCTTCTATTGGAAAGGTTAACATATAGAAAACAGAAAGAATAGAAATCAGATTTATGACTGGTTCAGAACTAGGATGGTAGTAATGAGTAAGGTGTTTTTATAAATTCGTATACACTATCTAGGTACACACACATATATATACATGGGAGCTTATATATAATTACATAAGTATACGTACTCCTAGAGGAGCCACTACTCTGGCTCCTTCTGTAATGATACTCAATTCTTTAATACTGCTTGCACCAGTATTACCAAACATTTAGAGTTCATGCTAGTACAAAAAACAGGACTTACAAAATTAAAGTCCTGCTCAGGTGTTGTGCAAAAAGTTATAACACTGTGGCACTACTATACAGCAGCAGGCAACAAAATCTAGACTGACTCACAGCACTCAAGGGAACTCTCCCAAATTTTACTGTATTTGGTGAATGTTTAGCTTCAGTGCAGAGTTATCCATTCATTCTGGTTAGACAATATTATTAGAAAGTGAAATAACAAAGATGAAAACCTATGAGAATACATCATGCATCTGAACACAAAATAAAAATGCATGTACTACTCCATTCAGATTCACAGTAGCGGCAAATTGTCCTAAAAAATCACTGTTTCAGTTTGAGATATATAAAGCCACAGCTATTTTAAGGAAATCTTAAGGAAATGCATTTTTTTTAGTTGTGAGAAGCGTCTAGTTATGCGTCTAGCTTCAGTAAACTTTTAACACACTTCTGCATATCAACGAGGAATATAGATTACCAGATTTCATTTGCCAGTTTACTGCAGACATATGATTCAATCTTCAGAAGGTGGCTCACTTTAAAATCTAATCTCACATTCATATAGCAAGTCCTAATGAGCCCGCTAGGAGTAAACAAATTAGTCTCCAGGATGTATTATGCATTAATTAATCAGACTAATAGTATTATGAAATGTGTAATAGATGAAAATTAGTTCCAAGTACAGTACTTGCATTGAAGAACGAACATAGAAGAATTAGAGCATAATAAAAGTATTCTCAAAATTCCACCTCTGT